>NC_069506.1:183164614-184652114 GCF_027579735.1 Bombina bombina | reverse complement strand
TGAATGTAGCATTCAAATTTGAATGTAGCATTCAAATTCGAATATTACATTTATAAAACATTGTATTAGATTAAAAATACTATTTTGAATGTCACATTCGAATTCGAATGTCACATTCAAATATTACATTTATAAAACACAGTATTAGACTAGAAATACTATTTTGAATTTGAATGTTACATTCAAATTCAAATGTAGCATTCAAATTCAAATATTACATTTATAAAACACAGCATTAGACTAGAAATACTATTTCGAATTCAAATTTCACATTCAAATTCAAATGTCACATTCGAATGTCACATTCGAATTCAAATATTACATTTATAAAACACAGTATTAGACTAGAAATATTACATTTATAAAACATTGTATTAGATTAGAAATACTATTTTGAATGTCACATTCGAATTCGAATGTCACATTCGAATATTACATTTTTAAAACACAGTATTAGACTAGAAATACTATTTTTAATTTGAATGTGACATTTGAATGCAAAAGTAGCATTCGAATATTACATTTATTTAACTGTTGTAGACTAGAAATACTATTTTGAATTTGAATATGACATTCAAATTTGAATATAGCATTCAAATATTACATTTACAAACTCAGTTGTAGACTAGAAATACTATTTCGAATTCAAATGTGACATTTGAATTCGAATGTGACGTTCAAATTCGAATATTACATTTTGAAATTGAATAAATACATAGATAAACATTCTATTATTTGAACAAATATTTTTGAATTGTATTGAAAAATTCTAAAACGAAAATTCTAAAATAGAATGTTAGAATGTTATATATATAAACATTTGAAATTCGATTCAAATGAACGTATAAAAATTAGTTTTAAATTTCAAATTTTTAGAAACATTCGTCCATCCCTACTAATAGTATGCACTTGTGTTGTTTTTGGCTGATATATACTTAGGTAGGGGCAGCTACTCCTTAACTAGTTCATATAAACCAGCTTTTAACTGATGCATGATAATGTATTGCACTTTTATATATTATTGCATTAGCTCTGGAATGTATAGGAGCAACAAGGTTGTAGCTTAATTTCACATGATATCCGATCTGTCATGTTTTTCAGATTTTTTTACGGCAAACATTCTGTACAAAAATACATTCCCTTTAATCGTCTCTAAAGCAAATATCCCATTATATTTCAAAAGTTTAATTGAATATTGATATTATTATATTTAAGTGCTGCCCGGTTATCAGGTTGTGTAAAAGTTTTTTTCTCAGAGCAGTAGCAGGTCCGCACAGCTGTAAAAAAAATTAGAGGGAACATTGTTAATTGGTATCTATATATGTGTACATGTGTATTTATATGTGTATATATGTATTTACAGACATATATATATATATATATATATATATATATATATATATATATATACATATAAACACATAAATACATATTTATACATAAGGTATATATACGTATATAAGTGCACTGGGGCCCTTTGCAGTTAAGTAGATGAAAACATGAAAAAAACATATTTATGTAATATTTAAATTTAATCAAGGTTTTAACTATGCATTTGCTGTAAATATGTTACATTCCAATGTTCTGCACATAGCAGAAAATGTTCTTTTTTTTTAAATAGATATTACTATATATATATCGGCATATATCTATACCTATATATAATCATAGATATACTGTATATATAGTTATAGATATATACTGTACCAAAAAACATCATATATATGTAGAAATATTTGTTAATGAATACATAATAATAACAATAATAATAATAATAGAACATATTCTTGTATGTGAAGAACATTAGAGAAGGGATTTTTCCCTACTTTTTTTCTCCATTGACTATGGAGGAATATGTGAACGTGCACGCAGTGTTTTATGTCCAAGTTTTTGCACTTGTTGGGTAAGCGCGTGAGCGAAAACAGTTTACTTTCAAACCATAATATGAATGCAACCCGACACACATAAAACGCTAACTTCTAGCACAGTTCATGCATAAGCGGGAGCTTTAATTAGCACTCCACTTGTAATCTGGCCCAATATGAGTATTACATAATGGTAGTATTTGTTAGTTAACCAAAAACATGCATTTTATTTAAAAAGTTAATTACTTTATTTCCCATAATATAAATGGAATTACTATTTGTGTCCAATCAAGTTACAACAGCAATACCATTTAAATGGATACATTTTTTAGCATGTTTTCCTAAGTAAATGATGTTGAAAGTGAGATAATATGGTATATACAATCTTATTACTCTGCTTGCCTTAATATTTTTATAAGAATTTTTTTTTTCTTGTGGTAAATCTCTTCTCAGTAAAAAGAGATTATTTTGTCAAAATTAAACATAATAATGTGAAAATTGAATTCAAAATATTTAAAGACTTCTTTTTTTTTTATCAGATTTGATTGATGTGAAAGGTGGCCTAGGAGTAGGACATGCCAGTGCAAACCTAGGAGGTATATTAGGTCATCAGAAAGGACAACATGATGTTAGCAGCCATAAGGAAAAAAAGGTGATCATCAATGGAAATATAAGGAGTGGCCATAAGGAATCATCTGAGGAGGATAAAAATGAATCAGGAGAAGGCAGAAACGGTGAGTAAACAACACCATTATAGGTACATCAAAATTATTTTTATTTGAAAATTAAAATGTTAAATTTTTGTAACTGTCTATTTTAAAACATATTCATTCATATGGTAACCCTAAAGTCTTAGGTCTAAGGGTGCTCTCAACAATACTTATAAATATAATCATATTATTATTAAAGTGCGACAGAGTCCAATATTGTCTAAATCAAGCATTTAAAGTAGCTGGTAATTGGTACTTTTATAAGGATAGTCATATATGAGTGTAGATGAACACAATAATGTGTCTGAGCAAAGTATCGACTTGATCCCCTTGTGCAAGAAGAAGGATATCCATTAAGTTTTCCATGATAAACTATTCTCTTACTTTATATATAATAAGTCTGTTATTAAAGTTAATGATATTTGGAAGATAACTTTCAATATAAATGTATTTTTTTTCCAACCAGGTATAATTGATGTAAAAGGTGGCCTAGGATTAGGAAATGTGAATTTAAATCTAGGAGGTATATTGGGTCATCAGGACGGACATCGAGTTGTTAGCAGCCATGAGGAGAAAAATGTGATCATCAATGGGAAGGTGCGGGCTGAACATAAAGAATCATCTGAGGAGGATAAAAAAGACTCAGGGGAAGAAGGAAAGAGTAAGTAAAAGCTGTTACTAAACATGCACTACATTGAGTTGCATTTGAGATCAAATTTAAATAAAAATGTCTTCTTATTGATTAACTAAAAACATGTATTCATGTAAATGGCAACTTTAAACTTGGAGGTGGATTGGGTCTTCAAAAAGGGCATTACATAATGGTAGTATTTGTTAGTTAACCAAAAACATTCATTTTTATTAAAAAAGTTTATTACTTTATTTCCCATCATATAAATGGAATTAATATTCATGGCCTATCTAGTTACAACAGCAATGCAATATAAATGGATACATATTTGAGCATGTTTTCCTAAGCAAATGAAGTGAGATAATATGATATATATCATCTTATTACTTTATGTTACCTTAGATTTTTTTTTTCTGAATTATTATTTCCTGTGGTAAACCTCTTCTAAATAGAGATTATTTTGTGAAAACTAAACATAAAGGGTCAGATTACAAGTGGAGCGGAAATTTATAGCTTGCCCGAAGCTATTGGGATGCAGCATTTGTGTATTACCCATTGAAAAAAATACCTGTTGGTATCGAAACGTTTGGGATGACTTTCCTTTGCTGACTTCTACTGTGAAGATATATTAAAGCTTTTGTTTATATTTGAAAACTGGAGAGTGAAGCGTTTTTTCTTCCCCTCAGTGGGATTGACTGCTATTGAGATATATATATATATATATATATATATATATATATATATATATGTGTACATATATATTTATGTATTTACATGTGTATATATGTATTTAAAAGTGAGATAATATGAAATATATCTTCTTATTACTCTACTTGCTTTAATATTTTTCTAAGAATTATTGTTTCTTGTGTTAAACCTCTTCTTAGTAAATAGAGATTTGTTTTGTAAAAAATAAACATAAACTCTTTTATAACCATGTTTTAAATGAATGTTATTTAGTTTAATGTATCTTTAGAAGAATGTGAGAAATTAATTTAAAATATTTAAGGGACCTCTTTCTTTGTTTTTTTTTTTAATTAGATTTTATTGATGTGAAAGGTGGCCTAGGAGTAGGACATATCAATACTTATACATATAATCATATTATTATTATTATTAAAGTGTGACAAAGTCTAATATTGTCTAAATCAATCATTTATAGTAGCTGGTAATTGGTAATGTTATAAGGATAATCCTATATGAATGTAGATGAACTAATAATGTGCCTGAGTAATTTATCGACTTGATCTACTTGTGCAAGAAGAAGAATATGCATTACATTTTCCATGATAAACTATTCTATTACTTTATATATGTCTGTTATTAACGTTAGTGATATTTGGAAGATAACTGTTTCAATATAAATGTACTTGTTTTTTTTCAACCAGGTGTGATTGATGTGAAAGGTGGCCTAGGATTAGGAAATGTCAATTTAAATCTAGGAGGTATATTAGGTCATCAGAAAGGACACCGAGTTGTTAGTAGCCATGAGGAGAAAAATGTGATCATCAATGGGAAGGTGCGGGCTGAACATAAAGAATCATCTGAGGAGGATAAAAAAGACTCAGGGGAAGAAGGAAAGAGTAAGTAAAAGCTGTAACTAAACATGCACTACATTGAGTTGCGTTTGAAATCAAATTTAAATAAAAATGTCTTCTTATTGATTAACTAAAAACATGTATTCATGTAAATGGCAACTTTAAACTTGGAGGTGGATTGGGTCTTCATAAAGGGCATTACATAATGGTAGTATTTGCTAGTTAACCAAAAACATGCATTTTTATTAAAAAAGTTTATTACTTTATTTCCCATAATATAAATGGAATTAATATTCATGGCCTATCACAGCAATACAATATAAATTGATACATATTTGAGCATGTTTTCCTAAGCAAATGAAGTGAGATAATATGATATATATCATCTTATTACTTTACGTTACCTTAGATTTTTTTTTTCTGAATTATTATTTCCTGTGGTAAACCTCTTCTAAATAGAGATTATTTTGTGAAAACTAAACATAAAGGGTCAGATTACAAGTGGAGCGGAAATTTATTGCTTGCCCGAAGCTATTGGGATGCAGCATTTGTGTATTACCCATTGAAAAAGATACCTGTTGGTATCGAAACGTTTGGGATGACTTTCCTTTGCTGACTTCTACTGTGAAGATATATTAAAGCTTTTGTTTATATTTGAAAACCGGAGAGTGAAGCGTTTTTTCTTCCCCTCAGTGGGATTGACTGCTATTGATATATATATATATATATATATATATATATATATATATATATATATATATATATATATATATATATATGTGTGTGTGTGTGTGTGTACATATGTATTTATGTATTTACATGTGTATATATGTATTTAAAAGTGAGATAATATGAAATATATCTTCTTATTACTCTACTTGCTTTAATATTTTTCTAAGAATTATTATTTCTTGTGTTAAACCTCTTCTTAGTAAATAGAGATTTGTTTTGTAAAAAATAAACATAAACTCTTTTATAACCATGTTTTAAATTAATGTTATTTAGTTTAATGTATCTTTAGAAGAATGTGAGAAATTAATTTAAAATATTTAAGGGACCTCTTTGTTTGTTTTTTTTAAATTAGATTTTATTGATGTGAAAGGTGGCCTAGGAGTATGACATATCAATACGTATACATATAGTCATATTATTATTATTAAAGTGTGACAAAGTCTAATATTGTCTAAATCAATCATTTAAAGTAGCTGGTAATTGGTAATGTTATAAGGATAATCCTATATGAGTGTAGATGAACTAATAATGTGCCTGAGTAATTTATCGACTTGATCCACTTGTGCAAGAAGAAGAATATGCATTACATTTTCCATGATAAACTATTCTATTACTTTATATATGTCTGTTATTAACGTTAGTGATATTTGGAAGATAACTGTTTCAATATAAATGTACTTGTTTTTTTTCAACCAGGTGTGATTGATGTCAAAGGTGGCCTAGGATTAGGAAATGTCAATTTAAATCTAGGAGGTATATTGGGTCATCAGAAAGGACACCGAGTTGTTAGTAGCCACGAGGAGAAAAATGTGATCATCAATGGGAAGGTGCGGGCTGAACATAAAGAATCATCTGAGGAGGATAAAAAAGACTCAGGGGAAGAAGGAAAGAGTAAGTAAAAGCTGTTACTAAACATGCACTACATTGAGTTGCATTTGAGATTAAATTTAAAAAAAATTGTCTTCTTATTGATTAACTAAAAACATGTATTCATGTAAATGGTAACTTTAAACTTGGCGGTGGATTGGGTCTTCATAAAGGGCATTTCATAATGGTAGTATTTGCTAGTTAACCAAAAACATGCATTTTTATTAAAAAAGTTTATTACTTTATTTCCCATAATATAATTGGAATTAATATTCATGGCCTATCTAGTTACAACAGCAATGCAATATAAATGGATACATATTTGAGCATGTTTTCCTAAGCAAATGAAGTGAGATAATATGATATATATCATCTTATTACTTTACGTTACCTTAGATTTCTTTTTCTGAATTATTGTTTCCTGTGGTAAACCTCTTCTAAATAGAGATTATTTTGTGAAAACTAAACATAAAGGGTCAAATTACAAGTGGAGCGGAAATTTATTGCTTGCCCGAAGCTATTGGGATGCAGCATTTGTGTATTACCCATTGAAAAAGATATCTGTTGGTATCGAAACGTTTGGGATGACTTTCCTTTGCTGACTTCTACTGTGAAGATATATTAAAGCTTTTGTTTATATTTGAAGACCGGAGAGTGAAGCGTTTTTTCTTCCTCTCAGTGGGATTGACTGCTATTGCTATATATATATATATATATATATATATATATATATATATATGTCTATCTATGTGTACATATGTATTTATGTATTTACATGTGTATATATGTATTTAAAAGTGAGATAATATGAAAAAATATCTTCTTATTACTCTACTTGCTTTAATATTTTTCTAAGAATTATTGTTTCTTGTGTTAAACCTCTTCTTAGTAAATAGAGATTTGTTTTGAAATAAATAAACATAACCTCTTTTATAACCATGTTTTAAATTAATGTTATTTAGTTTAATGTATCTTTAGAAGAATGTGAGAAATTAATTTAAAATATTTAAGGGACCTCTTTCTTTGTTTGTTTTTTTTAAATTAGATTTTATTGATGTGAAAGGTGGCCTAGGAGTAGGACATATCAATACGTATACATATAGTCATATTATTATTATTAAAGTGTGACAAAGTCTAATATTGTCTAAATCAATCATTTAAAGTAGCTGGTAATTGGTAATGTTATAAGGATAATCCTATATGAGTGTAGATGAACTAATAATGTGCCTGAGTAATTTATCGACTTGATCCACTTGTGCAAGAAGAAGAATATGCATTACATTTTCCATGATAAACTATTCTATTACTTTATATATGTCTGTTATTAACGTTAGTGATATTTGGAAGATAACTGTTTCAATATAAATGTACTTGGTTTTTTTTCAACCAGGTGTGATTGATGTGAAAGGTGGCCTAGGATTAGGAAATGTCAATTTAAATCTAGGAGGTATATTGGGTCATCAGAAAGGACACCGAGTTGTTAGTAGCCACGAGGAGAAAAATGTGATCATCAATGGGAAGGTGCGGGCTGAACATAAAGAATCATCTGAGGAGGATAAAAAAGACTCAGGGGAAGAAGGAAAGAGTAAGTAAAAGCTGTTACTAAACATGCACTACATTGAGTTGCGTTTGAGATTAAATTAAAAAAAAATTGTCTTCTTATTGATTAACTAAAAACATGTATTCATGTAAATGGTAACTTTAAACTTGGCGGTGGATTGGGTCTTCATAAAGGGCATTTCATAATGGTAGTATTTGCTAGTTAACCAAAAACATGCATTTTTATTAAAAAAGTTTATTACTTTATTTCCCATAATATAAATGGAATTAATATTCATTGCCTATCTAGTTACAACAGCAATACAATATAAATGGATACATATTTGAGCATGTTTTCCTAAGCAAATGAAGTGAGATAATATGATATATATGATCTTATTACTTTACGTTACCTTAGATTTTTTTTCTGAATTATTGTTTCCTGTGGTAAACCTCTTCTAAATAGAAATTATTTTGTGAAAACTAAACATAAAGGGTCAAATTACAAGTGGAGCGGAAATTTATTGCTTGCCCGAAGCTATTGGGATGCAGGATTTGTGTATTACCCATTGAAAAAGATACCTGTTGGTATCGAAACTTTGGGATGACTTTCCTTTGCTGACTTCTGTGAAGATATATTAAAGCTTTTGTTTATATTTGAAGACCGGAGAGTGAAGCGTTTTTTCTTCCCCTCAGTGGGATTGACTGCTATTGCTATATATATATATATATATATATATATATATATATATATATATATATATATATATATATATGTGTATATATATATATATATATATATGTACATATGTATTTATGTATTTACATGTGTATATATGTATTTAAAAGTGAGATAATATGAAATATATCTTCTTATTACTCTACTTGCTTTAATATTTTTCTAAGAATTATTGTTTCTTGTGTTAAACCTCTTCTTAGTAAATAGAGATTTGTTTTGTAAAAAATAAACATAAACTCTTTTATAACCATGTTTAAAATTAATGTTATTTAGTTTAATGTATCTTTAGAAGAATGTGAGAAATTAATTTAAAATATTTAAGGGACCTCTTTCTTTGTTTTTTTTTTTTAAATTAGATTTTATTGATGTGAAAGGTGGCCTAGGAGTAGGACATATCAATACTTATTCATATAATCATATTATTATTATTAAAGTGTGACAAAGTCTAATATTATCTAAATCAATCATTTAAAGTAGCTGGTAATTGGTAATGTTATAAGGATAATCCTATATGAGTGTAGATGAACTAATAATGTGCCTGAGTAATTTATCGACTTGATCTACTTGTGCAAGAAGAAGAATATGCATTACATTTTCCATGCTAAACTATTCTATTACTTTATATATGTCTGTTATTAAAGTTAGTGATATTTGGACGATAACTGTTTCAATATAAATGTACTTGTTTTTTTTCAACCAGGTGTGATTGATGTGAAAGGTGGCCTAGGATTAGGAAATGTCTATTTAAATCTAGGAGGTATATTGGGTCATCAGAAAGGACACAGAGTTGTTAGTAGCCATGAGGAGAAAAATGTGATCATCAATGGGAAGGTGCGGGCTGAACATAAAGAATCATCTGAGGAGGATAAAAAAGACTCAGGGGAAGAAGGAAAGAGTAAGTAAAAGCTGTTACTAAACATGCACTACATTGAGTTGCGTTTGAGATCAAATTTAAAAAAAAATGTCTTCTTATTGATTAACTAAAAACATGTATTCATGTAAATGGCAACTTTAAACTTGGAGGTGGATTGGGTCTTCATAAAGGGCATTACATAATGGTAGTATTTGCTAGTTAACCAAAAACATGCATTTTTATAAAAAAAGTTTATTACTTTATTTCCCATAATATAAATGGAATTAATATTCATGGCCTATCTAGTTACAACAGCAATGCAATATAAATGGATACATATTTGAGCATGTTTTCCTAAGCAAATGAAGTGAGATAATATGATATATATCATCTTATTACTTTACGTTACCTTAGATTTTTTTTCTGAATTATTGTTTCCTGTGGTAAACCTCTTCTAAATAGAGATTATTTTGTGAAAACTAAACATTAAGGTTCCGATTACAAATGGAGCGGAAATTTATTGCTTGCCCGAAGCTATTGGGATGCAGGATTTGTGTATTACCCATTGAAAAAGATACCTGTTGGTATCGAAACGTTTGGGATGACTTTCCTTTGCTGACTTCTGTGAAGATATATTAAAGCTTATGTTTATATTTGAAGACCGGAGAGTGAAGCGTTTTTTCTTCCTCTCAGTGGGATTGACTGCTATTGCTATATATATATATATATATATATATATATATATATATATATATATATATATATCTATGTGTACATATGTATTTATGTATTTACATGTGTATATATGTATTTAAAAGTGAGATAATATGAAAAAATATCTTCTTATTACTCTACTTGCTTTAATATTTTTCTAAGAATTATTGTTTCTTGTGTTAAACCTCTTCTTAGTAAATAGAGATTTGTTTTGAAATAAATAAACATAACCTCTTTTATAACCATGTTTTAAATTAATGTTATTTAGTTTAATGTATCTTTAGAAGAATGTGAGAAATTAATTTAAAATATTTAAGGGACCTCTTTCTTTGTTTGTTTTTTTTAAATTAGATTTTATTGATGTGAAAGGTGGCCTAGGAGTAGGACATATCAATACGTATACATATAGTCATATTATTATTATTAAAGTGTGACAAAGTCTAATATTGTCTAAATCAATCATTTAAAGTAGCTGGTAATTGGTAATGTTATAAGGATAATCCTATATGAGTGTAGATGAACTAATAATGTGCCTGAGTAATTTATCGACTTGATCCACTTGTGCAAGAAGAAGAATATGCATTACATTTTCCATGATAAACTATTCTATTACTTTATATATGTCTGTTATTAACGTTAGTGATATTTGGAAGATAACTGTTTCAATATAAATGTACTTGTTTTTTTTCAACCAGGTGTGATTGATGTGAAAGGTGGCCTAGGATTAGGAAATGTCAATTTAAATCTAGGAGGTATATTGGGTCATCAGAAAGGACACCGAGTTGTTAGTAGCCACGAGGAGAAAAATGTGATCATCAATGGGAAGGTGCGGGCTGAACATAAAGAATCATCTGAGGAGGATAAAAAAGACTCAGGGGAAGAAGGAAAGAGTAAGTAAAAGCTGTTACTAAACATGCACTACATTGAGTTGCGTTTGAGATTAAATTAAAAAAAAATTGTCTTCTTATTGATTAACTAAAAACATGTATTCATGTAAATGGTAACTTTAAACTTGGCGGTGGATTGGGTCTTCATAAAGGGCATTTCATAATGGTAGTATTTGCTAGTTAACCAAAAACATGCATTTTTATTAAAAAAGTTTATTACTTTATTTCCCATAATATAAATGGAATTAATATTCATTGCCTATCTAGTTACAACAGCAATACAATATAAATGGATACATATTTGAGAATGTTTTCCTAAGCAAATGAAGTGAGATAATATGATATATATGATCTTATTACTTTACGTTACCTTAGATTTTTTTTCTGAATTATTGTTTCCTGTGGTAAACCTCTTCTAAATAGAGATTATTTTGTGAAAACTAAACATAAAGGGTCAAATTACAAGTGGAGCGGAAATTTATTGCTTGCCCGAAGCTATTGGGATGCAGGATTTGTGTATTACCCATTGAAAAAGATACCTGTTGGTATCGAAACTTTGGGATGACTTTCCTTTGCTGACTTCTGTGAAGATATATTAAAGCTTTTGTTTATATTTGAAGACCGGAGAGTGAAGCGTTTTTTCTTCCCCTCAGTGGGATTGACTGCTATTGCTATATATATATATATATATATATATATATATATATATATATATATATATATATATATATATATATGTATATATATATATATATATATGTACATATGTATTTATGTATTTACATGTGTATATATGTATTTAAAAGTGAGATAATATGAAATATATCTTCTTATTACTCTACTTGCTTTAATATTTTTCTAAGAATTATTGTTTCTTGTGTTAAACCTCTTCTTAGTAAATAGAGATTTGTTTTGTAAAAAATAAACATAAACTCTTTTATAACCATGTTTAAAATTAATGTTATTTAGTTTAATGTATCTTTAGAAGAATGTGAGAAATTAATTTAAAATATTTAAGGGACCTCTTTCTTTGTTTTTTTTTTTTAAATTAGATTTTATTGATGTGAAAGGTGGCCTAGGAGTAGGACATATCAATACTTATTCATATAATCATATTATTATTATTAAAGTGTGACAAAGTCTAATATTATCTAAATCAATCATTTAAAGTAGCTGGTAATTGGTAATGTTATAAGGATAATCCTATATGAGTGTAGATGAACTAATAATGTGCCTGAGTAATTTATCGACTTGATCTACTTGTGCAAGAAGAAGAATATGCATTACATTTTCCATGCTAAACTATTCTATTACTTTATATATGTCTCTTATTAACGTTAGTGATATTTGGAAGATAACTGTTTCAATATAAATGTACTTGTTTTTTTTCAACCAGGTCTGATTGATGTGAAAGGTGGCCTAGGATTAGGAAATGTCGATTTAAATCTAGGAGGTATATTGGGTCATCAGAAAGGACACCGAGTTGTTAGTAGCCATGAGGAGAAAAATGTGATCATCAATGGGAAGGTGCGGGCTGAACATAAAGAATCATCTGAGGAGGATAAAAAAGACTCAGGGGAAGAAGGAAAGAGTAAGTAAAAGCTGTTACTAAACATGCACTACATTGAGTTGCGTTTGAGATCAAATTTTAAAAAGAATGTCTTCTTATTGATTAACTAAAAACATGTATTCATGTAAATGGCAACTTTAAACTTGGAGGTGGATTGGGTCTTCATAAAGGGCATTACATAATGGTAGTATTTGCTAGTTAACCAAAAACATGCATTTTTATAAAAAAAGTTTATTACTTTATTTCCCATAATATAAATGGAATTAATATTCATGGCCTATCTAGTTACAACAGCAATGCAATATAAATGGATACATATTTGAGCATGTTTTCCTAAGCAAATGAAGTGAGATAATATGATATATATCATCTTATTACTTTACATTACCTTAGATTTTTTTTTCTGAATTATTGTTTCCTGTGGTAAACCTCTTCTAAATAGAGATTATTTTGTGAAAACTAAACATTAAGGTTCCGATTACAAATGGAGCGGAAATTTATTGCTTGCCCGAAGCTATTGGGATGCAGGATTTGTGTATTACCCATTGAAAAAGATACCTGTTGGTATCGAAACGTTTGGGATGACTTTCCTTTGCTGACTTCTGTGAAGATATATTAAAGTTTTTGTTTATATTTGAAGACCGGAGAGTGAAGCGTTTTTTCTTCCCCTCAGTGGGATTGACTGCTATTGCTATATATATATATATATATATATTATTTTTTATATATATATATATATATATATATGTGTGTGTGTATGTGTACATATGCATTTATGTATTTACATGTGTATATATGTATTTAAAAGTGAGATAATATGAAATATATCTTCTTATTACTCTACTTGCTTTAATATTTTTCTAAGAATTATTGTTTCTTTTGTTAAAACTCTTCTTAGTAAATAGAGATTTGTTTTGTAAAAAATAAACATAAACTCTTTTATAACCATGTTTTAAATTAATGTTATTTAGTTTAATGTATCTTTAGAAGAATGTGAGAAATTAATTTAAAATATTTAAGGGACCTCTTTCTTTGTTTTTGTTTTTAAAATTAGATTTTATTGATGTGAAAGGTGGCCTAGGAGTATGACATATCAATACTTATACATATAATCATATTATTATTATTAAAGTGTGACAAAGTCTAATATTATCTAAATCAATCATTTAAAGTAGCTGGTAATTGGTATTGTTATAAGGATAATCCTATATGAGTGTAGATAAACTAATAATGTGCCTGAGTAATTTATCGACTTGATCTACTTGTGCAAGAAGAAGAATATGCATTACATTTTCCATGATAAACTATTCTATTACTTTATATATAAGTCTGTTATTAACGTTAGTGATATTTGGAAGATAACTGTTTCAATATAAATGTACTTGTTTTTTTCAACCAGGTGTGATTGATGTCAAAGGTGGCCTAGGATTAGGAAATGTCGATTTAAATATAGGAGGTATATTGGGTCATCAGAAAGGACACCGAGTTGTTAGTAGCCACGAGGAGAAAAATGTGATCATCAATGGGAAGGTGCGGGCTGAACATAAAGAATCATCTGAGGAGGATAAAAAAGACTCAGGGGAAGAAGGAAAGAGTAAGTAAAAGCTGTTACTAAACATGCACTACATTGAGTTGCGTTTGAGATCAAATTTAAATAAAAATGTCTTCTTATTGATTAACTAAAAACATGTATTCATGTAAATGGTAACTTTAAACTTGGCGGTGGATTGGGTCTTCATAAAGGGCATTACATAATGGTAGTATTTGCTAGTTAACCAAAAACATTCATTTTTATTTAAAAAGTTTATTACTTTATTTCCCATAATATAAATGGAATTAATATTCATGGCCTATCACAGCAATACAATATAAATGGATACATATTTGAGCATGTTTTCCTAAGCAAATGAAGTGAGATAATATGATATATATCATCTTATTACTTTACGTTACCTTAGATTTTTTTCTGAATTATTGTTTCCTGTGGTAAACCTCTTCTAAATAGAGATTATTTTGTGAAAACTAAACATAAAGGGTCCGATTACAAATGGAGCGAAAATTTATTGCTTGCCCGAAGCTATTGAGATGCAGGATTTGTGTATTACCCATTGAAAAAGATACCTGTTGGTATCGAAACGTTTAGGATGACTTTCCTTTGCTGACTTCTGTGAAGGTATATTAAAGCTTTTGTTTATATTTGAAGACCGGAGAGTGAAGCGTTTTTTCTTCCCCTCAGTGGGATTGACTGATATATATATATATATATATATATATATATATATATATATATATACATATACATATATATATATATATATATATACATATATATATATATATATATATATATATACATATGTATTTATGTATTTACATGTGTATATATGTATTTAAAAGTGAGATAATATGAAATATATCTTCTTATTACTCTACTTGTTTTAATATTTTTCTAAGAATTATTGTTTCTTGTGTTAAACCTCTTCTTAGTAAATAGAGATTTGTTTTGTAAAAAATAAACATAAACTCTTTTATAACCATGTTTTAAATTAATGTTATTTAGTTTAATGTATCTTTAGAAGAATGTGAGAAATTCATTTAAAATATTTAAGGGACCTCTTTCTTTGTTTTTTTTTTTTTAAATTAGATTTTATTGAGGTGAAAGGTGGCCTAGGAGTAGGACATATCAATACTTATACATATAATCATATTATTATTATTAAAGTGTGACAAAGTCTAATATTGTCTAAATCAATCATTTAAAGTAGCTGGTAATTGGTAATGTTATAAGGATAATCCTATATGAATGTAGATGAACTAATAATGTGCCTGAGTAATTTATCGACTTGATCTACTTGTGCAAGAAGAAGAATATGCATTACATTTTCCATGATAAACTATTCTATTACTTTATATATGTCTGTTATTTACGTTAGTGATATTTGGAAGATAACTGTTTCAATATAAATGTACTTGTTTTTTTTCCAACCAGGTGTGATTGATGTGAAAGGTGGCCTAGGATTAGGAAATGTCAATTTAAATCTAGGAGGTATATTGGGTCATCAGAAAGGACACCGAGTTGTTAGTAGCCACGAGGAGAAAAATGTGATCATCAATGGGAAGGTGCGGGCTGAACATAAAGAATCATCTGAGGAGGATAAAAAAGACTCAGGGGAAGAAGGAAAGAGTAAGTAAAAGCTGTTACTAAACATGCACTACATTGAGTTGCGTTTGAGATCAAATTTAAATAAAAATGTCTTCTTATTGATTAACTAAAAACATGTATTCATGTAAATGGCAACTTTAAACTTGGAGGTGTATTGGGTCTTCATAAAGGGCATTACATAATGGTAGTATTTGCTAGTTAACCAAAAACATGCATTTTTATTAAAAAAGTTTATTACTTTATTACCCATAATATAAATGGAATTATTATTCATGGCCTATCTAGTTACAACAGCAATACAGTATAAATTGATACATATTTGAGCATGTTTTCCTAAGCAAATGAAGTGAGATAATATGACATATATCATCTTATTACTTTACGTTACCTTAGATTTTTTTTTCTGAATTATTGTTTCCTGTGGTAAACCTCTTCTAAATAGAGATTATTTTGTGAAAACTAAACATAAAGGGTCAGATTACAAGTGAAGCAGAATTTTTTTGCTTGCCCGAAGCTATTGAGATGCAGCATTTGTGTATTACCCATTGAAAAAGATACCTGTTGGTATCGAAACGTTTGGGATGACTTTCCTTTGCTGACTTCTACTGTGAAGATATATTTAAGCTTTTGTTTATATTTGAAGACCGGAGAGTGAAGCGTTTTTTCTTCCCCTCAGTGGGATTGACTGCTATTGCTATATATATATATACAGGGAGTGCAGAATTATTTGGCAAATGAGTATTTTGACCACATCATCCTCTTTATGCATGTTGTCTTACTCCAAGCTGTATAGGCTCGAAAGCCTACTACCAATTAAGCATATTAGGTGATGTGCATCTCTGTAATGAGAAGGGGTGTGGTCTAATGACATCAACACCCTATATCAGGTGTGCATAATTATTAGGCAACTTCCTTTCCTTTGGCAAAATGGGTCAAAAGAAGGACTTGACAGGCTCAGAAAAGTCAAAAATAGTGAGATATCTTGCAGAGGGATGCAGCACTCTTAAAATTGCAAAGCTTCTGAAGCGTGATCATCGAACAATCAAGCGTTTCATTCAAAATAGTCAACAGGGTCGCAAGAAGCGTGTGGAAAAACCAAGGCGCAAAATAACAGCCCATGAACTGAGAAAAGTCAAGCGTGCAGCTGCCAAGATGCCACTTGCCACCAGTTTGGCCATATTTCAGAGCTGCAACATCACTGGAGTGCCCAAAAGCACAAGGTGTGCAATACTCAGAGACATGGCCAAGGTAAGAAAGGCTGAAAGACGACCACCACTGAACAAGACACACAAGCTGAAACGTGAAGACTGGGCCAAGAAATATCTCAAGACTGATTTTTCTATGGTTTTATGGACTGATGAAATGAGAGTGAGTCTTGATGGGCCAGATGGATGGGCCCGTGGCTGGATTGGTAAAGGGCAGAGAGCTCCAGTCCGACTCAGATGCCAGCAAGGTGGAGGTGGAGTACTGGTTTGGGCTGGTATCATCAAAGATGAGCTTGTGGGGCCTTTTCGGGTTGAGGATGGAGTCAAGCTCAACTCCCAGTCCTACTGCCAGTTTTTGGAAGACACCTTCTTCAAGCAGTGGTACAGGAAGAAGTCTGCATCCTTCAAGAAAAACATGATTTTCATGCAGGACAATGCTCCATCACACGCGTCCAAGTACTCCACAGCGTGGCTGGCAAGAAAGGGTATAAAAGAAGAAAATCTAATGACATGGCCTCCTTGTTCACCTGATCTGAACCCCATTGAGAACCTGTGGTCCATCATCAAATGTGAGATTTACAAGGAGGGAAAACAGTACACCTCTCTGAACAGTGTCTGGGAGGCTGTGGTTGCTGCTGTACGCAATGTTGATGGTGAACAGATCAAAACACTGACAGAATCCATGGATGGCAGGCTTTTGAGTGTCCTTGCAAAGAAAGGTGGCTATATTGGTCACTGATTTGTTTTTGTTTTGTTTTTGAATGTCAGAAATGTATATTTGTGAATGTTGAGATGTTATATTGGTTTCACTGGTAAAAATAAATAATTGAAATGGGTATATATTTGTTTTTTGTTAAGTTGCCTAATAATTATGCACAGTAATAGTCACCTGCACACACAGATATCCCCCTAAAATAGCTATAACTAAAAACAAAGTAAAAACTACTTCCAAAACTATTCAGCTTTGATATTAATTAGTTTTTTGGGTTCATTGAGAACATGGTTGTTGTTCAATAATAAAATTAATCCTCAAAAATACAACTTGCCTAATAATTCTGCACTCCCTGTATATATATATCTTCTTATTACTCTACTTGCTTTAATATTTTTCTAACAATTATTGTTTCTTGTGTTAAACCTCTTCTTAGTAAATAGAGATTTGTTTTGTAAAAAATAAACATAAACTCTTTTATAACCATGTTTTAAATTAATGTTATTTAGTTTAATGTATCTTTAGAAGAATGTGAGAAATTAATTTAAAATATTTAAGGGACCCTTTCTTTGTTTTTTTTTTTAAATTAGATTTTATTGATGTGAAAGGTGGCCTAGGAGTAGGACATATTAATACTTATACATATAATCATATTATTATTATTATTAAAGTGTGACAAAGTCTAATATTGTCTAAATCAATCATTTAAAGTAGCTGGTAATTGGTAATGTTATAAGGATAATCCTATATGAGTGTAGATGAACTAATAATGTGCCTGAGTAATTTATCGACTTGATCCACTTGTGCAAGAAGAAGAATATGCATTACATTTTCCATGATAAACTATTCTATTACTTTATATATGTCTCTTATTAACGTTAGTGATATTTGGAAGATAACTGTTTCAATATAAATGTACTTGTTTTTTTTCAACCAGGTGTGATTGATGTGAAAGGTGGCCTAGGATTAGGAAATGTTGATTTAAATCTAGGAGGTATATTGGGTCATCAGAAAGGACACCGAGTTGTTAGTAGCCATGAGGAGAAAAATGTGATCATCAATGGGAAGGTGCGGGCTGAACATAAAGAATCATCTGAGGAGGATAAAAAAGACTCAGGGGAAGAAGGAAAGAGTAAGTAAAAGCTGTTACTAAACATGCACTACATTGAGTTGCGTTTGAGATCAAATTTAAAAAAATTGTCTTCTTATTGATTAACTAAAAACATGTATTCATGTAAATGGAAACGTTAAACTTGGAGGTGGATTGGGTCTTCATAAAGGGCATTACATTATGGTAGTATTTGCTAGTTAACCAAAAACATGCATTTTTATTAAAAAAGTTTATTACTTTATTTCCCATAATATAAATGGAATTAATATTCATGGCCTATCTAGTTACAACAGCAATACAATATAAATGGATACATATTTGAGCATGTTTTCCTAAACAAATGAAGTGAGATAATATGATATATATCATCTTATTACTTTACGTTACCTTAGATTTTTTTTTCTGAATTATTGTTTCCTGTGGTAAACCTCTTCTAAATAGAGATTATTTTGTGAAAACTAAACATAAAGGGTCCGATTACAAGTGGAGCGGAAATGTATTGCTTGCCCGTAAACGGGTGGCGCACAATAAATAACCAGACATTACAAGTTGTCTATGGGAACTATGGGTTCCCTGTAAATATATATGTACTGTATTTAAATATTCAAATATATATAAATATATATATATATATATATATATATATATATATATATATATATATATATATATATATGTGTGTGTGTGTGTGTCCAGAGTCACAGGCAGTTAACCCCAGACAGGTCTGGATGCAAGAACCATAGGGAAAATTACAAAACAAATTAATACAACACACAGAGAAAACCCAGCACTCACTTACAAGCTCTCAGCTAAGATTTAAAAGCAAAAATGGTAAGGTTAGTTACCGCATCTGGCCAAATGGGACAAGCCCAGGTACCTCGTCAAGGTCCTTTCCAATTCCTGGGACCCTAAAACAGCCACACAATGCAAGCTTTCAAATACAAATAAACTTGGAACAAGGGGAGGGTGCACAGGCATATGTAATCACCCTAGACATATACAAAACACAGAAGGGAACTGCACTCTCATACCGGGAGGGTACACATCCCATGACCCTGCAACATTCTCAGCCCTGGGTGCCACTGGCACTCACAGGAAGCTATGATTCCCCGAAGTCAAGGGCAGTTAACCCCAGACAGGTCTGGGTGCAAGAACCATAGGGAAAATTACAAAACAAATTAATACAACACACAGAGAAAACCCAGCACTTACTTACAAGCTCTCAGCTAAGATTTAAAAGCAAAAATGGAAAGGTTAGTTACCGCATCTGGCCAAATGGGACAAGCCCAGGTACCTCGTCAAGGTCCTTTCCAATACCTGGGACCCTAAAACAGCCACACAACGCAAGCTTTCAAATCCAAACTGGGAACAAGGGAAGGGTGCACAGGCATATGTAATCACCCTAGACATATACAAAACACGGAAGGGAACTGCACTCTCATACCGGACCAGGTACACATCCCATGACCCTGCAACATGCTCAGCCCTGGGTGCCACTGACACTCACAGGAAGCTGTGCTGTCCCCAGAGTCACAGGCAGTTATCCCAGACAGGTCTGGGTACAAGAACCATAGGGAAAATTACAAAACAAATTAATACAACACACTGAGAAAACCCAACACTCACTTACAAGCTCTTAGCTAAGATTTAAAAGCAAAAATGGAAAGGTTAGTTACCGCATCTGGCCAAATGGGAGAAGCCCAGGTACCTCGTCAAGGTCCTTTCCAATACCTGGGACCCTAAAACAGCCACACAATGCAAACTTTCAAATCCAAACAAACTAGGAACAAGGGAAGGGTGCACAGGCATATGTAATCACCCTAGACATATATATGTGTGTTAATATGTGTATATATACATATTAACACATGACTATATATGTATATATTCAGGATTAAAATTACTAAGGAGAAAAGGTAAGTAAACAACACCATTATAGGTACATAAAATGGATTTTTATTTGAAGATTAAAATGTTCCATTTTTTGTAACTGTGTCTATATTCATTCACATAGTAACCCTAAAGTCTTAGGTCTAAGGGTGCTCTAAACAATACTTATAAATATAATGATATTATTACTAACGTGTGAAGTTAAATATTAAAGCCCAATATTGTCTAAGTCAAGCATTTAAAGTAGCTGGTAATTGGTAATTGTATAAGGATAGTCCTATATGAGTGTAGATGAACACAATAATGTGTCTGAGCAAGTTATTGATCCACTTGTGCAAGAAGAAGGATATCCATTAGGTTTTCCATGATAAACTATTCTATTTCTTTATACATAATAAGTCTGTTATTAAAGTTAGAGATATTTGGAAGATAACTGTTTCAATATAAATGCATTCGTTTTTTCAACCAGGTGTGATTGACGTAAAAGGTGGCCTAGGACTAGGAAATGTCAATTTAAATCTAGGAGGTATATTGGGTCATCAGAACGGACACCGAGTTGTTAGCAGCCATGAGGAGAAAAATGTGATCATCAATGGGAAGGTACGGGGTGATCATAAAGAATCATCTGAGGAAGATAAAAAAGACTCAGGGGAAGGAGGAAACGGTAAGTAAAATCTGTTAGTAAACATGCACCATATTGAGTTGCATTTGAGATTAAAATTTCTTTTAATTGCTTAAATAAAAACAACTATTCATGTAAATGGCAACTTTAAACTTGGAAATGGATTGGGTCTTCATAAAGACCAAGCTTTCTTTAGTAGCAATAGTGAGGAAAGAAGGATGATCAACATCAATGGTGCCTTTACATAGCGGTCTATGGGAATTGTGTGTTTCCTGTAAATATATATGTATATACACATATGAACACATGACTATATATGTATATATACAGGATTAAAATGACTAAGGAGAAAAGTTAGGCAAATAACACCATTACTAAAATGTTCCATTTAAGGATAGTCTTATATGAGTGTAGATGAACACAATAATGTGTCTGAGCAACTTATTGACTTGATTTAAATCTAGGAGGTATATTGGGTCATCAGAACGGACACCGAGTTGTTAGCAGCCATGAGGAGAAAAATGTGATCATCAATGGGAAGGTGCGAGGTGATCATAAAGAATCATCTGGGGAAGATAAAAAAGACTCAGGGGAAGGAGGAATGGGTAAGTAAAAACTATGTTGAGTTGCATTTCAGTTTAAAATGAAAAATCTATTGTAATTGCTTAAATAAAAACAAGTATTCATGTAAATGGCAACTTTAAACTTGGAAATGGGTTGGGTTTTCATAAAGAGCAGGCTTCCTTCAGTAGCAATAGTGAGGATAAAAGGTTGATCAACATCAATGGTGGAGTGTCTCTTACTAATGGGAATGCAGAGGCTCATGGGAAACATTAGTAGGGGGCCCAGTGACGGTATGCTTTCACCTGTCATAAATACAAATCTACTTTACAGAATTTGTGTGCCAATAATGCTATTGTGTAATAGATCAAATTTGGCAGAAATAGGAGAACATATAAAACAGGATATTTAAATAACCTGTGTTCTTTGTCACACATACTATGCATAAATGATTTATTTATTATCATTATGTGGAATATAAAAATACTTATAACTTACATTTTAATTGTAAGAAACCATAGAGTTTTTTTGCATTCACTAACTATGCAACTGCTCCAAACTCTAGTGAATGGTAGCTTAAATATGAATTTAAATAATTTAAGTTCCACTGTTGTCCTGTACAAGAATTTAATACTGTTTGTGAATACTCACACCTAGATTACGAGTTTTGCGGTAACAGGGGTGCGGTGCTAACCAGCAGTTTTTTCTCACCTCTCACTTTCATGCAATGCTGGTATTACGAGTTTTCAGAAACCCGGCGTTAAAAGACAAAAAAGTGAGCATAGAGCAAAAATTTTCTCCAAATCTCAATTAAATACCAGCGCTGCTTAAGTCAGCGGTGAGCTGGTGTAACATGCTCGTGCACAATTTCCCCACAGGAATCAACAGGGAGAGCCGGCTGAAAAAAAGTCTAACACCTGCAAAAAATCACTGTATAAGTCAGTAACGCAGCCCCATTGATTCCTATGGGAAACGAAATTTCTGTCTACACCTAACACCCTAACATGAACCCCGAGTCTAAACACCCCTAATCTTACACTTACTAACCCCTAATCTTCCGCCCCCGACATCACCGACACCTACATTATATTTATTAACCCCTAATCTGCCGCTCCGGACACTGCCGCCACCTACATTATACCTATGAACCCCTAATCTGCCGCCCCCAACGTCGCCGCCACTATAATAAACATATTAACCCCTAAACCGCCGCACTCCAGCATCGCAAACACTATTTTAATATTATTAACCCCTAATCTGCCATCCCTAACATCGCTGCCACTATATTAAAGTTATTAACCCCTAAACCTAAGTCTAACCCTAACACCCCCTAACTTAAATATAATTTAAATAAATCTAAATAAATATTCCTATCATTAACTAAATTATTCCTATTTAAAACTAAATACTTACCTATAAAATAAACCCTAAGATAGCTACAATATAACTAATAGTTACATTGTATTTAATTATAGTGTAGTGTTAGGTGTTATTGTAACTTAGGTTTTATTTTACAGGTACTTTTGTATTTATTTTAGCTAGGTAGTTAGAAAATAGTTAATAACTATTTAGTAAATATTCTACCTAGTTAAAATAAAACTTGCCTGTAAAATAAAAATAAAGCCTAAGATAGATACAATGTAACTATTAGTTATATTGTAGCTAGCTTAGGTTTTATTTTACAGTTAAGTATTTAGTTTTAAATAGGAATAATTTAGGTAATGATAGTAATTTTATTTAGATTTATTTAAATTATATTTAAGTTAGGGGTGTTAGGGTTAGACTTAGATTTATTGGTTAATACATATAGTGGCGGCGACTATGAGGGCGCATATTAGGGGTTAATAAATGTAGGTAGGTGGCGGCGATGTTAGGGGCGGCAGATTAGGGGTTAATAAGTACAGGTAGGTTGCAGCGACATTGGGGGCGGCAGTGTAGGGGTTAATACATATAATGTAGGTGACGGTGGTGCCCGGAGCGGCAGATTAGGGGTTAATAAATTTATTATAGTGTATGTGATGCGGGAGGGCCTCGGTTTAGGGGTTAATAGGTAGTTTATGGGTGTTAGTGTACTTTGTAGCAGTTTAGTTATGAGTTTTATGGTACCGCGTTGTACATAAAACTCTTAACTGCTGACTTTCAAATGCGGTTCGAATCTTGATGGGATAGGGTGTACCGCTCACTTTTTGGCCTCCCAGGACAGACTCATAATACCAGCGGTATGAAAGTCCCATAGAAAAATGACTTTACAAAGTTTACGTAAGTTGTTTTGCAGTAAGGCCAAAAAAGTGTGCGGTGACCCTAAACCTGCAAGACCAGCAGGTGTAAAAAAGCAGCGTAAACACCTGTTAACGCTGCATTTTCAGCTACCGCAAAACTCGTAATCTAGTCTTCAGTTTGTAAGGTCAGTCCTATACAAGTAAAAGTGAAATCATGGAATCAGTTAAATAGCATGCATCCCTTAGAAAGTATGTTTATAAGGAACACTTATATCTCTGAAAGCTTGAGGTGAGTCTTTTAGAGAAATTATACAGAACTGGTGGAGTTCTAGAAAAAGTCTTGTAGGCATAATCATGTGGAAGTAACGGGAGAGGAGATCTTGCAAAGTGCCAAGGGGTGAAAACAAGAATATTTGTTTACAAAGTTCAGGGATATAGGAGATTAACGTTTTACTGAGGGTCTTTTATTTTAGGAAAAATATTTGAATCCTATTTTGAGGCTATAGTTAGCCTGTGGAGGGATTATCAGAGACAGGCACCAGATTAGATAATTGTGTAAGAAATATGAGATTGGTCTGGCAGAGCCTCTCATTACAGATTGCAGTGAAGAAGGAAAATTGCTTAGAAGACCAAAGATGATGGAGTAGCATTTTTCAAGGCAGGAATATAATGTGTGCGTGGATAAAAATCTTAACTGTATGAGGAAGTATTACATTTATATTTTTGAGATAGAAGTATCAGGAATCAGCCAAGGACTGCATTTGAGGAACTAATTAATGTTCTTAGATTAATATTACACTGTGGCTGTGGTCATAAGAGTGTTGTTAATAGTAATCATGATTTAAGGGTTAAACAGAGTGGCCGAAGGGTGAATTGTACACATGGATGAAGTAGCAAAATGAGAGATATCATAGATAAGGCAAATACAATGCTTTTATAAATTCAATCTCAATTTAGAACATATACACGACCATAAAAATGGACAGCAAGTGGTTATCAGCCATGAGAAAAAAAGTAAAATAGTCAAGGGAAGATTGCAGGGTGATCTTAAGGAATCCTCTGAGGAAGATGATGATTCAAATGAAGAAGGAAATGGTAAGTTGAAGTAATTAAGAACTTATATAAACATGTTATTCTCTATAGTCAAACTAATTACTATTTACCATGATACATCCCACTTAAAATAGAGTAATTTAAGTAAATATAACTTGTCAAGGAAGTAAGAAATATAGGGGCCAATTAATTAAGTGCTGGGCTGAAGCGTGCTGGGCTGTAGCGAATCATGTCCCCCGGCATCGCTAAATGCTGACAGCATACTCTGTCAGCATTTAACATTGCACAAGCATTTCTTGGGAAATGCTTGTGTAATGCTGCCCCCTGCATATTTGAGGCCAATTGTCCGCTAGCAGGGGGTGTTAATCATCCTGATCGTACCTAAAAGGTGGCAGACGAATTAAGGAGAAACAATCTTACAACCGCTGTTTCTTAACTTAAGTTTACGGGGAGCCGGAAACTAAGGGCGTAGAAGGCAGCATCTGCTGCTTATTAAATCTACCCCATAGACTTTATCTGTAAAATGTCATTTAAATATTTTGAATGAAACAAATTTGCTCATCAGTTTGATCCTCTCCATTTTATAACAGGTATTCATGTAAATGGCAAATTTGAAGTCGGAAAAATCATTGGCCATCATAAAGCACATGGTGACTTCGACAGCAGCAGCAGTGCAGAAATTAAGGTTATCAAAGGACATTTGAACCAAGGTCACAAAAGTAAGTACAATTTTCTTATAATCCTTTATTTTTATTCTATCAGGTTGCACTTTTCTATTAACCCTTCATATACAGAAAAAGTAAAAAAAAAAATTAAGAAAATATTCATGTTGATTTACATTAAAATTTTAAAGATTGTCAATATTCTCCAAAGGCAGCTGTTTAATTGTCCTTCACTATTTTTCATTCGCTTACAAAAAGTCAGTTTCATTTTGGTCTGCATGGCATAGCCAATCAAAATTAGACTGGGAAATTATAGTCTGCTCAAATGTCATATATAGATTTGTATTGAACATATATGATAAGAGATAATAAGGATAATGGTGTTTTAGAAGTGCAAATCTAATTGCCTACTTATTTTTGAAAACTGAAGGTTATTTAAAACTGCTGTAGATTTAGTACAAATATAATTAAATTATTAGATACTTTATTTAAATGATTTATATTAAAAAAGTCACAAGTTATTTATGTTTAGTGTCATGTTGCAAATATTATGTCCACTAATAGATGAAGAAGAATCATCTGAGGAGAGAGAGGTTAATACCAAGGAAAATATCAAGATTTCCAAGGAAGATGAGGACAACTCAAAAGGTGAGTTGATATTTTTTTTATTAAATGAAAATGTTTTGAGTTTTAAAAATGGGTAAATTTAACTCCTGATCTCTTTTACCATTCATGTATATAGATAAATCTAACTACGTTCTTGTGTGATCAAATAATTTTTAACAATATTTAAACACTGGAACAATTTAATGCAGTATATCTTAGTGACGTCAAACTTTACTATCAAATTACTATTAGTAGATAATGAAGCACATGACTCAGTACTCAAGCCCTGCTGTTTCAATGCTGCTCATGGAACTGATAGATTGTAGGTCTGCATTTATGAAGCTGAGTTAGTAACTTTGAGGACATTTTGGTGCAGGTTTGCTTATGTGAACCTGCAACCGAAAGATAAGAAGCACCACTCTTACAAGCGATGCTTCTTAATGTGGCGTTGCGGATGTCAAACATCCTGGACTTATTCATCTGATATAACTGGCAAGCCCTGCTTTTACACAATTGATTGTGGGAGAACAGGTTACTCGGCTCCACAACGGTTTGCTTGTGCAATGTTAAATTCCATCAGTGCAATTCTTTATTGTTATTATAACATGTTAAAATCTAGGAAGCAAAAATAGACATAGAACAATTCCAAGATAAATTAAACTAAGTTACAGTAAACCTACTAACATGGCTAATTAGTCTTCCTGGTGATAGTAAGGTATCTGTTTTATAAAATAATCTTTATTTAAGCAGGTCTTCACATGAAAGGTAACATCAAACTGAAAAATATTAAAGGTGCAATCAGCAGGATCAAGTCAAAAATAGTCAAAATCAATGGAAAAGTAAGGAAAGGACAGCAGAAAGAATCATCCGAGGAAGACACATCTGATTTAAATGGAGAACAACGTGAGTGGGAACTTTAAAAATCTGGTTTTAACATTATCAATTTGTTGTGATTCATGTCATTAGTAAAGTTGTCTTTACAACTTTGCCTCCTATGCCTCTGTGCATTTTAAATATGGCCTTGAATGAAGCAACACTGCTCTATTTTTTACTTGCAGCCAAGAATGGTAAAACAACAACATGCCAGTGTCTAGTGTATTACTGGCAGTGAGTGTTTTTTATGTATCCAGTGGGGTAAAATTCCTGCTCTGAGTTTTTTTACTGGGAACCCTAGACATGTACAAAATACTGCTTTGTGTGTGTTACTGGCAGTAAAGGGCTAAAATCAATGCTGTGTATGTTACTGGCAGTCAAGGGGATAAAATAATTGCTCAGGTGTGAAAAATATTGATAGTGGGGACTAAGGTAGAGCTTTGTAGAGGGGCCATTGTGTGATCCCACTTCACATCACCAGTTCACAGTCACCTACAGCTAGTATAGTATTTTCATGGTGTAAAGCTGACAATCCTAATCATTAGTGGTAATAGACCATCCAAATGTTTTTCTTCATAGAGGATGGATCATTTTATGGACTTTAAGTTTAAAATTACATTTGCATCTCTTTAATTTTCTCTCAAAATAATGATTTAAAACATTGTTCAGATCCTTCCTATGAGAATAAATGCATCCCTATCACTATTTTTTATTTGAAAAAGGAATTAGATGCATAGCTCAAATGTAATATCATTTTATACAGAATGTAACCATTTTTCTTATTTTATTATTTTTTCCACCATTAACCTAATTTGTAAATCCATTAAAAAAAGAATAAACTCAACAATAAATTTGCTATAAGTTTAATTATTCAAAGTGGAAGAAAAATTACTTAATAATAATTTAAATCCAAAATCCCAATACCCCAGACAGGCTGGAGTTCATCCAGTGTGATTCAGAACCCTGACCCATCATAATGCAGCACATTGATTGTATAAGATGTGCAGTAGCTCATTTATAACTGTACCAAACTGATAAATCTAAACATTACTCAAAAGTCTTTTCAAGGGCTATGTTCCTGGACTGCAAAGCAATGCAAAATTTGCAAACAAAATATAGTTTATTTTGTAGGCAAATCTTTTTGCTGCTTAAAATAAAAAAAAAAAAATACTTTATTGTGGCTTTCAATAAAATAGAATAACTTTTTTCTTGCCACTACATAAAGTGTTAGAAATCAGAATTTGTTTAACAAATTTGTAGGGTTGATAGTGCTAAAATAATATGTTGTAATGAATTGGAACATTAAACATTTGCACTTCAATAGTTTTATTATATGAAATGTGTTACTGTTGCTATAACTGAAGTCTCTAAACTGCAGCACATATTTAGAATCTCACACAAATTATTAATATACAGACTTCCTGGTCAAAAACTGTATCACATTTATACAGGACAGCTTTTTGAAGAAAATAAAACAAAAAAACACAGTTATAATTTGATATCAAGGAGAGTAACATAACCTCATTTTCAGAAGAAGAAGACTCGGATAAAGAGATTAGTGTGGAAAACAAAGAAACTAACATTCCAGAAGTAGAAGAGGAGCCTATTACCAAAAGTGTTTATATTCCTCTAGTACACCCTGAAGAAGAAACAGTTGTTGCACAAGAATCAAGACGTAAGTAGTAATTCTCCCAAATTATTTTTAAGAGCTAATTTATTTATTTATACTTGTGATATGTCAACAGTTGTGTACAGAATTTGTTCAATCCAGCTACGGTGAATGTAACCTACACTGAATACACAGGCCCCTATTTATCAAGGTCAGTGTAGACAAGGTTCTCGGACAGCATTTAACATCATATGAACAAATGCTTGTGCAGCCCATTCTTCTACTTTTGTGCAAACATTCTTGCAAGAGCAGGGCTCATCCTGGACAAATTATGTTTGTCATCTGCAACCTCTAAGGTTACCAGACACATTAAGAAGCAGTGACTTTAACAGGTATGTGACAAGACATCACTTAACCCCAGAGCAAATGCTGTGGGGGGCCTTCCCATTTCAATATGGCCCTTTCTGGCCTCTTGCAATCAATAGAGGCTGAGTTGGCAGCCACATAGGATCAAGAGGATCATAATGCATGGTATGAGTCCTGTTTTATGAGGGAGGTAGCCAAGGTGTAGGTGGAGCCCAGACACCCCTGGTTCCATCCCTGTTGGTATGCTACCATTGACTGAAAGGTCAGAAAGTTCCCCTATATGTGTGGGCCCAACATCAATTGAGACCTCCAAGACCTCTGCAGTTACACGTATGGTTCATAGATGCTTCAAACATTTTGCTTTCTCAACAGAAGGCCCTGGAGCAGTAGTAAGCAATAGTAAGTAAGCAATAGTAATAATATACATACTACTATGTATAATGATTTTGAGGATAGATAGATAGATAGATAGATAGATAGATAGATTGACCTGCAACCTTCACTAATAGAAGGCTCCCCTGCATTAGGATTTTACACATTCTGCACACCTTTGTATAGATTGGCTGCTATGAGCCCCTCAGCACTTGGGCCCTGGTGCCACTGCATCTGCTGCAACAACTGCAATGACCCCTAAGCAGTATGTTATGAATGGATCCAAAGAAGGTGCCCCTAGATGTGTGTGCCCAACTTCAACTTAGACCTCTGTAGTTATCCCCATTGAGCATAAGACCAGCACTTCATCATTTTTTTCTTGCATGAGGCTGCAAAAGCCACAATGGCCCCTAAGCTGCATAAATGGGGTCCACTAATTAATTTGTGCAAACACAGATTTATGCCTCTGAAAAAAAAATATTTTCCTGCTTTCCTCAATGTAGAAGATTACAGTCTTCTTAATACTCAAAGTGAGTGATTTTTTCAAAATGTTATTTTCAGAAGAAGAATCGAGTAATACAAATACTGAAGAATCAAATGTAGAAAATAACATCAACACAAATATTGATGAAGAAAACAGCCAAGTAAATGAGGGTGCCATTACTGAAGCTCCTGTTGAAGTAAATGCTAAGCCTCTAATAGGAGAAGGTAAGTCAAAGTTTTAGGAAAAAAATAGTGGCCTAGATTACGAGTTGTGCGTTAGCCTTAAAAAAACAGCATTGGACGGTCCTAACGCTGCTTTTTAACGCCCGCTGGTATTACGAGTCTTGCAGGTACAGGTGTACCGCTCACTTTTTTGGCCAGACTCGGAAATACCGCAAATCCACTTACGTCAATTGTGTATCCTATATTTTCAATGGGACTTGCATAGCGCCGCTATTACGAGTCTGACAAAAAGTGAGCACTAGACCCTCTCCTGTCAAGCCTGGTACCGCATTTTAAAGTCAGTAGTTAAGAGTTTTACACTACAACGCTGTAGCATAAAACTTTTAACTAAACTAAAGTGCTAAAAAGTACACTAACGCCCATAAACTACCTATTAACCCCTAAACCGAGCCCCCCCCACATCGCAAACACTAAAATACATTTTTAACCCCTAATCTGCTGAACCGGACATCGCCGCCACTATAATAAATATATTAACCCCTAAACCGCTGCACTCCCGCCCTGCAAACATTAGTTAAATATTATTAACCCCTAATCTGCCATCCCTACACATCGCCAACACCTACCTACATTTATTAACCCCTAATCTGCCGCCCCCAATGTCGCCGCCACTATATTAAAGTTATTAACCCCTAAATCTAAGTCTAACCCTAACCCTAACACCCCCTAACTTATATATAATTTAAATAAATATAAATAAAATTACTATAATTAAGTAAATTATTCCTATTTAAAACTAAATACTTACCTGTAAAATAAACCCTAAGCTAGCTACAATATAACTAATAGTTACATTGTAACTATCTTAGGGTTTATTTTTATTTTACAGGCACTTTGTATTTATTTTAAATAGGTACAATAGTTATTAAATAGTTATTAACTATTTAATAACTACCTAGTTAAAATAAAGACAAATTTACCTTTAAAATAAAACCTAACCTAAGTTACAAATACACCTAACACTACACTACAATTAAATTAATTACCTAAATTAAATACAATTAATTACAATAAAATAAAATTATCTAAAGTACAAACCCCCCCCCACTAAATTACAGAAATAATAAAGAAATTACAATAATTTTAAACTAATTACACCTAATGTAATCCCCCTAACAAAATAAAAAAAGCCCTACCCTACACTAAATTACAAATAGGCCTTAAAAGGGCCTTTGCGGGGCGTTGCCCCAAAGTAATCAGCTCTTTTACCTGAAAAAAAATTACAATAGAATGCCAGCTCAATCCTATTGGCTGATTGGAATTTGTACTTTAGATAATTTTATTTAATTGTAATTAATTGTATTTAATTTAGGTAATTAATTTAATTGTAGTGTAGTGTTAGGTGTAATTGTAGCTTAGGTTAGGTTTTATTTTACAGGTAAATTTGTATTTATTTTAGCTAGGTAATTATTAAATAGTTAATAACTATTTAATAACTATTGTACCTAGTTAAAATAAATACTAAGTTGCCTGTAAAATAAAAATAAACCCCAAGCTAGCTACAATGTAACTATTAGTTATATTGTAGCTAGCTTAGGGTTTATTTTACAGGTGAGTATTTAGTTTTAAACCAGAATTATTTAGTTAATTAAAGTAATTTTATTTAGATTTATTTAAATTATATTTAAGTTAGGGGGGGTTAGGGTTAGACTTAGGTTTAGGGGTTAATATGTTTATTATAGTGGTGGCGACGTTGGGGGTGGCAGATTAGGGGTTAATAAATGTAGTTAGGTTGCGGCGACATTGGGGGCTGCAGATTAGGGGTTAATAAATATAATGTAGGTGTCGGCAATGTTGGGGGCAGCAGATTAGGGGTTCATAAGTATAACGTAGGTGGCGGCTGTGTCCGGAGTGGCAGATTAGGGGTTAATAATATAATGCAGGTGTAAGATTAGGGGTGTTTAGACTCGGGGTTCATGTAAGGGTGTTAGGTGTAGACATATATGTATTTTCCCCATAGGAATCAATGGGGCTGCGTTACGAGCTTTACGCTGCTTTTTTGCAGGTGTTAGGTTTTTTTTCAGCCGGCTCTCCCACATTGATTCCTAAGGGGAAATCGTGCACGAGCACATTTAGCCAGCTCACCGCGCTGGTATTGAGGTGAAATGTGGAGCTAAATTTTGCTCTATGCTCACTTTTTTGCAGTTAACGCCGGGTTTGTAAAAACCTGTAATACCAGCGCTGTCTGTAAGTGAGCGGTGAGCATAAATTGCTCGTTAGCACTGCACAGCCTCTAACGCAAAACTCATAATCTAGGCGAGTGTTTTTAATTATCTCAACCGAAAAGCGTATTATTTAAATGTCATAGCCTGAAGGAATAGTTTTTGAAATCCCATAGAGCTGCCTCCCATAGAAAGTAATAAGACTCTCTGGGGGTAGAGAATCTCACAAGGGAAAGTGAGGCTAATAGGAGAGCACCAGGCAGTGATATAAATTCTCCGTTAGCAGTTAATACAAATAAAACTGAGATGTTTTTTTAACTACAGTTTAACTTGTATTTGCCTCTAGTTTAGTATACATTACTTTTCTTTCAGTTAAATTAGTGTATTGTTAACTTCACCTAAATGCAATTGGTGAGATAAATCAGGTTTAGATAGTGATTTACAGAATTTTCAGTGTTTATTTTTTTAACGAATTCCGCAAGAGTACTTGCATGCTTGGATAATCTTGAACAGTTATCTTTTTTTTTTAAAACAGACTTAAATCAACCTACCCTAATATTTGAATTAAAATCTGTCTATTATAGTGTAGTAATATATACATAAGAAATCCGTGATTTTAATTGGATAAAAATAAATAAATTATAAATCAGAATATTATATGTATGAAAAGGAAATTTGTAGTTCTTGTGATGATGTTGATAGTTTGATATTTATGCCTAGAGATAATTCACAAATGCTGGCCAAGTAACGGGAGTGTGGACTGAATTTCTACAATCCAACTATGATGAATGTAACTATACTAAATACCCTGACTACCATTTTTCAAGATCTATGTTGACAAGGTTCTCAGACAGCATCTGCTGCCAGAAATTGACATTGCACATGCAAGTGCATGTACAAACCCTTCTGTGCTTTGAATGACGTTTGATATCTGCAGACTCTGAGGTTGCACACAGCAGCTGTTATAACAGGGATGTAACTAGACCGCATTGGGCCCCAAGGCAAAGGTTGCGGTCGTGGGGCCCCCATTTCAATAGCGCATTTTCTTGCCTTTTCCAATAAATAGTGGCTCGCTGGCAGTCACATAGGAATAAGGGTAGCTACTTCTATGTTACTATGAGTCATCCTTCTTGCTTGTTTAGTCTAGAACAGAGAATATGTATGTGTGCAGCCTTCCTGTATACAAATAGTGGCTGTTTTTTCTGTGGAACAAAACAGTGGCAACTATTTTGTATACTCTACCACAATATTTGTAACGGCAAATCTATACTGTACAAGTGAGCCCTGTTTTGTGTGGGGTACATAGAGTGATCAGACATGTTACAGGTGGAGCCTAGACACCACCTGTAGGTACACCATTGCTGACTAAAGGACCATATCGGGTACCTAAATATGTGGGACAGCTCTCAAAAGAGACCTCTGAGACACCTGATTTATGACTGTCTTTTTGTTTTCCTGCTTCCTTAAATGTAGAAGATTTCAGTTCTCTTAATAGTCCCAGTAAGAGATTTGAGTTCTTTTTTGTTTATTTTCAGAAGAGTCAGAAAATACAAAGACTGTAGAAACAAATGTGGAAAATAACAGCAACACAAATATTGATGAAGAAAACAGCCAAGTAAATGAAGGCTCCATTATTGAAGCTCCTGTGGAAGTAGATGCTAAGCCTCTAATAGGGGAAGGTAAATCTAAATTTTAGGAAATAAAATAGTGTTTTTAATTATCTCATCCAAAAAAGCATATTCTTTAAATTTCATGGCCTAATTCTCAAAAAATCTCCAGTCTGGAGAGAAATTGGTCATAAGACCAGCACTTCATAACTTTTTTCTTGCATGAGGCTGCAACAGCCACAATGGCCCCTAAGCTGCATCTTATAAATGGGGTCCACTAATTAATTTGTGCAAACACAGATGTATGCCTCTTTGAAAAAAAATTGTTCCTGCTTTCCTCAATGTAGAAGATTACAGTACTCAATACTCAAAGTGAGTGATTTTTTCAAAATGTTATTTTCAGAAGAAGAATCAAGTAATACAAATACTGAAGAATCAAATGTAGAAAATAACATCAACACAAATACTGATGAAGAAAAGATCCAAGTAAATGGAGGCACCATTACTGAAGCGCCTGTGGAAGTAGATGCTAAGCCTCTAATAGGGGAAGGTAAATTTTTAAGTTTTAGGAAAAAATTTGTGGTTTTAATTATCTCATCCAAAAAGCATATTCTTTAAATGTCATGGCCTGATCAACCTGGGGAGAAATTATAATGCAGACTTCACAGGGTCTCTAGGGAAAGGGACGGTATCTGAAATCACATAGAGCTGCCTCCCATAGAAAGTAATAAGGCTCTCTGGGGTAGAGAATCTCACAAGGGAAAGTGAGGCTAATAGAAGAGCACCAGGCAGTGATATCAATTCTCAGTTAGCAGTTAATACAAATAAAACTGAAATGTTTAACTGCAGTTTAACTTGTATTTGCCTCTAGTTTAGTATACATTACTTTTCTGTCAGTTAAATTAGTGTATTGCGAACTTCACCTAAATGCAATTGGTGAGAATCAGGTTTAGATAATAGTGATTTACAGAATTTTCAGTGTTTATTTTTTAATGAATTCCACAAGAGTACTTGCATGCTTGAATAATGAATATTATATGTACGAAAAGGACATTTGTAGTTCTTGTGATATGTTGATAGTTTAAAATTTATGCCCAGAGATAACTCACAAATGCTGGCCAAGTAACTGGAGTGTGGACCGAATTTGTCCAATCCAGCTATGGTGAATGTAACCTATACTAAATACCTTGACTACTATTTGATACGGTGGTGGGGCCCTCATTTCAATAGCGCATTTTCTTGCCTTTTCCAATAAATAGTGGCTACGCTGGCAGACACATAGGAATACGGGTAGCTACTTCTATGTTACGATGAGTCATCCTTCTTGCTTGTTTAGTCTAGAACAGAGAATATGTATGTATGCAGCCCTCCTGTATACAAATAGTGGCTGTTTTTCTTGTGCAACAAAACAGTGGCGACAATTTTGAATACTCTACCACCATATTTGTAACGGTAAATATATACTGTACAAGTGAGCCCTGTTTTGTGTGGGGTACATAAAGTGGTCAGACATGTTACAGGTGGAGCCTAGACACCACCTGTAGGTACACCACTACTGACTAAAGGACCATATCGGGTACCTAAATATGTGGGACAGCTCTCAAAAGAGACCTCTGAGACACCTGATTTATGACTGTCTTTTTGTTTTCCTGCTTCCTTAAATGTAGAAGATTTCAGTTCTCTTAATAGTCCCAGTAAGAGATTTGAGTTCTTTTTTGTTTATTTTCAGAAGAGTCAGAAAATACAAAGACTGTAGAGACAAATGTAGAAAATAACAGCAACACAAATATTGATGAAGAAAACAGCCAAGTAAATGAAGGCGCCATTATTGAAGCTCCTGTTGAAGTAGATGCTAAGCCTCTAATAGGGGAAGGTAAATCTAAATTTTAGGAAATAAAATAGTGTTTTTAATTATCTCATCCAAAAAAGCATATTCTTTAAATTTCATGGCCTAATTCTCAAAAAATCTCCAGTCTGGAGAGAAATTGGTCATAAGACCAGCACTTCATAACTTTTTTCTTGCATGAGGCTGCAACAGCCACAATGGCCCCTAAGCTGCATCTTATAAATGGGGTCCACTAATTAATTTGTGCAAACACAGATGTATGCCTCTTTGAAAAAAAATTGTTCCTGCTTTCCTCAATGTAGAAGATTACAGTACTCAATACTCAAAGTGAGTGATTTTTTCAAAATGTTATTTTCAGAAGAAGAATCAAGTAATACAAATACTGAAGAATCAAATGTAGAAAATAACATCAACACAAATACTGATGAAGAAAAGATCCAAGTAAATGGAGGCACCATTACTGAAGCGCCTGTGGAAGTAGATGCTAAGCCTCTAATAGGGGAAGGTAAATTTTTAAGTTTTAGGAAAAAATTTGTGGTTTTAATTATCTCATCCAAAAAGCATATTCTTTAAATGTCATGGCCTGATCAGCCTGGGGAGAAATTATAATGCAGACTTCACAGGGTCTCTAGGGAAAGGGACGGTATCTGAAATCACATAGAGCTGCCTCCCATAGAAAGTAATAAGGCTCTCTGGGGTAGAGAATCTCACAAGGGAAAGTGAGGCTAATAGAAGAGCACCAGGCAGTGATATCAATTCTCAGTTAGCAGTTAATACAAATAAAACTGAAATGTTTAACTGCAGTTTAACTTGTATTTGCCTCTAGTTTAAGTATACATTACTTTTCTGTCAGTTAAATTAGTGTATTGCGAACTTCACCTAAATGCAATTGGTGAGAATCAGGTTTAGATAATAGTGATTTACAGAATTTTCAGTGTTTATTTTTTAATGAATTCCACAAGAGTACTTGCATGCTTGAATAATGAATATTATATGTACGAAAAGGACATTTGTAGTTCTTGTGATATGTTGATAGTTTAAAATTTATGCCCAGAGATAACTCACAAATGCTGGCCAAGTAACTGGAGTGTGGACCGAATTTGTCCAATCCAGCTATGGTGAATGTAACCTATACTAAATACCTTGACTACTATTTGATACGGTGGTGGGGCCCTCATTTCAATAGCGCATTTTCTTGCCTTTTCCAATAAATAGTGGCTACGCTGGCAGACACATAGGAATACGGGTAGCTACTTCTATGTTACGATGAGTCATCCTTCTTGCTTGTTTAGTCTAGAACAGAGAATATGTATGTATGCAGCCTTCCTGTATACAAATAGTGGCTGTTTTTCTTGTGCAACAAAACAGTGGCGACTATTTTGAATACTCTACCACCATATTTGTAACGGTAAATATATACTGTACAAGTGAGCCCTGTTTTGTGTGGGGTACATAAAGTGGTCAGACATGTTACAGGTGGAGCCTAGACACCACCTGTAGGTACACCACTACTGACTAAAGGACCATATCGGGTACCTAAATATGTGGGACAGCTCTCAAAAGAGACCTCTGAGACACCTGATTTATGACTGTCTTTTTGTTTTCCTGCTTCCTTAAATGTAGAAGATTTCAGTTCTCTTAATAGTCCCAGTAAGAGATTTGAGTTCTTTTTTGTTTATTTTCAGAAGAGTCAGAAAATACAAAGACTGTAGAGACAAATGTAGAAAATAACAGCAACACAAATATTGATGAAGAAAACAGCCAAGTAAATGAAGGCGCCATTATTGAAGCTCCTGTTGAAGTAGATGCTAAGCCTCTAATAGGGGAAGGTAAATCTAAATAATTTTAGGAAAAAAAATAGTGTTTTTAATTATCTCATCCAAAAAGCATATTCTTTAAATTTCATGGCCTGATTCTCAAAAAATCTCCAGTCTGGAGAGAAATTGGTCATAAGACCAGCACTTCATAACTTTTTTCTTGCATGAGGCTGCACCAGCCACAATGGCCCCTAAGCTGCATATTATAAATGGGGTCCACTAATTAGTTTGTGCAAACACAGATTTATGCCTCTTTGAAAAAAAATTGTTTTCCTGCTTTCATCAATGTAGAAGATTACAGTACTCAATACTCAAAGTGAGTGAGTTTTTCGAAATGTTATTTTCAGAAGAAGAATCAAGTAATACAAATACTGAAGAATCAAATGTAGAAAATAACATCAACACAAATACTGATGAAGAAAATAACCAAGTAAATGAGGGCACGATTACTGAAGCGCCTGTGGAAGTAGATGCTAAGCCTTTAATAGGGGAAGATAAATTTAAGTTTTAGGAAAAAATGTGTGGTTTTAATTATCTCATCCAAAAAGCATATTCTTTAAATGTCATGGCATGATTCTCAAAAAATCTTCATCCTGGGGAGAAATTACAATGCAGACTTCACAGGGTCTCTAGGGAAAGGGACAGTATCTGAAATCCCATAGAGCTGCCTCCCATAGAAAGTAATAAGGCTCTGTGGGGTAGAGAACCTCACAAGGGAAAGTGAGGCTAATAGAAGAGCACCAGGCAGTGATATCAATTCTCAGTTAGCAGTTAATACAAATAAAACTGAAATGTTTAACTACAGTTTAACTTGTATTTGCCTCTAGTTTAGTATAAATTAATTTTCTGTCAGTTAAATTAGTGTATTGTGAACTTCACCTAAATGTAATTGCTGAGATAAATCAGGTTTAGATAATAGTTATTTACAGAATTTTCAGTGTTTATTTTTTTAATGAATTCCACAAGAGTACTTGCATGCTTGAATAATGAATATTATATGTATGAAAAGGATATTTGTAGTTCTTGTGATATGTTGATAGTTTAATATTTATGCCCAGGGATAATTCACAAATGCTGGCCAAGTAACGGGAGTGTGGACCGAATTTGTCCAATCCAGCTATGGTGAATGTAACCTATACTAAATACCCTGACTACTATTTATTAAGATCTATGTGGACAAGGTTCGCAGACAGCTTATGCTGCCAGAAATTAACATTGCACATGCAAGTGCATGTGCAACCCCTTCCCGTGCTTTGAATGACATTTGATATCTGCAGACTCTGATGTTGCACACAGCAGCTGTTGTAACAGGGATGTAACTAGACCTCATTGGGCCCCAAAGAAAAGGCTACGGTGGTGGGGCCCCCATTTCAAAAGCGCATTTTCTTGCCTTTTCCAATAAATAGTGGCTATTCTGGCAGACACATAGGAATATGGGTAGCTACTTCTATGTTACGATGAGTCATCCTTCTTGCTTGTTTAGTCTAGAACAGAGAATATGTATGTATGCAGCCTTCTTGTATACAAATAGTGGCTGTTTTTCTTGTGCAACAAAACAGTGGCGACTATTTTGAATACTCTACCACCATATTTGTAACGGCAAATCTATACTGTACAAGTGAGCCCTGTTTTGTGTGGGGTACATAAAGTGGTCAGACATGTTACAGGTGGAGCCTAGACACCACCTGTAGGTACACCACTGCTGACTAAAGGACCATATTGGGTACCTAAATATGTGGGACAGCTCTCAAAAGAGACCTCTGAGACACCTGATTTATGACTGTCTTTTTGTTTTCCTGCTTTCTTAAATGTAGAAGATTTCAGTTCTCTTAATAGTCCCAGTAAGAGATTTGAGTTCTTTTTTGTTTATTTTCAGAAGAGTCAGAAAATACAAAGACTGTAGAGACAAATGTAGAAAATAACAGCAACACAAATATTGATGAAGAAAACAGCCAAGTAAATGAAGGAGCCATTATTGAAGCTCCTGTGGAAGTAGATGCTAAGCCTCTAATAGTGGAAGGTAAATATAAATTTTAGGAAAAAAATAGTGTTTTTAATTATCTCATCCAAAAAGCATATTCTTTAAATTTCATGGCCTAATTCTCAAAAAATCTCCAGTCTGGAGAGAAATTGGTCAAAAGACCAGCACTTCATAACTTTTTTCTTGCATGAGGCTGCACCAGCCACAATGGCCCCTAAGCTGCATCTTATAAATGGAGTCCACTAATTAATTTGTGCAAACACAGATTTATGCCTCTTTGAAAAAATTTGTTCTCCTGCTTTCCTCAATGTAGAAGATTACAGTACTCAATACTCAAAGTGAGTGATTTTTTCAAAATGTTATTTTCAGAAAAAGAATCAAGTAATACAAATACTGAAGAATCAAATGTAGAAAATAACATCAACACAAATACTGATGAAGAAAACAGCCAAGTAAATGAGGGCACGATTACTGAAGCGCCTGTGGAAGTAGATGCTAAGCCTTTAATAGGGGAAGGTAAATTTAAGTTTTAGGAAAAAATTAGTGGTTTTAATTATCTCATCCAAAAAACATATTCTTTAAATGTCATGGCATGATTCTCAAAAAATCTTCAGCCTGGGGACTAATTATAATGCAGACTTCAGGGTCTCTAGGGAAAGGGACTGTATCTGAATCCCATAGAGCTGCCTCCCATAGAAAGTAATAAGGCTCTCTGGGGTAGAGAATCTCACAAGGGAAATTGAGGCTAATAGAAGAGCACCAGGCAGTGATATCAATTCTCAGTTAGCAGTTAATACAAATAAAACTGAAATGTTTAACTACAGTTTAACTTGTATTTGTCTCTAGTTTAGTATAAATTACTTTTCTGTCAGTTAAATTAGTGTATTGTGAACTTCACCTAAATGCAATTGGTGAGATAAATCAGGTTTAGATAATAGTGATTTACAGAATTTTCAGTGTTTATTTTTTTAATGAATTCTACAAGAGTACTTGCATGCTTGAATAATGAATATTATATGTACGAAAAGGACATTTGTAGTTCTTGTGATATGTTGATAGTTTAATATTTATGCCCAGGGATAATTCACAAATGCTGGCCAAGTAACGGGAGTGTGGACCGAATTTGTCCAATCCAGCTATGGTGAATGTAACCTATACTAAATACCCTGACTACTATTTGTTAAGATCTATGTGGACAAGGTTCTCAGACAGCTTATATACAGCACGGGAAGGGGTTGCATGTGCAACCCCTTCCTGTGCTTTGAATGACGTTTGATATCTGCAGACTCTGATGTTGTGCAACAAAACAGTGGCGACTATTTTGAATACTCTACCACCATATTTGTAACGGCAAATCTATACTGTACAAGTGAGCCCTGTTTTGTGTGGGCTACATAAAGTGGTCAGACATGTTACAGGTGGAGCCTAGACACCACCTCTAGGTACACCACTACTGACTAAAGGAACATATCGGGTACCTAAATATGTGGGACAGCTCTCAAAAGAGACCACTGAGACACCTGATTTATGATGTTTTTTTGTTTTACTGGTTCCTTAAATGTAGAAGATTTCAGTTTTCTTAATAGTCCCAGTAAGAGATTTGTGTTTATTTTCAGAAGAGTCAGAAAATACAAAGAATGTAGAAACAAATGGGGAAAATAACAGCAACACAAATATTGATGAAAATAGCCAAATCAATGAGGCCCCCATTACTGAAGCTCCTGTGGAAGTAGATGCTGAACCTGCAATAGCAGGACGTAAGTAGAAGTTTTACAAAAATATGCAGCTTACGTTATGTCATACAAAAAAAACAGTTTTACAAAATCTAAATGCATTAAAACACACACTATAGAAAATGCTAAGTCCAAGAGTAATATTATAATAATAAAAATGTTGCAGAAAAAAACTGAAGATTAAATAAATTAAAATACAAATTAAAGTAAATTAAAATACAAAGTTTAAATGCAGAAAAACTCTCTGCTTGTCTCCTATTCCCATCAAGAAATGTAGAGATGCCCCATTGGAGAGCTACAGCAAAATGTCCCACTTTAAAATGTTGTGAGGGATCTCACAGTACTGGAGAATCATTAAAGATAAAATGATTAGAGTAGAGAGCTTTAAAGACTTGGGTCTTCAGTCTATTTAAAAATGAATTTGGGTTTTAATATAATAATATTATCAACGTCATACGTATTTATTAATCTAGTATCTCTTAAAAAAAAAATAACAGCCGACAGCTTGCGCAGACACGAGCACAAGACTACTTACTATCAGCTATATGTATGTATTTCTAAACATATGTATATCTGTATTCAGATGTGTATTCAGTCTGTAAATACATATATAAACATATAAATACATATATACAGTACATATGTATAGAAATGCATGCATATATATTTATGAACATACTTATATTTATACATGTGTTCCTATCGATCCCTATGTAAAAGCACTTTAGACGTTTTTTTTCTAACACCTGACATGTCATATCTTTATAAGTCTTAACTTTATAACTCTTTATTGCAATGTTTTTAGTTATATTTATTAGATAGTGTTATTATGAGTGCAACTGTACTTTTAAATGTATTTTTGTGTTTTGGGACACTTTTTTGACTTGCGTAACAGTTAACCAGAGCTCTGAAGTTGGTAATCATTGTACATAAATCACGATTGTGATCATGCGTTTGCATTTACTTTTAACTTTTAATATGGGCGGAATTTAACTTGCATGCAAACGGCCACAAAAAATGATATCGCTCCCATACAAACTATAGCGCACCACTAATAATCTAGCTCTATATTAGTTTTAATTTGTATTTTGGGTAGACTTTGTGGAATAACATGAGAAAAAGTAAGTAACTTCCTCATATAGAAAGGCATGTAACCCTGACAGAATAATTATGCTATTCTATATTAATTTTTCTCATTTGAGTCTCTTTTTATTAAAGGGACATGTAACCCAACTTTTTACTTGCATGATTGAGATAGAGCATATAATTTTAATTATCTTTACTTCTATTATCAAATTTGCTTCATTCTATTGGTATCCTTTGTTGAATAAGAAGCAATGCACTACTGATAGCTAGCTGAACACATTGGGTGAACCAATGACAAGAGGCATATATTTGCACCCACCAAGATTAATGTGCATTTAATTCCCCTAGTCATTGTTTCTATTTTTTTTTTTTACTCCACTTTCAGCTGTGGAAGCATTAGGTTCAGAAAACCTGCCAGCGGAAGGAGAATCTTGCATCTTCAATAAAGATTCTGTATTACACGGACAATCTGTTCAGCTCACTTGTGTCACATGGTATGTATAAAAATGCAAGAAAAAGTTATGGTGCAAGGTGACATGGTGTTAGAAATGTGAACAACATTTTTATTTGATTACAAATATTATTTTTATTTGCATATGTTGTGTTTCCACATTCAAAGTTTAGCCTTACCACTATTTAATACTTGTTTGTATGTAGAATATACTGTATATACTGTATATGTGAGAGTTACAGGCAACTAGTTGTAAAATAAGGGCCATATTGACATCCCTTGGTCCATAAAATTATTGGAAATTGCTTTTAACTGTCATGTTAAAATCACAAGAAAGTATTAACGTCCACTATGTGTGAGAGAATATACTGAGTGAGTGGGTAAAAAAATGTTTTGTGAGTTAACAGGGATAATTGCTAAGGAGTTCAGTTTATCCTCTTCTAGAGTGACATCTTTCGGGGATCAGTATCATTTTGGACAAACCAAATTCTATTAAGTTTATTCATATCTTGTCTTTCAGCAACTGCAATAATGGAGCCCTGACATGCATAAAAGACCTTTCTTGTCAAGGTAGTTTTCACACTTTGTTTAATCTAAATGGTTTATGAATTTACTCTATGAAAAACATCACCATCTGATCATGATATATAGCACTAAATCTGGTGGTTTTCTAGGTGTCTGATTTATTAAGTAATTTACCTAATGTTTAGCTTTTAAAATTACTTACTTTATCAAGGAGGTAAACAAGTTTCTTGTCATATCATGTAATTTATTTTACAAATCACTTACAAATTCACAGTTCTATGAATCTAGGCTTCATTTAATAATACATTTTCAATGTACTATGCAGCTTGCAAGCACTATCCACATACTCATACTCATCACTAATTTCACTGTTGATTGAGGACTAGATGGCTTTCTAACTGTTCTGTATATGCTTAAAATAGGTATCTGCTCTGTGACTGGCCATCAGATGATTCGTACTTTTGATGGAAGCTTATATGAAAGTCCTGGAACCTGTAGTTATATGTTGGTGAAAACTTCAATCTTCTCAATTACCCTGAACAACAAACCATGTGCTGAAGTGAGTAGTGGATAATATAATAGTTTGGTAATAAAAAATAATATTGTAATTAATGAATCAATGTAATAGACCATGATTGTGGATCTGTAATAGACCATGATAATGGATCTGTAATAGACCATGATTATAGATCTGTAATAGACCATGATGATGGATCTGTAATTAGACCATGATTGTGGATCTGTAATAGACCATGATAATGGATCTGTAATAGACCATGATGATGGATCTGTAATAGACCATGATTGTGAATCTGTAATAGACCATGATTGTGAATCTGTAATAGACCATGATAATGGATCTGTAATAGATAATGATTATGGATCTGTAATAGACCATAATAATGGATCTGTAATAGACCATGATTGGGGATCTGTAATAGACCATGGTTATGGATCTTAATACAGTTCAGTTTTTCATGTTTAATAAATGTATAATGCAATTATTTTATATGATCCGTTAAAAAAGACCATTATCAATTTCAAGCATATTTCAGAAGATAATCTAATATGTTTAAACTTCAATGTGTTTCATTTACATTGTAAGCAAGTATATATTTTTCATTTTAGAATCCAGATGCAACTTGCATTGATTCAGTGGACATTTACATCCCATCCAAAGCATCTATAAAGCTCTTATCAGATGGAACTATACTATCAGCAGGGGTGAAAACTCTCCTTCCATTTAATATTCAGGGTAAGCATTAATGATATCAGACTTTAATAGGACTTTAGCCTTTATTTCTTGCTCTTTGTGATAAAAAAAGCTGGATTGGTTGCTAAATAGCTAATTATATAGCTTTAAGCTAGTGACATTATATAAAACTGAGTTTAATTCTATTGAAGGTAATTCTATTTTTCACAGTCTATGGGTATTTTAGATGGAAAAATTTAAATATACATATATCATTGTTTTATTTGTATTTTTTATTAAACAGATAATGACACACAAAGCATATTAATAAGATACTAGGCATGCTTTCTAAAATAGCAAATTACTTGTAAAATAAATGATTAGCATTATGCTTTAAGGGATACTAAACCCAGTTTTTTCCTTTAATGATTCAGATACAGTATGCGATTTTAAGCAACTTTCTAATGTACTCCTATTATCAAATTTTTTCTATTGGTATCTTTATTTGAAAAGCAGGATTGAAAGCTTAGGAGCCGGCCCAGTTTAGGTTCAGCACTGGGGTCACACTTGCTGATTGGTAGCTAATTGCAGCCACCAATCAGCAAGTGCTATCCAGGGAGCTGAACAAAAATGGACTTGTTCCTAAGGTTCCTGCTTTTTCAAATAAAGATACCAAGAGAACAAAGAAAATGTATAATAGGTGTAAAATAGAAAGTTGCTTAAAATCGCATGCTATCAGAATCATAAAAGAAAAAAAAATGGGTTTAGGATCCCTTTAATTATACAATATAGCGGTAACATAAAGTAAATAGGCAAACCTAGATACATAAAATACTGGATGTAAAAGTGGTGAGCACCCCCTAAACAATACAGTACTGAGATACTTTACGTCTCTGCTTATTTCTTATATTTATCAGATTGTTATATAAGAAACACTGTTGACCTAAATAAATACATTTTAATTTTTTTAGTTATATATATATATATAATTTGTAATCACATATAAAGTTGGGTATTCTGTTAAAGAAACATCCTAGAATTAAAGCCTCTTTTGAAACTCATTTTACCCTTAGTAATCTAGCTATATATCTATGCCTTTTTAGAACAAACCTACATTCATTTGTTCAGCAATAAATGCCGTCTCCTATATAAGCAATACCCCATCCATAGACTGATAATACGTTACATGAAATTGAGTATGCACCAAAATTCCACTGAGTATTAGAAGTTGATTAAATGTAAAAGTTTCTTTTTAGATTTACTTATACAAATATTGAATAACTCAGCCGTATTAAAGGATCATTAAATATAGCAGAATTAAATACTTAAAAAATGCATAATCCAAATATATTGCAATGGAAATTTACTCTGAATTTCAAATAAGAAAATTTCAGTTTCCTTTCATTGCTATGCCCCCTGTATCATGTGATAGCTATTAGCCAATGGCCAGTAGGAACTAGTGCCATACAAAGGGTGCCTACAAAACGTCTGTGCACAATTTTATAATGAAAGCAAATTGGATTTTTGTTTTTTAATTGCTTTCTCAATCTGAATCATGAAGATATAATTTTGACTTTAGTTTCCCTTTAATCATGCCTGATTGAAATGTTAACCTATCATTATCAAATTAACCCTCCTTATTATTATTATATTATATACTGCTTTTTATTAAATTGCATTTCTAAGAGTTGGAGATATCCCAGTATAAAACCTTTTATAAACTTACTTAGAAGCTCCCAGTTTAGCACCATTGATGAGGTTAGGCTGGGGCACCCACTGAAAGGGACTGGGAAATTAAACGACAGATAACATAGACAGGAGACAGCAGGAGTCTGTAGACAGGAGTCTAAAAATCTGCACAATGTTATTAAAAAATAAGCAAAACTATACATTGTTACAAAAACACTTCCAAATCGACTATATAAATGTATCATCTACAAAACATTTATGCAAAGAAAAATCTAGCGTGCAATGTCCCTTTAACACCCCTTTGCCTTTAATTGTGGTCATTTTTGGTAGTTTACAGTAGTCACAACTGCTATAATTGTTATGAAAGATTGAGATATGAGACTTATTGTCAAGTGAATTAAATCATATAACTACATTACAGCAAAAACATACAGGATGAAAAAGTATTTTTGAGTCTGACATTGGAGAAATATGAAACATCTTCTCTTAAATTTAACAAAAATGCACTATAAAATAATGTTATGTAAATTAAACATATTTTGTGCAGCATTAAAAAATAATTAGAAGTCGGTGCCTCTGTGGATTATATTATGTTGAAGAAATGTTATGGTATTATATCTTTCTCTGGATTTCATTAATTATTTAAACTAAATATGTGTACTATTGTCTCTCAGAAACCGTTACTGTGCTAAGGAGCTCTTCAGTCTTCCTGGATGTTGTCAGTCTCTTCTTCACCCTACAGTACGACTTTAAGGCCAACAGAATTTATATTATCCTTGATTCTAGTTTCAAAGATCACACTGATGGGTTGTGCGGAACCTACAATGACAATCGTAATGATGACTATAGGTACATTTTATTTTATTTATATGGCTTTTCATGTCACACAAAATCAATATAGGTTTCAGAATAAACATTAACACCATCATAAGAATAATGAATATGATTATGTTTGTTGCATTGTAGGAGCTCAAATGATATGACTGAGACAGTTTCCGGTTTATTCAGCAAATCCTGGAAGGTTCAAGAACAGTGTTCTGAGCATGACAAAAAGAGTTATGACGAAAGTAAGTAGATTATGTTTGACAGCTCAAAATGAATAAAAACACAAAAATATATTCACCCAGCAAAAACATTTTTGAGTCGTATTGTGACCGATATTGTAAAAATAAATGGTGCTAAAAATTGATTAAATTGATTCAGTTGAATACAGTTGAATCACTGATATTTTTTTTAACTTGTCATTCTATTATAATTTCATTATATTGCTTATCATTCCCCGACCCTAAAATAAATAACATTATGAGCATTAGAATGGGCAGGTAATGCAACTTTAAAAAAAATCTGTACTCCTCCTGGGTGACCTGCATCATTCTTTTACTCATATTCTCTGACTCTTCTTATATAAACTGATCACACACACAACATGTAAAACTCTTTACTTTTGTGATCTAGCTACATATATCTAATTATTTTTTTCCCCCCTAGGTAAACTTGTAGTTTCAGATCTAAGTTGCAGTGGTGCTTTTGGAGACTCCATCTTTGAGGACTGCCGTAGTATCATTGACATCCACAGCTATAAAAGCTCTTGTATTAACAGTGTTTATTTTGGTGATACCGCTGGATTTTGCTCATCAATAGCAGACTATGCCTATCGTTGTGCTCGAGCAGGAATATTTGTGTCCATAAGTTCTACTTTCACAGACTGTGGTAAGTATGGACTGTAATTCTTACTAAAATCATGATAATGCAGCATACTGTTATGAAATGGAATGAACCAATTTCTATTATGTATAAACAAAAATAGCTTAAAACAATGCGGAGAACAAGAAAGTAATTAAAGTAATTAAAGAAAAACAAAAAGCAAAAGCAGGAAGATTATTTGTTATCTGCTGATCTAACAACTGTATAATTGGTTTGTTTTGCTTACAGCTCTTACTTGTGAGGGGGATATGGTTCTTAATACAGATGATACGTTCACCCAACAAGACTGTGCAGAATATTCTTCTACACTCAACAAGGTTCCAGCAATCATTCCTTTGAATGAAGCTTGTATCTGCCCCCCCAACTTATACTATGATGCTTCTTTAGATAAGTGTGTTGAAGGGTAAGTGTAACAATACATTTCTTAAAATGTTATGATTGTTTGGGATTTATAAACATGGCCTATTTAATAAGACCTTAAAGTGTATCTAAAGAGCATAAATAATATAGAGAGGCCCATTCAGTCAGTTATAATTCTGCTAATAATCACTTAAAGTACCAAGCGGATAATTTTCCTTTAATAGCAAAAACAGAATGATGATCTCTGTTCTTGTAGTTTTTATAATTAACTCTTTGGATTTACAAGCTAGGATATATATATATATATATATAACATAATTTATGTAAGAATTTACCTGATAAATTAATTTCTTTCATATTGGCATTTGGCAAGAGTCTATGAGCTAGTGACATATGGGATATACAATCCTACCAGGAGGGGCAAAGTTTCCCAAACCTCAGAAGAATCAAACTGAAACAGCTGCCTGAAGAACATTTCTACCAAAAACTGCTTCAAGAAGAAAATATATCAAAACGGTAGAATTTAGTAAATGTATGCAAAGAGGACCAAGTTGCCACTTTGCAAATCTGATCAACTGAAGCTTAATTCTTAAAATCCCATGAAGTGGAAACTGATCTCGTAGAATGAGCTGTAATTCTCAGAGTCGGGGTCTGACCCGACTCCAAATAAGCTTGAAGATTCAAAAGCTTTAACCAAGAAGCCAAGTAAGTAGCAGAAGCCTTCTGACCTTTCCTAGGACCAGAAAATATAACTTTAGTAGCTTCAACATAATATTTCAAAGCTCTCACCACATCCAAAGAATGTAAGGATCTTTCCAAAGAATTCTTAGGATTAGGACACAAGGAAGAGACAACAATTTCTCTACTAATGTTGTTAGAATTAATAACCTTAGGTAAAAATGTAAATGAAGTCCGCAAAACCGCCTTATCCTGATGAAAAATCACAAGAAAGAGCAGATAGCTCAGAAACTCTTCTAGCAGAAGAGATAGCCAAAAGGAACAACACTTTCCAAGAAAGAAGTTTAATGTCCAAAGAATACATAGGCTCAAATGCAGGATCCTGTAATGCCTTCAAAACCAAATTAAGACTCCAAGGAGGAGAAATTGATTTAATGACAGGCTTAATACGAACTAAAGCCTGTACAAAACAGTGAATATCAGGAAGTTTAGAAATCTTTCTGTGAAATAAAACAGAAAGAGCAGAGATTTGTCCCTTCAAAGAACTTGCAGACAAACCCTTATCCAAACCATCCTGAAGAAACTGTAAAATTCTAGGAATTCTAAAAGAATGCCAAGAGAATGTATGAGAACACCATGAAATGTAAGTCTTCCAAACTTGATAATAAATCTTTCTAGAGACAGATTTACGAGCTTGCAACATAGTATTAATCACTGAGTCAGAGAAACCTCTATGACTTAGCACTAAGCGTTCAATTTCCATACCTTCAAATTTAATGATTTGAGATCCTGATGGAAAAACGGACCTTGAGATAGAAGGTCCGGCCTTAATGAAAGTGGCCAAGGTTGGCAACTGGACATCCGAACAAGATCCGCATACCAAAACCTGTGTGTCCATGCTGGAGCCACCAGCAACACAAACAATTGTTCCATGATGATTTTGGAGATCACTCTTGGAAGAAGAAATAGAGGCGGGAAAATGTAAGCAGGATGATAACACCAAGGAAGTGTCAGCGCATCCACTGCTTCCGCCTGAACATCCCTGGACCTGGACAGGTATCTGGGAAGTTTCTTGTTTAGATGAGAGGCCATCAGATCTATCTCTGGAAGACCCCACATCTGAACAATCTGAGAAAACACATCTGGATGGAGAGACCACTCCCCTGGATGTAAAGTCTGACGGCTGAGATAATCCGCCTCCCAATTGTCTACACCTGGGATATGCACCGCAGAGATTAGACAGGAGCTGGATTCCGCCCAAGCAAGTATCCGAGATACTTCTTTCATAGCTTGTGGACTGTGAGTCCCACCCTGATGATTGACATATGCCACAGTTGTGATATTGTCTGTCTGAAAGCAAATGAACGGTTCTCTCTTCAACAGGGGCCAAAACTGAAGAGCTCTGAGAATTGCACGGAGTTCTAAAATATTGATTGGTAATCTCGCCTCTTGAGATTTCCAAACCCCTTGCGCTGTCAGAGATCCCCAAACAGCTCCCCAACCTGAAAGACTTGCATCTGTAGTGATCACAGTCCAGGTTGGCCGAACAAAGGAAGCCCCTTGAACTAAACGCTGGTGATTTAACCACCACCTCAGAGAGTGTTGAACATTGGGATTTAAGGATATTAATTGTGATATATTTGTATAATCCCTGCACCATTGATTCAGCATGCAAAGCTGGAGAGGTCTCATGTGAAAACGAGCAAAAGGAATCGCGTCTGATGCTGCAGTCATGAGGCCTAAAACTTCCATGCACATAGCCACTGAAGGGAATGACTGAGACTGAAGGTGCCGACAGGCTGCAACCAATTTCAAACGTCTCTTGTCTATTAGAGACAGAGTCATGGACACGGAATCTATCTGGAAACCTAAAAAGGTGACCCTTGTCTGAGGAATCAAGAAACTTTTTGGTAAATTGATCCTCCAACCATGTTTTTGAAGAAACAACACTAGTTGATTCGTGTGAGATTCTGCAGAACGTAAAGACTGAGCTAGTACCAAGATATCGTCCAAATACTGAAACACCACAATACCCTGCTCTCTGATTACAGAGAGTAGGGCACCTAGAACCTTTGAAAAGATTCTTGGAGCTGTTGCTAGGCCAAATGGAAGAGCAACAAATTGGTAATGCTTGTCTAGAAAAGAGAACCTCAGGAACTGATAATGTTCTGGATGAATCGGAATATGAAGGTATGCATCCTGCAAGTCTATTGTAGACATATAATGTCCTTGCTGAACAAAAGGCAGAATAGTCCTTATAGTCGCTATCTTGAAAGTTGGTACTCTTACATAACGATTCAAAATTTTTAGATCCAGAACTGGTCTGAATGAATTTTCCTTCTTTGGGACAATGAATAGATTTGAATAAAACCCCAGACCTTGTTCCTGAAAAGGAACTGGCATGATTACCCCTGAAGACTCCAGACCTGAAACACACTTCAGGAAAGCCTGAGCTTTTACTGGATTTGCTGGGATGCGTGAGAGAAAAAATCTTCTCACAGGAGGTCTTACTCCTATTCGATACCCTTGAGAGACAATGCTCTGAATCCATTGATTTTGGACAGAATGTATCCAAATATCCTTGAAAAACCTTAACCTGCCCCCTACCAGCTGAGCTGGAATGAGGGCCGCACCTTCATGTGGACTTAGGGGCTGACTTTGGTTTTTTAAAAGACTTGGATTTATTCCAATTTGAGGAAGGCTTCCAATTGGAAACAGATTCCTTGGGGGAAGGATTAGATTTTTGTTCCTTATTTTGACGAAAGGAACGAAAACGGTTAGAAGCCTTAGATTTACCCTTAGGTTTTTTATCCTGAGGCAGAAAAACTCCCTTTCCCCCAGTAACAGTTGAAATAATAGAATCCAACTGAGAACCAAATAAATTATTACCTTGGAAAGAAAGAGATAGTAATCTAGACTTAGATGTCATATCAGCATTCCAAGATTTAAGCCACAAAGCTCTTCTAGCTAAAATAGCTAAAGACATGGATCTAACATCAATTTTGATAATATCAAAAATGGCATCACAAATAAAATGATTAGCATGTTGCAATATGCGAACAATGCTAGACATGTCAGGATCCAATTCTTGTTGCGCTAAATTCTCCAAACAAAAAGTTGATGCAGCCGCAACATCAGCCAAAGAAATTGCAGGCCTGAGAAGATGAAATTAATATAAATAGGCTTTCCTTAGATAAGATTCAAGTTTCCTATCTAAAGGATCTTTAAAAGAAGAACTATCTTCCATAGGAATAATGGTACGTTTAGCAAGAGTAGAAATAGCCCCATCAACCTTGGGGATGTTTTCCCAAAACTCTATAGAAATTGCTGGTAAAGGATACAATTTTTTGAACCTTGAAGAAGGAATAAAAGGAGTACCTGGCTTATTCCATTCCTTAGAAATCATATCAGAAATAGCATCAGGAATAGGAAAAACCTCTGGAGTAACCACAGGAGGATTAAAAACAGCATTTAAACGTTTACTATTCTTAACGTCAAGAGGATTGGCTTCAATATCCAAAGTAATTAACACTACTTTTAACAAAGAACGAATATACTCCATTTTAAATAAATAAGTAGATTTGTCAGTGTCAATATCTGAGGAAGGATCTTCTGAATCAGATAGATCCTCATCAGAGGAGGATAATTCATTATGTTGTCGGTCATTTGAAATTTCATCAACTTTATGAGAAGTTTTCAAAGACCTTTTACATTTATTAGAAGGCGGAAATGCAGACAAAGCCTTCTGAATAGAATCAGTAACAAATTCTTTAAAATTCATAGGTATATCATGTACATTAGAAGTTGAAGGAACTGCAACCGGCAATGTACTATTACTGATGGATAATTGTCTGTATGTAAAAGTTTATCATTACAACTATTACAAATGACATTCAGAGATATAATTTCCACAATCTTACAACAAATGCACTTAGCTTTGGTAGAACCGATGTCAGGCAGCTAAGTTCCAACAGATACTTCTGAGACAGGATCAGATTGTGACATCTTGCAAAATGTAAAAGAAAAAACAACATATAAAGCAAAATTATTTCCTTTTATGACAGTTTCAGGAATGGGAAAAAAATGCAAATAGCATAGCCCTCTGACATAGAAAAAGGCAAGAGGCAAATAGCAATGGGGTAATAAATTAATGAAAAATTTGGCGCCAAGTATGACGCACAACGTGACTGAAATTTTTTTGGCGCCAACAACATCCGGAAATGACACACTTGCGTCAACGGACGTACTTGTGTCTAAGGACTCGGCGTCAACTACAATGCTGAAAATGACGAACTTGCGTCAACGGACGTACTTTCGTGCCAAAAAAGTCTTGCGCCAAGAATGACGCAATAAAGTCTAGCATTTGGTGCACCCGTGGGCCTAGTACTGCCCGCAATTTGCAAGAAAAATATAGTCAATCAGAAAAAAAGACTAAACCCCAGGTAAGAAAAAATATTTCTTAAAATGTTTATTTTCCCCAAATATGAAACTGACAGTCTGCACAAGGAAATACATGAACCTGACTCATGGCAAATATAAGTACAATACATATATTTAGAACTTTATATAAATGCATAAAGTGCCAAACTATAGCTGGGGTGTCTTAAGTAATAAAAAACATACTTACCGAAAAGACACCCATCCACATATAGCAGATAGTCAACCAGTACTATCAGTAGAGGTAATGGTATATGAGAGTATATCGTCGATCTGAAAAGGGAGGTAGGAGATGAATCTCTACGACCGATAACAGAAAACCTTAGAAATAGATCTCCCGTGAGGAAAACCATTGCATTCAATAGGTGATACTCCCTTCACATCCCTCTGACATTCGCTGTACTCTGAGAGGAATCGGGCTTCAACGATGCTGAGAAGCGCATGTCAACGTAGAAATCTTAGCACAAACTTACTTCGCCACCTCCATAGGAGGCAAAGTTTGTAAAACTGAATTGTGGGTGTGGTGAGGGGTGTATTTATAGGCATTTTGGGAAACTTTGCCCCTCCTGGTACGATTGTATATCCCATACGTCACTAGCTCATGGACTCTTGCAAATTACATGAAAGAAATATATATATATATATATATATATATATATACTGTATATATATATATATATATATATGTGTGTGAACTTTTTGTGTGTCTTTCTTGATGCATAGCATACAAATAAATAAATGATGGTGCAATATACCAGGATGTTTCAAATTGTATGCTCTATCTAAATCATGAAAGAAAACTTTGGCATTTTATGTCCCTTTTAGCTTATACTTTATATTGTATATTATATGGTTCTTATCTGCCATCCACATGTATGTTTCTAGTAAAGGTTGTCTTGGTGGGAATAGGAAGAAAAATAGATTTATTTTATATTTTGCAAGACCAATTAATGATGCAGTGAATAAGTATATACCTGTATGTATTACAAATGAACAGTATTAATAGCAGAATAGTTTTTAATTCTGTATTAAAATACAATTGTAATAATTTTTTGCTTCTTAATTAGTATATGTATCAGTAAGTTTATCTGTGAAAATTGCTCCTAACAAATGTAATTGATGTATTATTTTCTAGTTGATTATTTAATGTGCAGAAAAGAAAACATAACAGTTGTATGATATACCTTGTTCTATATCTTTAATTTTGCAGAGACCAATGTCCTTGTTATATAAATAATCAGGTTTACAAGATCGGAGAAACAATCATCCAACAGAATGGAGAAACTTGGTAAGACTTAAGCATATATCATATAGAATTCAGATATTGGGGCCGATTTATTATATGTCGGGCGGACGTGATCCGCTGAGCGGATCATGTCCGCCCGACATCACTGAATGCCGACAGCATGAGCTGTTGGCATTTATCATTGCACAAGCAGTTCTGATTAACTGCTTGTGCAATTCCACCCCTTGCAGATTCGCCCCCAATCGGCCGCTAGCAGAAGTGTCAATCAACCCGATCGTATTCGATCAGGCTGATTGCTGTTAGCCGACTCAGAGGCGGCGGACCATTTAAGGAGCAGCGACCTGTTTCCGGCGAGACTGAAGGCTCGCGCAGAGCTGCATTGGGGCCGATTGACTGCTTAGTAAATCAGCCCCAATGTGTTAAAGGGACATGAAACGCTGCTGATTAGTGGCTGCATATATATACAAATTGTTATTGGCTCACCTAAGTGTTCAGTTAGAAACCAGTAGTGCATTGCTGCTCCTTCAACAAATGATACCAAGAGAATGAAACAAATTAGATAATAGAAGTAAATTAGAAAGTTGTTTAAAATTGTATTCTCTATCTGAATCATGAAAGAAAATTGTTGAGTTTAATGTCCCTTTAAATGGGCTCATTGCTGCTTCCTGTGAATAAAGATATCCCCTACATGTGTCTTGTTTATGTGTAAAAAAAAGGCACATAACATAATCTTTATGTTTACGGAGATGTTATAGTCTAGAATGTAGTTTACATTATTTTTATGTAGGCTGCTGTTTTTTCTTTTTAATTTGTCATCAAATTAAGTTATTGGAAATTACTATGCCCCAGATTACAAGTCACCAAAGCGCTACCATTTTTACTCTCCTTTTGTAATTTGAGCCAAAATTAGCAGTTGTTTCATTCGTTCAAGTAATTAACATAAGAGTAAAATGCACTGCAGGAACAATATAAAGCCAATTAGTTACAACCAATTGATCTACATTCTTTGTAAAGTGTTCACACTGCATTCTGTGTTTTCTTTCCCTGTAGCCCATGTGAGAGGATTTTGCAATGTGATTCTATTGAAGAGCCAGAATTGCCAGGTAACGTTAATTATTTCTTTTAGAAGACCATTCAATACATTAGAATTGCAAAATCAACAAATGCACAATAAAAAGCCAAACACTTACTTTGAAATTAATATAAGCAATATTTTTGTTGTTGTTGGCAATTTTCAATGTGTCCTTTCATTTTCCCATTCACTGTGTTACTATACACTAATAACTGGGTAATCTGCAGTGTATTCTATCAATTCCAGGGTATTCTATCACTTTCTATAGGAGAAATCTCACAATTTCTTGAGGGTAACCCGTACAAGTGACAGCATGGTTTTTCATATCTAATTTAGTGAATGTTAGATAATCAAGCACATATTCCTTAATTTTTATGTCTGATATAAAAGTGGGTGGATAGATATTTTTGCTTCAGCTTCATACACAGCTCCCAAACTACTTCTTAAGAGTCATTTTAAAATATAGAAATAAATTGTATGGTGAATAAACCTTATTTCTAAAAATCTGAATATTACTGGGTCCTGGTGAACATGCCAATGTTCCTGCTAGCCTCTTAATACAACCCAGCTGTTTGACAAGACAGAGCAGTATACTCTGTGTATAAGTTTAAAAATTAAAATACGAATTTAGCTTAAAGGAGAGCAAACCTGATTTGAGAAATGTGCCTGTACCTGTGAGGTGCACTTGGTAATGTATGTTCTTTGCTCATTACATCTTAAAAAACCCTTGAGGGAAGATTTGTTAAGCAGCGAATGCTGCTTTCTCCGCCCGATGTTTCTGGCTCGCCGAAAAAATAAGTTAAGAAGCAGCGGTCTTAAGACCGCTGCTTCTTAACTCATCAACCACCTCTGAGGTGGAAGACAGCGATCATCCCGATCAGATACGAACAGAATGATTGACACCATTCATTAGAAATGCTAGTGCAATGTTAAATTCCGACAGCGTATGGTAAATGCCGACAGCGTATGGTGTTTGCATTTATCGATGTCGGGCGGATATGATCCGCTACAGCGGATCATGTCCACCCGACACTTCATAAACCTATCCCCTTGATGTCTACAGTTCATGTCAACTATGACTGTATTATAATCTCTGCTTAAAGACTTGATAAATGCATTGCATTTTCGTTGTAACATAATAAATCTCCCTGCAGGTAGGTAAAATATGTACAATACACACAAAACACATTATTTGAAGATATTTAAAGATGATTTTAATTAGGTTTAATGAGGGATTGCTTTATTGGGTCAATTGGGTTGTTAGCTGTATTCTACTTACAATAAGTAGTAACAATATGGAGTAAACCGTAGGTGAGTTGTGGTTAGAACCCATAGGCCTAAAGCTCCCATCTGCCGCAATGGACCTTAGATCAGACCACATTGCCTGAGGACACTGTATATTGTATACCAATATCAGACCTCAGATCAAAACAATTTTATGCCATATGTCTATACTGGACATAAAATCAGATCCCTGCAACCTTTGTCTTTAATATGCTCATATTGAACCTCAGATTAGACCCAATCAGTTTAGTGTACAGATTTTACAGCACTTTTACTGGACATGCAATTAAAATCTGTGGCACTTGACACAACCTTCACATTTAAAGCACATTGCACAAATCAAATACCTAGCAATAAGTGGAATTGTTAGTTGTTAATGGCAATCAAATGTAATGGAAAGTGATACATATTTACCTGTTACTTTTTATGCCCTAATAGAAGTGGATGAATGCTCAGAAGATGAAGTGTTTTCAGATTGTTTCACTGGAAATGGAAAAGCTTGTGAGCCATCCTGCCACAATCTTGAAATGATCAGTGGGATCTGCCCTGCTGACTGTAAACCAGGATGTGTGTGCAAATATGGGTAAGATTATCATAAAAATAATGTTAAGAAATATTGTAAATAATATATTCAGCTGAAGTACCAGCTTGGTCTCATCTTATATTTACCCCAAAAAGACAAATATTTGTTTTTTTAATGTCTTAATTAGTAATTCATTGAATTATTTGATAATACAACTAATCAGTAAAGGCATCTGCATATGAAAATAAATAAGGAACATTTTATAAAAAAATATGATACAGTTTAAAAAATGGATACAAAATAGATTTTTCTTGAACAAGATTGAGAACTAAAAACAAACAAACTTTTTCTTTCCATACTATAGGTTTTTGAGGGATAACAATGGTAAATGTGTGCCACTTAATGAATGTCCATGTGTCCACGGAGACAACTTCTATAACCCTGGAGAAACCCTGGCCAAAGATTGCAACACATGGTGAGACTACAATACGCTGTTTAACAAGAAATTAAAGTAATTTATTTATGTTTCCTATAACTTTAAATGGCTGAATATGTGATATCAGCAGCAGGAACACTTAGGAATCACCTTGGTATTTGTAAATGTGTATAGTTGTTAGATATTCCCATGTCTCTTCGGTTATGTTAATGCTTTCATGCTGGAAAGAACAGAATTTGCCTTGGTAATCTTCCAGACATGAAAAGGATGTTGACATTATGGCCATTCTGGGATGTTCAAGGACATTCTTCATGTATGGTTTGGATTTTTCCATTAAACCAGCATGTGGGATTTAAAAAGATGAGATTACCCATGTGAAGTATCTTGTTTCATGGTTGTGTTTCAGTATAAAAAAGCTGACAAGGTTCTTTACTTTTTATTTATATATATTCTTAGATATTGTTCTAGTTCTATTTTGTGATTATGTTTGAGTGGACTGTTTTATAGTTTTTTTCTTCTCTTTTTTTTTGCAATGTTTTTAATATAGTGCCGGTATCCTTGACAGTGAAAGTCCTCAGGAAGTAAGGCGTAAGATAGAAGTAGCTCCATTGATTTTCATGGAGCGGATCTTCCACTTACTGCTCTGAAAGTGGACGATTACATATCTCTCAATGTTACAGTGATTTTTTTCTTCATGAACAAGCTTTTATTGTATCTACTCCATTCTTTAGCATGTAGTTTGGTCTGTGTTTTTAATTCTTGAAGATTCTCGCTAGCGTCTTGGGAAGATTAGAGAAGCCATAAGTTTTAAGGATACATGAATAGTGGAAAAAATAATAATAAGTGCATTGCATAGATTTTTAATATGCACAATTAAACTTTTACAATTTGTGTTTAATGTCCCTTTTTAAAAATTATACTTGCTCAGAAATCAGGAGAGTTTGACTATTTTGCTTTAATAGTTCCTAGATATTAGATGTTCAAGATAATATGTTTTCTCTAACATGTTCAGTTTCATTAATTAATTAATGTATTTATTTTTGTAGCACATGTGAAAATGGCAAATTCGTGTGCACCACAAATGCTTGCAATGCTGTGTGTAACACCTATGCTGGATCTCAATTCATCCTTTTTGATAAAGTCTGGAAGACCTTCCCAACAAGAGACTGTCCAATCGTCCTAGTTGAGGTAGAACGAAATTATCTGATTAAAATTTGATCATTTTTAGTGGTGTATTACAATCTAAATGGGTCCTTGATTGGTCAGTAACAAACACATCTTATTTGTTTTTATTATTATTATTATTATTATTATTATTATTATTAATCATAACATTATTTGCAATGTACTTATGGATTCCAGAGCGCCATTGAGGGGGTACAATAAATTAAGGCAAGGCAGAGAAGGTAGCCTGGGACAGCAGGATTGCAGGACCCATTGTCCTACAGAGTTCACAATTGACATTATGCAAATAGGTAGTCAAGAGTGGTTATTCTTTTTTTCAGACAATCAGACTGTCTTTCTTTCATTGTTTTTCAGTCTCAGGAACATGTAACGCCAAGTTTTAAAGTTATAATGGAGAATGTTCACACTGCAGCCTTTGGAGGTGCTTTGGTTACTAAGAAAATAACTATCACTTTTGGAGGAACTACTGTAACACTCAGTGACTCAGAACCTATTGTGGTAAATAAGATATATGCGACTAAACCTCATTTACTGTCAATTAGTTTATTGAGCTTATGTGCTTGTGTGCATGTAAAAGTGCATGTGTATACATGTGTATGCTCATGTGTATCCCTGTTTTGCAAGTTATATGAGTTGAGCATGTGTTTTTGTGCTCTTGTCTGTGTGTTTATGTATATGTGTTTACAGGCATGTGTATGTATGCATATGTTTATAGATGTGTATTTATGTGTATTTGTTTGTTTAAAACACTGTAGTGGAGTTGCAGAAAATGCATTAAAAAATAATTTTCTTTACGTAAGAAAAAAAATATTAATTTAAAATTGAGTATGATTACTCTGCACAGGAATTGCTATAATATACAGGTGCTTGTGTAAGGTTTGGTTAATCCATATACTATGTTTACAGAGTCATAGCTTAGGAATTCATAATGAAGTGAAGATCTCCAACTCTGGATTCTACGTGATTGCTGAATTTTCAGCAGGTCTTTCAGTATACTATGACCAGCACCTTGATGTTATTATTCAGCTCCAGCCCCAGCTTCAGGTGAGATTAAGTAATTGCTGCGTATAAATAAAAATCATTCTGTGTCAGTTACCTATTATCTATCTATCTATCTATCTATCTATCTATCTATCTATCTATCTATCATCTATCTACCATCATCTATCTGTCTATTATCCTTTTATCTATCTGTCTATCGTTTGATCTATCTATCTATCTATCTATCTATCTATCGATCATTTATCTACCATCATCTATCTGTCTATTATCATTTTATCTATCTGTCTATCGTTTGATCTATCTATCGATCATTTATCTATCTAGCTATATATAATCTATCTATCTACCATCATCTATCTATCTATATATTATCATTTTAACTATCTGTCTATCGTTCAATCTATCTATCTATCTATCTATCTATCATTATCTATCTATCTATCTATCTATCTATCTATCATTATCTATCTATCTATCTATCTATCTATCTATCTACCATCTATCTATTTCTCTCACTATCTATCATCTATCTTTCAATCTATCTGGTTTATTATATATATATATATATATATATATATATACGTTAATTTTTATGCTTGAGTAAAGTATTCCTTCTTGAGCTCTGTTAAACAAAAGTATTTTGGTTCATGATATATAAAAATGTATATGTATAATATATTGGTTCATGATATTTAAAAATGTAGCCATAAAGTATGTCAATTTATTAAGGAATGATAATCCTGATTCATCCTCCCTGGGCAAACTATAATGTAGTATTTCTCTTACAATCCTTGTGCAGGGGAAAGTAGAGGGTATGTGTGGTGATGCGGATGGAAAAACAACTAATGAAATGACCATAAGCAACATGGGCCAGTATGCTGCACAGTTCCTAACTGCAGAGGTATGTAAGCTTGTAAATGCATGATATATATACACAGTGTGTATATATATATATATATATATATATATATATATATATATATATATATGTATATACAGTATATATATATATATATATATATATATATCCTTAAATGTCTACATATCTTGCATCTATGTGGTAGTTTCCATTAAAGGGTCAGTCTACTTGATGTTTTTTATTGTTTAAAAATATAGATAATGCCTTTACAACCCATTCCCCAGCTTTGCACAACTAACATTTTTATATTAATATACTTTATAACGTCTACAACTCTAAATCTCTGCCTGTTTCTAAGCCCCTGCGGGCCACCTTTATCTCAGTGCATTTTATTAGCTTTTCTCAGCAAGACAGTGCTAGTTACATTTGGATAGTTTTTATAAAATTAAAATGTATTTATATGATAAGAAAAATGTTACCACACCAATTTCTGGGCCCTTGGGTAAAGATCTGCAGTTATACAAATAATTATAAATCCCATTTCAAATGAATAGTCCATTGCGATAAAGTTATATGAAGGATTAGGTGTTCAGTGATGTATCAGTGATAGGAAGATAAATATTGTCAGATGATTTTTAAGTCAGCTTATGTTAACACCATCCAGACTGGGTGTAATTTGATTTTCTTGAATGTCAGGAATTCTGTTGACTCTCCCTGGTTGATAAGCCTAGTTCCTTAATTATGGAGAAATATAAATCTAACACCTAGGTTTTTATCTTGTATGTGTGGGCAAAAAACTAAGTTTACAGCCTTGAATGACAACCAACATGGACTCTCTGTTATTATCCATTGAGAAATACAACTGGTCTAAGGATTCAGCTACCTTGTTTAGGGTTAAGGATAGGGTTAATGCAAGGTTTAGGGCTAGGGTTATAAATGTAGTTAGGGAATCGGGATAGGGTTTACCAGAGACTCTGCAGTACATTGCAAAGTGTTTCATTAAAATTGTCTCTAACATCCAAAATAATAATGGGGGTTTAAGCTCCTAATGGCAAAGTCATCCATGGTATTAATTTGTGGAAGACACTACAGTGACTACATAATGTCACTTATTACATTGTGTCCCATATGACAGCATAATCAAGGACGCTTTGTTCTGAATCCAACAAACTTCTTGCAGTGATATACTATGTGCTCTAGCCCAAAATACAAAATAACCCAAATGATGTAATGGAAATGTAGAAGTGTATTATATTCATGTATTTATTTATTCAATTCATTTTAGTGTCCGGCTCCAGAAACACCCATTACTCCTTCAGATCTTCATAAACAATACATTGATGTTCGCTGCAGCTTACTGAAGAGCGACGACTTTGCGGAATGTCACAATGAGGTAAAACTAATTTCTGAGCTAGATATTTAAAGAAACACTGTATACGCTTGGTATATGTAACATCTCAATCATATATTGAAATAATATACAGTGCGTACATGTGCACCAGAGCATATGTGAAGGTTTCATGCATTTTCATTAAGTTTCAGAATTTTAGTGACTTCATGTGGAAATGTACATTATTTATGATGACATTTGTGTATGCACGTTTCCTTTGTACTTACTAATAAATGTATGACACTTTAAATACCTTATGTTACATTAACAAGACTTAACATACTTTAGTAAAGTTCTAAATGGCACTTAACACCTCTGACTCATGATGGGAACACATTTTCTATCTGTTTTGTTTCCATGTAATTCAACACAGCCTTGTTGGTATATACTTCTTTATATCTGGATATTACAATTTGTTTTATTTTGGGGAAAATTATTAATCATATTTTGATGAATATCGTCTTATGAATATTCAAAACAAAAAACATCTCAATGGCATATTAATCCATTTTAATAAATAAATTATGTATTTATTAATAATTTATTTAACAGGTATTTTTTCTAATCTCCATTTATTTGCTAATAATAAATCTATTAATATGTACCCAATAATAGTCACACATACACTATTTACTATTCCCATTGCTATTACAAAGAATGCTGTTCATGAATGTTAATCCAAAACTGATAATCCACCTAAAGAAACCATATGACTAGAAAGAGAAGAGGGGAAGGAAAACACTGGTTCAGTAAAAAGTAGACAACAAGTAGCAAGCCTTCCTTGGAGACAGTGGAACAAGCACATTTTTTAGATGTATTTTAAAGCAAAGGGCAGCAAAATAAATAATGATTGTTTATTGCAATAATGTTATACCCTCAATAAAAAAAACATTATATGTAGTCAAATTTTGAAATGAATGATCCTTTAATAACATTCTAACCTCTGTACATTAATTAACTATGGCTACTCATAGTAGTTTATGAGTATTTTAATAGTACAACCCTTTTATAATAGGTTTCCGTGGAACCATACTACACAGCTTGCATTGAAGAGACAGCAAACTGCAAAGAGGGTGAAAGTTGCCTCTGCTTCTGTACAGCCCTTGCAGCTTATGCCAGAGCCTGTTGCCGAAAGGGTATCACGGTCGAATGGAGAAACCCTGACACCTGCCGTAAGATTATTTTATCATCAACACAGTCAACTGAAATTGTTGATTTACTTGTGGTATAACTTTTATTTAGCCAATGTCTCTTTGTCTTTTACAGCTTCACCCTGTGAATATTACAATAGAGGTAAGCCATTATATGCATAAAAGGCTCCTTTTATTACCTAACAGAACATTTGCTTTTAGATTGAAAATTTGCTTTACAACACAATACCACTCAATAACATATGTTTTTGTTTCTTATTACTTTCTCTTGTTCACATCCATTATTAAACCTTTTGGTTTACCCTACTTTCCTTTCTGTCTTGTATTTCTTCTGCATTTCCTTGCTCCGGCAATAAATATTTATTTTTACCTTTTCCTGGTCAAAAGAATCCGGTGAAGGACCTTACCGCTTAGTCATGTTGAATGGAAAGATCCTAACAGCAGATTATGATACCAGGACTGTTTCACTGGGAGAGAAGGATATTCCAGGGCTCCTGAAAGCAAGTTTTATGGTCACTCGAAGTCTCTTTAAGGACCCACTAAGTAAGTCTAGAACATTTAACTGAATTGGAAGAACTAACACATCTTAAAATTAAGTATAAGGAGTTCTCTACATTTACTGTATCTTACTAACCTATGGAGAAGCAGCTAAAGCTCTCAAAACAGTTTAATGATTGCGTGTTAAAAATATATAAGAAATAGGTTTTTTGCTTGTGAATATATAATGTGAGTAGTTCTGCCTTCTAATTGTGACAAAATAACAAAAGTATTCCAAATACTGTACTAGAATATACATTGACAATATCTAACCTACTTGATCACTTTCTAGATGGCAGGAAGCTTATCTCCCTGGAATCTGCCCAACACCCTAATTTCTTTATTGTGCAAGAAGATGATGGCATCCTCTACCTGAGAAAGTGGCAACCAAATGTTGACTTCCGTAAACGGGCTACATTTATTGTAAGGAAAAATCGTTGGGTCAAGGGTTTTGATGCTCTTGAGTCTTTCACACTCCGTGGCAGCTACCTTTCCTTCAGCAACAACTTGAATGCAGTACTAATGTCCAAAGTCAAGTCAGGAAGTATGCTGGAAATGAGCTTTAAGCTTTCAGGTCAGTGCATACATTGAAAGAATGTCTGTTCTCTCTCAAAGTCCTAATGGATTGATAGTTCTAAATCTTGTAACCTAGACAATGGACTAGAGTGAATAAACATCATCTGACGAATGTGCTGCTAATTTCAGGCTTGTCAGGTCTGTGAGGTCTTATGTGATCATTACGAGGGATTAAACAAAACATATTTATTATAGTATGAATGTGAAGTTATTTTTTCCTTATATTTTGTATTTAATGTCACCAAGGCTGAGTATATAATTGTAACTATTTACATTCATTTTCCTTCCTACAGAATTTGTCAATAAAATATAAATCCTCTTGATAAAGGGACATTTGTTTTTAGGGGTCTAAGTTCACAACTTGCAGCTCCTGTTAGATTACATCCCTTGCTCTTTATGAGTTTTACAGTTGCCTGTGAATTAAAGCCTTGAACATGTAACCTTATAAGAGCTGTGCAATTTATTAAATCTAGTCTAATGTTTTCCCTATTCACTAAACTTTAATTCATATTTAAGTTCTATTACATAAGGTATTGTATGAAAAAAAATTACACAAAATATAAATATACATCAGTTTGGTCATAGTTTCCTTATTTATTAAATGGACAAAAAGAACATTTATTTTAAGATTTAAATATAGCATGCAATTTTAAACAACTTTCTATTTTGCATATATTATCAAATTATTGTTTTTCTCTTGGTATCTTTTATTGAAAAGCAGGGATGTAAGCTCAGGAAGATGCATGTCCCTAGAACACTATTTGGCACCGTTTTGCAAGAATGTTATCCATTTGCTAGAGCACTAGAGGGCAGAACTAATCCCTGCTATGTAGTGATCCAGATCCCTACCTAGGTATCTCTTCAACACAGAATACCATGGAAACAAAGCAAATTTGATAATAGATGGAAATTATTAACGTTTTTTTTATAATTGTATGCTCTGTCTGAATCACAAAATATGTTTTTGTTTTATATCCCTTTAATCACACTCGCCCCTTTTTTTAATGGTAATTTGAATATTATTATTTCTCCTCATCTTTATACAGAGGAAGCATTTGGGCTGCCATCATTCTCAGTCTGTACATGGAAATATAGAGCTTGCAATGACCCCTGTATTCCAACATGCCAAGATCCCCTTGCTACCAAGTGCACTCTAAACCTCAAGTAAGTGAAATACATTTTATAATAAGGCATAGACTTACCTCATTTTTCTAGGGTTAGGATTTTTGTTTTCAAAAGCTAACACTCTTACAAGGGCCAAATCTAAAAATACACTTTGATATGATGAAACACCAGTAGGTGCATACTTTTTGCTTGCAATATTTTCCCACAAGCTGACTTATCCATAAAGCAAGTAATAAATACTAAAAGAAATATCTAGTGTTTACTGAATACTAAATGTTTAACATACATCTGTATTTAATATTTTTCACATCTGCAACTTTATAAACCACACTATTTTTATCTGGGAATATAGTGATGTAATGGCAGTTGAATATTGCCAACTGCAGTGCATCCAGCTGGCTTGTAGCCATAACATTCAGTTCAGTATTGTGATTGATAGAATGTAATCTATTGTATGTGAATAAAGCTAATATTATATATTTAGCTTGCTATTTTGTTTTGTTTTCCTGTTCTAGTCTATACATATTCATATTTTATACAGGGGAGTAACTATTTAGATGATCTTTGTATTGGGTTATTCTATTAATTCTATTTTTTCTCTTATTTTCTTATGTGTGAAACAACACTTAACTGAATGCAGTATTTTCTACTAAATGAAAATGATCTTTTTAATTGAAGCATACATTGCTGTACAAAACATACTTAAAACCTTCAAAATGTAACATGCTTCAAGTTGTTTGTATTATAAATTCTGAAAAAACAATTATGCCACATATTTTATCAAATCATAATAAAGTGCTTAAAATACAAATAAGTTAAAACACTGAACTAGTGAGGTATGGGATATACTTTCCTACCAGGAGGGGGCAAAGTTTCCCAAATCTCAAAATGCCTATAAATACACCTTCCACCACACTCACACCTTAGTTTAATGTATAGCCAAGCAGTGAGGTGTAAAAAGGAGTAACAAAGTATACAAAAAAGAGGAACTGGAAAATAATATTGTGCTTTAATACAAAAAAATATAACCACCAAAAACAGGGTGGGCCTCATGGACTATTGCCATTATGAAATAAATAAATTTATCAGGTGAGTTCTTACATAAATTATGTTTTCTTTCATATAAATGGCAAGAGTCCATGAGCTAGTGACGTATGGGATTAAATACCCAAGATGTGGAAGTCCACAGAAGAGTCACTAGAGAGGGGAGGGATAAAATAAAAACAGCTATTTCCACTGAGAAATTAAATCCAAAAATAATTTATTCTTATAAACAGAAGAATCAAACTGAGACAGCTGCCTGAAGAACTTTTCTAACAAAGAGTGCTTCAGAAGAAGCAAATACATTGAAATGGTAAAATTTAGTAAATGTATGCAAAGAAGACCAAGTTGCTGCTTTGCAAATCTGATTAACTGAAGCTTCATTCTTAAAAGCCCAAGAAGTGGCAACTGATCTAGTAGAATGAGCTGTAATTCTTTGAGGCGGAGACTGTCCCGCCTCTAAATAAGTCTTGTGAATCAAAAGCTTTAACCAAGATGCCAAAGAAATGGCAGAGGCTTTCTGACCTTTCCTAGAACCAGAAAAGACAACAAATAGACTAGAAGTCTTCCTGAAATCCTTAGTAGCCTCAACATAGTATTTCAAAGCCCTTACCACATCCAAAGAGTGTAACGATTTTTCAAGAGAATTCTTAGGATTCAGACACAAGGAAGGAACAACAATTTCCCTACTAATGTTGTTAGAATTCACAACCTTAGGAAGAAATTTAAACAAAGTCTGCAAAACAGCTATATCCTTATGGAAAATCAGAAAAGGAGGTTCACAAGAGAACAGACAATTCAGAAAGAATAGAAGAGCTAGCCAAAAGGAACAATACTTTCCAAGAAAGTAGTTTAACATCCAAAGAATGCATAGGCTCAAAAGGAGGAGCCTGCAAAACCTTAAAAACCAAATTAAGACTCCATGGAGGAGAAATAGATTTAATAACAAGCTTTATATGGACCAAAGCTTGAACAAAACAGTGAATATCAGGAAGATTAGCAATCTTTCTATGAAATAAAACAGAAAGAGCAGAGATTTGTCCCTTCAAAGTATTTGCAGACAAACCTTTATCCAAACCGTCCTGAAGAAACTGTAAAATTCTAGGAATTCTAAAAGAATGCCAAGAGAATTTATGAAAAGAACACCATGAAATATAGGTGTTCCAAACCAGATAATAAATCTTCCTTGAAACAGACTTACGAGCCTGCAACATAGTAATCACTGCATCAGAGAAACCTCTATGACTAAGCACTAAATGTTCAATTTCCATACCTTCAAATTTAGTGATTTGAGATCCTGATGGAAAAATGGCCCTTGAGACAGAAGGTCTGGCCTTAAAGGAAGTGACCAAGGTCGGCAACTGGAGATCCGGACAACATTCACATACCAAAACCTGTGAGGCCATGCTGGTGCTATCAGAAACACATGCAATTGTTCCATTATGATATTGGAGATCACCCTTGGAAGAAGAACTAGAGGCAGAAAAATATAAGCAAGTTCGTAACACCAAGGAACTGCTAACGCATCCACCATCTCCGCCTGAGGATCCCTGGACCTGGAAAGGTATCTGGGAAGTTTCCTGTTTAGATGGGAAGCCATCAGATCTATTTCTGGAAGACCCTACATCTGTACAATCCAAAAAAACACATCTGGATGGAGAGACCACTCTCCCAGATGTAAAGTCTGAAGGCTGAGATAATCTGCTTCCCAATTGTCTACACCTGGGATATGAATCACATAAATTAGACAGGAGTTGGATTGCACCCAAGAAAGTATCCATGATACTTCTTTCATTGCTAAAGGACTGTGAGTCCCTCCCTGATGATTGACATATGCCACAGTTGTGATATTGTCTGTCTGAAAGCGAATGAAAAGTTCTCTTTTTAATAGAGGCCAAGCCTGAAAAGCTCTGAAAATAGCACAGAGTTCTAAAATATTGATTGGTAACCCCGCCTCTAGAGGATTCCAAACCCTTTGGGCTGTCAGAGACCCCCAGACAGCTCCCCAACCTGAAAGACTTGCATCTGTTGAGACTACAGTCCAGGAAGGATGAACAAAAGAGGCCCCTCGCACAATACGATGATGGTCTAACCACCAAGTCAGAGAGAGTTGAATGCTGGGATTTAAGAATATCAATTGTGATATCAGAGTATAATCCCTACACCATTGATTCAACATGCAAAGCTGCAGAGGTCTCATATGAAAACAAGCAAAGGGGATTGCGTGTGATGCTGCAGTCATGAGACCTAAAACTTCCATGCACATAGCCACTGAAGGGAATGATCGAAACTGAAGGTTTTGACAGTCTGAAAAAAATTTCATTCACCTCTAGCCTGTTAAAGACAGAGTCATGGGCACTGAATCTATCTGGAAACATAAAAAGGCGACCCTTGTCTGTGGAATCAAGAAACTCTTTGGTAAATTGATCCTCCAACCATGTCTTTGAAGAAACAACACTAGTTGATTCATGTGAGAATCTGCTAAATGAAAAGATTGAGCCAGTACCAAGATATTGTCCAAATAAGGAAACACTGCGATACCCTGCTGTCTGATTACAGATAGAAGGGCACCGAGAACCTTTGAAAAGATTCTTGGAGCTGTCGCTAGGTCAAATGGAAGAGCAACAAATTGGTAATGCCTAGAATTGGTAATTGTCTAGAAAAGAGAATCTCAGAAACCGATAATGATATGGATGAATCGGAATGTGAAGATAAACATCCTGTAAGTCTATTGTGGACATGTAATGAACTTGCTGAACAAAAGGTAGAATAATCCTTATAGTCATCATTTTGAAAGTTGGGACCCTTACAAATGATTCAAAAACTTCAGATCCAGTCTGAATGAATTTTCTTTCTTTCGGACAATGAATAGATTCAAATAAAACCCCAGACCCTGTTCCTGAAGCAGAACTGGTATAATTACCCCTGAAAGCTCTAGATCTGAAACACACTTCAGAAAAGCCTGAGCTTTCACAGGATTTGTTGGAACATAAGAGAGAAATAATCTAATCACAGGAGGTCTTACTCTGAAACCTATTCGATACCCTTGAGAGACAATGTTCTGAATCCACTGATTTTGAACAGAATCTGCCCAAATGTCTTGAAATAATTTCAATCTGCCCCCCCCCCCCACCAGCTGAACTGGATTGAGAGCAGCGCCTTAATGCAGACTTGGTAGCTGGCTTTGGTTTCTTAAAAGACTTGGATTTATTCCAACTTGTAGACGGCTTCCAATTGGAACTAGAGTCTTTAGGATAAGGAGTGGCTTTCTGTTCTCTATTCTGATGAAAGGAACTAAAATGATTAGAAGCTTTAGATTTACCCTTAGATTTTTTATCTTGAGGCAAAAAAATCTGTTCCCCCCAGTGATAGTGGAAATAATAGAATCCAACTGAGAACCAAATACATTTATTACCCTGGAAAGATAGAGATAATAATCTAGATTTAAATACCATGTCAGCATTCCAAGATTTAAGCCATAAGGCTCTTCTAGCTAAAATAGCTAAAGACATAGATTGAACATCAATCTTGATGATATCAAAAATAGCATCACAGATACACAAATAAAATGATTAGCATGTTGAAGCAAATGAATAATGCTAGACAAATCAGTATCTGCTTTCTGATGTGCTAGGCTGTCCAACCAAAAAGTTGATGCGGCTGCAATATTAGCCATAGAAATGGCAGGCCTGAGAATATAGCCAGAGTGCAAATAAGCTTTCCTTAGATAAGATGCAATCTTCCTATCTAAAGGATCTTTAAAAGAAGTACTATCTGCCATAGGAATAGCAGTACATTTGGCAATAGTAGAAATAGCCCCATCAACCTTAGGGACTATTTTTCCAATACTCCAGTTTAACCACTGGTAAAGGATATAGCTTATTGAACCTAGAAGAAGGATTAAAAGAAGCACCAGGCTTAGACCATTCCTTAGCAATCACACCAGAAACAGCATCTGGAACAGGAAAATCCTCAGGAGTAATCACAGGAGGTTTAAAAACAAAATTTAAATGCTACTGGATTTGTTATCAAGAGGATCAGACTCCTCAATATCCAAAGTAACCAATACTTCTTTCAATAAAGAACAAAAATATTCAATCTTAAAAAGATTTATCAATTTCAATGTCTGAAGTAGGATCTTCTGAACCAGAGAGATCCTCTTCAGAGGAGGATATTTCAGTATGTTGTTGGTCATTATAAATTTCATCAGACTTATGAGAAGTTTTAAAAGACCTTTTACGTTTATTAGAAGGTAGAATAGCAGAAATATCCTGTATTGCATCAGCAATATCATTTTTCATATCAACAGGGATATCATGTACATTAGATGTTGAGGGAACAACAGGCGCTGTACTAGTACTAATATAAACATTATCGGCATGCAAAAGCTTATCATGACAACTGTTACATAATATAGCCGGAGATATAATTTCAGCTTGCTTGCACCAGATACACTTAGCTTTGGTAGAACTGTGTTCAGACAGCATGGTTCCTACAGTAGCTTCTGAGGCAGGGTCAGACTGAGACATCTTTGCAAAAATGTAAAAGAAAAAATAACATTTAAACAAATATCCAATTTCCTTATATAGCAGTTTCAAGAATGGGAAAAAATGCATATGCTAAATAGGCAGAAAAGCAAACAGCATATAGCATAGCATAGTATGATGCACGACGCACGTAGTAAAAAAAAATTGGCGCCAACCAACATCCGGAAATAACAAGCGCGACTACGCGCCAAACAACCTAACATCAACAAAGACGCAGGAAATGACGAAACTTGGGCCACTGGAGACAAAAATTTGCGCAAAAAAAGTTTTGCACCAATAATTACGCAATAAATAATAGCATTATTGCGCCCTCGCAAACCTAGTTTGCCCGTGAAAATAAGGAAAAGCAAGTCAAATTGGAAAAAAGACTAAACCCCAGGTAAAAAAAACCAACAAACTTCCTAAAACAAGATTTCCATACTGAAACTGTTAGACTGCAAAGGGAAATATACATAGACCTGACTCATGGCAAATATAAGTAAATACATATATTTAAAACTTTATATTAAAACATAAAGTGCCAAACATAGCTGAGAGTGTCTTAAATAATGATACATACTTACCGAAAGACACCCATCCACATATAGCAGATAGCCAAACCAGTACCGAAAACTGAAAAATCAGCAGAGGTAATGGTATAAGAGTATATTGTTGATCTGAAAAGGGAGGTAGGAGAGGAATCTCTACGACCGATAACAGAGAACCCTTGAAAAGATTTCTCATGAGTGAAACCATAAAAATCAACAGGCAATACTCTTTTCTCATCCCTCTGACAAACACTGTACTCTGAGAGGAATTGGGCTTCAGAATGCTTAGAAGCGCTTATCATAAAAAAAACCATAGAAATCAAGCACAAACTTACTTCACCACCTCCATAGGAGGCAAAGTTTGTAAAACTGAGTTATGGGTGAGGTGGGAGGTGTATTTATAGGCATTTTGAGGATTGGGAAACTTTGCCTCCTCCTGGTAGGAATGTATATCCATACGTCACTAGCTCATGGATTCTTGCCAATTACATGAAAGAAAACAAACTTTTATACTTCTGTTAGTTGCTTCATTCTCTTTGTATAGTTTTTTTTAAAGGTGCAGCAGTGCACTGCTAGAAGCTAGCTGGTGATGGCAAGTGGCATATATGTGCAGAGACCAATCAACAGCTAGCTCCTCCTAGTGCTTTTCTGCTCCTGATCATACCTAAGTATGCTTTTCAGCAAAGGATAACAAGAGAAGGAAACAAATGAGATAATAGAAGTACATTGGAAAGTTTTTTAGAATTGTATGCTCTATCTGAATCATGAAATAAAAAAATATGTGGGTTTCATGTCCCTTTCTATATTAAAGAATAGTTTTCTAGTACAGCATCAGATTTTATAAATGCAAATTATTCTACATTTCAGAGCAATTAGAGAGACAAATAAAAATACAGTATACTTTATAGAGAGCCTCAGGTTACAAAAAATGTGATGGTCAATAAGTTTGTGTCATCTTGCCTTTTTAGAATAGAGGGTTGTTTCCCCATCTGTGCTCCAGGAATGGTTTTTGATGAAATCACTCATCGTTGTGTTCAACATGCAGATTGTAAGTAGTTATGCAAAGTAATTCTTTTTTGTACTTACTGTTCTTAAACATTGCTGAGGTTTTCTCTATGTGTATTAGTGTGTTGGTGTTTGTGTGTACATATGTGTTACTATGGTATGTGTGGGCACAGATGTGTGATTATGTGCATATACTTGAGTATATATGTGTGTATGCTTGAGGTGTGTTTTTGTTGTGTGTGTTTATGTATACAAGTGTGTAAGTGTGAATATGTGTTTGTATAGTTTGTGTACATTTCACAATGATATTGGTTATGTAAATGTTTACAGGTGTTTAATTTGACTCAAGAGTATGACACTTTATATTATGGTAAGATGTCAGTGCCTAAGACATTGCAAATTTGATTACAGGTGTGACCATAGAGGAGCTTCCAACCACAGCAATACCTGCGCAGCCTACAGTAAGAACAATTTCTAACCAGTATTACCTTTTACACTAATAGTTATACACTCAGGGAATTATTGTGACATATTTTATTGTTATTATTATATTATGTACTAGATATGAATAAAATGTGTTTGATTTGGCAATAATTTGCTCATCACCTAAACAAACTAATGAACAAATATGAAAATCTATCTATTCAATGGAGAAACTAAATGAATACATTTACAAATGGATTAGTTTGCTTAGATAATAAACACATTTTGGAAAAATTTGCAGTTAATTTGGGAAAACTAATATTTTTTTGCACCTTGTTTAAGGTTATATCACAGATACTTGAAATAAACAACATGCTGTTAGCTGATTTGCTTAATAAATAAAATGTTTGTTGTCTTTGGGTTTGTGGTACCAAGAGGGGGGGGTCGCTTAAATAAGTCATAAATCATGTTTAAGTTTTTTTAAAGTTAATTTAGAAGTGTTTTATCTCTATCTATCTATCTATCTATCTATCTATCTTCTATCTGTCTGTATGTGAACTTTATCACCTGTAGCTTTAGAACATTTAGATAAGTTTAACAAAAAACAAATATAAATGGTCTACGAGTATTCAATTTTCATTTTGTTTAAAAATAAACAAATACCAAATAGTGCAGCCAACGAATATTTAAGAAAATTAATTTCGATGATAATTAGCTCTGAAAGATTCGGACAAACTGATTTTTTTTTGGCGCTGCACAAATTTACTATCTATTATCTATTTGGCTATCCTCATGTGTGTGTATCTGCCTGTCTTTCTATATTTCTAAGTCTACCTGTCTTTCATAACATGATTTATTAAGTTGTCACTTTTAATTATTTCACAGACTATTCCAAGTTTTGTCCCACCTACAAAGGTACAGTAATAAGGCAACAATTAGCCAGCAATGGTGCCATATTTTGTTTCTACAATAAAACAATGTAACAATTTTTTTTCTGATTTGTCATTTGTTTGTATAGTCTGGATGTGAAAATGTTAAGTGTGAAACAAAGATATGCAGACCTAATGAACACCAAGTTTTACTGCCAAATCCATCAGATCCATGTTGTCCTTTGTATAAATGTGGTAAGTAAGGCAATGGCCAAATGTCAAATATATATATCATAATATCACTTAATATGGTTGTTTCTTTGTTTGCTTTTATGAGAAATTGAACTATTAACACAACTAATAGATTTACCTGAGTGATGTTCATCATAAAGGAGGTGACAGAAAGCTATAATTATAAACCTTAAAAGCACATTAAACACTTAATACGTGTTATAATCTTGTATGGAAGTCATTCCCTTCTTCCTCTAGTCATGAGTGCTGCCATGTTGAAATCTAGCTTTTAGTAAATTCCAGTGCTGATGCTTAGTAAAATCTCCTTCAGATATCCGCAGTGAAGCCTAGGTTCCACAATATCTGCACCCATAAGGACGCCTATGAAATGCATTAAGTATTTAATGTCAATTTAAGCCATATGTAATGGAAAGTTAGCAAAACACAATTATTTTACAGTAACAAAAGCAAATGAAAAAGTAGCAACTATACTTTTACTTAAAAAAAATAAAATAATGTAATCTATCAAGAAAAGTTTTAAGTGATTAATAATGGATCGCAACAATGATGCATTTTCTGGGAAATAAGGAAAAATGCCTATTTAGGCCTCCCACCTCAGCCATGTTTTTGAGGAAGGCTATGAGTTATACATACCGCAGAGAGAAACATGAATAGTTCTGCTGATTAGAACTCATAAAAGTCTGGGTAAAATGTATGCGTTGTGTGCTAATATATTTGTACTCTAAACTAGTGTTCTTGGAAACTAGATATTTATCTCTGTGGTTAAACAGGAAAATATTTGTTTTTTATCACTTTAATACTTTTAACTCCACTTTTGATCAAAACATTGAAAAATTATCTAATTAATCTTATTAACTGTACCCATGTCTTTAACACGTTTTATGTTTTATTATTTTTAGAAACAATTCCTACTACACCATCTACTGTTACAGAGGTAAGGGTCAAATTATTATTGCACTATAATTGTAAAGCCTTTAAATGACTGTATAGTAGTTATGTCAATTCAAACATGCATCAACACTGATCGCATTAAGAATGTCGGCATTGTTTGTTTTAAAATACATAAGTAAATAAATAATTGAATTGTATAGATCTGTGATCTCATAGATATCTGCAAAGTCTTTGCTGTACAGCACTATTTAGACCTGTGTGTATATTACAGGATAAATGCAAGAACGTACACTGCCAAGAGCCCCCAAAATGCCTCAAAAAAGGGGCAATCCATGAAGAAGTTACCTGGCCAGATCCCTGCTGCTCTCATTACACTTGCAGTAAGTTGTCAAGCAAACCATAAAGGATATAAAATTATTATTTTGTATCTCAGTATTAATGTTTGAGTATTATGAAATACAATACAAACATATGTTAATGTCTAACATATATTTTCAGCGTGCAAAGAATCCTGTGCCCCTCCACCTTCTTGCGATGATGGCAGACCGCCAGTTAGATCGTATGATTCTGAATATCAGTGCTGCCCAGAATACACATGCGGTAAGTATTCGCAATTTAAAAGCTCCTATCTATACAACACATAGTAATAGCTTAATATATTGCTATAGAGATTATAAGAGCACTATAAAGCAAATGACCATTATTGATGTAGGTTACCAAGTAGCAGTTAGGGTGTCTGGTATGTGACTAAACGGTGACACATTGGTAGGTTGCAGGATAGGTCTGCCATTGTAATCGTGCTGCTGATATTCTCTGCATTAATTCTGATAGTGAGGACTTTGTCTTGATATTATGAATTAGCATTAATATATGCTTTAATTACTGATTTTTTGTGGCAATAAATTACTAATGTATGTAATTTCTGCCTGTCAGATTCATTGTATATGAGTTGAAATAAAGTTACACATAGTCGCATACTATATAAACTTACAGTATACAGCTGGGAGGTAATACATTATATTATGTTACATTAACAGTTGCAGAGACCACCACTCAAGCAACTACAACAATTAAAGAGGTAAGATCTGACTATTTTAGTATTATAGTTTCCCTGTATTATAAAAAAAATATGTATATTTATCCTTACAAATATTTAATTTTATTAGAAAAGTGAGCTGCTTTAACTATTTGCAGCTGACAAACCTTTGTCATCAGATATAAAGGTCTATCAACTAATCCTTTATAATAAATATAACTTAATCTCACAATCTGTTTCTACCTATTGTAGGAACCCTGCAAGGACGTAGATTGCCCAGTTATAACATGTGAAGAAAGAGGTTATGTTGTGGTTGCAACCATCGGTGATGATCCTTGTTGCCCAGAATATTTATGTGGTAAGTACAACGTGTACAATTCCTACAACTAATTGGTTGGCTTCACTAGTGTATTGTTTAAAGTCTTAAAATGATTTATGTCTGCTTTGCACATTACTTATTTTCGTTGAGCAGTCTGATGAAACTGAGATACTGTTTAAAGTTCAAAAGCCCTTAATCATGATTACAGACTTTTGAGCTTGAAACTTTGTCTCTTAAGGCTGTGACACACTGAGAGCGTCGCAGCGTGCAGCATGGTGATGCGGCTGTGCGTGCTTAGTGTGTCCTGCCTTTTCATCTCTGCATGCTCAGCTGTTTCAGACCACATAGCTGAGCACTCAGAGTTGAAATATTTGAACTTCAGAAGCGATACTACGCATAGCGAAGTAATTGCTTCGCCTTGCACCGCATCGCTTGCAGTGTGTCACAGCCTTTATGAAGAAATAAAGGATGCAATTTTATTTCCTGTGACAGGACTCTTGTTCCTTTAAAATGATAAAAAGATAAATGATGGTGTAAGCTGTTCAGATGGAAAATAATTTACCTATGAACTGTTTAAACCAAACATTAATACAGCTGATACCTAATTCTTGTTTGATTTTCATTAAACTTTAGATGTACAAAATGATTGGTTACAGAAAATATGCAGAATTTGGTCATTTTCAATATTGACATCATCAATAGTAAATTTAATGGGGATTTCTTCTAAATATTTAAGAAATGTAGCTAGGCAATTAATATACTTGTTTGCTAGATATTACATTAGTTTCATAGGTTTTTATGCTCAATGTATTCATTTAAAGTTACATAATTGAACATTTTATGTGTGGTAAAACTCTATCTTTACTGTCCCTTTGCAAGGAGAATTTAAAAATATAAAATATTATTTGACAGTGTTAGAAACTAGTTTACTTTAACAGTTCAATATTGTAACTCATAATTTAAAAATATTTGTTTTTTCATTTCAGTCCCTGAAACCTCTACAGTAAGTACTCATTGTGGCTAAAAATTTGTTACATCATTTTTTTTTAACATTATTGTTTTTGATGGGGTTCTCTCAGTGTAGATCAGTGTTTCTCAAATGGTGTGCAGCAAGAGAGCAGAGGTGTTTTCCTCTAAATTGCCTATTCATACAATTATAATACAAACTCCCTGATATTTATCTAACATTGATTTATTGCAGATATGGAACACACAGTATAGTGACAAATTATTTGCAATTCACACTCTCATGGGCAGACAATTCTGTATACCCATTGCCATGCTATGTATTTTATGTGATAAGACGCTTTCAAATTTCATATTGAAAACAAAAAAAGAATTCTCTTGTATATGTGTGTGTATATATATATATATATATATATATATATATATATATATAGTTATAGTGCAGAGTATAAAATACTATAAATTCATGATTAAAGGGACATAAAGTTTCCAGGTTACTTCTATTATTAAATTTGCTATGTTCTTGTGTTTTTCTTTTTAGCGTGCACATGCCTAAAGAACTACATGTCAGGAAATAGTGCTTCCATCTAGTGGTCTTGCTTTTGTATGACATTGCAGCAAAACTGCTGCCATATAGTGTTGCAGACACGTGCACAATTCTGAGCTTACATCCCTGCTATTCAACAAAGGATAACAAAAAACAAAGAAAATGTGATAATAGAAGTAAATTGGAAAGTTGTTAAGAATTGTATGTTCTATCTAAATAATGAAATAATTTGTTTTATGTGTTTTATGTCCCTTTAATTATAAGAAAAATCCAGCATTAGGGAAACGTGCCACAGCAGCAATTTGCAATACCAAGTGTGCCACAGTTTGAAAATTTGAGAATCATTGGTCTAGACAACACACCTTTTATTTTCCTTAACCTTTGTACAGTATTTTGCTTCTGACTTGTCTTCTGTAATATGTAACTTAAACTGACCCCTTGTCATAGCTTCTCCCATTAAATGCCTTGTTAAAGGGAAGAAAGAGTTGACACATCTATTCTATTGCCAAATAATAAATTATTCTGCATGTTTCATTTTTGCGTTTGACTCACCTCTATTGTTTACTACCAATCCTACCCTCTTAGTTTGATTTTTTTCTTTAACATTGACAGGATTTTCAGTTCGCAGTGAAAGTGGTTCATTAAACGTTTAAGTTCTGTGTACCTTTACAAAGTATCAAAGTTCTATACATTTAATTTTCTCTGATTTTTTTTATATAAATATAAATATATATATATATATATTTTTTTTTTTTAAAGGTTCCTCCTCCCATCGCCACAACTCAGGTATGTTCTTTCCCATTTATGAAAGAGAGAACTGATGAAGGAAACAATAAATATAATACTGTGTAGATAAAATTGTTATATAAACCTCTGATGCAACCTTTGACTGATCTGTAGTACACAGTTAGTCATATACTTTTGAATGGTTTGCAAATCTACATTATGTGGTCAGAAAGGTGCCCTTATGAAGATGCATGAAGGCAGATGTCTAATTACCCAGTGATACATCTATCCCAGAGTAGCCATAGTACTTAATCATAAGTCTACTGATAATATAGTCATTTTATTTACTGTTTGATCTAAATGAATATAAGGTATTAGGATCCGGACATATTTCTTGCAATCACATTAAAACCTATGCAGTAAATATTTGATGTACTGAGAACAATCTAATGAAGACAATGATGTAGGAAGACTAAACACCTGCTGTGTTATTATCTCATCTTCTCTAGTCTCCTTGTGACAATTCTGTGTGCCACCCCAACAAGTGTGGTCCTGAAGATAAAGTAATAGTGAAGCCCGACCCTAATGATCTCTGCTGCCCATTGTATGAATGTGGTAAGTACAGACATGATCTATATTAACCTAGTATTGTGGTTCTTATATATGGTGGTAATAGTGTGTAACAGGATATAATGTGACAGAACGTATGGGCTTCTCCTACACAGATCACATTCATATCTGATAGTGTGTAACAGGATATAATGTGACAGAACGTATGGGCTGCTCCTACACAGATCACATTCATATATATAATAGTGTGTAACAGGATACAATGTGACAGAACATTTGGGCTGCTCCTACACAGATCGCATTCTTATATATAATAGTGTGTAACAGGATATAATGTGACAGAACATCTGGGCTGCTCCTACACAGATCACATTCATATATAATAGTGTGTAACAGGATATAATGTGACAGAACATCTGAGCTGCTCCTACATAGATCACATTCTTATATATAATAGTGTGTAACAGGATATAATGTGACAGAACGTATGGGCTGCTCCTACACAGATCACATTCTTATATATAATAATGTGTAACAGGATATAATGTGACAGAACGTATGGGCTGCTCCTACACAGATCACATTCTTATATATAATAATGTGTAACAGGATATAATGTGACAGAATGTATGGGCTGCTCCTACACAGATCTCATTCTTATATATAATAGTGTGTAACAGGATACAATGTGACAGAACGTATGGGCTGCTCCTACACAGATAACATTCATATATATAATAGTGTGTAACAGGATACAATGTGACAGAACATTTGGGCTGCTCCTACACAGATCGCATTCTTATATATAATAGTGTGTAACAGGATATAATGTGACAGAACGTATGGGCTGCTCCTACACAGATCACATTCTTATATATAATAATGTGTAACAGGATATAATGTGACAGAACGTATGGGCTGCTCCTACACAGATCACATTCTTATATATAATAGTGTGTAACAGGATACAATGTGACAGAACGTATGGGCTGCTCCTACACAGATAACATTCATATATATAATAGTGTGTAACAGGATACAATGTGACAGAACATTTGGGCTGCTCCTACACAGATCGCATTCTTATATATAATAGTGTGTAACAGGATATAATGTGACAGAACGTATGGGCTGCTCCTACACAGATCACATTCTTATATATAATAATGTGTAACAGGATATAATGTGACAGAACGTATGGGCTGCTCCTACACAGATCACATTCTTATATATAATAATGTGTAACAGGATATAATGTGACAGAACGTATGGGCTGCTCCTACACAGATCTCATTCTTATATATAATAGTGTGTAACAGGATATAATGTGACAGAACGTATGGGCTGCTCCTACACAGATCTCATTCTTATATATAATAATGTGTAACAGGATATAATGTGACAGAACGTATGGGCTGCTCCAACACAGATCTCATTCTTATATATAATAGTGTGTAACAGGATATAATGTGACAGAACGTATGGGCTGCTCCTACACAGATCTCATTCTTATATATAATAGTGTGTAACAGGATATAATGTGACAGAACGTATGGGCTGCTCCTACACAGATCTCATTCTTATATATAATAGTGTGTAACAGGATATAATGTGACAGAATGTCTGAGCTGCTCCTACACAGATCACATTCATATATAAAATAGTGTGTAACAGGATATAATGTTACAGAACGTTTGGGCTGCTTTTACACAGATCACATTTACATTTATATATAATAGTGTGTAACAGGATATAATGTGACAGAAAGTCTGAGCTGCTCCTACACAGATCACATTTACATTTATATATTATAGTGTGTAACAGGATATAATGTGACAAAGTCTGAGCTGCTCCTACACAGATCACATTCATATATAATAGTGTGTAACAGGATATAATGTGACAGAACGTTTGGACTGCTCCTACACAGATCACATTCATATATAATAGTGTGTAACAGGATATAATGTGACAGAACGTTTGGACTGCTCCTACACAGATCACATTCATATATAATAGTGTGTAACAGGATATAATGTGACAGAACATCTGAGCTGCTCCTACACAGAACATATTCATATATAATAGTGTGTAACAGGATATAATGTGACAGAATGTCTGAACTGCTCCTACACAGATCAGATTCATATATATATAGTGTGTAACATGATATAATGTGACAGAACGTATGGGCTGCTCCTACACAGATCATATTCTTATCTAGAATAGTGTGTAACAGGATATAATGTGACAGAATGTTTGGGCTGCTCCTACACAGATCACATTTATATATATAATAGTGAGTAACAGGATATAATGTGACAGAACATCTGAACTGCTCCTACACAGATCACATATATATATAATAGTGTGTAACAGGATATAATGTGACAGAATGTTTGGGCTGCTCCTACACAGATCAGATTCATATATATAATAGTGTTGATGGTAGTGATGAGGTTGTTCTGATGATGCTTCATGTTTACCTTTGTAGAGTCACCACCGACCACTACAACTACACCATCACCTACTACAGTGGTAAGAGATCTATAAGATAATATACCATTATGGGGCATAAACTGTATTTACTAAAAGTTGAACTGTAAATATTTAGACACACTAGCACTTTGCAATAAAACAGCACTTACACCTCAGTATGTACGTTACAGGATATATGCAGGAACATAGAATGTGAGGTGCTGACAAGATGTTACAAGGAAGGCGCTACTAGAGTGCAAGTTTCCTGGCCAGATCCCTGCTGTCCCCATTATATATGTGGTAAGTTCTCACATAAATCATTTAACATTTCAATTCTGTTTTAGTATAAGTAAACAAGACATGAATAAAACATATAAATATATTTGCTTATTCTTCCAGAGTGCCAGGATGCCTGCGCCCTACCACCTACTTGTTCTGATGGCAGTCCGCCAATTAGGTCGTTTGACCCTGAGTATCAGTGCTGCGCAGAATACACATGCGGTAAGTTTGTTTAAAAGATGAATTGCAAACTGTTCTGTATATTTTATCAATTGTTTCCTGTGGGTAGAAAGTAAGATGCTTATAAGACTAAGTAAAACTATTTATGGTATTTTTAACAAAGCAATATTTTTCAGAAACTGAATAATGTATATGTTATTTTATTCCAAGTGTAATTTTTAACCTGCAATATAATATGAGCATAAATTCCATTGAATATAGGGTGACCATATTGCCGCTTTAAAAAGGGACACGGGAAAAATACATGTCAGGGCTGTTTTCAGAACCCTGACATATGTATTTTTCATATGTGTCCCTTTTTAAATCGGCAATATGGTCACCCTAACTGAATAAGATTATAAAATGTGTAGTGGGTTGCTGATCTGTATTTTAAATATTGATAGCTACTAATTTTTATACTGATAACCAAAAAATACATGAACATTAGCACTGAAAGATCATTAAACATTGGGAGGTAATGTCATTCGTTAGCATATATATATATATATATATATATATATATATATATATATATATAAAAATATATTAACATATACACAGTTACTATTTCATATTGTTAAGAGTGAAATTAACAGATATTTAACAATAATATGTTATTTCAACAGTTGTGGAGACAACCACCGTACCATCTGGAACACCTAAACAGGTACAGTCCCATCTTTTTAATATGATCATTTGTCATCATTGAAAGGAGCTTATTCCCACCTTTAGACCTTTAATGAAATAATTAATGTGGACTGATTGATTTACTTTAAAGTTCCTGTTTAGATATTGGTTATAAAGAGTAATAGTTTAACTACAAAACCTTCATGTTTAATATAACTTCTAGTCTCACAATCTGTGTGTTCTAATTGTAGGAACTTTGCAAGGATGTAGATTGCCCAGTTATAACATGTGACGAGAGAGGTTATGTTGTGGTTGCAACCATTGGCGATGATCCTTGCTGCCCGGAATATACATGCGGTAAGTACAATATATACACTTCCTATTACTAATTTAACATTTTTACTGGTATAATGTTTAGTCATTTTACCTACTTAAGAATAGAAGATCATGTTGTGTCACATCTTGTAAGAATTTTATGTCTAACTTGCACATTATTTCTTCTTGCTGAATGCTTTTAATGATTCCTACTACTGATAAAGTATCATTATAATTTGTTATCCCTGCCTATTATAGAAATCCATCTCCAAAGCATATTTGTGTCAGTAGACACATAAAGATCATGTGCTGTATTCTATTCCAGTAGAAAAACATATTCACCTTTTTTTAATGATTTTTTTTTAAGTATATAGAGATTTTTGCAGATAAATTATGGAGTAAGCTTTAAGAATTTACCTTTACAAAATTTAAACCAGCAGTGTTTACACTTGAAAACACCTATTGCTGGTTTGATATTTAGTAAGATATAAACATGATTGGTTAGTGAAAGTGTGTAGAGTGTGGTCATTTTCTATATTAACTTTATCAAAAGTGAATATGATGAGAACATTATTATATAGAAAGAAAATGTATTAAAGAAACAAGAAACACAATTTTTTTCTTTCATGATTCAGACAGAGAATAGAATAATAAAAAAAAAACCCAGAAAATGTCATTGTATGTTTACTCTGCCATGAAACATGTCTAATTGTTGTTGTTCTAAATAACCTAATAAAGATTTGAAAAAAAAAAAAAAAACTTTCCAATTTACTTCTATTATCAAGTTTGCTTCGTTTTCATGTTATGCTTTGTTGAAGAGATATCTAGGTAGGTAGCGTTCACATGTGTGAAGCGCTACGTGATAGGAAATAGTGCTGCTATCTAGTGTTCTTGCTAATGTATAATATTGTTGCAAAACTGATGACATGTATTGCATTAGACACGTGCACATTCCTGAGCTTACATTCCTACTTTTCAACAAAGGATAACAATAAAACCAAAAAAATGTAATAATAGAAGTATATTGGAAAGTTTTTTTTAAATTGTATGTTCTGTCTAAATTATGTAAGAATTTTTTTTGGTACCATGTCCCTTTAAAGGGAAAATTTAATTGAAATGAATTGAAAAAAGCTGCCTGATTAACTGATGAGCTGTGAAGGTTATAGTGTCCATAGTATGATAAGGTAACATTTATGTTTCTGAATATTAAGGAAACTAATTTTAAATGTACAGTAAAATTGGTTTCCTGTTAATGTATCTACAATGACTTGCTATACTATGCTGTAGCGTATAAAATGTATGTGTATTGCTCATTTAGGTTTAGTTTTGTATACAAAATAGTTATTTCTTTTAGTTAAACCACAACACATGAATGGGCTGAGCTTGAAGGGAGAGCAGGCCTCATTAGCTTAAATCACTATATTTATAATTAATGCTTAAAAAGAGAGATTTATGCTTAAAAATATAGATAATTCCTTCATTACCCATACACCAGTTTTGCATAAGCAACACTGTTATATTAATATACTTTTTACTTCTGTGATTACCTCTGCAGACCTCTTATTTCAGTTCTTTTGACAGACTTGCATTTTAGCCAATCAGTGCTGACCCATAAATAAGTCTACGGGAGTGAGCACAATGTTATCTATATGGCCCACACGAACTAGCGCTCTCTAACTGTGAAAAACTGTCAAAATGCACTGAGATAAGTTTCAGCATTCAGGGGCTTATAAATTAGCATTTGAGCCTACTTAGGTTTAGCTTTCATCAAAGAATACCAAGCTAGAAAAAAAGTTTGATGATAAAAGTAAATTGAAAGTTGTTTAAATTTGCATACCCTATCTGAATCTTGAACGTTTAATTTTGAGTAGACTGTCCCTTTAAATTACACAAGCAGGGTAAAGGAGGTATCTGTACACAATGCAATACAATCCAGCAGGTAAAATGGATCATTGGCAACACATTAAAGGGAAGAAAAATTTACAGTACATTGTCCCTTTAATAAACATGGGTATTTACATTCTGACCTTAATGTTACTTTACCGCGAAAATTAAACACACACTATCATTTGACACAGCATTAAAAAACTAGTTTAGTTTAACACTCCCATAATGGAAATCATTATATAAATATTTTTGTTTTCTCTTTCAGAACCTCAGTTCACCACAGTAAGTATTATCATGTTTTCTTTAACTTTTATATTTCCCTTTTGCAATATGTAACCTAAGATGACTCATTATTATTATTATACTTTATTTATGAAGCGCCATCATATTCCGCAGCGCTGTCCAGGAATAGAGTTAATTTAAATAAAACAATAATATAAAACTTGTAAGAGACAGGACAACATTTACAAACACCTACAGGAGGAATCGAGGGTCCTATTCCCGTGGGAACTTACAATCTAGTAGGGTAGGAGGTTGAGAAACAGGAGGTGAGGACTGCAAGATTGAGAAAGATGTTAATGCAGAGTTAGATGAGGGATATGTTGTTAGGTAAGATAAATATTATTGAGTTGGGAGGTAGGCTTCTCTGCACAGAAAAGTCTTCAGAGAGCATTTAAAGGAAGGAAGATTAGGGCAAAGCCTGACAGCACGAGGGAGAGTGTTCCAGAGGGTAGGTGCTGCACGACAGAAGTCTTGCAGTCTTAAAGGGACCAGACGTTAGGCACTAATTTAAAACATATTTTTCACTGCAGAAATAATTATTTTTTCATCTTTTTGCTTTTAAAATGTTCTCAGTCTCTTTTGCCACCAATCCTGCTATAGTTGCATTTATTCTTTAATGAGGGCAACTTTTTTGCAGCCTAAGTGCCTCGTTTAATGCATAACTTCCATGTCCCTTTAATTATCATGAAAATTGTAGAGATCATTTTTTTTTTTCACCCAATGTTTACTATAATATATATTATTTTTGTTTTTTAAAGGTTCCTCCAAACATCCTCATTACTAAGGTATGCTTATTCTAGCCCATGGAGATACAATGAAAGGAATATTACAGTAAATACATGCTAGACATAATTATGTATTCACATCAAAGATGAGTGCTAGAATAATATGTAGATCTATTTTTTACAATTATAGTTGTTTAAATATTGAAGATATAAGTGTAAGGGTTTATTTTCTATAAAGTACTCTAGTTTCTATAAAGCAAAAAGCACTTCCATGTTTTCTATTTACCTCTCTATTCTGCTGAGGACAATTGGGGACACGGATATAGATCAGACGATAAAATATAGTTTGCAAAGTAGGTTTCATGTTTTTACACAGCCTTGTTTGCACAGCTGCTTTAATTGCCTGTTTTATATCTTTAACTGTCCTTAGCTGGAAAGAGAGATAAATAGAAAAATTAAGCTAAAACATGGCAGGACAAAATAAATTAATGTGTTTTATAAAATGTTTTTAACTACACATAATGAAACTTTCAATATTACAACCTTATACATTTTAATATCCCTTTAATGACAAACATAATTACATAATACTGTGTAAACAAAAATGTCGTAAAGCCCAGGTGCAACCTTTAACTGATTGCACAATGCAGCTATGTTTGTGGCACAGAGAAAGTGAGATTCAAATTGACACTATGTGATTGGTCAGAAAGTTGTCCATATAAGTGAAGGTGCGGTGCCTGAAGGCAGATATCTAATTGCCCAGTAATAAATGTAGCATATAGGAAGCCATAGTACTTAAGATAACTCATATGTCTACTGATAATATAGTCATTTTATTTACTGTTTGATCTAAATGAATATAAGGTATTAGGATCAGGACATAATTCTTGCAATCACATTAAAACCTATGCAGTAAATATTTTATGTACTGAGAACAATCTAATGAAGACAATGATGTAGGAAGACTAAACACCTGCTGTTTTATTATCTCATCTTCTATAGTCTCCTTGTGACAATTCTGTGTGCCGCCCCAACGAGTGTGGTCCTGAAGATAAAGTAATAGTGAAGCCCGACCCTAATGATCTCTGCTGCCCATTGTATGAATGTGGTAAGTACAGACATGATCTATATTAACCTAGTATTGTGGTTCTTATATATGGTGATAATAGTGTGTAACAGGATATAATGTGACAGAATGTCTGAGCTGCTCCTACACAGATCTCATTCTTATATATAATAGTGTGTAACAGGATATAATGTGACAGAACGTATGGGCTGCTCCTACACAGATCTCATTCTTATATATAATAGTGTGTAACAGGATATAATGTGACAGAACATCTGAGCTGCTCCTACACAGATCTCATTCTTATATATAATAGTGTGTAACAGGATATAATGTGACAGAACGTATGGGCTGCTCCTACACAGATCACATTCTTATATATATAATAGTGTGTAACAGGATATAATGTGACAGAACGTATGGGCTGCTCCTACACAGATCACATTCTTATATATAATAGTGTGTAACAGGATATAATGTGACAGAACGTATGGGCTGCTCCTACACAGATCACATTCTTATATATAATAATGTGTAACAGGATATAATGTGACAGAACGTATGGGCTGCTCCTACACAGATCACATTCTTATATATAGTAGTGTGTAACAGGATATAGTGTGACAGAACGTATGGGCTGCTCCTACACGGATCACATTCTTATATATAATATTGTGTAACATGATATAATGTGACAGAACGTATGGGCTGCTCCTACACAGATCACATTCTTATATATAATAGTGTGTAACAGGATATAATGTGACAGAACGTATGGGCTGCTCCTACACAGATCACATTCTTATATATAATAGTGTGTAACAGGATATAATGTGACAGAACATCTGGGCTGCTCCTACACAGATCACATTCATATATAATAGTGTGTAACAGGATATAATGTGACAGAACATCTGAGCTGCTCCTACACAGATCACATTCTTATATATAATAGTGTGTAACAGGATATAATGTGACAGAACGTATGGGCTGCTCCTACACAGATCACATTCATATCTGATAGTGTGTAACAGGATATAATGTGACAAAACGTATGGGCTGCTCCTACACAGATCACATTCTTATATATAATAGTGTGTAACAGGATATAATGTGACAGAACATCGGGGCTGCTCCTACACAGATCATATTCTTATCTAGAATAGTGTGTAACAGGATATAATGTGACAGAATGTCTGAGCTGCTCCTACACAGATCACATTTATATATATAATAGTGTGTAACAGGATATAATCTGACAGAACTTCTGAACTGCTCCTATACAGATCACATTCTTATATATAATAGTGTGTAACGGGATATAATGTGAAAGAACATCGGGGCTGCTCCTACACAGATCATATTCTTATCTAGAATAGTGTGTAACAGGATGTCTGAGCTGCTCCTACACAGATCACATTTATATATATAATAGTGTGTAACAGGATATAATGTGACAGAACGTATGGGCTGCTCCTACACAGATCACATTCTTATATATAGTAGTGTGTAACAGGATATAGTGTGACAGAACGTATGGGCTGCTCCTACACGGATCACATTCTTATATATAATATTGTGTAACATGATATAATGTGACAGAACGTATGGGCTGCTCCTACACAGATCACATTCTTATATATAATAGTGTGTAACAGGATATAATGTGACAGAACGTATGGGCTGCTCCTACACAGATCACATTCTTATATATAATAGTGTGTAACAGGATATAATGTGACAGAACATCTGGGCTGCTCCTACACAGATCACATTCATATATAATAGTGTGTAACAGGATATAATGTGACAGAACATCTGAGCTGCTCCTACACAGATCACATTCTTATATATAATAGTGTGTAACAGGATATAATGTGACAGAACGTATGGGCTGCTCCTACACAGATCACATTCATATCTGATAGTGTGTAACAGGATATAATGTGACAAAACGTATGGGCTGCTCCTACACAGATCACATTCTTATATATAATAGTGTGTAACAGGATATAATGTGACAGAACATCGGGGCTGCTCCTACACAGATCATATTCTTATCTAGAATAGTGTGTAACAGGATATAATGTGACAGAATGTCTGAGCTGCTCCTACACAGATCACATTTATATATATAATAGTGTGTAACAGGATATAATCTGACAGAACTTCTGAACTGCTCCTATACAGATCACATTCTTATATATAATAGTGTGTAACGGGATATAATGTGAAAGAACATCGGGGCTGCTCCTACACAGATCATATTCTTATCTAGAATAGTGTGTAACAGGATGTCTGAGCTGCTCCTACACAGATCACATTTATATATATAATAGTGTGTAACAGGATATAATGTGACAGAACATCTGGGCTGCTCCTACACAGATCACATTCATATATAATAGTGTGTAACAAGATATAATGTGACAGAACATCAGGGCTGCTCCTACACAGATCATATTCTTATCTAGAATAGTGTGTAACAGGATATAATGTGACTGAATGTCTGGGCTGCTCCTACACAGATCACATTCATATATAATAGTGTGCAACAGGATATAATGTGACAGAACATCTGGGCTGCTCCTACATAGATCACATTCATATATAATAGTGTGTAACAGGATATAATGTGACAGAACATCTGGGCTGCTCCTACACAGATCACATTCATATATAATAGTGTGTAACAGGATTTAATGTGACAGAACATCTGGGCTACTCCTACACAGATCACATTCATATATAATAGTGTGTAACAAGATATAATGTGACAGAACATTGGGGCTGCTCCTACACAGATCATATTCTTATCTAGAATAGTGTGTAACAGGATATAATGTGACAGAATGTCTGAGCTGCTCCTACACAGATCACATTTATATATATATAATAGTGTGTAACAGGATATAATGTGACAGAACATCTGGGCTGCTCCTACACAGATCACATTCATATATAATAGTGTGTAACAGGCTATAATGTGACAGAACATCTGGGCTGCTCCTACACAGATCACATTCATATATAATAGTGTGTAACAGGATATAATGTGACAGAACATCTGGGCTACTCCTACACAGATCACATTCATATATAATAGTGTGTAACAGGCTATAATGTGACAGAACATCTGAGCTGCTCCTACACAGATCACATTTATATATATAATAGTGTGTAACAGGATATAATGTGACAGAACATCTGGGCTACTCCTACACAGATCACATTCATATATAATAGTGTGTAACAGGATTTAATGTGACAGAACATCTGGGCTGCTCCTACACAGATCAAATTCATATATATAATAGTGTGTAACAGGATATAATGTGACAGAACATCGGGGCAGCTCCTACACAGATCACATTCATTTATAATAGTGTGAAACAGGACCGCTTCTCCATAACTTGTCCGCCTGCTCTGAGGCAGCGGACATCAATCCGCCCCGATCCTATACGATCGGGCTGATTGACACCCCCTGCTAGCAAGTCGTCATTTATCGATGTGCTGCGGACATGATACGCTACATTATATCATGTCCGTCCGCACTTTAATATATCGGCCCCTTAGTCTTTATGGTAATTATGTTTGCTCAAATGTTCTGATGATGCTTAATGTTTACCTTTTTAGAGTCACCACCGACAACTACAACTATACCATCAACTACTACAGTGGTAAGAGATCAATATGATAATATACTATTATTGGGCATTTACTGTACCCGTTCGTGTTAAATCTCAAACCCTGTTGCTCGTTATGTATACTTTGCTCTGTTCTTCACATAGAAAATAATGTACTTTGTATTATTATTATTTTATATATGTATATATATATATATATATATATATATATATAAATATATATAAAAATATATATATGATATTGTTATTAAATATATATTTCTATATATATATATATATCTGATACTGTTATTAAATATATATGTCTATATATATCTGGTACTGTTAATGTAAAATATATATCTTTATAGGTATATAGATATATAAAGAAATATGGGGGGGGGGGGGTTAAGAACTGGTCCTGTCTAAATAGCTTAGACTAAATTTCAGAAAAACTGGTCCTGTCTAAATAGCTTAAACTAAATTTCAATTTCTGTGTGACCTTGATTAATAATATAAATATAAGTTTATTTCAACTTGCTCTCTGTCTGTTTGTTTGTGCAATATATAATTTATAGCTTAATGTTTATCCTCAAGGGAAGAATGGGAGCCGGGCTAATCATGGAGGGGACATTTTTCTTAATATTAACTTACACTGGGGTAATGGTTAATGCACATTAGATGCTTATTTTGCACCATTGCCTAGTAATTATCGTGCCCCTGTACCAACCCCATGTTACCCCTCATAAACGCTGTTATCTCACAGCATACATTCTGACAACTTTATGCATCTATACTACTTACATTATCTCAGGCAGAGACGTGTTTTTAAGCATTTGAGGGGCAGATCTTCTTTTTGCACCATTAATTTTAAATGTTGGGTTAAGTTTTCTTTAAAAAGTTTCTGTGCTCTACTGCATTCTTGAATTTACCTATTTAACATAGGTTATTTCTATTTTAATATATAGAAATATATATTTACAATAAAAAGTTAATTGTTCTGTATAGGAAGAACACTGGAATGTGAAATATTCATAACTCCTTTCTGGTTAACGCACAAGCGATAGGTGTTAGGCTTTGTTCTGCTGCGCTCTCCATTGACATCTATGGGAAGAAGTTAACGTGGTCACAATATTTGAATCTTTTTACTTTCAACTCTTAAACGCGTGCTACCCATACTCCCGCACAAACCCGATTAAGTTTAACCAAGTGCATTAACCCAACGTGAAATATAAATACTTCACATTCCAATGTTCTTGACATAGCACAATATGTTCTATTTATTCATAAATACATATTTATAAGTAAACTGGAAAGATGTTTAAAATGTGTTACTCTAGCCAGTCAATTTAAGTTTAATTTTGACTTTACTATTTCTTTTTAAATAAAGTTGCATTGCATTTTCTACTGCAGCTAGACCATCATGTCAGAGCAACTATTAGTGATGGGCATTCGGTTTATTCGGCCACAATCGAATGAGGAAGATGGCGGCCATCAGTGGTATTGAGCTCTTTTCAGAGACAGATTTCTTCTTGTGAAAGTACAACATACTAAGATCTGTGCAAATCCAGATCTTAATGTGTTGCACTTTCACAAGAAGGAATCCAGCTCCGTAAAGAGACGAATGCAGCTGGTGGTGGCCATCTTCCTCATTTATTTGGGGCCAAATCTTTTGAATGCACATGCCTAGCAACTATAATCTTAGTCTGTTTAATATCACTAAATAACTTCCAATATATATTAAAAATAAATTATATATATCCGTTTCTAAAAATATTATATATATTTAGATAATTAGTGGCACTTGTGTTAACTGAATTGAAAACACTTACAATCTCAAGCCTTTGCCAGTTAACAGCACTTACACCTCAGTATGTACGTTACAGGATATATGCAGGAACGTAGAATGTGAGGTGCTGACAAGATGTGACAAGCAAGGCGCTACTAGAGTACAAGTTTACTGGTCAGATCCCTGCTGTCCCCATTATATATGTGGTAAGTATTCACATAAACCAGTCAACATTTTAATTGTGTTTTAGAATAATTCATCCATTGTTTTTTCATATATTCAGGGAAACCAAAATATAACAAAAATATAACTATTCCTGCTGTGCTTTTATGCTTTCAGAGTGCCAGGATGCCTGTGCAGCACCACCAACTTGTTCTGATGGCAGTCCGCCAATTAGGTCATTTGACCCTGAGTATCAATGCTGCGCAGAATACACATGCGGTAAGTTTGCTCAATAGAAGTGTTTCAAACTGTGCTGTATAGTTCACCCATTACTTGAAAGTAAAACTAAATTAAAAGTGTTTTTGGTATTTTTTACCACAGCCATATTTTTCACAAACCGAACTAAATGTATATGTTATATATTTCAAAAGTATATGTTAGCCTCCAATATAATATATTTGAGTCAATAAGATTATAAAATGGGCAGATGGTTGCTGATCAGTATTGATAGCTATTGACAATATCAGTTTTACATACTGCTGACTAATATTTGGAAGAGGGCAGAAACATACTTTTCCTATTAGTTTTAAAATGAATTCAAATAACTACAACTTTACATTTGGTTGATAGACTAAGTGAAACTATTAAAACAAGTGTTTATGATGGTTAAATGGGGTACAGATTTTTTGGTGTTTGAAAATAACAGATAATTCATTCTAAATTATGTTATTTCAACAGTTTTGGAGACAACCACCGTACCATCTAATACACCAAAAGAGGTATAGCACCATATCTTTAATATGATAACTTGTCATCATGTTAATAGGGCATATTCACATCTGAAAACGTTTAATTCTGTAATGTATGTTGGCTAATGGCTTTACTTTAAACTTCCTGTTTAGATATTCGTTATAAAGATTAATGGTTTATTTTCAAAACCTTCATGTTAAATATCATTTATAGTCTTACAACCTGCTGCTTGTTCTTATTGTAGGATCCCTGCAAGGTCGTTGATTGCTCAGTTCTAACATGTGAAGAAAGAGGTTATGTTGTGGTTGCAACCATTGGCGATGATCCTTGTTGCCCGGAATATACATGCGGTAAGTACAATGGGTACAATTCCAATGTTTTGTCTTTTAAAGTGTCCAGTGTAACAACTTATACATTTTATAGTTAGATTTTACGAGTTGTAAGATTTTTTGTGCATTTATTAATTATTAATTAATTTATTTTTTATTTTCAGTCCCTGATGGTACCTTTACCACGGTAAGCACACAAGAGGGTTGCAGTTATCTATTTCTTCACGGAAGTAATATAACTTTAGCAGCTTAGGCTTCTTGCTGTCCTAAAACACTGAATATCCACACAGATTTTTCCATTGTCTTTTTTCGTCTATGGTATTACTGAGTCAACCAATAATATAACTAACATATACTCATAGTGCTGTCATATATTCAGCTCATCTATAGCTGTATTAATATGCATGACTTTTCCATGTGTTTAATCAAATGCTTTATTCCTTCATTTTACAGGTACCTCCAGTTGTATCCACTGAGGTAAGTTTATTTGAATTGTAGAGTTCTAAAGCAAAGTAAACAAGAGAGAGGGAGTAACCTAGTAAATAGCTCCATATGTAATTATAATTAGGGACCCATTTACATTTACAGACATAATTAGTCATGGGTTAAAATGGCATCTTGGTGCAATAATACAATGCTCTAATTTAGAATTGCACAAATTCTTGCAGCTAATGTGTTTAAGTCTGGAGCAGGGCACGCCCAATCAAGAGCAGCATATACATGAAAGCTCCAATCAAAAGCCAAGTCCTCCCCTGGAATGACTCAAGCTTAACTATGTCCCTTTATGGGTGTTAAACACATAGGCCTAGTTTCTATATGTGTTGTAAACTGGTGGTAACATAAAACTTACCCATAGAGGACAATTTATCCGTATGGAGCTTGATGCCCCCTGTTTTCGGCGAGACTTCAGGCTCGCCGAAAACAGAAGTTATGAAGCAGCAGTCTAAAGACCGCTGCTCCATAACTTGTCCGCCTGCTCTGAGGCAGCGGACAGAAATTAACCCGATCGAATACGATCGGGTTGATTGACACCCCTTGGCCGCGAATCTGCAGGGAACTGCTGGTGCAATGATAAATGCCGACAGCATATTATCGATGTGCAGCGGACATGATACGCTACATCGTATCATGTCCACTTGCACTATAATAAATATACCCCATAGGCTTTAATGGAGATGCTTGTTGTTACCACCAGTTTACACAGTTTACAATAGCCATGGAAACTAGGCTATAGTTACTATTAGATATTGGCATATTAAAGGGACCTGAAACCCAAAATATTTCTTTCATTATTTAGATAGAGAATACCATTTTAAAGAAACTTTCCAAATTACTTCTATTATCAAATGTGCTTCATTCTCTTGTTATTCTTTGTTAAAGAGAAATCTTACAGGAAATAGTGCTTCCATCTAGTGCTCTTGCTAATGTATAACATTTCTTGCAAAATAGTGCTGCAGACATGTGCACACTCGTGAGCTTACATCCTTGCTTTTCAACAAAGGATAGCAAGAAAACAAAGAAAATGTGATAATAGAAGTAAATTGGAAAGTTGTTGAAAATTGTATGCTCTGTCTGAATTAATAAAGAAAAATGTTGGGTTATATGTCCCTTTAATACGTGAATGCACTTTATTACAGCATTAATATATCCCTTTAAATAGATACTGGTTTATGCCTGGTAATGTTACCACTATTGTGTGCGCTCTCTACTGCTAGCAATCAAACAAATCTCTGCTTAAAAAGGGACAAGCTACTCATGTTTTTTTTTTTCTTTTGTGTTCTATATGTTCTTTTTGATGAAAAAGAGCTAAGTAAAAGCTGTTTAAATTTAAGGGGAAACTAACAGGAAGTGCATAACTATGTCACCTTAGTCCTGGGACTCTACAGCTCACTAGCTCACAGGGACAACGCTCACATTAAAAAAAAATGTTGTTTTATTCAGCATAAGAATATCCTTTTTTAAGTAAAAAAAAACAAAAAACTGCATGGTAATGCATTTGAAATATGTCCCTTTAAGTCAAAATATTCTCAAGTACAGATTCTTATCTCCTATACTATTCACTGTACTGTAGAACTAGAAAAAGTTCAGAGAAGGGCCACAAAGCTAATAAGGGGATTGGAGAAATTAACCTATGAGGAGAGGCTAGCCAAACTGGGTCTGTTCTCTTTAGAAAAAAGGCGCTTGAGAGGTGACATGATTACTTTATATAAATATATTCAAGGCCCATATACAGAGATGGCAGAAGCTCTTTTTATTCCAAGAAAATTGTTTCTGACAAGAGGTCATAATTTAAGGTTGGAGGAAAGGAGATTTAATCTCCTGCAACGGAAACGTTTTTTCACTGTAAGAGCAATAAAATTGTGGAACTCATTACCAAAGGAGGTAGTGAATGCCAATACCATAGATTCATTTAAAAATAGTCTGGATAAATTTCTGTATATAAACAAAATTCATGGATATGATTGCTAGTATTAAATGGGTCACATTTTAATGGGGTTATTTAAGCTTAACTGGAGCTTTTTGTAAGTATTTTAGATTTGTATAGGTTGAACTCGATGGACTTCAGTCTTTTTTCAACCTTATCTACTATGTTACTGTAGACTTTTCTGGTTACAAAAACAATTGCTTATAAAGTATTTTATCCAATTGACTAGGATAAGGCAGTAAAACTAATTAAACTATCTGTAATACTGAAATCTTATAAGGTGTTATAATTTGATAACCATATACTGTACTGTATTTTAATCATAGATTAAAAATCTTTTTTTTTTATCTCCTGTAGTCTCCCTGTGAAAATGTAAAATGTACTTCAGAGAGATCCTGCCTTCCCACTGATACAGTTATCGTGGCAACAAATCCTGAAAATCCTTGCTGCCCCTTGTACATATGTGGTAAGTACTAAAGACTAGAAAAAAAAGTTAGTATTAGAAAAGTAAAGGCTTATTCAGACAATATTGAAGAAATAAGATAGAATTAGAAAAGTAAAGGCTTATTCAGACAATATTGAAGAAATAAGATAGAATTAGAAAAGTAAAGGCGTATTCAGACAATATTGAAGAAATAAGATAGAATTAGAAAAGTAAAGGCGTATTCAGACAATATTGAAGAAATAAGATAGAATTAGAAAAGTAAAGGCTTATTCAGACAATATTGAAGAAATAAGATAGAATTAGAAAAGTAAAGGCGTATTCAGACATTATTGAAGAAATAAGATAGAATTAGAAAAGTAAAGGCGTATTCAGACATGATTGAAGAAATAAGATAAGCAATATTAAGACTTTATGTTGGGGTGAATGTAGCCTTCACAAACCTTAATGTTGGTACCTACCCTGAATTTTCTGGTTAGTGCTCTAGTCTATACACAAATCAGTTTTACTGAATATGTAGTAAATATAAGGGCCCTTACCAAGTGTCCCTTCAACATTTATTCTTAGCTTTATGGTCAAATCTTTGCACCCATAAATGCTATGGTATAAATTAAACTCCCACCTGCTGGTGTACCTATATAAAAATATATTTGTTTCCTATGAATAGGGTGACCATATTGCCGCGTTAAAAAGGGACACATATGAAAATTACATATGTCAGTGTTCTTATATAAAACATTTCTTTAAACAGCCCTGACATATATATTTTTCATATTTGGTCACCCTACCTATGAAGTGTACATAATAAAGAGACCATCTTTTAACTCTGTTTTTTTTTCCTTTCTTTTTGTTGTTGTTGTAGAACCTCAGATAACAACACCCATTACTATACCAAAGACAACAACTCCAACTACTCCTGTGGTAAGATGGATATGAAATAACAATGATCTGAGTTCATCTTGTAAAACATCTTCTCATAAAGCAGCATGAAACATATCAATGTTTACTATTTTGTTCTATCATATTCTGTTATACAATGTGTATAAAATGATTGTGTTTTCTTTAGGATATTTGCAAGGTCGTTGATTGCCCAACGATGACTTGCACACAGAAAGGTTCTTCCTTAGTGGGAGTGAAAGGACAAGATCCTTGCTGTTTTGAGTATAGTTGTGGTAAGTTCTACTTAGTAAGTCATTATTGGCCATTATAGTAATTAGATAATAATATCCTGAGACTTATTTATTTTGTTTGTGGCTTTATTTTATAGAATGCATAGAACCATGTGGTCCACCATTGATTTGTAAGAGTGGAGCCAGACCAATCATATCTATTGATATAGAAATGGAATGCTGTCCAACTTATAAATGTCGTAAGTATACAAATTTAAAGGGACATAATAATGAAAAAAGGGATTTATTCAACAGTAAAGCTAATATTTTATAATGCTTTACAGTGCTGTGTTTTTGAAACCTGTGCTGAAAAAATTAACTTTTTTTTTCTTTAATATTTATCCTATCAGCCAGTAAGCAAATAGTTTTATATTAACTTTTATGAAAAAAAAGAACTTTAACTGCTGATTTTCCATTAATATGTAATTTTAAGTACTTTATGTCTCTGAAATTAAGTTGGCCTTCCTCAATGAGCTAATATAAAATGAATAAATCAATAGAACATATTAAATTGAGACAAATAATATGCTACTATGTCACCTGTAATATACATACAAGTATTTTAGAGCAATAAGATTTTTTCTGCTTTTTTAAAAAAAAATTACTTTAATAATATGACCTAAAAATACATTTCCATAAGATCTTTGTATACCAAACCCCCCATAAATGTATTCAACTGATAAATATAGAATATTGGAAAAAATATTTATTTAAATCCCATTTCATATTTATTCATTGACTGTCAGGGCTATGCAATAAGTTACAGTCTTCTTTGGTAGCTAGGGAGTTAAACTCTTATAATTTTAACAAGATAATAATTTCACTGCCTCAGCAAGAGGTTGGGTTGTTAATTCTAAATAGATATAAATATTTTCTCTATTAAAAAATAAATAACTAATGAAAATGTTTACTCTTTTCTCAGCTGATGAATCAAAGCTTCCAACGGTAAGTTCATGTAATATAAATCTGTTATCTGTCCTGTGAAAAATATAAAGTCACAGGCTTAGATTCTCTTAAATCTAATTCACACATTTGTACGTGTGTATGCCACAAAAAAACTGTGAAAGCAATGTTGCTGTTGGAAGTATATTGCAAACATGATTTTATTTAAAACTGAAACGCATTTACGTACATTTCAAATTTGACCTTTATATCCCTTTAAGCAGAATTAATTATTTTTTTTAGAATCATAATCATACTGATTCTATCTATAGTTTTATCCTCTGTAAATAAGGGGTCATTGTGGCTCCTGACCAGGAAATTGCTGGTGACTGTGGGCAACTGTTTAGGGACTGTGAAGCACAATTTTTAGACAAGTGAAATGACAATATAGTTACATCTCTAACATGTTACAGAAATATTGATTAAAAGCCATTGCTTAATTTATTTATGCTTTTAATACCTATTAGTAAATTACTGTATTTATTTGTTTTATTCCCTTCCTTATATAGGTTCCTCCAAGCATAACCACTCTACCGGTAAGAGGCTGAAAATGTATATTATTGATTGATTGCTTTGCATCCTGTATACAATTATAAGGGTTGATATATTGTGACCAGTTTTACTAAATACTATAACAATATATTTAGGTAAACATAGCATTTTCATATTTAAACATATTATTTTGGAATAAAGGTTCTTAAAAAAATGCTATTTATTTTTACATATAACAAAGACAAAAATGACTTTAATGTCCCTTAAATAAACTTTTCAGAGATTACTTATGAACTCTAGACTTTAGTGAGATAAAATAATTAAATATCTACTTGTATCCACTAAATTTATGCATTTTATTTTGTCTTTTTCATTTTTCTATTTTGATCAACAAGAGACAGTGGCGTCACTAGGGGGGTGCGGGCCGCACCTGGCTGACACCCTCCAGGGGTGTTATTTTTTTTTATTTTATTGAAATTCAAAGAAATACAATGTTGAGATGCATAGATTTTTTTTATTAGAGGGGCTGGCATTTGTGAACATTGGTGGGACTGGGGAAGATGTAGACACACAATTTTTTTGCCCTTGAGCCAGTGCTGCAATTTCAACAAATAGTTTTCCCCGGCTGCTTTTGCTTGTTTCTACTTTGCTTCTCCCCTGCCCAATTTCACTATGAATGTTGTGGGCATGCCGTGGGGCTTGCAAAGTTGCGCTGCTAGCCTAAACCTGCCTGCCTATCTGTGCTCACTGCTCAGTGACGTGTGGAGCAGTGGAGTCACTCACTGCTGTGCTGTCTCTCTAAACGGGAACTGGCAAATCGTGAGGGGGATGCCTGGCACCTGACCGCATGACTGTTTGACACTGTCTCTAAAGTGAAGGAGCCACGTATGATGCCCACCAGACCTTTACGGTTACGGTACACTAAGTGCACACTGAACAGGTAGGAGGGAGGGCGGGTGGGGGTCTGGGGGTGGGCAGAGTGCAGAGGTGATTGGCCATAAGAAGCAGTAGGCACGCGGCCCGGGGCTGTGCACTGACAGACTTGGAACAGAGTCAGAGAGCAGAATTTTCATAGTTTGCGCGCCTAAACCTTTTCTTCAGTGAGTTATTTTAGAGTGCTCTGTTTATCTTTCATTTGATGCTCTGCTGAGCCAGGGAGCAGCTCTAGGCATGAGCTTTATAATCAATGCAGTGCAGTTTACATATTTTGTATGTGTGTGTCTGAGTTTTTGTGTGTCTCAGTGTTTTTGTGTGTGTGTGTTTTTGTGTGTGTGTCTGAGTGTGTTTCCGAGTGTTTGTGTGTGCATCTGAGTATGTTTTTAAGTGTGTCTGAGTGTTTGTATGTGTGTGTGCCTGTGTTTTTGTGTGTGTCTGCTTTCTGGGGGGGGGTGACACCATGACTTACCGCACCGGGTGACACCAACCCTAGTGACGCCACTGACAAGAGAACATATCATGCTCCAATGCATGAGAGCGTTTTTTGTTTATTTTTTTTTATACTTTAATGTCAGGGCAATTATATTACACTCGATTACATCCTGTTAATTTATTTAATTTTCTATTATTTGCAGACACCCGAAATCACAACTACACAGGTAGGTGATTACTTCTCTTAATATCTCTATTGAGATAAAATTAAGTTTGATAATCTCTTCTAAACACATTAATGTATATTATTCATGAAAAATAAAGTTTAGTTTTCTTACAAAAAAGTGATATATTGATGATGATTTATTGTTTTTTTTTCTGTAGCCGACTTGCAAACATGTGTTTTGTATAAGAAACAAGTACTGTGCAGATGGCGAAATAACACTTGAAAGACCAAATCCATTGGATCCTTGCTGCCCACTGTATGAATGTGGTAAGTTGAGAATTTTATCAAATATCTGTTATAACATTGTATTGGTATTAGCAAATGTCTTAGGGTTGGCTATAGAAAGCAAATAATATTAAGAATAAACTGATTTCATGGGTGTTACTGGACCATAATATATGTAGGGGTTGGATTAACATGCATTATTGAATATTTCAACACAATGGAAGAATATTTATATGCAATAATTATATAATAATGGATACAATTGAAACTGACTGTGACTTTATGGAGTGCTGAGAGAAACATAGTAAATTAGTTCTTTAAATTACTTAGAACAAGGAAAGATTAAGGCATCGAGAATATTTGCCGCCTTTTTTTTTTCTTTTGTCATAAGAGGTTTATAAGCAAAAAATACTTATGTTATGCGTTTATTTTTATGATGTACTCACAATTAATTCTTTATAGCAGATTTCCCATTATATTTTTGGAAAATCTGAATAAAAACTATTATAACAAATGAGAGGTGGGGATCCAAAACAATGAACACAATGCTAAATATCAATTCTAAATCTTCTACTACTGGTTTCTAAATCTATTTTATATTTATGTCAGCTGGCCTTTTGTGTTTTTTGGGGTGAGACAGTAATTAATTGGGGAGCATGGCACCCCCAACACCTGCCACTGACTTATTAGAACAGTGTCATATTTCTTGGCAAACAAGGCCGGTGCCTAGGATAACAGGGTTTTTAGGGGGCAGAAAATTTTGAAGAACAGTGTGATTTCATGGCGATTTGCAACTCCGATGCTCCAGATATTATTGGTTTATAACTGGTCTAAAAGTGGCTCGCAGAAGGGCATAATCAATTTTGCAGAATTTTCTGTGTGCGTTCCAGTAATTAATGAATCATTAAGTGCTCAGTAGGATTTTGAGAAACATATATAAAGCAAATATTAGCTAAAATTGGTGAAGGTGGGAAGTTTGGGGGGCATCAGATTTCTCAGTACTCTGACAACAATTTGTGTTTTAGAATCAGATGGGTCAAACATAGCAGAATAGTGCCCCTAGAGTTTCACTAATGCATGGCAGGTTACATTTTACTTATCGTGCACATTAAGATCAAATCTAACATCAACATTTTCTCTCTCTTTTTAGTTGCCATATCAACACCTAAATATACTACAGTAAGTTAATCAATCTATATTAAAAAAAGTTTTCAATAGTATTTAGTTTCTTCAAATCGTTTCATTTTATTCATTCACCAAATAATGTTTCTGTGTTTTTTACAGCCTGGCACCCCATCTATTGTGACCTCATCCAAGGTATAATCACCAGTGACCTTAACTTGCAAAACATTTCTTATTTTCTTCCACAACAACAACATGTAACAAGTATATACCATCTCTAAAGTATATACTTATAATATTGCAGGGTGTTAAGGGATATTTTAGTGTACAAGTGAAATGTTCTCTTTTGTAAGAGTTTTGTATTTAAACACATTCCCTTATTCTATAATGTGCTTAAAGGGACAGTATACACTCATTTTCATATAACTGCATGTAATAGACACTACTATAAAGAATAAGATGCACAGATACTGATATAAAAATCCAGTATAAAACTGTTTAAAAACTTACTTAGAAGCTTTCAGTTTAGCTTTGTTGAAAAGGTAACTGGAAAGCCCACTGCAAGTGGGAAATAAGACACTCTTCCCCCCCCCCCCTTCTTTTGCATATGAAAAGTCCCTTTACACAAACAGGAGCAAGCTGGAGAAGGTATACATCAGTACTCACATAAAACTTTGGGACTTGGTTAGGAGTCTGAAAATCTGAGCAATGTTATTTAAAAATAAGCAAAACTAAACATTTTTTTTTTTAAAAAACTTCATGGGCTATATAAATAGATCATCTAAAAAACATTTATGCAAAGAAAAAATGAGTGTATAATGTCCCTTTAACTACTTGAAACAAGATAAATATAATGTCAAAATTGCACTATTGGAACACCCCCATTTTGCTTCAGCTATAGCGAGTGATTGGTGCATACCATACACATATATGCTTTATTATTTGAGCAGATTTACAGGGTTTAAACACAGAGTAAAATAAATTATTTGGTTTTAAAAGAAAATAGAGCATTTATTTGTATACAAGAATGTCCCTTTAAGAATTAAAGTAAAACTCAACATGCATCATTCAGCAGATGTGCAATAATTATGGTTTAAAATAATAGTTGTACTATTTTCATATTGGACTTGGTAGAGCTGTTGATTTACAGTGGAATGGAAGGTTTAAAGGATCATAAAAGTGTAAAAAGTAAAAAGTCTACTGTCACTATTTGTTGAACATAACATAATTAAAGTCAACTCCAGAGCAGAATGCACTACTGGGAGCTAGCTCAACCCATGGAGTTAGCCAATTACAAGAGATAGATGTGTGTAGTAACCAATCAGCAGCTAGCAGTGCATTGATGCTGCTGAGCATACCTAGGTATACTTTTCAACAAATCATACCAAGAGAACAAAGTAAATTCAATAATAAAAGTAAATTAAAAAGACTCTTAAAGGGACATGAAGCCCAACATGTTTCTTTCTTGGTTAATATAGAACATACCATTTTAAAGAACTTTCTAATTTACTTCTAATATCAAATTTGCTTTGTACTTTTGGTATCCTTTGTTGAAGGAGCAGTAATACACTTTTTGGAGCTAGCTTAACACATAAACCAATGACAAGAGGCATATATGTTCAGACACCAATCAGCAGCTAGCAACCAGTAGTGCATTGCTTCCCCTGAGCCTAACTAGGTATTATTTTCAATTAAGGATAACAAGAGAATAACAAGAGAATAAAGCAAATTAGATAACATAAGTAAATTGAAAGGCAATTTAAAATTGCATGCTCAATCTGAATCATAAAAGAAAAAAATATAAATTGTATATCCCTTTACATTGTACACTCCATATCTGAATATTAAAAGTTGTGTTTTGTCTTTTGTGTCAGTTTACTTGTGAATATTTAGCTGCATTGTAAATTATTTTTGTTTCTCTATTCAACAGCCTGATTGCAGCAGAGTGATATGTAACACCAAGAAAACATGCAAACAAAATGAGCGACTGGTTACAAAGTTGAACCCACTGAATCCTTGCTGCCCATTGTATGAATGTGGTAGGTTTAAAGAGAAAAGGATTTTGTTCATCTATTGCCTTACTATCTGATTATACAAAATTCACACACAGTTTATTTACTTCCCCATATGCTTTTTTAAATTATTATACACAACACAGATATAAAAATGTACCTCTCTCTACCAACTTCCTACATATTCATTTAGCATTTCAGCATATGCAGGATTTTTATGTTTTTAAAACTGAAATTAACTGAATAGTATATTACAAAGATAGACATACAATTATTATTTTTTTTCTTATTTGTTTGTAAAATAAATAAGACATTTGATGTATTTCTTTCTCCAAAACTCGTTCATTAACTAAATATGAAGAACGAATATGAAAATTTGCAAATTTGTTCATTTTCTTCATCTAATAGATGGAAACATTCAATGGACAAATGAACACATTTTCTTATTCATCATTAGTTTATTTAGTTACTGAATTTCAAAAAATATTTCAAATTGAAATCATTTTTTGCTCATCTAAGATATATAAGGTTTTTATGGATATTTTAAGTATTTATTATTTAAATTCAGTTTTCACGTTTGTAAGAAATATCGGCAGATTTTAATTCTCTTGTGGCTTTGAATTCATTTCTTCTTCTGCTAGTGGCAAGTTTAATATACAGTAATATCTTCTCCTCTGTAGAATGTAATTGCAAGACAGTACCAGCTTGCGGCAGTGACGAGAGACTGGTGGCCATTCATCAGAAGGACCAATGCTGTCCCAAGTTGAAATGTGGTATGTATTTCTCATTTTCTGTTAATGGTGTTTGTATATTGATGCATATCAATGGAGTTACCTCACCATTTAATATGATATGCTTTTGTTTCATTGATTCCCTTATATGAACACATTCTCCATTTATGTTAAATGGACCTGTAGTATAAGATAGGAATTAATGTGACTTGCAAGGTTAGAGCAATAGGGGAGCGTGTAGGTGAGACTAACTCTTTAAGTTAATATATAAGGTGAAGAAGTATTAGCTTCTTAACTTAGGAATTGGCAGCATTTACATGCTTAATGTACATATCTGAGATCATATGGATTCCTTGATTGGTGCATACATACTATCTGCAGGGCTTGTTGGTATGAACACCCAGAAGAAAGTCATGCTCCAATTCAATGATCATCACAGGCGAATTATAGAAATTCATTTTTCGTTTCAGCTTTATGTGTGATGAGAATATAAAAATTGTTATTGTTTTGTTCTAAAGAAACTATGTATATACTTTTTTAAAGAGAGATTACAATCTTTATGGAATTTAGATTGCTGTGAGATGTACTAATATCTTACATAATGCAATTTTAATAGGCATATGATGACTGAATCAGTTATATATACCAAATATGCTCAGCCTTTTCACATAAGGAAAATATTTATACATTTATCTAATTAAAATAAAATATACAAATATGTGTGTTCATATATGTACAAACCAATGTGTGTATGCCATGGAACTTCATCGAAACCATTATTTGTTTGGCTATTTTTCAGAGAGGAAGAGAGACGAATGCAATCCAGTTCCTAAACTGGTCTCACTGTCTTCTGGGAAATGCAGTGCCTCTGTAAGTACACATACTTAATATTTCCAAGATGGTTACAGATTAAGATGCATGTAAATTATTTAATTTTAGTTAACTATATTAGAAAAATAAAACGTATTTTCAGTATTAACTTTTTTTTTTATTCACATAGCTCTAACATAATTAATTACGTTAATTAATTAATAGGCCTCTAGTTATCAATGTCTGTCGGACCTGATCTGACAGAGCGGATCAGGTCAGACAGACATTGCTGAATACGGTGAGCAATACGCTCGCCGTATTCAGCATTTCACCAGCAGCTCACTCGATCGGGTTGATATCCGGCGATGTGTGTCCGCCTGCTCAGAGCAGGCGGACAGGTTATGGAGCAGCGGTCTTTGTGACCGCTGCTTCATAACTGCTGTTTCTGGCGAGCCTGCAGGCTCGCCAGAAACACGGGGCATCAAGCTCCATACGGAGCTGATACATATGCCCCCATAGTATCAGATGCCTCAGAAGTTTAGGTAGAAAAAGACATCCTGTTTGAATTGTACGGTTCCCAGTTGACAAAAACCCATCAGCGTAACTTTTAAGGCATATGGTCAGAATGTATTACTTAACCAATAATGAGAATTTCCCAGAGGGTGTCCGATAAAAACGTATAAAAAATATTTCCAATATCATACAAAATGGTCACAAAAATCTGGTAGAAAAAAAATATATACATTATATTTTATAGTAATTATTATTATTGAAGTATAGTGTTATATAAAATGTGGGGAAATGTCTCAGAATTTTTTTTTTTATTATTATTTTATTAGGAGATAAACTGACATATTTCATGGTAAAAGATTTCCATTTCATAAAGTTGCTGTCAACAGTATACAGTGTATTTCTCATAATATACGATAAATGTATTGTCTGCTAATATTACGTGTTCTTTCTTTACAGGTGATACTGTCAGTGTGCAGTGGATACTGTCACTCTAGTACAGAATACAGCAGCCTGTTGGAGCCTGTTTCTCAGTGCAGGTGCTGCTCTGTAACAACAACTCAACCTAAGAACTTTGAGCTGCCCTGCTTAGATGGCACAAGGCTTCGTCTGACAGCACAGGAAGCTGTTCAGTGCGGGTGCAACAAGTGTTCTGGCTCAGACTACGACGGCAGCGGTGATGAAAGTGAAGAGCATAGTGGTGAAGGGAGTGGATCTGCTTGGGAAGGAAGTGGATCTGCTTGGGAAGGAAGTGGAGAAAGCAGTGGTCATCAGCTATGGTCAAACTTTGAGCACTTTACGGAATGATAAAATAAAGTCTGGAAACAAATGTGCTGCTTCATGATCCCTGTACAATTGGAAAATGTAATTTATCTAAAATGATATTATTCCTTCATGTCTAATCCACAATGTAATCTAGATAAATGTTGCATTTTCTATTAAAAAATGAACCTTACATGGATCTGATAACCTCATGCCCAGAGCTGCCCTGAAATACAAAGACCCATTCATGTTAAAAACTTAGCAGCAATCTAGGGTTCACTATGACAATAAAAAAATACCTATTTTATTGTATTGGAGTTCTAAGTTAATAAATGTAATTATAAAATAGGTAAGTACTTAAGAAAGTGCCCATTATGATTTTACAATTATATCAGTTATATTGTACTTTTTCCCCAAGATCATGTTCAATTTAATTTGAGTTTATTTAATCTAACTCAATTCCCAGCTGAGCTATTGGCAAGATCATTGACCATAACAATAATGTATATAAAAGGAGCAATTTGAAATTGTAATGATCAATTAAACTGCCGCTGAGGGATAATGTCACTTAATTGAAGGACTTTTTTTTTGGCAGATGAAACATGGACCACTGTATTTGATAAGAAATATCTTGAAATCATTTATTGATGAGCTATTGAGTCTTCCTATCTATTGAAGTAATTGGTAAAATGAAGGATTTTTGTTTACGAAACCATTTTTGATGCAGGTTATATGTTGCTGGCACTCCAGAGAATATATTGTTAGAAGGCAATCACGTATATGTATATAGACATCTAGAAAGTATCTTTATGTTTTTAGAGCAATGTTATAAAAAAAGGATATTTTATGTATTTAGCTTTGCTTTCTCTCTGTATGTTTGACTTACCAGATTTTAGATTCCTGAAAACTTCATGAATATAAAATTGCAAGTCAAACAGATTTGTTAATTTTGTTGGGAAGTGCAATTGAACTGCTGGTTGTGCTCTCATGAATAAAGAACACATTTCTTTACAATACATTTGTATTTTCTTCGCTCATTCATGACACTCTCCAATGTACTAGTTACGTACATAGTATTCAGAGGCAAATTTAAATGGAATCTAGTGCCCACAGTTGTAACTAAGCAATATGCAGGGCATCCAAAAATGGACAACTAATGTTTATACCTTTGCTATCTATTTAAAGAAATGCAAACCCCACATTTTTTCTTGATTCAGATAGAAAATTGAAAATGTCAGTACGTTCATACTAAAGAAATTAAATGAGAGTTTGAGAGATAAATAGACAGATAAATAGAGGGAAGGACAGACAGAAAAAGAAACAGAATAACAGAAAAAAGAAATAGAGACAAACAAGAAGAGATAGTGAGAGACAGAGAAAGAGAGACTACAAAGTGCGCAAGATCTTGATTTAAATATTAAAATGTGAAAATTAACTTAAAAAGTATTTTAACATACTGGAAAACTGTTGGTAAGGAATCACAATGAAAAGTATCTGAATATTTTAAGCAATACATATCTAATGACTCACAGTACTGCATAAAACTGAAAAAAAACCTTACAGGCTGGAGCATGATAAATTATCTGAATAAAAAGTGTTACAGAGCTCCCAATCTTTCCATATTTTTAGATAGCTGAGGTCTAAGAGCTCTGACCTCCTGTACTCTGCTCTCTCTGCTTTATCAATGATCTGGTTTCACAAAAGAAAGTATGGCCTCCTTGGTTTTGTCCACATCAAACCCAGTTCAGCCCAACCTTCATACCACTCCCACAACAAAAAGTAACTCCTATGACTTACCCTGGCTCTGCCTGCTCATCATACCTAGCTCAGTTATACCTTCAGACGCCATCTACATTATAAACAGCTCCTCCTATGACCCACCATGGCTGTGACCTCATTTAACCTAGCTCATTCTGACCATTAGACCCCACCCACATCATACCTAACTCTGTCTGAACTTTAGACCCCTCCCACATCATAAACATCTACTCCTATGACCCACCATGGCTCTGCCCACATCATACCTAGCTCTGTCTGTCTTCAGATGCCACCTACATCATAAATAGCTACTACTATGACCCACCATGACTCCTTCCTCATTTAGACCCCGTCCACCTCAAAAACAGCTCCTCTTATGACCCACCATGACTCTGCCTAAATAATAACTAGCTCTGTCTGTACTCAGATGTCACCTAAATCATAAACAGATACTCCTATGACCCACAATGGCTCTGCCCACATCATACCTAGCTCTGTCTGTCTTCAGATGCCACCTACATCATAAATAGCTACTCCTGTGACCCAGCATGACTTCTTCCTCATTATATTTAACTTATCCTGACTTTTAGACCCCACCCACCTCAAAAACAGCTCCTCCTATGACCAACCATGGCTCTGCCTAAATAAAAACTACCTCTCACCGAGATTACAAAGTTTGGCATTTGTGTTTTACACGCTGAAAAAAATTGCCATTTCAGCGTTAAAAACAGTAACACAGCTATTACGAATAATGTCGGTATAGTTGTACCAAAAGCATTTTAGCCTGTAAACGTAACGTCAGTCCCGCACTCAAAAAAATAAAGTTTTTTGCGTGGGATTCTCATAGCACTGCCATTACAAGTTTTGCGGTGAGGCTAAAAAGCTTGTGTTACAGCCTATACCAACACGATTTGTTCCGCAATCTGAGACCAGTAGTTATGAGTTTTACGCAACAAAACTTTTACACAAAACTCATAACTAAAATGTTACAAAGTACACTAACACCCATAAACTACCTATTAACCCCTAAACCGAGGCCCTCCCGCATAGCAAACACTATATTAAAGTTATTAACCCCTAATCTGCCGCTCCCGACATCGCCGCCACTAATAAAATTTATTTACCCCTATTCCGCCCCTGCCCGACCTCGCCGCCACTATAATAAAGTTATTAACCCCTATTTCCCCACACCCCAACATCGCCCACACTATAATAAAGATATTAACCCCTATTCCGCCGCTCCCTGACATCGCCACCACTAAATAAAGTTATTAACCCCTAAACCTCTGGCCTCCCACATCACTGCCACTAAATAAACCTATTAACCCCTAAACCACCAGCACCCCCATCACAAAAAACTAAACTAAACTATTAACCCCTAAGCCTAACAACCCCCTAACTTTAAATAAAATTACAAGATCCCTATCTTAAAATAAATAAAAACGTACCTGGGAAATTAAAAAAAACGGAAGTTTAAACTATAAATTAAACTAACATTACTATTATACTAAAATTAAAATAACTATCAATTAAATAAATTAAATTACACATTAAAAAAACCTTAACACTACTAAAAAAAAATTAAATCTACAATTACAAAAAATAAAAAATACTAAATTACAAAAAATAACAAACACTAAATTATGAAAAATAACAAACGACATTATCAAAAATAATGTTTGTATAAAGAGGATCATAATCAAAGACAAGTTGCTAATCACAGAATGAAAGCAAAAAACTTGTACTTTATGCACAGTCCGACCTTGTAGATTCGTCCAGTAAGCTCATCTAGGGTGACTTTGTATCTTCTCCGTTTCTCCAGTAAATCCGTCCAACTTCAGAGGATGATTATATCCAAAACTGGTAGTACAAATTTATAGTCTGGATATCAAAGATCTGAAAAGAAAACTTTTTGCCCACCCACAAAAACGCAGATCGTAGCCAATATAGAAGTTAACAATAAGGGGCAAAATTATCAAGCTCCAAATGGAGCTTGATGCCCCTGTTTCCGTGTGAGCCTTCAGGCTCGCCAGAAACAGCAGTTATGAAGCAGCAGTCTAAAGACCACTGCTCCATAACTTGCCCCCTGCTAGCAGTGAATCTGCAGGGGGCAGCACTGCTTGTGTAATGAGAAATACCGACAACTGGTAAATGTGTGCTGGTATTACAAGTGCAGCGCAATTGCCTGGAAGCCAAGCGCTTACGGGAGTGCGCTTTCATAGGCTTCAATGGAAGCCTCATTTTTATGCTGAGAGACACGACAAATCACCTAGCGCAGCGCAGGGGGCAAATCACGCAGCGTTGGGCAGCAATTAATAAATATATATATATAAGCATATACATATATATTTATAGTGAAAACACAGTCCCCCATTTACCTCCATGTAAAGGCACTTTCAGAGCTGATTTTTCAGGACAATGGTAATGCTGGTTATTTAATGTGCGCCTGTAGACAGGCAAGTTGGCCTCTTTATGGGCGCACGTTAAAATAGAGCTCCACTTGTAATCTGGCCCTTAATTGGAAAGATTCTAAATCTGATGTGAATATAAACCATGTTAAACCTGCATATAAAAATGTCATGTTCTAACCTCTGCCTCCTTCATCAGTGTTCCTTTAAGACTTTGCTATATACAGTAGCTTTACCACACCTACTCACAGGTGCTTAGTAATTTCTTACTTCTGAGTGTTCTTTGCTGACTGCACAGACAAGGACACCTCTCTGGATTACAAGTTACCTAACCTAAAGTTTACTGTACTTTCTGTGATTATATTGTTTTCTTTGCTCAAGTATTCAAGTAACTCCTAGAAGCACATTCCAATTGCCAGGATTACAAATTCTGTTTACTGCAACTAATTGCTTTACATCTATCTTTGGGAACGTACCCTAACTAAGGTATTCATACCGTCTTCCTTGGCTCCTTAAATTGCAAATCACAGCTTGGACTATCCTAATTTACCGGAGACTGTGTATTTCTGTCAATCTCTCAAACGATTTTCCTTAACTGCAGCGTAGCTGTCTCCCTCTCCGCTCCTGCCAGAGACTCCTCCTCCGCACTGATATCACGCTCCAAACATTCACACTGAACGGAACAGAGATTTGCCTGTCAGCAGCTGAAAGTGCAACTCTCCCTCTCCGGATACAATCCTATACCAGAGACCAAGATAAAAGACTTCCTCCTTACTCAGTCTGTTTGTTTCATGTCATATTAAGCCTCTACTACAACTATGAGAAGCGACTATTACTGAACCTCTTGAGATATGTTTTAACCCTTCTCTGGTCATTAGCATAACTATATGAAGGAAAGAAAACGTTATCATACAGAAGATTAACCTTACCTCACATAAGTTGATCCACTAAGGAGTGGAAATTCATACATTGAATACGCCCCTTAGTTTTCTAATAAAATCTGGTTCTGCAGTTGAGATCCAAAGAAGCTTATTATTTAGAGTTAAATCAGAACCTGACATATTACTAAGTCACTAATTATGGATCAGCAGAATTGTCTGAACATGTCTACGCCTTCTCACAGCATGTAGAGTTGCTCTCACAGGGTCTCAGAGATCTACAAATTGAGAATGAGAGTCTGAGGGGTATAATTAGGTAAAGAACCCCAGAACCACAAGCCTGTCCCCCAGAGATATTCTATGGGGACGGAAGCCAATTTAGACAGTTCAAGAATGCCTGTACTTTACTTTTCACGCTGAAACCCAAGACGTAACGGTTCCGAAAGGGTCAAAGTCTTAACTGTCATATCATACCTACAAGGAGAACCTAGGGTCTGAGCTGATTCTTTTTTTGAGACTGATGATCCCATTTTAGCATCATTTGATGATTTCTTTAAAGCTATGGGGGTATTCTATGATGACACAAATAAGCAACTGATAGCTGAAACAAAAATGAGATCTTTCAAACAAGGCAGGCGCATGGTTGAAGAGTATATCACTGATATTAAAAAAGTCGATAAAGATTCCCTTTGGAATGAAATAGCTTTAAAGAACCAAAATCACTTAGGTTTATCAGAACCTGCAAAGGATGAAGTTTCTAGAGTTGAATTACCTAAAACATTGAAAGCATTAATAAGTTTAAGTATCCAGATAGATTGGAGAATAAGAGAGAGTAAATCTGAAAAAATCAGCATTGACAGTAGCTATAGAAGTAGTGACAGCTATCCATCTACCTCTGTTAAAACCGTAGACGAACCAATGGAGATTGGATTTGTTAAAGGTCCCCTCAATCCAGAGGAGAAAGATAGAAGAAGGCAAAGGAACCTATGTATATAGTGCGCCTCTCCCAATCATACAGTCTCTGACTGTCCTATACTACTCAAACAAAAGAAGAGTAAGTTTGTAACATTATAACTCTGTTTAAATACAAAATTGAAGAATACCGCTTACTGTATGTTAAATATGTCTTTGCAGTGGGACCACCATCAGCTGCTCACTGAAGCCATCCTGGATTCCGGTGCCTATGGGAACTTCATTGAGCTCACCCTTGTAAAAAAAAAAAGATTCCAATAATTTTGAAAACATCTCCTGTCTCCATTCTAGTCATTGATGGTACACAAATTGCCACTGGTCCCATTACCCATCATACCGTTCCCATTTTAGTTAAGACTCAAGATGGTCACACTAAATTCTTAACTTTTGACGTCATAACTTCACCATTATTGCCTATAGTTTTAGGTCTGAAATGGTTAAAGATCCACCAAACCTACTATACATTAGAATCAGCTTAAAGTCACTTTAGACTCAGAGTTTTGTCTTTAAACCTGTTTCCCACATTCAACTGTGTTACAAGTCTCTGAATTTCTCTTACCTGAAGTGTACACAGAGTTCATAGATGTATTCAGTAAAAAAGAGGCAGAGTCCTTACCACCACACCGCATTTACGATTGTCCTATTTAACTCCAACCCGTTCCTCCATTCCCTATGGTCATGTGTATCCACTCTCTGATCCAGAACTGACTCATTTAAAGACATACATAGAAGATAACTTACACAAGGGCTTCCCCTGTTGGTGCGGGAATATTCTTTTTCAAGAATAAAGATGGAACATTAAGACCAATTATAGGCTACAGAGAACTGAACAAAAGGACCATTAAAAACAGGTATCCACTGCCCTTGATACCAGAGTTAATAGATCGTTTATGTGGTGCTAAAATATATACTAAGCTTGACTTGAGAGGTGCTTATAACCTCATTAAGATCAGATAGGGTGATGAATGGCTCATGGCTTTTAGAACACGGTACAGACTATGGGGGATATGTATCAAAGTGTCAACTATATTGCATTCACCGGCATCAATACGCTCGCCTAACATCGCCAAACATCCCGGCCGCGGATCTCAAATATGCTCTCTTTATTTATGAAAAAAGCCGGCAAAAAGACGTTTTACCAAGTGTTAACTAGCAGTCATCGATCTCGCATCTATTCGACTTTTTCCCAACTTCATTTATACCCTGTCACTAAACTCCGCCACTATATTAAAATGTTTAACCCCTATCCCGCCAACCCTTGACATCGCCGCAAACTAAATCAAGTTATTAACCCCTATCCTGCCGCTCCCCAACACCGCCGCCACTAAATAAATGTATTAACCCCTAAACCCCTGACCTCCCACATCACTACCACTAACTAAATCTATTAACCCCTAAACCGTCAGCCCCCCACATCGCCAAAAACTAAATTAAGCTATTAACCCCTAAACCTAACAACCCCTAACTTTAAATTAAAATTACAACACCCCTATCTTAATATAAATTAAAACATATCTGTAGAATTAAAATAAACTATTTTAAACTATTAATTAACCTACCCTAACTATTATACTACAATTAAATTAAAATACCAATTAAATAAACTAAATTACATATTAAAGAAACCTAACCCTACTCAAATTATTTAAATATACTATTAAACATTATTAAAAGTACTAAATTACAGAAAAAAACGTTATGAAAAACAAACAAACAAACACTAAATTACGAAAAATAAAAAAACAATTTATCAAAAATAAACTAGCCTACAAAAAACTACCAATGGCCCCTAAAATGGCCTTTTCTGGGGCATTGCCCCAAAGATATCAGCTCTTTTACCTGTAAAAAAATACAAACACCCCCCAACAGTAAAACCCACCTCCCAACCAACCCCCCCAAATAAAAACCCTAACTCTTAAAAAAAACCTAAGCTACCCATAGCTCTTTTACATGCCCAGACCCTGATCTAAAAATAAAACCCAATCAAAAAACCCTTAAAAAAACCTAACACTAATCCCCGACGATCCATTTACAGTTCTTGAAGTCCCGCTTGAAGGATCCATCCAGCCAGAGAAGTCATCATCCAGGCGGCAAGAAGTCTTCATCCGGGTGGCCTCTTCCATCTTCATCCAGCCAGAGAAGTCCTCATCCAGACGGCAAGAAGTTTTCATCCAGACGGCATCTTTTATCTTTATCAATCCAGCGTGGAGCGGGTCCATCCTGAAGACATGCAGCGCGGAGCATCCTCTTCATATGGTAAACTGGAACTTGAATGCAAGTGACACCATCCAAGATGGAGTCCCTTGCATTCCTATTGGCTGAAATATTTCAATCAGCCAATAGGATTAGAGCTGCTAAAATCCTATTGGCTGTTCCAATCAGCCAATAGGATTGAGCTCTCCTCCTATTGTCTGATTGGAACAACCAATAGGATTTTAGCAGCTCGTCGGGGTTAGTGTTTTTTTAAGGTTTTTTTGGGTGGGTTTTATTTTTAGATTAGGGTCTGGGCATGTAAAAGAGCTAAATGCCCTTTTCAGGGCAATGGGTATCTTAGGTTTTTTTTAGAGTTAGGGTTTTTATTTGGGGGGTTGGATGGGTGGTGGGTTTTACTGTTGGAGGGGTATTTGTATTTTTTTTACAGGTAAAAGAGCTGATATCTTTGGGGCAATGCCCCACAAAAGGCCCTTTTAAGGGCCACTGGTAGTTTATTGTAGGCTAGGGTTTTTTTTATTTTTGGGGGGCTTTTTTATTTTGATAGAGCTATTAGATTAGGTGTAATTCTTTTTTCTTTTTTAAATTTGTTTTTTTTTATTTTTCATAATTTAGTGTTTGTTTGTTTTTTGTAACTTAGTGTTTGTTTTTTTTCTGTAATTTAGTACTTTTAATAATGTTTAATAGTATATTTAAATACTTTGAGTAGTGTTAGGTTTCTTTAATATGTAATTTAGTTTATTTAATTGGTATTTTAATTTAATTGTAGTATAATAGTTAGGGTAGGTTAATTAATAGTTTAAAAATAGTTTATTTTAATTCTACAGGTAAGTTTTAATTTATATTAAGATAGGGATGCTGTAATTTTAATTTAAAGTTAGGGGGTTGTTAGGTTTAGGGGTTAATATCTTGATTTAGTTTTTAGCGATGTGGGGAGCTGACGGTTTAGGGGTTAATCGGTTTAGTTAGTGGTGGTGATGTGGTAGGCCAGAGGTTTAGGGGTTAATACGTTTATTTAGTGGTGGCGGTGTCAGGGAACAGTGGAATAGGGGTTAATACATTTTATTTAGGTTGCGGCATTGTCGGGGTGGCAGATAAGTGGTGTTTAGACTCAGGGTTTATGTTAGGGTGTTAGGTGTAAACGTTACTTGCTTTCTACCGTAGAAATCGATGGGTTATATTTCTTTGTCTAGCAGCATCGAACATAAGCTTTCGCTGCTTTCAGACTCCCATTGATTTCTATGGCATCCGCGGCCTCCAGGGTGGCGGTTTGAAAACCAGGTAGGCTTGGCCGGAAAAGATGGAAGCGTACCTGTTAAAAGTTGGATAACTGGGAAAAAGTGTCAGATAGAGCCGAATGTGTATTCAGAACATCTGTAATGACGTAAGCATCGATCTGAGTCGGATTGAGATAGCCGGTTCGTATGTCACATCACGAATTTCAACATTGCCGGTCTGTGGGCTTTGATAACTAGGTCGGATCAATCTTGCAACAATTACGATGCAGAATTCCTGCATATTTGCGGTTGACAGCTTGATAGATAGGCCCCAATATGAATACACCATGATGCCGTTCGGGCTGTGTAATGCCCCTGCCACCTTCCAGTATCTCATCAATGATATTTTCAGGGATCTCCTTGATGTCTGTATGGTGATTTATCTTGATGACATCCTCATCTACTCTAAGTCATATTAACAACACAATACATACGTCCGCTGGGTTCTATCCAGATTAAGAACCCACCAACTCTACTCTAAACCAGAAAAATACCTATTCCACGTCCAGGAAATATCGTTTTTAGGATACCATATAAGTTCTACTGGTATTCAAATGTAGAATAACATAGTAGACACTATATTGGCCAAGACCTACATCTAAAAAAGAGCTCCAGTGTTTTTTTGGCTTCGCCAATTACTACCTAAAATTCATAAAAGACTTTGCATCCATCTCAAAACCTCTAACTCACCTTACCAGTACCACTACTCCTTTCCGTTGGACTCCTGAGGCACAATCTACATTTCGACTATTTGAAAGATGCTTTTACTCAGGCTCCTATCCTAAAATTTACAGACCCCTCTCTCCAATATATCTTGGAGGTCGACTCCTCAGACTACGCCATTGGAGCAATACTCTCCCAACGAAAAACCTTGGAACATCCTATCCACCCTGTTGCCTTTTCCTCCAAGGTCCTAAGTCCTGCTCAGATTAATTATCCCATCAACGAGAAGGAGTTACTTGCAATCAAATCATCCTTGGAACACTGGCGACACTTGTTGAAAGAAACATCACATCCCATTTTGATATATACCAACCATAAAAATCTTGAATACTTACAGACTAATAAAATATTATCCTCACGTCAAGTCTGATGGAGTCTTTACTTCACCAGATTCCAGTACAATATAATGTATTGACCAGCATCCAAAAATGGAAAGGCTGATGCTCTCTCCAGAAAGGAAAAAAGACCCATTGTACCAAACCTACCCTCTACAGCAGAGCTTTCCAAAATTTTCATGTTGGTGACACACTTTTTAGACCTACATCATTTCGCAACACAGTAATTCAGTTGTACTAGCAAACAGGAGGTTAAACTAACTTGTATTAAGAGATATGGACAGATACATAAATCATGTAGTAACTAAATGTATTTACAAGTAACAGTATGTAAGTATGTGCAAGAATTTAAAAAAAAGTTTAATAACACTAATAGCTACTTACTATTTTAATGGGATGTATGAGGTTGATGGGATGAACACAGTTTCTGAATATTTAGTGGAATATTAGATAAAGACACTCGCATTTCATCATCAAGCATTTTTAAGCTTCCACTTCCTATCCATATATCAAGAGCAGGAGCAGCAATGCATTAGGAGCTAGCTGCAAAAAAACCCAAAAAAACACTTTGACTTCTGACTTCAGCTCAGCGTTTAAGCTGCTGCCCTCAGAGCTCAATGAGTCTGACTGACTTCTTCCTGTGCTGCAAACACACTGCTGTCCCACTCACTGACTACATGTGCAGTCACGAGCCGATTGAGGAGTCTACACATGCAGTCAGGAGCCAATGTGCCGACAATGGGAATAGTTTCAGTTCCCGCTAAGCTGTGCCAATAGGTTAAGATGATCTGTCACCCACTAGGTATCAATCATGTGTCAATCACATGATATGCATAGCAGGCAGGCGGAAAGTTGGAAACCAAAAAAAAAAATTAAAAAGAATTTTAAATTTAAAAACAATTGTGTTGAAGCAGGGGCACACCTACACACTGCCACCAACACAGTAATGTGTCACAACACTTAGGCCTAGATTTGGAGTTCGGCGGTAGCCGTCAAAACCAGCGTTAGAGGCTCCTAACACTGGTTTTAGGCTACCTCCGGTATTTGGAGTCAGTGATTAAAGGGTCTAACGCTCACTTTTCAGCCGCGACTTTTCCATACCGCAGATCCCCCTACGCCATTTGCGTATCCTATCTTTTCAATGGGATCTTTCTAACGCCGGTATTTAGAGTCGTTTCTGAAGTGAGCGTTAGAGCTCTAACAACAAAATTCCAGCCGCCTGAAAATAGCAGGAGTTAAGAGCTTTCTGGCTAACGCCGGTTCATAAAGCTCTTAACTACTGTACCCTAAAGTACACTAACACCCATAAACTACCTATGTACCCCTAAACAGAGCTCCCCCCACATCGCCGCCACTCGATTAAAATTTTTAACCCCTAATCTGCCGACCGCCACCTACGTTATACTTATGTACCCCTAATCTGCTGCCCCTAACCCCGCCGACCCCTGTATTACATTTATTAACCCCTAACCTGCAACCCACAACGTCGCCGCCAGCTACATAAAATAATTAACCCCTAATCTTCCGACCGCAAAGCGCCGCCACCTACGTTATCCCTATGTACCCCTAATCTGCTACCCCTAACACCGCCGACCCCTATATTATATTTATTAACCCCTAATCTGCCCCCCTCAACGTCGCCGACACCTGCCTACACTTATTAACCCCTAATCTGCCGAGCAGACCTGAGCGCTACTATAATAAAGTTATTAACCCCTAACCCCGCCTCACTAACCCTATCATAAATAGTATTAACCCCTAATCTGCCCTCCCTAACATCGCCGACACCTACCTTCAATTATTAACCCCTAATCTGACGACCGGAGCTCACCGCTATTCTAATAAATTGATTAACCCCTAAAGCTAAGTCTAACCCTAACACTAACACCCCCCTAACTTAAATATAATTTACATCTAACGAAATTAATTAACTCTTATTAAATAAATGATTCCTATTTAAAGCTAAATACTTACCTGTAAAATAAATCCTAATATAGCTACAATATAAATTATAATTACATTGTAGCTATTTTAGGATTAATATTTATTTTACAGGCAACTTTGTAATTATTTTAACTAGGTACAATAGCTATTAAATAGTTAAGAACTATTTAATAGCTACCTAGTTAAAATAATAACAAATTTACCTGTAAAATAAATCCTAACCTAAGATATAATTAAACCTAACACTACCCTATCAATAAAATAATTAAATAAACTACCTACAATTACCTACAATTAACCTAACACTACACTATCAAATAAATTAATTAAACACAATTGCTACAAAATAAATACAATTAAATAAACTAGCTAAAGTACAAAAAATAAAAAAGAAGTAAGTTACAAAAAATAAAAAAATATTTACAAACATAAGAAAAATATTACAACAATTTTAAACTAATTACACCTACTCTAAGCCCCCTAATAAAATAACAAAGCCCCCCAAAATAAAAAATTCCCTACCCTATTCTAAATTAAAAAAGTTACAAGCTCTTTTACCTTACCAGCCCTGAACAGGGCCCTTTGCGGGGCATGCCCCAAGAATTTTCAGCTCTTTTGCCTGTAAAAGAATAAATACAATACCCCCCCCCCCAACATTACAACCCACCACCCACATACCCCTAATCTAACCCAAACCCCCCTTAAATAAACCTAACACTAAGCCCCTGAAGATCTTCCTACCTTGTCTTCACCATACCAGGTTCACCGATCCGTCCTGGCTCCAACATCTTCATCCAACCCAAGCGGGGGTTGGCGGCATCTTCGATCTTCTTCCATCCGGTGCGGAGCGGGTCCATCTTGAAGCAGGCGACGCGGATCCATCCTCTTCTTCCGTTGTCTCCCGACTAATGACGGTTCCTTTAAGGAACGTCATCCAAGATGGCGTCCCTCGAATTCCGATTGGCTGATAGGATTCTATCAGCCAATCGGAATTAAGGTAGGAATTTTCTGATTGGCTGATGGAATCAGCCAATCAGAATCAAGTTCAATCCGATTGGCTGATCCAATCAGCCAATCAGATTGAGCTCGCATTCTATTGGCTGATCGGTGGGTTGTAATGTTGGGGGGGGTATTGTATGTTTTTTTTTTACAGGCAAAAGAGCTGATTTATTTGGGGCATGCCCCGCAAAGGGCCCTTTTCAGGGCTGGTAAGGTAAAAGAGCTTTTCTATTTTAATATTAGAATAGGGTAGGGAATTTTTTTATTTTGGGGGGCTTTGTTATTTTATTAGGGGGCTTAGAGTAGGTGTAATTAGTTTAAAATTGTTGTAATATTTTTCTTATGTTTGTAAATATTTTTTTATTTTTTGTAACTTAGTTCTTTTTTATTTTTTGTACTTTAGCTAGTTTATTTAATTGTATTTATTTGTAGCAATTGTGTTTAATTAATTTATTGATAGTGTAGTGTTAGGTTAATTGTAGGGTAATTGTAGGTAGTTTATTTAATTATTTTATTGATAGGGTAGTGTTAGGTTTAATTATATCTTAGGTTAGGATTTATTTTACAGGTAAATTTGTTATTATTTTAACTAGGTAGCTATTAAATAGTTCTTAACTATTTAATAGCTATTGTACCTGGTTAAAATAATTACAAAGTTGCCTGTAAAATAAATATTAATCCTAAAATAGCTACAATGTAATTATAATTTATATTGTAGCTATATTAGGATTTATTTTACAGTTAAGTATTTAGCTTTAAATAGGAATCATTTATTTAATAAGAGTTAATTAATTTCGTTAGATGTAAATTATATTTAAGTTATGGGGGGTGTTAGTGTTAGGGTTAGACTTAGCGTTAGGGGTTAATACATTTATTAGAATAGCGGTGAGCTCCGCTCGGAAGATTAGGGGTTAATAATTGAAGGTAGGTGTCGGCGATGTTAGGGAGGGCAGATTAGGGGTTAATACTATTTATGATAGGGTTAGTGAGGCGGATTAGGGGTTAATAACTTTATTATAGTAGCGCTCAGGTCCGCTCGGCAGATTAGGGGTTAATAAGTGTAGGCAGGTGTCGGCGACGTTGAGGGGGGCAGATTAGGGGTTAATAAATATAATATAGGGGTCGGCGATGTTAGGGCAGCAGATTAGGGGTACATAGGGATAACGTAGGTTGCGGCGGTTTACGGAGCGGCAGATTAGGGGTTAAAAATAATATGCAGGTGTCAGCGATAGCGGGGGCGGCAGATTAGGGGTTAATAAGTGTACGGTTAGGGGTGTTTAGACTCGGGGTACATGTTAGGGTGTTAGGTGCAGACATAGGAAGTGTTTCCCCATAGGAAACAATGGGGCTGCGTTAGGAGCTGAACGCTGCTTTTTTGCAGGTGTTAGGTTTTTTTTCAGCTCAAACAGTCCCATTGTTTCCTATGGGGGAATCGTGCACGAGCACGTTTTTGAGGCTGGCCGCGTCCGTAAGCAACTCTGGTATCGAGAGTTGCATTTGCGGTTAAAAATGCTCTACGCTCCTTTTTTGGAGCCTAACGCAGCATTTGTTTTGAACTCTCGATACCAGAGTTAATTTTATGGTGCGGCCAGAAAAAAGCCCGCGGAGCGTTTAACAGCCCTTTTACCGCAAAACTCAAATCTAGGCCATAGTTTGGAAAGAACTACTCTACAGTGATACCTCCTGAAAACGTCATAGGTCTAACTCCTAAGTTCGCACATGAACTCATAAGAGAACAAACCCTGGATTCTGAAATTCCATTGAACATCTTAAGAAAAGATTCTGAAGGTCTATATCATCACCACAAATGATTATATATACCCAAGTCCCTTAGAAACACTATCCTCAAGGAACTACATGATTCCCCACTAGCAGGACACCCCGGAATACAGAAAACCTTTGAGTTAATAAGAAGAATGTACTGGTGGCCTTCTCTCCTCCAGAGTATAAAAGATTACATACAATCTTGCACTATTTGCACTGTTTGTTTCAAAATCAGAAAAGAAAATACCATATGAACTATTGTTATCTCTACCAACTCCATCTAGACTCTGGCAACATCTCAGAATGGATTTTATTGTCGAATTACCAAGATCTGAAAACTAGAATACCCTCCTTGTTGTTGTGGATCTTATGACTAAAATGGCGCACTTCATACCTTTTCGTAAGCTCCCCACCTCTGCAGAGACCGCTCAGCTATTTCTAGCACACATTGCAAAGCTCCACAGAGTGCCCTCCATTATTACCACTGACAGAGGTACTTAGTGTCAGCCGCTCTGGAATCAATCCGGGATGTAACCCAACTGCTAGCGTGAATTGAAAGCACACGCTAGCACACTGAGAAATATCCAGGACGTGACCCACTACAGGAAGCAGATTAGAAGATAACAAAAATGAATATTGTTCCAGAATGCAGGAAAGCCACAAAGGATAAAACGTCCCTTTAAGTAGTACAAAGAACAAAAAGGAAATGCTCTTACTTGAAGCTTCTGAAAAAGGTCCTCTTTAGCAGGCTTGTAAAACAAAGGAAAAGTTCTTTTTTGCAGCTTGTAAAAGTATAATGTCCCTTTAAGCAGGTTTATAAACAAACAGAAAGGCAAAGTTCTCTTTTGCAGCTTGTAAAAGTAAATGTCCCTTTTAAGCAGGTGTATAACAAACAGAAAGGCAAAGTTCTCTTTTGCAGCTTGTAAAAGTAAATGTCCCTTTTAAGCAGGTGTATAACAAACAGAAAGGCAAAGTTCTCTTTTGCAGCTTGTAAAAGTAAATGTCCCTTTTAAGCAGGTGTATAACAAACAGAAAGGCAAAGTTCTCTTTTGCAGCTTGTAAAAGTAAATGTCCCTTTTAAGCAGGTGTATAACAAACAGAAAGGCAAAGTTCTCTTTTGCAGCTTGTAAAAGTAAAATGTCCCTTTAAGCAGGTCTTGTTTATCAAAGAATAGTTTTAAAGGTAAAGGCAAAAAGCAAGGTCAGGCAGGCAGAAGTCGGCATCCAAATATCAGCAAAAGGTATAGGCAAAAGACAGGTCAGGCAAGCAGAAGTCGGCATCCAAGTATCAGCAAAAGGGTAAAAGCTACAGGCAAGGTCAGGCAGGCAGAAGTCAATGTCCAAATATCAGCAAGTAGGGATTAGGCAAGAGGCTTGGTCAGGCAGGCAGAAGTCGATACACAGAAGAACAAAACTGATATGGTACTCACAATCCAGGGAAACAAACAAACGGGCCCAGATTCAGATCTCCCGCCGAGATTTAAAGGGCAGGAGCGTAACCGTCATCAGAGGGGTGTGAGAGAAAGCGTCATGTTGCTAAGCAACATGACGTCAGAGACACAGAGAAGTTCCGGGAGCCGCGGCGACACGGCGATGATCGGAAGCGATCATGACAGCACCCCCTCCTCAAGGACCCCTCCGGGGGACAGGACCAGGTCTATCAGGATGAGTCTTGTGGAAGATCTTGACCAATATAGGAGCATTTACTTGATGAGCAGGTTCCCAAGAACGTTCCGTGACTGGATAACCCTTCCAATGAATGAGATAATACAAATTCTTGCCCCGCAATTTGGAATCTAGAATATGGCTGATCTCAAACTCAGGATGTCCATGCACCAATAACGGTGGAGGTTTAGAAAAAGGCTTAGAATACCTGTTACTCATCACAGGTTTTAAAAGAGAAACATGGAATACCGGATGGACTTTGAGAGACTTGGGTAAAGCTACCCGATAAGCAGTGGAACATACCTGACCCAATATTCGGAAAGGACCCACATATCGTGGTCCCAGTTTGTTAGAAGGTTGTTTCAGGCGAAGAAATCGAGAGGAAATCCAAACTTTATCACCAGGGCGATATTTGGGAGCCTTCTTCCGTCGAAGATCCGAAAAGAACTTGTAACGTCTAGAAGTGACAGAAAGAATACGATGTATCTTCTGCCAATGTCGAGTTAATCTTTGGGCTGTAAGATCAGAAGCAGGATTCACTGTGGAGGAAGTATGCAAAGGGAATGTCCTAGGCTGATATCCGTAAGCTGCATGAAAAGGAGAAGTCTGAAGGGAGGAATTGTACCGGGCATTATGGGCCAATTCAGCCAAAGGAAGGTAAGAAGTCCAGTTAGAATGATAATGATCCACATAATGTCTAAGATATGTTTCAAGACACTGGTTTACTCTTTCAGTCTGACCATTCGATTGTGGGTGGTGAGAAGTAGAGAGAGATATAGTAGTACCAAAATGTTTACAAAGTGACCTCCAAAATCGAGAAACGAATTGTACCCCTCTATCTGAAACAATATCTAGAGGAAATCCATGGATTCTTACAATATGAAGAATAAAAAGTTCAGAGAGTCTTTTGGCAGATGGTAATCCTGGCAAGGGCACAAAATGAGCCGTCTTAGTGAACCTGTCAACCACCACCCAGATAGTATTGTTCCCAGTGGACAAAGGAAGATCGGTAATAAAGTCCATGGATACATGAGTCCAAGGCTGGTGAGGTATAGGCAATGGTTGGAGTAATCCTGAAGGAAGTTGGCGTGGAGTTTTGTTCATGGCACATTGTGTGCATACTGAGACGTAATCCTTCACATCTTGAGAGAGTGTAGGCCACCAGACATGTTGTTTGAGGTTTCGAGTGGTAATACTGATGCCAGGATGTCCAGAAAGGGGACTATCATGAGCCCAAAATAAAATCTTGGAACGAAGGCGTTCAGGAACAAAGAGTAAACCATCGGGAGGTTTACAGGACAAAGGAATATGCTCTTGAGCGGACTGTAATTCTTGTAACCAAGAAGTTGTTAACTGGGCAATGACTTCATGAGGTTGGAGAATGGTACCAGACTCAGGAACTGGGGTATCTTGAAATTGTCTGGAAAGTGCGTCTGCTTTAATATTTTTTGAACCAGGTATGTAAGACAAATTATAGTGAAACCGAGAGAAGAATAAATGACCAGCGTGCTTGCCTGGAATTTAGTCGTTTGGCTGTTTGGAGATACAGAAGGTTCTTATGATCAGTAAGTATAGTAAATGGCAAAGAAGTACCCTCCAGCCAATGTCTCCATTCATCCAATGCCATCTTGATGGCAAGCAACTCTTTATTCCCTACGTCATAGTTAAATTCGGAAGGAGTGAATTTTTTAGAGAAAAAAGCAACAGGATGAATCCTTCCAGTCTCTGGTATTCGTTGAGACAGAACAGCTCCAGCAGCAACAGAGGAAGCATCCACCTCCAGAATAAATTGAAACTCAGGATTTGGATGACGAAGGATAGGAGCTGAGGAAAAAGCTTCTTTGAGAGATTCGAAAGCTTCTATAGCCTCAGACGGCCATACTTTACAGTTTTGTCCTTTTCTTGTGAGAGAAGTAAGAGGAGAAGTAATAGTAGCAAAATTCTTGATGAACTTTCTGTAATAATTGGCGAAGCCTAGGAAACGTTGTAAAGCCTTCAAAGAATCAGGTCTAGGCCAATCCAAAATGGCAGAAAGTTTAGTAGGGTCCATTTCAAATCCAGCTGCCGATATTACATACCCAGAAAGGGTATGGATTTTTGATGGAAAGAACATTTCTCCAGTTTAGCAAACAGATGGAATTCTCTTAGACGTTGAAGTACTTTCTTGACAGTGGTGCACATGATCTTGGTGGTTCTGAGAAAAAATTAAGATGTCGTCCAGGTATATGATAACAAAAATATTCAAAAAATCACGAAAGATCTCATTTACAAAATGCTGGAAAACCGCCGGAGCATTGCATAGCCCAAAGGGCATGACCAAATATTCATAATGCCCAAATCGAGTGTTAAAGGCAGTCTTCCACTCATCTCCTTTGCGTATACGGATCAAGTTGTATGCACCACGTAGGTCGAGTTTGGTGAAAATGGTGGCTCCCTGAAGATAAGTAAAAGTTCAGGAATAAGGGGCAGAGGATAACTGTTCTTGATGGTAATCTGATTCAATCCACGATAATCAATACAGGGTCTTAATCCGCCATCCTTTTTTCCCACAAAAAAAGAAACCAGCCCCTACAGGGGAAGAGGAGGGTCGAATAAATCCTCTAGCCAGATTGTCTTTTATATATTCTTCCAGAGCCATGTTTTCTGGTTTAGAAAGTGGATATGTCTTGCCTCGAGGATAGGCAGCCCCAGGAAGGGAGGTCAATGGGACAATCAAAAGGGCGATGAGGAGGAAGACGTTCAGCTTCTTTTTTGGAGAAGACATCCACAAAGTCATGGTAATGCATAGGTAAGGATTCTGGAGTTTCAACTGTGAGAGCAATAGTGAGTGGTAACTTAGTAATCTTTTGAAGACATTTAGTCTGGCATGTAGATCCCCAGGAAGTGAGTTCACCGAAAGTCCAAGAAAAAATGGGATTGTGAATCTGGAGCCAGGGTAATCCCAAGATAATGGGAAATTGCGGAGTGGGAATGACATCGAAACAAATTGTCTCAGAATGAAAGTATTCCTACGGTGAGGATTAAGGGTTGAGTAGAAAACTGAATGTATCCAGAACCCAAAGGATCTCCACTGACCGTAGAGACTGAAATGGAATACTCCTTCTTTAGTAAGGGTATAGAATGAGTAGAAACAAATGTAGAGTCAATGAATACACCTCCAGCACCAGAATCAATTAGAGCTTGGGTATAGATCTTCTTATGTCCAATTAGAAGAGTTACTGGAACAAAGAGTTTCTTGTATAGGGAATGACCACTATTTCGGCTTAACTCAGTTCCCTGGACTAGAGTTAAGCCCTGGCTTTTACTGGCCTAGTAGGACAATCCCTTAATAAATGTCCTTTAAGGCCACAGTACAGACATAAGCCAAGAGTCCGTCTTCTCAAGCGTTCAGTCTCAGTTAATCTTATACTTCCTACTTCCATGGGTTCAGCCTGATCAGTAGTAGGAGAGACTGGAGTGACTGGATTAGAAAAACGAGGAGCTAAACGAAAAGGAGTTCGAGTGGAAGTCCTCTGTGTTCTATCCTTTTCTTGTTGGCGTTCACGAAACCTGGCGTCGAGACTGATACAGAGATTTATTAAGGCTTCTAAGGACTCTGGAAGTTCACGATACACCAATTCATCCTTGAGACGCTCAGAAAGTCCTTTACGGAAAGCGGCTCTGAGTGCTCCCTGATTCCAAGTGGTTTCAGAGGCAAGGGTGCGGAACTCAATTGCATATTGAGAGACTGGTTGATTTCCTTGACGTAAATCCAGGAGAGTAGCTTCAGCTGCGGATGACCTTCCAGGTTTATCGAATACGTTTGAGAATGTAGATAGAAATGTATCAACATCCAACAGTATAGGATCATTCTTTTCTAGCAAAGGTGACACCCAAGCCAAGGCTTTTCCTTTCATTAAGGAAATAAGAAACGTGATTCTAGAAGAGGCAGTAGCAAAGAGAGTAGGGCTATTTCGGAAATGAAGACGGCATTGATTCAAAAAGCCTCTACATTCTTCAGGATTCCCATCATATTTATCCGGAAGAGGAATCCTGGGACTTAGTTGTACCTGAGACTGATTGTTAGGAATCGGAGGAGGTAATGCCTCAATCGGATTTGGATTGGGATTAGGATTGGGAGGTGCGGTAGCAACCAAATTTTGTAATAGAGCAGTAATTTGATCAAGTTTAGTGTCCAGAGACTGCAAGTGAGTGGCATGAGAACCCAAGAGCTGTCCCTGGTGAGCCACGGCCATAGATAATTCAGTGGGGTCCATTTTTATGGCCCGTTTGTAATGTCAGCCGCTCTGGAATCAATCCGGGATGTAACCCAACTGCTAGCGTGAATTGAAAGCACACGCTAGCACACTGAGAAATATCCAGGACGTGACCCACTCAGGAAGCAGATTAGAAGATAACAAAAATGAATATTGTTCCAGAATGCAGGAAAGCCACAAAGGATAAAACGTCCCTTTAAGTAGTACAAAGAACAAAAAGGAAATGCTCTTACTTGAAGCTTCTGAAAAAGGTCCTCTTTAGCAGGCTTGTAAAACAAAGGAAAAGTTCTTTTTGCAGCTTGTAAAAGTATAATGTCCCTTTAAGCAGGTTTATAACAAACAGAAAGGCAAAGTTCTCTTTTGCAGCTTGTAAAAGTAAATGTCCCTTTTAAGCAGGTGTATAACAAACAGAAAGGCAAAGTTCTCTTTTGCAGCTTGTAAAAGTAAATGTCCCTTTTAAGCAGGTGTATAACAAACAGAAAGGCAAAGTTCTCTTTTGCAGCTTGTAAAAGTAAATGTCCCTTTTAAGCAGGTGTATAACAAACAGAAAGGCAAAGTTCTCTTTTGCAGCTTGTAAAAGTAAAATGTCCCTTTAAGCAGGTCTTGTTTATCAAAGAATAGTTTTAAAGGTAAAGGCAAAAAGCAAGGTCAGGCAGGCAGAAGTCGGCATCCAAATATCAGCAAAAGGTATAGGCAAAAGACAGGTCAGGCAAGCAGAAGTCGGCATCCAAGTATCAGCAAAAGGGTAAAAGCTACAGGCAAGGTCAGGCAGGCAGAAGTCAATGTCCAAATATCAGCAAGTAGGGATTAGGCAAGAGGCTTGGTCAGGCAGGCAGAAGTCGATACACAGAAGAACAAAACTGATATGGTACTCACAATCCAGGGAAACAAACAAACGGGCCCAGATTCAGATCTCCCGCCGAGATTTAAAGGGCAGGAGCGTAACCGTCATCAGAGGGGTGTGAGAGAAAGCGTCATGTTGCTAAGCAACATGACGTCAGAGACACAGAGAAGTTCCGGGAGCCGCGGCGACACGGCGATGATCGGAAGCGATCATGACACTTAGTTTATCTTCAGGTTCTGGAAAGAATTATCTAGTAAACTTCAATTTGAGCACCGATATAGTACCGCATTCCATCAGCAGACTAATGGACAAATGGAACAAGTGAATCAATGACTTGAAAAATATTTGTGCTGTTACTGCTCTTACTAGCAAGACAACTGGGTAAATCTTCTACCGATGGCAGAGTATGCGTATAATACTCATCAACAAAATTCACTCCATTCTATTAAAATTATGGGTTTATTCCTACCTTCAACCTAAAACATGAGTCTGCCAACACTTACGTTCAACTGGAGGATCTCTCCAATACTCTGAATAAAAATTTTACTATCCTCAAGGAGAACATAAAAAATGTTCAACATCTCCAGAAGTTCCACTATCACATGAAATAACGTCCAGCACCATCTTAAGCCGTGGGAGATAAAGTATGGTTATTATCCAGAAATTGAAAACTTTAGATTACGTTGAAGAAATTGGGTGGTCTCTTTATTGGACCCTTTGAGACTTCCAAAATTGTGAATGCTAACGCTGTTACTCTGCAGACACCTACCGCATTCACCCCACATTCCATGTTTCCTTGCTCAAACAATACTTACCTACCCGATCTCAGTTCTCCATTATGCATCCTCCCATTGATTCCTCTTTGGATGAGGAATATGAGGTCCAGACTTTCCTTGAATCTAGGATCTTCAGGGGTCGCTTGCAATATCTGGTCTGTTGGAAAGGTTATCCCCCAGATGAGGATTCCTGGGAGCCTTCTGCTAATATCAATGCCCCTCGCCTCATCTGCCTGTTCCATAGACGGCATCTGGATCATCCCAAACCTGAAGCGTTGGTGCCGCTTCCTTGAGGTGGGTGATATGTCATGTTCTAACCTCTGCCTCCTTCATCACTGTTCCTTTAAGACTTTGCTATATAGCTTTACCACACCTACTCACAGGTGCTTAGTAATTTCTTAGTTCTGTGTGTTCTTTGCTGACTGCACAGACAAGGACACCTCTCTGGATTACAAAATACCTAACCTGAAGTTTACTGTACTTTCTGGGATTATATTGTTTTCTTTACTCAAGTATTCAAGTACCTCCTAGAAGCACATTCCAATTGCCAAATAAGGATTACAAATTCTGTTTACTGCAACTAATTGCTTTACATCTATCTTTGGAAACGTACCCTAACTAAGGTATTCATACCGTCTTCCTTGGCTCCTTAAATTGCAAATCACAGCTTGGACTATCCTAATTTACCAGAAACTGTGTATATCTGTCAATCTCTCAAACGCTGTTCCTTAACTGCAGCATAGCGGTCTCCCTCTCTGCTCCTGTCAGAGACTCCTCCTCCCCACTGACATCACGCTCCAAACATTCACACTGAACGGAACAGAGATTTGCATGTCAGCAGCTGCAAGTGCAACTCTCCCTCTCCGGATACAATCCTATACCAGAGACCAAGGTAAAAGACTTCCTTCTTACTCAGTCTGTTTGTTTCATGTCGTATTAAGCCTCTACTACAACTATGAGAAGCTACTATTACTGAACCTCTTGAGATATGTTTTAACTTTTCTCTAGTCATTAGCATAACTATATGAAGGAAAGAAAACATTATCATACAGAAGATTAATCTTACCTCACATAAGTTGATCCACTATAGAATGGAAATTCCCAACATTGAATACTCCCTTAGTTTTCTAATAAAATCTGGTTCTGCAGTTGAGATCCATAGAAGCTTATTATTCAGAGTTAAATCAGAACCTGACAAAATAAGATAATTATAATGGTAATACCTATAAGAACAATGTTTATTGGGTAGAAGTGGAATATAAAAAACTTAGCGATAAAAAGAAACACAGAGTTAAAATAAGATCATTCTTATTTCAAGGGGGAATCCACTAAGGATTACAGGAGAGAATCCTCTACTGCAAGATCCTCCACAATTAATGAGAATTTCACCCCTAGGAAAAATAGGAATAGGAGAAATAACCCGAATCATGGACATCAGAGAGAGATGTAGGTTTTTCAGGAAAATCTAAGCCAAAAGATTTTTCAGTATCAAAAGCTATCCCAATACAGATCAAATCAAATAAGATTAAAACAAATGGAAAGACCAGGGGATAGAATATGAGGGGAGATAGGGTCACCCTACATAACAAATGGAAAAAGAACATACACAAGCGTGGCCTCAGAGGGAGAGGGAAGAATGCTAAAAAGAAATTAAAAAGGGTATTTACACTCTCTAAGAAAGAACTCTCTAATGAGGAGATATATGTTCTAGGAAAAGGTCTTTCTTTCTGCCCTTTGAATAGCCATGAGATATTTAAATTATTTGTAGATTTATCCACAAACTCTAAATACAAAAATATGTCAGTAATAAACTAAAAAATTGAGATATGATACCTATTGTTACAGATGAGATGGATTCAAGAAGGAGGGATGACAATGTGATCTGTTTTAATCCTGATGATCCATGTGACCATCTATTTTAGCACTATATACATATAGATATTTGCATTTCCTCTACCTTCAGTCCTTGAACTCTTATTCTAATATCATATTCTTTCAAACTTTGGTACTGGATGAGTTCAGCAAAATACCTGTTTTTGACCTTAAAAGATCTTAAAAGACCTTAAAAGATACAGAAATATTTATTATTCCTTGTATTTTAGTTTGTTGCATATCAAATTCAGTATAAATAACACTCATCCAGATTACGAGTTTTGCATTATGGCTGGCTCACTTTTATTAGCGCAATATTATTACAGTTTTGCAAAAAAACGGCTTGTGCGGGAGATATGGTTATGTTGAGCTCCATACCTCACCCAAATACATCAATGTGGAGAGCCGGCTAAAAAAAAGCCTAACACCTGCAATCGCGGAGCACAGCCCCATTGATGTCTATGGGAAAAAAATGTAACACCCTAACATAAACCCAGAGTCTAAACACCCATAATCTTCCGCCTTCGACATCGCCGCCACCTACATTACACTTATTAACCCCTAATCTGCTGCCACCAACGTCGCCGCCACCTACATAAATTTATTAACCCATAATCTGCCGTCCCCAATGTCGCCGCCACCACTATACTAAAGTTATTAACCCCTAACGTAACCCTAAGTCTAACCCTAACCCTAACACCCCCTAACTTTAATATAATTAAAATAATTCTAAATAAAACTTACTATTAATAACTAAATAATTCCTATTTAAAACTAAATACTTACTTACCTGTAAAATAAACCCTAAGCTAGCTACAATGTAACTAATAGTTAGATTGTAGCTATCTTACGGCTAGATTTAGAGTTTTGTCGGTAACGACCCGCGTAGCTAACGCTGGTTTTTTCCCCCCACACCTTTTAAATACCGCTGGTATTTAGAGTTCACAGAATGGCTGCTTTAGGCTCCAAAAAAGGAGTGTAGAGCATAATTTACCGCCACTGCAACTCTCAATACCAGCGGTGCTTACGGACGCGGCCAGCTTCAAAAACGTGCTCGTGCACGATTCCCCCATAGGAAACAATGGGGCCGTTTGAGCTGAAAAAAAACCTAACACCTGCAAAAAAGCAGCGTTCAGCTCCTAACGCAGCCCCATTGTTTCCTATGGGAAAACACTTCCTAAGTCTGCACCTAACACTCTAACATGTACCCCGAGTCTAAACACCCCTAACCTTACACTTATTAACCCCTAATCTGCCGCCCCCGCTATCGCTGACACCTGCATATTTTTTTTAACCCCTAATCTGCCGCTCCATACACCGCCGCAACCTACATTAATCCTAATTAAAGCTAAATACTTACCTGTAAAATAAACCCTAATATAGCTACAATATAAATTATAATTATATTATAGCTATTTTAGGATTAATATTTATTTTACAGGCAACTTTGTAATTATTTTAACCAGGTACAATAGCTATTAAATAGTTAAGAACTATTTAATAGCTACCTAGTTAAAATAATTACAAAATTACCTGTAAAATAAATCCTAACCTAAGTTACAATTAAACCTAACACTACACTATCAATAAATTAATTAAATAAAATACCTACAATTATCTACAATTAAACCTAACACTACACTATCAATAAATTAATTACATAAAATACCTACAAATAAATACAATTAAATAAACTAACTAAAGTACAAAAAATAAAAAAATAATTTACAAACATTATAAAAATATTACAACCATTTTAAGCTAATTACACCTACTCTAAGCCCCCTAATAAAATAACAAAGCCCCCCCAAAATAAAAAAATGCCCTACCCTATTCTAAAATTAAAATAGAAAAGCTCTTTTACCTTACCAGCCCTTAAAAGGGCCTTTTGCGGGGCCCCAAAGAAAAGAGCTTTTTTGCCTGTAAAAAAAACCATACAATACCCCCCCAACATTACAACCCACCACCCACATACCCCTAATCTAACCCAAACCCCCCTTAAATAAACCTAACACTAAGCCCCTGAAGATCATCCTACCTTATCTTCACCACGCCGGGTATCACTGATCCGTCCAGGCTCCGAAGTCTTCATCCAAGCCCAAGTGGGGGCTGAAGATGTCCATGATCCGGCTGAAGTCTTGGCCCAAGCGGGGACTGAAGATGTCCATGATCCGGCTGAAGTCTTGGCCCAAGCGGGGGCTGAAGATGTCCATGATCCGGCTGAAGTCTTGATCCAAGCGGGGGCTGAAGATGTCCATGATCCGGCTGAAGTCTTGATCCAAGCGGGAGCTGAAGAGGTCCATGATCCGGCTGAAGTCTTCTATCAAGCGGCATCTTCAATCTTCTTTCTTCCGGATGCATCTTCATCCCGGCGACACAGAACATCCTTCTTCACCGACGACTTCCCGACGAATGAATCCAAGATGGCGTCCCTCGAATTCTGATTGGCTGATTGAGCTCGCATTCTATTGGCTGTTCCGATCAGCCAATAGAATGCGAGCTCATCTGATTGGCTGATCCAATCAGCCAATCGGATTGAACTTGAATCTGATTGGCTGATTCAATCAGCCAATCAGAATTTTCCTACCTTAATTCCGATTGGCTAATAGAATCCTATCAGCCAATCGGAATTCAAGGGACGCCATCTTGGATGACGTCCCTTAAAGGAACCGTCATTCGTCGGGAAGTCGTCGGTGAAGAAGGATGTTCCGCGTCGGCGGGATGAAGATGGATCCGGAAGAAAGAAGATTGAAGATGCTGCTTGATAGAAGACTTCAGCCGGATCATGGACCTCTTCAGCTCCCGCTTGGATCAAGACTTCAGCCGGATCATGGACATCTTCAGCCCCTGCTTGGATCAAGACTTCAGCTGGATCATGGACATCTTCAGCCCCCACTTGGGCCAAGACTTCAGCCGGATCATGGACATCTTCAGCCCACGCTTGGGCTTGGATGAAGACTTCGGAGCCTGGACGGATCGGTGATACCCGGCGTGGTGAAGATAAGGTAGGATGATCTTCAGGGGCTTAGTGTTAGGTTTATTTAAGGGGGGTTTGGGTTAGATTAGGGGTATGTGGGTGGTGGGTTGTAATGTTGGGGGGGTATTGTATGTTATTTTTTTACAGGCAAAAGAGCTGAATTCTTTGGGGCATGCCCCGCAAAAGGCCCTTTTAAGGGCTGGTAAGGTAAAAGAGCTTTTCTATTTTAATTTTAGAATTGGGTAGGGCATTTTTTTTATTTTGGGGGGCTTTGTTATTTTATTAGGGGGCTTAGAGTAGGTGTAATTAGCTTAAAATTGTTGTAATATTTTTCTAATGTTTGTAAATAATTTTTTATTTTTTGTAACTTAGTTCTTTTTTTATTTTTTGTACTTTAGTTAGTTTATTTAATTGTATTTATTTGTAGGTATTTTATGTAATTAATTTATTGATAGTGTAGTGTTAGGTTTAATTGTAACTTAGGTTAGGATTTATTTTACAGGTAATTTTGTAATTATTTTGTAATTATTTTAACTAGGTAGCTATTAAATAGTTATTAACTATTTAATAGCTATTGTACCTGGTTAAAATAAATACAAAGTTGCCTGTAAAATAAATATAAATCCTAAAATAGCTACAATATAATTATAATTTATATTGTAGCTATATTAGGGTTTATTTTACAGGTAAGTATTTAGCTTTAATTAGGATTAATTTATTTAATAAGAGTTAATTTATTTAGTTAGACAAAAATTATATTTAACTTAGGGGGTGTTAGTGTTAGGGTTAGACTTAGCTTTAGGGGTTAATAAATTTAATAGAGTAGCGGTGAGGTCCGGTCGGCAGATTAGGGGTTAATACTTGAAGTTAGGTGTCGGTGATGTTAGGGAGGGCAGATTAGGGGTTAATACTATTTATTATAGGGTTAGTGAGGCGGATTAGGGGTTAATAACTTTATTATAGTAGCGGTGAGGTCCGGTCGGCAGATTAGGGGTTAATAATTGTAGGTAGGTGGCGGCGACGTTGGGGTCGGCAGATTAGGGGTTAATAAATATTATGTAGGTGTCGGCGGTGTTAGGGGCAGCAGATTAGGGGTACATAAGTATAACATAGGTGGCGGCGGTGTGCGGTCGGCAGATTAGGGGTTAAAAAAATTTAATAGAGTGGCGACGATGTGGGGGGGGGCCTCGGTTTAGGGGTGCATAGGTAGTTTATGGGTGTTAGTGTACTTTAGAGCACAGTAGTTAAGAGCTTTATGAACCGGCATTAGCCCAGAAAGCTCTTAACTCCCGGCTTTTCTCTGCGGCTGGAGTTTTGTCATTAGATTTCTAACGCTCACTTCAGCCAAGACTCTAAATACCGGCGTTAGAAAGATCCCATTGAAAAGATAGGATACGCAAATGGCGTAGGGGGATCTGCGGTATGAAAATGTCACGGCTGGAAAGTGAGCGTTAGACCCTTACCTACACGACTCTAAATACCAGAGGTAGCCCAAAACCAGCGTTAGGAGCCTCTAACGCTGGTTTTGACGGCTAATGACAAAATCTAAATCTAGGCGTTAGGTTTTATTTTTATTTCACAGCTAAGTTTGTATTTATTTTAACTAGGTAGACTAGTTACAATAGGACTTTTCCCCCCTTAATTCCTATTGGCTGATAGAATTCTATCATCCAATCGGAATGTAAGGGACGCCATCTTGGGTGACATAATTTAAAGGGAAACTTCATTCTTCAACAGCCATCGGAAGAAGAGGATGCTCCGCGCCGGATGTCTTGAAGATGGACCCGCTCCGCGCCGAATGGATGAAGATAGAAGATGCTGTCTGGATGAAGATTTCTGCCCGCTTGGATGAAGACTTCTGCCTGCTTTGATGAGGACTTCTGCCCGCTTGGATGAAGACTTCTGCTGCCTGGATGAGGATGGATGTACAGTCTTTAAAAACTGTAAGTGGATCATCAACGGGGGTTTAGTGTTAGTTTTTTTAAGGGTTTATTGGGTGGGTTTTATTTTTAGATTAGGGCGCCGAATGGATGAAGATAGAAGATGCTGTCTGGATGAAGATTTCTGCCCGCTTGGATGAAGACTTCTGCCTGCTTTGATGAGGACTTCTGCCCGCTTGGATGAAGACTTCTGCCGCCTGGATGAGGATGGATGTCCGGTCTTTAAAAACTGTACATCATCGGGGGTTAGTGTTAGGTTTTTTTAAGGGTTTATTGGGTGGGTTTTATTTTTAGATTAGGGTTTTGGGCTATGTAAAAGAGCTAAATGTCCTTTTAAGGGCAATGCCCTTTTCAGAGCAATGGTTAGCTTAGGTTTATTTAGTTAGGATTTTATTTGGGGGGTTTGGTTGTGTGGGTGGTGGGTTTTACTGTTGGGGGGTTGTTTGTATTTTGTTTTACAGGTAAAAGAGCTGATTTCTTTGGGGTAATGCCCCGCAAAAGGCCCTTTTAAGGGCCAATGGCAGTTTAGTGTAGGCTAGGGTCTTTTTTTATTTTTGGGGGGGCTTTTTTATTTTGATAGGGCTATTAGATTAGGAGTAATTCGTTTTTATTTTTGATCATTTCTTTTTTTTATTTTGTGTAATTTAGTGTTTATTTTTTTTGTAATTTAGGTAAATGTATTTTATTAATTTAATTTATTTAATTTTATTGTAATGTTAGGTGTTAGTGTAACTCAGGTTAGGTTTTATTTTACAGGAAGCTTTGTATTTATTTTACTTAGGTAGCTAGTAAATAGTTAATAACTATTTACTAACTAGTCTACCTAGTTAAAATAAATACAAACTTAGCTGTGAAATAAAAATAGAACCTAAGATAGCTACAATGTAACTATTAGTTAAATTGCAGCTAGCTTAGGGTTTATTTTACAGGTAAGTATTTAGTTTTAGATAGGAATTAGTTATTAATAGAGTAGGTTTTATTTAGATTTATTTTAATTATATTTAAGTTAGGGGGTGTTAGGGTTAGGGTTACGTTAGGATTAGGTTTAGGTGTTAATAGGTTTATTATAGCGGTGGAGTGGGCGGACGGCAGATTAGGGGTTAATTATATTTAAATAGTGTTTTTGATGCGGGAGGCGGCGGTTTAGGGGTTAATAATTTTATTATAGTGGCAAAGATGAGGGGGAGCGGAGCTTTGTAGCGTAAAACTCATAACTACTGACTTTAGATGGTGGTACGAATCTTGTCGGTATAGGGTGTACTGCTCACTTTTTGGCCTCACAGCAAAACTCGTAATACCGGCGATATGGGAGTCCCATTGAAAAAGGACTTTTTTAAAAGTGCAGTACTGGCATTGCGTGACGGCCAAAAAAGTGTGCGGTACAGCTATACCTGCAAGACTTGTAATAGCGGCGTTAGGGAAAAAGCCAAACTCGTAATCTTGCTGATTGTGAAATTAGGTTGTTTGAGGATATAGTATATATTTACTAATAACCAAAATAAGTATACACTTGGGGGCCAAATTATCAAATGACGGGTGAACATGATTCACTGTAGCGAATCATATCCGCCCGACATCGCTAAATGCAGACAGCATACACTGTTGGCATTAAACATTGCACAAGCAGTTCTGGTAAACTGCTTGTGCAATGCCACCCCCCTGCAGATTTGCAGCCAATCGGCCGCTAGCAGGGTATGTCAATCAACCCGATCGTATTCGATCAGGCTGATTGCTATCTGCCGCCTCAGAGGTGGTGGACAAGCCTTCAGGGGTAAACAGGGGTATTCAGGGCCATTCCGCACATAATAATTTGGCCCCTTGGTATAAATATGACTTTGCCAAATCAATAAACAGAAGTAATTGATGCAGTGCTATGTAAATAAATGTAGTTCTATAGCTTGCACAGCTACATCTAACCATTTAGCCAATTTAAAGCATCTTCTATCATAAGCCCTTAAATATAATGGAGGAACAGACAACAGTGATTTGCCAAGGGTATATTATGTAATTCCTTTGAGTGCTGGCAAAGTGTGGGAATCTAGGTGGAGTACTTTATACTAAAATGGGCCAAGATAACTTTGTGTTAGATTTAATGCAGCAGAGGCGAAAACTAAGTAGACTTTATTATTATTATTATTATTATTATTATTATTATTATTATTATTATTATTAAATAGTACCAAAGAGGGTATCAGAGAAGTGCTAAGACAAGAAATTAGCAGAAAGGAACCAATTTTTGTATGCTGTGGTAGAAACTTGACAACAATCTTAACAATTGAGTAATAGTAGTTTAAGAGACAGTCAGCTAACTGAAATACACTGGAGCTTGGCAGACTCCAGGACCTCAGCTAGACAGGATGAAGAATCATGAGTTGGGCTGGAAAGGAACCATGCTGGAGTAACTTGCATGCACAGGAACGTTCACAGAACTTAGGCAGGAAGCACCCACAGATAATAGGACCACAGCTTGGCTGGATGAAAGATCAGCGGCGGGTCAGGGATCTATACCTATACTTGGATTGGTCAAGGACCTACTCTGATGTGATTGCATACACAGAAAATTGCACAGTACTTGCCGAGAAGCACAAACAGATTGCAGTGCCATGCCTAGGCTAGAAAAGGAGCCAAATGACTGGGCTGGATTGGAGCTGTGCTAGAGTAACCCTGGGCTGGACAGGACCTATACTAAATACATTGTAGTACTCTTATGCACTGTAGCTTTAAGAAGCTGGTAGCGTTCAGGTAAGAGCAAGGGAATAGACCAAGGTATAAAGGCAGTTCAGATCTAATCAGGCCGCAAGACATTAAACATTGTGAAGTGTCAAATCCAGAAAATCCAGAAACAGCAGAACAGAGTAAGGCTGCAATAGAATGAGACTTGCACATACATAGTAAGCACTACACAGCCATCTAGTGGCTCAAGACAAAGGCTCTAGCCTGTGAGCCAGGTAAACCAGGCTCACATTTTGATTTTGCAGACCTTCCAGGCATGGCAGAGACATAGGGGCCGATTATCTAAACCTCGCCAGAATATACATTGTTTCTCTTGCAAGGTGTATTCAGTCCACGGATTCATCCTTTACTTGTGGGATATTCTCCTTCCCTACAGGAAGTGGCAAAGAGAGCACACAGCAGAGCTGTCTATATAGCTCCCCCTCTAGCTCCACCCCCAGTCATTCTCTTTGCTCTAAGCACTAGGGTCTCTCTCGGGAGGGTAAAGTGAATGTGGTGTTAGAATTGTAATTTTTATTATCTTCAATCAAAAGTTTGTTATTTTAAATGGTACCGGTTTGTACTATTTACTCTCTAGCAGAAAAGTGATGAAGATTTCTGCTGAGAGGAAAATTATTTTAGCATGTTGTAACTAAAATCCACTGCTGTTCCCACACAGGACTGAGGAGTACCAGAAAACTTCAATTGCGGGGAACAGTTTGCAGGGTGAACTGCAATAAGGTATGTTCAGTCATTTATTTCTAGACAAGACTGAGATAATGCTAGAAGAGACTGACAATATCCCCATGAGGGGAGGGTAAGCTATGTTCACAGACTTAGTAAGGAATTGAATGCTTACATGACAGGGCTAATTATGCTGGTTGACACTTATTCAGGGCAATCAATTGTTTAGCTAAGGAAAATATCGTTTGCAAGACACTTTGAAAGTCCTTTTGGGTTCTTTCTGGGGTTATTACCCACATGGCTATTTTTTATTCACTTAGGAGTGATTTCTTAGACCTCACAGCTCCGGAATATAGTGGGAGGAGCCTAATTTCGCGCCTCAGATGCGCAGTTAGAATTGCAGAGAAGTTCATGCTGCTTCACATGGAGGGTCCTGCTGCTGTTTGAGGGCCTTAAGGAAGCTATATTCCCCCAAATCTGATCCCTAAGGGCAGGTAGGGCCACAGCAAGGCTGTGGCAAGGTGCTGTAGTAATTTTAACCGGGTGTTGGCTTTAGGCTGCTCCGGTTTGGGCATTAAGGGGTTAATCGTTTTGCAACTTGTGGTGCAATCTTATTAAGGCTTTAGGTACATACTGTGAAAATTTCAAAAGGATTGCTGCATTTTTCACTGTTTTGTAAAAATTGTGTGCTCTTTTTATCTCTTAAAGGCACAGTAACGTTTTTTCAAATTGTGTTTTTTATTTGATTAAAGCGATTTCCAAGCCTGCTTGTGCATTCTACTAGTCTGTTAAACATGTCTGACACTAAGGAAAATCCTTGTTCAATGTGTTTAGAAGCCATGGTGGAACCCCCTCTCAGAATGTGTCCCACTTGTACTGATATGTCTATACACTTTAAAGATCATATTGTTGCACTTAAGAATGTGGCCCAAGATGATTCTCAGACTGAAGGTAACGAGGGTAGCCTGTCTGCCTCTCCCCAGGTGTCACAACCAGTTACGCCCGCGCAAGCAACGCCTAGTACCTCCAGTGCGTCTAACCCTTTTACATTACAAGACTTAGCGGCAGTCATGGATAATTCTCTTACAGCCTTCTTATCTAAACTGCCGTGTTACCTGCAAAGCGTGATAGCTCCGTTTTAAGAACAGATTATGAGCATTCTGACGCTTTGGTAGCCGTATCCGATATACCCTCACAACGCTCTGAAGTGGGAGCGAGGGATTTGATGTATGAGGGAGAAGTCTCTGATTAAGCTCTAAAGCTAGCTAATTCTTTTATCACTGACGCCGCTTTCCAATTAGCTAAGTTAGTGGCAAAAAATTCAGGTTTTGCCATTTTGGCGCGCAGGGCGCTATGGCTAAAGTCCTGGTCGGCCGATGTGTCATCTAAATCCAAGCTTTTGAACATCCCTTTAAAAGGAAAGACCCTCTTTGGGCCTGAATTGAAAGAGATTATTTCAGAAATCACCGGGGGAAAAGGCCATGCTCTCCCTCAGGACAAGTCCTTTAAGACAAAGAACAAAGCTAATTTTCGTTCCTTTCGTAATTTCAGGAATGGCCCCGCTTCATCCTCTCCGGCTGCAAAGCAAGAGGGTAGCGCTTCACAGCCCAAGTCAACCTGGAAACCTTACCAGGGCTGGAATAAGGGTAAACAGGCCAAAAAGCCTGCAGCTGCCACCAAGACAGCATGAAGGGGTAGCCCCCGATCCAGGACTGGATCTAGTGGAGGGCAGACTCTCTCTCTTCACTCAGGCCTGGGCAAGAGATGTACACGATCCTTGGGCGTTAGATATTGTATCCCAGGGATATCTTCTAGAATTCAAGGGTTCTCCTCCAAGGGAGAGGTTCCACATTTCTCGTCTGTCTGCAGATCAGACAAAGAAAGAGGCGTTTTTACGCTGTGTAGAAGATCTACATATAATGGGAGTGATCCACCCAGTTCCAATGGCGGAACAAGGGTTGGGTTTTTACTCAAACCTGTTTGTGGTTCCCAAAAAAGAGGGAACTTTCAGACCCATCCTGGATCTAAAAATTCTAAACAGATTCCTCAGAGTCCCATCATTCAAAATGGATCTAAAGGATGCATACCTACACATTCCTATCCACAAAGATCATCACCAGTTTCTCAGGTTCGCTTTTCTGGACAAGCATTACCAGTTTGTGGCACTTCCTTACGGCTTAGCCACTGCTCCCAGAATTTTCACAAAAGTGCTAGGGTCCCTCCTAGCGGTTCTAAGACTGCGGGGCATAGCAGTGGCGCCTTACCTAGACGACATCTTAATTCAGACGCCGTCTTTCCAAAGAGCCAAGTCTCACACGGAGATTGTATTGGCCTTTCTGAGGTCTCACGGGTGGAAGGTGAACATCAAAAAGAGTTCTCTTTCCCCTCTCACAAGGGTTCCGTTCCTAGGGACTCTAATAGACTCGGTAGAAATGAAAATATTTCTGACGGAGGTCAGACAATTAAAACTCTTAACTACTTGCCGAGTTCTTCATTCCATTCCCCGGCCATCTGTGGCTCAGTGCATGGAGACAATTGGATTAATGGTAGCGGCAATGGACATAGTCCCTTTTGCTCGGATACACCTCAGACCACTGCAACTATTCATGCTCAAACAGTGGAATGGTGATTATGCAGATTTGTCTCCTCAAATTCAGTTGGACCAGGAGACCAGAGATTTTCTTCTCTGGTGGTTGTCTCAGGATCACCTGTCTCAGGGAATATGTTTCCGCAGACCAGAGTGGATCATTGTAACGACCGACGCCAGTCTGTTAGGCTGGGGTGCGGTCTGGGACTCCCTGAAAGTTCAGGGCTTATGGTCTCGGGAAGAAAAGCTTCTCCCGATAAACATTCAGGAACTGAGGGCAATATTCAACGCTCTTCAGGCATGGCCTCAACTAGCTGCGGCCAAATTCATCAGATTTCAGTCAGACAACATCCCGACTGTAGCTTACGTCAATCATCAGGGGGGAACAAAGAGTTCCCTAGCGATGACGGAAGTAACCAAAATAATAAGGTGGGCGGAGGATCACTCCTGCCAGCTCTCAGCAATTCACATCCCAGGAGTAGACAACTGGGAGGCGGATTTCCTAAGTCGTCAGAGGTGTTTGCCCAGCTGACTCAGCTATGGGGCACTCCAGAGTTGGATCTGATGGCATACCGTCAGAACACCAAACTTCCTCTCTACGGGTCCAGGTCCCAGGACCCCAAGGCGGTATTGATAGATGCTCTAGCAGCGCCTTGGTCCTTCAATCTGGTTTATGTTTTTCCACCGTTTCCCCTTCTCCCTCGTCTGGTCGCCAGATTCAAGCAGAAGAAGACTTCGGTGATTCTGATAGCGCCTGCGTGGCCACGCAGGACTTGGTATGCAGACCTAGTGGACATGTCATCTGTCCCACCATGGACACTGCCAATGAGGCCGGATCTTCTAATACAGGGTCCGTTCAAGCATCCAAATCTAGTTTCTCTACGTCTGACTGCTTGGAGATTGAACACTTAATTCTATCAAAGCGTGGTTTCTCTGAGTCGGTTATAGATACTCTGATTCAGGCTAGAAAGCCTGTCACCAGGAAAATCTACCATAAGATATGGCGGAAATATCTGGGTTGGTGTGAATCCAAGGGTTACTCATGGAGTAAGATTAGGATTCCCAGGATATTGTCTTTCCTCCAAGAAGGATTGGAGAAAGGATTGTCAGCTAGTTCCTTAAAGGGACAGATATCTGCTCCGTCTATCCTTTTACACAAGCGTCTGGCAGAGGTACCAGACGTTCAAGCGTTTGCTCAGGCTTTAGTCAGAATCAAGCCTGTCTATAAACCTGTGGCTCCGCCATGGAGTCTAAATCTAGTTCTTTCAGTTCTTCAAGGGGTTCCATTTGAACCTTTACATTCCATAGATATTAAGTTGTTATCTTGGAAAGTTTTGTTTTTGGTAGCTATCTCTTCTGCTCGAAGAGTTTCAGAATTATCTGCCTTACAGTGTGATTCACCTTACCTGGTGTTCCACGCAGATAAGGTAGTTTTGCGTACCAAGCCTGGTTTTCTTCCTAAAGTTGTTTCTAACAAGAATATTAACCAGGAAATAGTTGTTCCTTCTCTGTGTCCTAATCCTTCTTCGAAGAAGGAACGTCTGTTACACAATCTTGATGTAGTTCGTGCTTTAAAGTTCTATTTACAAGCAACTAAGGATTTCAGACAAACATCCTCCTTTGTTTGTTATCTATTCTGGTAAGAGGAGAGGTCAGAAAGCGACTGCTACCTCTCTTTCCTTTTGGCTGAAAAGCATCATCCGTTTGGCCTATGAGACTGCTGGCCAGCAGCCTCCTGAAACAATTACTGCTCATTCTACTAGAGATGTGGCTTCCACATGGGCTTTCAAAAATGAGGCTTCTGTTGAACAGATTTGTAAGGCAGCAACTTGGTCTTCACTGCATACTTTTTTCAAATTTTACAAATTCGATACTTTTGCTTCTTCGGAGGCTATTTTTGGGAGAAAGGTTTTGCAAGCAGTGGTGCCTTCCGTTTAAGGTACCTGTCTTGTTCCCTCCGTTCATCCGTGTCCTAAAGCTTTGGTATTGGTATCCCACAAGTAAAGGATGAATCCGTGAACTGGATACACCTTGCAAGAGAAAACAGAATTTATGCTTACCTGATAAATTATTTTCTCTTGCGGTGTATCCAGTCCACGGCCCACCCTGGCATTTAAGTCAGGTAAAATTTTTTGTTTAAACTACAGTCACCACTGCACCCGATGGTTTCTCCTTTTTCTTCCTAACCTTTGGTCGAATGACTGGGGGGTGGAGCTAGAGGGGGAGCTATATGGACAGCTCTGCTGTGTGCTCTCTTTGCCACTTCCTGTAGGGAAGGAGAATATCCCACAAGTAAAGGATGAATCCTTGGACTGGATACACCGCAAGAGAAAGTAATTTATCAGGTAAGCATAAATTCAGTTTTTTTTCACGTCTACTCTCACAGGGGCTGCGTTGGAGGAATTATCATAAAAAGGGGCAGACCCTGCAAGTGGCAAGATGTCCCCTATTGAAATTAATGAAACTCACTGTAAAGGTAAACTTTGCTGTGTAGGGTGAGGCTAACAGTGAACAGGGGACACACTTTAAAAATTAAATCCTGCAACCATTATAAATCACATTATGCTGCTTTGTGCGTATAGCATCTTACAATCGCCTATATTTTAGTATGCATGTGTTTTTCTATTAGGGTATTAAGTTGTATGAGTATTTTTTATAACCTTGCCACCTTTTCATTTGTGAGAAAAAACTGTGAGAACTGTAGGGCAGAAATGTTTAGAGAATTATGCTGGGATTTGAGAGAAAATTTCATAAATGCCCATGTTCAGCCCATTTTAAGAAAAAATCAATTTACTTATATGTACACATTTTTATGTTTGTTTTTTTGCACATCCAGTGCACTTAAATGTCTTAAAAGGGTTCACTTTGTGCATATTTAATACAAGGTATTCTTGTTTAATTTATATACAAATTTTACATTTTTGATAAAATACGATTTTTGTTTATTTTTGATACACCTTAACAATACAATTTTTTCCTGTGTATTTTTGTGTGAATTGTACAATTATTTTTTGTATCAAAATCTGTTGTTGTGACTTTAATAAAGTTACAAGAAGCTCGAAAACAATAACTGCAAGGAAAACCTTGCCAGACTTAAACAAACCTGCACTACTATGTAGCTATACTACTATTAACCACAGATCAAAACAGATTTGGTTTTACAGTTGCTGTCTTCTTCAGGTACATATATTTTGTGATTTTATACACCTATTTTATATACAAAAATATACCTAAAGGAAAAACCATACATTTTATATGCTGCAGCTGATATAAAAAGTTATTGTTAACACTAAAAGGTCAAACCAATTTTACAGCACACTGTCCCTTTAAGTACATAAGCATATGCTATATTTCATATTATTATTTTTTTCTTTTTTAAATTGTGTAGTATGTCATCAAGGTGCACATGGCAATTCATAAATTGAATTAGTTATAAGCCATTTATACCAACAACATTTGTAATAAAAAAAATTAAATAATGTTTTGAAATTAGAGTAAAATACGTGTAAGTATTAAATTTATTATATGAAACCAACACAATCTGTAGCTACATTTTTTATAAATAAAACCACTACTGACAAGAAAGCTGGTCTAAGGTCTCTGTACAATTTTAGGTGTTAAGCTAAGTACTAGTTCCTCCAATCACGACAAGATTAATAGAGATATAATCCCCTCATTGCACAGAGCTTCTGGCTCAAGAATGAACCTTCAGAACACTGGGATTTTAAAAGAAGATTACAGGTTGAACTGTATTTGATGCCTTAATCCACCCATATAGTTAATTCTGCTATATGAAAAGTCTGTCATCTGAAGGTTATCCTATCTGCTGATTAATAAAAGGAATACCGTTTTATTTGCTTTAACATAAAGGCATTTTATTTTATCAGTAATGTTTTTCCATATCTTAAAATCTAAATCATTTGTTGTTCATAAATTCCATATTGGTGAAGTATATGTTGTTTTTTAAATTTACTTATAGAGTGAGGTTCTTGATATTGCAATAAATATCATTTTTTATTCTACTACTTTATCTTTACTACCTTTTTACATAATATTTATAGAATTTTCTATCCATTGCCTTGTACATCTGCTTCAAACACATACAGTATGTAAACAATGTTAAAATATGATTTTTCTTACCTTCCAGCAGAGGAGACTGTAGACTTAGGCCCTGATATTCAAAACTTCCCCATACTGACGGGAAAATGGCTTTTTGGCCTCTCCAGTCTTGCCGCCCCTTGGTCTGGCAATATATTAAAATAAAATGGGCGGACCCGCAAAGTGCTGGCAAGTGGTGATGTATCTCCCAATGGAAATAATAAGGATTGCGGCTTCTGCACTTTCAGCGAGCAGAGAGGGGGGGAACATATTTGAAGTGTTCCTACACAGTAGAGACAGTACGCTCACTGAAACCAAAAATGTTTTTTGTTCAGAAACACTTCAAATAATGCCTGCGTGACCTAACTGTAACTATATCTACACTACTCGCCTAACACTGTAAAGTCTCTCCACTGAAGAGGTGGTGAGACAAACATGGCTGAAACCCTACACGTATACCTGCACTTCAGAAATTGGAATATTTTGCACTTCTGGCGATGTATCCTAATCAAAATGCAGGCTACTCCCCTGAAACGCTCATGTAACTCTTCGCTATGCCTAAGAAAAAAAACAAAAAACTTCCATTTATAACTATATAGAGGTATGTCGATACATTTCTATACAATGTTTTAAATTATATGCATTTTCATATATAATGCATATTATTTTAAGAAATGAAACTGCTTTTTTTGCGTGTTCTTTTTATGACTTAAAACAATTATATATTTATGACCTTAAACCACCAATACCCCACCACAAGAAACCCCTAAACCACCACAACCCCCCAATGAAAACTACCCCTACACTATTTAACTACCTAACAGCTAACCACTCCAAGACCCCTAACCTAATATTCCCTAAGTTATACAAAATGACAAACATTTTACCCAAAAATAATAATAAAATAAAACACTACCAACCCCCCCCCAAAACTAACAATTTGTTATTTTGTGTAACTTAGAGGGTGTTAGGTTAGGGGTCTTGGGAGGTTAGCTATTAGGTAGTTAAGTAGTGTAGCGGTAGCTTGAGTTGGGGGGTCGTGGCAGTTTAGTTTTTAATGTTAAGGGTGTTTCTTGCGGTGGGGTTGTGGTGGTTTAAGGGTTAAGTAGTGTAGGGTTTATTGTGATGGGCTATTTGCAGTTTATGGGTTAATAGGTTAGGAAATGTATTGTGGTGTGCTATTGGTGGTATAGGGGTTAATATGTTTGGAAGCTTATTGCCGCTAGTTTCCAGTGGTGGGTTATGTCGGTTTTGAGGTAAATAGATATATTTATTATTATATTCTTACTATATATTACAAATATATACTTTACTTTACATCGCCAATGTCCATGGCAATGCTGGTTGTAATATATTGCCAGCATCGCCACCCATTTGTAAGGCTCTAGGTGAATGCCTGTAATATAGAATATGGTGGTGAACCTCAGCTGCTGAAATGGCTATAAATGAGTGGTTGTTGCGGAATGATTCATGGGAACTACATCAATTACCATAGAAGGTAATGTGGAACCCCCATTAATCAAGTAGCAGTTTATTAACAGGTCCTAGTAGGTGAGTAACTCTATGGCTGCCACCTGTGTATACTACACCAAAAGAATACAGCAGGGTTACCTTTGATACTAGACCGGAGTGTTAACACCTTATACAGAATAAACTGAAAATATTTAGGAATGCCAGACAGTAACGTAACACAACCTGAGTTATGCTTAATACTATAACAGAAATAATATTGCATGACAGTCTGATACTTGTTTGGACAATGTCCGGTTACAGGATAGCAGGCAGAGGTAATACTGTGACTCTAATTGGACGTTGGTAACAAGCCGGAGGAGAGGAACTGTTTTTTTAAAAGGTACTACCAGCCTACCTGATTGTATAATATGGGAAACAGTACCCGTGTAAGGCTGTTAGCTGTCGGCTTCAGTCTTGCTTGCTCCGGAAGGCTGTCAGCTGTGAGCGGCGTGGAGGAGATGGCGTGTGACGTCACCGCGAGTAAGAATCCTAGTTCCGGTTAAGTGTGAAACAAAGCAGTTCTCGTTGTATATACAGGCAGGCCAGGGTAGCGAACATGCAAGGCTGTTTTTCAGGATAGACAGGTAAGAACCAAATAACAAGGCTACTTGAAGTTAATCCTAGTCAGCATTCATGGAGCGGCTCAGTACACACTGAGGTAGAACAATACCAAGCAAGTAGACAGGGGCTGGTGGAGATTTATACCGGATGTGAACATGAGAACACAAAATTTAAAGGAACAGTACTGACATTTCAGAAAGATAAGTGAACTAATCTACTATTAAGCAATACAATCTCACCTATATACATGACATGACTCCCCCCTCAAGGAGCAGCTCCACTGCTCAGGGTCGTGGCCGGTCAGGATTCCTGCATTGAAATTGGGATACCAATCTCGGTGCAGAGATATTTGCTGCTGGCTCCCAAGAGTTTTCATCCTGGCTATACCCTTTCCAACGTATGAGATACTGGAGAGTTCCTCAACAGCGTCGTGAGTCTAATATAGATTGTACTTCATATTCTGTATTTGGATCTATTGAAACTTGGGGAGTAGGAGCCTTTAAGGCAGTGTCTCGTACTGCCTGATAGGGTTTTAACAATGAGACGTGGAAAGTAGGATGAATTTTGAGGTTATCAGAGAGGCGTGACCAAACTGCATTGACGTTATCACCCGTACTATAGGGTAAGGTCCAACGTAGAGAGGTGAGAGTTTTCTGGATGGAGTGGTGAGTCATAACTTCTTGGTAGATAGCCAGACCAAATCCCCTACAGTGTAAGGGGGAGATGGTCTCCTTTTTTTGTCATAGTAAATCTTTTGAATCCATTTAGCTTCATCGATTGCAGATTGTATGGATGAAAAGCTAGAGGAAATGGAGTGAGATGTTAGGGGATATACCTTGGTTATTTGGTAAAAGCTGGAAACTGGGGTGGAATCCGTAGTTAACGAAGAACGGTGTTTGTTTAGTGGAGGAGTGAATGGAGTTGTTATAACAGAATTCTGCATATGGTAGTTGGTTGAACCAATGATGTTGTTCCGAGGAGCAGAAAATCCTAAGGAACTGCTCCAACCATTGATTACATCTCTCCGTTTGGCCATTCGATTGTGGGTGCTAAGCTGAGGTAAGTCTTTTGTGAATGGAAAATGACTTACAAAATTCCGACCAGAATTTGCTAGAGAATTGAGAGCCACGGTCACTTAGTATGGTTTCTGGTAGGCCATGGTGTTTGAAAACATGTGTGATAAGAAGCTGCACTGTTTCGGAGGCAGACGGTAATTTATGGAAGGGAATAAAGTGGACCATTTTGCTAAATAAATCTACGACTACCAGAACAGTAGTGCAATTAGATGATTTTGGTAAATCAACTATAAAATCAAGTGCTATTTCCATCCAAGGTCTACTTGGAGTTGTCAGTGGAAGTAGCAAACCGTAGGGTGGTTGTTTAGGTCTCTTTGAGATAGTACAGACCCTGCAAGTGACTACATGATTTGTGATATCTGTGGACATCTGGGGCCACCAATACGTTCTTTTCAGAAGTTCCTGGGTCTTGTTAATACCCGGGTGTCCGGCCAGTGGTGACTCATGACATGAGTGTAGTAATATCTGTCTGAGAGATGGGGTTACATATATTTTGTCGTGAAAATAGTATAAGCCAGTTGAATTGCGTTGAAGGATGCTTAAGGGTTTAGAGTGATCCTTCTCTTGTTCAAGTTGGAGCTGGAGAGATGCGCCGATGGTGAAAGATATGAAGTTCTGTTAGGGTTTGTTTCGTGTCTATGTAATGTGATTTAACTGGAAGTCTGGATAGAGCATCAGCCTTTCCGTTCTTAATAGCAGGTCTGTATGTGATCTGGAAATTAAATCTTGAGAAAAATAAGTTCCACCTGACCTGCCTGGCAGATAATGTCCTGATGGTTTTAAGGTATTGGAGATTCCTATGATCGGTATAAATTATGGTTGGAATATTTGTGCCTTCCAATAGATGTCTCTAAAGTTGGAAAGAGACCTTAATGGCTAACAATTCCTTGTCTCCGATGGGATTATTTTGTTCAGAGGAAGTCAGAGAGTGGGAATAGAAGGTTACGGGATGTAGTGGTTGTTTCAACGCTTCCCTTTGAGATAATACAGCACCTACCACGTAGTCAGAGGCGTCGACCTCTAGTATGAACTGCAGATCTGGATTTGGGTATCTAAGTATAGGTGCCGTAGTGAATTTATCCTTGAAAAATTCAAACGCCTTTTGGGATTCAGTTGACCAATGGAAGAGGGTGTTGGCTTTAGTTAATGTTGTTAATGGTTTTGCGTAGATAGAGAAGTTCTTGATGAACTTGCGATAAAAGATAGCAAATCCCATGAACCTCTGAACATCCTTCTTGTTTTTTGGAGTTGGCCAGTTGACAATGGTTTGGATCTTTGTATCTTCCATACTTATTCCTTTGGGCGAGATTTGATAACCAAGGAATGCTATCGTCTGTGTGTTAAAGATAAATTTCTCCGGCTTAGCGTATAAGAAGTTACTTCTTAACCTAAACAGCACTTGTCTAACATGGTTTATATGTTCAGGGTAATCCTTGGAGTAGATCAGGATGTCATCCAGGTAAATTACTAGATAAATATCCAGGATATCTTTAAACAGATCGTTAATGAAATCTTGAAAGGTGGCTGGGGCGTTGCAGAGCCCAAATGGCATAACGGTGTACTCGTACAACCCATAATGACTACGGAACGCCATCAGCCATTCGTCTCCAGATCTTATACAAATTAAATTGTAAGCGCCCCTTAAATCCAGTTTAGTAAAGAATCTCGCCCCTTCTAGTCTTTCAATCAGCTCTGGAATAAGCGGTAGGGGGGTACCGGTTCTTTACAGTCACCTTATTAAGTTGTCTATAATCGACAATTGGCCTTAATGTGACATCCTTATTTTTTATGAAGAAGATTCCGGCACCCGCCGGTGAGGTGGAAGGCCATATAAAGCCTTTTCTCAGATTTTCGTCTAAATAGGTCTTTAGATGAGAGAGCTCAGGCTTGGATAGAGGGAAAATATGACCGCAGGGAATCTCCACACCTGGAAGAAGTTTGATGGGGCAGTCATATTTCCGGTGTGGTGGCAGGTTCTCTGATTCTGTCTTGCTAAACACGTCAGAGAAGTCACTGTATTCCGGTGGTATAGAATAATCTGTGGAAATTTCGACAGTATGAAGAATAGGTGTGGGTATACAAGTTGTAGTGCAGTATTCGGAATTAAAGGATAGGGAGAGCGACAACCAATTTATGTGAGGGTTGTGAACCGTGAGCCATTTTAAATCTAGAACTAAAGGGAAGACAGGTGAAGCGATCACATCTAAGCTAAGATATTCTCTGTGGTTGTCCTGTGTCGTGATCAAAAGTGGTATAGTCTGATAGAGTACAGGACCTGAGGGAATAGTGTTACTGTCTATGCCTCTTTAATAAATAGGAGACCGTTTTTTCACCAGTGGAATTTTATTTACATCAATAAAGTGTTTATCTACATAAGAGGCTGTTGCCCCAGAATCAATTATCCTGGTGACGTTGACCCGATGATGATCCCACTGTAAAAGAAGTGGTAATTTACAGTAATTTATTGCTGACACATGGTTACTGAGACAGTAATGTAATGAATGGGACTTACCCCTATTCTGTATCTGTAGTACGGGGCAATCTTTTACTGTGTGTTCTTCTGCTGCACAGTACATACACAGGTTTTTGTTGCGTCTTCTGGTCTTTTCTTGTGCGGTGAGAGGCCCCTTTAGGAACCCTATGTCCATTGGTTCAGTAGTAGCTTTAGCTGTGGGTGGTGTGGATGTACTGCTTGGGTATCTCTTAAATGGTGTGTCATGATAAGATCTCTCATGTTGTCTCTCTCTAAGACGTCTATCAATGGTTATGCTTAAATGAATCAGCTCTTCTAAAGTAGGGGGTATCTCTGTACGGGAGAGTTGAGAATATTTTTGTAGGTCTCAAAATAGGTGTTTGCCCAGGTTCTGGGCTCCCCCCTAAGGTAGGAGATAGTTGTTAACACCTTGACTCTGTCATTAGGATAATTATGGGGTCTAAGTGCAAATAATAAAAGACAGGCATTTTTGAAGTCCCTGAATTGGGACCTATCTCCGTGAAATGTTTCTGGTGGGGGTACCTGAGGCTCTGTGAGATGTGTTTTACTTTCAATGAAATCTTTAATGTATGCCTTTAAAGCATCATTTTCTGCTTTTAGGGTATTTAACCCATCAGTGAGCATATCCACTTTCTGGTTTAATGTTTGTATGTGCGATACCATCTCAGCTGGGTCCATGGTTATACTGGCTTGGTATTCTGTCAGGCTCTAGGTGAATGCCTGTAATATAGAATATGGTGCTGAAATGGCTATAAATGAGTGGTTGTTGCGGAATGATTCATGGGGAACTACATCAATTACCATAGAAGGTAATGTGGAACCCCCATTAATCAAGTAGCAATTTATTAACAGGTCCTAGTAGGTGAGTAACTTTATGGCTGCCACCTGTGTATACCACACCAAAAGAATGCAGCAGGGTTACCTTTGATACTAGACCGGAGTGTTAACACCTTATACAGAATAAACTGAAAATATTTAGGAATGCTAGACAGTAACGTAACACAACCTGAGTTATGCTTAATATTATAACAGAATTAATATTGCATGACAGTCTGATACTTTTTTGGACAATGTCCGGTTACAGGATAGCAGGCAGAGGTAATACTGTGACTCTAAGTGGACGTTGGTTACGAGCCGGAGGAGAGGAACTGTTTTTTTAAAAGGTACTACCAGCCTACCTGATCGGATGATACGTGAAACAGTCCCCGTGTAAGGCTGTTAGTTGTCGGCTTCAGTCTTGCTTGCTCCAGAAGGCTGTCAGCTGTGAGTGGCGTGGAGGAGATGGCGTGTGACGTCACCGTGAGTAAGAATCCTAGTTCTGGTTAAGTGTGAAACAGAGTAGTTCTCGTTGTATACACAGGCAGGCCAGGGTAGCGAACCTGCAAGGCTGTTTTTTCAGGATAGACAGGTAAGAACCAAATAACAAGGCTGCTTGAAGTTAATCCTAGTCAGCATTCATGGAGCGGCTCAGTACACACTGAGGTAGAACAATACCAAGCAAGTAGAAAGGGAATTAAGGTGCAATCAGCCAATAGGATTGAGCTCACATTCTATTGGCTGATTGGAACAGCCAATAGAATGCAAGCTCAATCCTATTGGCTGATTGGATCAGCCAATAGGATTGAACTTCAATCCTATTGGCTGATTGCATCAGCCAATAGGATTTTTTCTACCTTAATTCCGATTGGCTAATAGAATTCTATCAGCCAATCGGAATTGAAGGGATGCCATCTTTGATGACGTCACTTAAAGGAACCTTCATTCAGTCGTCGACCGTCAGATGAAGAGGATGTTCCAAGTCGGATGTCTTGAAGATGGACCTGCTCCGCGCCGGATGGATGAAGATAGAAGATACCGTCTGGAGGAAGACTTCTGCCCGTCTGGAGGACCTCTTCTGCCCGGCTTGGATGAAGACTTCTGCCCGTCTGGAGGACCACTTCTGCCCGGTTGGGTGAAGACGTCTCACAGTCGGGTGATCTTCATTTAGTGTAGGGCTTTTTTTTTATTTTGGGGGGCTTTTTTATTTTGTTAGGGGGATTAGAGTAGGTGTAATTAGTTTAAAAATCTTGTAATTATTTTATTATTTTCTGTAATTTAGTGGGGGGGGTTTCTTTCGTACTTTAGATATTTTTTTAAATTGTAATTAATTGTATTTAGTTTAGGTAATTAATTTAATTATAGTGTAATGTTAAGTGTAATTGTTCCCCACAATTGTAACTTAGGTTAGGTTTTATTTTACAGGTAAATTTGTCTTTATTTTAACTAGGTAGTTATTAAATAGTTAATAACTATTTGATAACTATTGTACCTAGTTAAAATAAATACAAAGTTGCCTTTAAAATAAAAATAAACCCTAAGCTAACTACAATGTAACTATTAGTTATATTGTAGCTATCTTAGGGTTTATTTTATAGGTAAGTATTTAGTTTTAAATAGGGATAATTTAGTGAATTGTAGTAATTTTATTTAGATTTATTGTAATTATATTTAAGTTAGGGGGGGTTGGGGTTAGGGTTAGACTTAGATTTAGGGGTAATACATTTAATATAGTAGCGGCGACGTTGGGGGCGGCAGATTAGGGGTTAATATATGTAGGTAGGTGTCGGCGATGTTAGGGCAGGCAGATTAGGGGTTAATAATATTTAAATAGTGTTTGCGAGGCGGGAGTGTGGCGGTTTAGGGGTTAATATGTTTATTATAGTGGCGGTGATGTGGCAGATTAGGGGTTAAAATTTGTATTTCAGTGTTTGCAATGTGGGGGGGCCTCGGTTTAGGGGTTAATAGGTAGTTTATGGGTGTTAGTGTACTTTTTAGCACTTTAGTTAAGATTTTATGCTACGGCGTTGTACCATAAAACTCTTAACTACTGACTTTAAAATGCGGTACCAGGCTTGACAGGAGAGGGTGTACTGCTCACTTTTTGTCAGACTCGTAATACCGGCGCTATGCAAGTTCCATTGAAAATATAGGATACGCAATTGACAAAAAGTGAGCGGTACACCTGTACCTGCAAGACTCGTAATACCAGCGGGCGTTAAAAAGCAGCGTTGGGACCTCTCAACGCTGCTTTTTAACCCTAATGCAAAACTCGTAATCTAGGTGAATGTTTTTCATGCAAGTGTTTCCAAATTGAAGTCTGGAATTTTACTTTTAAATCAGAATATTTTGCAATATTCTACATATATCTATAGACAAACACCATTGTCTAAGAAGTATGTGACTGGCTCAATATTGTAACTGTCTCCTAAATGTGAAATAAACATTTCTTCATTCATCAGGATAGAGTGACCTCAGATCTCTGGTTAACTGCTTTGCAAAACAAAAAAGTGTATATATGTGCACATATGTATTTATATGTGTATATATGTATTTACAGACATTAACACACATAAAAACATATACACATATATATATATATACTGTATATATATATAAATAAATCCACTCAAAATGAATCTGCCCACCTTCGGTCAACCACCCGGATGTTCTGTGTAGAAAATATAGCTTCACCAAAAGACAGACACCAACCAGGATTTTGCAAACGTGGAGTCAAAATTTATTGACGTTACGGGGAGTAAATCTCCCCTTCCTCAGAAGTTTACTCCCCGAAATGTCAATAAATTTTGACTGCACATTTGCAAAATCCTGGTTGGTCTCTGTCTTTTGGTGACGATATATATATATATATATATATATATATATATATATATATATATATATATATAGTTTAAAAGAGGATGAATAAATCAGCGCTAAGTGTATAACCCTTGGCCCACGGCTCTAATTTTTTGGAGAATAAACCTGCTGCCTAATACCTGGAATAATGATAGATAGAAGGTCCCCACCTTGGACTATCTTATTCCTAATGTGTTTGGGAAATTGGTGAGAAGATAGGTATCCAGGCACTTGGTTTATATGACCGTATACATGTGTAATTACTTAAATGTGTATGACAGAGGATAAATGCTATATGGCTATATAGATAGCTGAATAAGTGTATACAACTATATTAATAAATTAATAAAAAAGTTAATAAACAAATAAAAAAACAAACAGATAAATAAATAAATGAATAAAGTTGTCAATAAATAAGTCAATAAGTTGGTTCGTTTTCTTCTTATGGTCTTTCAGAACCTAGTGAAGTACACCACAGAAAACGGTTCATACAATGTATAGTGAAAAATTGAGCAGATTAAGTACTCCAATACAGTATTAATTTTGTCAATTGATACAAAATAAAATAAATAAATGAGATAAATGAATTGATCAAGTCCCAAGTAAGTTTAAAAAAAACACCTTATTCTAAAAGGTTAATAAAAATAGATGATAAATAAGTCAATATTGGTCATGCAATATCCGTGTAAGAACACACACTCTTGGGTTCCCAAATAAGCTAAGTGTGCTAATTTATTCTTGTGTAATCCAAAAGATGCCTACTTACAGCAGGTGACCTCAATCCGATGAGGTAAGTAAATGCGTCCTTTAAAGGAATGGATGTCCCTTGGCAATCCCAGGAACCGCTTCAGTGTCTCCTCAATATGGTAGAATGGATCCCTTTTGTTGCAGATTCGGTCAGATATCCTCCTCTCAGTAGTATGATGTTTCTGTAGAGACCACAGCCTCCTTGTAGGGCTGTGAAAGGAAGTAATCGACCCGGGATCCGGAAACCACAGGGTTGCAGAACAAGGGTGAAAGCTACACAGGTTTCTTGACCAGTAGCCTTGAATTGCTGCCTCTTTTTCTTATATATATATATATACATTGGAGCCCTTTGCCTTAAAGTAGATGAAAACATGTAAAAACATATTTATGCAATATTCGTATTTAATAAAATGTTATACTGTGTATTTACTGTAAATATTTCACATTCCAATGCTCTGCACATAGGGGTATATGTTCTAAGTATTTCTAAATAGTTATTCCTATATAGCTCTCTATATATCTATACAGATAAATAATCATGTATAGGTATAGATATATATTGTACCAAAAAAACATCAGACATATGTTGAAATATGTAACATATTCTGCTACGAGAAGAACATTGGAATGTGAAATATTCATATTTTAATCTTGGGTTAGTGCACTTGAGAATATGTGATCGGGTTTGCGTGTGAGTAGTGTTTTTTCCACTGTTTTGCTCTATTGACTTCTATGGGAGAATACGTTATTGCGTCACTAAACAAGTTAGAGGCAAGATAGACTGACAGACAGACAGATAGATAGATAAAACCATCCGGTATATCATATGACAACTGCTTGGTTGAAGGATAAATATAATAAAATAATTCACATGAATCATATAAGCTATTTGTTGTTTATACAGTATATCATGTCAGTGTGGCTCATTTGTTCTTATAAATATATTGCATAAATCATTATTTTTGTCAATAAAACTTGCAACAAGTAGCACATATATCAAATACAGTTTTATTTATTTTCTACAAACAATTTAATGATGTAGTTGTATTTGAAAAGAACAAAAGTATCAGTGCATGGCATGGAAATCATTACAATTGGCATTATTAATACACTACAGTTTATTTAATATACACAGAAATGATCCATAAAAATTACCCATAATGGAAAAGGTGATTAGAAATGCTTTGCTGTTTGAAAGACTCGAGAATGTCACAAGTAAATAACACAAAATCTTTCCATTTCACATAAACAATTCTTTTAAAAAACGTTTCTAATGTATTTCTACATAAAAAAAATAAAACAAAAAACACAATTAATGTCTGTGTGGATTTTTGTCGATAATTCATTTGTTTAGTTTTTTTTTAAAGGGACATGAAATTCAAATTTTTTCTTTCATGATTCAGAAAGAGCGTTCAATTTTAAACAAATTTCCAATTTATTTCTATTATCAATTTTGCTTCATTCTTTTGTTATCCTTTATTACAGGAGCAGCAATGCACTAAAGGGAGCTTGCTGAACACACCGGTAAACCAATGAAAATAGACATATATGTGCAGCCACCAATCAGCAGCTCCAGAGCTTACATAGGTATTCTTTTCAACAAAGGATACTAAGAGAATGAAGCAAACTAGATAATAGAGTTAAATTGGAAAGCTGTTTAAAATGTTATGCTGTATCTAAATAATGAAAGAACATTTTTGGATTTTATGTCCCTTTAAGGATTGTGATCAATCCCTATGTTAGTAATAAAGCTAATGGTTTGATCCATCCAGTTGCGTTAAGTAGTCCAGTACTGACACATCTGTTCCACAACTACACTTTTCAGTATTTCCTTTGTCTAGGTCTAACCATGGTGTTAAAAGTTTCTTTGTTCACAAAATGAGAGATTATTTCTTATATTAATATTACAATATCCTATCTAAGGGCTAGATTATGAACTGTTGCGCGTCGGTATCACGCGCATTACAGGTTGAAAGTAAATTTGTTCACTTGAGTGCAATAGAATTTAACGTGCGTCTGGATAGCGCGACTTCAGAGCTCTGGTTAACTGTTATACAAGGCAAAAAAGTGGGGGAAAAAACATCTAAAATGTATTTAAAAGTACAGTTACACTCACAATAACACTAAAAATGTTCTTAAAAAATATTGCATAAAAAAGTTATAAGGGCTCAAAGATATGAGGTCTCAGCTGTTAGAAAAAAAGGCTTTAACATAGAGCTTTAACAGAGATACATATGCATGCATGTCTAAATATGAATATATATATATATATATATATATATATATATGAGTGGTACAGATATATGTATATGTATATACAGTATCTCTCAAAAGTGAGTACACTCAAATATTGTATTATATCTTTTCATGTGACAACACTGAAGAAATGATACTTTGCTAAAATGTAATGTAGTGAGTGTACAGTCAGTATAACAGTTTAAAATTTGCTGTTCTCTCAAAATAACTAAACACACAGCCATTAATGTCTAAACCGTTAGCAACAAAAGTGAGTACACCCCTAAGTGTAAATGTCCAAAATGGGCCCAATTAGCCATTTACCCTCCCCAGTGTCATGTGACTCATTAGTGTTACAAGGTCTCAGGTGTGAATGGGGAGCAGGTGTGTTAAATTTGGTGTTATCGCTCTCACACTCTCTCATACTGGTCACTGGAAGTTCAAAATGGCACTTCATGGCAAAGAACTCTCTGAGGATCTGAAAAAAGAATTGTTGTTCTACATAAAGATGGCCTAGGCTATAAGAAGATTGCCAAAACCCTAAAACTGAGCTGCAGCATGGTGGGCAAGACCATACAGTGGTTTCACAGGACAGGTTCCATTCAGAACAGGCCTCGCCATGGTCGACCAAAGAAGGTGAGTGCACGTGTTCAGCGTCATATCCAGAGGTTGTTTTTAGGAAATATACGTATGAGGGCTGCCAGCATTGCTGCAGAGGTTGAAGGGGGGGTCAACCTGTCAGTGCTCAGACCATACGCTGCACACTGAATCAAATTGGTCTGCATGGCTGTCGTCCCAGAAGGAAGCCTCTTTTAAAGATGATGCACAAAAAAGCCCGCAAACAGTTTGCTGAAGACAAGCAGACTAAGGACATGGATTACTGGAACCATGTCCTGTGGTCAGATGAGACGAAGATAAACTTATTTGGTACAGATGGTGTCAAGCGTGTGTGGCAACAATCAGGTACAAAGACAAATTTGTCTTGTCTACAGTCAAGCATGGTGGTGGGAGTGTCATGGTCTCGGCCTGCATGAGTGCTACCGGCACTGGGGAGCAACAGTTCACTGAGGGAACCATGAATGCCAACATGTACTGTGACATACTTAAGCAGAGCTTTATAGACTGGGCCGCAGGGCAGTATTCCAACATGATAACGACCCCAAACACACCTCCAAGACAACCACTGCCTTGCTAAAGAAGCTGAGGATAAAGGTGATGGACTGGTCAAGCATGTCTCCAGACCTAAACCCTATTGAGCATCTGTGGGGCATCCTCAAATGGAAGGTGGGGGAGCGCAAGGTCTCTAACATTCACCACCGTGATGTCATCATGGAGGAGTGGAAGAGGACTCCAGTGGCAACCTGTGAAGCTCTGGTGAACTCCATGCCCAAGAGGGTTAAAGCAGTGCTGGAAAATAATAGCGGCCACACAAAATATTGACACTTTGGGCCAAATTTGGACATTTCCACTTAGGGGTGTACTCACTTTTGTTTCCAATGGTTTAGACATTAATGGCTGTGTGTTGAGTTATTTTGAGGGGACAGCAAATTTACACTGTTATACAGGCTGTACACTCACTACTTTACATTGTAGCAAAGTGTCATTTCTTCAGTGTTGTCACATGAAAAGATATGATAAAATATTTACAAAAATGTGAGGGGTGTACTCACTTTTGTGAGATACTGTGTATGTATTTACAGACATATATACACATATAAACACATACATACCTATGTACACACATATAGACATACTGTATATATAAGTGCATTGGAGCCCTTTGCAGTAAAGGTAAAGCTGAAAGTTCTTCACATAAGGAAATACGTTCTTTGCATTTTTAAATAGATGTTTCTATATATATCTGTATAGCTCTATATCTATATATAATCATATATATTTATAGGTATAGATATATATGTACACACAAAGAGAGGCACACTAACAAGAATAAACAACCAGCTCAATAACATTGTTAGCCTGTTCTATGGCGATTTACCACCTGAGGGCAGCTTTATATATTGTATATATTGTACCAAAATTGTATCATTAATATATATATATATATATATATATATATATATATATATATATATAAATATGTATTTATAAATAAATAGAACATATTCTGCTATGTGAAGAACATTGCTATTGAGAAAATATGCTCAGGTTTGCGCATGAGTAAGGGTGTTAGTTTTTTTTTTAACTTTTCGCTCTCTATTGAAGTATTTGTTGGAATACATTAATGAGGTCATGAAATTCGGACTTCGGCTTTTTGCGTGCTTTGGGTTAGCGATTATATGCAAACTTTTTATTTTCAACTTGTAATATGTGCATTACCCAATCAGTGCAAAAAGCCTCCTTTTAGCAGAAATAACGCGCAAGTGGGAACACAAAACTACCGGTTTACTCGTACTCTAGCCCTCAGTAGCAAGTGATATATATTTATATATATATATATATATATATATATATATATATATATATATATATATATATATATATCTTCAAATTTAAGTCAGCCAAAAGGATGAAAGGAAAAAGCTTTCATCCTATTGGCTAATTGGAATTTGAAGATTCAAATCAGCCAATAGGAATGCAAGGGTACTCCTATATAAATGGGGTACCTTGCATTCAATTTTCAGTGTGCGGCTAGAGACCGCATGAAGAGGACCTCCTTGTTGACGGTCTAAAGAGGAGGACCTCCCCGCCACCACTGGGATGAAGATAGAAGATGGACTGTGGCCAGGATGAAAATGGAAGACGATAGACCCGGGATGCATAAAGATGGAGCGCCACCGGGATAAAGATGGAGCACCGCCCATCATCATCGGTGAATACAAATTTTGGGGTAAGACCGGTATTGTTTTATTGTTTGGGGTGTGATTTTATTTTTAGATTAGGTTTTTTTAATTTTATTTGGGCAGAAAAATGAGCTGAATGCCCTTTAAAGGGCAATGCCCATCGAAATGCCCTTTTTGAGGCAATGGGTAGTTTAGTTTGTTTCAGTAGTTTTTTTTGGGGGGGCGAATTGTAATGTTAGGGGGTAACTTTTTTTAATGCAAAAGAGCTGTTTGCTTTAGGGCAATGCTCTACAAAAGGCCCTTTTAAGGGCTATTGGTATTTTTTTTGCAGAATACGGCTTTTTATTTTGGGGTGTTTTTTTTTTAGGGGTGTTAAAATAGGAATCTTTTTTTTTTGTAATTTCGTTTGTTATTTTTTTGTAAGGGTAGGTTTTGTTATTTTTTGTAATGATAGGTTTTTCTTCTGTGTAAATGTTATTTTTTATTTTTTGGTAATGTTAGGATTTTTATTTTTCTGTAAAGGGTAGTTTTTTTTATATATTCTAATCTAATCTAATTTTTTTTTTACGTAATGTTAGTTTTTTTTGGGGTAACCGCAGGTCTTAATTTAATCTTACAGGTAAGTTTTTGTTTTTTTATAGGTAGTTAGGATAGTTTTATTTTATGGGTATTTTAATTGGGGTTAAGATAGGGGGAGTTTGGTTAGGGGGTTTAAGTATTAGTTTATTACTTTGCATTGTGGGGGGATGGCGATTTAGGGGTTAATAGTTTTATTTAGGGTTGGTGATGTGGAGGGATGGTGGTTTATGGGTTAATAGTGTTGTTTACGGGTGTAAGTGTACTTTGTAAGGTATTTTTGTTGTGTTTTGTACAACTCGCAGTATGATTGAAGCGGAAAATACTATTGCGCTAGCGCAATAGCAAATTCTCCTGACTTTTAATATTAGCGTGAGAAAAATAAATTACAAAATCGCAATTGCGCTAGCGAAAAATCCAATGCGCTTCACTTCACCCAAAGGGGGGTAGTTAGCAAGCCGTCAACCTCAAATACGCTGGAATTCCGCAGCGTATTTGTGGCGAGGCTGATTCGCCTTAGTTATCAAAGGCTAGAGACCGGCAAAAGTAGAATTTTGTGACGTAAGCTTCGATCCGCCGGACTCAGTCCGACACAGATCGATTCTTACGTCACTCCAGATGTTCCGCACACAAGTGCGGCACAATCTGATTACTTTTGCTAGTTATCAAAAAACTAGCAGGTACGCTCGACACTTTTCCGGCCCAGCGTACCTGGTTTTCAATCCGCCGCCCTTGAGGCGGCAGATCCCATAGGAATCAATGGGAGTCTGACCATAGGGAAAGTACAAGTTCGCTGCTGCCAGACATCCCATTGATTCCTAAGGGAGATGTCTGCACCTAACACCCTAACATGTACCCCGAGTCTAAACACCCCTAATATGTCCCCCCTACACCGCCGCAACTAAATAAAGTTATTACCCCATAAACCGCTGCTCCCGGAGCCTACCGCAAGCTACTCTATACATATTAACCCCTAAACCGCCGCTCACTGACCCTGCCGCAACCTACATTATACCTAGTAACCCCTATTCTGCCCCCTATACCGCCACCCTCTATAATATAGTTATTAACCCCTATCCTGCTGATCCTGCACCTCGCCGCAACTATATAAATAGTTTAACCCCTAAACCGCCGCTCCCGGACCCTGCCGCAACCTATATTAAATTTATTAACCTCTAATCTGCCCCCCCTACACCGTCGCCACCTATAATACATTTATTAACCCCTATCCTGCCCCCCACTACACCGCCGCCACTGTAATAAATTTATTAACCCCTAAACCTAAGTCTAATACTAACCCTAACACCCCCCTAACTTAAATATTAATTAAATAAATCTAAATAATATTTCTATTATTAACTATATTAATCCTATTTAAAACTAAATACTTACCTTTAAAATAAACCCTAATATAGCTACAATATAAATAATAATTATATTGTAGCTATCTTAGGATTTATTTTTATTCTATAGGTAACTTTCAATTTATTTTAACTAGGTACAATAGCTATTAAATAGTTATTAACTATTTAATAGCTACCTAGCTAAAATAAAGAGAAATTTACCTGTAAAATAAATCCTAACCTAAGTTACAATTAAACCTAACACTACACTATCATTAAATAAATGAAATACAAATAACTACAATTAAATACAATTACATAAACTAACTAAAGTACAAAAATAAAAAAAGCTGTTACAAAAAATAAAAAAATAGGTTACAAACATTTAAAAAATATTACAACAATTTTAAGCTAATTACACCTAATCTAAGCCCCCTAATAAAATAACAAAGCCCCCCAAAATAAAAAAATTCCCTACCCTATTCTACATTTAAAAAGTTCAAAGCTCTTTTACCTTACCAGCCCTTAAAAGGGCCTTTTGTGGGGCATGCCCCAATGAAAACTGCTCTTTTGCCTGTAAAAGAAAAATACAACCCCCCCAACATTAAAACCCACCACCCACATACCCCTAATCTAACCCAAACCCCCCTTAAAATAACCTAACACTAATCCCCTGAAGATCATCCTACCTTTAGTCGTCTTCACTCAGCCGAGCCACCTATGGAACTGAAGAGGAGATCCGGAGCGGCAGAAGTGATCCTCCAAGGGGCGCTGAAGAAATCTTCCATCCGATGAAGTGATCCTCCATTCGGCGCTGAAGAAGTCTTCCATCAGGGCGATGTCATCTTCCAAGCGGCGCTGAAGAAGTCTTCTATCCGGGCGATGTCATCTTCCAAGCGGGGTCTTCAATCTTTAATCTTCATCCCGCCGACATGGAACATCACCAATCTTCATCCCGCCGACATGGAACATCACCAAGCGGGGTCTTCAATCTTCAATCTTCATCCCGCCGACATGGATTGGCTGATTCTATCAGCCAATCGGAATTAAGGTAGGAAAAATCTGATTGGCTGATTGAATCAGCCAATCAGATTGAAGTTCAATCTGATTGGCTGATCCAATCAGCCAATCAGATTGAGCTCACATTCTATTGGCTGATTGGAACAGCCAATGGAATGCGAGCTCAATCTGATTGGCTGATTGGATCAGCCAATCGGATTGAACTTCAATCTGATTGGCTGATTCAATCAGCCAATCAGATTTTTCCTACCTTAGTTCCGATTGGCTGATAGAATCCTATCAGCCAATCGGAATTGAAGGGACGCCATCTTGGATGACGTCCCTTAAAGGAGCCTTCATTCGTCGTTAGTCCGTCGAGAAAGAAGGATGTTCCGCGTTGGCGGGATGAAGATTGAAGATTGAAGACCCCGCTTGGAAGATGACATCGCCCGGATAGAAGACTTCTTCAGCGCCGCTTGGAAGTTGACATCGCCAGGATGGAAGACTTCTTCAGCGCCGACTGGAGGATCACTTCATCGGATGGAAGATTTCTTCAGCGCCCCTTGGAGGATCACTTCTGCTGCTCCGGATCTCCTCTTCAGTTTCATCGGTGGCTCGGCTGAGTGAAAACGACTAAAGGTAGGATGATCTTCAGGGGATTAGTGTTTTTATTTTACAGGTAAATTTCTCTTTATTTTAGCTAGGTAGCTATTAAATAGTTAATACCTATTTAATAGCTATTGTACCTAGTTAAAATAAATTGAAAGTTACCTATAAAATAAAAATAAATCCTAAGATAGCTACAATATAATTATTATTTATATTGTAGCTATATTAGGGTTTATTTTAAAGGTAAGTATTTAGTTTTAAATAGGATTAATTTAGTTAATAATAGAAATATTATTTAGATTTATTTAATTAATATTTAAGTTAGGGGGGTGTTAGGGTTAGTGTTAGACTTAGGTTTTTTGGGTTAATAAATTTATTACAGTGGCGGCGGTGTAGTGGGGGGCAGGATAGGGGTTAATAAATGTATTATAGGTGGCGACGGTGTAGGGGGGGCAGATTAGGGGTTAATAAATTTAATATAGGTTGCGGCAGGGTCCGGGAGCAGCTGTTTAGGGGTTAAACTATTTAGTTGCGGCGAGGTGCGGGATCAGCAGGATAGGGGTTAATAACTTTATTATAGAGGACGGCGGTATAGGGGGGGCAGGATAGGGTTTGCTAGGTATAATGTAGGTTGCGGCGGTGTCCGGGAGCGGCGATTTAGGGGTTAATACATTTATAAGAGTTGCGGCGGGGTCTAGGAGCAGCGGTTTAGGGGTTAATACATTTATAAGAGTTGCGGCGGGGTCTAGGAGCGGCGGTTTAGGGGTTAGTAACTTTATTGAGTTGCGGGGGGCTCCGGGGGCGCCGGTATAGGGGGTAGAACAGTGTAGTTTAGTGTGGGTGCTTAGTGACAGGCTAGCAATAAAGCTGTAAAAAAGCTGAAGAGCAGCGAGATTGGATGAGTGATAACTATCACAGTCCGCTGCTCATCGCCCCGTACTTGGTGCGTGGGTTTTTGACAGATTTACTGATAACTTAGGCGAATTTTTTCAGGTCCGCGGCGGCGATGGTAGGCGAGCTTAGGCGGGCGTATTGGGCCGGCGAAGGCAGGAAAGTTGACACATTGATAACTACCCCCCAAAGTGTTTATTGTCCCTTTAAGGTTAATGTAGGTGATTTAAATTTGTGCATGTTTGATTGTAGTTGCAGTGAGTAGTTAGAAAACAGTAAGGTGATTGCAGCACTCTTGAGAAATGCAATATAAAGTTCCCCAAATATTAAATGTTTACTCAAGTGATCCCACTGTAAATTAAGTAGATCCATAGATCTGTGTATCGCAATTCAGAAAAACACAGTATTGGCTGCTTTGGGTAGATTGAAATAGTGAGTCCTCTTGGAGAACAAACAATTAACAAAGGAATGGTGGACCTTTTTAAGGTTGAGTGTAATTTGATACCCTGTTTTGTAATTAACTCTTGTTCTTTTAAATATCTTGTGTTGCTGAGGTTCATATAATCTATGACTAATTGCTGCTGAGTGTGAAACTCATCAGATTTGTACCCTTCCCTGTGTCTTATCATGTTTTTAAGAATTAACTGAATAAAGTTTTTTTTTTTAAATACTTGAGGAGTGCACAATCAGCTAGATTACGAGTTTTGAGCGCTATAGGGAAATTAACGACCGCCACAAAAGCACCGTTAATTCACCTCCCTATAGCGCTGGTATTATAGGTTTACAAAAAGCAGGCTTGTGCATTGCGTTGAGCTCCATACTGTACCGAAATACAAACGCTGCTTTGACGTGCTCGTGCACGATTTCCCCATAGACATCAATGGGGAGAGCCGGCAAAAAAGAAGCCTAACACCTGTGATCACGGAAACAAAAGCTCCGTAACGCAGCCCCATTGATGTATATGGGGAAAGAAAAAGTTATGTTTAAACCTAACACACTAACATAAAAACCACGTCTAAACACCCCTAATCTGCTGCCCCCAACATCGCCGCCACCTACATTACAGTTATTAACCCCTAATCTGCTGCCCTTAACATTGCCGCCACCTAAATAAAACTATTAACCCCTAATCTGCCGCCCTTAACATCGCCACCACCTACATTACAGTTATTAACCCCTAATTTGCTGCCCCCAATGTCGCCGCCACTATACTAAAGTTATTAACCCCTAAACCTAACCCTAATGTAACCCTAAGCATAAGTCTAACTCTAACACCCCCTAACTTAAAGATAATTAAAATAAAGCTAAATAAACCTTACAATTATTAACTAAATAATACCTATTTACAACTAAATACATACTTGCCTGTAAACAAAACCTAAGCTAGCTACAAAATATATTGTAGCTATTTTAGGTTTTATTTTTATTTCACAGGTAAGTTTGTATTTATTTTAACTAGGTAGACTAGTTAGTAAATAGTTATTAACTATTTAAAACTACCTAGTAAAAATAAATACAAATTTACCTGTAAAATAAAACCTAACCTGCCTTACACTAAAACCTACCATTACAATCATATCAAATAAATTAAATTAATCAAATACAATTATCAAAATTACAAAAAAAACCCACCAAAGTACACAAAATAAAAATGAAATTATAAAAAACAAAAACAAATTACTCCTAATCTAATAGCCCTATCAAAATAAAAAAGCCCCCCCAAAATAATAAAACCCCTAGCCTACACTAAACTGCCAATAGCCCTTAAAATGGCCTTTTGCGGGGCATTGCCCCAATGATAACAGCTCTTTTACCTGGCAATAAAAATTACAAACACCCCCCCAACAGTAAAACCCACCACCCACCCAACCAAACCCCCCAAATAAAACTCTATCTAAATAAACCTAAGCTAACCGTTGCCCTGAAAAAAGGCATTTGGATGGGCATTGCCCTTAAAGGGGCATATAGCTCTTTTACGGTGCCCAAACCCTAAGCTAAATATAAAACCCACCCAATAAACCCTTAAAAAACACTAACCCCCGACGAACCACTTACAGTTTTCGAAGACCGAACATCCATCCTCATCCAAGCGAGCAGAAGTCCTCATCCAAGCGGGCAGAAGTCTTCATCCAAGAAGGCAGACGTCTTCATCCAAGTGGGCAGAAGTCCTCATCCAAGCGTGCAGAAGTCTTCATCCAAGCGTGCAGAAGTCCTCATCGAAGCGGGCAGAAGTCTTCATCCAGACGGCATCTTCTATCTTCATCCATCCGGCGCGGAGCAGGTCCATCTTCAAGACATCTGGCACAGAGCATCCTCTTCTTCCGATCGTCGCTGTAAAATGAAGTTCCCTTTAAGTGACATCATCCAATTCTATCAGCCAATAGGAATTAAAGGGGAAAAATCCTATTGGCTGATCCAATCAGACAATAGGATTGAGCTTTAATCCTAGTGGCTGATCCAATCAGCCAATACGATTGAGCTTGCATTCTATTGGCTATTCCAATGAGCCAATACCGCCCCTACTGTGACGTAATTGCCCCAGGCAACGTGACTCAAGCTGTCTAAAATAAAAGTCATAAAAAAAATTCTATAACGACTAGCCACAAACGGATATCACTATAGGACAAAAACATTGCAATGCATGTACAAAATTAGGTGATTGCCATAGTAACAATGTAAACATATGAACAATGATATGATAAACTGGAAATGATCTTGGTCACAAGGTACTAAAAGTATTATAATAATACAATTATACTACAGTGGTAAGCATAAGAGGCAATAACAAAAGCAACATGCACTAACCGGTAAACGCTCCTCAGTAACACTAAAAAATGGTTGTCATAGCAACTATATGCACCAACAGTGTTGAAAATAGCACAAATCATGTAATTGTAGGGAGCATGTATCGTGTGCAGCTGTTAGTGGATACGTTTCCTCAAGGGCACTATATAGAAAAAAATATATTAAAAAAATATATAAAATTCTACAATCAACTACAAAATACTTTATAACCATCCTATATTTAAAATTTTATGCTAGAATGGAAAAGTGGCTCTCAAGGTACTATATCAAAAAAGTATCTGTAATATAAGAAAAAGTAAGACTGATAAACCATCCTTAAAGGACAATTAAAAAATTAATAGACCCTTAAAAAATTATACATAGTACCCTCTCGTAATGAACGCAACACTGATGTTGCAGCTTCCAAAAATTTACAAAAAAGAGAGAACAAAACAGCTTATATATATATATATATATTTATATATATATATATATACATATATATACATGTCTAAATAAGTATATGCATGTGTATGTGTGTATAATATACAGTATATTTATATATATATATATATATATAGATAGATAGATAGATAGATAGATAGATAGATAGATATAGATAGATATAGATAGATAGATATAGATATAGATATAGATATACAGTATACAACAGAAGTGAGTACACCCCTGGGCAATATCACTTAAATATCAAATTATTCAACATTGTATCACCTCTCAATATTTTGTTTATTTCTAAGTTGACAAGTAGGGTATTTCCTATTATAAACAATTAAAAACAAATACTTTAGAAAGATTATATTGAAAATACAGTCTTTAATGCAACAAAAGTGAATACACCTGTGGTCACTGACACACAAGTTAGATCACTTAAACAAAATTGAGTACACCTATGATTTCCAATTAGCCTAATTGCATGAGAATAGTTACCAGAACAATCTAATTTTTTGACCAATGGCTGTGTCTATCTGCAAGTTTGCATCATGTATCCACATGGAAAAGAATTGCCAGAGGAATTGTAAAATCTGATTGTGAGACTTTCCAAAGATGGAAAAGGATACAGGAAGATTGGTGACCAACTAAAAATCAATCAAAACACAGTTGCAGCAGTAATCATGAGGTATAGATCAATACACAGTGCCAAAAATCAGAGCCGCTGTGGCTGTCCTCCTAAAATGACGCCACGGACAGTGCGCTACTTGCACAATCTAGCTCTGAAAAACAGGCAACAGGCAAGTGCTTCAGATTTGGCTCAGGGATTATCAATAGAAATTGGAGTTTCTGTGACAGCTCAGACAGTGCTAAGGACATTGCATAATGTCAACTTCTATGGTCAGCATCCAAAGGAAAAAACCCTCTTTGGCACAAAACTGCAAGATTAAACTTTGCTAAACAACATGAAAAGCCTGATTAATAATGGGAGCACATTATTTGGTAAGATGGCCAAGACCAAGATACAATTTTTTGGCTCAGATGGGGTGCAGAATGTTGGTGTGAACCTGGTCAGGATTATTACAGTGAATGCATAGTCCCAACAGTGAATCATGGAGGTGGGAGTATGACAATATGGGGCTGCATCACTGCAAAAGGTGTTGGGGAGATGACATTTATAGATGACAACATGAATGCCTGCAATATACAAAAATATTGGCTGACAAGATGACTCCCAGTCTCTAGAAGTTTGGCCGAGGACGAATATTCCAGCATGATAATGATCCAAAGTACACTGCCAAAATCACAAAGTAGTTTCTAAAGGAGAAACAAGTGAAAACTATGACCAAGTATGTCACCTGACTTGAATCCAGTAGAACACCTTTGGGGTATTTTAAAGAGAATGGTAGAGCAACACAACCCCTCCAGCTTTTAGCCCTTAAAAGGGCTAAATGCCCTTTTAAGGGCAATGCAAAATAGCTAAATGCAATTTTAACGGCAATAACCATACAAATGCCCCTTTAGGGGCAATGGGTAGCTTAGGTTTTTTTTAGAGTTAGGTTTTTTTATTTTGGGCGGTTGGTTGGGTGGTGGGTTTTACTGTTGGGGGGACTTTGTATTTTTTTACAGGTAAAAGAGCTTATTTCTTTAGGGCAATGCCTTACAAAAGGCCCTTTTAAGGGCTATTGGTAGTTTATTGTAGGCTAGGGAGTGTTTTTATTTTGGGGAGCTTTTTTTATTTTTATAGGGCTATTAGATTAGGTGTAATTGTTTTTATTTTTGATCATTTCGTTTATTTTTTGTAATCTTAAAGTTTTTAATTTTTCATGATTTTAGTGTTTATTATTTTTTGTAAACTTAGATTTTAAAATTTTTCGTAAAATTTGAGGTTTTTTAGTTGTAATTTAGATTTTTTAATTTTTTCGTAGTGTTAGGTTTTTTTAAATTTGTAATTTAGATATTTTAATTGGTAGTATTTTTTATTTTATTAGAATAGTAAGGTTAATTTAATATAGAGTTTAATCTTAGTTTTTTTATTTCACAGGTAAGTTTTTATTTATTTAAATATAGTTATATTGTAATTTTAATTTAAAGCTAGGGGGTGTTAGGTTTAGGGGTTAATAGATTAATTTAGTGTTTTGCAATGTGGGGGGCCGGCGATTTAGGGGTTAATAGATTTATTTAGTGGCAGAGATGTGGGAGGCCCGAGGTTTAGGGGTCAATAACTTTATTTAGTGTTGGTGATGTCGAGGAGCAGCGGAATAGGTGTTAATATATTTAAATAGTATTGGCGAAGTGGGTGGGCAGCAGATTAGGGGTTAATAGCTTTATTATAGTGTCAGCAATGTCGGGGGCAGCAGATTAGGGGTTAATAGGTTTATTTAATAGCCGTGATGTGGGTGGGCGGAAGATTAGGGGTTAATAAGTTTAATATAGTGTTTGCCATGCGGGAGGGCCTAGGTTTAGGGGTTAATAGGTAGTTTATGGGTGTTAGTGTACTTTGTAACACTTTAGTTATGAGTTTTGTGAAACATTTTTGTTACACAAAATCTATAACTACTGGTCTCAGAAAGCGGAATGCGGTGTAGGCTGTAACGCAAGCATTTTAGCCTGAACGCACAACTTGTAATAACGGCGCTATGGAAATCACACAAAAAAGTCATTTTTTTGGATTGCAGGACTGACGTTGCGTTACAGGCTAAAATGCTTGCTGTATAGCTATACCGACACGACTCCCAATAGTGCGTTCCTGCTTTTACGCTGAAATTGCCATTTTTTTGCGTTAAAAGCCACAATGCAAAACTCGTAATCTGTATGTTATTTTTGCAGTTTACATATTTTATTAAGTTGAAAAGAGTGAATGTGACTATTAGTTCTATTTATACTGTGTCACCTTGTCATGCCCCACTTCCGGTTTTTGTAACCGGCTTTCTGTAACACCCACATACACAATGATACCCCACTTCCGGTTGAAAAACATCATGTCACTTCAGGGTATGTTGATAATACTCAGACCGGATCTTTTGAGATATTGTGCTGATATGGCACCTAAACAGAGTTTTTGTTTTCGCTGCTACCTAGTCATATAACATAGCATATCTATTTGCCATAACGATCTGTTTACTTTATATTTTGAGACTTTTTATGTTCTGTAACTCTGGACCTGAAGTGGTCGATTTTTTCACTGTTTGCATTATTTGAAGTTTGGCGCCTTCACAGAGGGGAGGAGGTAATCACTTTTTAATTTTTGCCTCATTTAAGAGGATGTTTTCCATACTGTTTCTTGTTCAGTGTATATATATATATATATATATATATATATATATATATATATATATATATATATATATATATAAAAACACATAAATATATATATATAAACACATAAATATATATATATATATATATATATACATATATGTATATATATATATATATATATATATATATATATATATATATATATATATATATATATATTGTATATATGCATTGGAGCACATTGCAGTCAACTAACCATATTTATGCTATTTTCATTATATATAATTATTCATATTTCATGTCTGGTTAACACACTTGGTTAAACGTAATCAGGTTTACACAACATGTTGGGTGTTTCCCCCCCACACACACTTTTTAGCGTACTCCTTTGAAGTCTATGGGGGAATATGTTAACGCGGTTGCGATGTTCTAACTTTGCCATTTTTGCGTGACAGGTTAGCGCGCAAGCAAAACCTTTTTGCTTTCAACTTGTAATACGCGCTGTACCCGACGCGCACAAAAAGCTGAAGTCGAGGAAAGTCAACGTTCGAGTAGGAGCACTAAATAGCGCTCCATTCATAATCTAGCCCATGCGTTTTTCAGTGTGTGGGATTTAGAACACCTGCACTGACATCCAGATGTCCTAGACTTTCACTCAAGTGATAAAAAATTGTTTCAACTTGTAATACAAGCGTTATTAGCGCCCAATAGCATTTTTAATTAATTTTTGCAACACAAAATAAACGAGAACCACACACAGATAATGCAAAGCACTTCAATATGTTTATATTAGTATGTTCATACATACTGCATATATATTTATTAGAACATATGTGAAACCTCTATATATGTAAAAGAAAGATACAATAGAAATGTATATTCACAGAATAATGAAAAATTCACAGTAGCAAATGATTATTAACTCACTATAACATTTAAAAAAGACAAATACCAGAACTGTTCTGACAAACACAAGAAAAATATTTGCTGTTATACTATTAACATGTGTCTATTAATTAAAAGGTAAAATATGTCAATGAAAAAAAAAATGTTGATGTTATATTTTCTATTTCATTTCTAAAAATAAAATAAATAAATAACCAGTCATACATTTATATACAATAGATATGGTAGATCAATACATATATTTATAATAAAATAGTAATAATTAAAAAAAATTATAGGGACAGTCTAGTCCAAAAAACACTTTCACTATTCAAATAGGGCATGCAGTTTTAAACAACTTTCCAACTTTTTTTTATCTATCTATCTATCTATCATCTATTATCTAATCTATATATCAATCAATCTATCTATCTATGTATCTATCATCTTTTTTAAAAATACAAAATATTTAGGGGGCTAAAGTGTTCCCAAGGACAGATCCGTTGAGAATTACTTAAAGGAATAAGGTACATGATACATTATAATGAATTTTAGCCTGTAACACAATGTCAATCCCACATTTAAAAAATTACGTTTTTGCGTGGGATTTCCATAGCGCCGGTATTGCAAGTTGTGTGGTGAGGCTAAAATGCTTGCATTCCAGCCTATACCAACACGATCCATTCCGCCATCGGAGAGCAGTAGCTATGAGTTTTGCGCAGCAAAAATGTTTCACAAAACTCATAACTAAAATGTTACAAAGTACACCCATAAACTACCTATTAACCCCTATTCCGCCACCCTCCTGCATTGCAAACACTATTTAAAACTTATTAACCCCTAATCTGCTGCTCCTGACATCACCACTACTAATAAAAGTTATTAACCCCTAATCCGCTGCTCCCCGACATCGCCTATACTATAATAAAGTTGTTAACCACTATTTCCCTGCACCCCAGCATCGCCGACACTATAATAAAGCTATTAACCCCTATTCCGCCGCCCCCGCATTTTTAATTTCACAGGTAAGTTTTTATTTATTTTAAGATAGGGATATTGCAATTTTAATTTAAAGTTAGGGGGTTGTTAGGTTTATGGTTTAATAGTTAAATTTAGTTTTTTGCGATGTGGGGGGCTGTCGGTTTATGGGTTAATAGGTTTATTTAGTGGCGGTGGTAATGTGGGAGGCCAGAATATTAGGTGTACATAATTTTATTTAGTGGTGGCGATGTCGGGGAGCAACATAATAGGGGTTAATAGCTTTATTATAGTGTCAGCGATGTTGGGGTGTGGGGGAATAGGGGTTAATAACTTTATTATAGTGGCGGCGATGTTGGGGAGTGGCGGAATAGGGTTAATAACTTTTATTAGTGGCGGCAAAGTCAGGAGCAGCAGATTAGGGGTTAATAAGTTTTAAATAGTGTTTGTGATGCGGTATAGCAGTGGAATAGGGGTTATTAGGTAGTTTATGGGTGTTAGTGTACTTTGTAACATTTTAGTTATGAGTTTTGTGAAACATTTTTGTTGCGCAAAACTCATAACTACTGCTCTCAGATGGCAGAATGGATCGTGTCGGTATAGGCTGGAACGCAAGCATTTTAACCTCACCGCACAACTTGTAATACAGGCGCTATATAAATCCCACGCAAAAACGTCATGCAAAAATTTAATTTTTTTAATTGCGAGATTGACGTTGCGTTACAGGCTAAAATGCTTGCGGTACAGCTATACCGACAGGCCTAGTAATGGCTGTGTTACTGTCATGAACCAAGCTTCCAGGCGAAAAAGAAAAAGTCTGGGAGTAGGGTTGCCACCTTTTGCCCAGAAGATTCCTGGACACTTTTTAAATGGGGATGGAGAGAGTGTGTCTCAGGGCATGGCTTGGGGGCGTATTTTTGTGCTCTGGAGATTACTCTACCAACTCCAAGTAGCGGAGAAGAAGGGATATTGGAGGCCTTTCGCTGATTATCCTTCTAACTGTGCGGCACTTTCCTCATGAGATTGGGGGTAAGGAAAGTAAGTAGGAACCCCCGACGGGGTCGGCCATATTTTTCCTCTTACTCTGGAGTAATTTGGAGAACTGTGTTGCTAATACCATCTTTATTATATGAACTAAGATCATAGACTCTTGTTTCCCCTTGTATTGAAAAACTGAAAAAATTGTGAAGATATTTAAGGAACTTCTACACATCAAACAAGACTTTTTTTATAAATATTTTTATATATATTTTTATATTGGCATATTTATATTTTTACTTATGTACATGATTTTAATGTTTTATATATTGTAGTATGTCACTTAACGGTGAAATATAATTAATATATGCACAGTTTTGTGTATCATATATTTTCAAATAAGAGAACTTAGGTATTTCCCTAACAAGCGTTCTAGATTCACTTGCAATATATTATATATACACTTTGTGCCTGCGCCACGCATGCCGCCCGCACACCTGACCTCTCTCAGTCTCTACTCTTCTCGGCTACGGCTAGAATCACACTAAGAAGCCAGTAGTCATAGACTGGTGGGAGAAGGCTGACATGACAAAACCCCTCCTTGACTCTCTTCCCCCCTCCCACACACTCCTCTGTCTCTCCTCCAGACTCCACCTCCACCTGGTGTTTTAGTAACCCCGAGCTAAGAGCTCCCCTGGCCAGCTATTTTTTTTTTATCTGTGCTCACTGCACTAGGGGACCTCTTAGCCCGGGGCATTTGAAATTAGTTCTGGGACACACAGCCTCACCTGTCCCGGTGATACCAGGGCGGGTGGCAACCCTATCTGGGAGGCATTCTGCTCGAAAGGGGAGTGTGGAGATTTGAACCTGTGGCTCTGTGCTTACTACACTGTCTGCTTATGTGTTGAGCCACAGTCAGTTCGTGCAGTTGTGAATTTCAAATGCAATAGCATGCAACTTTAAAGATCTGTCAAATGTGTATTTTTCTAATTGTATTTTCACCTGTGCAATCACAGGTGCACTTAATTTTGACTATACTCAGAGCCAATCCTGTGCAACACCTCCCTATTTAAGGCTGGCTGTTAGGCTGCATATTGGCTTCACATTGTTTCTGTTTTGTCCCAAGCCAGAACCTGTACTTCTGAACACATTTGAAGGAAGAATTTACCTTTGAACCTGCTACCAAGTTTGTTTCCTGCCTTGTGCAATTCCTGCACTTCAGCTTTCATCAGGAGAAAGACTTTACCTTTGAACTTGCTAACCTGTTTACAAGTTTGCTTCCTGCCTTGTGCAAATCCTGCACTTCAGTTATTACCAGGAGAAAGACTTTACCCTTAAACCTGCTACCTGTTGAATCTGCATCTCTGCTTACTTGTTTGTTTCCTTTACACTCCTGGCGTAAGTGGACATAACATACCTGAATAGTATATTTAAAATACCCTGCAAGTATGTACTCAATTAAAGTATTTTGTTATTTAAATAAATCTGTTATCTTTTCAATCTATATGGCTTCTACTAATCTTCATTTAAAGCAACTGTTCCAGACAATGAGGTTCTCACAAAATATCCTGAGACAGAACATGACAGTTGCTGTTTTTACGCTGAAATGGCCATTTTTCAGCGTTAAAAACATAACGCACAACTCATAATCTAGCAGTTAGTGAATCTAGGCACATGACTTGCTTTTGTGCATGCATGGTTGAATTTTGCAGTAGAAACTCAGTTTATTGAATCAAAATTTTGGCAGTGGCTAAAGAAAAATGTTTCTTGTTGTTTGACCTGATATTTCTATAAGATGAACTTTTAATTGCAAAAGTGGATTGCAAATAAAAGGAATTCTTAATTTAACCACATTTCTCCTAGAGAAGATTGCCATTGCTACACACATTCTGCAATGGGTCTCCAGCTAATTTTTCAAAATTAGTTAAAATCTAAATCTAATTAAAATATCAACAAATTATTTTGTTTCTACGTTGCCCACTTTTAGAATGTGATACTCCACAATTTGTTCAGTCTGGGTATCTCTTAGAAACTAGGTTATGGGTCCACAGGACAGGAATCAAGAATCCATGTTTTAGATAATAGTAATAAGTTTCATTAACAATAAATAATTACATTCTTCCAGTATTCACCACATAGCTAAAAGGGAAAATTGAAAAAATAACTATGAATATGCAATAGCTGGAAAAGACATTTTAATTTTGCAAACAATGGGTATATTTTAGATGGAAATATTATATTCTGCTTAAATGACAGCAACAGTGGGATTAATGTGATAATATCTGAACAATCAGAATGTGCAGTTTTAAAGAAAGAAAACTAAAGATGCAGAGAGAGGTTTTCCTCTACTTGTACCTCATATTCATCTGTAGGTAGTGAGGCATAGCCTAAAAAGGGTTGGGTACCAATGCCTTCTCTAAGGGGCTTCTTTACCACTTCATGATTCATAATATTCAGCTTCACCATATCTGTCCCATCCTTGGCTTCGTGTTTAGCATCTATAGCTGCAAGTTCTGCTTTTGACAGATGATAGATAATACCAGCTCCAAATGAGTCCCCTACAACATTGATTGATGTCCTCATGCGATCCCTGGAAAAAAGGGATCATATGGAATATAAATAAGAAGAAGGAAGGAGTAGTAAAAGGAAAATCTTGTGTTTAATAATTTAAAGTTAGCAAATACATGTTTTTGAATACCTATCGGTTTTATTTTTGTAAATTAAGAAGTGTTTTAAAAATTAACATTCTACAGAATTACAAAAAAAATGTAACACTGTCATACTTACAGAAGCCAGTCCACTGCTATCAGTAGGCTAATATCCTGGGTTGGAAGCCCCACGGCAGTCAAGATGAGTAACATAGTGACAAGGCCAGCACTAGGTATACTTGCAGCTCCTACACTGGCCAATGTAGCAGTCATGCTAGAAGATAAAAGAAGACAGTCATTAACCATGAAAATTATAAAGAAAGAGGTTGGCAGATTCACTGAAGTCGAGAGTTTGCTTTCTAAAGTAAAGAGCTTTTTGAATAATAAAAATGATTGTAATGGCTAACCTTAAGGAACATTTATATACTTATATATGCATTTAATATACCCAACCTACCGAACATCATAGCTTAGCCTAATTAAATGTACTCAGAACACTTACATTAACCTACAGTTGGGCAAAATCATCTAACACAAAGCCAAAGTTTTGAATATCTCATGTAATTTATTGAATACTGTACAATACTTTTTTTCCCTCTAGTTCAATCGACTCCTCATTGGAAAGCTCTTCAGCCTCGATGCCAACAAGCTCATGAATATCTTCTTCATCAATGTCCAAGCACTTATATTTTGTTACTTAATATTCCAACAACAGAAGAACCTTTGTTAAAGCCTTAGAATGTGTTTTCATATGTCTTCAAAACAATCTTCCAAATGCCATTCATGTATTGCTGTGTGATTGCTTTCCATGCTGCAGCTATATTCCAGATAGCATTAAGAATGTTAAAACCTTTACAAAACTCTTGGAGTGTTTGGCTAGATTCAGTCACTTCAACAGCCTGTGCAAATGTTTAGTGTAAATAGTATGCTTTGAACACAGCTATTGCACCTTGGTTTATTGGTTTAATAAGTGTGGTTGTGTTTGATGGCAAATAGACAACCTTTACATCAGGACATTGCTGATATGCTGTGGATGCCCTGGTCCATTGTCTAAGATGTGAAGGATGTCACCTGATGAAACAGGCCGTGGTAGACTGAGAAACACGTTGTGATTCATTGTACATTTTTTTATTAAAGTCTATTGACTTTATATAGACCTACGCAGCACGACTTGTATCTTGGATAACTTTTTCCACACCAATTTATGTTTGTATGGTGAGATTGTCTATGCAAAACTTGAACCCACAGCTGACATCCAGCCGTTACCTGTTTGAGCTACAGATGGATCGACTAGTGGAAGTGGGACCGGTTTTGCCCCCGTGAGCTATCTGAATGGCTTGTAAGAGTTCAGCTGGCTTTTTAAGTGCCATCCAACTTGGTAGTACACTGTATTATGGTTTTGATTGCCATTTGCCATCAGTAATCTTGCACCATTGCGGTGCCTTCTTCTTTTATATTTTTGTCACAGATCCTTTTGCTCACATTCTTGAATGCACTAGGGTTCTCTGAGTGGTAGATTAGGAAAGGCTTTAATTTGAACATTGCAACATTTCCACCAAAAAGCTGCATTACAAGTTCTTTGAATGCCTTGAATCTTGGCTTTGTCTTGGACCATTAATGAATGTATGTACGCTCTGGCATACACTTCCAAAACAAGCTTGTTTCATCAGCATTAAATATTTGTTCTGGTAAATATTTCTCCTCCACAATTATCCTATGCAACCCTTAAAAGCTTTGGCACCTTCAGTGTCGGTACATGCTGCCTCACCTCTGATCTTCACATTATGAACATTTTGACAAATTTTTAAGCAATGGAACCACCCATGACATGATATAAACATTTGCATATACATAACATCATCAACACTCTCTTTTAGCGTATGGAAAATACTTCTTGCCTTGACCTGGATCCTTGGTAGTCTAAGAGGTATGTGCTTCTTTATCTGGTCCATCCACGTAACAAGTAATTTTTGCATATCATTAATCAGCCCAGCTCTTTTCTTCATGATGACAGTGGATTTAACCGATGTTGATATCTTCACTGCATCATTGATTTGCTTTTTGTCCTTTAAGACGCTTGAGATTGTTGATTGCAAAAGCTCTAACTCATGTGCGGTGGGCATTTCTGGCTTGTTGCCTTCATGCTGGGCAATTATCTTGAGTATCATGTCAAGAGTAATTGCCTTCCTTTTCTTTATTGCACCAGAAGCAAGAGACACAGATGGGCATTTTGAAGACATGACGGGATGTGAAAACACAATTACTGTATCCAAAAGACACTGGCAACACAGAACACTGTAGATACATGCCAGTTTAGCAACATCCGAAAGTCGAAATATTGTAAGTTGAACTATTGTAAGTCGAGGAGCATCTGTATATATACAGTATATATATATATATATATATATATATATATATATATATGTCAGTAAAGAAAGGGTTTTTATGATGTGAGCTGTACCAAGGTATAGGTCACACTGGAGGCGCAAAGATTGTATTAACACCTAAACGAGATAAGCAGCTGGGGTGAACAGAGCAGTATGGTCACACTACCCTTGCAAATGAACAAACCGAATTTTATGAGCAAAGAAAGAATTGTTCACTTCACAGCGCTAATCTCACCAAATATCGTGTACTATTACGGTACACCTAATGTAACAAATTTAATTGCATTAATGTATTCAAACAATGATTCCGTAAACAGTGTACATCGCTATAATGTATATATACACTAGGAGAATGATCCGTCTAATTAAATATTAGCTGTTAATGTTATGTGGATAATAGAAAGAGAAAATCTATAGTTCACAAATATGTTGATCGAGTCTATAACATGCAGGATTAGTTCTATCTTCAGAAAGTAAGCGATCAACCTTGCAAGCATGAAATTACAGCAATCCCCAGAATGGTTTCACAGGCTACTCACAATAGGTGACCTCAATCAAATGAGGTAAGGAACGGGCGTTGTTAATGTGTCCGGTCCCAGCACTGATTCTTAAGTAGCGGGCTTAGGGTCCTGAGCGTTGTCCCTTGGAGATTCTCTGTTTGTCCGGTACTCCAATGTTGTTGTCCGCAACCGGTCTGGATGTCTTTAATAACTCCAACGTGTTATGTAAAGGGAACAAAAACGGCACATAGCATAATACTGTTTTAAAAATAGTACGAATTTATTTGCAGCACAAAAATGGTACTCACAAACGGGACCTCAGTTTATATGAGGTATCAATACAGCATCACAATAAAAAGGACAGTCGTCCCACACTATGATAAAAGATTCCACTTCGATCGTAAGTGTTAAGCATAAAAAATCTATAAGGATGAGCAGCCAGATTCAACACTCAGCCTTACGCGTTTCAAAGTTTAAAACTTCTTCCTCAGAATGCCTCTGAGGAAGAAGTTTAAATACATGAGATATTCAAAACTTTGACTTTGTGTTAGATGATTTTGCCCTAAGCCCGCTACTTAAGAATCAGTGCTGGGACCGGACACATTAACAACGCCCGTTCCTTACCTCATTTGATTGAGGTCACCTATTGTGAGTAGCCTGTGAAACCATTCTGGGGATTGCTGTAATTTCATGCTTGCAAGGTTGATCGCTTACTTTCTGAAGATAGAACTAATCCTGCATGTTATAGACTCGATCAACATATTTGTGAACTATAGATTTTCTCTTTCTATTATCCACATAACATTAACAGCTAATATTTAATTAGACGGATCATTCTCCTAGTGTATATATACATTATAGCGATGTACACTGTTTACGGAATCATTGTTTGAATACATTAATGCAATTAAATTTGTTACATTAGGTGTACCGTAATAGTACACGATATTTGGTGAGATTAGCGCTGTGAAGTGAACAATTCTTTCTTTGCTCATATATATATATATATATATATATATTTATATATATATATATATATATATATATATACAGGGAGTGCAGAATTATTAGGCAAATGAGTATTTTGACCACATCATCCTCTTTATGCATGTTGTCTTACTCCAAGCTGTATAGGCTCGAAAGCCTACTACCAATTCAGCATATTAGGTGATGTGCTTCTCTGTAATGAGAAGGGGTGTGGTCTAATGACATCAACACCCTATATCAGGTGTGCATAATTATTAGGCAACTTCCTTTCCTTTGGCAAAATGGGTCAAAAGAAGGACTTGACAGGCTCAGAAAAGTCAAAAATAGTGAGATATCTTGCAGAGGGATGCAGCACTCTTAAAATTGCAAAGCTTCTGAAGCGTGATCATCGAACAATCAAGCGTTTCATTCAAAATAGTCAACAGGGTCGCAAGAAGCGTGTGGAAAAACCAAGGCGCAAAATAACTGCCCATGAACTGAGAAAAGTCAAGCGTGCAGCTGCCAAGATGCCACTTGCCACCAGTTTGGCCATATTTCAGAGCTGCAACATCACTGGAGTGCCCAAAAGCACAAGGTGTGCAATACTCAGAGACATGGCCAAGGTAAGAAAGGCTGAAAGACGACCACCACTGAACAAGACCCACAAACTGAAACGTCAAGACTGGGCCAAGAAATATCTCAAGACTGATTTTTCTAAGGTTTTATGGACTGATGAAATGAGAGTGAGTCTTGATGGGCCAGATGGATGGGCCCGTGGCTGGATTGGTAAAGGGCAGAGAGCTCCAGTCCGACTCAGACGCCAGCAAGGTGGAGGTGGAGTACTGGTTTGGGCTGGTATCATCAAAGATGAGCTTGTGGGGCCTTTTCGGGTTGAGGATGGAGTCAAGCTCAACTCCCAGTCCTACTGCCAGTTTCTGGAAGACACCTTCTTCAAGCAGTGGTACAGGAAGAAGTCTGCATCCTTCAAGAAAAACATGATTTTCATGCAGGACAATTCTCCATCACACGCGTCCAAGTACTCCACAGCGTGGCTGGCAAGAAAGGGTATAAAAGAAGAAAATCTAATGACATGGCCTCCTTGTTCACCTGATCTGAACCCCATTGAGAACCTGTGGTCCATCATCAAATATGAGATTTACAAGGAGGGAAAACAGTACACCTCTCTGAACAGTGTCTGGGAGGCTGTGGTTGCTGCTGCACGCAATGTTGATGGTGAACAGATCAAAACACTGACAGAATCCATGGATGGCAGGCTTTTGAGTGTCCTTGCAAAGAAAGGTGGCTATATTGGTCACTGATTTGTTTTTGTTTTGTTTTTGAATGTTAGAAATGTATATTTGTGAATGTTGAGATGTTATATTGGTTTCACTGGTAAAAATAAATGATTGAAATGGGTATATATTTGTTTTTTGTTAAGTTGCCTAATAATTATGCACAGTAATAGTCACCTGCACACACAGATATCCCCCTAAAATAGCTATAACTAAAAACAAACTAAAAACTACTTCCAAAACTATTCAGCTTTGATATTAATGAGTTTTTTGGGTTCATTGAGAACATGGTTGTTGTTCAATAATAAAATTAATCCTCAAAAATACAACTTGCCTAATAATTCTGCACTCCCTGTATATATATATATATATATATATATATAACGTATATATATATATATATATATATATATATATATATATATATATACACACACACACTCAACGGCCACTATGTTAGGTACAGCTTGCTAGTACCAGGTTGGGACCCCCTTTTGCCTTCAGAACTGCATTAATTCTTCATGGCTTAGATTCAACCAGGTAGATTCAACATTTTGGTCCATATTTACATGATAGGATCATGCAGTTGCTGCAGATTTGTCAGCTGCATATCCATTAAGGGAATCTCCCGTTCCACCACATCCCAAAGGTGCTCTATTGGATTGAGATCTGGTGACTGTGGAGGCCATTGGAGTACAGTGAACTCATTGTCATGTTCAAGAAACCAGTTTGAGATCATTTTAATTTTGTGATGTGGTGCATTATCCTGCTGGATGGGTAGATGGGTACACTGTAGTCATAAAGGGATGGACATGGTCAGCAACAATATTCAGGTAGGCCGTGGCATTTAAACAATGCTCATTTAGTACTAAGGGGCCAATAGTGTGCCAAGAAAATATCCCCCACACCATTACACAACCACCACCAGTCTGAACCGTTGATACAAGGCAGGATGGATCCATGTTTCCATGTTATCTACGCCAAATTTTTACCCTACAATCTGAATGTTGCAGCTGAAATCGAGACTCATCAGACTAGGCAACGCTTTTCCAATCTTCTATTTTCCCATTTTCGTGAGCCTGTGCGAATTGTAGCCTCAGTTTCCGTTTCTTAGCTGACAGGAGTGGCTTCCGGTGTGGTCTTCTGCTTCTGTAGCCCATCTGCTTCAAAGTTTGAAGAGTTGTGAGTTCAGAGATGGTATTCTGCATACCTTGGTTGCAACAAGTGGTTATTTGAGTTACTGTTGCCTTTCTATAATCTCGAACCAGTCTGCCCATTCTCCTTTGACCTCTGACATCAACAAGGCATTTTCGTCCACATAACTGCCTCTCACTGGATATTTTTTCTTTTTCAGACCATTCTCTGTAAACCCTAGAGATGGTTGTGTGTGAAAATCCCAAAAGATCAGCAGTTTTTTAAATACTCAATCCAGCCGTCTGGCACCAACAACCATGCCACGTTCAAAGTCACTTAAATCCCCTTTCTTAACCATTCTGATGCTCGATTTGAACTTCAGCAAGTCATCACCACGTCTAGATGTCTAAATGCATTGAGTTGCTGCCATGTGATTGGCTGATTAGCAATTTGTGTTACCAAGCAATTGAACCGGTATACCTAATAAAGTGGCCGGTGAGTGTAATTATATATATATATATATATATATATATATATATACACAGTATCTCACAAAAGTGAGTACACCCCTCACATTTTTGTAAGTAGTGAGTGTACAGCCTGTATAAAAGTGTAAATTTGCTGTCCCCTCAAAATAACTCAACACACAGCCATTAATGTCTAAACCGTTGGCAACAAAAGTGAGTACACCCCTAAGTGGAAATATCCAAATTGAGCCAAAAGTGCAACCCCAAACATTCAAGCAAATCTAACAGCAACAGCTGATTTTAATTTGGGTAATTACATTGCTGGTATTTCTGTCTTTACTTTTTTACATTAACTGTATCTAAATATACATTATCAAACCCGCATTAGATATAACTATACAATCTCTTGCATATAATCATTGTGTAACATCCTCCATAGTTTATACATAGTAAGACCAGTAATACAAAGAGTATCAATTATATACAAAAAGTGCATGATACAAATTAATTAATTGTTATAATTGCTAATTATGGCATTTTTATATAATTGATATAATTTATTTTTGGTTTTAATATGTATAAACATTGGACAATGTTGTAATTATATCTAATGCGGGTTTAATATGTTTAGATATACTCTGGGATTCCATTCATCTGATGGCAGTTCCTGGGTGGTGATGTCACCAGTGGCGTCTGGTGAATTTTGAATATGGTGGGGTGCTAGACACTACCTCTTTAATTAAAGCCCCATCTCTCATATGGAATTTAAATTCCCTTTAACTATGTATTTAACATATTTTTATGATGTTTAAACACATAGATCATTTTTTTATTGCACTATTGCTGCCATATAACACAAGGGATATACACAGTTATATGCCAGAAATAGGGCAATAATAAAATTCATATACCTATTATTCCCAAATTGTGTCAACGAGCATTTCCCTAATGGTGGACTTCCATTAGGAAAAAAGTAAAATTCAGTCAGTCAACGTTTCTGTCCTTGCAGGGACCTTTATCAAGACTGTTGCTACATAAAAGATATAAAGTTAGATGAAAGCACAGTTAGTTCCACTAATAGAAAGACACCACATTAAACAAGATTAACAACCATAAGACACTTGTAAAGAAAAACAAAGGAAAAAACTAGAAAGGAAAAAAAATGAAAAATTGATACATGGAAAGTAATTGTATAAAATTGAAGTTTCATGGGCTATATATGGGTATCCCCATGCCTGTTTGTAGAGTGCATATTGTAAGGTCCAAAACCTTCCAATTAAATGTTGCATACATACATACTATGAAGCTTATCTAAAAACATGTCAATTCATGGAAATAAAAACAGAATAAGTGTTACACACTTACAATAGAGAGAGCAAGAACAAGGTCCTATTCCACACAGCGCCAAGTGTGTTGCAACTAGTTCTATATATACAAAGTAAGTAGCACAAGTAATAATATAGACCAGATAGTAAAGAAGACAGATAAATAAATAGATAATAAAATAAAGCCACAAGAGACAATAAGACTAAAGGAAAGTTAGACGAACATAAAACACTAAAGTAGATTAAAACGACTGCTATCCTCACCAAGTATATCCATACATTTGCATATATATATATATATATATATATATATATATATATATATAGTTAGTACAGGCATATACATAGGTGTAAAACACCTGTATCAAAGATATGCTAAGATAATATGCAATGGTAAACATGCTGCCTAATGCCCAATGTTAGTTTAATGTGTATATTAATAGATCACAGTAAGCGTAAAAGTCCTAGACACTGGCAATTGTGTGTGTGATAACTGTAGTTCGAATAACAACTGTGTTAAGCAATATATCAAGATAATCTGGTATACGGGAGTGCATATAGTGTCAGAGGGGCTGACGGCGTTACTTTGAAAATGTGTTGTAGGAACACAGTGTTGTCACAATGCGATAATCAAACATGTAGATTTTACTTACCTCAGTAAGAGAGTGTATGTTTTACTTAGTGGTGAACAGATTGTGGTCTGTGCTGCTCTTAAATACTGTTATGGTGGCGTGGCGTCAACGTATATGACGTCATCAGCCATGCGTTCGGGTCACAGTAATGAAGTGGGGTAGTCATGGAAACCATTCCTAATAATTTTCGTATTGAAAGAACTAGGAGTGTTTAAATGTATGCTGCTAAAAGTAATGGGATTAGCAGGCTGTAAAATCTTTATTACACTCCACATACACAGGGTATATAAGGTCCAGATTACACACGACCATAGTTAGGAATATCATAGGTCATGTTGATATGAGTCTATTGGGTTAGCTGACTAGAAAAGCGGTTGCTTGCTAAAACAAGCAAAAAAGGTGTGAGAAAATATATTAACTGTTTCAGAATACTATATCAGTGGGAATAGAAAATAAAAAATGTAGCTCAGTATCTAAGGGCTAATGTGTGCAAGAGCACAAAAGATGCTATAAGGCAATGTATACAAAACTTATCAAAAGCAAAAGATATACATGTAGGAGAGGGGGGCAAGAAGGAGTCTATTAACTGTAGGTGCTGTGTGTATGTGTGTAGAGCCATCACTAAAGCAAGTAAGCATTGTGTTGATTGTGCGTGACTAATAGATACAGTATATGTGGAAAAACCACACAAAAAAAGATTGGACTACATGATTGTATATAGTTTGGTAGGGAATAGATGGATATAGAGGTAAAACATATGACCAGAGAGTTAAGCAAAGTCTCCAAAATGGGAATGTTATTCTGTGCTGGTTGATGAACCTGATGGAAAGAACCTTAGCAGAGCTGGGGGAGGTAGTGTTGCAAGAGCCCCAACATTTGTCATTTAGTGTTACCTCAATAGTATGATAATACTATGTAGATTATGGTTGTTAGTAGAACAGAGCATAGTCAATGCTGGTATTGAGCCCCTTGGGTAATAGTGTTTCTAGTCGATGAATCCACCTTGCTTCTCTCTTGAGCAGTTCAAGGTTTCTATCACCCCCTCTTCTCAATGGTGGTATCCAGTCAATAAGGATTGTTCTAATCATGGCTACTGTGTGGCCATGTTGCATAAAGTGGCGTGCCACAGGTTGGTCGCTTTTCTTGTCCTTTATGGCCTTCCTAATTGCACTGCAATAGTTCGCCAGCCGCTCCCGGAAGGACATGCTCGTCTTGCCTAAATAGTATAGGCCACATGAACAAATGATCAAATAGACAACATATTCCATGGTACAGGTTAGCCTATGTTGTATCTGTATGGACTTTCCATTATGTGGCTGGTGACATTTTGCACCTGTTATAAAGGAGTTACATGTGATGCAATTACCACAGCTGTAGCAACCTTTCTTGGGTGTTGGTAACCAGAGACTTTGTCTCATATCCGGCTCAAAGGTTGTCTTGACCAGTATATCACAGAGATTGTTGGTTCTATTATAGACCATTCTTGGTGTTGGCTTAATGTAGAAAGGCAGAGTTGGATCTTGATTTAGAATGAACCAATTGTTCTCTATGGCTCGTCAAGTAGATCTGCTTTTTGGGTTAAAGGTAACCATCATATTCATGCAGTCTTCTTTCATCTTTTCTCCAATTTCTCTGGTGAGAAGATCGGTTTGTGTTAGGCTCCAGGTGTCCTTCATTATCTGTTCCACTTCAGTTTGTGTATATCCTCTTTGTATAAATTTCAGCCTCATTGCTTCCAGTTGCTTTTCTTTGTTCTTCTTGTCATTGTTGTTGCGGATCACTCTCATCATTTGGGATCTGATGATTCCTTTCTTGAGCCCTGGTAGGTGGAATGAGTTGGCCGTCAGTAGAGAATTTCAGTCTGTTGGCTTAGAGTAGAGGATTGTTCCAATTCTTATCTCTGGGTTAGTCATATCCTTATAGATCTCAATGTCTAAGAAGTGGATGGTATATTTGTTATGTTCCATCTTGAACTTTACATATGGCAATGCATTATCTATTCTGTGGAACCATTGTAGTAGTTCTTCCTCCATACCATTCCAGATAAGGAAGATATCATCAATGTATCTGCGGTAAATGCTGATGTTGTCCATGTTGTTTGAGTATATATACTGGTTCTCAAACCAGGCCATAAATAGATTAGCATAGGCTGGCGCCATATTTGAGCCTATTGCGGTACCCATTTGTTGTAGATAGTATTTTTTCTCAAACTTAAAGTAGTTGTGAGTCAAGCATAGATGTATACGGTCCAGAGGGAATTCTGTTGGTGGGCCGCAGTACATGGTGTCAGTACATGGTGTCTTTAGTAAGAAATTCTTTAGTTGCCTCGATGCCTATATTATGTGGAATGATGGTGTATAAACTGCTAACATCTAGGGTCACAAAAATGCTATCTTGGTTGATGTTTTGAATAGTGTTCATAGTGTTAAACAGAGTTTTGGAGTCTAATAGAAAGGATGTGGTTTGTTTGACCGTCTGCTGTAGAAAGTGATCTATATACTGGAAAATGGGTTGGAATAAAGATCCTCTTGCAGACATTATCAGCCTTCCTGGTGGACAAGTGATTGATTTGTGTATCTTTGGAACTGTGTAGATTATAGGACATTTAGGATGTGATGTAGTAAGGAACTCTCCCAATTTCTCATCTATATACCTGTTTTGGACTGCCATGGAGATGACATCATCAACAACCCTTTTGTATACGGAGGTTGGGTTAGATGTTAACACTTTGTATACTTTTTCATCTTGTAGTTGTGTCAAACGTTAATTCCTGTAGTAAACATAGTCCAATATGACTATGGCACCCCCCTTGTCAGCAGGATGTATGACAATGGACGGGTCTTCAGACAAACCTTTTAGTGCTTTCCTTTGTGCAATGTTGAGGTTTTGTCCTCTATTCTTGAATTGTTTGTTAGTTTTTTCCACCTCCTGTGTGTAGACTTTAATGTAGGTTTTGATGGCTGGATGAGTGTTGATGGGTTCAAATTTGCTTTTTCTGTAGAAGGGATTGCTTTGTGTCTGTTGGTCTTCCTTAAAAAATTCCTTTAACTTTAGCTGTCTATGTAACCTATTCAATTCTACATGGTTGGTAAACATGTCAATCTTTGGAGTGGGAACAAAGCTCAGACCTTTGTTGAGGACCTCATTTTCAATGTCTGTAATGGCCCTTGTGCTCAAGTTGACAACTACGTCCTCTGGGCAGCTCCTGATCTAGTTATTCTTGCTTTGTCTGCCCCTTCTGGTCTGGGTTCTGGTTCTTTTCTTACTCCCTTTTTTTGAACCTGGGTTGGTGGTTTAGATGTAATCCTATTTTTGTTGTCCCTGTTGGGCCAGGTACTTTCTATGTCTTGATCGCTAGATTCAGCTCCACTGCTGTCTACTGTGTTGATTGGTTTGCTTGTTATTTTGGTCCTATTAAACCTCCTATTTGATGTTTTTCCTGTTAGCCATGCATATACATTCTTCTCCCTGTACTCTCCTTCAACTGCTATTTGCTTTTTATTCTTGAAGTTGACCAGGTCCTGTTGGTACTTGTTGACTTTATCCTGTAATTTTGTTATCCAATCATCTTTCGGATCGTTCCGTAATGTATCCAGTTTGGTTTGTTCCAGGACCCCTATATCCCCTCCAAATTCAAGTATGAGTAGCATCAGGTCAAATGAACATTTGTTAAGGATACTGCACCATTTCTTACAGAACTCAGTGTTGTTTCTTCTGATGGTTGGGATGCTCTTCATCCTTAGTCCTCGTGGTATCATTTTCCTCCTATAATAGTCGGCTATATAGTTGGCATGTAGTTTGTAGTCTATTTCTCTTCTCTTCAGATTCAATAGTCTGTAGAATAGGTTAATGGTACCTCTCCAATTTCGCCTTGTTCACATTCTTGTAGAATTCTGTTGGCGTCCTCATCAGTGTATGCAAAAGTGCCACTGCAGTCATCCTGTTCATTGTCCAGGGTATGTGTACTTGCTGTGTGCTCCATGTGTAATGTGTGTTCACCTTAGGGTTGAACGTAAGTTGCTTCGTGCCACTATGTGGCGTTGAAGGGTGCTCTAAAGAATATATTCAAATATTTTCTAGTTTTGGGATCCAAGCACTCACTGTAGGTTGCCTGGGTGCACTCTATGGTAGATAGGTAGAAACTTTCATGGAAAGAAGAGGCACCCACAGGACTTAGTTAACACAAACGTTTTGGTCTTCGCAGGGACCTTTATCAAGACTGTTGCTACAAAAAAGATATAAAGTTAGATGAAAACACAGTTAGTTCCACTAAGAGAAAGACACCACATTAAACAAGATTTACAACCATAATACACTTTTAAAGAAAAACAAGGGAAAAAAATAGAAAGGAAAAAAATGAAAAACTGATACATGGAAAGCAATTGGATAAAACTGAAGTTTCATGGGCTATATATGGGTATCCCCATGCCTGTTTGTAGAGTGCATATAGTAAGGTCCAAAACCTTCCAAATAAATGTTGCATACGTATATACTATGAAGCTTATCTAAAAACATATCAATTCATGGATATAGGAACAGAATAAGTGTTAATTAACAATAGAGAGAGCAAGAACAAGGTCCTATTGCACACAGTGCCAAGCGTGTTGCAACTAGTTCTATATATACAATGCAAGTATCATAAGTAATAATATAGACCAGATAGTAAAGAAGACAGATAAATAAATAGATAATAAAATAAAGCCACAAGAGACAATAAGACTAAAGGAAAGTTTATGGTTGTTATGGTTGTTAGTAGAACAGAGCATAGTCAATGCTGGTATTGAGCCCCTTGGGTAATAGTGTTTCTAGTCGGTGAATCCACCTTGCTTCTCTCTTGAGCAGTTCAAGGTTTCTGTCACCCCCTCTTCTCAATGGTGGTATCCAGTCAATAAGGATTGTTCTAATCATGGCTACTGTGTGGCCATGTTGCATAAAGTGTGCAATGTTAAATGCCAACAGCATATGCTGTATTTTGCGAGGTCGAGCGGAAATGATTTGCTACAGAGATCATGTCCGCTCAACTGATATTAAATCTACCAATCATCTCCATTAGGACTCCTAAGCAAATATATTCCTCAAAAAAAAGCTCCTAACTTCCCATTGGCTAACAGCATTGAAGGGCATGGTAATACATTCCGCATGAATGTCATGTAAAACCCACATGGTCTGCCATGCACACAGCTCCTCCCTTCCTCCTATGCTTTTATTATGCCTTTTCCCCTTATGGTTAGCTTCTTGTCAGCTCACTTGCTTTACATTGCATAACCCAGCCCTCTTCCTGGTGCAAGTGATCAAAAAGAAATCTGGAGCAGAATCACAGAAGAACAAGGTGAGCACTGTGTAGAACAAATAAGCTCTGGCATACAGGCAAATACAGGAGGCAAACTTCTCATGAGGTAACGGGCAGGGGAATTTGTTGATGTTGTTCCCTGAACTGTAAAGCCACTGTTTTATGTTGTTTCACACATTGCAAGCACTATTTAACTGAATAATATCTATAAACTAATTGCTTTAATTCATATGCTTCACCCCTCTGTGTAATACTACTGGCTCTCCCTAGCAGTATTTCAAGCTGTTTGCAGTGCAGATTGTATACATGCATGTGCATCACAGCCTGGTCTGTTCATTTTATCTGCTTTCTTAGCAGTTTGTTTTGTAAGTCACAGACTCTGAACTACGTTGTAACAATGTATCAGGATTCCCTGCTGTGCAGACGAATTGCCATGCCAACATACTATTCATCTCCAGAGTTCTGTTTTTTAAAGAAATAGTCAGTGTTATGTTTGTTTTAAAGACACCTGATTTTAGAAATATAAAGGCAACAAAAAAGCATTTAAGCAGTCTGTATGAACTATGAGGTATAAAAAGCCCCCAAAAAACGTGAAACCAGAAATAGACTTCTCTGCTTCTATATAAAGTCACATAAACACTTAAAGGGATATGAAGCCCACATTTTTCTTGCATGGTTCAGATAAAGCATGCAATTTTAAGAAACTTTCTAATTTACTCCTATTATCAATTTGTCTTTGTTCTCTTGATATCTTTATTTGAAAAGCAGTAATGTAAGCTTAGGAGCCGGCCCATTTTTGGTGGAGCTACTGAATAGTGCTTGTTGATTAATGGCTACATTTAGCCACCAATCAAAAAGCGCTACCTAGGGTGCTGAATGATCTATGTTTTTAAACCTTTTAAAAGGGGTACATACATAGTTAAAGGGACATTAAACTGCCATATGGGAGGCGTGGCTTTATTTAAAGGGATGGGGCTAGCGGCCTACCATATTCAAAATTCATCAGCTGTCACCGATATATGCCATTGTAAATAGGTATTAGGTATAAGGGGAATGATGCCTGGCTCTAATGTAGTTTTAAATGTTTATGTGACTTTATATAGAACAGACCAGGCTGTGATGCATATGCATGTATACAGTCTGCACTGCAAACAGGTTGAAATACTGCTAGGGAGAGACAGTAGCAATATACAGAGGGGTGAAGCATATGAATTAAAGCATTAGTTTATAGATATTATTCAGTTAAATAGTGCTTGCAATGTGTGAAACAACATAAAACAGTGGCTTTACAGTTCAGGGAACAACATCAACAAATTCCCCTGCCCGTTACCTCATGAGAAGTTTGCCTCCTATAAACAAATTAGATTTATTCAAGAGATATGATTTATTGGATTCCGTAAAGGAACAGACCGGTGAAAAAGCTATAATGCTCAAAGCTGCAACTTATTTGATTGTAAGATACAATCCCTATAAATCTTTCAACCGAAAGGGAAAAACCAAGGAAGCTGTGACCTATATGAGGAGCGGAACGGAACCCTAGGAATCATAACGCCAGAGGGGTTTGCTGTTGGGGAGCTCATCATAATAGGAGCACAATCCACTTCATTTCGCATTGGCAAATATTGCAGATACGACCCATAACCTGAAGGTGAGCAATATTTTGCTAGAATTAAAAAGGACAGAACTAAAGGATTGACATTGACACTTGTTTTTATATATATAACAAATATATTATACACAGCTTGTATTAAACAAGGCACTCTACGATATACCCGGGGATAGGATTACAATTACCCTATATATGGAATAGGACAGCAAAAGATTTAAATAATTTATTTGAACACAATATATTGAAGGATATACTGGCCAGAAACTTTGTTTTCATTATTTCCAAACAACGAATCTGCTGTCAGAAACTGTGGATACATATTTTTTTAACAAATCAGTTGTCAGAAACGTGCGGCTAGATTACGAGTTGTGTGTTAGAGTAAAAAAGCAGCATTAAGAGGTCCTAAGGCTGCTTTTTTACGCCCGCTGGTATTACGAGTCTTGAAGGTTTAGGGTCAGCGCACACTTCTTTGGCCTTACCGCAAAACGACTTACGAAAACTTCGTAAAGTTTTTTTTCTATGGGACTTCCATAGCGCTGGTATTACGAGTCTGTCCTGGGAGGCCAAAAAGTGAGTGGTACACCTTACCCCGTCAAGAGTCCTAATGCATTTAAAATTCAGTAGTTGTGAGTTTTATGGTACAACGCTGTAACATAAAACTCATAACTAAAGTGCTAAAAAGTACACTAACACTCATAAACTACCTATTAACCCATAAACCGAGGCCCTCCCGCATCGCAAACACTATAATAAAAATTTTAACCCCTAATCTGTCGCTCCGGACACCTCCGCCACCCCTAATCTGCCGCCCCCAATGTCGCCACCACTATATTAAAGTTATTAACCCCTAAACCTAAGTCGAACCCTAACCCTAACACCCCCTAACTTAAATATAATTACAATAAATCTGAATAAATATTACTATCATTAACCAAATTATTCCTATTTAAAACCAAATACTTACCTGTAAAATAAACCCTATGGCCTAGATTTAGAGTTCGGCGGTAGCCGTCAAAACCAGCGTTAGAGGCTCCTAACGCTGGTTTTGGGCGCCCGCTGGTATTTGGAGTCAGTGATTAAAGGGTCTAACGCTCACTTTACAGCCGCGACTTTTCCATACCGCAGATCCCCCTACGCCATTTGCGTAGCCTATATTTTCAATGGGATCTTTTTAACGCCGGTATTTAGAGTCGTTTCTGCAGTGAGCGTTAGAGCTCTAACGACAAGATTCCAGCCGCCTGAAAATAGCAGGAGTTAAGAGCTTTCTGGCTAACGCCGGTTTATAAAGCTCTTAACTACTGTACCCTAAAGTACACTAACACCCATAAACTACCTATGTACCCCTAAACCGAGGTCCCCCCACATCGCCGCCACTCGATTAAAATTTTTAACCCCTAATCTGCCGACCGCCACCTACGTTATACTTATGTACCCCTAATCTGCTGCCCCTAACCCCGCCGACCCCTATATTATATTTATTAACCCCTAACTTGCCCCCCACAACGTCGCCGCCAGCTACTTAAAATAATTAACCCCTAATCTTCCGACCGCAAATCGCCGCAACCTACGTTATCCCTATGTACCCCTAATCTGCTGCCCCTAACATCGCCGACCCATATGTTATATTTATTAACCCCTAATCTGCCCCCCACAACGTCGCCGACACCTACCTACACTTATTAACCCCTAATCTGCCGAGCGGACCTGAGCGCTACTATAATAAAGTTATTAACCCCTAATCCGCCTCACTAACCCTATCATAAATAGTATTAACCCCTAATCTGCCCTCCCTAACATCGCCGACACCTACCTTCAATTATTAACCCCTAATCTGCCGACCGGAGCTCACCGCTATTCTAATAAATGTATTAACCCCTAAAGCTAAGTCTAACCCTAACACTAACACCCCCCTAAGTTAAATATAATTTTTATCTAACGAAATAAATTAACTCTTATTAAATAAAAGATTCCTATTTAAAGCTAAATACTTACCTGTAAAATAAATCCTAATATAGCTACAATATAAATTACATTTATATTATAGCTATTTTAGGATTAATATTTATTTTACAGGTAACTTTGTATTTATTTTAACCAGGTACAATAGCTATTAAATAGTTAAGAACTATTTAATAGTTACCTAGTTAAAATAATTACAAATTTACCTGTAAAATAAATCCTAACCTAAGATATAATTAAACCTAACACTACCCTATCAATAAAATAATTAAATAAACTACCTACAATTACCTACAATTAACCTAACACTACACTATCAATAAATTTATTAAACACAATTGCTACAAATAAATACAATTAAATAAACTATCTAAAGTACAAAAAATAAAAAAGAACTAAGTTACAGAAAATAAAAAAATATTTACAAACATTAGAAAAATATTACAACAATTTTAAACTAATTACACCTACTCTAAGCCCCCTAATAAAATAACAAAGACCCCCAAAATAAAAAATTCCCTACCCTATTCTAAAATACAAAAATTACAAGCTCTTTTACCTTACCAGCCCTGAACAGGGCCCTTTGCGGGGCATGCCCCAAGAAATTCAGCTCTTTTGCCTGTAAAAAAAAACATACAATACCCCCCCCCAACATTACAACCCACCACCCACATACCCCTAATCTAACCCAAACCCCCTTAAATAAACCTAACACTAATCCCCTGAAGATCTTCCTACCTTGTCTTCACCATACCAGGTTCACCGATCCGTCCTGGCTCCAAGATCTTCATCCAACCCAAGCGGGGGTTGGCGATCCATAATCCGGTGCTCCAAAGTCTTCCTCCTATCCGGCAAGAAGAGGACATCCGGACCGGCAAACATCTTCTCCAAGCGGCATCTTCTATGTTCTTCCATCCGATGACGACCGGCTACATCTTGAAGACCTCCAGCGCGGATCCATCCTCTTCTTCCGACGACTAGACGACGAATGACGGTTCCTTTAAGGGACGTCATCCAAGATGGCGTCCCTCGAATTCCGATTGGCTGATAGGATTCTATCAGCCAATCGGAATTAAGGTAGGAATTTTCTGATTGGCTGATGGAATCAGCCAATCAGAATCAAGTTCAATCCGATTGGCTGATCCAATCAGCCAATCAGATTGAGCTCGCATTCTATTGGCTGTTCCGATCAGCCAATAGAATGCGAGCTCAATCTGATTGGCTGATTGGATCAGCCAATCGGATTGAACTTGATTCTGATTGGCTGATTCCATCAGCCAATCAGAAAATTCCTACCTTAATTCCGATTGGCTGATAGAATCCTATCAGCCAATCGGAATTCGAGGGACGCCATCTTGGATGACGTCCCTTAAAGGAACCGTCATTCGTCGTCTAGTCGTCGGAAGAAGAGGATGGATCCGCGCTGGAGGTCTTCAAGATGGAGCCGGTCGTCATCGGATGGAAGAACATAGAAGATGCCGCTTGGAGAAGATGTTTGCCGGTCCGGATGTCCTCTTCTTGCCGGATAGGAGGAAGACTTTGGAGCACCGGATTATGGATCGCCAACCCCCGCTTGGGTTGGATGAAGATCTTGGAGCCAGGACGGATCGGTGAACCTGGTATGGTGAAGACAAGGTAGGAAGATCTTCAGGGGATTAGTGTTAGGTTTATTTAAGGGGGTTTGGGTTAGATTAGGGGTATGTGGGTGGTGGGTTGTAATGTTGGGGGGGGGGTATTGTATGTTTTTTTTTACAGGCAAAAGAGCTGAATTTCTTGGGGCATGCCCCGCAAAGGGCCCTGTTCAGGGCTGGTAAGGTAAAAGAGCTTGTAATATTTGTATTTTAGAATAGGGTAGGGAATTTTTTATTTTGGGGGTCTTTGTTATTTTATTAGGGGGCTTAGAGTAGGTGTAATTAGTTTAAAATTGTTGTAATATTTTTCTTATGTTTGTAAATATTTTTTTATTTTCTGTAACTTAGTTCTTTTTTATTTTTTGTACTTTAGATAGTTTATTTAATTGTATTTATTTGTAGCAATTGTGTTTAATTAATTTATTGATAGTGTAGTGTTAGGTTAATTGTAGGTAATTGTAGGTAGTTTATTTAATTATTTTATTGATAGGGTAGTGTTAGGTTTAATTATATCTTAGGTTAGGATTTATTTTACAGGTAAATTTGTAATTATTTTAACTAGGTAACTATTAAATAGTTCTTAACTATTTAATAGCTATTGTACCTGGTTAAAATAAATACAAAGTTACCTGTAAAATAAATAATAATCCTAAAATAACTATAATATAAATGTAATTTATATTGTAGCTATATTAGGATTTATTTTACAGGTAAGTATTTAGCTTTAAATAGGAATCTTTTATTTAATAAGAGTTAATTTATTTCGTTAGATAAAAATTATATTTAACTTAGGGGGGTGTTAGTGTTAGGGTTAGACTTAGCTTTAGGGGTTAATCCATTTATTAGAATAGCGGTGAGCTCCGGTCGGCAGATTAGGGGTTAATAATTGAAGTTAGGTGTCGGCGATGTTAGGGAGGGCAGATTAGGGGTTAATACTATTTCTGATAGGGTTAGTGAGGCGGATTAGGGGTTAATACATTTATTATAGTAGCGCTCAGGTCCGCTCGGCAGATTAGGGGTTAATAAGTGTAGGTAGGTGTCGGCGACGTTGTGGGGGGCAGATTAGGGGTTAATAAATATAACATATGGGTCGGCGATGTTAGGGCAGCAGATTAGGGGTACATAGGGATAACGTAGGTGGCGGCGGTTTACGGAGCGGCAGATTAGGGGTTAAAAGTATAATGCAGGTGTCAGCGATAGCGGGGGTGGCAGATTAGGGGTTTATAAGTGTAAGGTTAGGGGTGTTTAGACTCGGGGTACATGTTAGGGTGTTAGGTGCAGACATAGGAAGTGTTTCCCCATAGGAAACAATGGGGCTGCGTTAGGAGCTGAACGCTGCTTTTTTGCAGGTGTTAGGTTTTTTTTCAGCTCAAACAGCCCCATTGTTTCCTATGGGAGAATCGTGCACGAGCACGTTTTTGAGGCCGGCCGCGTCCGTAAGCAACTCTGGTATCGAGAGTTGCATTTGCGGTAAAAATGCTCTACGCTCCTTTTTTGGAGCCTAACGCAGCATTTGTTTTAACTCTCGATACCAGAGTTAATTTTATGGTGCGGCCAGAAAAAAACCCGCGGAGCGTTAACAGCCCTTTTACCGCCGAACTCTAAATCTAGGCCTAAGATAGCTACAATATAACTAATAGTTACATTGTAGCAGTGATGTGCAGTCACTAGAGGCAGGTGAGGCAGTGCTTCACCTCTCATATGGGCAAAAATATATTTTTTTTATTGGCTTTAAAAAAAAAAAAAAAAAACTTGTAATTTTCCCCCCCCCCAGCTAGCTATATGTTGTGCAATGGAGAGGCACAATCAGGTCTGCCCACCATTACACAACATGCTGCGTCACCTACTGGATGCAAGTGGTTAAGATCATTGCATGGCCCATTAACTGCTTATTTGAGGCAGTCCTATTTGGGCTGAACCAATCCAGCGAGAGGCATTAGTAAGTGGAACATAGGGTTGGGGCTGGATGTTAAATCATATAAAACAAAAATGGAAAAAAACAACTTTCATATATTTTGTTGCTGTCCTGTGAACCTGCCAGCTTTGCTAAAGTGAAAAAGAGAGTTCTGTTTTTCCCCTCTAAGTGCAGTGGAATGTGCCACTGTCACTTCCTGAATCCTTATACAGAGCAGGAAGAAAGGCAGAGAGAGCAGTGTTTCAGCCACATCTTATTAAAGTAAGATTTTACTGAAAGGGATTCTGATAATATTAAATGATAATTTAATGAATGTGGTTTAGTGTTTTTTTACTCTTTTACAGCAAAGGATCGTTTTTGTATTTTGTTTACTCAAACTTTACCCCCACTAACTTAGCAGCTTGCCTCTGTACTTCACACTAAATTATAGACTCATTTTCTGAACTCTCTGTAGCTCTGCTGTTTTATTACTTTAAAATGCAGTGGTCCCTCTCCCCCCCCCCCTTGTGTATGTGTGTGTGTGTCTCTCTCTAGCTATCCATCTCTCTCCTTATGTGTTGTTCTCCCCCATGGTCTCTTTCTCTCTCTGTCTCTCTTCCTCCCCCTCTGACTCTCATCCCTTATGTGTCTCTCTAACCCTCTGTGTGTGATTGTGTCTCTCTCTCTAACCCTCAGTGTGTGATTGTGTCTCTCTTTCTCTCTCTCTCTCTAACCTTATGTGTATGATTGTGTCTCTCTCTCTCTCTTTCTCTCTCTAACCCTCTGTGTGTGATTGTGTCTCTCTCTTTCTCTCTCACCCTCTGTATGTGATTGTCTTTCTCTCTCTCTAACCCTCTGTGTGTGATTGTGTCTCTCTCTCTCTCACCCTCTGTGTGTGATTGTGTGTCTCTCTCTCTAACCCTCTGTGTGTGATTGTGTCTCTCTTTCTCTCTCACCCTCTGTGTGTGATTGTCTCTCTCTCTCTCTCTCTCTAACCCTCTGTGTATGATTGTGTCTCTCTTTAATCTCTCTCTAACCCTCTGTGTGTGATTGTGTCTCTCTCAATAACCCTCTGTGTGTGATTGTCTCTCTCTCTCTCTTTCTGTGTCTCTCTCTCTAACCCTCTGTGTGCGATTGTGTCTCTCTCTCTTTCTCTTTCACTCTCTCTCTAACCCTCTGTGTGTGATTGTGTCTCTCTCTCTTTCTCTCTCTCTCTCTCTCTAACCCTCTGTGTGTGATTGTGTGTCTCTCTCTCTTTCTCTCTAACCCTCTGTGTGTGATTGTGTCTCTCTCTAACCCTCTGTGTGTGATTGTGTTTCTCTCTCTCTCTCTCTAACCCTCTGTGTATGATTCTCTTTCTCTCTTTATCTCTAGCCATCTGTATGAGATTGTCTCTCTCTCTCTTTCTCTAACCCTCTGTGTATGATCGTGTCTCTCTCTATTTCTCTCTCTCTCTCTAACCCTCTGTGTGACTGTTTCTCTCTTTCTCTCTCTCTAACCCTCTGTGTGTGATTGTGTCTTTCTTTCTCTAACCCTCTGTATGTGATTGTGTCTCTCTTTGTCTCTAACCCTCTGTGTGTGATTGTATCTCTCACTCTCTCTTTATTTCTCTCTCTCTAACCCTCTGTGTGTGATTGTGTCTCTCTCTCTAACCCTCTGTGTGTGATTGTGTCTCTCTCTAACCCTCTGTGTGTGATTTTGTCTCTCTCTCTCTAACCCTCTGTGTGTGATTGTGTCTCTCTCTCTCTAATCCTCTGTGTGTGATTGTGTCTCTCTCTCTAACCCTCTGTGTGTGATTGTGTCTCTCTCTAACCCTCTGTGTGTGATTGTGTCTCTCTCTCTCTCTTTCTCTCTAACCCTCTGTGTCTCTCTCCCTTCCCCCCCCCCCCCCCCCGAGTGCTTTTCTGTGTTTCTGTCTACCTTTTATTTATTTAATTAATGAATTGATAGTGCCATCTGATGGTGTGGCTTTATTTAAAGGGGTGGGGTCAAGTGCCCCACCATCTTTTAATTTCACCAGCCGCCACTGGATCAAGACATTTTTATATTTACTGAATAATGAAAAAATCTATAAGCATAATTTGCAGCATTAAAGTAAAAAGTATGTTTTAAACATATTTTAATGGGCATGGATTTCTAGATCTCATAATCAGAGCAAGCATTTTGTTATCTGGCAAGAGTTTCTGTTACAATCCTTTTAGACTAAAATCAGATGTTTACTAAGTTGACCAGTTTTCCAAGACACCATTTAAAGGGACATGAAACCCATATGAAACCATATGCAAATTTAAATAACTTTCCAATTTACATCTAATATCTAATTTTCTTCATTCTTTTGATATCCTTTGTTGAAAATCATATCTAAATATGCTCAGTAACTGCTGATTGGTGGCTGCACAAAAATACCTCATGTGATTGGCTCACCCATGTGCATTGCTATTTCTTCAACAAAGGATATCTAAAGAATGAAGGCGTATCCTAGCCACTGCCTCACCAGCCTCTGACGTCACTGCACATCACTGCATTGTAGCTATCTTAGGGTTTATTTTTATTTTACAGGCAAGTTTGTATTTATTTTAACTAGGTACAATAGTTATTAAATAGTTATTAACTATTTAATAACTACCTAGCTAAAATAAATACAAAAGGACCTGTAAAATAAAACCTAACCTAAGTTACACTAACACCTAACACTACACTATAATTAAATAAATTAACTAAATTAAATACAATTACCTAAATTAAATTAACTAAAGTACAACCCCCCCCCCAAATTACAGAAAATAATAAACAAATTACAGATATTTAAACTAATTACACCTAATCTAATAGCCATATTAAAATAAAAAAGCCCCCCCCAAAATAAAAAAAAACCTCTAGCCTAAACTAAACTACCAATAGCCCTTAAAAGGGCCTTTTGCGGGGCATTGTCCCAAAGTAAACAATATATAAATTGTGGAGTTAATAAAGAAGGAAACACATTAAAACGTGAAACTTTATTATAACCATATTAAAACGTTCCTTAAGACACTGGAACTATTACACACATATAATTCCTTTTGTCTACTGAATAAAGGGTTAATTTTCAGTCTCACCCTTTCACAGCATCGCTATTCCCGAAAGACATCAAGGATACAAACAACATATTAAAATAGGCCATGGGCTTGGGGAGATTGCATATAATAATTCATAGTATAACTATAATCTTAATAAAGGAGTGTATATAAATCTACATGTGTGATCAGAACATGAAAGGTAGTATTTCAATCCCTCAAATAGTGGGTGTCTGTCTCTTTAAGACGCTCACTGGATAATAATTGTTACCTTGTTTAACCACCTCAATGAAATAGTGGTAATAGAATCACTCCACATATAAGAGTATATGAGCACGTTATTTATTAGTTTGGTGAGAGGCGCTTGTGGGTAGCAGACGTGCTCAATGTTGGCGTCTGAAGCATGTTGTGGGTAGTTTTAATTTAAATTACGGCTATGTGAATATAGCATATTTAAACTTATTGAACTTTTACAAACTGTGCAGTAACATAGACTATTGTAATTACTAGTAAAACTATCTTCCTTCGTTAATCACGATTATGTGAATATAGCGTGCTATTACTTATTTAATGCTCCTAAGAGCATCAGCAATAATAGGTATAACGGTAATTACAAGTCAAATTATCTATCTGTGGATCTTTTATTCTAATCCGTGGTTATTTGAGAATGGGTAGTTCCAAGACACTGTTATCCATCTGAATTTATTGTGTATAAACATAAACGGCGAGATTACGAGTTTTTTCGGTAAGGCTTGCGGGGCTAACGAGCCTTTTTTCCCCACCGCTCCCTTAAGACAACGCTGGTATTACAGGTTTTATTAAACCTGGCGTTAGCGTAGAGCAAAATTTAGCTCCACATCTCACCTCAATACCAGCGTTGCTTACGTTAGCGGTAAGATGGCTAAACGTGCTCGTGCACGTTTTCCCCATAGGAAACAACGATGCTGAGCTGGCTGGAAAAAAAACTAACACCTGCAAAAAAGCAGCGTCCAGCTTCTAACGCAGCCCCATTGTTTCCTATGGGGAAAATAAATCTATGTCTACACCTAACACCCTAACATGAACCCTGAGTCTAAACACCCCTAATCTTACACTTATTAACCCCTAATCTGCCGCCCCCGCTATCGCTGACACCTACATTATATTATTAACCCCTAATCTGCCGCTCCGGACACCGCCGCCACCTACATTATCCCTATGAACCCCTAATCTACTGCCCCCAACATCGCGGACACCTACATTATAGTTATTAATCCCTAATCTGCCCCCCCAACATCGCCGCAACTATATTAAATGTATTAACCCCTAATCTTCCGACCCCAACGTCGCCACTACTATATTAAATTTATTAACCCCTAAACCTAAGTCTAACCCCCCCTAACTTAAATATAATTTAACTTATACTAAATAAATTTAACATAATTAAATAAATTAATCCTATTTAAAACTAAATACTTACCTATAAAATAAACCCTAACCTAGCTACAATATAACTAATAGTTACATTGTAGCTAATTTAGGATTTATATTTATTTTACAGGCAACTTTGTATTTATTTTAACTAGGCACAATAGTTATTATATAGTTAGTAACTATTTAATAACTACCTAGCTAAAATAAGTACAAAATTACCCGTAAAATAAATCCTAACCTAAATTACAATTACACCTAACACTACACTATCATCAAATAAATTACCTAAACTACCTACAATTAAATTAAATAAACTAAATTACGAAAAAAATGAAATTACGAAAAAAAAACACTAAATTACAGAAAAAAAAATTACAAGAATTTTAAACTAATTACACCTAATCTAATCCCCCTAATAAAATAAAAAATCCCCCCAAAATAATAAAATTCCCTACCCTATACTAAATTACAAATAGCCCTTAAAAGGGCCTTTTGCCGTGCATTGCCCCAAAGTAATCAGCTCTTTCACCTGTAAAAAAAATACAATACCCCCCAACATTAAAACCCACCACCCACACACCCAACCCTACTCTAAAACCCACCCAATCCCCCCTTAAAAAAACCTAACACTACCCCCCTGAAGATCTCCCTACCTTGAGCCGTCTTCACCCAGCACAAGTGGACCTCCAGAGGGGCAGAAGTCTTCATCCGATCCGGGCAGAAGAGGTCCTCCAAGCGGCAGAAGTCTTCATCCAAGCGGCATCTTCTATCTTCAAGCCAGCCGATGCGGAGCCATCCTCTTCAAACGACGTCCTAACACTGAATGAAGGTTCCTTTAAATGACGTCATCCAAGATGGTGTCCCTTGAATTCCGATTGGCTGATAGGATTCTATCAGCCAATTGGAATTAAGGTAGGAAAAATCCTATTGGCTGATCAAATCAGTCAATAGGATTGAGCTTGCATTCTATTGGCTGATTGGAACAGCCAATAGAATGCGAGCTCAATCCTATTGGCTGATCCAATCAGCCAATAGGATTGAACTTTAATCCTATTGGCTGATTGGATCAGCCAATAGGATTTTTCCTACCTTAATTCCGATAAGCTGATAGAATCCTAACAGCCAATCGGAATTCAAGGGACGCTATCTTGGATGACGTAATTTAAAGGAACCTTCATTCAGTGTTAGGACATCGTTTGAAGAGGATGGCTCCGCGTCGGCTAGCTTGAAGATGGATCCGCTCTGCTCCGGATGGATGAAGATAGAAGATGTCGCTTGGAGGATCTCTTCTGCCCGGATCGGATGAAGACTTCTGCCCCTCTGGAGGTCCACTTGTGCCCGGCTGGGTGAAGACGGCTCAAGGTAGGGAGATCTTCAGGGGGGTAGTGTTAGGTTTTTTTAAGGGGAGATTGGGTGGGTTTTAGAGTAGGGTTGGGTGTGTGGGTGGTGGGTTTTAATGTTGGGGGGGGTATTGTATTTTTTTTACAGGTGAAAGAGCTGATTACTTTGGGGCAATGCCCCGCAAAAGGCCCTTTTAAGGGCTATTTGTAATTTAGTATAGAATAGGGAATTTTATTATTTTGGGGGGATTTTTTATTTTATTAGGAGGATTAGGTGTAATTAGTTTAAAATTCTTGTAATTCTTTATTTTTCTGTAATATAGTGTTTTTTTTTTTCATAATTTAGTTTATTTAATTTAGTTTAGGTAATTTATTTAATGATAGTGTAGTGTTAGGTGTAATTCTAATTTAGGTTAGGATTTATTTTACAGGTAATGTTGTACTTATTTTAGCTAGGTAGTTATTAAATAGTTAATAACTATTTAATAACTATTCTACCTAGTTAAAATAAATACAAAGTTACCTGTAAAATAAATATAAACCCTAAGCTGGCTACAATGTAACTATTAGTTATATTGTAGCTAGCTTAGGGTTTATTTTATAGGTAAGTATTTAGTTTTAAATAGGATTAATTTATTTAATTGTAGTCATTTTATTTAGTTTAATTTAAATTATATTTAAGTTAGGGGGGGTTAGGGTTAGACTTAGGTTTAGGAGTTAATACCTTTAATATAGTAGTAGCGACGTTGGGGGTGGCAGATTAGGGGTTAATAAATGTAAGTAGGTTTCGGTGATGTTAGGGACGGCAGATTTGGGGTTAATAAAATGTAAATAGTGTTTGCGAGGCGGGAGTGCGGCGGTTTAGGGGTTAATATATTTATTACAGTGGCGGCGAAGTCCGGTCGGCAGATTAGGGGTTAATATATTTATTTAAGTGTTTCCGATGTGGGGGGGGGGCTCAGTTTAGGGGTTAATATGTAGTTTATGGGTGTTAGTGTACTTTTAGCACTTTAGTTAAGAGTTTTATGTTCCGGCGTTAGCCCATAAAACTCTTAACTACTGACTTTTAAATGCGGTAGAAGTCTTGACAGGAGAGGGTCTACCGCTCACTTCTTCCAAGACTTGTAATACCAGCGTTAGGCAAATCCCATTAAAAAGATAGGATACACGACATCTTTAGGTTTAATTCTCACAAACTATGTAAAATTGATAACAGTTGATGCTAATTTGAAACACTAGATTTATGATAGTGAGGCACTGTTTGATTTTCATATGTTTGATAAACTCCAGTCCTATCCATACCCACCCCCCTCCTCATCCCACCCCCCTTCCCCCCCTTATCTTTCCCTCCCGCTTTATCCCTCCTCCTACAGGTCTCTACCAGAAACCTCTAAATAACATATGTATAATCATCAAGAGCACTATGCAACTACAGGTACTCCCCAGTCAAGGTGTATAGTTTTAGAAATACACTTTCTGTTAGTTTTGTTTATAATTTTTGTTTATTTTTTGTTGATATGATCCTACCTGCCGTCTGTGTACTGCCTCATGCCTTTTATTTGTTGTTACTGCTCATAACTGCTATGACCTACATAACTGAACTGTACATGACATCTGTAATCTCATTTCTACCACAATACGTTAATGATGAAAGATAAGTCTAATTTTAAAATACTTTCCCACAATGTCAAAGGGTTTAACATCCCACAAAAAAGATCCGTTGCCTTTAAAGATTATAAACGTCTCTGCTGTGATATTGTAATGCTACAAGAGACCCATTTCAGAATAGGAAGGGAACCTCGTGCCTCCTTTAAGAAATTTGGCACTGCTTACTTTTCTTCTAATAGTTCTAAATGCAATGGAGTTTGCATAATGATAGGCAAAAACGTCCCATTCCATGTGACATCGGTCAATAAAGATAAAATGGGGAGATATTTGATAATTTCAGGGATGTGGAATCATAAACATATGACTCTAGCTAATGTTTATGCCCCTGGCGTGGGTGACCCTGGTTTCTTCCATCAGCTTTGTAATAGGCTCCTGGAGTGTCCCGGGGGTACCCTGATTATGGGCGGCGATTTTAATGTTGCCCTAGATCCTGCAGTGGATTGCTCCACTGGAAAGTCGTCGGTTCCCAGCAGGACTCTGAAATTAATTAAATCCAAACTAACTTCCCTAGCTGTTCATGATATTTGGAGACTCCACCACCCAACTACAAAAGATTACACTTTTTACTCCCACCCACATCAAAGCTATTCCAGAATAGATTATTTGCTGACAGATGTCACTAGTCTAGCGCATGCCCGAAACTCAATCATTTACCCCATAACGTGGTCAGACCACGCCATGATAAGCTGCACCTTTGATTTCCCTACCCATGCCCCCTACTCAAGAACATGGAGATTGGATGAATCCCTTTTAAAAGATCCACTGATACACATCCAACTAACAAAGTCTATTGAAGACTACTTTAAAACAAACAGCACACCTGATATCTGCCAGCAACATGTTTGGAATGCCCATAAATGTGTTCTCAGGGGCGAATTGATTGCTCTGAAAGCATCCAAACTGAAACAGCAGCAACATTACTTGGCTTCCCTACTCACAGACTTAACTAAGCTTCAAGACATACACAAAAAGTTCCCTAAAGACCACTCCCTACTTGAAAGCCTAGAACATAAGCGCTTGCAACTCAACTGCTATCTAGGGAAGGAGGCCAAACGCAAGGCGCTTTTCCTCAGAAAAACATATTATGAGGGGGCTAACAAACAGGGTAAACTTTTGGCTAGACAGCTCCGGAAGAAAACACTTAACAGGTACATTTTACATATTAGAGACGATAGGGGGAAAGATCGACATACATCTGAAGACATAGCAGACAGCTTTAGGAACTACTACAATTCTCTATACAATCTATCTACTGACATACCCACACCGACGAGTGTAGCCATTCAGGACTACTTAAAACAATTAAACCTACCTAAAATTAGTGAAGAACAGAGTTCCAAATTAGACACACCCTTTTCAGCAGAAGAGATCAAGCTAGCGATTAAGTCACTGAAAGCTGGGAAATCCCCGGGGCCTGATGGGTTTAGTAATGCTTACTATATAACTTTTAAAGATCTCTTGATACCACATCTCCTGGCATATTTCCATAGTATAGACCATGATAAACCCTTTCCCCCCTCGGCACTACAGGCCACCATATCGCTGATTCCGAAACCAAACAAATCTAGTACATCAATTCCAAACTATAGACCGATATCTCTTTTGAATTCCGATATTAAGATATACGCTAAGCTCATAGCCAATAGACTAAATTTAATTTTACCTGAACTTATACATCAAGATCAAGTGGGCTTCGTACCTTATCGTGAGGCGAGAGACAATACGGTACGAAACCTACACCTACTATGGTATGCTAAAACGACCCAAACCCCCTCAATTTGGATTTCCACTGACGCTGAAAAGGCCTTCGATAGAGTCGGATGGCCTTTTCTACAGGCGACATTACAGACCTTTGGCCTCAGTGAAAAAACAATTCATAGAATATTTGCGTTATATAACAAACCCAGCGCCAAAATTGCTCTTAATGGAATCCTGTCGTCCCCACTCCAAATCACAAACGGTACAAGGCAGGGATGCCCCTTGTCTCCCTTGCTTTTTACTTGCCTCATTGAAACACTAGCGACTAAAATCAGATTAAATAAAAATATCCAGGGTCTAAGAATAAATGGAGATGAATTCAAGATGTCACTCTTCGCAGATGACATCCTTTTTTCCCTAACAGAACCAGGGAAGTCTATACCCCACTTGTTAGAGGAACTAGCGATATTTCACGACCTCTCTAATTTCAAAATTAATCAGAGTAAATCTGAAATGCTAGGTGTAGCCATAAACCCCCAAATGGAAGATGCAATTACAAAAATATGTCCGTTCAAATGGAAGAAAGATTCCCTGAAATACTTAGGGATTCACTTGGCAGATAATCTTGATATGTTATACAAATTAAACTATGTCACCATTAAAGACGCCCTAATGCGAGACCTTTCTTCTTGGACCAGGAAACCTTTGTCTTGGCTAGGGAGGATTAATACAATCAAAATGAACATTTTCCCACGATTGTTATACATTATGCAGACACTTCCTATCCAAATACCTAGTACATACATTACACAGATGCAACAGCTGTTTAGCTCATTCATTTGGAACAGACGTCCCCCTAGGATAAACAAAAACATAATGTCACGTCCAATAACTCAAGGTGGACTGGGAGTTCCGGATATCGACTCCTACCGAAGGTCCATATTTCTCCAAAGAATTTTGGACTGGAGGATTCACAGAGGCCACAAGAGATGGATCTCTCTGGAAGAGAACCTAAATGTGAGCCATAACCCTATGTTCCACCTAATCTGCAAACAAATTAGTAACCCAATTACACAAGAAACACTTAGAATTTGGGATTCTACTAACAAGACTAACCCATATTTGTCCTCCTGTCCAGGCCCACTGACATCAATCATTCATAACAATGAGTTCTCTCTATTATCCTTAGTCAGGAACACAGAAATACAGACCAAAGACGAGGAAGTTCTGCTTATGTCCCTCACTAGTAATGAGCAAATAAGATCCCAAGAACAATTAGTAGACGCAGGCTACGGCTGGGCTGAAAATTGGTATACATACAGACGGACACATCACTACATCACGACACATCAACAATCCATAAACATGACTAGGTCATTAACCAACATTGAGAAAGTATACACTACCTCACCGCCAGTTAAACATAGCCTTTCACATATTTACAATATCCTCACCCAGTTGCCACCGGGCAATCTCCCACGTTCCATTGAAATGTGGGAGAGGGAGCTTGGGATAGTCATTACCCCACAGACGGCGACAAACATCTTCCATAACACCAAATCTGCTTCCACATCAGCATCCATTAAGGAGCTAAACTATAAAATATTACATGGTTGGTATTTGACGCCCAAAAGGTTACACAAACTTTATCCACAATCATCCAACAGATGCTGGCGTTGTGGCCATGTAGGTAGTGGTATGAGTCACATGTGGTGGTGGTGCTCCCAGATGAACATGCTATGGCGATCTATAATCAGTGAGATAGAATCCATTTTTCATACTGTTCTCCCACTTGATCCATTAATTTGGCTATTAAACAAACCAGTCAAACTGCCCCAACCCCACTATAAACCTCTTCTAAAAATTATGACAAACAGTTTGAAAGTTCTGATAGCACAAAATTGGAGATCACCAGAAATTCCCTCCATACACATGTGGCGTAGCAAGGTCACGGACTTGATTGAACTAGAAGAGTATGGTTCTTATCTGCACGATAAACGAGAGCAATTCATTGAATTACAAGCTACTTGGGAAACCCATATTAATAGCATTAAGTATCAATATACGAATAGAAATATAGGATTTGCCACTTACACAGGGAGGACCTTCTTAGGAGTACAGTTCATGATTATCCCTCTATCTTAGTTTTCTTTTTAAATAGAGCTGTTTATGTATTGAGATAGGCACTAAGGCACAACGGCGGTTGAAACTACTGAAATTACTAGAATTACATTGTTTATTTTTATTTTTAATTTTTATATTTTTCTTTTTTTTTGTGTTAAGAAGAAGAAAAAGGTTAAAATGAGAATCCAAGATACATGTTTTCTACTGTTGAAACGTTCAAACACGGGGTGAACCTGTATCCCCCAGCAGCACTGACCAAATGATTGTTATTGTATAATTTTGTATGTATATTGTGCTGATCTTTCTGTATTATGGATTCTTAATAAAAATTGATTTGAAAAAAAAAAAAAAAAAGATAGGATACACAATTGACGTAAGGGGATTTGCGGTAGCCTCGAGTAGCGGAAGAAAAGTGAGCGGTGAGCCTGTACCTGTCAGACTCGTCATACCAGCGTTAGGAAAAAAAGCAGCGTTGGTACCTCTCAACGCTGCTTTTTAAGGCTAACGCCAAACTCGTAATCTAGGCGAAAATGTACAATGGATGGAAATTGTTTGCCCTTAATGCGCACCTATTGTAGAACTTGATAACACATTGCAGTCTGTACAATCATGGTACTGCTAATAGCTAATGTAGCATGGATGGAACCAGTGGCTGTATGTGATTACATATAGACCGGCAGCTGTATGATTATGCTTGCCTCTAATAAAATACATATTGCTTGAATGTCTGGTAAACTTGTGCGTGTTTGATAAATAGCAACACTTTAGAAATCTAACTTTTTTTTTTTTTTTTTTTTTTTTTAATCTTTTTTTATTGGGGGTGAAGCTACAAAAAGAAAAACAATACAATACGATTCATCTCAGAAAAATACAAGTACATCTCTTTCAAATACAGAAAAAGGAAGAAAAAACAAAAAAATGAAATGACACGTTTCTGCGTTGCCTGACCTTTGCTTATTTTTCCAGTTATAACTGATCAATTTTACTGGAATATCTTAGCTACTCCCACCAATACCTTTTATCTAATTTCTTACATTCGCTTTAGGAACGCTCAATCCCAATCTTTTCCGTCCGAAATATTTTGATCTGTTCCTGAACCAGTGTCTTGATTTTGCCAACTTAATCTTTATCTTGAACTAGTCTATATCCTATGTAGATACTACGTATAGTCTGTCTTAACATATAATAGAGTATACTCTGAGTTGTCTCACGAAAACTCAAAGAAAATTAGTATTGCTACCCCAGAGGGGGGGGGGGGGGGACAGAGGGAGAAAAAAAAAAAACACATAACAATCCTGTCTTATTACCTGTATAACCAGTTTGGAGGTACTGAGCCATCTAAAGTTAATACTAAAAAGGGTATCGAGTCTCGAAAGGGAGATAAGATGTGATATTGTATTGTTATAGGTTCTCCGTGGATATAGGTTTTCCACTTCTTGAAAAATATATTAATCTTTTTGTCTACCTCTTTATCCAGTCCGATTATCTCTAGGAAAATCTGACTTCTCATATGATTTACAAATTCCGCTATAGAAGGGGGCATCTTTTGCTTCCATATTTTACATATTTGATTTCTAGCTATCAAGATTGCTGTATTTATAAATAATCTGTCTCCCTTGTTTTGAGATGGGTATAAAAAAAATATATGTTTTGCTCCCAGTTCTATCGTTGCTCCTATTTTTTTATTTACCCAGTATTGGATCTTATTCCAAAATTGTACAATCTTGGGGCATCCCCAAAGATAATGCAGTAGGTCCGCTTTAACCTTATGGCATTTAGGGCATGCTACCTGAAGTTGAGACCATTTAGCAATTCTGGCTGGGGTTAGATAGAAGTTGTTGACAACCTTATACTGAGATTCTCTCAGATTAATTCTATCTGTCGCCTCTGCTGTTCTTTTTAGACTATCTATTATATCATTATCTTGGATGTGTGGGAAATGGATTGCGTATCTCTGTTTAATCTGATTAATATGCAATTCGCCTTCCTGAGTCATAATATACTGGTACCAAACTGATATTGATCTGATGCCTGCTTTATATAACATTATACCTGCCTCAATATTTGTTTGCGTCCAGTTCTCACCAAGCCTTTTTTCATAATCATTTATAAGATGGCGAGCCTGTAGATATGCATAAAAATGTTGAGATGGCAGATTATATTCGCTTGCCAAATTTGCAAAGGATCTGATTATACCAGTTTGGGGTTCTTTCAGTTGAGATACATAAATCAGGCCTATATCCTTCCACATATGAAATATTTTGTTACTGTAGCCTGGTGAAAATGCTGGGCTGCCACAAATCGGAAGCAATCTGGAGATCTGGTATTCTGTCCTAAGTAATTTACAAAATTTCTGCCACGCAAGCACTATGTTTGCGATTGTAGTTAATTTGCTTACATTGCTTGGTAAATGTTTATATGGATAATGGAGCAGAGCCTGCAGATTGAATGGTTTAATTAATTCTGTTTCCTGTTCGTAGTATGTAACATAATCTGCTCTGCTGAGCCAATCCACCCCAAATTTGACCAGAGAAACTATATTGTAATATTTAATGTTGGGACACGAGAAACCCCCAAACCACTTCTCCTGGGTGAGCTTGCTAAATGCAATACGTGAAGTCTTTTTCCCCCAAATAAATAAAGCGCATGCCTTGTTAAAACCATTAATATCTTTCTTATGCAATAATAATGGTAAATTCTGAAGCAAAAATAAAAATTTTGGGAATATAATGGTTTTTATCACATTTATACGAGCCGAGATAGATAAGTAATATAGATTCCACTTTGCTAGATCATGATGTAACTTCTGAAAGATTTCTTTAAAATTAAGCTGATACCATTGTGCCGGATTCTTGCTGATCTTTATCCCTAAGTACTTAATACTTTTTACTTCTTTAAACATATCTGCATAGCTATTTCTATTTTTTATAATCCACAAAATTTCTGATTTGCTGATGTTAATTTTATACCCAGAAAATGAGCTAAATATGTCTATTATTTGCATAAAACGTGGTATGTTGTGTTTCGTATTTTGTAAAAATATTAGTAGATCGTCTGCGTATAGTGATATAGATACCTGCTGTTTTCCTAGCAGAACCGGAGGAAGGGTCTTTCTTCTATATATAGCTAATGGTTCCAGTGCGATATCGAAAAGTAATGGCGATAAGGGGCACCCCTGTCGTGTTCCTTTGCCCAGAGTAATATTCTGAGATAATTCTCCATTAATAAGGAGTTGGGATCTAGGTTTATTGTATACTAACCCGATCAGGTCAACCAGGGCGCCGGAAAAGCCAAACTTTCTTAATGCATTTATAAGATGGTCCCATATAATTGAGTCAAAAGCTTTTTCCGCATCCACGGTAAGTAATGCTATATCTTCAGGGTGAGGTTTATTTCCGGCGTCCTGGTCGACCCGATGTAGATAGTCAATGGTAGTGAGGACTCTGCGCATATTCCGAACTGAGTTTCTCCCTGGCATGAACCCTACCTGGTCAGGGTGTATGATTTCCGTAATAGATTTTTTAATTCTATCCGCTATCAGAGACATTAAAATTTTGTAGTCCTGATTTAGGAGTGAAATTGGACGGTACGACGCTACGTTAGTTGGGTCCTTATCTTTTTTATGAATTAGAGTCACTACTGAATCGGCAAAATAGATTGACTTCATATCTTTCTGTAAATAATATTTGTTGAATAATTTAGTTAAGGTGGCAGATATCTCTGTTGCCAAAATTTTGTAGAACTCTGCCGATAAACCGTCTGGCCCTGGGGCCTTACCGGATTTTGCCTTTTTTATAGTATCTAATATCTCTGCTTCAGTGATAGGAGCATTAATGGTCTGTAGCGCTTCCTGAGAGATTTGAGGGATGTCTAACCCCAGCCAGAACAGCTCTTTTTGCGTCTCGTTCACTTCCTCCTTAGCATATAAATTGCTATAGTAATTAAAGAATGTATTGCTAATTTCCTGTTTATTCGTAGAAAGTTTCCCTCCTGTTCTAATAGCAAGGATTTGGTTTGATTTCTTCCTGAATTTGATCAGTCTAGCCAGGTGTTTAGCCGATACACCCTGGCAGCCCTGGAATGTGGCCCTATTTCTTAATTCTTCCTGCGCTCCAATTTTCTTTAAAAAGCATTCCCGTTCTACTCTTGCTATTTTGTATTTGTCCCAATTCTCCTTATTGGGTACTCTGAGATATTTTGCATAATTGTTTCTAAGTTGGTTTGAAAGCTGTGTTTCTCTCGCCCTATTTTTCCTGCTTCTTTTAACCATGTATGCTTTCACCTCCCCACGAATAACTGCCTTACCTGCCTCCCAGAATATCTCAGTTTTGTTATCATACTCTTTATTTTGAATGGAGTATTCTCTCCATTTTTGCTTTAGCCAATTTACAAAATTTGCATTTTTGTTCATATACTGCGGAAAGCGAAAAGTATTAACTGCTTTCTTGGGGGAAACACCCGACATAATCCTTAAGCCTACAATCGCATGGTCAGATAAGATTATCTCCGAAATCTGAGATTCAACTTGATTTCTCATAACCTGCTCATCTAATAGGAACATGTCAATTCGAGAAAATTTTTTATGGGCACCCGATTCGCATGTGAATTCCCGTGCATCTGGATGCTGAATACGCCATGCGTCATGTAATTTTAGTATACGTATAAAGCTTTGCAATTGCTGAGCTTCCCTAAGATTGGCCGCTCTCCTCCGGACTTTATATCTATCTAAGTCTGGGCACATTGTACTATTGAAGTCCCCTGCTACGATCAAATTCTGCCCGATGTAGGGGGTTAGGACCTGCTTCATCTTTTCCCAAAACTTTATATCCCAGTTATTTGGGGCATACAAATTACATAGTGTCCAAGTCTTATCATCTATATTTAATTGTAACACTATGTACCTCCCTTCTGGGTCTAGTTCTTGCTTAATTAATGAGTACGATAGATCTCTTCCCACCATGATCGCGACCCCTCTCTTACGTTTCTCACATGGTGTTGCGACAATTTCAGCTATCCAGTTTGTTTTTAACTTTCCTATCTCTGCTTTTTTCAGGTGCAATTCTTGTAAAAATATAATATCTGGCTTATGCTTCCTGACTTCTTTGAGAATATTTTTTCGCTTAATGGGTGATGTTATTCCGCCCACATTCCATGATATTAACTTTAATGAACTATTCATTTTTCCTGTTTTTAATTATTACAAAAACAAAAACACAAACAAAAACACAAAAAAATAAAAAAATAAAAAATAAAAATAAAAGGGCCCTCTCCCCCATATCTCCCCCACCCTCCCTGTCCTTTTGGTGATATCTCCAATGCATTCTCTCTTTCCTAGAATAGCTAGTGAATTCTATGAATTTCATTATACTTCGATATTATTTTCTCTGCAAAACTCTTTTGCTTCCTCAATTGTGTTGAGTGCTATGACCCCATCCATGCCCAATACTGTAATTTTCGCTGGGTATTTCATGGTTGCTTTTAACCCTGCCTTGATTAGGCCTGAGCAGAATGGTGCCATAGCACGCCTCTTTGTCGACGTTTCCAAAGAAAAGTCTTGAAATAAGAGAATCTGCTTAGTGTTTATTGTGAGTGTCTGGGCTTGTCTATACTTTTGCATAATTTTTACTTTGTCTTGAAAGTTTAGATATTTTATCATGACCATTCTTGGTCGCGCACTGCCATCTTTTGTCTGCCTTACTACACCAACCCTGTGTGCCCTTTCCACCTGAAAACTCCCTTCTACTACTTGTAGGCCTAATAGTTTGGGTAGTGTTTGAGCACTGAATAGTAAGAGGTCCTCAAATTCTCCTGATTCTGGGAGCCCTATTACACGTACATTACTCCGCCTGGACCTATCCTCAAGGTCCTCGATTTTAGCTTTTAATAACTTGATCTCATCTGAATGTGTATCTATAACTGCTTCTTGTGTGAAGTGTCTATCTTCTACATTTGAAATTCTGGATTCTATTTCAGTAAGTCTATTTGAAAATTGTTTTATTATTTCATTTGATAATTCTGAAATTTCACTCTTCACCATTTCAAATTGGGGCAGAATCAGTTCCGCCAGCTGATTCGTTGTTAATTGTTTCTCTGCATTAAGATCAGGGCTCCTTAAAGTTACTTCTTGCATGTTTTCTTGTGAGGACTTTGGTTTCCTATCCCTCCTTGGAGGCATAGCTGGAGATTTGTTTCTAGAATTTGTAATAAATTTCTCCATTGGGTCGACTAGTTAAAGCTATTCTTTGTTTAGTCCTCAGCTTGGCACCTAAATGTGTGTATTCGACTGCACTTGTGTCCTTATTTACTCTGACTCAGTTTATGAAAACTAAATGATTCAGCTACCCCCTTTTTGCAAAGTGCAAAATATTACTTAAACAGATAGCTTCTGTGTCTTTAACCCTTGCTGATGGTACTTGATTGTCTAGGGCAATTACTTATTTATTCTGTTTAGCCTTATATGCGGAGACCTAACTTCAACCTTCTGGCCTTCTTCTAGCTCTATATCCGAAAAGATAGTTTAATACTTTATAATTTATAATTTTTGCGCAGAGCTATAGAGTCTATTCGCCTCTTATCTAGTCCTGGCCAATTTTTTCACTTATTACTGGGTATAACACTTTGGTGAAATGTACCCCTGTTCACACCTATGCGCAGAATATAAAACAACACGTCTCAGATACCTTTTACAACATTACACAAGTATATACAAAATTAGGCAGCCCTTTAGCAATTCACTGCTGTTTGTAATAACTCGACACTTCAGCACCCTTGTATAGAAACAACCCACAATGTGAACATTTAACTTATCTGGTGAGCTCTATCAAGTTAGCAGTTATTGACACACTACGTGAAGACCCAGAATAGCACTTGATGTGCAGACCTAACTAGTCATACAAAACATGAACCCTCTTTCCAAGACAATTTTTCAATACAGCACATACTTAACAAATTAAGTTACTTATACAGTGATTAAGTGCTAAACCTTCTTTGTGGGCTTTTATGCAAACTTATAAGTTTTAAGTTTTCTACAGATCTGAGATACCCTGTAATGATTTAATTTTTCAGATAAATTAAATGGCAATGCCAACCTCTGTAATAACCCAGTCAATCTGCTATACACTATGTAGCTTGCCGTGCCTTGGGGTGTCACAGCTTGATTTGCTTTCCCCCCCCTTCGTTTTCACGTTTCAGCTATTGAGAGACTCATACAGTACACGTTAATTTAAAGCATACCAGGTGATTAAATGCACACAAAAAAAAAGAAAAGGAAAACTTCTTTCTATATACAATACACGCTAAAAAGAGACTGGATGTAACCTATGTAGCAGATTTAAACAGTTTGAGTGTTATTGCTTATATTTTTCAACTTCTATGTTGTTTCACATGACTCAGGAAATCAGCAGTCTTTAGACTAAGCTATAAGTCCCAGTTGCAGACCAGTGACCGTTGTTCTCATATTCCGGCTCCACCTGATCTAGCTGTATTTTCAGCCACCCTTTGATAGTAATTTCCATGCAACTTAGTCCAAAAAGATCCACCTTCTGTGCCCCTCTCCTAAGGTTATTCCATTAACACCTCAAATAGACAATAAAGTACCGGGTCTCCCTCTGTGTATACTGAAGAAAGGAGGGACAGGAAAAATGGCAGAGACTAAAAGCAACAGTTCACCATATACCTTTCTGTGCCTGCATGCTAACTAGCGTTCACTGCCTTTTTTTAAAGCACAGAGCATTTGGGCAGCCATGCTACCATTTTAAATTTAGTGGGCCATTAATAACTTCGATATGGCATCCTCGCTTATCTTGCCTCTTCAATTATAGTGCGCTCTTTTCTGGGGTGCGTAGCTTACTCTTACAATCAACAGCCCTCTATTGCACCACCGCTTCAACACCAACAAATTGACAGCACTTCAGCACTCTACTTTACTTACCCCCCTCTTTCTTCACGGTTTTGCAGATGAATAGCCTTTTCTCCCGCGGGGATCTCTGCCGCTCTCACAGCCCTGCTGCTGACTGCGCCGTACCATGACAAACACTTTGGCGCTCGGGCGTGACGTCAGACATGTTCACCGGCTTACGGAGGGGGGTAAGGAGACTCCGTCCTCTTCTGCTTTACCGGGTAAGTGGATTCTTATAGGCACAGCCTTCTCCTTGTATATGGCTCTCTCCGCCTGCACCACACTGCTACTATACTGAACTTGTAGATGCGTTGTCCCGGATGAGACACCTCTCGTCCTGGGCAGCGTCGTCCTCATTCAGTATTCTGCTTGTGTTTTCTGGTCTTTGATTGGGGCGGTGTGTAATCAATGAGAGGCTGCTGCTTATCTTGTTTTGCCCCCGGCTCCTTAGTCTCGGCTTGTTATAGTAGCTGGACCCAACCAGCCTGTTGGGAAACAAAGGACTTCCTTTACCCACTGGGTCTCCTCAGGCAGGGTATTTGACTTTCTCCCCCGCAATAAGGCTCTGTAGATAGGGAGCAAAAAGTTTTTCCGCTCTACAAACACGAGAGCTCGAGCGCACGCCACCTCCACCACGCTCCTCCCACAGGAAGTCCGAATTACCTTAGAAATCTAACTTTAACATGATATACATTAGTGTGCTCTGTATGATTGTCTTACAAACTGGCAACTAATAAAATCCTCCTCAGTAAGATATTATTATACGTACTGGGAATAACATGACACATATCAGATAAGCTGTTTCTAAATATTTAGAAATATATAATATAATATACTACCTACTTATAAACTAATAAATAACGTGCTCATATACTCTTATATGTGGAGTGATTCTATTACCACTATTTCATTGAGGTGGTTAAACAAGGTAACAATTATTATCCAGTGAGCATCTTAAAGAGACAGACACCCACTATTTGAGGGATTGAAATACTACCTTTCATGTTCTGATCACACATGTAGATTTATATACACTCCTTTATTAAGATGATAGTTATACTATGAATTATTATATGCAATCTCCCCAAGCCCATGGCCTATTTTAATATGTTGTTTGTATCCTTGATGTATTTCTGAATAGCGATGCTGCGAAAGGGTGAGACTGAAAATTAACCCTTTATTCAGTAGACAAAAGGAATTATATGTGTGTAATAGTTCCAGTGTCTTAAGGAAGTTTTAATATGGTTATAATAAAGTTTCACGTTTTAATGTGTTTCCTTCTTTATTAACTCCACAATTTATATATTGTTTATTTTATACTGTGCTCAATTTAGCATAGTGGAGATACCTACTCCCAAAAAATCTTTTGGCATTGCCCCAAAGTAATCAGCTCTTTTACCTGTAAAAAAAATACAAACAACCCCCCCAACAGTAAAACCCACCACCCACACAACCAACCCCCCAAATAAAATACTATCTAAAAAAAACTAAGCTCCCCATTGCCCTGAAAAGGGCATTTGGATGGGCATTGCCCTTAAAAGGGCAGTTAGCTCTACTGCAGCCCAAAGTACCTAACCTAAAAATAAAACCCACCAATACACCCTTAAAAAAACCTAACACTAACCCCCTGAAGATAGACTTACCGGGAGAAGTCTTCATCCAAGCCGGACCGAAGTCCTCATCGAAGCCGGGAGAAGTCTTCATCCAAGCCGGGCGAAGTGGTCCTCCAGAGGGGCAAAAGTCTTAATCCAGACGGCATCTTCTATCTTCATCCATCCGGTGGATTGGAACAGCCAATAGAATGTGAGCTCAATCCTATTGGCTGATTGGATCAGCCAATATGATTTTTTCTACTTTAATTCCGATTGGCTAATAGAATTCTATCAGCCAATCGAAATCTAAGGGATGCCATCTTGGATGACGTCACTTAAAGGTACCTTCATTCAGCTTTAGTCGTTGGATGAAGAGGATGCTCCACGTCGGATGTCTTGAAGATGGACCCGCTCCGCGCTGGATGGATGAAGATAGAAGATGCCGTCTGGAGGACCACTTCGCCCGGCTTGGATGAAGACTTCTCCTGGCTTCGTTGAGGACTTCGGCCCGGCTTGGATGAAGACTTCTCCCGGTAAGTCGATCTTCAGGGGGTTAGTGTTAAGTTTTTTTAAGGGTGTATTGGGTGGGTTTTATTTTTAGGTTAGGGACTTTGGGCTGCAATAGCACTAACTGCCCTTTTAAGGGCAATGCCCATCCAAATGCCCTTTTCAGGGCAATGGGGAGCTTAGGTTTTTTTAGATAGGTTTTTATTTGGGGGGTTGGTTGTATGGGTGGTGGGTTTTACTGTTGGGGGGGTTGCTTGTATTTTTTTTACAGGTTAAAGAGCTGATTACTTTGGGGCAATGCCCCACAAAAGACCCTTTTAAGGGCTATTGGTAGTTTAGTTTAGGCTAGGGTTTTTTTTTTGTTTTTTTTTTTAATAGGGCTATTAGATTAGGTGTAATTAGTTTAAATATTTGTAATTTGTTTATTATTTTCTGTAATTTAGTGTTTTTTTTGTACTTTAGATAATTTAATTTAATTTAGGTAATTGTATTTAATTTAGTTAATATATTTAATTATAGTGTAGTGTTAGGTGTTAGTGTAACTTAGGTTAGGTTTTATTTTACAGGTACTTTTGTGTTTATTTTATCTAGGTAGTTATTAAATAGTTAACTATTTACTAACAAGTCTAACTAGTTAAAATAAATACAAACTTGCCTGTAAAATAAAAATAAACCATAAGATAGCTACAATGTAACTAGCTATCTTAGGGTTTATTTTACAGGTAAGTATTAAGTTTTAAATAGGAATAATTTAGTTAATGATAGTAATATTTATTTAGATTTATTATAATTATGTTTAAATTAGGGGGTGTTAGGGTTATACTTAGGTTTAGGGGTTAATAACTTTAATATAGTGGCAGCGAAATTGGGGGCGGCAGATTAGGGGTTAATAAATAGTAGGTAGGTTGCGGCGACATTGGGGGCGGCAGATTAGGGGTTAATAAATAGTATGTAGGTGTCGGTGATGTTGGGGGCAGCAGATTAGGGGTTAATACATATAATGTAGACGGCGGCGGTGTCCGGAGCAGCAGATTAGGGGTTAATAAGTATAATGTAGGTGTCGACGATGTTGGGGGCGGCAGATTAGGGGTTAATAAGTGTAAGATTAGGGGTGTTTAGACTCAGGGTTCATGTTAGGGTGTTAGGTGTAGACATACATTTTATTTCCCCATAAGAATCAATAGGGCTGCGTTACTGAGTTTTACAATGCTTTTTGGCAGGTGTTAGACTTTTTCTCAGCCGGCTCTCCCCGTTGATTCCTATGGGGAAATTGTGCACGAGCACGTACGACCAGCTCACCTCTGACTTAAGCAGCGCTGGTATTGTAGTGTGGTAATGAGCAAAATCTTTCTCAACGCTCACTTCTTGTCTTATAACGACAGGTTTCTGAAAACTCGTAATTACCAGCGATGCAGGTGAGTGGTGAGGGAAAACTGCTCGTTAGCACCGCACAGCCTCTAACGCAAAACTTGTAATCTGGGCCTTGGTTCCTACTTTTTCCTACCTTTGAATCCGTACAATGAATAATACCAATTCAATCTAGATGTCAATATATATCAGTATAAGAATCACATTATATATGTTTTAACAATATATGTTTTTATATAGCTGACTTTTTAACCACACATTCGGCTAGATTACGAGTTTTTGTCAGTAAGGCTTGCGTTGCTAATAAGCCTTTTTTCCCACCGCTCCCTTAAAACAACGCTGGTATTACAGGTTTTTTTAAACCTGGCGTTAGCCGCAAAAAGGTGAGCGTAGAGCAAAATTTAGTTCCACATCTCACCTCAATACCAGCGTTGCTTAAGTCAGCGGTGAGCTGGCTAATTGTGCCCGTGCACGAAAAATGTGCTGGCTGAAAAAAAACCTAACACCTGCAAAAAAGCAGCGTTCAGCTCCTAACGCAGCCCCATTGTTTCCTATGGGGAAATAAATTTTATGTCTGCACCTAACACCCTAACATGAACCCCGAGTCTAAACACCCCTAAAATTACACTTATTAACCCCTAATCTGCTGCCCCCGCTATCGCTGACACCTACATTATATTATTAACCCCTAATCTGCCGCTCCGGACACCGCTGCCACCTACATTATCCCTATGAACCCCTAATCTGCTGCCCCCAACATCGCCGACACCTACATTATATTTATTAACCCGTAATCTGGCCCCCCCAACGTTGCCGCAACTATATTAAATTTATTAACCCCAAATCTGCCACCGCCAATGTCGCCGCCACTATTATAAATTTATTAACCCCTAAACCTAAGTCTAACCCTAACCCTAACACCCCTCTAACTTAAATATAATTTAAATTAAACGAAATAAATTTAACATTATTAAATAAATTAATCCTATTTAAAACTAAATACTTACCGATAAAATAAATCCTAAGCTAGCTACAATATAACTAATAGTTACATTGTAGCTAGGTTAGGATTTATATTTATTTTACAGGCAACTTTGTATTTATTTTAACTAGGTAGAATAGCTACTAAATAGTTATTAACTATTTAATAACTTCCTAGTTAAAATAAAGACAAATATACCTGTAAAATAAATCCTAACCTAAGTTACAATTACACCTAACACTACACTATTATTAAACTAATTACCTAAACTACCTACAATTAATTACAATTAAATTAAATAAACTAAATTACGGAAAAAAACAAACACTAAATTACAGAAAAAAAAAAAGAATTAGAAGAATTTTAAACTAATTACACCTAATCTAATCCCCCTAATAAAATAAAAAAGCCCCCCAAAATAATAAAATTCCCTACCTTACAAATACAATACCCCCCCAACATTAAAACCCACCACCCACACACCCAACCCTACTCTAAAACCCACCCAATCCCCCCTTAAAAAAACCTAACACTACCCCCCTGAAGATCTCCCTACCTTGAGCCGTCTTCACCCAGCCGGGCACAAGTGGACCTCCAGAGGGGCAGAAGTCTTCATCCGATCTGGGCAGAAGGGGTCCTCCAAGCGGCAGAGGTCTTCATCCAGGCAGCATCTTCTATCTTCATCCATCTGGAGCGGAGCGGGTCCATCTTCAATCCAGCCGACGCGGAGCCATCCTCTTCCATCAACGTCCCAACGAAGAATGAAGGTTCCTTTAAATGACGTCATCCAAGATGGCGTCCCTTGAATTCTGATTGGCTGATAGGATTCTAATAGCCAATCGGAATTAAGGTAGGAAAAATCCTATTGGCTGATCCAATCAGCCAATAGGATTGAAGTTCAATCCTATTGGTTGATTGGATCAGCCAATAGGATTGAGCTTGCATTCTATTGGCTCTTCCAATCAGCCAATAGAATGTGAGCTCAATCCTATTGGCTGATTGGATCAGCCAATAGGATTTTTCCTACCTTAATTCCGATTGGCTGATAGAATCCTATCAGCCAATCGGAATTCAAGGGACGCCATCTTGGATGACGTCATTTAAAGGAACCTTCATTCTTCGTTAGGACGTCGATGAAAGAGGATGACTCTGCGTCGGCTGGATGAAGACTTATGCTGCTTGGAGGACCTCTTCTGCCCGGATCGGATGAAGACGTCTGCCCCTCTGGAGGTCCACTTGTGCCCGGCTGGGTGAAGACGGCTCAAGGTAGGGAGATCTTCAATCTTCAGGGGGGTAGTGTTAGGTTTTTTTAAGGGGGGGTTGGGTGGGTTTTAGAGTAGGGTTGGGTGTGTGGGTGGTGGGTTTTAATGTTGGGGGGGGTATTGTATTTTTTTTACAGGTGAAAGAGCTGATTACTTTGGGGCAATGCCCCGCAAAAGGCCCTTTTAAGGGATATTTGTAATTTAGTATAGGGTAGGGAATTTTATTAAACAAAGTTGCCTGTAAAATAAATATAAACCCTAAGCTAGATACAATGTAACTATTAGTTATATTGTAGCTATCTTAGGGTTTATTTTATAGGTAAGTATTTAGTTTTAAATAGGATTAATTTATTTATTTGTAGTAATTTTATTTAGATTATTTTAAATTATATTTAAGTTAGGGGGGATTAGGGTTAGGTTTAGACTTAGGTTTAGGGGTTAATACCTTTAATATAGTAGCGGCAACGTTGGGGGTGGCAGATTAGGGGTTAATAAATGTAAGTAGGTGTCGGCGATGTTAGGGACGGCAGATTAGGGGTTAATACAATTTAACTAGTGTTTGTGAGGCGGGAGTGTGGCGGTTTAGGGGTTAATATATTTATTAAAGTGGAGGCGATGTCCAATTGGCAGAATTGGGGGTTAATATATTTATTAAAGTGTTTCCGATGTGGGGGGGGGGGCTCGGTTTAGGGGTTAATAGGTAGTTTATGGGTGTTAGTGTACTTTTTAGCACTTTAGTTAAAAGTCTTATGTTCCGGCGTTAGCCCATAAAACTCTTAACTACTGACTTTTAAATGCGGTAGAAGTCTTGCCAGGAGAGGGTCTACCGCTCACTTCTTCCAAGACTCGTAATACCAGCATTAGGCAAATCCCATTAAAAATATAGGATACGCAATTGACGTAAGGGGATTTGCGGTAAGCTCGAGTCGCGGAAGAAAAGTGAGCGGTACACCTGTACCTGTCAGACTCGTAATACCAGCGAGCGTTAAAAAGCAGCGTTGGGACCTCTCAACGCTGCTTTTTAAGGCTTACGCAAGACTCGTAATCTAGGCGATAGTAATTAGTAAGATATTATTTTATCAATATTGAATCTTTGGGATATTAATATGTATGGACACCGGTGTCTAACTATGTATGTATGTATTGCACAATAAATGTGAATTTTAAAATATATACAATTATCTTTTTAAATATCACTCAATATTACCTCTCCCAACATTTAAGTTATATAGCGCTACCCTCCTTTTACCCTTTGTTTTGTTTACACTATCTTTTGAGGAGTATAGTGTTTTTCTTGGGTTCAGCAGCTAATTATTAGTTTGCAGACTATTATATCTTTTATTGAAACATTTAGTTAAATAGTGCTTGCAATGTGTGAAACACCATAAAACAGTGGCTTTACAGTTCTGGGAACAACATCAACAAACTCCCCTGCCCTTTACCTCATGAGAAGTTTACCTCCTGTATTTGCTTTTGCCTGTATGCCAGAGCTTATTTGTTCTACACAGCACTCAACTTGTTCTTCTGTGACTCTGCTTCAGATTTCTTTCTGATCATTTGCACAAAGAGGGCTGGGTTATGCAATGTAAAGCAAGTGAGCTGACAAGCTAACCATGAGAGGAAAAGGCATAATAAAAGCAAGGGAAGAAGGGAGGGGACGTGTGCAGGGCAGACCATGTGGGTTTTCACATGACATCCATGCTAAATGTGTAATCATGCCCACCCATACTGTCAGTCAATGGGAGGATAGGAGCCTTTTTTTTAAGGACGTTTTTGCTTAGGAGTCTTAATAGAGACTGAAAGCTAGATTGCAAGTGGTACGCATGCTGCGCTATTTTCCGCACTTTTACAAGTCATTAGCCGCTTACTTCTTCCTATACTGACGAGTCTAAATGAAACTGGAAAATTTAGTCGGATCTAAGGAACAACCACGGATATCTTCAAAAAAGCCAAGCTGTCATTGGCGAAACGTACGTCTGAGCATAGTGACATCACTAAGTGGGCGGAGTTTGTCCTACTGAACTTGGTAATCGAGGGCTTCAAAGACCTGCTTCCTGAACTTGGTGTGATTTAATACCTCTGACTGCAGCTACCAGGGTTAACCTTAGCATTTGCGGGGTGGACCGGAATTCCTGGAATGCAGGCAACCACAAGAGGAGCTCTGTGCACTGCTCTGTTATTCCGTGGCTGGCTGAGTGTGCCGAACGCTGTCTGACATAATGATATGCAGCATTCAACACATAAATTATCAGCTCCAATACCACAGAGTAGGGATCTTGCCTGTAGTCCTGGAATACCGGTCTAACTCCCCGGCTTTGGCTGCAGTGACTTCTCGGCCGTCATGCATGCCTCACTGTTTAGGATGTGGGGAAAACACAGAAACCGAGCAAAGCAGAGATAAAGCTAAAGCCTACCTTTGAAACGCTCCAACTCCGGCACCATCCATCTGCACCACTTAGTCAGAAACCCCATACTGAAGGGCAGATGCATAAAAAAAGTATTTCCCTCCTTACCCTGAACTACCGCTCCAAATAACGGAACAAGCACCGATATTTAAAAAAAAAAATCATAATAAAAAAAAAAAATCATTGTGTGCGTGGTAGGGCAATTTGGATTATGGGCTAACAAAGCGTGACAGCGGCACTGACATCAGAATCCATGACTGTCCCGCACAAATCGGAACAGTTGGAAGGTATGTTAACTGTTTTGCAAAATTAAAAAGTTGCACAAAACACATCAAAAATACATTACAAAGTACACTTACACTCATAATAACACTAGCTAATAAAAAATATTCTCAAAAAATATTGCACAAAAAAGTTATAAGGGCTCAAAGATCTCAGGTGTTAGAAAAAAAAGGCAGGCAAAGGACTTTAACATTGAGATAGATACATATACATGTACAAGATGTATATGTATGTATGTACAATGTATATATATATATATATATATATATATATATATGTATATATATATGTGTGTATTTGCATTAACAAGGTTTTTGTGTCTATAATGTTTATTTCCTCTAGATAGTGCATGTTTGCTTAATTGTTAATTTATTATTCCCATCATGCTTTATTACAAGTCACTTCCTGTTTTATTGCAAAGGAATAGAGACTGAACTGAGTTGTCTTCAAGATTTAAGTATTATTGTGTGTGTAAATTAAGCCATCTGCCAACTGACAGTCATGTATGTCGCGGTTTTTCCCAACTTTATTTAAACCATTTCATTACTGTCCATGAACAAGCACATTTCTCTAAAGCTAATCTTTTATTTTTTATCTGTTAATGTCTAAGAAATAGATAGATTTATACCTCAACAAACAATATCTTTATTTGTTATATGATACTTTCTTTCACATAAATGAATGTGTATTTGTATTTCTAGAAGTCATGATATGCTTTTATCTCGTGTTTTTTTTTTATAAATGATTATTAATGCTAGAATTTGTACATATTTATTTGCACATATTTGTATATATATATATATATATATATATATATATATATATATATATATATATATATATATATATATATACAGTATATATATATATATATATATATATATATATATACATATATATATATATTATATATACATATATATATATATATATATATATATATATATATATGTGTGTGTGTGTGTGTGTGTGTGTGTGTTATGTCTTTTGCAAACATATTTACATGTCCCTAAGTTCCTTATTTTGTTCTTAACAATGTTGTCTGTCATATATCTGTGTTTATTTATACCACTATATGTATATAGTGTAAATGTATTATTATTCTGAGCAGGAATAATTGCGAATATAACATGTCATCAGGGTATCATATGTATTTATTTGCAATCAATGGATATTTTAAGAGCTAGACCAGTTTTCTTTCTGTACCTGTGTAACCCCTCCTGATTGCAATCTAGTTTTAAAAACCACCCCTACACAGGTGTTATAAAATGGGCTGGCATATAACATAACATTTATTACTGAAAAAGAAATTCAAGAGAAGAAAGAAATACACTGGAAATATCATGACAGTAAAGAGGTGATTTTAATTCCTGCTGTATCTGAATCATAACAGTTTAATGTTAGGTGGACTATACCTTTGAGCTATCAGTTTAAGATTATATTGAATCAAACATCAATTCGAATTTTAAAATCATTGACTAAAATACTACACTGTGTGTCCTAACGTTAGCATCAATGTTTATCTAATTTCACATATACACACTTTCAAAGTATAATACACAATGTAACAAATGGCACTTACAAGTTCTGATGAGTGATCAATGACACAAGTATCAAGCAATTTGATTTGTTAGTGATAGTTTAAAATGTATATTTGAATCAGATTGGCTGATGTCATAAATCATGTGATTATGCATATTCCAATCAAAAGTGGTTGAAAAATTCACTAGTGTGTGGGTTGTTCAGGAGTTTGCATCATAATTAGTGCGAAAAGTGTTGCATCAAAATTGGTGCGAAGTGTAGAGTGGAACTTGTATTACATGGCTTAAACATGGTGCAAATATTGGCTGTTCCAATTCAGCCAATAGAATGCGAGCTCAATCCTATTGGCTGATTGGATCAGCCAATAGGATTGAACTTCAATCCTATTGGCTGATTGCATCAGCCAATAGGATTTTTTCTACCGTAATTCCGATTGGCTGATACAATTCTATCAGCCAATCGGAATCTAAGGGACGCCATCTTGGATGACATCACTTAAAGGTACCTTCATTCTGTGTTAGTCGTTAGATGAAGAGGACGCTCCGCGTCGGATGTCTTATAGTTGGACCCACTCCGCGCCGGATGGATGAAGATAGAAGATGCCGTCTGGATGAAGACTTCTGCCTGTCTGGAGGACCACTTCTGCCCGGCTTGGATGAAGACTTCTGCCCGTCTGGAGGACCACTTCGCCCAGCTTGGATGAAGACGTCTCCCGGTAAGTCGATCTTCAGGGGGTTAGTGTTAGGTTTTTTTAAGGGTGTATTGGGTGGGTTTTATTTTTAGGTTTGGGACTTTGGGCGGCAAAGGAGCTAACTGCCCTTTTAAGGGCAATGCCCATCCAAATGCCCTTTTCAGGGCAATGGGGAGCTTAGGTTTTTTTTAGATAGGTTTTTATTTGCGGGTTGGTTGTGTGGGTGGTGGGTTTTACTGTTGGGGGGGTTGTTTGTATTTTTTTTTTACAGGTAAAAGAGCTGATTACTTTGGGGCAATGCCCCACAAAAGGCCCTTTTAAGGGATTTTGGTAGTTTAGTTTAGGCTAGGGTTTTTTTTTTATTTTGGGGGGGCTTTTATTTTAATAGGGCTATTAGATTAGGTGTAATCAGTTTAAATTACTGTAATTTGTTTATTATTTTATGTAATTTAGTGTTTGTTTGTTTTTTGTACTTTAGCTAATTTAATTTAGGTACTTGTATGTAATTTATTTAATTGTATTTAATTTAGTTAATTTATTTAATTATAGTGTAGTGCTAGGTGTAATTGTAACTTAGTTAATAACTATTTAGTAACTAGTCTACCTAGTTAAAATAAATACAAACTTGCCTGTAAAATAAAAACAAATCCTAAGCTAGCTACAATGTAACTATTAGTTATATTGTAGCTATCTTAGGGTTTATTTTACAGGTAAGTATTTAGTTTTAAATAGGAATAATTTAGTCAATGATAGGATTTTTTAGTTAGATTTCTTTTAATTATATTTAAGTTAGGGGGTGTTAGAGTTAGACTTAGATTTAGGGGTTAATAACTTTAATATAGTGGCTGCGATGTTGGGGGTGGCAGATTAGGGGTTAATAAATGTAGGTAGGTGGCAGCGATGTTAGGGATGGCAAATTAGGGGTTAATAATATTTAATTAGTGTTTGCAAGGTGGGAGTGCGGCGGTTTAGGGGTTAATATATTTACTATAGTGGCGGCGATGTCCGGTTCGGCAGATTAGGGGTTAAAAATATTCTTTTAGTGTTTGCAATGTGGGAGGGCCTCGGTTTAGGGGTTAATAGGTAGTTTATGGGTGTTAGTGTACTTTTTAGCACTTAACTACTGACTTTAAAATGCGGTACCAGTCTTGACAGGAGAGGGTCTACCGCTCACTTTTTGGCAGACTCGTAATACCGGCGCTATGCAAGTCCCATTGAAAAAAGAGGATACGCAATTTACGTAAGTGGATTTGCTGTATTTTCAAGTCTGGCCAAAAAAGTGAGCGGTACACCTGTACCTGCAAGACTCATAATACCAGCGGGCGTTAAAAAGCAGCGTTAGGACCGGCTAACGCTGCTTTTTAAGTCTAACGCAAAACTCGTAATATAGCCGATTTTTTCTGGATATCCATGGAAAGTTTTAACTGAGGCCTTTATATAATCTATGGAAATTTTTAACAGAGGCCTTTATATAATTTTAATATAGCATGTTCTTATTTTAACAGACTTTGATACTGTGATGAACATAAATAATTAAATAATTCCTATTTTATGACATTTAATTCATTAGACTTTGGTCTGGACTCTAAAATGCTATTTTTAGTTTTTAAATAATTGTGTTTAATTAAGTATTTTGAATTATAGTTTGTTGACCCCAGAAAGAAAACATCTCCACAGACTAAACAATATTCTGGAACGTAGCCCCTAACATATGAACAGAAGATGTAGGACTCCAGCTATAAACAGAAGTTTGATGGACTAACATAAAAATCAAACTCTAAAGAAAGTTCTAAATTAGCAAATTGAAAATCATTGTATTGAGCTTCTCACACCATGTTTTCCAGATTACTGAATCTTTCTTACAATCAGCAGTTCATATCATGTTTTTGTAGTTCATTTTCATAAATTATCATGTTTTACATGGTGTAGTCTTTAAAGGATTAGCTCTAAGATTGAATGATATTGGACCATGTATTGAGTCAACCTATCTGTACTCTAAGTATGATTATAATTTCTGATGACTTCTGTGTATGACCTCCTACTGCCTTTTGACCTGCCTTTGGATCACTATGTATGAACACCCATACATAAACCTGTTTGCTGTGTTCTGATATCTGGAAACCCCCTTGCTTTCTACCTGAATTCTTATGTATTATCCTGCCTGACAACTGTGTTTCCCTGCTTTTATTGTTGAACTATGCTGTCTGCAACGTTTGCCCTAATATTGTAGTACCTCTTGTTCTAGCTTCCTTGTTTGCCAAGTACTGGACTGAGTTTTATATAATTCAGTTGCTGTAGTCTTTTAGTATTTCATGTTTCAGTTTTCCTGTTTGACATTTATTGAAATAAGCTTCACCTGCATCCTTATAGTCTGGCCTGTTTTTAATAAGTCTCCAGATGATGTCGTGCTACATCCAGTATTGTTTCTTTTTTTTTGTATTTCTATAAATACTTTGACCAGTGGGTTTAATAGCAAGATTATACAAATGCATTAATAAAAATGACAGTGCTTGTGTGCATAATTAATTTAAATAAAGTAAAAATGGATCTATTCCAATCTTTTTTATATATATATAATAGAAAAACAGGAAGAACAGACAGTTTTTTTTTTAGCAAAGTATGAAGATAATTAAAGGAACATTAAACACTTTGAGATGGTAATATAAAATGATAAATCTTATATATAAAAAAAGTCTGCACTATACTTTCATTATTTATGTTGTCCCCTTTTCCTGTAATTCCTTTCTGAAATTCTGAGCTTTTTAGTATCTGTTAGAAATGGAAGTGCAGAACACTGTTATATTCCACACAGCCATTGGCTGCACACTCTAGTTACCTATTTAAAGCTGTCTCTAATTGGCCACAGCAGAGAAGGTAACCTAAGTTACAACATGGCAGCTCCCATTGTTTTATAGACACTAAAACTTTACACTTATTTTGTCAATATTTAAACAACTTATGAAACTAAAAAATACATCTACTAGTTATTCACAGACTAATCTTTTCTTGGAATGCTTCATTCTATCTAGCATTTATTTAGTGTTTAATTTCCTTTTAACTCACATGAGAATTGATCTCCAAAACTCCAAAAAACTGCCAAGAAACAGGATTAGAAAGATTGGAATCAACACCAAAAGTTGTAAAAATGTTTATCTATGGAGTATCCTGATAAAAAAAGGATCATTAAGTTGCCATGAAACATCCTACTACTATAATAATTCTTCTGAAACTACACTGCTGACTGTCTCTGGGTCTCTCTGTTTTCCATACATTTTACACATTCATGCAACTTCAATACTTTATTTATTTTGTATAACTAAACAGATTTTACATTCATTTAGACAATCAATTCAAGCAGGTATTTTGACCTACAATATTCCAATTGATAAGAAATGTCCATGAATAACAAATGTTATGCATTACATTAGATAATACATTACCTGACTGTTGCTATTTGTCCTGCATCTAGGGTTATTCCATTCATCTGAGCAATAAATATGGCAGCCACTGCCTCATATAGGGCTGTGCCATCCATATTAATGGTAGCTCCGATGGGCAGAACAAAACGTGTGACTCGTTTATCAATCTTCAGGTTCTCTTCTAAGCATCGAAATGTCACAGGGAGGGTACCAGCACTGAAGCATGAAGAATAATAAAATATTAGTAGGCAATGTGCCATATTTACCAATCATTTTGTGAAGAATCTTTTATCTAATCTAACCAGTAACCAATAACTTTTTTTTACTTGGATAACTGTACAAATTGCTGTTGCCTACATTTTCAAGTCATCCTAACAGAGTATCATAAAAGTATTCAGTTAGCAACTGGCGATAATTGTGTCTTTGATGACCTCATAGGGTAAGCTGCAAATGTGTAAAGCTTACTGTAGGTTCACATTTTGGGACAGATTACTAGTGGAGCGCTAACAGTTACGTGCAAGTGATAAAGGTTTTTTTGCGGGTGTTTTCGCACGTCAGGTTTTCCGCTCGTATTATAAGTTGAAAGTAAACACGATCGCTTAAGTGCAATTCAAGTTAACGTGCGTCGGGCTTGTGCTTCCTCTGAGGTTTGGTTAACTGTCGCAACATAAAAAAGTGTAACAAAACACATCAAAAATACAAAGTACAATTACACTCATACACTCAAAGGTGCAAGGAAAAAAAGGAGGGCAAAAGGCTTTGACATAGAGAAACATACCTATAAATGTCTAAAGATGTATGTGTGTGTATATATATGCATATAAGTATTTACAGACAAATATACACATATTAACACATATAGACATATATATATAAGTTCATTGAAGTAGATGAAAACATGAAAAATCATATTTATGCAATATTCATATTTAATAAAAGTTTTAACTATGTATTTACTGTAAATATTTCACATTCCAATGTTCTGCACATAGCAGGAAATGTTCTAAGTATTTATAAATAGATATTCCTACATATATATCTGTATATATTTATACTTATATATAATTGTGTATATATATATATATATATATATATATATATATATATATATATATATATACAGGGAGTGCAGAATTATTAGGCAAGTTGTATTTTTGAGGATTAATTTTATTATTGAACAACAACCATGTTCTCAATGAACCCAAAAAACTCATTAATATCAAAGCTGAATAGTTTTGGAAGTAGTTTTTAGTTTGTTTTTAGTTATAGCTATTTTAGGGGGATATCTGTGTGTGCAGGTGACTATTACTGTGCATAATTATTAGGCAACTTAACAAAAAACAAATATATACCCATTTCAATTATTTATTTTTACCAGTGAAACCAATATAACATCTCAACATTCACAAATATACATTTCTGACATTCAAAAACAAAACAAAAACAAATCAGTGACCAATATAGCCACCTTTCTTTGCAAGGACACTCAAAAGCCTGCCATCCATGGATTCTGTCAGTGTCTTGATCTGTTCACCATCAACATTGCGTGCAGCAGCAACCACAGCCTCCCAGACACTGTTCAGAGAGGTGTACTGTTTTCCCTCCTTGTAAATCTCACATTTGATGATGGACCACAGGTTCTCAATGGGGTTCAGATCAGGTGAACAAGGAGGCCATGTCATTAGAATTTCTTCTTTTATACCCTTTCTTGCCAGCCACGCTGTGGAGTACTTGGGCGCGTGTGATGGAGCATTGTCCTGCATGAAAATCATGTTTTTCTTGAAGGATGCAGACTTCTTCCTGTACCACTGCTTGAAGAAGGTGTCTTCCAGAAACTGGCAGTAGGACTGGGAGTTGAGCTTGACTCCATCCTCAACCCGAAAAAGCCCCACAAGCTCATCTTTGATGATACCAGCCCAAACCAGTACTCCACCTCCACCTTGCTGGCGTCTGAGTCGGACTGGAGCTCTCTGCCCTTTACCAATCCAGCCACGGGCCCATCCATCTGGCCCATCAAGACTCACTCTCATTTCATCAGTCCATAAAACCTTAGAAAAATCAGTCTTGAGATATTTCTTGGCCCAGTCTTGACATTTCAGCTTGTGTGTCTTGTTCAGTGGTGGTCGTCTTTCAGCCTTTCTTACCTTGGCCATGTCTCTGAGTATTGCACACCTTGTGCTTTTGGGCACTCCAGTGATGTTGCAGCTCTGAAATATGGCCAAACTGGTGGCAAGTGGCATCTTGGCAGCTGCACGCTTGACTTTTCTCAGTTCATGGGCAGTTATTTTGCGCCCTGGTTTTTCCACACGCTTCTTGCGACCCTTTTGACTATTTTGAATGAAACGTTTGATTGTTCGATGATCACGCTTCAGAAGCTTTGAAATTTTAAGAGTGCTGCATCCCTCTGCAAGTTATCTCATTATTTTTTACTTTTCTGAGCCTGTCAAGTCCTTCTTTTGACCCATTTTGCCAAAGGAAAGGAAGTTGCCCAATAATTATGCACACCTGATATAGGGTGTTGATGTCATTAGACCACACCCCTTCTCATTACAGAGATGCACATCACCTAATATGCTTAATTGGTAGTAGGCTTTCGAGCCTATACAGCTTGGAGTAAGACAACATGCATAAAGAGGATGATGTGGTCAAAATACTCATTTGCCTAATAATTCTGCACTCCCTGTATATATATATAAAAATAAATATTTGTGCAAAATACCATCATATATATATATATATATATATATATATATATACATATATATATATATATATATATATATATATAAAAATATGTATTTATTAATAAATAGAACATTCTAATATGTGAAGAACATTGGAATGTGAAATATTCATATATTCATGTTTGGTTAGTGCACTTGAGAATATGTAAGTGCGTTGTTCTATGGGGCAATAGGTTATAGTGCGTGATATTGTAAGTTTGGCATTTTGCGCTCATTAGGCTAGCGTACAAGCAAAAACAGTTTACTTTCAACCTGTCATACGCGATGTGTGCAAAAACCTTACTTCTAGCACAGTTAATGCTCAAGTGGGTGTGTTAAATAATGCTCCACTTGTAATCTGGCCCTTAATTGGTGTCATGTCAAATTTCTCCAAATGTAATATCAAATATTGCAAAATTATACTAAATATAAAGCATGCAGGGATTTATGGATTGTCTATTGAAGACTCCTTGATTTTACATGAACCAACAGGACATCCATATGCAGTGGTGGAAAAATATCACTATGGTTTACTAGTGAGGGTTTAAAAGCTACTAGCTCTACTCAATGTTAAAGATAGGAAAAAGTCAGATTTGTCTATAGAACAGATGAGCAACTTTAATTAATATATATTTTTTTAAGTATTTTATATACATTTGTGGATCCCTTTCCCTTTTTTAAAATAAGTAATAATAAAAAATGGTGCTTCAAAAATATTAGTTGTTGTCTCAAATGAGCGAGCCTACAACCAATATGGGCCTTTGCATAATAAATAAACCCCTAAGTTTAGTAAAAAAAATAATAATAATAATAAATGCACTTCAAATATTTATTTTGCCTGCATTTCCTAATTCAACGACGAAATTATGTTTTTCATTTCTGCCCACCTGTTAGGTTGCATACTCATTCTATAAAAGCCTGACATTCTACACAGTGATTACTTGATCAGCTCTGGAGCCCATTAATATGTGTTCCTACTTAGTCACAACAAAGTAGTCAAGAAGATAAACATTACCCAGCAGCTTTTCAATAGGCATTTTACCGGAGTGCAAAACTTTGCCAAATGTTCTTACAAAATGCCGGTTTTAAAGTTTTTAAACATTTTGTTTTGTGTGTTGAACTGTTGCAATGCAGTATGTTCTTGTTCTTACCTTCTAGGGCTTAAATTGATCAATATTAACATTATTTAGGGCTAGAGTGGTGCGCTATTTAACGCTCCCGCTCGAGCATACACTATGCTAGACAGAGGCTTTTTGTATATGTTTTCAATTGCGATTGTATTATGAGTTGAAAGTAAAAAGTTAGTGTGCAAGCAAAAACTTGATGAAATATTAATCTTTCACGTTCCAATATTCTTCTCATAGCAGAATATGTTTTATTTAGTCCAAAATAAATATATATAATGTTTTGGAAATATATATATATATATATACACACACACATATATATACTGTATATATATAGGTATATACACACAAACATACTGCATATATAGATATATGAATATCTATTTAACCCCTTAGTGACCAGCAATGTACCGTTTCTATGGGGGTGACTTTTTCCATAACAAAGTCTTGCCGTTAGATTCTGTGCACATCACAGAGATCCACAGCGTTCGTTACAGCTCTAAAATAGAGCGATATTTAATTAATTCAGAAGTGACAGTTTACACTGATCAGCAGAACAGGACTGTCTGCTTATTTCACCGGGGATAAATTACGGATCTGGAAACTCAAGACTGGGAACACAGCCAGGCGATTTACCGGTTATAAGTGGGGACACTTTGAAAATCCAACTGCCTCAACTTACCTCATTTGATTGAGGTCCCACTTGTGAGTAGGGATTACCCTAACAAGTTTTTATGCATTTTCTATATGTTTGTATTAAATTAAATTGATCTGCACTATGAGATGTGTCTCTATGCGCTTGTTTTTTTAGATATTCGCATATATATATATATATATATATATATATATATATATATATATATATATATATAAATTCATTAAAATTATGGTGGAGATAAAAAATTGAGAATAAAATCCTCCATAACTCAAAATTAAATCAATACAAATATTTGCATAGGAAATTAGCACATCTAGGCAAGATTCCCCGCTTACTTTTCCCCATAAATACTCCATATACAATGTTACCAATGCACAAGAGAATTCTGGGTAAGATATGCATACAATGTTACCAATGCACAAGAGAATTCTGGGTAAGATATGAATTCTCTTGTGCATTGGTAACATTGTATATGGAGTATTTATGGGGAAAAGTAAGTGGGGAATCTTGCCTAGATGTGCTAATTTCCTATGCAAATATTTGTATTGATTTATATATATATATATATATATATATATATATATATATATATATATATATATATATTTAGACATGTGTATGTATGTGCCTCTATGTGTAAGTCATTTGCATGCCTTTTCCCCCTCTAATAAGACCTGATATATTTGAGCCCTTATAACTTTTCAATGCAATTTAATTTTTTTATACATTTTTATCAGGCAGTGTTATTATGATTGTAAATGTACTGTTATATGTATTTGTCACTTATTTTTATCACTTTTATCACTTATTTATCTCGTGTAACAGATAACCAGAACTCTGAATTCACGCTAACCTGATGCACGTTAAATTTGATTGCGCTCAAGTGAATGCTTTTACTTTCAACTCATAATATGCGTGATATTTACGTTACGTGCAAAAAGCAGAAAAAATCCAATATCGGTCACGCGCAACAGTTAGCCTGCAACTCGTAATCTAGCCCCAAATGAGCAAAAGCCCTGCCCCCTTTTCTCACAAAACCAATTGGTCTAGAGCAGGGCTTTGTATTCATTCTGGAAAAATGAGTATGGGATATCTGACATCTGAAACCTCTGAGGTTACAGACAGGTTAAGAAGCAGTGGGTTTAAGACTAGTGCTACCTAACTTTTGGTTGCAGGCTTGGAGATACTAATATGAGTTGTAGTGTATCATATTGAATTACATAGATTGTGTCATAGTGCTATATAGTGCCAGGCTTTTGGTCTATGCTTTTCTGCTATTTACCTTGAAGCTGTCCCTAGAGCAGTAATCCATGCTTGGAATATACCTCCATAGAATGAAAAGGGATTTTTCCTTGTGATTGAGAAAAATATAAGAGGTAAGATCATCCCTCCATGAATGACCAGTCCCACAATGACCGTGACCATGTACATTCCTAGCTGTCTTGCCACAGTTTCAAGGTCCTTGATGGCTGCAATCTTTCCACAAATCAGAGAAGCAATGCCTAAAGGAGAATACCTAAAACAGAAAAAATAAAAAGCACAATAAAGTAACATTAAAGAAACTTTGACCGTGGAATCAGAGCTAAATAATTATAAGTAAACTCTATGCCTGAAAACATTAAAGGGACAATGGCCTACCTTTATCAAGCTGTCATCTAACTGAATTCCTGAGCCAGAAACAAACCAGACTTGGCTTGTGTCTCCTGAGTAAGCAATCAATGGCCAAAGTAAAATAAATTGCATGTATGATTGTGTTAATGTGCCGATGCAAAAATTAGTGATTGGATGATATCGTTAAAAGCATGATTGACATACCTGTGACTCCAAAGTAAGCATAATGTTATTTGCATGCCAAATGCAGGAAATCTCAAGTTATATTAACCAATGAGTCAGCCCCAAGGCAGAACATACTGTGATCTGAGATGTCATTGCAGAAAATGTAGCATGTCTGCAGAAAGAATAGGACACATGCAGAAACTGCTAGTGAATTTGCTTTGCAGCACTGCTCTACATCAGGCTTTTCTCTTCAAACATCACTGTGCTCTGGATGCACTGTGTATATTTTCCTTGCATAGTGCAGCCAGAGTGAAGCGCTGTTTGAAAAGGACAGTACACTATGGAGCAGGGCTGCAAAGCGGCAGTGTATTGATTAAAGACTGGACTTCAGGGATTTTTTTCTACATGCCCCCTAGTCTTACTCAGTCTGCAAAGCTGTGACTCCTGAATATAAGGTGTTCTTGTAAGCAATGCAACTTTTTATGACTCCATTTTTACCTCATACTTTTTTAGACTTGCCAGCTGAACAGCAGTTGAAGTATAGCTGTTTACACAGCACTTACTTTGGAGCACTATAGAAGAAGGGATCCTGAACAGCGGTATTTTGACTTCTGGATTGAAGCCAGTGACGACACCATCAACGTAGCCGCAGCGTTCCTGCCACTCCTGATGTGAGACTTGATTTTCTGGTTATTTTACTGCCGGGATTCGTGCACACTGTTTTGTAAAAAATGCAATTGGAGACAGACAGAGTAACCATGACAGACGGAAGCAAAATGTTTGCATACAATGAAGTGGGTGCAGCCCATATAACGGCATTATCAAAGGGCCCAAGAGACTTCCTTAGAATCGCTCCGTCAGTTACTACTGGAAAGGAATATGAAGCACTCAAAATCAAACTAATGAAGTGGGACTTACACGCAACTACCCTGGCAGAGTTTTACAGGGTCAAGAGGATTCCGTGAGGTTTAAGGATGAGTACATGCCCAACCTTATTAAAGGAAAATAAAGATTACTGTGATAGATTTGAGGCGATTATAAACAAGTGCTCCTATGACTTGATGGTCTGCACGGTTGAATCTTTGTTAAAAGAAATGGAAATACAAGCAGATACTATAAAGAAACATCAAGCAGAATTACTTACAGCTTTAACAACTGAAGAATTTGAAAATTTGGAGAAAAAAATCAATGATAGGATCCTGGAAGAACAAAAAGTAATCAAAGAAACTAAGAGGACAAAGTTCCAAAGGGATGAGGATGATTATAAACAAGGAAGAGTCTATAAGTGGCGTTACAGTAACCAAGGTTACCGGTCCGCTCCCAGAGTAGGAGGACGGCGAAGAGCCAATCAGAGAAGGAACAATCAACCATGTGATGGGAGTGGATCAAGTGTATCAGATATGTCATCAGATGGAGCAGTAACTTCCCGTTTGGAGCTGAGGGGTGGCGAGAGCGATATCACCGGGGAGGCCGCAAACATCACTGCCAAAAATCCATCAGGAGTAGCACCTCAACAGGAACATGCAAATAAATCATACCGCAGGGGGACAAAGAAATAGCTGAGACCCAGGAGATGGTGGTAAATATATCCAGACATACACTTAAACAAAGATGAACTTGGTCTCCTTAACAAGGGACTTTCTTTCTGTCCTCATCAGGGGACTGATTTTTTCGAGCTAGCTAAGGACTTACAAAGACTGTACAGGAACATCAAACTTAAATTATGGTTTAGTGGTAATGAAAGAAATAATACTGTTAACAGTCAAGTAAATAAAAATGTATTATCTTTGCATACACTAGGACTTAGAAAGAAAAGTTCTTTTAACCCTAATTTGAACAACCACAGTATTAACACCTTTGTGAACTAGGTTGAAAATGAGATTAAGAAATTATAAATTGATGTCAAAAAGAAAGATCTTACTAAGAGAAGGGAAAGGGTCAATATGTAAATATGATCAATTTTACTAAAAGTGACAATCAAGCCTTAAAATGCTAAAAAAGAATGATGAAATTATCCTTAAAGGGGCAGATAAGGGTGGAGCTACCATTGTTATGGATAAATGTTATTATGTGGATGAGATTAAAACACAATTAAATGATACAGAAACCTACAGAAAAATCTCAACTAATCCAAAACATAAAATTTAAAATGAGATAAAGTTCATACTTAACATATCAACATAAATGGGTATTATAGACAAAAAATTGACTGATTATCTATATATAGAGACCCCTAGAAATCCTATCTTCTACGTCCCTAAGGTGCATAAGGATATAAAAAAAGCCCCCTGGCCTATAGTTTCATGTGTTGATTCAGTCTATACCAATTATTCAATATTTTTAGACAAAATATTGTAGCCTGAAGTAGCGAAAATGTCAAGCTATTTAAAAGATACAGGCCACTTCCTGGATAGAGCTAAGCAATTGGAATTTCCACCAGATAAGTACCTGCTATTCACCATGGATGTTAAAAGCTTAAACACTTCGATTAAACATGAGACTGGTATAGCAATTATAAACAAAACACTCATGGTGAATGACAGGTGCTCAAAAGCACAATGTCACTTTATAGAACAGCTGCTCAGGCTCATACTCAATTGGAATTATTTTCGTTTTGAAGATGAGTGGTTTGTACAAGCTAGGGGCACGACCATGAGTTCGAATGTTGCCCCGTCATACGCTAATCTCTATATGAATGAATTTGAGGAGAGAATCGTATATGAAAATCAGTTATTCAGAAAACATGGTGCGGTGTGGTGGCGCTACATTGACAACGTGTTTGGCGCGTGGTGGGGCATCGTTGGAACCCTAGAGAACTTTGTAAATTAACTTAATTCAATGGTCATGGGTCTCCAATTTACCATTAGCTATAGTGAAGAGTCAATCACTTTTCTTGATACAAGAGTGATTAACAATGGCAATACATTAAAATTTGATTTATTCATCAAAGATACAGACAAAAATACATTTCTTAAATATGACAGTTTTCATCCTAAAAAACTAATTGACTCTTTAACAAAGAGCCAACTCCTTAGAGTTAAAAGAATAGTGAGTAATGAGTCAGATAGGGAGCTGAGGCTCAAGGAGATTACAAAGAAATTTTTGGATAGGGGATATCCATTGAGCCTTATAAATAAAAAGATAAGAGAAATCAAGAATCCAATTCCCAGAGAAAATAAATCCGACAAAAACAATAGAATGGTATTTGTATCTCAGTATAGCCCTCTTAGTGACAACATTTCTAAGATAATACACAATAATTGGCACATACTCAGGTACTGTACCCAACGAGTAGCACTCTTTAAGGAACCTCCACTTATGGCCTATAGATGAGTAAAAAGTATTAAAGATCATTTGGTGAGAATAGATGTAGGACCAGGCAAGGGAAGTAAACAAACTTATATAGGTAGTAAACGCAAGGGTAGATACCCCTGTCTAGGCTGCATGAGCTGTAGATCTATGATCAAAGGAGCACATTTTTTTCACAGTGGTAAACATTATGATATCAATGGGTTCTATACCTGTGAGACCACACGTGGTGTATTTAATCAAGTGTCCCTGTTACCTTGTATATTTAGGGGAAACAACCCAAAAGGTCAGGCAACGCATGAGCCAAACACCGTTCTAATATTAGGAGAAAGAATTTAGAAGCTCCTCTGTCCAAACACTTCCTGGAATATGGCCATGGCATTAGCCAATTAAGATGGCAAGTCATAGAACATATAAAGATCCCCAGGAATGGTATGAACAGAGAGAGATTATTAAAACAAAAAGATATGTGGTTGATCCACAAATTAGAAACCCTCATACCAAAAGGCCTTAACCGGGACTTTGATTTAACCTGCTTCTTTTGAATAAATGTATTAAACAAACGGTATACACTTCACCATATATAAAAGTACATATTAGGTCTCATTATGTGTTTGACCATTTATACAAAATAAGTAGTCTATAGGTTCATAGTTACAATAATATAAATCCTGTGGATACACACACAGAGCAAGTAATATGTGGTCATTATTTTCCGTTCTATATAGATATGCTGTATTCTTTGAGTGAGATTAACTATACAACATTTTTTCTTTGCTCTTAAGTCTGTAAATTGGTTATAGCTACAATTATGTTTTTAAATTGTTACACATTACACTTTAAGTTGTAATATGAATGTATAACCACTAGATGGTGACAGAGAGTCACACAGGGTTTCCTGGCGCGAAAATGTGTGTTTAAAAATAGAGACACTATGTGTAAGTAGCATACAGCATGACTAAGGGGTTAATACCCGAAACATTGCTTGTTTTTATGTCTTAATAAATATTACACTGCTTTGAAGATGAGGTGCTGGTGACTACTTGTCCTTATTGATATTTGGAGGGGTTGAGCAGTACACCCCAGTCACATGCGCACCACTCAGTTGTGCTGACCCGACACTTGGTTTTCTGCTGTGAGAGTGAGTTAGCCAAGTGGCTCAGAAGTCTCGGCCTGCTTGATTTGCACTGTCCATGCAATCCACTTTGTGAGTACCCTCGCATCTCCTTACACATATGTGTCCACACTTCAGGTGATACTGCACCATAAGGCGCCTCTCAATTTTTGTCTTTTAGGACATTGATCGATGATTCTACCTCTACTGAGAGCGCAGGCTGCTATTTTGGTTTGAGACTAAACATAATACGTATTATTTACTATTCAGTGACCCATCGACATATATTGCCAACTTTATATCTTTAGTCACTTAGCTATTTGGACTTGTTATTATCCTTTTTGGCTACTTATCTTTCTCTGAGCGCACCTCTGTACAGATATTGGGCTCGTTTCCATTGAGCTGTAATTCGGTTTGCGTACACTCGCAAACCGTTAAATAAGTTGTTGGAAGCAATATCGTTTATCGACTGCTTCCAACGGCCCATTATAACTCAATTGTAGCCTAATCTTTAAATAATACTGGTTTCCAATGCCCGTGCAAACCGTTAATACACTGTCGGAGGCTGCCGATACAGTAACAAAAATTATACCCAGCTCAACTAGGTGTAAAACAGGAAAAAGGTGCTTTTTCCCATTGAAATCTAACCCGACACGTCAAAACCCCTCTATCCACCATCCCCCCCACATCACAACTTATAATAAATGTATTAACCCCTAAACCGCCATGCCTCCATATCGCAAAGTATCTATTTAAACCATTTTGCTCTAATCCGCCATTCACCATATCGCAAAGTATCTATTTAAACCATTAACCCCTAATCCGCCATGCCCCCATATCGCAAAGTATATATTTAAACCATTAACCCATAAACCACCATGCCCCATATTGTAAATAACTAATCACTAAGCCTCCTAACCTAACACCCCCTAAATTAACCCCATTAGATAAATGAAAATAATCCTAAACTACAATTAAGATAAAAAAACCTAACATTACTTTAGAAATAATAAAAACAAATTTTAAATTAATCTAAAATTACAAAAAATAAAAAAGTCTAAAATTACATAAAATAAAAAACCAAATGATCAAAAATAAAACAATTATACCTAATCCCTATAAAAATAAAAAAGCCCCCCAAAATAAAAACACCCCCTAATCTAATACTATATTACCAATAGCCCTTAAAAGGGCCTTTTTAATATAAAATCTAAAAGCTAATGCATACGCAATGTCTACCTCTCAGCCGCAACCTCCCACCACAACAACTAATGTATTAACCCCTAATCCACCAACCCTCATATCACAAAGTATCTATTTAAACTATTAACCCCTAATCCGCCATGCCCCCACATCGCAATTAACGTAATAAATCTATTAACCCCTAAACCACCAACCCCCACAATGCAATTAACCTAATTAAGCTATTAACCCCTGAACTGCCATGCCGCACAACGCAATCTAGCCATTAAAACTATTAACCCCTAAACCACCATGTCCCCATATCACAAATAACTAATTACTAAGCCCCCTAACCTAACACCCCTAAATTAACCCCATTACATAAATTAAACTAATCCTAAATTACAATTAAAATACAAAACCTAACATTACTTTAAAAATAAAAAAAACCTAAGTTTAAATTAATTTAAAATTACAAAAAATAAAAAAGTCTAACATTACATAAAATAAAAAATAAAATGATCAAAAATAAAAAAATTATACCTAATCCCTAGTAAAATAAAAAAGCCCCCCAAAATAAAAAAACACCCCCTAATCTAATACTAAACTACCAATAGCCATTAAAAGGGCCTTTTGGAAGGTATTGTCCTAAGTTAAAGTGACACTGAACCCAAATTTTTTTCTTTTGTGATTCAGATAGAGCATGCAATTTTAAGCAACTTTCTAATTTACTCCTATTATCAAATTTTCTTTGTTCTCTTGCTATCTTTATTTGAAAAATAAAGTCCAGAACCTTGGACAGTACTTGTTTATTGGTGGATGAATTTATCCACCAATCAGGAAGAACAACCCAGGTTGTTCACCAAAATGGGCCGGCATTTAAACTTACATTCTTGCTTTTCAAATAAAGATACAAAGAGAATGAAGAACATTTGCTAATAGGAGTAAATTAGAAAGTTGCTTAAAATCTGAATCACAAAAGAAAAAAATTTGGGTTCAGTGTCCCTTTAAACAGCTCTTTTACCTTTAAAAACAGTAAAAAAACCCACCCACCAAACCCCCCAAAATAAAACGGAACACTAAAAAATCCTAAACTAAACTAAAGGGGCATTTGTATGGGCATTGCCCTTAAAAGGGCATTCAGCTCTTTTACAATTGCCCAAAATCCCTATTCTAAAAAAATAAAAAAAAAACAAAAATAAAAAATAAAAACCTAAGTCTAACCCCAAGATAGGTACTCACGGTTCCTGAAGTCCGGCCGTGAAGTTTTCTTCCAAGTGGCGACCTCTTCTATCTTCATCCAGGACCATGGAACTGAAGACCGACGACCGCGGAGCCAAGAAGCGTGGAGGAACCTCTTTGTATGATCACCGCCGTACACTGAATATTGAATGCAAGTTACGCGTTTAAATATGGCGTCACTTGCATTCCTATTGGCTGATTTGATTCTTCAAATTTAAATTCAGTAGCTCTCATCCTATTGGCTGATTTGAATTTGAAGAATCAAATCAGCCAATAGGAATGCAAGTGATGCCATATTTAAATGCGTAACTTGCATTCAATATTCAGTGTATTGCGGTGATCGTGGGCAACTGTAAAATAGCTGAATGCCCTTTTAAGAGCAGTAAAAGAGCTGAATGTCCTTTTAAGGGCAATGTTCATACAAATGCCCCTTTAGTTTAGTATTCGATTAGGGGGTGTTTTTATTTTGGTGGAGGCTTTTTTATTTTCGTAAGGATTAGGTATAATTTTTTTATTTTTGATAATTTGGTTTATTATTTTATGTAATGCTAAACTTTTTTTTATTTTTTGTAATTTTAGATTAATTTAAATTTAGGTTTTTTCATTTTTAAAGTAATGTTAGGTTTTTTATCTTAATTGTAATTTAGGATTACTTTAATTTATGTAATTGGGTTAATTTAGGGGGTGTCAGGTTAGGGGGCTTAGTGATTAGTTGATTGCAATATGGGGACATGGTGGTTTAGGGGTTAATAGTTTTAATAACTAGATTGCGTTGTGGGGCATGGCGGTTTAGGGGTTAATAGCTTAATGAGGTTAATTGCGTTGTGGGGGTTGGCAGTGTATGGCGGTGATCTTGGGCAATTGTAAAAGAGCTGAATGCCCTTTAAAGAGCAGTAAAAGAGCGGAATGCCCTTTTAAGGGCAATGCCCATACAAATGCCCCTTTAGTTTAGTATTAGATTAGGGGGTGTTTTTATTTTGGGGGGGCTTTTTTATTTTCGTAGGGATTAGGTATAATTTTTTTATTTTTGATAATTTGGTTTATTATTTTATGTAATGTTAGACTTTTTTTGTTGTAATTTTAGATTAATTTAAATTTAGTTTTTTTTATTTTTAAAGTAATGTTAGGTTTTTTATCTTAATTGTAATTTAGGATTAGTTTAATTTATGTAATGGGGTTAATTTAGGGGGTGTTAGGTTAGGGGGCTTAGTAATTAGTTATTTGTGATATGGGGGCATGGTGGTTTAGGGGTTATTAGTTTTAATGGCTAGATTGCATTGTGGGGCATGGCGGTTTAGGGGTTAATAGCTTAATTAGGTTAATTGCTTTGTGGGGGTTGGCGGTTTAGGAGTTAATAGATTTATTACGTTAATTGCAATATGGGGGCATGGCGGATTAGGGGTTAAGAGTTTAAATAGATACATTAGTTATTGTGGTGGGGGGTTGCGGTTGAGAGGTAGATATTGCGTATGCATTAGCTGTTTGATTTTATATTTACAGAGAGGGACAGGGAAAATATACGTGCCACACTTGTATGTGGAGCCGTATATGCGATCAAGTGTAGTGTAAGGTCGGGTTACCATAGTAACCTATTAATGTTTTAGAAATCCGGCATCAGGTGGAAGTATTAAGACAATGCTAAGTTACACCTACACGAAAAGAGCGACCGCACGCAAAACGGAAACCTTTTCAATGGAAACCTTGTACTAAAATGGAGCCGTAAATTACTTTTAGCTGTCGGCCACTTCGGTAGCTTATGGCTCCATTTTTACCGGCTCAATGGAAGCGAGCCCATAGTCTGTATATGTTGGTAATCTTTACCTCATAATTATTTGATGTTAAACCAAGAGCAAAGGAAACAAAATTATTCTGGAGACATTTTAAAAACTCAACAAAATTTCTATTATAAAACTTCAGGATGCTATTTGAGACCCCTTAAAGAAATTAAAATTTTGAAAATCACCAGTTTGGTTGGCGAATAAGATCATGTCCACATGAAAAATAGCTGTTGATTAATTTATCCCAAATGACTCTGACTTTACTGTAAGGAACCCAGATTTAGGGTAAGATGGGGTGACGGCTTCATAACTTTGAACTTTCATTCATAGGTGAACTTTGACATGAGTCTAAAGCTGAACAGATGGTAGACGGCTACATAAATGCGCGCCAATAATTTGTAAGGTTGAAGATCATCTTTTGTTTTTATCACTTTACATAACATGACCTACGTTATAGCTGATCTGTTTTGTGTTTCATTGCCCTAGCAACTATTGAAAAAAAGCACCTATGTTTTCCTCATAATTATTCATAGGTTTCCTGTTTTCTTAATATTGTCTTTAATTGATGCACTTAAATAAACACATTGATTTTGTAGGTTGAATAAAACACAATGGTATGTAACTCTTGGCTCCAGTGTATAGTGTAGACAGTTGTAGCTGATTGAAATACTTGGAGTGCAGTCAGTTTCTAAATTTCTGGCAAAGCATTAATATCCTTAAGGTTGGGAGTGTTTGGGCTGATAATTCATTTTTTTAAAATAAAAATATGATACTCAGCAAGTTGTTGATAAAAATAGCACTGCAAATCTAAAAGCTTCCTATTAGTTGGCCAAACACGAATAATATTTAAAGGGATATGAAACGGAAAATGTCTATTTAATGATTTAGATAGAGCATGCAGATGCAATTATAAAAAAAAGTTTTACTTTTATTCTATTATCATTTTTCTTTTTTTCTCTTAATATCTTTTGTTGAAAGACAGGGACATATGCTTAGGAGCCGGTCAGTTTCTGGATCACTCTTCAACAGAGAATATCATGGGAACGAAGCAAATTTGATAATAGAAATAAATTGAAAACTCTTTCAAAATGGTATTTTCTGTCTGAATCTCAAAATATTTTTTAGGTTTCATATCACTTTAACCATTGTGTTACTTGCCATATATATTCTGATAACCTCACAAATCTCTTCTTGGAAAGTCTAAATAGGGCTGACAATATATATATATATATATATATATATATATACATATATATATGTATACAGTACCGTGCAAAAGTCTTAGGCCACCATTAGATTTGTTGTTTTAGCAATGGTATAATGATAATAATTCTGTTATTTAAAAAAAAAAAAAAAAAAACTGCTTTTCGTGGCTCAAGTGGCAAGTATTTAGTGTGACCTCCCCTTACACTTGAGCAATAGCAAGAACCTGGCTCTCGTAACCATAAATGGCATGGAACCCTAATTAATGTGATTGCTAACACTTGTATTTGTCCTACTATTTCATGCCAAAATGACTTCTGGGAAAAAAGGTCTATTACATAAGGTTTGTGCAAGACATGCTGGAGCATTACATACACATGTGGTATGAGTTTAATAAATTGGAAGCTTGCTAATAAGACCAAGTTTCAATCACATCATTCAATTCAAAATGCCAAAGATCACAGAATTTTACCATGATAAAACTATACTTTTGCATCAGCAAGGCCACTCTCAAAGGGAAATCATCAAACAAACTGGATACTCAAGATGCAGTATCCAAGCTGTTACAAAGACATTTGAAGAATCAGGAGAGGCCAAGAAAACTTTCAAAAGTTTATTCTTTGAGAGACCAGAAGAAGTCCAGCAAGGACCTTGCTCAGCATCTGTCAGCTTCACAGGAATACCAGGTTGACCCTTCTACAGTCCCAAGAAACTTGTTCAGGAATGGTTTTTGTGGAAGGGTAGCAGCCAAGAAACCACTTTTTATGAAGGGGAACTGGGTGAAAAGACAAAGATATGCTAAAGCTCACAAAGATTGGAATGAAGATTAGTGGAAAAGAGTATTATGGAGTGACAAATCCATGTTTTAAATTTTTGGGTCCAATCATCGACAATATGTGAGAAGTAGAGTTGGAGAGAAATGGAAGAATGAGTGCTTGCGACCTTGAGTAAAACATTGTGGCGGGTCTGTCCTGGTTTGGGGCTGCATTTCTGCCATTGGTGTTGGCGATATTGTCCCAATTGATGGGATCATGAATGCTGAAAAATACATGCAGGTTTTCATTTATCATGCCATTTCTTCTGGAAAGCGCCTGATTGGGAATGGTTTTATTTCTCAGCATGATAACAATCCCAAGCACACTGTTAATGCAGTGAAATCATATTTGAAGAGAAAAACAGCTGATAAAACACTGACAGTCATGGACTGGCCTGCACAGAGTCCAGACTTGAATATTATAGAGGCAGTATGGGATCACCTGGACAGAGAAAGAAATAAAAGACAACCTAAATCTAAAGAAGAACTCTGGGAAGTGCTGAAAGAAGCCTGGTATAATATACCAGAAATTTACTTCAGAAAACTTCAGGACAGTCTCCCCAAAAGAGTTCAAGATGTGCTTAGTGCCAAGTGAGGTCACACTAAATACTGACTTTTTCAAGAAGAAAGCCATTTTCTTCTGGAAATTGTGTTATTTTATATTTTGTGTACATATTTCCCGTATTTCCTGTATTTTCTGTTTGTATCTTTGTATCACTGGTCTTCTGTCATCCGTGATAAAAAGATTTTTTTTAAATCTCTAGTACAACTAGGGCTGTTGCTCATAATATCATATAAAATAAAGCAATCTGGGAAATTATTAATTTATTAATTATTAGTTCAGAAAACTTGGAAAAGATGCCCTACATACATATTTTATAATAAACAGAAATTTCAATTTGCAGAAAAAAACAAATTTGTTTAATCAAAGGGTGCAAAAAGAAAATGGTGTCATGTGGTAGAGCATTTTATTATTGCATTATTGCTTTTATATAACTATGTGTTTAAGCCGTGCAACCAATAATGAGCTAGCTCCCAGCAGATAATTTCTGCTCCTGAGCCAACCAAGATAAGTTGTTTACCAAGAGAAAGAAGATAATTTGATAATAGAAAGTTTAACCCCTTAGCGACATGGACATACCCTGTATGGTATGTCTCCTATGGGGTTTAAAGCCCTGTAATAAGTGGGTCTCATCGACAGCAGTGAGACCACACTATTACTGCATGCCACACTCCCTGAGGCATTTTGCAATAGCGTGGTCTCACCAAGACCCATGCTATTTAACCCCTTAGACTAAAAACAATAGCTGTTGCGCAGGGTACATCTACTGACATTAAGGGGTTAATTTTGAATTTTGTCATGCTAACATTAAACTATTCAACTTGTTGATTTAATAGTTCCATCTGCCCTTAGCTAGTTATCTTCCTTTTATAAAAAGCATCTTACCACATAATCATGTTGACCAGTCGCATGATGATTTCATTAAGGATGTTGAAGAAATCAGCCATGAGCTTGGCTTGGTCCCCCATTTTTCCCATTGAAATGCCAAATGCAATGAAGAATCCAATGAGACCTAAATGAATAATCAATGGCAGAAAGATTATACACAAAACAGTTTTCTTTCATAAGGTATTGAGAGTCCACAAGCCATTACTAAAGGGAATTCAACTCATAGCCACCAGGAGGAGGCAAATTTACCAAAAACATCACAAGCTTTTAACCCCTCTCACCTCTCTGATATCCCAGTCTATTCTTTGCCTCTCTAGGAGAAGGTGAAGATTTGAGGTGCTGAAGATTCTTTTGGGAATGGGGATTCCTGATCCTGTTGTTCCCCTCATTATGTGAAACCTTGAAGAGAGGGGCATAGGAAAGTACTGTGCTGTAATGTTATTTTTCTGCTGGGGTCATGTTGCTGGGACTGGACTTTCAGCCTCCTCCTGCTTGGCCATATAGTTGTGCTTCCTCAGTAAATCCTTTGTTGTTTAATACAGTACTGGATGGGATCACTACTGTACACAAGCAAAGGCAGGCTTGGATGCTATACCTTTAATTGGCTAATTATATATATATATATATATATATATATATATATATATATATATAATATATATATATATATATATATATATATATATATATATATATATATGTATATATTATATCTATTAAATTACTATTTTGATATAGTATTTCCAAGGGAGTTTTACTTTGTGGCTAACATTTATTCTCCTCCTTTACTGGGGCTTTACTCTTAAAGTCCCAGTATTTTAATTTACTGTATTTAGTGTTGTGTTTGTGCAGACTTATACAGTAACAGATTGATTTGGTGATCCCCACTATAATTCTTCTAGACCCTTTAGTAGGTAGATCCACTTATCACTTATTTTGTTAACCTATGTATTAACCTTATTGTTTCTTGTTTTATCCTCTGTATTCCAGATATTCACCCAGAACCAGAGATATTTAATCTAAGGTCTAAAGGCTATTTGGTATTTCATCTGGCATGACTTTTTTTTTCTTCATCTGTTGTACCTATCAGCCATTGTTCAGGCATGCCAAGAGAATCATTTTCAGAAAGTTCTTCCTCCTCAGTTATGTGTTTTATTTCTGAGAGTTCATTTGTAGTCTGTACCCTGATATTTTCTCTTAAGGATCCATGCCGATCCAAGTTCAATAGATTGTTTTTTCTTACACTATTTGTTCTATATAAGGACGTCTCGGGTGAAAGGTTTCATCATCAGATGTTCCTTTGCATGTTCTGTATCAGACTTATTATGAAAGGTTAGTATGGGCTGCGCTGGGAAACTCCCTAGCCAAGGATGTAATTATACAAGCCTCTAAAACCATGAACCATATCAAAAAGTGGTCTTGCTATTTCCTTGTGCAGAGATTACAGTCTGTTACTAGTATTCCACCATTAACCATTAAAAAAATCCTTTTCCTAGTGGTTTATTCTCTACTTTTTCTGGAGGTGTTTTCTATTTTTCATTTTGGACAATATTTTCTGTTCTCCAGTATCTCTGATTGGGGTGCAGTCTGAGGATTTGAGGAAAGTGCAAGTAACTTGTTTCCTCTGGAGGTGAGGTTACTGTTTAAAATCTTAGTTTGTGCAATCTTCTTTCTTCTTAGACTTGGGGGTAGATTTATCATATGTCGAGCGGACATGATTCTTGATCGCGAAACATGTCCGCTCGACATCGCTAAATGCAGACAGCATACACTGTCTGCATTTATCATTGACAAGCATTTCTAGTGAAATTCTTGCGCAATGACACCCTCTGCTCACTCCGCTAGCAGGGGCTGTCAATCATCCTGATTGGATCAGGATGATTTCAATTTGCCACCTAAAAGGTGGTACACAGGTTACGACCACTGCTTTTTAACTTCTGCTTCAGGCGAGCCTGAAATTATGGGACTCCGAAGCAGCATCCACTGCTTCATAAATGTATCCCTTGGCCTTTTCTCAAATGGGATATTTGTTTTCTGTCTTGCAAGTATGTCAAGGTCACTGTTGTGGTATATTTTGGTCGTCAGAGGGGATTCTCAATTTTCCTTTCCAATAATGAGATTCACTTGATTTTGTCTTGAATTGAGAACTGTTCTCCTTCTGCATTTCACATCCTAGGAGTAAATTTCTATGTGGTGGATTGCTTTAGTTTACTATTCATTTGGGAGAAAGGTTTTCTTTTCAAGGAGTTTTATTTCATTTGTGAATCCATAATTTTATTCTTATGGTCTCTTGATTAATCCAGATATTCACCCAGAACCAGCAATATTTAATCTAAGGTCTAAAGTCTATTTGGTATTTCATCTGGCATTACTTTTATTTCTTCATCTGTTGTACCACTCAGAGTCATTGTTTAGATCTTTGTTCTAATTCTAGTCAAAGTAACTTTGTAACTTTTGAAAGGTCTAATTTTTTCACTCAGAACATTGTAGTTTACTTTTTTTTGTCCTATTCAATTATAAGAGCATTTAAAATTTGTTTTCAGCCTTCCTAGATTTGAAAGGATCTTTTGCCCATGGTCCAGAGGACTACTTTGGTACATTACATTTCTGGTTTACGTTGTAATTAAGTATGGCTTTTTGAAAGAAGGAAAATGTATGCACAAGATTTTTCAATCACTTCTACTAAATCGTTTCAGCTGCAATTTGGTCTTTCTACTTACTTTTTTTTATTCGAGGCTTTGTGACAGGAAAGTTCTACATTTTTAAATCCTGGTAAATAGGTGCCTGCTTTGTTTATTGTTCCACACTTTTATTAGTGGACTTTACAGCTTGGGTATTATATCCCAGGAGTAATGACTTGTGGACTCTCACCACCTTATGAAAGAGAACAAAATTTATGCTTACCTGATAAATGAATCTCTTTCATGGGGTGAGAGTCTACGAGAGCTGCCCTCTTACATTTTTCTTATAGGTGGCAGTTTTAGTATGTACCTCTTATACCCAGCTTTGTCCTTTCCTACTTCTCTGGTTTCTCCTTTTTCTCGGTTATACACTAAACTGGGATATCAGAGAGGTGAGAGGGATTTAAAGCTTGTGAATATTTGGGTATCTTTGCCACCTCATGGTGGCAAGGAGTTCAATTCCCAGGAGTAATGGCTTGTGGACTCTCACCACTATTAAATAAATTAATTTCTCAGCTAAGCATACATTTTGTTATTGTAGGTAATAAAGATGTAAATAAGGCACTTACAGTATGCTGGAAAATAGTAATATTCATCCCAGGAATGGACTGACAACCCATAGGGCCCCCAGCCAAAACATTTTAAAGTGATGGTAAATTATGCAGAACACTAACATATAATTTGTAAATATGTATTGTCTAAAAGCAACCAAAAGACACAAAAACATATTTTTCTTATGTCATTTTTGTTTGAATCAACACATATCACATGGTTATAAAAATAAAAGAAATTATAAAAATAAAAGAAAAAAATCCAAGCCAATGTGTCTAAATCTAAATGTGTTAAGAGATATTAGGTAAAAAAAATATAGGGAATCTAAAGTAAAAGTAAACTTAGTGCTTCTGCTCTGCAGATTTACATAATTACTGACAAAACAATAGCACTTTCATTCATGACTTTTTTTTTCATTACATAAATACCGTTTTCGCCACATTTAAATGGATATTTTTTTAATCTTCAATTCAGCCCGTTTCTGATGCGTCAATTTACTTCCTGGTCACGTTTTTTCAATGGACCAATTGACTTTCTGGCCGATCGGCGGCCAGAAAGCTACGTCACAGCCTGCTCGCAGCCAATGCGCATGCGCCGAGTAAAATATAAACCAGGTTATGTTAGTCGCGCGTTCACAATTCGCGCATGCGCATACTTGATGATCATTTGTTGCCAAGATTCTCAGCGTCTTAGACGGCTGCTCTGACTTCAAAAGAAATAACCGATAGTAAGTAATGAGAAAGTTTGCATGCGCATTGGTAGCCGGATTGCTGATTAGCGCATGCGCAATAGATCCATATATCGTGAACGAGCTTTTAGCCTACGTATAGAGCGGGTGTGACCGCTCTATACGTAATGAATACAAAATCCAGGAAGAGGAGGATGGGAGGAGCAACGGACAGAACGGTAGGGAAAGAAAATATAAAAATATAAACTATTAGATTGAAGAAAATAAAAAACAAACCAAGCGAAAATGTTATATTAGTGCTATAGATTATAATGATATGTGGCAATGTGGAAAAATGTACTTTCACTTTAAATTATTTTAAAAAAATATTACAGACTCAACTTTCCAAATATGGCCTAGAATATGAGTGGAGCACAAAATTGCGCTTTTGCAAGCACGATATTTGCTCTCCACACAGTAATTACAAATTAGATACAATGTGAACGCAAACCGCCTCACATTCACATTGCCTGGAAAACTTGGGCTCACAACAGCACACTTCCATAGGTTCTAATAGGAGCCTCGTTCTCATGCCGTGAAACACAGCAAAGCACCTAGCGCAGCACAGGTCGCAATTCGTGGAGCGTTGGGCAGCAAAATAAAAATATAAATGTATATGAATACAGTATATACATATATATTTATGTGTTTATATGTGTATATACACATATTAATACATACATATACATGTATATAAGCATTTACATATATATTTAGAGTAAAAACACAGTCCCCGATTCACCTCTATGTAAAGGGAACAACCCACATCCCTTCACTTTATCCCCTTATAAGTGCTTTGTGCAGCTTTTTATTTTTATTTTCTAATAAGTAAAAAATCCCAATAATGTGGCGAACACAGAAAATAATATAAGCAAAAAATAAAATGTGCAACAAAACCACTCACAATTAGTGGTAATAATACAGACCAATATGCAGGATTATATCCAAAGTGAAAAGAGTCTTTAATGGTAACAGTCCCACAAATACAAATAGTTCAAATGATGTTCCTCAAAAGTAAGAGAAAGAAACACATCATACCATAATACTGTGTAGACATGTGCATGGCAAAATAATTTGGTTTGGTTCGGATCGATTCAGATTTTTTCGAATTTCGATTCGGATCGATTTGAATTCGGAAAAATTTGAATCAATTCATTTCGGATTCGTTTCGGATTCATTTGGATTTGAATAAATTAGGCTGAATTCGGTTCGATTCGGTTCGGAAATTCGGAATTTCGGTATGTGTTAGGTGAGATGTGTTGTGTATTAGACTAGTATTATGTACTGTATATTAGGTGTAACCCATAGCAGAGTGATATAACCTAATATACTGTACAATACTAGTGTAATCCATGGCCATCCGAATTTACCGAATATATCCGAACTAATTCGGATTTATTCGGTAGATTCGGCACTATTTCAATTCGGAAATTCGAATCGATCCGAATCTCCGAATTTAACGAATTCGGCCGAATTTCCGAATCGATCCAAAACGAATCACACATTTCTAATACTGTGTAAATCCTTACTCCCCAAATGGAAGGCAGACCCAAAATACTCATATTAGCTAGAGCTTCAACAACTCAAGATAATTAGCTCTATAGTGCAGACCCCAGGCAGACTGGATACAGACAATAACAAATGCTCAAAGCAAATTTATTAAAAACAAAAGCCAAAGTTCTTGTAGATCACTAAGGGTAACAGGTACAAACATACAAGGATACTATGCATTTGATAGTCCGTAGTTACAGACCTTAAGGGGCTCCACCCTGTATATGTAGTGTTTCGGTACCGGACAGGTACCCCTCCTTGTGACTAATTTGAACAATGCTTGAAACACTCCAAGAAGAAATAATAAGGGATTTAATTCATGTACTCAAGATTATGAGCTCAAATCAGCAGGATTTATGAGATAGATTGTGTCAAACTAATCTAATTAGATTCTATAAGGAAGTAAGTAAAAATATAGATAAAGTAGAATCAGTTGATGTGATATACTTGGATTTTGCAAAGGCTTTTGATATAATGCAACATGAGAGATTAATGTCCAAATTTAGGGACTGGGGATAGCTGAAGATGTTAGCTCATGGATAAATAACTGGATAAAATATAGGGAGCAATGCGTAGTAGTAAATAGATAATACTCGGTTTGGACAAATAAAATTAGTGGAGTCCCCCAGGGATCAGTACTGGGCAGTGACGTGCAGTGATAGGAGGCAGGGGAGGCAGCACCTCCGCTTTCAAATCACATAGAAAAAGTTTGTAATAATTAATTGAAAAAATAAATAAAAGGTTATCTGATGTTGTGCTGACTTACTGACCCCGCCTCCTAGGTACCCCCCTCCTTCTGCCCGCACCACCATAGAGATCCATGAATCCATATCATCCATTGCATCATCCATCCATGTTTCGCAATTAAGGAGAGGCAGTGAGCTATTCAGCTGCCCTCCATTGATTGTGATACATGGATGCTTCATAGTGTTACTAGCTCACCATGAGTTAGCGCCACCCATTGGTATCTTTTGTGGGCCGAACTAGGCTCCAATAGAGGAAGCTCTATAATGGAGCTTAACATTGCTCATCCATTCAGCCTATCATGGTGCCGGGAGTGCACTGTGCACATCATCACCATCATCATGATCACGTGGTGATGGTCTCTCTCATCTGGGGAGGAGTGCCGGGCTTGGACATGAGTCAGACTGGCGGGAATTGAAGGAGGGAGCTGCAGCTGCTTCCCTACTCACGCCCTGTGTTGCAGTTAAGGCTGGTGCCACTGCCAGTCTGCCAGACCAGTAAGTTGCGGTGCCAATTCCACTCAACTGAGCTGCCAACTGAGGAGGAGAGAACTTCAGAAGAAAAGAGGAGCTGCCAGCCTGCCCAGTCCCACTGTGCCTAACTGCCTACTAGTGCCACAGTTTCCCACAGACTTCTCGGGCCTGCTGCTCTGCCTTGGATGTACCGGGAGGACGCAGCAGTTATAATTGTAAGTATTGTATTATTTATTTTTTTTGCTTTTAGCCTGAGCCTTCCACAACCATTCCTCCTATCATTAAGTGCGAAGCAAACTGTGCTGCAGTGCAACTGCACATTGAGGTGTTTTGTTTGAGTACCCATTCTGACAAATAATTCACACAGAATTTCTCAGCCTGACAAAGTTCTCAAATTGTGCAGCAATCGTAAAGGCTGTAAGCTAAGTCATAGCCATTTACAGCCTTTACGATTGTCCAGCAATCGGCACAATTTGAGAGCTTTGTCAGGCTGAGAAATTCTGTGAATTATTTGTCAGGAATGCCTTGGGTACTCAAACACCTCAATATGCAGTTGCACAGCATAGTTTGCACTTAATTACAGATGGAAGGCTGAAAGCAAAAAATAAGAACCACTGTATTTCTTTGTGGCTGCAACAAAAAAATCCTCATCTTTTACTATGAAGCTCAGTTAGCTTTCTAAATCTAAATGGCTATGGCTTACAGCCTTTCAGGTTGTCCAGCAATCCGCACATTTTGAGAGCTTTGTCAGCCTGTGAATTATTTGCCTTGGGTACTCAAACACCTCAAGCCTTCCACCTGTCATTAAGTGCAAACTGTGTGCTGTGCAACTTCATATTGAGGTAGGCTGAGGCAGACCACAGTGGTTAAAAAAGATAACTACTAAACTAAACCGCATAGTTCTGCCAGGCAGGGTGACTGCGTCTGACTCTGTGTTGAGGGATCCTATACCATTTTACCTGGCACACCCAGTGCCAGTTATGTTTTATGAGATCAGACTCAGAGCATAATATATGCAGCTATTGTCTTCTTGCTACATCAACAGTATTCTTGTTCCTTAAAGTACAATCAAGGTATTATTGAAAACAGAAACCTGTTATACATTTTATTCCCAAGCTCCCTCCCATCTGAATTAGAGAAATGCAAAAAAAAAAAAAAAAAAAAAAAAAAATCCTGTTTCAGGGTTCCTATATTTGCCTTAGCAAATGATGATTTTTGACACATTGCAGTTTCACATGGATAAAACTTTGCTATCATATTTGCTGACTTTGCATTAGGTTTTGCTGTTGAGAAAGTTTGTTTTAGTGCCATCTAAGTAATGAGTATAATGCAGGAAGCTGAGAGCTCATATACTGCAGATTATATTAGATAATAGATTTAATGGTACATGTAAGGAAAATATTTCGGTTTAATCCCTTAATAAATGTATGTGTGTTAAAAAAAGTTAAAATGTTTGATATATTAGGAGGAGAGTGTATAAGTTAAACATAGCATATATACAATATACTGTATGTATGTGTTATGTTGTGCTTTTTTTAACTCATACACTCTCCTCCTAATAGATCAAATATTTAAACATTTTTTTTAATCTGATGTGCAGACATTGGCCCCTATTTATCAACCCATCAATTTACTTGCATTCGCCGGCACCAAGATCGCCTAACATCGCTGCCGCGGACCTGAATATGTTCTCCAAAGTTACCAAAAAAGCTGTCAAAAAGCCGCGCACCAAGTACGGGGCGATGAGCAGTGGACTGTTGTTAACTAACAGTCTGGATGAAGACTTCTGCCCGTCTGGGGGACCACTTCTGCCCGGCTTGGATAAAGACTTCTGCCCGTCTGGAGGACCACTTCGCCCGGATTGGATGAAGACGTCTCCCAGTAAGTAGATCTTCAGGGGGTTAGTGTTAGGTTTTTTTAAGGGTGTATTGGGGGGGTTTATTTTTAGGTTAGGGACTTTGGGCCGCAAAAGAGCTAACTGCCCTTTTAAGGGAATTGCCCATCCAAATGCCCTTTTCAGGGCAATGGGGAGCTTAGGTTTTTTTAGTTAGTATTTTTTGGGGGAGTTGGTTGTGTGGGTGGTGGGTTTTACTGTTGGAGGGGTTGTTTGTATTTTTTTTTACAGGTAAAAGAGCTGATTACTTTGGGGCAATGCCCCGCAAAAGGCCCTATTAAGGGCTATTGGTAGTTTAGTTTAGGCTAGGGTTTTTTTTATTTTGGGGGGGCTTTTTTATTTTGATAGGGCTATTAGATTAGGTGTAATTAGTTTAAATTTCTGTAATTTGTTTATTATTTTCTGTAATTTAGTGTTTGTTTGTTTTTGTACTTTAGATAATTTAATTTAATTTAGGTTATTTTATTTTATTTAGTTAATTGTATTTAATTTATGTAATTTATTTAATTGTAGTGTAGTGTTAGGTGTTATTGTAACTTAGGTTAGGTTTTATTTTACAGGTACTTTTGTATTTATTTTAGCTAGGTAGTTATTAAATAGTTAATAACTATTTAGTAACTATTCTACCTAGTTAAAATAAATACAAACTTGCCTGTAAAATAAAAATAAACCCTAAGCTAGATACAATGTAACTATTAGTTATATTGTAGCTATCTTAGTTTTTTTTATAGGTAAGTATTTAGTTTTAAATAGGAATAATGTAGTTAATGATAGTAATTTGTATTTAGATTTATTTAAATTATATTTAAGTTAGGGGGTATTAGGGTTAGGGTTAGACTTAGGTTTAGGGGTTAATAAATTTAATATAGTGGCGGCGATGTTGGGGGCGGCAGATTAGGGGTAATAACATAATGTAGGTGGCGGTGACGTTGGGGGTGGCAAATTAGGGGTTAATAAGTATAATGTAGGTGGTGGAGGTGTTGGGGCGGCAGATTAGGGGTTAATAAGTATAATGTAGGTGGCGGCGGTGTAGGGGGCAGCAGATTAGGGGTGTTTAGACTCGGGGGTTATGTTAGGGTGTTAGATGTAAACGTAACTTTATTCTCCCATAGGAATCAATGGAATATCGGGCAGCAGCGAACATGAGTTTTTGCTGCTTTCAGACTCCCATTGATTCCTATGGCATCCGCTGCCTCCAGGGCGGCGGATTGAAAACCAGGTACGCTGGGCCAGAATAGCGCCGAGCGTACCTGGTAGGAATTTGATAAGTAGCAAAAGTAGTCAGATAGTGCCAAATTTGCATTCGGAACATCTGTAGTGACGTAAGCATCGATCTGTGTCAGACTTTGACTGGCGGATCGTATGTTACGTCACAAAATTCTACTTTTGCCGGACTGTAGCCTTCAATAAATAAGGCGAATTAGGCTCGCCACAAATATGCTGCGGAATTCCAGCGTATTTGCGGTTGATGGCTTTATAAATAGGGGCCATTGGGTGCAAGTCACCAGAGTATATAAAGGCCTCTAGTTATCAAGCCATCAACCGCAAATACGCTGGAATTCTGCAGCGTATTTGTGGCGAGGCTGATTTGCCATAATCTAGTGATGTAACCTACGATCCGCCGGACTCAGTCCGACACAGATTGATGCTTATGTCACTCCAGATGTTCCGAACGCAAGTTCGGCACTATATGACTACTTTTGGAAGTTATCAAAGAACAACCAGGTACGCTCGCCACTATTCCGGCCCAGCGTACCTGGTGTTCAATCCGCCGCATCCCATAGGAATCAATGGGAGTCTGACAGCAGCGAGAGCTCATGTTCGCTGCTGTCTGATATCCCATTGATTTCTATGGGAAATGTCTGCACCTAACACCCTAACATGTACCCCGAGTCTAAACACCCCTAATCTGCCCCCCCTACACCGCTGCCACCTACGTTATACTTATTAACCCCTAAACCGCCGCTCCCGGACCCTGCCGCCACTATAATAAATATATGAACCCCTAAACCGCCGCTCCCGGAACCCGCCGCCACCTACATTATACCTATTAATCCCTAATCTGCCGCCCCCTATACCGCGGCCTACATAAAGTTATTAACCCCTTTCCTGCCGATTCCGGACCCTGCCGCAAATAAATTAATTCTTTAACCCCTAAACCGCCGCACCCGGAGCCCTCCGCCACCTACATTACATTTATTAACCCCTATCCTGCCCCCCTACACCGCCGCCACCTACAGTACATTGATTAACCCCTAATATACCCCCCTACACCGCCACCACTATATTAAATGAATTAACCCCTAAACCTAAGTCTAACCCTTACTCACCCCCTAACTTAAGTATTATTTAAATTAATCTAAATAAATATTCCTATTAATTAAATAAATTAATCCTATTTAAAACGAAATACTTACCTGTAAAATAAACCCTAAGATAGCTACAATATAACTATTAGTTACATTGTAGCTATTTTAGGGTTTATTTTTATTTTACAGGCAACTTTGTATTTATCTTAACTAGGTACAATAGCTATTAAATAGTTATTAACTATTTAATAGCTACCTAGCTAAAATAAATACAAAATTACCTGTAAAATAAGTCCTAACCTAAGTTACAATTACACCTAACACTACACTATCATTAAATAAATTAAATTAATTAACTACAATTACCTAACATTAAATAAAAATAACTAAAGTACAAAAAAACCCTTCTAAATTACAGAAAATAAAAAAATTACAATAAGTTTAAACTAATTACACCTAATCTAAGCTCCCTAATAAAACAAAAAAGCCCCCTAAAATAATAAAATTCCCTACCCTATACTAAATTACAAATAGCCCTTAAAAGGGCTTTCTGCGGGGCATTGCCCCAAAGTAATCAGCTCTTTTACCTGTAAAAAAAAAAAAAAAAACAACCCCCCCAACATTAAAACCCACCACCCACACACCCAACCTTACTCTAAAACCCAACCAAACCCCACTTAAAAAACCTAACACTAACCCCTTGAAGATCATCCTACCTTGAGCCGTCTTCACCCAGCCGGGCACAAGTGGTCCTCCATACGGCATAAGTCTTCATCCGATCAGGCCAGAAGAGGTCCTCCAAACGGTAGAAATCTTCATCCATGCGGCATCTTCTATCTTCATCCTTCCGGAGCTGAGCGGAGCCATCTTCTATCCAGCCGACGCGGAGCCATCCTCTTCAATTGAAGTGCAATCCGATTGGCTGATCCAATCAGCCAATAGAATGCAATTGAGCTTGCATTCTATTGGCTGATTGGATCAGCCAATCGGATTACACTTCAATGCGATTGGCTGATTACATCAGCCAATCTGATTTTTCCTACCTTAATTCCGATTGGCTGATAGAATCCTATCAGCCAATCGGAATTCGAGGGACACCATCTTGGATGACATCATTTAAAGGAACCTTCATCCTTCGTTAGGACTTCGATTGAAGAGGATGGCTCTGCGACGGCTGGATAGAAGATGGCTCCGCTCCGGAAGGATGAAGATAGAAGATGCCGCATGGATGAAGATTTCTACCGTCTGGAGGACCTCTTCTGCCCAGATCGGATGAAGACTTATGGAGGACCACTTGTGCCCGGCTGGGTGAAGAAGGCTCAAGGTAGGGTGATCTTCAAGGGGTTAGTGTTAGGTTTTTTTAAGGGGGGTTTGGTTGGGTTTTAGAGTAAGGTTGGGTGTGTGGGTGGTTGGTTTTAATGTTGGGGGGTTGTATTTCTTTTTTTACAGGTAAAAGAGCTGATTACTTTGGGGCAATGCCCCGCAAAAAGCCCTTTTAAGGGCTATTTGTAATTTAGTATAGGGTAAGGAGTTTTATTATTTTGGGGGGCTTTTTTATTTTATTAGGGGGCGTAGATTAGGTGTAATTAGTTTAAACGTCTTGTATTTTTTTTTATTTTCTGTAATTTAGAGTTGTTGTTTTTTTGTACTTTAGTTGTTTTTATTTAATGTTAGGTAATTGTAGTTAATTAATTTAATTTAATTTAATGATAGTGCAGTGTTAGGTGTAATTGTAACTTAGGTTAGGATTTATTTTACAGGTAATTTTGTATTTATTTTAGCTAGGTAGCTATTAAATAATTAATAACTATTTAATAGCTATTGTACCTAGTTAAAATAAATACAAAGTTGCCTGTAAAATAAAAATAAACTCTAAAATAGCTACAATGTAACTAATAGTTATATTGTAGCTATCTTAGGGTTTATTTTACAGGTAAGTATTTAGTTTTAAATAGGATTAATTTATTTAATAATAGGAATATTTATTTAGATTAATTTAAATAATATTCAAGTTAGGGGGTGTTAGGGTTAGACTTAGTTTTAGGGGTTAATTCATTTAATATAGTGGCGGCGGTGTAGGGGAGGTAGATTAGGGGTTAATCAATGTACTGTAGGTGGCGGCGGTGTAGGGGGGGCAGGATAGGGGTTAATAAATGTAATGTAGGTGACGGCGGGCTCCGGGTGCGGCGGTTTAGGGGTTAAAAATTAATTTATTTGCGGCGGGGTCCGGGATCGGCAGGATAGGGGTTAATAACTTTATGTAGGTGGTGGCAGTATAGGGGGCGGAAGATTAGGGGTTAATAGGTATAATGTAGGTGGCGGCGGGGTCCGGGAGCGGCGGTTTAGGGGTTCATATATTTATTATAGTTGCGGCGGGGTCCAGGAGCGGCGGTTTAGGGGTTAATACGTTTATTTAGGTGCGGGGGGCTCCGGGAGCGGCGGTATAGGGGGTAAACAGTATAGTATAGTGTGAGTGCTTAGTGACAGGCTAGCAAGAAAGCTGTGAATAAGCCGATGAGCAGCGAGATCGATGACTGTCAGTTAACAACAGTCCGCTGCTCATCGCACCGTACTTGGTGCGCAGCTTTTTGACAGCTTTCTTGATAACTTGCAGTTAAGTAGACACGTTGATAACTAGAGGCCAATGTATTAAAGGGATACTAAACATAATTTTTTTATTTCATGGTTCAGATAGAGAATGCAACTTTAAGCAACTTTCTAATTTACTTCTATTGTTAATTTTTCTTCATTCTCTTGCTATCTTTATTTGAAAAAGCAGGAATCTAAAATAAGGAGCTGGCCCATTTTTGGTTCAGCACCTGGGTTGCGCTTGATGATTGGTGGTTAAACCTGGCCTACTGGGGTACTTGAGGACTGCAGTTGAGAAACAATGCTTTAGTTTAACTTCCTAATTTTACAATTTGATTTCAAAGGGACCTGCAGAAAAAGTTTCAATCTCATCATAGAAAGTGAAGAAATTGCTGCCTATTGGAAGGTAAGACCATGCACTCTATTTTTTGGAGCATCAATGCACTACTACAAGGTATGATTTATTTAAACAAAAGATACGAAACAGATTAGATAATAGATGAAAATTAGACATTTGTTGAAAACTCCATGTTCAATTTGAATCATGAAAGAACAATTTTGACTTTGTTGTTGCATTAAGGGCTGCATATAAATGTATGGCTAGACATATAATATGTTTCCTAAAAACACTCTTCGGCACAGGGCCAGGTAAGATTGCAAAGAACCCTCTGTCTGCTGCTCTTCCCTTAGGAATTGTAGTAACTTCAAAGAACATATTTTTAGTTTCAAATTTTTCCTACAGCTGCAAAAACTATGTCATTACATTGTTAGTTCTGCTATTACCCAGGTACATAGTTCAGACAGTCTCATGTAGCTCTCGGCTACCAGTTGGCCAACCTTGTCTTACATGATTAAAGGGACATTAAACTATACATATTTATATAGCGCATATTGAAGAGAACTATTTAAAGGGACAGTCTTGTCAAACTAGTCACTTCTATCATCAAATTTGATTTGTTCTCTTGGTTTTCTTAGTTGAAAGCTAAACCTAGAAAGACTGATAAGCTAATTTCTAAGCCACTGAAGGCCACCTCTTATCTCAATGCATTTGCCATTTTTTTTACAGCTAGAGGACATTCGTTCATGTGTGCCATATAGATAGCATTGTGCTCATGCCCGTGGAGTTACTTATGAGTGAGCACTGATTGGCTACATTTTTTTAGTTAGCTTATATAAATGTATTGTGTAAATATTACTGGAGTAAAGAGCAAATAACACTAATGCAATACAAAGCAAAAACAGGTAAAACAACAAAAAATGTATCTAATTAAACTGCACAAAATGTGTAGAAATAAAAAATAGTATATAGTATACAGGTGAAACTCGAAAAATTAGAATATTGTGCAAAAGTTCATTTATTTCACTAATGCAACTTAAAAGGTGAAACTAATATATGAGATAGACTCATTACATGCAAAGCAAGATAGTTCAAGCCGTGATTTGTCATAATTGTGTTGATTATGGCTTACAGCTCATGAAAACCCCAAATCCATAATCTCAGAAAATTAGAATATTACATGCAAATCAATAAAACAAGGATTGCACATACCTGTAGAACAATATTGGACCTCTTAAAAGTATAAGCATGCATACTGTATGTACTCAGTACTTGGTTTGGGCCCCTTTTGCAGCAATTACTGCCTCAATGCGGCGTGACATGGAAGCTATCAGCCTGTGGCCCTGCTGAGGTGTTATGGAAGACCAGGATGCTTCAATAGCGGCCTTCAGCTCTTCTGCATTGTTCGGCCTCATGTCTCTCATCTTTCTCTTGGCAATGCCCCATAGATTATCTATAGGGTTCAGGTCAGGCAAGTTTGCTGGCCAATCAAGCACAGTAATCCCACGGTCATTGAACCAGGTTTTGGTGCTTTTGGCAGTGTGGGCAGGTGCCAAGTCCTGCTGGAAAATGAAGTCAGCATCCCCATAGAGCATGAAGTGCTCCAAAATCTCCTGGTAGATGCCTGCCTTGACCCTGGACCTAATGAAGTACAGTGGACCAACACCAGCAGATGACATGGCTCCCCAAATCAACACAGACTGTGGAAACTTCACACTGGACTTCAAGCATCTTGCAGTGTGTTCCTCTCCATTCTTCCTCCATACTCTGGGTCCTTGGTTTCCAAATGAGATGCAAAATTTGTTCTCATCAGAAAAGAGGACTTTGGACCACTGAGCAACAGACCAGGTCTGTTTTTCTTTAGCCCAGGTAAGACGCTTCTGACGTTGTTTGTTCAGAAGTGGCTTAACAAGAGGAATACGACATTTGAAGCCCATGTCCAGGATCCGTCTGTGTGTGGTGGCTCTTGTGAAAGTCCCCAACACTTTTGAATGGGCTTTTCCTGACAATCCTCTCCAGGCTGCGGTCATCCCTGCTGCTTGTGCACCTTTTTCTTCCACACTTTTCCCTTCCACATAACTTTCTATTAATGTGCTTTGATACAGCACTTTGGGAACATCCAACTTCTTTTGCAATTACCTTTTGAGGCTTTCCCTCCTTATGGAGGGTGTATAAAATTAGTCTAATACAGACATATTTTAAAAGTCTACAGTTAACATGGGCAATTTTAGGAATATATGAGCAATAAAAATAAAAACGGATAGAAAATAATTACTAATTATATGATCTGACGGCCATATATACACAAAATTGTAAAGGTGACAATAAATTGATACATACATTAAATTTCGAGAATATGCATAATAAGATTAAATGCCTATAAAAATGTACCATTATTGTATTGTTTGCTCGAGTCTCCTAAAGGGTGTTTTCTACAAATTTAAAAGAACATAATAAAATGATAAAAACTAGTCTGAAAAAAACATGATGACAATTTACCATAATCTCAATCAATAAATACAAGTATATCAATAAACAAATGATAAATAAATGATAAAAAATGAAAGGGAAAAGTTCATTATTCATAAGTAGTAAAAAGATGTTACCAATCAGCGATAAAATACTAAAATATATTTGTAGAAAACTCCCTTTAGCGCTGGCTTAGGGCTTCGTCAGAAACTCCTCCTCTTTAGCGGTTTCTCTTTATGTTCACCTCACCATTGTTATTGGTCAATTCTATACAATTTATACATAAATTAAAATTAAAGGCAACGCTGCTAACTATAAGTACCATTATGATTACATAGTGCTAATACCATATTCAATATAAATGAAGATAATAGTTCTTGCAAAAAATTAATGTTAACATTGTTCATAGACTTTTTTCCACATTCATTTAGAATGAACACATTTGCCTAACTTGTTGCTAAAACCTGTGCCTATTCACTGTAAGATTGTGATCACTTTGATAAAAAAAATCTACATCCCATTTTTCAAACAATACGATTTTTATACATTTGTATAGGCATTTAATCTTATTATGCATATTCTCAAAATGTATGTATCAATTTTTTGTCACCTTTGCAATTTTGTGTATATATGGCCATCAGATTATATAATTAGTAATTTTATTGCAAGACAGGGGGCTCCTATTTTGCGTTACTTCCTTTACTTGAAAATCTCCAGCAGTAAAGATATATAACATTTGAAACAAAGTAAAAGCCCTTCAACCAATGGGGGTACAGCAACCATAATATATACATCAGTCAGTCACTTTCACTTCCTCTTTCTTTACTGCTCCAGCAGAAAGGTGATGTGATTTATTTGCTTTGACTATTTTTTCTACAATTGCAGTTTATCTTATTTATTCTGTATTTCTAATTTTCCATCCACTCATACAATGAGAGTGGACTTGCTTTCTGTCAATCTATTCATTCTTTCTTTTATTTAACTTTCAACTTTAAACGGTTTCTACCAATACCGTTTTCTTCCGATTATATTTCAAATTTTTCCGTTTAGAGTACCCTTCGATATCTTCCAGGATATTGTATTTGTCTTATTACTGTTTTCAATCTCTGCTATGTTAGCCATAATTTTACATCTCTGTAATCCTAGGAGTAGCCATCTTTTTGTCTTCTCAAATACGACTGCCATTTTGGATCACGTGACAAAGCGCAACGTTTTTTGTGCAATGTCATTTGATTGCGGCCATTTTGTTTTGCATTTTTTACTCGATTACTCCCGTTTTGCAATCCTTTTATTTTATTGTTTTTCTTTCAAAATCTACTTTTATATGTAATAGGTATTTATATCATTACACTATTTGTAAGTTTTTTATGAATTGTGTGTTTACTGCAGGTGCCATCCCTGCGTATTTATACGGTATACGGATCTGCCTTTATACAAAGAAAATAACTGAAAAACGTATCCTTTATTGAACAATTTTATATTGTTTTATAACATTATTTCAATAGTGTTGTTTACATTGTGGTACTCAAACAAGCTCCGTTGCAGGCTAATACAAATACTTTCTATATCGTTGGTAATCCTTAACATCTGTTCAGATTTATCATGTCTGATTCAGAGCAATCGCTGGACATACAGTCCATGATTTCGGACTCAGTTGCTAAAGCCATATCATCGGCTATGGGGGACATGCCAGCCCTGGTGAAAAACATCCTACAAGAGTCCTTTCAAGATCAATTAGATACTGATCAACCTAAAATGAAATCTAAAAAGACACACCCCTCCTCCAACCCCTCCTCCAGTGATAATTTGCCTGCCTTGAACCCCACCCCTGGGGTAATAATAAGGGAGAATGAAACCCCTACAGAGAAAATATAAAAAAAATCCAACCCCTATGGATAAAGAGTATTACCGAGAGGACTATTTGTCTGATAAATCAGACCACGACCCCCTAATGACACTATACTTATACCTAAGAACTCAGAGGTTATAGAAAATGCTATTATGGACCCTCTGGGCCAGCCCATGTTTGATCCGGATAATTTGAGGCACCCTAGATCCTCTGAATGATCCCCTACCCCACATATTACAACATTTTTACAATACTGGTTATGTAACCCCCTGTCTAATTCAGCCAGGAACAAATTACGGTTGGAATTCCCCTGGTCATATCCTCCCAGACAAAGAAGCTCATAACTCAGAATTTGACCCAAATATCGTCATTTTCATGACACGACATGGTAGAGACCCTAGAAGGGGCATTGACAAGTCACTAAAGTCCACTCAGGATAAACTCCTGGACCTAGTGGGACCACTGACACAGATCCTACTATTAGCGGATAGCGCTATAATATCCTCTCAATCATTAGATCCCATACAAATCAGAGAGTGGGCGCAAAGGACAATATGTCTTCTGGGAAATTACAAATGTGTCTTTATCCATAGAACGCTGAAGAGCGGCCCTATCTCACCTCAACCCTAAATTGGCAGAAATGGCCCACTCGGAAGGAGGCTCCGCAGCAAAAGGGCTACTATTTGGTGAATCTTTTATTAGGGAACTCAGCCGATATGTATCGGCTTTCACAACTCTTGATAGAGTCCAATCCAATGTTAGAAGGGTCTTATATGCCCAACAAGGTGTTTTTGTCAGGGCTGGCAGGTTCAGGAATCGCCTGTCCAGCTGTGCTAACTTCAGAGGTTCCTTCAGGCAAACCTACACTGTGCCACAGATTAGACCTCTCTTCCCCACCAAGAGTAGAAACTTCAGAAATAGAGGTGCCCCTCGAAAGCTCCAAATGCCCCCAACAGGACTCGAACCAGGTGAGCACCACTTTTCAACAAAAAGTTAGGGGGCAGATTTGCCCATTATATTTCAACATGGTCAACAATTACATCAGACACATGGGTACTTCAGACTATACAGGGTTTCTTCCTATAATTTGTACAATTCCCACAAATGCAACATCTGATAGATTCAGAACTAAATCAGTTATGGCAAAAAGGTGCCAGTGGGGACTCCCAGTCACAGGGTTTCCTCAGCAACATGTTCGTAGTAAAAAAGAAAGATGGGGGACCTGTCCAGTCATAAACTTGAAAGAACTCAATCAATTTCTGGTATACAGGCATTTCAAGATGGAAGGCATCCATCTCCTCAGGGACATTCTCCAATTGAACGATTGGATGATCCGCCTAGTTCTAAAAGATGCCTATCTAACAGTCCCCATGCACCAATCATTTCGCCACTATCTCCATTTCCTATTGCAAGGACAAACCTGGCAATTCACCTGCCTTCCCTTTTTACCTCAGTTAGGTACCCTGGTGCTTCACAAAGATTATGAAAACAGTTGCAACCTTCCTCAGATCCAGGGGAATTTGCCTGATCATATATCTAGACGATATTCTCATTCTAGCTCAGGACAAATCCATCCTGTTGCAACACGTATCAACTACAGCCTCTCTCCTACAAAATATAGGGTTTGCAATAAACTTAGAAAAGTCTTGTACCTGTCATAGCCTCAGACGCCTTCCTCCAAACCTGGCCACTAAGGGGGGGTCATGCCTTTCCCCCTTTCTCCATGATTCCAAGGTTCATTCTACACACACGGAGGTTACAGATTTGTTTAGTCTTGATCACTCCTTATTGGCCGTCCCAAGCATGGTTTCAAGATCTACTGGAACTCTCAGTTCTCCCCCCCCCCGGGTCTTCCTCACCAAAAGGACCTGCTCACAGACTTATGGTGATCCCCTCATCTCCTAGTTCTCAGCAACAGCCTCCAACTGCTTGCATGGATGATTTCCGGGGTTCCTGGGACTCCTCGGGTCTTTCGATCCCAGCTCGAGAGCTCCTCTGGGACTCTTGGGCTACAGGAACTAGAAGATCTTACCTGGCAGCCTAGTCAGTATGGCTATGTTGGTGTATGGCAGAACTTTCTGATCCCTATTCTGCCCCTGTTACCTTGATAGCGAATTTCCTTGCTCATCTCTTTGAACAAGGGAAAGCATTTGCTCTATTAATCTTTACAGATCAGCTATTATGGCTGCTCACTATCCGGTAGACAGTTTCCCTGTTGGTAAGCACCACCTCATCTGCCTCATTATGAGGGGGATCAAGTTAAAGATTCCTCCCAAAACTAGGTACAAATATCTCTGGGATGTATCCCTTCTGTTTTCCTTCTTCAGTTCCTGGTCTCAGAATCCTCAACTTTCTCTTAAACAGTTATCAGCCAAGTTAGCTGTTCTCCTCTGTCTACTTTCTTTCCGCAGAGTATCAGATGTATAAGCTCTGGACAGAGATGGATTTATTTTTTCCCCTGAAGGGGTTCTTTTTTCCGTTCACAGATGTACCAAAACCTTTTCCTCTGAAATTTCCTATCCATATTTAGAGGAAGAACCTCAATTGTGCGTAGCAACACGTCTCACATAGTATCTATCTCAGACAGCTTCTCTGACTGCCTCTGCCAATGGTCCCCTCTTGATCACTTATGTTCATCCTTTCAAACCAGTCTCAGCTCCTACCATAGCAAGATAGGTCAAATGGATCATCTCTTTGATCTTAGTTCCTTCATTCACTCATTAAGGGGAGCCTCAGCTTCTAGAGCTTTCCTTTTGGGCTGCTCTCTCTAAGACCTACTAACAGCTGCTGATTGGTCATCGGACTCTATTTTCTGCAAATTTTATTTTAAACCTATCTCTCATGCAGCTCTGACTCTATTAGATGTGTAGCTTTAAAAAAAGCAAAATAGGAGCCTCCTGTCTTGCAATAAAATGAGGATTATGTTAGCCTTAGTGACACAATAGTCACAATTTTATTAAAGACAGGAGGCCAGTATTTTGCCCCTCCTTTTTGGCTCCCATCCATATAAATAAAAAATAAAAAAATAAAAACGTTTTCTTTGACTTTTACTTATCGTCTTGTTTGATTTATTCATTCATTATGACCAGAATATTATCCAGTGTTTTCATATTTCATTTTCAGTGTAATCATTCTTTCTCTTCATAAGATTTGGATACAACGGATTCGTCTCGGATGTCTGAAATCCTATCCTCTGCCCTGGTCCCGCTCAGTTGTTGCCGTTCAGTGTTTTGTTTGGATCATCATCAATTCTGGATGTCGTTTGGATCCAGTAAAGAAAGAGGAAGTGAAAGTGACTGACTGATGTATATATTATGGTTGCTGTGCCCCCATTTGTTGAAGGGCTTTTACTTTGTTTCAAATAGTATATATCTTTACTGCAGGAGATTTTCAAGTAAAGGAAGTAAAGCAAAATACTCTCCTCCTGTCTTTAATAAAATTGTGACTATTGTGTCACCAAGGCTAACATAATCCTCATTATTTTCTTTCCATTTTTGTTTTCATTACTCATATATTCCTTATATTGCCCGTGTTAACTATAGACTTTTAAAATATGTCAGTTTTAAAATATGTCCGTATTAGACAAATATAATTTCAAATAAGCCCACATTGGTTAACTTTATAAAAGGCATCTTTAAAGAAATTGCATATATATGTATTATGCTGGTTCTGAAATATCAATAAGATCTGAATAAATACTACAAGTCCCATAAAACACTACACTGGAAGTTATGGCGCAGCTTTACAGGAACCGGAAGTGACGTCACGAAAATACTGGAATTAATAATACGTGATGATCACGCAAGCCTTACATATAATTCTGGAAAACAAAGCGATAAATTATAACTATATCACTTCCATTTTTATTAAGGGCAAAAGTGATATTACAGAACCATGCATATAACGTTTAGAAAGTTTTTAAGGGCAATAATTTTCGCAGAAAAACGCTATTATCGGATTGGCCGCTAGGTAAACTAGAACACAAGAGCAGTTGTCATTCTTGAAAAAGGCCCACGCTAGGGCCGAAATGCGTTGAAGAGTCACTGCTTGAGTTTCACATTGGGTAAGCCTTATTTCACAGTAGGGCCCCTAAGCTTTTTGCATTATTGCACTATGTGATTTTTCTTTTCACAGGTTATATACCATTCAGTTTTTTGTTTTTTTTGGATATCACGGATTATCACCATTTTTATTTTTAATATTTTTTTATCTTTATTTTTATTTTTATACTTATTTTTTGGGACATATACTTCTGGAACTTTGTTATAGGATATCATCACGAAGGACACATTTCATAGGAATATGGAATATCGGCAACATCACCATCTTTTTTTGCTGGACTTACAGACTGTGATACTCTGTTTTTAGGATTTTATGTATCAAATCAGTTTTGATAGGGCACACTATTCTTTTGCATTTTAGATAATAAATGTTAATTTTTTTTTTAAATTCAATATTTTTTATTAACAGAAAATAAAGATACATTTTCAAATATTCAAACATTCGAACAAAATAGTACTTATTTAGGCTTCCTATAAGAGAGTACTATGTATTAACAACACGTCATTAGGCATTTCAACATTACATAGCATCTGAAGCTTACAAAAGACATTTTCCAGAGTCTAAAATGTATACGATACAAAGGGGGGAAAATGGGCAAAGATAGGGGAGTTCTTGCGGGGTGATAGAATTGTCATTTTCATGTTAACCATTGCTTTTATTATATTATGTGTTGATCAGTCTTGGTTCCATAAAAAGAGTATGTTAAGAAATTGGTTTTCCTAGAGTAGTAACTATGATACATCTCCTCTAAAGAGAGGACATGTTTTACCTCGTCTAACCACTGTTGAAAAGTGGGAGTTTTGGATTTTTTCCGTAAGCGCGGTATTAGTCTTTTTGCACTGTTTTTCAGAATCTGAAGTAGTGAGTTCTTGTATTGGCATCTAAGGTTAGGGAGGTTATGTAACAAAATCATCTGGGGTTCAAATGTTATATTTTGGTTTAATTTCTTAGAAATGTGCTTTTCAATTTGTTCCCAGAAGGGTCTGATTAGCGGGCAATGCCACCAAATATGAGACAATGTTGCTCGTTCCTCGCATAGTCTCCAACATTTCGGAGATACTGATGGGTAGATTCTGTGTAGGCGTGTGGGTGTTAGAATAAATAAATGTTAATTTTTAATTATATGTATTGAATGTTTCACTTTAGCCTTTTTTTGGCGCTCCCTCAATTTGTACTATTGCAGTCCTGTAAGTAGTAAGTATTGTATCTTACTCATATCCATATGAGCTGACACCTGACTCTAAGTATGTTCAGCAGAAGTTAAAGTTGAACCCAAATAGTCTCCCAACAGATGAGTGTATAATCAATACAGCTTCTTGCCACCCATAGATATGTTAAAATATGTATTGTAAAAACAATGAAAACAATTTAAGAAAGGCATGGGGGAGCTGGCAGCAGCTAAGATGGCTAAGTAAATCCAGTGTGCCACTAGGCCTCGATAAATACGAGATTTGCTGTACAATCACCATCTCTGCATATACATTTCTAGACATAGTGACCTATATTACCAAGGCAAATACCAATGGCACTACTTGTGATTAAAACGTTCTCATTTGTGTGATTACTTAATAGTAAGTGGCTCACAGAGGTTGGTGCTTGTACTGATCAATGATTCAAAACAAATCAGTAAAGAACTGAAAAAGAGTGCAAATATAGCACTCACAACGTTTTTATTAGTAAATAGTGATTTTTGGAGCAAAGGATGAATAATGGAAAATAAAACATAACTTTCACTTCGTTGGTTAAAAACAAAGGGTACGTGGAAATAAAGATTAAAATTGGCATATGCTTACTTAGGAAGGGTAAATTCTGAAAATTTGTGTGGAGCGAAAAAATGTGCAGTCTAAATAGGAGGAGACCCTATAAGTTATAACTGTAACATATTTACTGGGTAATTATTATAATTGGCAGTCTGGTTAGGGTGTCAGTCAAATCATTTATGTCCTGATATCGCAGCTCAGAACAAACAAATACTAATTCTATATGTAGAGCAAATAATAGTACCTTGTTGTTTGTGGTAAGGCAATGATGTAAAGGTACCGAGGACATGTACCAAATAATGTAATCCAATGTTCCTGTTATTTGTAGATATCAGTAACAGTGGGGAATACACTATGTCATATGGTGAATAATCTGTTACTTTGGATATCAGATACTATAATCAGGGATCAGTGTATCCAGTCTATGTCTGTTCGTAACTATGCATGCCAGTAGTTATAAATTTGTTTGTTTCTATCTAGCCTTTTAATATGAATAATAATATATTATCTCTCTGGAAATACCAGAGACCTATACCTGTTAGTTTACCGTTAGTAGAGTATAGATATAAAAGGTCAAGGCTTTCACAGATCTGGCATGGGGTGGCAATATCAAATAACAAGTGCTTTGACCTGCATAATTTATCCTCTCTGGAGATACCAGAGGTCCAGGTTATATGAAGGATAAATAGGCCCAAAAATCAAATATTTCTCTGGAAATACCAGAGACCTATACCTGTTGTTTACCAGATTAATCTAGATTCTAGAAGATCAATTTAGCTTGAAGGATCAAATTTTTCTCTGAAAATACCAGAGACATATACCTGTTAGTTTACCGGATTTGACTAGAATATCAATTGGCCTAAAAGATCAGATTTCTCTCTGGAAATACTGGAGACCTATACCTATAGTTTACCCAGTAATAGGACATTAATATAGAAAATCAGGACTCGCATAAATCATGGCATAAGTTTTAGCCATATTTAAAGAGAGATACCAGTAAGTTTATATTTTCTATAACCTTAGGTTAGTGATTTTCTCTCTGGAAATACCAGAGACCTATACCTGTTAGTTTACCGGTAATAAAAAAGTAAAAGTCCCGGCTCTTGTTTAAAAGTCCATAGACTAAATGAATGCTCCAAAATGTAGTTCAGAATACCACACATGACAAATTAAAGTTAAATACCTTTTAATACCGTGGGTTTAAAGTAAGCATAGCTGACTAAAAAAAGAGAAGGGAGAGGGAAGGGGATGCCACAGACGCATTTCGCCGTGGTGGCTGTATCAAAGGGCAATCGCACTTGCTTCTCATGAGATTTATATACCCTAAGCTATGTCTGGATTGGCTGTAATGATAACCTATCATATGGTCGGTGACAAGATTGGATAATGTGCATGTCAATCAAACAATGGAGCACAATGATTGGATACAGTTTCAGTATCCTCATTTATTGTTTATATCAAGTCACTAAAATATGCCTGAGGTTGTAACATGCTGTAATAAATTAAATAAAATTGTGAATTATGTATTTATACCCAGAATCAAAGTCATCATCTTAGAGCCATATACTCGCTCATCATTGCTTCTCATTGGTTGAGGTATCTGTCAATCAAACCTCTCATTGGACATCGTAGTTGTTAGTTAGCACAATGAGCGGTGATTGGATAGAAAAAATATAACATTACTTACCCAAATTCTGTACTAGATACGAAAATCTGGGGAGAAAAAAAGATATAAAATGTTCCTCTAGGGTTTATAAGCATGATGTTTTTATTACTTGAAAAGCGCTAAGTGTATAACTTAAAAATATCCGATTGGATACTAATCGGTCACGGCATACGTCAATCATACGTATTACTTAGAATTGTCAAATCAGATTGTTTGATATCTTATTGGTCACAGCATATTTCAATCATTGTGATTCATAGTTAGAATAGGTCAGAGAGCTCTAAGTAATCCAATAAGAAGTTTTTTTAGGAAAAGGAAAATACCATTCCCAAAGTTCTTATATTGGAGTGTAGATCTAACGATATAGAAATTACTAATCTTACTGCATAGATTATTGAAACATGATTAAACAAAAACTGATATTTGTGTTGCGCTTGCTCCTTTATTAAAACATCTCTTTTCAGATATGATTATATAGTAATTGTATGAATCTGAACATAAATTTCAACTGGATATAAATGCTGAAAAAATGCAACACTTTAGTACATTTGTATCAAATATTAAGTGAAAAATTCGATCACAGTGAGATATTAAATAAAGACCAGCAAATAGAGCGGACTATCAAGACCATATGAATACGGAATATATTCATGAAATTCTATGGCCTCTTAAGCAAGAGCAGGGACTTTTACTTTTTTATTACCGGTAAACTAACAGGTATAGGTCTCTGGTATTTCCAGAGAGAAAATCACTAACCTAAGGTTATAGAAAATATAAACTTACTGGTATCTCTCTTTAAATATGGCTAAAACTTATCCCATGATTTATGCAAGTCCTGATTTTCTATATTAATGTCCTATTACTGGGTAAACTATAGGAATAAGTCTCCGGTATTTACAGAGAGAAATCTGATCTTTTAGGCCAATTGATATTCTAGTCAAATCCGGTAAACTAACAGGTATATGTCTTTGGTATTTTCAGAGAAAAATTTGATCCTTCAAGCTAAATTGATCTTCTAGATTAATCTGGTAAACTAACAGGTATAGGTCTCTGGTATTTCCAGAGAAATATTTGATTTTTTGGGCCTATTTATCCTTCATAAAACCTGGACCTCTTATATTTTATCATCGGTAAACTAACAGGTATAGGTCTCTGGTATCTCCAGAGAGGATAAATTATGCAGGTCAAAGCACTTGTCCTTTTATATCTATACTCTACTAACGGTAAACTGACAGGTATAGGTCTCTGGTATTTCCAGAGAGATAATATATTATTATTCATATTAAAAGGCTAGATAGAAACAAACAAATTTATAACTACTGGCAAACTACTGGCATGCATAGTTACGTACAGACATAGACTGGATACACTGATCCCTGATTATAGTATCTGATATCCAAAGTAACAGATTATTCACCATACGATAAAGTGTATTCACCACTGTTACTGATATCTACAAATAACAGGAACATTGGATTACATTATTTGGTACATGTCCTCGGTACCTTTACATCATTGCCTTACCACAAACAACAAGGTACTATTATTTGCTCTACATATAGAATTAGTATTTGTTTGTTCTGAGCTGCGATATCAGGACATAAATGATTTGACTGACACCCTAACCAGACTGCCAATTATAATAATTACCCAGTATATATGTTACAGTTATAACTTATAGGGTCTCCTCCTATTTAGACTGCACATTTTTTCGCTCCACACAAATTTTCAGAATTTACCCTTCCTAAGTAAGCATATGCCAATTTTAATCTTTATTTCCGTACCCTTTGTTTTTAACCAATGAAGTAAAAGTTATGTTTTATTTTCCATTATTCATCCTTTGCTCCAAAATTAACTATTTATTAATAAAAACGTTGTGAGTGCTATATTTGTACTCGTTTTCAGTTCTTTACTGATTTGTTTTGACTCTATTACCAAGGCATCAGATGGAGACGATTTCTAGTACCCTCTTTGACCGCAATCGTGAAGCAGGAATAGTGTGACCTAGACTCCAGGGCCACCGCAATCTTAGCTGCTGAGCTCACAAACCGAGCTTACAGGATCTACAGCTTTTAAAAAGACTGCTAAACTCCCTTCACGAACACTGGTGATAACACTAAATGCATAGACCATGGCACCCATATAGACACGCAGATTTGTCAGAGTAAGGCTGATCCTTATAAACAAGGAAATTTGTTGTAACAGTGCTCTACTAGCTGTAGACAAAGTACATTAGAGGAGACAATCTCTATTGATCAAGTATTCCACTACGGTAAATTCCCTATGGCTTATTTCTCTCATAAATATGACACAGTAGGAATAAGTGGCAGAAATAACTTTCTGATAGCAAGTGAACTTATTAGATAGAACTGGCCTACAGGCCTTAAACATTTTTAGACCTTGTAGGTCCCTAATAAGGGATAGTGAAACACCTCACAGCTAGTCTATTATAATTTTGTCACAATGTAAGTAGTAATAGTCTGTATGCTCTGAAGTGAACTGTTCATATGCCCTTATTTTTTTTTAATCTCATAGTCTACTATCTTGATTGTGGTTTTAGAAGGTGCATATGAACTGTGTTCGATTCCATTTAGGTGAGCATCATCTTATTAACCCTGCTGAGACTATAACCTATACTCCCATAGTCTTCTGGACTTATACCTCTGAGCTTTTATATCTCTGAATTGGGCAGTTGTATACACACCCTGAAGAATATCTACAAAATGGCTTCTAAGAGGTTAAGCAAAACTACTTAATCCCAACCTATCAAATGTCATAAAACTTCTTATTTTGCTGCAGCAGAACATAATATCTCCCATTTAACACCGGCCTCTCGCTCAGAAGACTCTGTTGATCTATCTCCTAGTTCCCTAAAAGAACGCTCTGCTCAAGAAATGCTACAAATTCCAGCAAATGTTTTATAGTCTCTACCATCTAAACATGATACTACTGACATTGTATGAGCATGTGTAAGAGAAGAGTTAATAGACCTTTGTCAAGATATACATACATTAGGCTTTTGCTTTTAAGCTTTAGAAGATGGTACTGACTCCATGTGATAAGACATTAACCAACTACAACAACAGCTTGAGTCTCATAAAAGTTCTCTGGACTCCTTTACCAATAAGGTGGAGGAATTGGAAAACAGGAGCCGCAGAAAAAAAACACCCGTATTAGGGGCATACCGAAATCAGTTCTACCAAAGGATCTACCAACCTATCTTCTGGCTCTTTTTACACATATGAAAGGAAATACCTCTACTACAGACATATCATGGGATAGAGCACACATGGCATTGCACACTAAACTGGCTGAGTCAGCCCACCCCCTAATAATAATTAACTAAATTAAAGAACTATAGAGATAAAGAAGAACTCCTAGGTCTCTCACGGAAAAAACAACCTATCCATTTCATGGGGAATGATTTACAATTCTACCTTGATTTGTCTCCAAGAACAGTTCAAAAAAAGGAAGGAATTTGCCCCACTTACCCTGTTATTATGAAATAAATCCCATATTGTTGGGGTTTCCCTAGCCCTACATCAAGACAAAAGACTTTATTGTAAAGAAACATCAGATGTCCCTAAGTTTTCCAATGCATTAAAAATAGAACCCCTGAGATGCCATCTCCCATAATATCTGGAGACTTGGAGAACCCCACACAGACATTCCACATAACCAAAGGTGGCTGGACAACAATATCTTATACACAGAACAGAAGACAGTCTCCATTGCAGCATCAAGGCCCAAAAGTCTGAAGAGTGGAGTAGCCCAGATCATCTAAGGAACAACCTTAGTGGAGAAAACTTTTGATTCTACAGTCCCTACTTTAAACCGAAGACTTGGAGAAGTTGTCCTAAATGTTGACTTCTTGGATATCTGGTTATTCCATGACACAAAACTTAATAAAGCATAAGAGTCCCAGAGACGAGATGATTGCAACACCTTCTTGAGACATGCTAGTTTGCAGAAATCTGCTTTGCTGCACTACTCTTGGACACCATCTTTTAGAAGTGTCTACACCTCTTGCAGGAAGAAGATTCCCTGGGAGATGGAACTGTATGTAAGTTATGATTCCCATTTAGTACCAGGATTTCTTCACATACCTTACTTTAATTCTTAAAGGGACAGTAAATAGGATTTAGACAGAACATACAATTTTTTTCAGCAAAGCATACTAAGAGAATGAAGCAAATTTGATAATAGAAGTAAACTGGAAAGTTGTTTAAAATGGAATGTTCTACCTAAATCATGAACATTTTGGGTTTCATGTATAATTTAAAGTATATTCCTTTAGAGAAGTTCACTTGATATATCCTTAAAGTTGAACTACTTAAGCTTTTCTTATACATTACAATGTTGTTGTTCATTACCTATTACTTAATAAAGCATAAGAGTCCCAGAGACGAGATGATTGCAACACCTTCTTGAGACATGCTAGTTTGCAGACATCTGCTTTGCTGCACTACTCTTGGACACCATCTTTTAGAAGTGTCTACACCTCTTGCAGGAAGAAGATTCCCTGGGAGATGGAACTGTATGTAAGTTATGATTCCCATTTAGTACCAGGATTTCTTCACATACCTTACTTTAATTCTTAAAGGGACAGTAAATAGGATTTAGACAGAACATACAATTTTTTCAGCAAAGCATACTAAGAGAATGAAGCAAATTTGATAATAGAAGTAAACTGGAAAGTTGTTTAAAATGGAATGTTCTACCTAAATCATGAACATTTTGGGTTTCATGTATAATTTAAAGTATATTCCTTTAGAGAAGTTCACTTGATATATCCTTAAAGTTGAACTACTTAAGCTTTTCTTATACATTACAAAGTTGTTGTTCATTACCTATTTAATTGATTTTTTTATATACTGTTATTAATGTTGAGGTCATTAGATATGGAAACACAACAAACTAAAACTATATTCCTATTGACTCAAAATGTGAAAGGGGTTAACTCCCTGTGTAAATGATTCAAAGCCTTACCTGATTCAAAGCCTTATCTGACTTAGCTAGAAGTGGGGGGGGGGGATATATTCTCTTCTTGCAAGAGGCCCATTTTAAAAGGTCAAAAGAACCTAAGTACCTAGGAAACCATTTTACCCAACACTTTCAATACTCAGCTGATGTCAAAAAGATAGGTGTCAGTATCCTCATCAGGAAGACAATACAATTTAATTTAATCAAAATAGCTAAGGGTCCTGAAGGTAGATTTTTAGGACTAACAGGTCTAATGTTTGGAAGACCAGTGCCATTTGTTAATGTTTATGCACCAAATACAAATCATCTACCCTTTTTAAATCATTATTTTGTAGACTATTAGATGTATCTAAAGAGGAGGTGTATTTAGGGAGGGACTTTAATATCCCAATTCAACCATCTTTACACACCACAAACCCCTTCCCTAAAGTATTTAATAAAACAATTTCCTACTTGTAGAAGGCTCTAAGGGTTCATAATTTGTATGACCATCCAGACTCCGGAGATTATACATTTTTTTCACACCATTCATTTATCTATAGTAATAGATTACTTATTGATGAACCAGATCGGCCTATCATCCATAATCAACATGACCATATCACCGAATTTGTGGTCAGATCATTCGGCAATTAATGTTTTGATCAAATGGTCCAATAATATATTGGAGTACTGGAAATTAGATGACTGCCTTCTAAGTAACCCAACCTATATAGATAAAATTGACAAAACCCTGCTGGAATATTTTAGCATTAAGGTACTGTTTCAAACACTTTTGTATTTTGGGAGGCCATTAGAGGTGAATTTTTAAAACATAAAGCTCAAATTAAAAAATGTAATTGCCAGACCTATAAGGATTTAACCTCCAAATTAACTCACTTAGAATTCTTACACAAACAAGACCCCTTATAAAAGTCCATCTTAGCAAATATGACACAGGTACACAATCAACTTAATGACTATTTATCAATAGAATATAAAAAAAACATCATTGAGACTTAAACAAAAAAATTATTTTTAAGGAAATAGAGCTGGAAAGTTGTTAGTAAGAGCTCTCAAACGTAAAAACGTAAAATAATTTATGATACCTGAGATCTTGAGTCAGTTTTGTGACTATTATTCTCTTTTGTACATCACTCATCCTGAAAACCCAAACAGCAGATAATCTGTCTCTTGATTCATACCTACTGTAGATTAATGCATTTTACCAAAACTGACGACCCAACAAACTGAAGACTTAAGCTCTACTATTTCACCATCGGAAATTGCTTCTGCAATTAAAGATCTCAATTTAGGGAAGAGCACAAGTCCTGATGACTCGGTTAAATATTATCAGATTTTTGCTCCAACTTTAATACCACATTTAAACTTTATATTTAATGATCCTTCATCAGATAAGACTTTACCAAATTTGATGCTGGAAGCTCATGTGACAGTATTACCAAAGCCTGGCAAGAAACAAGATACCCCCCACCACCACCACTAATTCCCGGCCCATTTCTCTACTTAATGTTGACATCAAAATATAGGCTAAAATCCTAGCCTTGAGTATAAATAGAATATTTCACCAACTCATTTACATAAATCAAGTGGGTTTTACGCCCTGCAGAGAGGCCAAGGATAACACCCATTACATCATTAACTTAATGGAATATGCAAAAAACGCTTCAGCTCCCATCCATCTTTATCTCCAGCTTTTGAAAGGCTTAATTTGAAATTTCTTAAACAGATCCTGACAAAGTTTGGATTTACAGACTCATTTATTGAAAAAATATTTGCCCTTTACACTAGGCCAAGTGCCAAAATTAAAGTTAATGAATCCCTCTCCTCTTCCTTCCTTATAAATAATGGTACAAGGCAGGGATGCTCATTATAGCCATTACTATTTGTTTTAGCAATGGAAGTCCTAGCTTCAAGAATAAGACAAAACAATAAAATTAACAGACTTACGATTGCATCTAACATTTTCTTTATATTAATTGAACCGGTGTCTTCTCTGAATTAGAAAAAGATCTAAATTTATATGACATTTACTCTAATTTTAAAATTAACACAACAAAATCTAAATTTATGGGAATAACATTATCAAATGAAGATATATACCAAATTGAGAAAAACTTTTGGCTATATTACGAGTTGTGCGTTAGGGTAAAAAAGCAGCGTTAAGAGGTCCTGACGCTACTTTTTTATGCCCGCTGGTATTACGATTCTTGAAGGTTTAGGTGTACCGCACACTTACGTAAACTTCAGCCGTAGGATTGAACTTCAATCCTATTGGCTGATTGCATCAGCCAATAGGATTTTTCTACCTTAATTTCTGATTGGCTGATAGAATTCTATCAGCCAATCAGAATCTAAGGGACGCCATCTTGGATGACATCACTTAAAGGTACCTTAATTCAGCTTTAGTCGTTGGATGAAGAGGATGCTCCGCGCCGGATGTCTTGAAGATGGACCCGCTACGCACCGGGTGTATGAAGATAGAAGATGCCGTCTGGATGAAGACTTCTGCCCGTCTGGAGGACCACTTCGCCCGGCTTGGATGAAGACTTCTCCCGGCTTCGTTGAGGACTTCAGCCCAGCTTGGATGAAGACTTCTCCCAGTAAGTCGATCTTCAGGCAGTTAGTGTTAGGTTTTATTAAGGGTGTATTGAGTGGGTTTTATTTTTAGGTTAGGGACTTTGGGCCTGCAACAGAGCTAACTGCCCTTTTAAGGTCAATGCCCATCCAAATGCCCTTTTCAGGGCAATGGGGAGCTTAGGTTTTTTTAGATAGTATTTTATTTGGGGGTTGGTTGTGTGGGTGGTGGGTTTTACTGTTGGGGGGGTTGTTTGTATTTTTTTTAACAGGTAAAAGAGCTGATTACTTTGGGGCAATGCCCCGCAAAAGGCCCTTTTAAGGGATATTGGTAGTTTAGTTTAGGCTAGGGTTTTTTATTTTATTTTGGGGGGGCTTTTTTATTTTAATAGGGCTATTAGATTAGGTGTAATTAGTTTAAATGTCTGTAATTTGTTTATTATTTTCTGTAATTTTGTGTTTTTTTGTACTTTAGCTAATTTAATTTAATTTAGGTAATTGTATTTAATTTAGGTAATTTATTTAATTATAGTGTAGTGTTAGGTGTTAGTGTAACTTAGGTTAGGTTTTATTTTACAGGTACTTTTGTATTTTTTTAGCTAGGTAGTTATTAAATAGCTAATAACTATTTAATAACTATTCTACCTAAGTTAAAATAAATACGAACTTGCCTGTAAAATAAAAATAAACCCTAAGATAGATACAATGTAACTATTAGTTATATTGTAGCTAGCTTAGGGTTTATTTTACAGGTAAGTATTTCGTTTTAAATAGGAATAATTTATTTAATGATAGGAATATTTATTTAGATTTATTGTAATTATATTTAAGTTAGGGGGTGTTAGGGTTAGACTTAGGTTTAGGGGTTAATAACTTTAATATAGTGGCGGTGACGTTGGGGGCGGTAGATTAGGGGTTAATAAATGTAGGTAGGTTGCGTCGACATTGGGGGCGGCAGATTAGGGTTAATAAATATAATGTAGGTGTCGGCGATGTTGGGGGCGGCAGATTAGGGGTTAATAAGTGTAAGATTAGAAGTGTTTAGACTTAGGGTTCATGTTAGTGTGTTAGGTGTAGACATAAATTGTATTTCCCCATAGGAATCAATGGGGCTGTGTTAAGGAGTTTTACGCTGCTTTTTTGCAGGTGTTAGACTTTTTTTCAGCTGGCTCTACCCGTTGATCCCTATGGGGAAATCGTGCACGAGCAGGTACAACCAGCTCACCGCTGACTTAAGCAGCGCTGGTATTGGAGTGCGGTAATGAGCAAAATTTTGCTCAACGCTCACTTCTTGCCTTTTAACGACGGGTTTCTGAAAACTCGTAATACCAGCGCTGCATGTAAGTGAGCGGTGAGGGAAAACTGCTTGTTAGCACTGCACAGCCTCTAACGCAAAACTCGTAATCTGGGCCTTTGAGTTTGCCTATTGTAAGGACTCAATTAAATATAAAGGAATATGACATTCTTGAGACTAACATCTCCTATTTTCTCTGAACTATACAACAACTCTACAAACCGTCCAATAAGAACTACGTTCTTGGCAGAACAAAACTTTATCGTGGCGTGGCAGAATTAATGCCATCAAAATGTCCATTCTATCTAAAAGCCTATAACTCTATCAGACTGTACATATTTCACTTCCTGGCCCATTCCTCAATAAACTACAAAATGTATTGAAGTCTTTCATGTGGTAAAACAAGTGACCTAAAATAGCAAAGACGACAATTTATCGAACAAAAGAACACGGCCACCTAGGCAGCCCAAATCTGAAATATTAAAGATTGGCTGTCTTTATGACCCGTATTATTTATTGGTGCAAAAGCTCAGCTCATAAGGAATTGGTTAATCTAGAACAGACTTTAGCAGACATTATACAATTAGGTGGATGTAGCTGGTTACCTTCTACGCAGAGGAACCTATGACCCCCATGTAGCCTCAATAACTATTAAAACTTATAGGGTTTTTGATAAACATATATTTAAATCCCCTACCATTTCAACTATACTTTAAATGACTCCACTACTCTACAACCCAAACTTACCAATCAACATAATATATATTTCCTCAGAACCTAAACCATTACAACACATTATACCATGCTACTTGTTACAGGATGGTAAATTAAAAGATAGGGCAATTTTCTTATATACTACTTCTCTCATATCACTCCAAGAACCTTCCATCCTACACAAACAAATGTGACGACTTCCAAACACAGATATCTAAAAACGATTGGATTATTATTTTTAAGAATATGAGTAAAACATCTTCATCCGGACGTAATACAGAAATGAACATGATATTACTATGCCGTTGGTATTTAACACCCTACAGATTAGCTCACAATTTATCATGGAGTGTCATCAGATTGCAGGAGAAATTGTGGGGAAAAAGGCACCTTCATAAACATATGGTGGCTTAGACCTAGAATTAATGCCTATTGGTCAAAGATAAAAGAGGAAATAGAGACGGTGATAAAGATAAGGCTGGATGCTAATCCAGTCATTGTTCTTTTTAATAAATTCTCTCGCTAAATGTAAGTTGCGACGCCAATTTTTATTTATTATAAATAGTGCTAAGCATCTGATCCCAAATATTTGAAAAAATTGGAGATCCCCACTTTGAGATAGAATACAAGTGGAGCGCTATTTAGTGCTTTCCCTAGAGCGTTAATTGAAGTAAACTTTTTGCACGTGTCATGTTGCACTCGTATTACAAGTTGAAAGTAAAAAGTTATTGTGCTTGCGCTAACCCAACGCAGATAATCATCTTACTTTTAGTGCAATTAGAATATCATGCACACAATAACGTATTACACCCTACTCATGCACTAACTGAACTTATGTTCTCAAGGGCGCTAACCTGTCATGAGGAGATTAATATTTCACATTCCAGTGTTCTTCACATAGAACAATATTGTCAATTTATACGAGGTTCCATCGTAGTTATGGATAGATCCTCCTACATACAGGAAGCATATAGGCAATTACAAGATAAGGAAGTTTATGATACTCTTCCAACTAACCCTTCTTTGACTTATGGGAGAGAGCTTAGGGGGTTTCTAGATGATGGGTTGGAGCAGGGAGTGATGGATCTTGCCACCATTGAGTATCTATATGTAGATGAACCGGTAACACTGATTTTCCATCATTTACCGAAGGTGCACAAGTCCATTACGGACATTAAAGGACGTCCCATTGTATCAGGGATAGGGGTGGCAGATTAAGGGTTAATAAATGTAGGTAGGTGGTGGCGATGTTAGGGGTGGCAGATTAGGGGTTAATAATATTTAACTAGTGTTTGTGATGCGGGAGTGCTGCGGTTTAGGGGTTAATATGTTTATTATAGTGGCAGCGATGTCCAGAGCGGCAGATTAGGTGGTTATTAAGTATAATGTAGGTGTCGGTGATGTCGGGGGTGGCAAATTAGGGGTTAATAAGTGTAAGATTAGGGGTGTTTAGACTCGGGGTTCATGTTAGGGTGTTAGGTGTAAACATAAATTTAGTTAACCCATAGGAATCAATGGGGCTGCATTACGGAGCTTTACGCTGCTTTTTTGCAGGTGTTAGACTTTTTTTCAGCCGGCTCTCCCCATTGATGTCTATGGGGAAATCGTGCACAAGCACATAAAACCAGCTCACCGCAGCTTTCAGCAGCACTGGTATTGGAGTGCGGTATGGAGCTCAATTTTGCTCTACGCTCATTTCTTGCCTGATAATGCCGGGTTTTTGAAAACCTGTAATACCAGCGCTGTAGGGAAGTGAGCGGTGACAATAACTTGCAAGTTAGCACCGCACCCCTCATAAAGCAAAACTCGTAATCTAGCCGTATTTATTTTATATTGTGTGCACTTAAACATCTACTTATTAATGCTAACTTAGGCCTAGATTTAGAGTTCGGCGGTAAAAGGGCTGTTAACGCTCCGCGGGTTTTTTTCTGGCCGCACCATAAATTTAACTCTGGTATCGAGAGTTCAAACAAATGCTGCGTTAGGCTCCAAAAAAGGAGCGTAGAGCATTTTTACCGCAAATGCAACTCTCGATACCAGAGTTGCTTACGGACGCGGCCGGCATCAAAAACGTGCTCGTGCACGATTCTCCCATAGGAAACAATGGGGCTGTTTGAGCTGAAAAAAAACCTAACACCTGCAAAAAAGCAGCGTTCAGCTCCTAACGCAGCCCCATTGTTTCCTATGGGGAAACACCTCCTAAGTCTGCACCTAACACCCTAACATGTACCCCGAGTCTAAACACCCCTAACCTTACACTTATTAACCCCTAATCTGCCGCCCCCGCTATCGCTGACCCCTGCATTACACTTTTAACCCCTAATCTGCCGCTCCGTAAACCGCCGCCACCTACGTTATCCCTATGTACCCCTAATCTGCTGCCCTAACATCGCCGACCCCTATGTTATATTTATTAACCCCTAATCTGCCCCCCACAACGTCGCCGACACCTACCTACACTTATTAACCCCTAATCTGCCGAGCGGACCTGAGCGCTACTATAATAAAGTTATTAAGCCCTAATCCGCCTCACTAACCCTATCATAAATAGTATTAACCCCTAATCTGCCCTCCCTAACATCGCCGACACCTACCTTCAATTATTAACCCCTAATCTGCCGACCGGAGCTCACCGCTATTCTAATAAATGTATTAACCCCTAAAGCTAAGTCTAACCCTAACACTAACACCCCCCTAAGTTAAATATAATTTTTATCTAACGAAATAAATTAACTCTTATTAAATAAATAATTCCTATTTAAAGCTAAATACTTACCTGTAAAATAAATCCTAATATAGCTACAATATAAATTATAATTATATTATACCTATTTTAGGATTAATATTTATTTTACAGGCAACTTTGTAATTATTTTAACCAGGTACAATAGCTATTAAATAGTTAAGAACTATTTAATAGTTACCTAGTTAAAATAATTACCAATTTACCTGTAAAATAAATCCTAACCTAAGATATAATTAAACCTAACACTACCCTATCAATAAAATAATTAAATAAACTACCTACAATTACCTACAATTAACCTAACACTACACTATCAATAAATTAATTAAACACAATTGCTACAAATAAATAACATTAAATAAACTATCTAAAGTACAAAAAATAAAAAAGAACTAAGTTACAGAAAATAATAAAATATTTACAAACATAAGAAAAATATTACAACAATTTTAAACTAATTACACCTACTCTAAGCCCCCTAATAAAATAACAAAGCCCCCCAAAATAAAAAATTCCCTACCCTATTCTAAAATACAAATATTACAAGCTCTTTTACCTTACCAGCCCTGAACAGGGCCCTTTGCGGGGCATGCCCCAAGAATTTCAGCTCTTTTGCCTGTAAAAAAAAACATACAATACCCCCCCCCCAACATTACAACCCACCACCCACATACCCCTAATCTAACCCAAACCCCCCTTAAATTAACCTAACACTACCCCCCTGATGATCTTCCTACCTTGTCTTCACCATGCCAGGTTCACCGATCCGTCCTGGCTCCAAGATCTTCATCCAACCCAAGTGGGGGCTAGACATCCACTGAAGAAGTCCAGAAGAGGGTCCAAAGTCTTCCTCCTATCCGGCAAGAAGAGGACATCCGGACCGGCAAACATCTTCTCCAAGCGGCATCTTCTATCTTCTTCCATCCGATGACGACCGGCTCCATCTTGAAGACCTCCAGCGCGGATCCATCCTCTTCTTCCGACGACTAGACGACGAATGACGGTTCCTTTAAGGGACGTCATCCAAGATGGCGTCCCTCGAATTCCGATTGGCTGATAGGATTCTATCAGCCAATCGGAATTAAGGTAGGAATTTTCTGATTGGCTGATGGAATCAGCCAATCAGAATATAGTTCAATCCGATTGGCTGATCCAATCAGCCAATCAGATTGAGCTCGCATTCTATTGGCTGTTCCGATCAGCCAATAGAATGCGAGCTCAATCTGATTGGCTGATTGGATCAGCCAATCGGATTGAACTTGATTCTGATTGGCTGATTCCATCAGCCAATCAGAAAATTCCTACCTTAATTCCGATTGGCTGATAGAATCCTATCAGCCAATCGGAATTCGAGGGACGCCATCTTGGATGACGTCCCTTAAAGGAACCGTCATTCGTCGTCTAGTCGTCGGAAGAAGAGGATGGATCCGCGCTGGAGGTCTTCAAGATGGAGCCGGTCGTCATCGGATGGAAGAAGATAGAAGATGCCGCTTGGAGAAGATGTTTGCCGGTCCGGATGTCCTCTTCTTGCCGGATAGGAGGAAGACTTTGGACCCTCTTCTGGACTTCTTCAGTGGATGTCTAGCCCCCACTTGGGTTGGATGAAGATCTTGGAGCCAGGACGGATCGGTGAACCTGGCATGGTGAAGACAAGGTAGGAAGATCATCAGGGGGGTAGTGTTAGGTTAATTTAAGGGGGGTTTGGGTTAGATTAGGGGTATGTGGGTGGTGGGTTGTAATGTTGGGGGGGGGGTATTGTATGTTTTTTTTTACAGGCAAAAGAGCTGAAATTCTTGGGGCATGCCCCGCAAAGGGCCCTGTTCAGGGCTGGTAAGGTAAAAGAGCTTGTAATATTTGTATTTTAGAATAGGGTAGGGAATTTTTTATTTTGGGGGGCTTTGTTATTTTATTAGGGGGCTTAGAGTAGGTGTAATTAGTTTAAAATTGTTGTAATATTTTTCTTATGTTTGTAAATATTTTATTATTTTCTGTAACTTAGTTCTTTTTTATTTTTTGTACTTTAGATAGTTTATTTAATGTTATTTATTTGTAGCAATTGTGTTTAATTAATTTATTGATAGTGTAGTGTTAGGTTAATTGTAGGTAATTGTAGGTAGTTTATTTAATTATTTTATTGATAGGGTAGTGTTAGGTTTAATTATATCTTAGGTTAGGATTTATTTTACAGGCAACTTGGTAATTATTTTAACTAGGTAACTATTAAATAGTTCTTAACTATTTAATAGCTATTGTACCTGGTTAAAATAATTACAAAGTTGCCTGTAAAATAAATATTAATCCTAAAATAGGTATAATATAATTATAATTTATATTGTAGCTATATTAGGATTTATTTTACAGGTAAGTATTTAGCTTTAAATAGGAATTATTTATTTAATAAGAGTTAATTTATTTCGTTAGATAAAAATTATATTTAACTTAGGGGGGTGTTAGTGTTAGGGTTAGACTTAGCTTTAGGGGTTAATACATTTATTAGAATAGCGGTGAGCTCCGGTCGGCAGATTAGGGGTTAATAATTGAAGGTAGGTGTCGGCGATGTTAGGGAGGGCAGATTAGGGGTTAATACTATTTATGATAGGGTTAGTGAGGCGGATTAGGGCTTAATAACTTTATTATAGTAGCGCTCAGGTCCGCTCGGCAGATTAGGGGTTAATAAGTGTAGGTAGGTGTCGGCGACGTTGTGGGGGGCAGATTAGGGGTTAATAAATATAACATAGGGGTCGGCGATGTTAGGGGTAGCAGATTAGGGGTACATAGGGATAACGTAGGTGGCGGCGATTTGCGGTCGGAAGATTAGGGGTTAATTATTTTAAGTAGCTTGCGGCGACGTTGTGGGGGGCAAGTTAGGGGTTAATAGATATAATACAGGGGTCGGCGGTGTTAGGGGCAGCAGATTAGGGGTACATAAGTATAACGTAGGTGGCGGTCGGCAGATTAGGGGTTAAAAATTTTAATCGAGTGGCGGCGATGTGGGGGGACCTCGGTTTAGGGGTACATAGGTAGTTTATGGGTGTTAGTGTACTTTAGGGTACAGTAGTTAAGAGCTTTATAAACCGGCGTTAGCCAGAAAGCTCTTAACTCCTGCTATTTTCAGGCGGCTGGAATCTTGTCGTTAGAGCTCTAACGCTCACTGCAGAAACGACTCTAAATACCAGCGTTAGAAAGATCCCATTGAAAAGATAGGCTACGCAAATGGCGTAGGGGGATCTGCGGTATGGAAAAGTCGCGGCTGAAAAGTGAGCGTTAGACCCTTTAATGACTGACTCCAAATACCAGCGGGCGGCCAAAACCAGCGTTAGGAGCCTCTAACGCTGGTTTTGACGGCTACCGCCGAACTCTAAATCTAGGCCTTACTATGAGCTAGATTACAAGTGGATCGCTAATTTATAGCGCGCTGGTAAATGGTCAAATTCACCCGTTTATGGGCGCGCAATAAATAACCAGCCATTACAAGTGGCTGGTTATTGCTACCGCAAGTTCACAGTAGCAATTAGCACTCCGAAAATTAACCAGAGATCAGATCTCTGGTTAATTTTCAAAATATCACCCAACTGCCCCCAAAATAAAGTATATTGTAGTTTTTTAATTAAAAAATGTAGCGTTTTTTTTTTAAATTACGGAAACAAAACTGCACAAAGCAGTTTTTAGGGGCTAAAGTTGGCCGGTGGGGGGGGTGCTAGAAAAAAAACAACAACACTGAAAAGTGCTTTTACATTGCAGTCTATAGGGACTGTGTTATCCCTGTAAATATATATGCATATGCTTATATACATATATATTTATGTATTAATATGTGTCTATACATATATATTTAAATCTGCTGCCCATCGCTGTGCGACTTACCCCCTTGCTGTGCTATTCTCTCATGCTCTGTCTATGGAAGTGTGCTCTATTGAGCAAAAAGCTTACAATGGGATCACACAGATTTACGCAACATTTAGCCACAAATCAACATGCGCTATCCAGGTTCTGAACCAAAAATGGTCCGGCTCCTAAGTTTACATTCCGGCTGTTCAAATAAAGATACCAAGAGAACAAAGAAAAATTGATAATAGGAGTAAGTTAGAGAGTTGCTGAAAATTGCATGCTCTATCTGAATCATGAAAGAAAAAAAATTGGGTTTCATATCCCTTTGATATATGTTCTAAGAAATAGGATGTGCAAATGCTACCTGTTGCTGTAGGTGTTTAAGTAATTTGCAGGAAAGAAAAGCATTATCTGGATAGGCACAGTTACCTCAAAAATCCCTTTATTAATAGGCATTAACCCCTTAATGACCGAGGACGTGCAGGGTACATCCTCTAAAAAACCCAGATGGGAACCGCTACACTACAGAAAATTTAATTTTAAAAGTGGGTAAAAGGGGGGGGGGGTATATATGTTAAAAAAAACATCAGTCAGGGGTGGGGGTTGGTCTGCAGGGGGGGAAGCTACACTACAGAAAAAATCATTAAAAAAAAAACATATTTTTTTTGCAAACTGGGTACTGGCAGACAGCTGCCAGTACCCAAGATGGCCCCCAATAAGGCAGAAGGGGAGGGTTAGAGAGCTGTTTTGGGGGGGGGATCAGGGAGGTTGGGGGCTAAGGGGGGATCCTACACAGCAGCATATGTAAAAATTCAAAGATACCTTTTTATTTTAATACTGGCAGACTTTCTGCCAGTACTTAAGATGGCGGGGACAATTGTGGGGTGGGGGAGGGAAGGGAGCTGTTTGGGAGGGATTAGGGGGGGTGATGTGTCAGATGGGAGGCTGATCTCTACACTAAAGCTAAAATTAACCCTGCAAGCTCCCTACAATCTACCTAATTAACCCCTTCACTGCTAGCCATAATACACGTATGATGCGCAGCAGCATTTAGCGGCCTTCTAATTACCAAAAAGCAACGCCAAAGTCATATATGTCTGCTATTCCTGAACAAAGGGGATCCCAGAGAAGCATTTACAACCATTTGTGCCATAATTGCACAAGCTGTTTGTAAATAATTTCAGTGAGAAACCTAAAATTGTGAAACATTTAACGTTTTTTTTAGTTTGATCGCATTTGGCTGTGAAATGGTGGCATGAAATATACCAAAATGGGCCTAGATCAATACTTGGGGTTCTCTACTATACTACACTAAAGCTAAAATTATCCCTAGAAGCTCCCTACATGCTCCCTAATTAACCCCTTCACTGCTGGGCATAATACACGTGTGGTGCGCAGTGGCATTTAGCAGCCTTCTAATTACCAAAAAGCAAAGCCAAAGCCATATATGTCTGCTATTTATGAACAAAAGGGATCACAGAGAAGCATTTACAACCATTTATGCATTAATTGCATAAGTTGTTTGTAAATAATTTCAGTGAGAAACCTAAAGTTTGTGAAAAAATTTGTGAAAAAGTGAACAATTTTTTTTATTTGATCGCATTTGGTGGTGAAATGGTGGCATGGAATATTCCAAAATGGGCCTAGATCTTCTAAAAAAATATATACATGTCAATGGATATTCAGGGATTCCTGAAAGATATCAGTGTTCCAATGTAACTAGCGCTAATTTTGAAAAAAAAAGTGGTTTGGAAATAGCAAAGTGCTACTTGTATTTATGGCCCTATAACTTGCAAAAAAGCAAAGAACATGTAAACATTGGGTATTTCTAAACTCAGGACAAAATTTAGAAACTATTTAGCATGGGTGTTTTTTGGTGGTTGTAGATGTGTAACAGATTTTGTGGGTCAAAGTTAGAAAAAGTGTGTTTTTTTCCAATTTTTCCTCATATTTTATAAAAAATTTTTATAGTAAATTATAAGATATGATGAAAATAATGGTATCTTTTGAAAGTCCATTTAATGGCGAGAAAAACGGCATATAATATGTGTGGGTACAGTAAATGAGTAAGAGGAAAATTACAGCTAAACCCAAACACCGCAAAAATGTAAAAATAGCCTTGGTCCCAAACGGACAGAAAATGGAAAAGTGTTGTGGTCATTAAGGGGTTAAACTATATTACTATTAAGCCCTATCATGCACACAGAAACAAATAGTTCAGCTACATTACGGGATCCTTTCTGGCAAAGACCCTAGTACTGATGTTGCTAAAATATTTTTAAAGATTTTTAGCAAGAGAACTAGGGGCCGTTTTATTAAGGGCCAAACGGCCCCTGATGCCCCTGTTTCCGCGCAAGCCTTCAGGCTCACTGGAAACAGCAGTTATGAAGCAGCAGTCTTAAGATCACTGCTCCTTAACTGGTCCACCTGCTCTGAGGCTGCGGACATCAATATGCCCGATCCTATACGATCGGGCTGATTGACACCCCCTGCTAATAGGCGATTGGCCGCGAATCTGCAGGGGGGGCATTGCACAAGCAGTTCACTAGAACTGATTGTGTAATGTTAAATGCCGACAGCGTCCCATGTCCACCAAACAATGATAATTCAGCCCCCTAGTCTCAAACAGCTGTCTTTCTGGACACCTAGGTGTCATGTGAGCTACTACACAGTAAGATAAGCACAAGGCACCAGACAATATAACAAAGAAAACAGGGAAAAACAAAAAGGGCTGCATGTTTCAGCTCATTTACTAGTGTTTGTCAAGATTCAAGTGATCAATAAAGTAAAAAAAAAAAAATCTTTTGCCATATTGTTTTCAATAAAAATACATTCATTACATTTTCTTGAGTCTATGAAATTTCAGACAATATTTTGAGCATGTCCTGCTCTTAAAGGGACACTGAACTCAATTTTTTTTTCTTTTGTGATTCGGATAGAGCATGACATTTTAAGTAACTTTCTAATTTACTCCTATTATCACATTTTCTTCATTCTCTTGGTATCTTTATTTGAAATGCAAGAATGTAAGTTTAGATGCCGGCCCATTTTTGGTGCACAACCTGGGTTGTTCTTGCTGATTGGTGGATAAATTCATCCACCAATAAAAAAGTGCTGTCCACAGATCTGAACCAAAAAAAAGCTTAGATGCCTTCTTTTTCAAATAAAGATAGCAAGACAACGAAAAAAAAATTAATAATAGGAGTAAATTAGAAAGTTGCTTAAAATTGCATGCTCTATCTGAATCACAAAAGAAAAAAAATTGGGTTCAGTGTCCCTTTAATCATGTCTGTTCTTTTTTTCTCTCTCTTCTGTCAGCTTCACAGCATGCAAAACTGTTACTTCTCTTTTTATATAGCATTTGCCTTTCTGACTGATATTATCATTTAAGTAACTGACCTTATTTTTTTCTGTTATATTCTGCAAATTGGTGACAGATATAAATTAGCTTTTGCAATTATAAAACAGTCACTGTGTACAAGGTTTTTCTGCAATTTGTCCTATCTGAACGAAGTTTAAATAGTGTGACCAGATGTCCTGGGGTTTTAAAGGGACAGTCTAGTTAAAATGAGCTAATTTCATCTTTCAGATAGGGCATGCAGTTTTAAACAACTTTCCAATTTACTTGTATCATCAAATGTGCTTTGTTTTCTTCATATTCTTTGTTGAAAATTAAACCTAGGTTGGCTCATATGTTAATTACTAAGTCCTTGAAGGTTCTTGAACTACTTTTTAAAAGGACAGTGAGGTCAAAATTAAACTTTCACGATTTACATAGAACATGCAATTTAACAAAAATCTTTCAAATGTATTTGTATCATCTAAGTTGTTTTATTCTCTTGGTATCCTTTGTTTAAAAGCATACCTAGGTAATCTCAGGAGCAGCAATGCACTACTGGGAGCTAGCTGCTGGATTGGTGGCTGTACATACAGTATACGTCTCATGTCACTGGCTCTCCTGATGTGTTCAGCTAGCTAGTGCATTGCTGCTCCTGAGCATACTCTTCAATAAAGTATACAAATTTGAAAAAATAAGTTAATTGGAAAGTTTTTAAAAATTGCATATTCTATCGGAACCATAAAAGTTTAAAAGCCTCTTATCATTTGCTCACTAGATATGTTCAGAAAGTTCCAAAGAGTGCATAGCAGCTCCATTAACAAAGGATACCAACTGAATGATGCAGATCTGATAATAGAAGTAAACTGGAAAGTTGTTTAAAATTGCATGTTTTATCTTAACAATTAAATAACAAATATTCATATCCCTTTTAGCTAAGCATAAATAACATGTATGGGTATGAAATGTTGAATTTAATATCCCTTAACTTGGATGAGGCTGAATGATTTCAGTTATGATCAAACAAAGAAATTCCAAAACCCTGACACATATTTAACAAAACAAAGGGAAGTCATCCCCGATTTTGCTGGAAAAGGCAAAAATTCTATTGTCTCCTAGCTGACCTTGTTGTCTATATTATAGAAGGAGGTAACTGGCTGGGAGTGTGCTTAGAGCATATTATAAAATTTAAATCAAGGAAAAAACCCTATTAAGAGAATAGGGAAAAGTATGCTCTTTCTACACATAAAGTATATATTTTTCCACTTAAAATTTAACTTTTACTAGTTATAGTTAAAAAGGCAGCAGAAATAGAAGTTGTATCTAGCGTGCCAGGAAATAGTTAAAAACACAACTCTGTAACTATGACTTGTATAAAGTACTTCAATGTTGCTGATTTTATGTTGTCTATCACATATGAGTAGGAGGGGAAAAATGAACGATATTAGGTAAATGTAAGAGCCTCTATTTAGGAACTGTGTCCTGTATTGCCCTATATTAGGGTAGATAAGTCACTTTTTTTTACTCTAAATATGCTATATATTCCTTCCCCATCCTTCCCACAATATGTCCCAAATGTTACTACAAATGTTACAACAGATGAAAATATCAATTAGTAAATAGTCTGAAATTAACAGAGTGCAGTTAAAATAAACACAAAGCCCCTGATGCGGTCGCGTTTCACTTGTACGCTTCCTCAGAGGGGAAGTAAATTAGCACATTTTTTGACAAATACTATAATGTAGCCAACAGAAGATATAAAAACAGAAACTTTACTGAAACAAAACTCTGATACCCACACATATAAAATCCAAAACAGGCTTGCACTCTCAGGAACTTTTCATAATCTGCTTTATTGTACACAACATTAAAAAGGACACCCCCTGTTTATTTTTATGCACAATAAAGCACATTTTGAAAAGTTCCAGAGAGTGCAAGCCTGTTTTGGATTTTTTATGATATTTGCCTGCACCAGGGTTGCTGTTTTGGTGATGAGAGTGCGCTTTCTATTAACTATATATAAATAATACCAAAATATATTGTAATTATTACAGCAAAACGTTTGATCCCCTAAAATGTCCATCTGTGTTTAAAAAAATATATGATTTGAGTTTACTAGCAAGTAACTAAAATGATTTTTATATATAGAAAGTAAAACTACCTATATATATATAACGTTTAACTACTTCATGCCGTTCTAACAGTGCTGGGCTTTAACGCCGTTAGGACGGCATGGAATATCCTACCTTATATGGCATCCTGCAGCCTCCTCTTTTCAGGAAATTAAAAATTATATTAGAGGCATGCCTAGCAGCCTAGGCATAGGCAGTCCCCAATGATCTGATTTCGGCCTTGTAATTACGTGATCAGATTGATGATCATGTAACTTAAAATTTCCAGTAAGTGTTTAGATCGGAACTTTGTTCTAATCCTAGCACTACCCCCCCCCCCCCCCCCCAGCATAAAGAGGTATTAAACTGATCTGTTAATAGCAATGAATGGCAGCAATGTTACATATAAATAAACACATAACATATTCAGGCACAAAGCGCAAACAAATACATTTACTTAACTTAACTAATTCATAGAGAGTGCACTATGCACAATGATTCCATCAAGGTTGCTCTAATTATTATTTAAAAAAAACAAAAAACAACAAAAAAAAACACAGACACAGAGAGGCAAAACCAGTTAAAGCTCTTTAAAGGGACAGTAATGTCAAAATTAAACACTCTTAATTCAGATATAGCAGGCCATTTTTTGCAACTTTACAATTCACTTCTATAATCTAATTTGCTTTGCTCAATTGGGATCCTTTGTTCTCGTGCGGCACCAACCATCTGGAATGCACTTCCTAGAGCTGTCAGACTCTCCCCTAACCTTTCCTCCTTTAAATGCTCCCTAAAGACCTTTCTGTTCATGGAAGCCTATCTCCAAATCAGTAACAAATGAATTCTACCTGCCTAACTGCTACCCCATCTAACTCCACACTGACATCATTCTCACCTTTGCAGTCCCCACCTCCTGTTTCTCACCCTCCTACCATGTAGATTGTAAGTCCCACGGGAACAGGGCCCTCAATTCCCCCTGCATTTGTTTGTTAAACTTTGTCTGGTGTCTTTTATATTGTATTGTACTGTACTTTTATCTTTGTACCCATGGACAGCGCTGCGGAATCTGTTGGCACTTTATAAATAAAGAATAATATTAATAATAATATCTAGGTAGCACAGGAGCAGCAATGCACTACTGATAATTGGTGGCTGCACATATGTCTCCTGTCACTGTCCTCTCCTGATGTGTTCAGCTAGCACTCAGTAGTGCATTGCTGCTCCTCAGCCTACTCTTCAACAAAGTATACAAGGACAATTAAACAAAAAAATAAAAACAGAAGTTAATTGGAAAGTTGTTAAAAATTGCATTTTCTATCGGAATCATAAAAGTTTAATTTTGAGATTACAAATTGATCATTGGTTGCTATGGACAACTTCACATGCCTTCTCCAACATGAGAGCAAAATGTAGCTTTATTAAAGGGACAGTCTACACCTTAGTCATCTTAAAGTCTTATCTTAGATTAAGCTGTAAATAGCCTCCTGCACCTTTTCTGTATCATGCAGCAGTAACAGTAAAAAAGCTATTTTAAAATTAATATTGTTTCTGGCTACATTGAAATGGCTGCCAAGTTCTGCTCACTGATGACATCATAATCTTGGCTTCATATAGGGATGGGCAAATGTTTTGCAACATTTGAAAACTGAAACGAATTTTAACACATTCGTTCAAATCGAATTTCAGATGTTGACATAACATTCTAACATTCGATTTTCGAATGTTCAGTTTCAAATTTTATGATTACATTTGAAAATATACGTTTTGAAAAATTCAAATTTATATATTTGGAATAGTATTTCTAATGCTTTCTTTAAATGTAATATTCAAATTATGCAATATTCGATCGAAATAGAAAGATTCAAATTGATATATTTGTATCTATTATGTATCAATTTACTAGATTCCCTACCACATGAACTTTTGAACTTCTGAATAGTATTTGTTAAAACGAATGTTAAATTCGAAATTTCGCATGTGGACATTTGATCTAATTATAAACATTCGAATTCGAAAGTGACATTCGAAAACTGTAAATAGCATTCAATTATAGAATTTTTAAGAATATTTGTTTGTATCAACATTCGGATTTGTAATTCGAATTTCGGTAATAACATTCATTCTAACATTGGATTCGGAAATTTACACTTTCGCCCATCCCTAGCTGCATATGGCATCCAATCAAAAAGACTTACTAGTTGAATTTAACATGCTGTCAATGCTATTTAGCAGAGTGCCTAGATGCAGCCCAGATCATGATGTCATCAGTGGGCAGAGCTTGGCAGTCATTTCAAAGTGACCAGAAACAATATTCATTCTAAAATAACTTTTTTTACTGTTTCTGCTGTATAATATAGAAAGGGTTGCAGGAGGCTATTTGCAGCTTAATCTAAGGTAAGACTTTAAGATGACTAAGGTGTAGACTGCCCCTTTAAGGGCAAAAACATTGAAAACTGTAAAAAACATTAAAATAACCTTCTTTAGATGTAAAAAGGAAAATAAAAATACTATAAAGCCCCTATATATCAAGCCTATGACCCAGTTTAGTATATTTAAATGTTAGAATATTTGTGATATAGCAGTATGTTAGTCACACATGTAACTCCTGCTTACCAAGGACATTCATGCCGCCCTTGAATTCCAGTTTCTTCTGGGTCACCATGATGGGACTGCTGTTTATTTCGGTCATGCTGCTATTGGACAGAGATGCGTTGACAGACACGCCGGTAACATTTATAGGTTTGATTTCCTCAAATAGTGAAGGAGCCACTGGGACTTTCTTGGATACAGTCTGAATCTGAAAAGTGAATATGTTATTGCAGTCACTTCAGACAATGTAGGCGTGTCCCTAAACTACGCCAAAGACTAAATAAGAATTGCTCAATTACTTCAGCAGATAATTATGATCATGTATAGAGAGGATATTGACTGTACTAGAGGTCACTCCTTTTCTGTCCAAAAATACTTAAAGGAACTTTCCATAAACTTTTCTGTAGTTCTAAATCTCCATAAAAGTTTGCTCAATAAAGTTGCTAAAAAAATAAAATAAAGGATGTTTTGCCTTGTTTTTAAACTCTGAGATTGGTATGACAATCTCGGATCATTGTAAGCATGTGATTGGTGTTTATAGTTGCCTGTAAATCTGTAAGTTTAACAAGGGCCAAATGGCGCTGAATGTAATTGTTTCCACGGGAGCCTTCACGCTCGCCGGAACCAGGAGTTATGAAGCAGTGGTCTTAAGACTGCTGCTCCTTATCTCGTGCACCTCCTCTGAAGCAGGAAGACATCAATCCACCCGATCTGCAGGGGGCGGCATTGCACAAGCAGTGCACTCGAATTGCTTGTGCAATGATAAATGCCAACAGTGAATGCTGTTGGCATTTATCAATGTGCGGCGGACATGATCCGCTACTGTGGACCATGTCTGCTTGCACTTTGTTAAGTCGGCCCCATTGGATGTATTCCCAGATTGCAACATTTGAGGTTTTAATAGTACCAAACTCAAAGGTAAAATAAAGCTTAGCAGAGTCCCAGAATAGTTTGCATTGGAAAGTCCCTTCAAGCTTAGAGAAAGTGTAATTATTACTAACTACTAGGAACACAAATAGTATACAGTATGTAGGCTTCATACCTGATTATTCTTGTTACTAACAGTTCTTAAAGTTTGCAACTGTAGTATAATTTAAGCCATAATTTAAGTAGGTAAGAGTTTAAAAAAAAATGTACAAAAAACTTAATCTTAAGCTTAACCTTTTATCTTTACTGAATTAAATTGTATATGACTGTTAAATGGGCATTAAAAGTATATGTAACCCATTTTGTTTTCATGATTAAGATTATGCAACTTTCCAATTTACCTCTATTATCTCATTTGTTTTGTTCTCATGATATCCTTTGTTGCAAAGTGTACCTATGTAGGCTCATTAGCTGCTGATTGGTGGCTGCACATATATGCCTGCTGTCTGGCTCACCAATGTGCATTGCTGTTTCTTCAACAAGAGAATGAAACAACTTAGATAACAGATTTAAATTGGAAAGATGATTAAAATTGTTTTCTCTATCTGAATCATGAAAGACATTTTTTTCATGCCCCTTTAATATAAAAGAGCAGCAATGTAATGAAAGGGTTAATTGAAACATAATTGTTTTTGTAATTTTTAAGAATGACTAGCTAACATTTTGTTACCAAATCCCATGTAACATTTAAGAGAGTTCCATCTTGCGGCAGTATATCAGTCTATATTTTTGCTTTTCGAAATTGGGCAGTGGGTTTTTGAAATTAAAATGAATTTAGTTGTCTAGGTAAGAGATGCTCAAGTCATCAACCATATAAAAATAGTGTAATTTAGCTCAATTCTGTAAGTAAGATTAATCATTTCTAACAACGTCATAGAAATAAATATTTTTTTAAATGTTCTAATGTAATCCCCTTTAGGTTTAACACACTTCTAAAAAAAGATGTTACAACATTTTTATGCCTTCCAAAAATTTGTTCTTGATTGTCCAGCCAAATATGAACAGCTGTTATCACTTTATCATCACTGTTAAATCGTGTTCCTCACAAGTTATCGTTCAAACATGGAAACAGGTGATAGTCACTCAGTTAATATGGGGGTGATCCAGCAATACAAATGCAAGCTTCAGTAATTGCAGCTATGGCAATAAAGGACTTTTACACAGGAACATTGTTTTGTTGGAACAGCACGTTCCAACTCACCTTGCCACATCTCCTCTCTTTAATTGCTTTTCTGAATTTTACAGTCAGTAGTAGTAATCTGTTATGATCATCAAAATTCCCTCTGCATCCCAAAACCCAGATGCCTTAACCTTGCCAGCTCTCACATAGACATACAATTTAAGAGGGGAAGGGGGATAATCATAGTGCTTCCACTGCTTGCATTTTACTTTTGTCTCAGAATTAAATGGTTGTATCCACACCTTATCAATAGTGACAAATTGCCTATAGAAATTGTAAGCATTTCTTTTTAATTTTTGTCAGAATTTCTTGTGAACTCACTATCTCTTCTACTATGCAGTCAACCCTCAGGATACCCTTTGTAATGATAATATTCTAATGTCCAAAACATCCACTGAGCCTATGCACTGTCAGTCTTTGGTCAGCCATCATCATATTATGTATATATTCAATGAAATTAAGGAGAAAAAAGAGGGCGCTAAAAGCTAAGTTCTCACCACACTTAGTCAAATAACAAGGAATAAAAATAGAAAATGATTACCTTTACTCACAGTTAATACAATTACAACATTACACATAAAAAATGAATAATAAGATAGAAGGGACGTCTCCCTTATAAAATTGGATTACCACCTTAAAAAATGTAAAAAATGTGGAAAGAGAAATATTTAACGTTAAAATGCTTGAGCGTTTAAAAGATGCAGCAGAATTGATACAATGTTAATATCGTTGTTGAGTCAGATCTTCACAGTATTTGTAACATAGTTTCTTGTGTTAACTGATCGAAAAAAGTGTTACAGTTCAGCAAATAATGTCAGCGTGGAGTTGGTATAATAGGATTTTTCATCAGAGTTAGGCGATCATGTTAAACACCTTATTGTCAGGTTATACTCACACTCTTCCAGATGACTCTAATAACGGCTTGATAGTTTACACTTTAGGAGATTATCAGAAATGAACAGTATCTCCAAAGTGTTAGTAACTTTTCTTGCTTGCTTGAGTCGGCTGAACCAGGTCAGCGTGATTGGAAACTGCTTTCTTTGCTCCAAAATTCCTATGTTTGGATCGGCTGAACCCGGTCAGCGTGATTGGAGACAGCTTGTTTTTTCAGCTTGTTTTTTCAGACCTCTAGGTGTCCAATATTTCAGGATTCCAGGAGGATAATGACAGTCCACAGACCCGCACTTAGCGTGAATCACGCGCGGGCTCCAGAGTAAAACTAGGTACCTAGATTTAAGATAGAGTAAAGTCTTTTGTTGGGAACAACACAAGTAAGTCTACGCGTTTCACCCGATAGGGCTTTTTCAAGATACTGGTTAGTTCCCGGGGCAAGGTTTAAATAATCATTGGATTGTGTTCATTGGTTGTGAGTTTTTCCAATTAAAGGTGGAATTATGACCAAGCTTATTTATACTTAAGGTGGTATATTATCTTCGTTAAAATTAGGTCATCCGTAAAAGCTGATGCACATAATGTTTATAGAAATTTATCGCGCTCAAACTTGGAAATATCATAACAAATGTTTGAATATTCAGTTAAGGTGGTGGAATTCGATTAAGGTGGTAAATCCAAAGGTGGTATTTTATAAAAAATTAGTGAGATTCATATTTATTGAAATGGACAATTTAATCATCTAGTACATAAAGAAGACAAATGGTCATAGAAATTATCTATTAAAATTCTTTAGGCATCAGCTTATCATCGTTGGGCATTAGATGGTATTAGGGAATAAAGAATGATTTTTATTGTATACAGTCTTGTAATAAATTCTTCAAACTATGAAACCTTATATTAATTACTAACTATTGTAAAATTCTTTTTTTAAAAATCTAAAATTCTAAAAAATTATTTATCTTTTATATATTTTTTAAAAAAGGTTCATTATAGAGCCGGTTCTTTATAGGATTTAGGATATTTTCTTTATAAATATATTATATCTTAATTCCTAAAAAAGGGGATAGGTCTATCTCTGAATTGAGACCTCGGGGGAAAAGGGTATCAAATTTATAAATTAGTTCAGCTTCTTTTTTAAGTAATTTGTTTTCGAAGTCCCCTCCTCTCCAATCTCCTCTGACCTTACATATTCCCCAATATTTTAGATGTTGTAAATTATTTTTGTGGATCTCTCTAAAATGTTTATATAAGTGGGTGTCTAGATTCCCTTTTTCAATATTACAGAGATGTTCCCTGATCCTGTCACGTAAAAATCTGGTGGTCTCTCCAATATAAAATAAATCACACGAACATTTTAAAAGGTATATAATGCCTTTGTGAGAACATCTTATGGTATCTTTGATTTTAAAATCTATATTTGTCCCTGTTATCTGAATGGAGCTAATTTTGCTACTATACCTGCAAGCCCTACATGAAATGCAGGGAAAGAAACCCTTTAGATTATTCCCTCTGAGATCTTGGTCTACCATAGTGACAATGTCTTTCTTTAGGACACTAGGAGCTAGAATTTGCTTTAGGTTTCTGGCTTTTCTAAAAATAATTTTAGGTTTGTATGCTAGAAGATCTCCTATCAAGGGATCTTTTTTAACTATGTGCCAGTGTTTTGTAATTATTTTGCGTAATGTTTGATGATCGTCATTATAATTAGTTATTAGTGCTACATCATACTCATTTTTATCCCTGATGGCTGATGTGTTTTTCTCTTTATATTGTAAGAGAGAACTTCTCTCCGTTGTTTTAGCTCTAATCATGGCTCCTTCTAGTTCTTGCTCACTGTACCCTCTTTCGTAGAATCTCTGTTGGAGGACATTCACCTGGGTCTCAAAGTCTGTATACCTCGAGCAATTTTTCTTAATTCTAAGGTATTGACCTATGGGTATATTGCCTTTCCATCTTTCATGGTGGCAACTCTTCTTGTGTACATACCCATTACAGTCTACTTGTTTGAAGAATGTTTTAGAAGCTAGACTCCCATCATCAACGAATAATTCTAAATCTAAAAAAGAAATGGAAGTTTTACTGTATTGGTAGGTAAAATGAAGACCCTTATCATTGGTATTCATCGCTTGAAAGAACAATTTCAAGTTTTCTTCCGAGCCTTTCCATATTATTAGTATATCATCTATATACCTCTTGAAGAGCACGAGGTCCACGCCAAATTCATGTGACATAAGGAATTGATTCTCCCAGTCTCCCATGAATATGTTAGCGTAACTTGGCGCGAACCTCGTGCCCATCGCGGTACCCTCTAATTGAAGATAGTATCTACCATTGAATTCGAAATAATTGTTTTCTAATATAAATTTTATTCCTTTTAGAATAAACTTTCTAAGATGATTATCCATATCTTTATCTAATTCCAGAGTGTTTTCGATGGCCCTTAGGCCCTGTTCATGATCAATGATCGTGTAAAGGGATGTAACGTCACTGGTTGCAAGGAAGTAATTCTCTTCCCATTTAATTTTTTCAACTAGTTGTAGTACTTGGGTGGAATCTTTTAAATAGGTATTAAGATTTTTAACATATTTCTGAAGAAATATATCCACATATCTGGAAAGGTTAGATGTTATAGAGCCTATTCCAGATATGATGGGTCTCCCCGGAGGATTTGTAAGGTCCTTATGTATTTTTGGGAGGAAGTAAAAGATGGGGGTTCTTGGAAATTCAGGATACAAGTAATTGAATTCATTGTCATTAATGGTACCCCCATCCTTTCCCTCCTCCAAAATGCAAAGTAAATTTTTCTTAATCTTATTGATCGGGTTCAGTTCTAGTATTTTGTATGTTTTGGGGTCACTCAAAATTCTGTTTGCTTCTGTTATATAATTAGTTTTGTTCATAATAACAACTCCCCCACCCTTATCAGCTGGCTTTATAATTACGTCTTTATCTTTCTGTAGTTTATCTATAATTTCTTTATCTTTTTTTGATAAATTAAAATTGGGCCTCGATTTTTTCGGGTTAAATTCTTTTAAATCTTTTAAGACCATCTTTTCAAAGGTTTCTATGTTAGATCCTTTAGCGTATGAAGGATAGAATTTGGATATGGGTCTAAGGTTGGTATGGGTTCTTTTATCATCATTATCTGTTACAATTTTGGGGAATTTGGATGGATTTGTCTGTCTTTCTATAGGATTTTTCAAGAAATAACGTTTTAGTGTTAACTTTCTGATAAATTGTTTTATATGAATATGGGTATTGAATTTATTCAGAGTAGTGGTTGGAGCAAATGATAAACCTAATGATAATATCCTTTTTTCATCATTATTCAATTCTTTATTACTCAGGTTAAAAATACCTGTGTTACCAGTATTTATCTCACTCTCTTTGCCTCTCCTTCTATTCTTTCCTCCTCTTTGTCCTCTAATTGCCTTTTTTTTAGATTTGATGGGGTGTAAAGTTTCTCTCTTTTTTCTAGAGCTGCAAGGTTCTTTGAGGTGCCCTCCCTCGGAGGGCTGTTGCCTAAAAAATCTTTCTCATTATTGATTATCCCGATCTCACATTCATTGTCTAAGGTTGCAAATCTATTGCTGGTTTCTAAATGCCAACTATCCATCCTCGATCTATTTCTCCTATTGTCATAATATTCATCATTTGAGTCATAGTATGAATTTCTTTGTTGTCTTGTATTTTGCCAAACATTATGATTATTGTGATTTCTATTCTCATAATATTGGGATCTGTACCCATTCCTGTATGTATCCCTAAAGTTTTGTGGTATTCTATTGCCATAATAATTTGCAGAATTTTCATGGTATGATCTATTTGGATAATTAGGGTTGTGGCGATATTGTTGGAAAGGAACCTTATCTCTATGTGTCCCGTAATTAGAACGGTCCCTCCAGTTGGTGTTGGATTGATATTGTTCAGGATATTGTGTGTCATATACATTCTCAAGCTGGCCACTTTGTGTGTTTCTATTCCCATATATCTCAAAATGTTTATTTCTAGGTATATTAGGTGGTATGTGGCCTCTAGAGTGTTGCCTGTTAATATGTTTATGTTTATCCCAATCATCTGATTGTGTATTTACTTTATTAGCATTTTCAATTCTGTCTTTTAATTCTTTAGTTTGTTCCAATAAATCATTCCTATCTCTTTCTAATTTCTTCCATTTAGTGTCTAGTAGGCCATGTTTTAGTTCTATCAATTTATTTACTAGAATATTCTGCCTTTCTTTAAAATTAGGATGTTCTCTCTTATTTTCTAATTGGTTTTTGAGATCTGTAATTTTAGTGTTAATTTCCTCTAAAGTTTCATTACGTGATTTTTTTATAATTTCAATCAATTTTAGTGAAGTCTCTTTTAGTGCCTGATCCCATTCTTTTTGGTGTGTTTGTTTTAAAGTGAATGTGCATGCTTTCTTGAATTTCAGGCCTCTAGGAATTATGTTTAAATTCGTGTATTTTTCTAAAAAGACCAATTCCATTTTTTGTTTGATTTCTTTTACCATTAATTTGTCTAGTTCATTTACTAGTTGGTGAAAATCTAAAAGATTGCTTTGTGGGCGTTCCTCAGTGATATGAGTGTTACTTAATTCAGATAATAAATTTTCTCTGAATGAAAAAAGTTCAGAGTCCATAGTGAAAATAAAGTGGAGAAGAACAAGTGCTATGTGCGGTTACTACAAAATAGAAGTTAATAAATAAAGGTTATATGACTATAAATATGTGCAAAAAGCTGCTATACAGAGGGGAAAGTAAAAACAGAGGAACACAGGAGTATAGCGCTAATAGCTAAAAGAGAACAAGGCCACTCTAAAACAGTCACCCCAGGACTGTCACGAATAAAACAAAATTAAGGAGAAAAAAGAGGGCGCTAAAAGCTAAGTTTTAACCACACTTAGTCAAATAACAAGGAATAAAAATAGAAAATGATTACCTTTACAACATTACACATAAAAAATGAATAATAAGATAGAAGGGACGTCTCCCTTATAAAATTGGATTACCACCTTAAAAAATGTAAAAAATGTGGAAAGAGAAATATTTAACGTTGACATTATTTGCTGAACTGTAACACTTTTTTCGATCAGTTAACACAAGAAACTATGTTACAAATACTGTGAAGATCTGACTCAACAACGATATTAACATTGTATAAATTCTGCTGCATCTTTTAAACGCTCAAGCATTTTAACGTTAAATATTTCTCTTTCCACATTTTTTACATTTTTTAAGGTGGTAATCCAATTTTATAAGGGAGACGTCCCTTCTATCTTATTATTCATTTTTTATGTGTAATGTTGTAATTGTATTAACTGTGAGTAAAGGTAATCATTTTCTATTTTTATTCCTTGTTATTTGACTAAGTGTGGTGAGAACTTAGCTTTTAGCGCCCTCTTTTTTCTCCTTAATTTTGTTTTATTCGTGACAGTCCTGGGGTGACTGTTTTAGAGTGGCCTTGTTCTCTTTTAGCTATTAGCGCTATACTCCTGTGTTCCTCTGTTTTTACTTTCCCCTCTGTATAGCAGCTTTTTGCACATATTTATAGTCATATAACCTTTATTTATTAACTTCTATTTTGTAGTAACCGCACATAGCACTTGTTCTTCTCCACTTTATTTTCACTATGGACTCTGAACTTTTTTCATTCAGAGAAAATTTATTATCTGAATTAAGTAACACTCATATCACTGAGGAACGCCCACAAAGCAATCTTTTAGATTTTCACCAACTAGTAAATGAACTAGACAAATTAATGGTAAAAGAAATCAAACAAAAAATGGAATTGGTCTTTTTAGAAAAATACACGAATTTAAACATAATTCCTAGAGGCCTGAAATTCAAGAAAGCATGCACATTCACTTTAAAACAAACACACCAAAAAGAATGGGATCAGGCACTAAAAGAGACTTCACTAAAATTGATTGAAATTATAAAAAAATCACGTAATGAAACTTTAGAGGAAATTAACACTAAAATTACAGATCTCAAAAACCAATTAGAAAATAAGAGAGAACATCCTAATTTTAAAGAAAGGCAGAATATTCTAGTAAATAAATTGATAGAACTAAAACATGGCCTACTAGACACTAAATGGAAGAAATTAGAAAGAGATAGGAATGATTTATTGGAACAAACTAAAGAATTAAAAGACAGAATTGAAAATGCTAATAAAGTAAATACACAATCAGATGATTGGGATAAACATAAACATATTAACAGGCAACACTCTAGAGGCCACATACCACCTAATATACCTAGAAATAAACATTTTGAGATATATGGGAATAGAAACACACAAAGTGGCCAGCTTGAGAATGTATATGACACACAATATCCTGAACAATATCAATCCAACACCAACTGGAGGGACCGTTCTAATTACGGGACACATAGAGATAAGGTTCCTTTCCAACAATATCGCCACAACCCTAATTATCCAAATAGATCATACCATGAAAATTCTGCAAATTATTATGGCAATAGAATACCACAAAACTTTAGGGATACATACAGGAATGGGTACAGATCCCAATATTATGAGAATAGAAATCACAATAATCATAATGTTTGGCAAAATACAAGACAACAAAGAAATTCATACTATGACTCAAATGATGAATATTATGACAATAGGAGAAATAGATCGAGGATGGATAGTTGGCATTTAGAAACCAGCAATAGATTTGCAACCTTAGACAATGAATGTGAGATCGGGATAATCAATAATGAGAAAGATTTTTTAGGCAACAGCCCTCCGAGGGAGGGCACCTCAAAGAACCTTGCAGCTCTAGAAAAAAGAGAGAAACTTTACACCCCATCAAATCTAAAAAAAAGGCAATTAGAGGACAAAGAGGAGGAAAGAATAGAAGGAGAGGCAAAGAGAGTGAGATAAATACTGGTAACACAGGTATTTTTAACCTGAGTAATAAAGAATTGAATAATGATGAAAAAAGGATATTATCATTAGGTTTATCATTTGCTCCAACCACTACTCTGAATAAATTCAATACCCATATTCATATAAAACAATTTATCAGAAAGTTAACACTAAAACGTTATTTCTTGAAAAATCCTATAGAAAGACAGACAAATCCATCCAAATTCCCCAAAATTGTAACAGATAATGATGATAAAAGAACCCATACCAACCTTAGACCCATATCCAAATTCTATCCTTCATACGCTAAAGGATCTAACATAGAAACCTTTGAAAAGATGGTCTTAAAAGATTTAAAAGAATTTAACCCGAAAAAATCGAGGCCCAATTTTAATTTATCAAAAAAAGATAAAGAAATTATAGATAAACTACAGAAAGATAAAGACGTAATTATAAAGCCAGCTGATAAGGGTGGGGGAGTTGTTATTATGAACAAAACTAATTATATAACAGAAGCAAACAGAATTTTGAGTGACCCCAAAACATACAAAATACTAGAACTGAACCCGATCAATAAGATTAAGAAAAATTTACTTTGCATTTTGGAGGAGGAAAAGGATGGGGGTACCATTAATGACAATGAATTCAATTACTTGTATCCTGAATTTCCAAGAACCCCCATCTTTTACTTCCTCCCAAAAATACATAAGGACCTTACAAATCCTCCGGGGAGACCCATCATATCTGGAATAGGCTCTATAACATCTAACCTTTCCAGATATGTGGATATATTTCTTCAGAAATATGTTAAAAATCTTAATACCTATTTAAAAGATTCCACCCAAGTACTACAACTAGTTGAAAAAATTAAATGGGAAGAGAATTACTTCCTTGCAACCAGTGACGTTACATCCCTTTACACGATCATTGATCATGAACAGGGCCTAAGGGCCATCGAAAACACTCTGGAATTAGATAAAGATATGGATAATCATCTTAGAAAGTTCATTCTAAGAGGAATAAAATTTATATTAGAAAACAATTATTTCGAATTCAATGGTAGATACTATCTTCAATTAGAGGGTACCGCGATGGGCACGAGGTTCGCGCCAAGTTACGCTAACATATTCATGGGAGACTGGGAGAATCAATTCCTTATGTCACATGAATTTGGCGCGGACCTCGTGCTCTTCAAGAGGTATATAGATGATATACTAATAATATGGAAAGGCTCGGAAGAAAACTTGAAATTGTTCTTTCAAGCGATGAATACCAATGATAAGGGTCTTCATTTTACCTACCAATACAGTAAAACTTGCATTTCTTTTTTAGATTTAGAATTATTCGTTGATGATGGGAGTCTAGCTTCTAAAACATTCTTCAAACAAGTAGACTGTAATGGGTATGTACACAAGAAGAGTTGCCACCATGAAAGATGGAAAGGCAATATACCCATAGGTCAATACCTTAGAATTAAGAAAAATTGCTCTAGGTATACAGACTTTGAGACCCAGGTGAATGTCCTCCAACAGAGATTCTACGAAAGAGGGTACAGTGAGCAAGAACTAGAAGGAGCCATGATTAGAGCTAAAACAACGGAGAGAAGTTCTCTCTTACAATATAAAGAGAAAAACACATCAGCCATCAGGGATAAAAATGAGTATGATGTAGCACTAATAACTAATTATAATGACGATCATCAAACATTACGCAAAATAATTACAAAACACTGGCACATAGTTAAAAAAGATCCCTTGATAGGAGATCTTCTAGCATACAAACCTAAAATTATTTTTAGAAAAGCCAGAAACCTAAAGCAAATTCTAGCTCCTAGTGTCCTAAAGAAAGACATTGTCACTATGGTAGACCAAGATCTCAGAGGGAATAATCTAAAGGGTTTCTTTCCCTGCATTTCATGTAGGGCTTGCAGGTATAGTAGCAAAATTAGCTCCATTCAGATAACAGGGACAAATATAGATTTTAAAATCAAAGATACCATAAGATGTTCTCACAAAGGCATTATATACCTTTTAAAATGTTCGTGTGATTTATTTTATATTGGAGAGACCACCAGATTTTTACGTGACAGGATCAGGGAACATCTCTGTAATATTGAAAAAGGGAATCTAGACACCCACTTATATAAACATTTTAGAGAGATCCACAAAAATAATTTACAACATCTAAAATATTGGGGAATATGTAAGGTCAGAGGAGATTGGAGAGGAGGGGACTTCGAAAACAAATTACTTAAAAAAGAAGCTGAACTAATTTATAAATTTGATACCCTTTTCCCCCGAGGTCTCAATTCAGAGATAGACCTATCCCCTTTTTTAGGAATTAAGATATAATATATTTATAAAGAAAATATCCTAAATCCTATAAAGAACCGGCTCTATAATGAACCTTTTTTAAAAAATGTATAAAAGATAAATAATTTTTTAGAATTTTAGATTTTTAAAAAAAGAATTTTACAATAGTTAGTAATTAATATAAGGTTTCATAGTTTGAAGAATTTATTACAAGACTGTATACAATAAAAATCATTCTTTATTCCCTAATACCATCTAATGCCCAACGATGATAAGCTGATGCCTAAAGAATTTTAATAGATAATTTCTATGACCATTTGTCTTCTTTATGTACTAGATGATTAAATTGTCCATTTCAATAAATATGAATCTCACTAATTTTTTATAAAATACCACCTTTGGATTTACCACCTTAATCGAATTCCACCACCTTAACTGAATATTCAAACATTTGTTATGATATTTCCAAGTTTGAGCGCGATAAATTTCTATAAACATTATGTGCATCAGCTTTTACGGATGACCTAATTTTAACGAAGATAATATACCACCTTAAGTATAAATAAGCTTGGTCATAATTCCACCTTTAATTGGAAAAACTCACAACCAATGAACACAATCCAATGATTATTTAAACCTTGCCCCGGGAACTAACCAGTATCTTGAAAAAGCCCTATCGGGTGAAACGCGTAGACTTACTTGTGTTGTTCCCAACAAAAGACTTTACTCTATCTTAAATCTAGGTACCTAGTTTTACTCTGGAGCCCGCGCGTGATTCACGCTAAGTGCGGGTCTGTGGACTGTCATTATCCTCCTGGAATCCTGAAATATTGGACACCTAGAGGTCTGAAAAAACAAGCTGAAAAAACAAGCTGTCTCCAATCACGCTGACCGGGTTCAGCCGATCCAAACATAGGAATTTTGGAGCAAAGAAAGCAGTTTCCAATCACGCTGACCTGGTTCAGCCGACTCAAGCAAGCAAGAAAAGTTACTAACACTTTGGAGATACTGTTCATTTCTGATAATCTCCTAAAGTGTAAACTATCAAGCCGTTATTAGAGTCATCTGGAAGAGTGTGAGTATAACCTGACAATAAGGTGTTTAACATGATCGCCTAACTCTGATGAAAAATCCTATTATACCAACTCCACGCTGACATTATTTGCTGAACTGTAACACTTTTTTCGATCAGTTAACACAAGAAACTATGTTACAAATACTGTGAAGATCTGACTCAACAACGATATTAACATTGTATCAATTCTGCTGCATCTTTTAAACGCTCAAGCATTTTAACGTTAAATATTTCTCTTTCCACATTTTTTACATTTTTTAAGGTGGTAATCCAATTTTATAAGGGAGACATCCCTTCTATCTTATTATTCATTTTTTATGTGTAATGTTGTAATTGTATTAACTGTGAGTAAAGGTAATCATTTTCTATTTTTATTCCTTGTTATTTGACTAAGTGTGGTGAGAACTTAGCTTTTAGCGCCCTCTTTTTTCTCCTTAATTTTGTTTTATTTGTGACAGTCCTGGGGTGACTGTTTTAGAGTGGCCTTGTTCTCTTTTAGCTATTAGCGCTATACTCCTGTGTTCCTCTGTATATATTCAATGGCAAGAGACAATCAAATAACAAGAGGGGCCACTTGAGTGTATAAATAAAGGCAAATCACTGATATAACTTTTGCTAGGTGACTAGGGCCAGGAGCATCTCCACATGACTTTCTTCCCAGCTTTAACTTCGAACACCACTTTGTAACTGTGGGGTAAGATGGAACTGAGGCTTCTATGAACCATATTCTAATGGATTTCTGAGTTAAGTTTTCTCCAACAAGTATTCCACAATATTAACTTTTGTTCTATTATCTATAAATTTCTCTACAGCTTACCCAAAATTTCCTGTAGGTAAGAAAAAGTCAATGTCAGACACTTACAATTTGTCATCTGCACACAAAATATAAAATACACAATATAAAACACACAATATAAAACACACAATATAAAACACAAAATATAAAACACACAATATAAAACACACAATATAAAACACACAATATAAAACACACAATATAAAACACACAATATAAAACACAAAATATAAATCAATATACTTCCACTGCAGTAATGTAAAGCCAACATTTCTCATATTGGATTACGACTTAAAGATTTTCCTTCATATACACAGGGAAATTAGAATAATACTCCTTTACATCTAACTAGGCTTGTTAATTGGTTTAGTTACAAACAAATGCACAAACTAATGTAAGGAAAACAAAGAAATACTGATGAAATTCATCAGTATTCATTTCCTTTAAATTAGCTGTAATATGTTAAATACTTACCTCTAGCACACTGGAGAGCCGTGCTAATCCCGATCCTTCTTTATGGGGCCCCTGGTGGCTCTTATAGGAAGCCTAGCATGCTGGATCCCAAGGCCTCCATTAAAGGAGAAGGTCCTTTAACGCAGGACCTGGAATCCAGGAAGGCCCTCCTATTAGCATGGCCCAGGGCTGTATAAAGAAGAATTGTGATTAGCGCGGCTCTCCAGCATGATTTACGTAAGTATAAGGTTACAGGTTTAATTCATAGCAAAGGAACATCGTTTAACTAAAAAGAATGTAAATGTTAAACAAAATGAATAGCAAATAATGCAGCAGATGAATATTAAAAAAACTAATCTTTCCGAATATTCATTCCAAAAAGATTTGTACAAACCCATTTTTTTGCTGCTGCACATGACTACATCTAACCATGTAAGCAAATATTTTAACAAAATACAATAACACACACACCCACACATACACACACATATACACACAAGTATATATATTACAAACTAATAATGTGCAAGCGATTTTAAAACCATATCACTCAAGTCTATGCTTTTATTGAAGCACTGTTAGTTTACAATATGTCACAGATGCAAATTTTTCAATAAAAAAATCAGATTGAAACTGATTAAAATGATAATGAATTGCTAGATCTCAGTACTAGGTGTATATGAAAGAAAGTATTACATCAAGCAAACATTAAACCTCAATGTACTCCATAGCTTAATTGAAACATTTCCTTCCACATTGGCATCAAATGACTCAGTTCAAGAAAATATGTTGTTCTAATGTATTAGAATTTTTTTATTTAATTTTTTTAAAATCCAATGCCATTCCCACGCATCAGATTTATTGTACACATCTCATATCTACTCATAGTTGCATGCTAGTTCAGTAGAGTCTTCTTTCCTTGCTGATTCTGTCAAGGCCATTCCCATGGATAAAATGCATACATATAAAATAAATATACTGTGTGTATATATATATAAATAAATAAATTGAACATTCTTCAATGTGAAGTACAATGGAATGTGAAATATTAATATTATATATTAAAACATGATCAGGATTTGTGTAAATAAATATATAAATATCTTGAAATAGATTTTGTGGATATCACTGACACACCAGCAAAAACACCAGCACCTAGTACTAGCCATATTACACATTTTTTCCAAACTTTTCTGGAAATACTAGTGTTAAATCTAAAACTTTTTCTCATACATATACAAAGAATCCTAAACAAAACAGGAACACAAACCATAAAAGATATGCTAATCACAATCAAAACTATAATAACCCTAATCACAGACAACATCAAAATGGATACCAGACATATACAAGTAACAGGACTATAAACAATAGATTTGACAACCATAACGAACCAGATAATTGGAGAATTCATAATTCTAGAAACTGGTCATATAATGAATCAAGAGGGAATTATGTACAGAAAAATAACCCACATTTTTTAGAATTAAGAGCAAGAAAAGAGTCAGCTTTCAAATCCCCAAACTACACAAACCCCCCTCAGAGACCATTAAAAAGACAATTAGATCAATTAGAAAGAGAGGATGTAGAGGAGGAAAAAAGAAACAAAGGGAAAAAAAACAAAATAGTAATTGACACGACTAAAAATGTCGAATTAACAAACATAGAGAATATAAAATTTTTCAATCTATCAAGTTATATCTTAACTTTAGAAGAAGGTCTCCTGAAAAAAGGATTATCCTTTGCACCTATAAATAAACCAAACTCCTTTGATTTGTTTATTGATACCAGCAAGTTTATTTGCAAATTGACACTACAAAGACACTTTGCGAAAACAGATAAAACAATTAAAGAAACAGATAACATAATAAAGCTCACTCAGGGAGACTATGAAATTCTAGCCAATATGCTTGAATTACAAGAAGAGTCAGATATACCATATACTATGTCAAACATAGAAACTGTAAGGATAGATGAAATACCTTTTAAACACAGTACCCTTAAACCACAATCTATCTTTTACCCCTGTAACAATCCAGACATGCAGAGTGTTGTTATTACAACAAGTAATAATCCTACTGAGTTTATCATAGATGTGATAAATAGATTTGATGTGCTAGAACAATACAATCTCTTAATTAATAAAATAGTTGTATGTAATCCCAAGCAGTGATACATAAATAGATTCTGTACCTATGTAAATATGCTCAGGATGTTAATGTAGTTATGTTAGCTCAGTGACAATGTCTGCATGACACTGGGCCTAATAAGTTAACATGGTGGCAATATAACATAATAAGCTGAGATGTCACAGTTTGAAATATAAACAGCATAACAAGTTCGTATGTCATATAGATTAGGCAAGTTTTAAGATATTGTGTTAAGTAGTTCTGAGTTCGCTTACCAAGCGTAAAATAAAGATTCAAAAACAACCTGTAGATGTGTTGTTTGTACGAGCTGTGTGCGGTCCTGTGAGGAGCAGCAGAGAGCAGCCTGTCTGGAGTTTGCAGCGTGGAGTTGCGGAATGATCCGATGCGGCCGTCGGTGACGTCACCCGCCAAACAGCTGATCCTAAGAGTCCGGTGAAACAGCAACCGGAGGTTGTAAGGAAACACTTGTTGAAAAGGTGCAGCAGGCAAGGCGATCTCCAAGCTGGCACAGGTCTGAGGGGGAATGAAGGGTCTCAGGAGGAGAAACAAGTAGTTAGGTTTAGGAGCAAAGAAGTCCGTTAATACGGAGAGGCTAGTATAAACTGAACTGAACATTCAATACCAAGCAATGTTATAATACAAGGGTGTGCCTTATAAAGGAAATGCTGAATGAAATAGAGGCTGAGCGATTTAACCCATAACTTCCCCAAGGATATTACAGAGGGGTCCCCCAAAATGAACCAATCTGGGGTTCAAGGATGAGGCCTGTCTGGGTTGCGCAGATGGAACAGAGAGATCAACCTGGGGGCCAACAAGTTGACAGAAGGCTCCCAGGAATCTTCATCAGGGGAATAACCTTTCCAATGGATCAGGTACTGCAACCGGCCAGATACTCTCCTGGAGTCCAATATTTTTTCCACCTCAAATTCACAGTCAGGTACAACAGGAACCTGAGTGGTGGATCTTGTAGAGGCATTCCTGAGTTCTTTGTATGGCTTAAGCAGGTTAACATGGAATGTGGGGTGTATTCTATATCCATCAGGGAGTTCGAGGGTCACTGCGTTAGAGTTTATTACCCTCTTAATCGGAAAGGGTCCAATGTAGAATCTATTCAATTTCCTAGTCGGCATACTGAGACGAAGATTCCTTGTTGATAGCCATACAAGGTCTCCAATCATATACGTGGGTGCTGGTCTCCTCCTTAAATTATAATAAACTTTCTGTCTATCCTGAGCAGTCTTGATGTTGTCGGCAAGAATGGAGAAGGTTTCAGCGATACTGTTAGTGGTGTCATTGACTACCGGGCACTGACTGTCATATTGAGGGTTGACATGGAATAATGGGTGAAAACCATAGTTGGTAAAAAACGGTGTGGTCTTGATTGTGGAATGATAGGCATTGTTATGGGTGAATTCTGCAAGTGGGAGTAAAGATGACCAATTATCTTGGTTTTGTGTGACAAAACATCTGAGATAATCTTCCAACCACTGATTTGTTCTCTCCGTTTGACCATTGCTCTGAGGATGGTATGCGGAACTCAAACGTTGTTCAATGGATAAAGCCTTACAGAGTTCTCTCCACATTCTAGAGGTAAATTGTGTCCCTCTATCTGTGGTAATTGATAGGGGTAAACCATGTAATTTTATGACATTATTGATGAGTAATGTAGCGGTTTCCATAGAAGTTGGAAGTTTGTGGTATGGGATGAAGTGAGCCATTTTAGAGAATAAATCAACAACCACCATGATTGTAGTATTGTTACTGGATTTTGGAAGTTCCACTATAAAGTCGGCAGCTATATGAGTCCAAGGTTTTTCAGGTATAGGTAGTGAAAGCAGATAACCTACCGGTTTGTGTTTTTCAATTTTGCAAGTTGTGCAAATCTCACATGACTGAATGTATTTCAGTATATCAGCGGACATTTGTGGCCACCAGTATGATCTCTTAGTTAATTCTATGGTCCTTTGTACCCCAGGGTGACCCGTTAGGGTTGAGTCATGCATTGCTTTGAGAACAGTCATTCTTAAAGATGGAGGAACATAGATCATGTTATTGTTGCGGTACAACCCATCAGTACCTTTTGTTAACAAGTGTTTAGGCAGAGTTATATCTGTTTGTTGATGTTCTTGGAGAGAAGATCCTTCATTAAAGAGTATTCCTAGCGATTCGTGAAAACAGTGGTCTGGAATGATAGTTCCATAGGGCGTTTGTGCAGAAGGTTTGTCAGGTAATCTTGAGAGTATGTCAGCTTTTGTATTTTTTGATGCAGGTCTATAAGATATGTTGTATGAGAACCTTGAAAAGAAAAGACTCCATGTGACTTGCCTAGAAGTCAATGTCCTATGGGTCTTGAGGTATTGAAGGTTTCTATGGTCTGTGTAAATTTGTATAGGTTTGTCTGTACCCTCTAGGAGATGCCTCCAATGCTCTAAGGCTGCTTTCATAGCAAGCAACTCCTTCTCACCAATGTGATAATTGAGTTCTGATGCTGTTAAAACTCTAGAATAGAAAGCAATAAGGTGTACGGGTTCTTGAGGTGAGGGGCGTTGGGACAAAATTGCACCAATCGCATAATGGGAGGCGTCAACCTTCAAAATATATTGGAGGTTTGGTTTTGGAAAAGATAGTATTGGTGCTGTAGTAAAACATGTTTTCAGATACTGGAAAACGTTATTTGTGGTCTGTGTCCAAAGGAAGGGTGTGTGGCTCTTTGTTAATTCGGTTAAGGGTTTTGTTATGTTAGCGAAATTCTTTATGAATTTCCGGTAAAAATTGGAAAAACCAAGAAACCTCTGAACTTCTTTCTTAGTTTTTGGAGTTGGCCAATTAAGTATAGTTGAAACTTTGTCTGTTTCCATGGAAATACCCTGTGGTGTAATGTGGTATCCCAGAAATGTAATATCGTTTGAATGAAAAATACACTTTTCTAATTTGACATACAGGTGATGTGCCTGCAGCCTAGATAGTACAATTCTGACTAGCTTAGTGTGTTCTTCAATGTTAGATGAATATATTAAGATGTCATCTAGATAAATCACCATTGATCTGTCAAGTAAATCTCTGAAAATGTCGTTTATGTACCTCTGAAAAGTAGCAGGGGCGTTACAAAGCCCGAAGGGCATAACCGTGTATTCATACAACCCGTATCTGGTTCTGAAGGCTGTTAGCCATTCATCACCTGGTCTAATTCTTATCAGATTGTATGCTCCCCTTAAGTCAAGCTTTGTAAATATAGATGCACCCCTAAGGCATTCAATTAACTCCGGTATTAAGGGAAGGGGGTAACGGTTCTTGACAGTCCTTTTATTTAATTCCCTGTAATCCACAATTGGGCGCAGGGAGTGATCTTTGTTTTTAACAAAAAAGATACCTGCTCCTGCTGGAGAGGTAGAAGGTCTTATAAAGCCTTTTTGTAAATTCTCATTGATGTATGTTTTTAAGTGTGATAACTCATTTTCAGATAGTGGGAATATGTGCCCATAGGGAATATCAGATCCAGGAATTAAATCTATTGGGCAATCATATGTCCGATGTGGTGGCAGAGTTTCAGCCTCTTTTTTACAAAATACTTGTTCAAAATCTTTGTATTGTTGGGGTATATGAACCTCTGTAACTGAAAGTATAGGTATATGTGGTATACAGGTAGACTTACAGTAAGGAGAGGTGAAATGTATGGTGTTAGATTCCCATAATATTGTAGGTTGGTGTAACCTAAGCCATTGGAGCCCAAGAACCAAAGAGAAGATAGGTGATGTGAGTACATCAAAAGTAATATACTCGTGATGGTTATTTTGTAATGTAACCAGTATAGGTACCGTCTGATGTGTAATAGGCCCTGACTCAAGTTGTTTACCATCAATAAGGTGCACCAGAACAGGTTTCTGTTTCTTTACGAGTGGTATTTTATTTAACATAACAAGTGCAGAATCTATATAACATGAGTATGCCCCAGAATCAATAACAGCTTCAGAACAGAGGCGGCGGTGATCCCACTGTAAAGAGACAGGAATTAGACAGTTTGTTAGCTGGGAATTGGTAATTTTCAAGGTATATACTGTATGACAATTCTTACCCTTCTTAGTCCTTTTAAGTACTGGGCAAGTGGATACATCGTGTTCCTTTGAAGCACAGTATAGACATAAGTGGTGTAGTCTACGTCTGTTTTTCTCCTCAGGGGTCAGAGGTCCCTTGATGGCCCCTATATCCATTGGTTCGTCTGTCCCTTTTAGTTGTGACGGGACTCTGGCATCATGGAATCTGATATTGGTGTCATGAGATACCTTTTCCTGTTTTCTCTCTCTAATTCTGTGATCAATCTTGATACTTAATTGCATTAGGCCTTCCAGATCGTCTGGTAAATCAAGTCTAGCAAATTCATCTTTTATATGTTCTGACAACCCAAGTCTAAACTGACTTTTTAGGGAACCCTGGTTCCAGCCTGAATCTAGCTGCCAGATCTTAAACTCAGAAATATAATCCTCCACAGCTCTTTTATTCTGTTTTAGATTTCTTAGTTTGTGCTCTGCAGTGCTTTGTCTATGGGGGTCCTCATATAGGGAGGATAAGGAGCTAAGGAAGTTATCTAGAGAGTTTAATGTGGGGCTATTTTGTTCATAGAGTGAGTCAGCCCATATACGGGGTTCACCCCTCAAGTATGATATCATTGTCAAAACCTTGATTTTGTCATTAGAAAAGGTTTTCGGTTTTAAAGTAAAGAATAAGGTGCAGGCATTGATAAACTGTCTGAATTGCTTCCTATCGCCACTAAACTTATCTGGTGGACTGACAGGAGGTTCTGGTGTAGTATCAGTGTTAAGAGGTGCAGGAGTGAGCCCTTCCTTAATGATATTCTTAAGGGTTTGGTTTTCTAACTGTAGGTCTCTCAGGCCTAGATTTAACTGATCCACTTTTTGGCCTAGGGTAACCACATAATTAGAGAGCTCCACAGGATTCATCACACCTATATGTTTATGGGCTTGGTATTCCTGTAACAATCCAGACATGCAGAGTGTTGTTATTACAACAAGTAATAATCCTACTGAGTTTATCATAGATGTGATAAATAGATTTGATGTGCTAGAACAATACAATCTCTTAATTAATAAAATAGTTGTATGTAATCCCAAGCAGTGATACATAAATAGAATCTGTACCTATGTAAATATGCTCAGGATGTTAATGTAGTTATATGTTAGCTCAGTGACAATGTCTGCATGACACTGGGCCTAACAAGTTAACATGGTGGCAATATAACATAATAAGCTGAGATGTCACAGTTTGAAATATAAACAGCATAACAAGTTCGTATGTCATATAGATTAGGCAAGTTTTAAGATATTGTGTTAAGTAGTTCTGAGTTCGCTTACCAAGCGTAAAATAAAGATTCAAAAACAACCTGTAGATGTGTTGTTTGTATGAGCTGTGTGCGGTCCTGTGAGGAGCAGCAGAGAGCAGCCTGTCTGGAGTTTGTAGCGTGGAGTTGCGGAATGATCCGATGCGGCCGTCGGTGACGTCACCCGCCAAACAGCTGATCCTAAGAGTCCGGTGAAACAGCAACCGGAGGTTGTAAGGAAACACTTGTTGAAAAGGTGCAGCAGGCAAGGCGATCTCCAAGCTGGCACAGGTCTGAGGGGGAATGAAGGGTCTCAGGAGGAGAAACAAGTAGTTAGGTTTAGGAGCAAAGAAGTCCGTTAATACGGAGAGGCTAGTATAAACTGAACTGAACATTCAATACCAAGCAATGTTATAATACAAGGGTGTGCCTTATAAAGGAAATGCTGAATGAAATAGAGGCTGAGCGATTTAACCCATAACTTCCCCAAGGATATTACAACCCCGTCCATTCAAAAGGGAAACAACTAGCTATGTTTGAAGATTTGATAAAGAAAGACATAGAAGATTTATGTAATACCTCCAGCATAAAGAAGAGAAATCTTACTTTTAAAGAAAGATGAGCACTTAAAACTCTAAGTGAGAATAAAGATCTAGTATTTAGACAGGCGGATAAGGGAGGCGGTATTGTAGTACAAAACTATGGGGATTACATACTTGAAGCATATTGCATTCTTTCCGACACACAGACGTATGATATCCTCAAGTCCGATCCCACTGACATCTTCTTAGAACAATATCTAGATCTTTTCAGGCAGGCTAAGAGAGATCACATCCTTAACACAGATGAATTTAATTTTCTGAAATATGAAACACCTAAAGTAGCAGTCTTTTATCATCTCCCAAAAGTCCACAAGGATGAAAAAACACCCCCAGGGAGACCTATTATTTCAGGCATAAACAGCTTAACTAGTCATCTGTCTGAATATATATATATAACTTCTTACAGCCAGAAGTCCCGAAACTTGACTCATATTTACAAGATACTCCCCATTTACTATCATTAATTGATAACCTCACCTGGAAAGAAAATTATCACTTTGCTTCCCTAGATGTGACTTCTCTTTACACCGCAATTCCACATGAAAAAGGGATTGAAAGTGTACGTTTTTTCTTAGAAAAAAGCAATGAAATTAATGGAAAACAGATAGATTTCATTGGGGATGCAATTAAATTCATACTGGGGAAAAACTACTTTTCTTTTGACAAAACAATATATCTTCAAAAATGGGGGACCGCAATGGGGACAAAATTTGCTCCTAATTTCGCTAGTTTGTATATGGGGAAATTCGAAGAAGACTATGTATTTAAAAACAATCCTCATCTAAGTAAGATAAAATTCTGGAAAAGATTTATTGATGATATTATCATTTGGGAAGGGGAGGAAAGTGATTTTAATATATTCACTAACCATTTAAATACTAACAACATGAACCTATCCTTCACAAAGACTTGGGGGGATAATATCCTAGACTTTTTAGACATTATCATCTTTTGTGAAGACACTAACATTCACACAAAAAACTATACAAAAAAGACTGACACTAACGGCTATCTTCATGCTGCCAGTTATCATCATCCCCACTGGATAAACAATATTCCTTATGGGCAGTTCCAAAGAGTCAAACGGAACTGCAGTAAAGATGTAGATTTTGAAGTTGCAGCAGAATCACTTAAAGTTAAATTTAAGAATAAAAACTATCCAGACACTGTAATAAAGGAAGCCTATGATAAAGTAAAAAACACAGATAGAAAATAATTTTTTAAAAACCATAGACAGTAAGTCAAAAATTAATAAACAGGACACGAATACCAGATTTATCACCATTTATGCAAAACAAATAGAAAAGATTAAAAAAAAAACACTGGGGAATCCTACAAAAAGATCCTGTTCTAGCAAATATTCTCACTGAACCCCCTAAAGTCACTTATAGAAAAAATAAGTGCATTAAAAACATCCTTGCACCGACTACACTAAAAAACACTAAAAGTAAAGAAAAAACACCTCCGATCAAGGGTTTCTTTAAATGTGGACGAAACAACTGCATATGTTGCAGTCATACAAATAAAAACAAAGAAAAGAATAAATGGATTATTAATAATGACATTAAAAAAATACCTATAGAAGGCTTTTTAAACTGTAAGTCAGAATTTGTAGTGTACCTATTGGAGTGCTTGTGTCACAAAATCTATATAGGACGAACTAAAAGAAGTCTAAATTAAAAGACAAACACTGGAATACATTAACAATATCAAAGAAGCAGATTCTGAATATGGGATTGGAAGACACTTTGAACAATTCCACAATAAAGTGATCAATTCACAATAAAAGCAATAGAACAAATACCTGAATCAAAAGGAAAAGAGAGACTGCTAGAGTTACGTAAAAAAGAAACCTATTGGATTCACCGGTCTTTGCAACTGATAGGTCTCAATAAAGATATTGACCTTGCAGCTTTTCTATAAAATTATAATTCATATCCTAAATCTCATCATTTAAAAATAAAAATTCTTAGTGAATTCACATACGTGTTTCAACTGGGAAAAAAACCCCACATATGTACACATAAACACATATGTACACTTATACATTTCACGATAAAAAACAGGTGTGCAAATATATTTTTCAAGTAAAAAAAATTGCAATATGTCATATGCATTCAGACATTGAAATAAGGAAAGTAATGTAGATGATTTCTTTGATGGGCAATTATAAAGAAACTAAGGCTAAAAAAACCTGTTTTTCATGTGTAAACACATATGTAAACACATAGATAAAAGTGGAGCAATACACCAAAAATCAAGCATGAATAAAAAGTATTTATTATTTTATACTTTTTGTCTAACATATAGAGAAAATTCAACTATGTGGCAAACTTTTATTGTTACTCCTAAAGTTAGTTTAACATTCCGTTTTTCAATAAATACGCCAGAAGACTTCAGACTAAATAACTTCAACTAAATCCAATTCCAGTTCTTCAAAACGCTATATAAACCTCATCACAAGGCTTTTGGGCATACCCTCTGACGAAGTGAACGTAGGTTCACAAAACACATAAGGGCACGCCCACTTTGATGTCACTTCCGGTCCGGCGAGACCGCAACTTTTCTGAGCGTTATTTTGCAAGCCTGTTATACACAGGATTTGAATCCAGCGCCATCCACCACAGAGGATTATTGGAAGTAAACCGAAACCATCTAATTGTTTACTGGACATTGAAAGGTGAATTCTTTTACCACTATTTCCTCACTACCACCATTTGCTGCAAACGGAACTCCCATTGTTTTGCCAAAGGGAATAACTTTTGAAAACATCTGCTATTTTCAAGGAGATACCCAAAAGGATAGCAACAGTCATTTTCCAAAAAACGCCTTTCTTTTTTTATCTTTATCAACAAATAAATATTTGCTAAACATACAGCGCAAACCAAAACACCATACTACTTCAACATATATATATATATATATATATATATATATATATATATATATACTGTATATACACACAGTCATGACCAAAAATATTGGCACCTCTACATTTCTGTCAGATAATGCACCACTTCGCCAAGAAAATTGCTGCAATTACAAATGTTTATGCATTTTAATGTTTATGTCTTTTGTTTGTATTGGTATGACACAAAAAAGTGGAGAAAAAATACCAAATCTGACACATTCCACGCATTATTGGCACCCTCAATTTAATATTTGGTAGCACACCCCTTGGAAAAAATAACTGAAATCAATCGCTTCCTGTAACCATAAAGAGTTTATTACACCTCTCTAATGGAATTTTCAACCACTCTTCTTTTGCCAACTGCTCCAGGTCTCTCAGATTGGAAGGGTTCCTTTTCAAAACTGCTGTTTTGAGATCTCTCCACAGGGGCTCTATGGGGTTGAGATCTGGACTCATAGCTGGCCAGTTCAGTAATCTCCAGCACTTTGTCTTAACCCCTTGAGTGCTAATGACGGCTCTGAGCCCTTGCAAATTTTCTCAGTCAGGTGCCAAGGATGGCTCAGAGCCATTGCTAGCACTCACTCACCTACCTTGAGGGCAATCTGGGGGCTACCACCTACTCCCACCCCGGCAATCTGGCCTGAATAGTGAGAGGCATCGCCAGGGCTTCACGTTTTGTGCGGTGACGTCATGCACAATTACATGAAATTGAACAATGGACAATATAGGGAGATAGGGGCATGCTGCTTAGAAGACTGTATCTCAGACATCTAAGCAGCTACAGACCCCCCAAGACCCACAGTTGGAAAGGTAATCACCTAACCTTTCCAACGGTTTAAGTCTTAAATATATTTTAAAAAAGTTAAAAAAAAAAGCTCAAAACCAGCTTAGCACCCAGGTGGGAAATGGCTTAGCAGCTAAAGGGTTAAACCATTTATCAGTGCTTTTTGATGTGTGCTTTGAGTCATTGTCCTGCTCTAAGACCCATGACCTCTGACGGAGACCCAAATTTCTGACACTGGGCCCTACATTGCACCACAGAATTCTTTGGTAGTCTTCTGATTTCATAATGCCATGCACACAGTCAAGACATCCAGTGCCTGAAGCAGCAAAGCAACCCCAAAATATCAGTGAACCTCCACCAAGTTTGACTGCAGGGACTGTATTCTTTTCTTTAAAAGCCTCATTTATTTTTCTGAAAACAGTAGAATGATGGGCTTTACCAAAAAGCTGTAATTTTGTTTCGTCTGTCCAAAGCACATTCTTCCAAAATGATTTTGGCTTTCTAAGGTAAGTTTTGGCAAACTCCAATCTGGCTTTTTTATGTTTCTGTGTCAGCAGTGGAGTCCTCCTGGGTCTCCTACCATAGCATCCCTTTTTATTCAGATTGCAACGTATAATGCAAGCTGCCACATTTGTACCCTGTGCCTGAAGGTCAGCTTCAACTTGTCTGGAAGTTTATTGAGGTTCTTTATCCACAATTCGTACAATCCTTTGTTGCAATCTTTGATCAATTTTTCTCTTTCGTCCACGTCCAGGGAGATTAGCTACCGTTCCATGGGCTGTAAACTTCTTGACAATGTTGTGCACAATGGACACAAGAACATTAAAAGATTGTCCAGGGAGATTAGCTACAGTGCCATGGGCTGTCAACATCTTGACAAATGTTGCGCACAGTGGACACAGGAACATTAAGATCTCTGGAGATGGACTTGTAACAATGAGATTGTCCATGCTTTTCCACAATTTTTGTTCTTAAATCCTCAGCCAATTATTTGCTGCTCTTTCTCCTCTCCATGCTTAGTGTGGCACACAGAGACACACAACAGAAAGGTTGAATCCATTTTTCCGCATTTTTCCTGGTTACCGGTGTGATTTCTATATTGTCAGCACCTGTTAATTGATACAGGTGAATTTAATTACAAATTACAGGAGCATCACAAACTTGGAATGCAATTATTTCTTACAATTTTGAGAAGGTGCCAATAATTTTGTCCAGTCCATTTTTGGAGTTTTGTGTGGAATGTGTCAGATTTGACTTTTTTTCTCCACTTTTTTTGTGTCATACCAATACAAACAAAAGAAATAAACATGAGAATGCCTAAACATTTGTAATTGCAACAATATTCTGGGCGAAGTGGTGCATTATCTGACAGAAATGCAGGGGTGCCAATATTTTTGACCATGACTGTGTATATATATACATATTCCGTTCCAAAATGGATCTTCCTGTTCTCTGACCATTTTGTATTCTTGTAGACACAGACTAATCAGTGAGATGGAATGACCCTGCTAATTTGAGGGGGAGAGGGGCAGGGAGAATTTTATAGAGAGGGATGTGTGGGGTCATTATTGAAAGAGGAATTTGGGCCTGTTCAAGAGAGGGAAGGGTTAATACTAACAGGATAGGGTCACAAATAACTTTAATAGCTATCTGGAAGTCATTTCAGCATTGTGTAGGGTTTAAACATAGCTACCTAAATAACATAAGTATCAGTGCTATAGCAACATAAAATGATTGCTGGTCATAGCATAACATTTCTGTAGATACTATGATTCACTAAGCCACATATGGCATGCTGTTACTTAAAGGATCATCAAGTCAAAATTAATCTTTCCTAATTCAGATAGGGCATGCAATTTTAAACAACTTTCCAATTTACTTTTATCATCAAATTTGCTTTGTTTTCTTGGTATTCTTTGTTAAAAGCTAAACCCTTGTAGGCTTTCTAAGCCATTAAAGGCCACATCTTATCTCATTATCTTATTGCATTTTGACAGTCTTTCACAGTTAGACAGCACTAGTTCATGTTTGTCATATATATAACATTGTGCTCACTCCAGTGGAGTTAGTTATGAGTCAGCACTGATTGGCTAAAGAGCAAGTTTGTCAAAAGAACTGAGATATAGGTAATCAAAGAGGGGAAATGTGCATTAAAATAACAGCGTTGGTTATACAAAATAGGGGAATGGGTAATAAAGGGATTATCTATCTTTTTAACAAGAACAATTTTCAAGTAGACTGTCCCTTTAATAACAGAGGTGAGTGTTTAATCATGTTGCAGAGAATTTAGACAAAAGCTATTTAGCTTACTTGCGTCTCAATAGAGGAAACTTGACCAAAAAGTCAAAACATTTTAAAAATAGAGAACAATTGTTTGCCCTGAACATGACCAGTGGATACTCAATTATGCTGCTCACTTACTTACTTGAATTGGAATCGGAAACTTCATGCTAATAAAACTTGGCACCGGCATCACATGCGCTAAACGCTTTTGTTCCTTAGTTCTCAAAGCTTTGCAAGGCAAAGCAGCTTTTATAAATAACACTCAGCCAGATTACGAGTTTTGAGTGCTATAGGAAAATTAACGACTGCATAATTTTCGGCGGTATTTCACTCAATATAGCGTTGGTATTCCGAGTTTAAAAAAAGCCGGCCTTTGCGGGCGATATGGCAGCGTTGAGCTCCATACCGCACACAAATACCAGCGCTGCTTTGAGCTGCTGTTACGTGCTCATGCACGATTTCCCCATAGACAAAAATGGGAAGAGCCGGCTAAAAAAAGCCTAACACCTGCAATCACGGAGCGTAAAGCTCCGTAACGCTGCCCCATTGATGTCTATTTTTTTTTATTTTTAAACCTAACAATCTGCTGCCCCCAACATCGCCGCAACCTACATTACTGTTATTAACCCCTAATCTGCTGCCCACAATGTTGTCGCCACCTACATACACTTTTTAATAGGGATGCACCGAAATTTCGGCCGCAGAAACGTTTCGGCCGAAAATGGCTTTTTTGGCTATTTTGGTTTTCGGTTATTTTGCCTGTTATTTTCGGTAAAAATATTGTGTAGCATGTTTCAAATTTAAGTTTATTTACTTGACTTACTATTTTGCATATAATGCGTTTTCTATGACTATACTTTATTTGTATAATTGGTAAAAAAAACTGTAAAATCTGATTCTGTTACATAGAGCTAAATAAAGAATAATACAGTAAATATATATTTAATATTATTTTAAGTAGGGATGCACTTAAATATTGGTTGCAGAAACATTTTGGCCGAAAATTGCATTTTTTGCCTGTTTTTTTTCTTGGTAAAATTGTATAGCATATTATTGTTTTAAGATATTTTTGTCCAATTTTAGTGTGTTACTTTCAATAGAAGTGTGGGCTTTTTTTTAATGGCCTGAAGGTTTTCAATTTATTATGAAAAAAAAAAAAACATTTGAAAAAATAAAATTTTGGTATCGGTTTCGGTTTTCGGCCAAGTGCATCCTAGATTTTTGGGTTCGGTTTCGGTCCACAATTTCCATTTTGGTGCATCACTACTTATTAACCCCTAATCTGCTGCCCCCAATGTTGTCGCCACCTACATACACTTATTAACCCCAAATCTGCTGCCCCCAACATCGCCGCAACCTACATTACTGTTATTAACCCCGAATCTGCTGCCCCCAATGTCGTTGCCACCTACATACACCTATTAACCCCTAATCTGCTGATCCCAATGTCGCCACCACTATACTAAAGTTATTAACCCCTAAACCTAACCCTAAGTCTAACCCTAACGTAACCCTAACCCTAACACCCACTAACATAATTAAAATAATTCCAAATAAAAATTACAATTAATACCTAAATTATTCCTATTTAAAACTAAATAAATACTTACCTGTAAAATAAAACCTAAAAACCTAAATAAAATATAATTTTATTAATGTAATTTATTTAATTTAAGTGTAATGTTAGGTTTTACTGTAAGACAGGTTAGGTTTTATTTTACAGGTAAATTTGTATTTATTTTAACTAGTTAGTAATTAGTTAATAACTAATCTACCTAGTTAAAAGAAATACAAACTTACCTGTGAAATAAAAATAAAACATAAGCTAGATACAATATAACTATTAGTTATTTTGTAGCTAGTTTAGGTTTTATTTTACAGGTAAGTAATTATTTAGTTTTAAATAGGAATAATTTAGGTATTAATTGTAGTTTTTATTTGGAATTATTTTAATTATGTTAAAGTTAGTGGGTGTAAGGGTTACGTTAGGTTTAGACATGGGGTTAGGTTTAGGGGTTAATAACTTTAGTATAGTGGCGGCGACATCGGAGCAGCAGATTAGGGGTTAATAAGTGTAGTTAGGTGGCAGCGATTTTGGGGGCAGCAGATTAGGGGTTAATAACAGTAATGTAGGTTGTGGCGATGTTAGGGACAGCAGATTAGGGGTTAATAAGTGTATTTAGATGGCAAAGACATTGAGGGCAGCAGATTAGGAGTTAATAATATTTAACTAGTGTTTGCGATGCGGGAGTACGGCGGTTTAGGGTTTAATAGGTTTATTATAGTGGCGGCAATGTCCGGAGCGGCAGATTAGGGGTTAATAATTTTATTTTAGTGTTTGTGATGCGGGAGGGCCTCGTTTAGGGTTTAATAGGTAGTTTATGGGTGTTAGTGTACTTTGTAACACTTTAGTTATGAGTTTTATGGTACAGCTTTGTAACGTAAAACTCATAACTACTGACTTTCAGGTGGCGGTACGGATCTTGTAGTTATAGGCTGTACCGCTCACTATTTGGCCTGACAGGCAAACTGTGGAAGTCCCATTAAAAAAGGACTTTTTAAAAAGTGCGGTACTTACGTTGCGTGACGGCCAAAAAGGTGTGTGGTACACCTATACCTACAACACCTGTAATACCAGCGGTAGTAAAAAATAGCCATAACGATGCTTTTTCATTCATAAGGCACAACTTGTAATCTAGCTGACTGTCTTTTCTATTTCATTTGTTTATTTTCGGATTGTTTTTCATGCTGTGCATTTCTTAGTTAGATCAGTTTTATACCTTGGCACTTGCCTTCTATTTTTCAACATTAAAAAAGTAACACATTAGCATAATAACATAATGAGGAATGTTATCTTCAGGGTTTGAGTTATTATAATTAGAGCTTGTGCTACTGTTAGCCTTTGCTATGGGAAGCATTTGAATTTTTTTTTTTTTTTAATTTGTCTTTATTGAAAAGAACAAACAAACAATACAGGTTACAATATTCACTGAATAATACATGAGGAGCAATTACAAATGAAATGGTCATGGTCGCGATACAATATTATTCCCGTTATTATATCCACTATACATTATATGAAAAACTACTACTGGTCAACTTGATGATCCTTATAATACTGTATTTCAATATATCCTTTTAACTGAAATCTCAGGATCCTATACAAACAGGTTTATACTATATTTTGTTATACCCATGGTGTGCTGTGCCCGTTACATTGTATGGAATGACAGTACTCCTCCCATATAAAGTTTATAGCTAAGAAATCATCCAATCTCTTCATAACAGTGTAGTGATACCTTTCCATTGCCAATGTATAATTAACTAAAGAGCGCCATTCTGAGAATGAAGGAACCTCTATTGATTTCCACTTCCTAGGTATTAGCCTTCTAGCACAATTGAGTAACATGATCACTAGCCGTTGTCTCAATTTACATTTCATTTTTGGTATGTTATTGAATAGAAATATGATAGGATCTAAGGGTATTTCAATATTAATTACTTGTTTAATGGCCAAATGAATGTCTTTCCAATATTGGCCAATATAAGGGCATGTCCACCAAATATGTTGATAATTCTCCCCCCCCCCCCCCCCCCCGCATGTTCTCCAACATTTATTGTCTCTAAGGCTGTAGATAGCAGCTAGTTTAACTGGGGTTTTGTAACATCTGCATAGTAACTTTAGATTTGATTCCAGTTGTGCTATAGATGATGTGTGTGAGCACATGTTATTAAAAATTCTTGCCCAATGTTCAGGGGGTATATGTATTTGAAATTCATCAGACCATTTATTTGTATAAGTCAGAATGCTTTTAGAATGATATTCAAGTAGCAGTTTATATATTAGAGAAAGTGAACCTTGTGAGTACAAGTCAGATCTACATATAGATTCAAAGGGAGATAAAGATCTATAGAATTGGGTGGGTTTGACATGCGTGGTAAGGTAGTGGTTTATTTGAAAATATCTAAACCATGGGTTAAAATAACTTCCAAATGTTTCTTGCAAAACAGTTTTGAGTTTAAGGCATTTATTATCCAAGGCCAGACTACATGGTATGACGTCTCTTAGAGACTTAAGTCCTTTACATATTGAATAGGGTGAGACATCTGTGCTTCTGGGTTATGTTTCAGAGGCGTCAAAGGGGATGGTATATCAGAAATCAATGGGAAGTTAGTAAGGCATTTATCCCAGGTTTAAAATGTTAGTCTAGCTATTTCCGATGTAAATAGGTTCATAGTCCTGTGGATGTGTGGTACCCAGCAACTTGCTCCTAATTGTGTATTTTGTGCCAGGTCATGGTCCAGTCTTACCCATTCCTTATGAGTGCCATGTTTACACCAGTCTATGATCCGTGTTAAAGTGCATGCTATGAAATAATAATAGAGATTTGGCATTTGGCATTCCTAACCCTCCCTGTAGCTTAGGACGATAAATGATAGTTTTAGCAATTCTATGGCGTTTGTTATTCCATAAATAAGCGATACGAGACGAGTTTTGGAGTTTATTAAAAAAAGATTTAGGCAGCGCAAGTGGGATAGTCTGAAATATATACAGAATTTTCGGTAGGATAGTCATTTTTATAGCATGCAATCTACCCATCCACGATAGAGTTCTGTTGTGCCAGGATTGTAGCTCCTTTTGTCCATTATTCAATAGGGGGATATAGTTTGCATTATACATATGTTGAGGGTCATTTCTAATATGAATGCCTAAATATTTTAAGGAGTTTCTCTGAAGTCTATACTGGTAAATAGATAGTATGTGATTGAGTTCAGACAACAGAACCCCCAGGCCCATAAATTCTGATTTTGAAGCATTGATCTTAAAATTTGATAATCCAACATAGATTTGAAATTCAGTGTGTAGTTCAGGCATAGAGGTGAGTGGGTTGGTTATGGATAATAAGACATCATCTGCATACAGAGAGACTTTATAGTCTCTCTCGTGGATTGTTATGCCAGTAATTCTCTTATTATTTCTTATTCGAGCTGCCAAAGCCTCCATTGCTAGGTCAAACAATAATGGAGATAAAGGGCATCCTTGCCGCGTGCCGTTATGTATAGCAAAGGTCGGAGATGTGGAGTCATTTAGCCTAATTTTTGCATTCGGGGTACTATACAAGGACATTATCTTAGATATAAATATGTCAGGGAAACCGAATTTAATTAGAATTTGTTCAAGAAAGGTCCAATTTAAGCGATCAAAAGCTTTCTCTGCATCCATGGACACGAAGATTGTGGAGATGTTGCATAATCAATCAGTGTTTGTATTTTGATAGTATTATCTCTACCTTCTCTATATGGGGTGAAGCCTACCTGATTATAATGTATAAGCTGGGGGAGTAATTTAGTCAGTCTATTTGCTATTATCTTGGCATATATTTTGGTATCTATATTCAATAGTCAGATGGGACGGAAGTTTGCTGGTGTATCAGGAGTTTTGCCCGGTTTTGGTAATACTATGATGTATGCTGCTAACATTGAAGGTGGGGGAGGATTGGTAGATGACATGCTATTATATAACTTGTGTAAAGTAGGAATGAGGATTGGGGCAAATATCTGGTAGTATTTGGCGGAAAATCCGTCTGGACCCGGACTTTTACCCGGTGACAATTCTTTTATAGCTGCCAAAATTTCACTTGGGGTCATTGGGGATTCTAGTGATTCCTGTTGCTCTCGTATCTTGCAGGTTATAAAGAGTAGAGTAGTATTTATGAAACTGGTCTAGGATATCTGGGTTTGTGCTTACTGAAGTATTTTGAGGGGTTTTGAGTTCATGAATAAACGATTTTAATCTAGCTCTCCTGAGATTCCTAGCCAGCATTTTCCCTGCTTTATTACTTCCATGATAGAATTTTTGTTTTAGTTTCATAGCTGTTTTCTGATGTTCTAGGGCAAGGAATGTTTCTAACTGATCTCTAACGCTACCCATTTCGCGTAAGATAGAAGCATTTTTGGGATCTCTCTTATGTGAATAGTCTGTGTGCAAGATTAGCAGTCAGTTTTGAGTAAAGCTGTCTAGAAGTTTTTTGGAGATGGGCTTTATATTTGATAAACTCTCCTCTAAGAGTACATTTATGAGCTTCCCAAACCATGAATGGATCCTCTACTGAGTCATTATTAATCTGGAAGTATTCTTCCATTACTTTAGAGAGGTGATCTATAAAGGTTTGGTGTGTCAATAATGAGTCGTCAAGTCTCCATTGGAAGGGGCTGGTAGGGTATTAGGCCAAGTAATCTGCACCGTAACTGCTGAGTGATCAGACCAAGATGTAGGAGTGATAGTGGAACTAGTTATTAAGGAAAGACCTGCTTGATTTGTTAATAAATAATCTATTCTGCTATAGGATTGCGAAGGGTGGGAGTAAAAGGTATAATCTTTTGTAGAAGGATGTGTAAAGCGCCATATGTCGTACAAGTTATAATCTCTCAAAGCTTTCCATAAATATGTCAAAGTACGTTTCGAGGTTCTAGGCTGAGGATTGGAGGTGTCTATGGAAGGCTGAAAAGGGAAGTTGAAATCACATCCGAGAAAAATTGGACCCTTAGAGATGTATAATAGTTTCCGAAACATTGCTTTAAAAAAATGGCATATGTTGAATATTAGGGGCATAAATATTAATTAATGTAATTGGTCTACCATACATTAGTCCTGCTATCCACAGAAATCTACCTTCACCATCTTTAGCTGTCTGCAAAACAGTAAATGGGATATGTTTGCGGAGCAGGATACTAACCCCGCAATGCTTGGTTGGCGCTGTGTTGTGAAAATGCTGTGTATAGTGTTTACCGAAATATTTGGGAATTTGTGATTTTTTGAAATGTGTTTCCTGTAGAAAAAGAACATCAGCTTTTTTCTTATATAAATCCGACAATGCCTTTGACCTTTTACTAGGAGAGAGGAACCCTTTAACATTTTGAGTTAAAATAGTAAGAGGAAATGTTGTTTGTTTGGTGGCCATTATAACAGTATACTGGGATTATTAACAACAATCATGGACCTTACACATACAGAATAAGCACATTTTGGGTAGTGGGACAATAATTTATCACTCAACAGTACTGGCAACCTGTATCTAGTAACATAACAGAAATAACCATAAAAACAATAATAACACATGTCCCGCTTATATAGCCTGGAATATAAAATATGAACCATTAGCGCAGGCAGAGTGACTACCTTTACACCAATGTAGGTAACAAGTAAATAATTAAACAGGGGGAAATGAATGTAAGCCTATATTAAAAGTCATAGAGGCTTTGTCAACATGTAACATATAATAAAATATCAAGAACTAGAGCATATATTCAACAGTTATATCAAACTTTTAGTATAACTAAAATATTCATAATGTTCTTAAAATCCATCAGTTGGATTTTGTCTATCGTTAAGTTCTGCATTATGTCTCTGTGTATATCATTATATATTTCACTTGTACACAGTTATTGCAAACATACTCACAAATCAGGGATTCATGGCAGGAGTTACATCCTGTGTATAAATATCCTTCGTCCTCCCATATTAGGAGACTCTTAGGTGGTAGACATCATTATTGATGATTGTAAATCCAAGAGTCCTATTAGAGTTGAGGCAGATTGGGTTCTATAGTTGTTCAAGGACCAACTTCTAGTGTCCGTGTGGCTGCGGGACGCCTCTGTGATTTAGCTGGAGTAAGGGACCAGTTATTTCGGATTCGTTGTTGATTGTTGCTTCGAGGTCCTGAAGCGGTTGTATTATTTAGATCCGGTAGGTCTAGGTGTAATATTTCACAAAATTTTGGGGCTTCTGAGATATCATCACATATTACTCTTCTATCTTCATGAATGACTAATAGATGAGTGGGGAATCCCCATCTGTACTGTATACGTTTATTACACAGGAGTTGTGTCAGAGGAGCAAATTCCTTACGCTTCTGTAAGGTTCTTTGCGAGAGGTCTGCGTAAAATTGTATCACTGTGCCTCTGAATCTAAAAGGCTGATTTTTCCTTGAAAGATTAAGAAGCTCTTCTTTATCCCTATAATTTTTAAATTTAATAATGATATCCCTGGGTGGGGCAGAATCTGGTGGTCTGGCTCTCAAGGCTCTGTGAGCCTGGTCCCAAGGGATTTCTTCTTTAGACATATTACCCTTAAGATGATTAAACAGGGAGGTAGGTATGTGGGTAGGTCTTTAGGCAGAACTGATTCGGGTACCCCCCTTATCCTTAAGTTCTTTCTTCTACTTCTATTCTCTAGGTCTTTGATTTTAGAGTGTAAGGCCTCAATAGTAGAAGTAACAGTATCTGTTTGGGATTGTAAACCATCTATATCTTCTCTTATAATGTCATTACTGTCCTCCAGGGCTTCTACTCTAAACTCAATTGCAGTAATGTCTTGCTTTAAGTCCGCTAGTTCTTCACGGACACATGCACGGACAATGTCCGCAATATCCTGCTTGGACGGGAGTGTAGATAATATAGTTGAAGGAATCTGAACCATATTTGACACTTGAGAGTCTACATGTACTGATTGAGATTGTGGAGACGCCATTACATGTGGAGGTGTGTTGGCAGTCAGAACACTAGTACTTTCAGAAGGGTTAAAGTAGGAGGCTACAGTAGAATTTTTACTTAATGGTGGTTTAGACAGTCTGTCTGTTTTGGTGTTCCTCTTGGAGGCAATTTGGTGTTTTAAAGTCCATTAAATTGGGGTATACAGTATTGTTTGTTGTTGTTTTTTTTTTTTGTTCTATTTTCCCCCTTTTTTTCCCTCTTTTTCTTTTTTTTTTGTTATTTGTTTTTTGTTAATTATTATTTTCCTCAGCAGCAGTGAGATCAGCGCTCTGTGAGCGTTTTATTCCGTTTGATACAGCTAGTGTAAAGAAAAATCTTCCCCACGTGGTTGAGATGTCTGTCTAGCTGCAGTGAGCTGAAAAATATAGTGATTGCTTACTTGTGGGATGTGCGTATATATATCACTATCTGGGACCTTCAGCTGCCTTTACTATGGCCTTTTCCTATTCAAATACAGATTTTAAGGCCTGATGATTCCCCAGTTATCTGGTTAGGGCGCTTCTCCTCTCAATATGTTTATTTGGGTTTGTGTCCCTGGAGCTCTCCCAGTTTATACTGAATTGCAGCACTAGTGTGGTTAATCTGACTCCACTGTTTACCTGATTATAGTCGGTATCCTCTGAGTTGCTCTCCGCTTCACCGCAAGCAACCGAAAACGGAGTCTGCTCTCATTCAGGATGGTGTATCTTCCGATGAGGTGAAGGTGATACGCTGAGTGCGGTGCCAGAGATTCCGCGACTGTGTCTGGTATGATTCCACACTACTCCGCCATTGTAGCCATGCGCCTCTGAATACACTCAGACTTCTAAGTGATGTCAAATAGCTCCGGAGACTCAATTATCCCCCACAGTGGGTGACCCATGTTAAGTCCGTCTTCTTGTGCCTGTATTTGGTTAAAGAGCACAAGTTTGATGGCATTCATGCCTCTAGTTGTTGTAGACTTACACGGAGCCCGGAGTTTATGCGACCATCTTAGTCGCTATCGGCTCCACCCCCGGGAAGCATTTTAAATATAACCGTAATAGTGACATATTAAAAGGCCATAATAGTTAAAAAATGATTTGTAAGTGAATAACCTTATTTCAGGAGCCTCAATAAAACTTGGTGATGAGGGGATAACAGTCCAACTGTTATAGAGGGAGAATATGCCCTTGCTAACAGTTGCGCAATCTCCTCCTTGGGCTGTTCTTGTGGTGCTCCCCTTCTTCCTTTCCTCCATCTTTTCTTCTTGCCACTACCCTCTGTAATCTATGCCATGGTCTTATAATTACACTCTTTTCTTTTGGTTATAGCCAAAAATAATTGTAATAAATGTTATGTTTATTTCACTGTGGGGAAACTGCTTCTGTTTACATTGCTCTTTGTTTCTTTTTTTACTGTTAATATTCACTGTACATTCTCCTAAGCTTATTAGCATTTTAGGTTTGTCTTGGGAGGAGCAAGAGGGCAGGGCACAAATTTGCTACTCTTAGAGCGACTGCGTTGTGAGCACTAGCAATTAAACAGTCACTTTTTTAGATCCTTGAATTATACATTCCCCCCTTTTTTTCTCATGGAACTAGCCATTTGCTGTGCTGGGGGTCCAACCCAATGTATTTTAAATCTTGTGGGGTTCAGGACCACACATTTAAACTTCACATGGCTAAGGGTGGAGGGAAAAAAACCATGGAGTGGGTATTCTCCTCAAAAATTAACACAATTTTTTAAGTTCTTCACATTGAAAAAGATGAGTCCAGTTGATACCTGATTTTAGTGGGCCTTCTGTATAGCTAACCCATTACACTGGCCAATGTGTAATCTCCAAATCAAGATCAATATACATGTTTTTTAAAGTGTTGCAAGTCCTTTCAGAAAACATGAAAGGCACAGTGTTCATGGGGAGCAATTACAATGCTCCCTTAAATTTTTTGATACTTTAAGCAGCTCTGCTAATTTATCTGGCCGCAAACCTAAATTAATCAGATCTTCCCTCTAGGACTTAACTCTTCATAACGTTTGGCAAACCCTCCACCCAACTAGTAAAGACAACTTTACTCTCTGGCTCACCGAAAATACTCAAGAATTGATTATTTTTTTACCACCTTGATAGGCTTTACTATGGTCCAGTTGTGCAACCTAGAGTCTATCATGTGGTTGAATCATGTCCCAGTCACATGCTCAATTCTTTGGCCAGATGTGCCAAAATCTACTTTTTTATGGAAGATGAATGACTATATATTAAAGGACCCTATAGTGGAAAAAGAGGTGGAGAAGATTATAAAAAATTATTTCCAAGGGGACCCCACTTGTGGCCCTGTCTGTGGATGCTGAAAATGCCTTCGACAGGGACCTGTGGGAGTTCATATGGCAGGTTATAAAGGCCTTTGGCATCCCCTCTCCAGTTATTTTGGCTATTAAAGTTCTCTATTCTTCACCTTTTGCTAGAATTAGAGGTCCTGTTTTTTGTTCTCCAGAAATAACCATCACAAATGGCACTAGGCAAGGGTGCCCACTCTCTCCTCTGATAATCTCATTAGTAATGGAATCTTTTGCTCAAGCTATCCGAGACTTTGATCGGATTTCAGGAGTCGCATATGACACTTATGAGGAAAAAATTGTACTTTTTGCTGATGATGTCACCCTACTTTTAACAAATCCAGATACCTCTATTCCATCAGTGTTTAGTTTAAATGATCAATTTAGTAGATTCAGCTATTACAAGTCTAATATTTAAAAAAATGAGGCATATGCTATGTATGTATGTATTGTAATCAACCGTAAGGGTTTCAAGGCGCTGCTCATTTTATCAACCTCAGAAGGATGAAAGGCTGAGTGGACCTTGCCGGGGATCGAACCTGCAACCTTTGGGTTGCTACAGACCTCATTTATAAATATCACATCGGACCACCTAATAATCCTTCAGCAAAGGTTCAATTTTCAATAGTCCATTAGCCATTTAATGCATCTTGGAGTAATACTCTCAGGGTTTTTTCCCTGTTGTGTTTGCCATGTGCTGCTGGCAGCCATTTTACTCACCTCTCTTCCTGACTATGGTGCATTGTGGGGGATGCTGCTCATTTCCTGCACTTCCTTTTATGGTCAGACTGGTGTGCATCATCCATGTGAGAGAGGATGCAGTCTCAGAATTGTGATGTAATCACTTATTATTTAAAGGGCCTCTGATCAGTATGGTTTGCCTTTGCATTGTCTCAGACCTGTTTGTGAGAGTTCCAGTGTATTACCTGGCTGCTTGACCTCCTTTCTGGTTCCTGATCCCTGGCTTGTTCCTGACTCTGTTGTTTTCCTTGTTCCTGATTCCGACTCGTCTGACTATTTGCTTTGGCTCCTGACTCGGCTCCTCTGACTACCAGATCTGGTTTGACCCCTGGATTGTTATTTGACTTGTGGACTCTTTATTATTTTTTGCTATTAATAAAGGTGTGATTATTTTTGCAGTTCTCGTCTCAGTCTGATTCCTGGCACCCTGACATTACGCAAAGGCCATGAATCCTGATAGTGCTAATAATCCACCTTTACCTGCCATCATTTCCAGGATGGATGAACAAGATCACCGCTTGGATCAATTTGCACTAGCCCTGCAAACCCTGTTGACTCGCACTGCACATTTGGACCAAAGTGTACCGCAAGTTATGGCTGCTCCTGTTTCTGCTGCTGCACCTATGCCTACCAGGAGCATGTCCGGTTCTGCACCTCTACCTCAGCGATATGGAGCCGATCCTATTCAGTGCTGAGGGTTTTTGAACCAGGTGGGCATTTACTTTGAGATGTTACCTCAGGCGTTTCCCTCTGACAGAGCTAAGGTAGGATTTCTCATCTTGTTACTCTCTGACACAGCTCTTGTCTGGGCTAATCCCTTGTGGGAGACTAATAAACCTGTGATTTCAAATTACCCTGAATTTGTGGCCTCCTTTGGAATGGTATTTGATGTTCCGGCTCGCTCCTCCTCTGCTGCTAAACGACTCATGTCCATTCAGCAAGGCACAAGATCTGTTGCTCAGTATGCTATTGAGTTCCGTACACTTGCCGCAGAGGTAGGTTGGAACAATGAAGCCCTTGTTGCCGCCTCCTTTCATGGGCTCTCTGATGCAATTAAAGACGAAGTTGCTGCCAGAGATTTACCAGAGGATCTCGAGGCATTGGTGTCTTTTTTTTATCCTAATTGACATCAAGCCCTCTTTCAAGGAGTGCTTGCAGAAGCCTCCTATTCCGTTGTCTCCTACGTGTTCGTTCCCATCCATGCCTCCCTCTGCTCCCATGCCTCCTGGTCCTGAGTCACCAGGTACTGCTGAGCCGATGCAGCTGGGATTCACGCGTCTCTCTGCGGCAGAGAGGGCCTTTAGGAGGAGGGAGGGGCTCTGCCTCTATTGTGGGTTACAGGGTCACCTTTTGAAGTCTTGTCCTACACAGCCGGGAAACGCTCACACCTAAGGTCCTGTCCGGGACAGACCTTGGGTGGTTTATCCTCGTCCCCGGAACCGCTAAAGGAAAAACCTTTGGTCATGATTGTCCTTTCCTGGGTGGACTCCTCCATAGTCACTCAGGCTCTTGTTGACTCCGGTGCTGCGGGCTATTTCATTGACAGTGCTTTTGTATCAAAGCACTCCATTCCAGTTTTGCCTCGGTCTGTTCCGCTTGCTATTGAGGCCATTGATGGCAGGCGCCTTCAGCCCACACGCATTACTCACAAAAATGCTCCGTTGTCCATGGCTGTTGGGACTCTCCATTTTGAAACCCTCCAGTTGATTAACTCTCCGTATTTTCTGGTTGTTCTGGGTTATCCCTGGCTCCAAAAGCACAATCCCAGTCTCGACTGGCGCAGGTCGGAAATTTTGTTGTGGTCCCAGCAATGTATTTACACTTGTCTTCGGAAACCAGTTAAAGTCTTGTGCACTTCTTCAGTATCTCAATTGCCAGAGGAGTACCGAGAGTTCCTAGACGTTTTTGATAAGGTGCGTGCCGGCACGTTGCCTCCTCACCGGTCTTACGATTGTGCCATAGACCTGCAACCCGGAGCCATTACTCCTTGGGGCCAGGTGTACCCTCTGTCTTTTGCAGAGAATTGTGCTATGGAGGAGTATGTTGCCGATGCTCTGTCGTGGGGGATCACCCACAAATCCTGCTCTCCTGCAGGGGCTGGCTTCTTCTTTGTGAAGAAAAAGGTTGGCGAGTTAAGACCATGTATCGATTATAGGGGTCTTAATCGTCTTACCATTAAGAATGCTTACCCTATTCCGCTTATTATGAAACGCTTTGACCGCCTACAGTCTTTACTAAACTTGATTTGAGAGGAGCATACAATCTCGTTAGGATTAAGGAGGGCCACAAATGGAAAACAGCATTTAACACCAGGAGCGGGCATTATGAGTATCTTGTAATGCCCTTTGGCCTATGTAATGCTCCTGCTCTTTTTCAGGAATTTTTTAATGATGTCCTACGAGATATGTTGCAACAGTATGTTGTGGTGTACTTAGACGACATCCTCATACACTCACCCACACTTGAGGCTCATCGTTCTGATGTTACACGGGTTCTTCAGAGACTACGTGAGAACGGCCTGTTTTGTAAACTCAAGAAATGTGAGTTCCATCAGACTCAGGTAACCTTCCAAGGTTATGTTATCTCCTTGCAGGGTTATCCATGGATCCTGACAAGTTATCTGCAGTTCTGCAGTGGCCTCGTCCAGTTGGTCTTCGGTCTATTCAATGTTTTTTGGGGTTCGCCAATTACTATAGAAAGTTTATTAAAAACTTTTCTTCCTTGGTCAAACCTATCACAGACATGACCCGTAAAGAGAATGATCCACTCCATTGGTCACCTACTGCCATTAAGGCCTTTGATAGTCTTAAGACTGCCTTTGCTGCCGCTCCAGTTCTGGATCATCCTAACCCTGTCCTGCCTTTCGTTCTTGAGGTCGATGCGTCTGTGACTGGAGTAGGTGCCCTCTTGTCTCAACATCCTATGCCTGACGGTTCTTTGCATCCGTGTGGTTTCTTCTCTAAGAAATTGTCTCCAGGGGAGGGCAATTATGAAATTGGTGACAGGGAATTACTGGCCATAATTTTGGCACTTAAGGAATGGAGGCATCTTCTCGAGGGTACTAGCGTGCCAGTGCTCGTTCTTACTGACCACAAGAATTTAACTTATCTATCTGAAGCAAAACGTTTGTCGCCCTGACAGGCCAGATAGGCGCTATTTTTGTCTCGGTTTAATTTTGTGGTCTCCTACCTGCCTGGTAGTAAGAATGTTAGGGCTGATGCCCTCTCTCGACAATTTTCGCCTCTGTCCAAGGAGGAGTCTGTACCTACTCCTGTTATACCTCCTGACCATATTTTGGCTACCATACGTACTAATTTGACTTCTCCCTTGGGGGAGGAGATCCTGGCTGCACAAACCAATGCACCTCCTGAGAAACCTAGTGGTAAGTGTTTTGTTCCTGAGAATCTTCGAACTAAACTTTTGCACACTTGCCACTATCCTAAAGCCGCAAGTCACCCAGGCAAGAACCAAATTATTTGGTCTGTTACTCGACAATTCTGGTGGCCAGATCTTTGTTCTGATGGTGCTGCGTATGTTGCCTCCTGCTCAGTTTGTGCACAGAATAAGATTCCTCAACGTCTTCCTGTGGGTCTTCTTCAACCTATTGCTAATGGTGACTTCATTGTCGAGCTCCCTGTTTCCAATGGCAATACTGTTATCCTTATGGTGGTTGACCGTTTTTCTAAAATGTCACATTGCATTCCCTTGATGAAGCTGCCTACTGCTCAGGAGCTTGCTTCAATTTTTGCCCGGGAGGTCTTCCGTTTACATGGGTTACCCAAGGAGATAGTGTCGGACCAGGGTAGCCAGTTTGTTTCCAGATTTTGGCATTCCTTTTGTGCTCAAATGTGGATCCAGCTTTCCTTCTCCTCTGCATATCACCCTCAATCCAATGGGGCTGCAGAACGGTCTAATCAAGCTCTGGAACAGTTCCTCCATTGCTATGTCTCAGATCACCACAATAATTGGTCTGAACTGTTACCTTGGGAAGAGTTTGCTCGTAATAGCGCTATTAATGCTTCCTCCAAGTTATCCCCGTTCATGGCGAATTATGGGTTTCAACCATCCTTGTTTCTCGATTCATTCATGTCTCAGGGTATTCCGGCTTTGGAGGAGCATCTCCGGCAACTCCGTTCCACGTGGGTGCAGATTCAGGATTGCCTTCATCGTTCTATGCAGCGCCAAAAGTTCCAGGCTGATCGTAGGCATCTGCCCGCACCTTCCTACCAGGTTGGTGAGAGAGTTTGGCTTTCCTCCCGCAACTTGAACCTTCATGTGCCTTCCAATAAATTGGCTCCCTGTTATGTTGGTCCTTTTCGAATACTCCAACGGGTTAATCCTGTGGCCTGCGCTCTTGACCTTCCTCCTGCTATGCGCATCTCCAATGTTTTTCATGTCTCCCTCTTGAAACCATTGGTTTGTAATCAGTTTACCACTGTGTTGCCTCGTCCCCGTCCTATCCTTGTTGACAACCATGAGAAGTATGAGGTCAGCAGCATTAATGACTCTCGTATGTCCAGGGGCCGTGTACAGTATTTGGTTCACTGGAGAGGCTACGGTCCGGAGGAGCGTTCTTGGGTTCCCTCCTCTGATGTACATGCTCCCACCCTCCTCCGTGCCTTCCATGCCTGTTTCCCCAATAAGCCTTTTGTCCTCCCGTGGGGGAGGGGTCGTTGAGGGGAGGGTACTGTCAGGGTTTTTTCCCTGTTGTGTTTGCCATGTGCTGCTGGCAGCCATTTTACTCACCTCTCTTCCTGACTATGGTGCATTGTGGGGGATGCTGCTCATTTCCTGCACTTCCTTTTATGGTCAGACTGGTGTGCATCATCCATTTGAGAGAGGATGCAGTCTCAGAATTGTGATGTCATCACTTATTATTTAAAGGGCCTCTGTTCAGTATGCTTTGCCTTTGCGTTGTCTCAGACCTGTTTGTGAGAGTTCCTGTGTATTACCTGGCTGCCTGACGTCCTTCCTGGTTCCTGATGCCTGACTTGTTCCTGACTCTGCTGTTTTCCTTGTTCCTGATTCCGGCTTGTCTGACTATTCGCTTTGGCTCCTTACTCTGCTCGTCTGACTACCAGCTCTGGTTTTGACCCCTGGCTTGTTATTTGACTTGTGGACTTTTTATTATTTTTTGCTATTAATAAAGGTGTGATTATTTTTGCACTTCTCGTCTCAGTCTGATTCCTGGCACCCTGACAAATACTGTGTGGTGATACAGAAACTACGGTGAAACTGAATTTTAGTAAACTACTTTTAGACTTTAAGGTACTTATGCTGAAATGGGATCATCAGGAAATTTTGTGGCTAGGTAGAGTAGCCACAATCAAAATGTCTCTTCTACCGAAAGCTCTCTATCTTTTTAGATGCTTACCAATTAATATTCCATATCAGGTCCTCCAACAAATCCATTGAATATTCCTAAACTATGCTTGGAAAAACAAAATTCAGAGAATTGCATACAAGACTTTACAAAGATAATTCTCCAGAGGGGGCATTTCATTCCCTATTATCTATTTATATTATAAGGCGGCAAGACTTTCTCACATTTCATCCGGGGGCCCAACAGAAGAAAAGCCTGGGTGGAACAAATTGGAAGAACAGGCGTTACCACAAAGGATTTGCCTTGTGGACGCCATCTGGGTTCCAAAGCATATAAATTTGACTAGTCAGATTAGTAACCCTATTGTAAAGCAGATCATTAATATATGGCATGACCTTTGCCATCCTTCAGATATCATGCCACACCCTTCCCCTATTCATAGACTCAGTGGTTTACTGTGGAGTTTCCAAAATATCTACATGGATTCCTGGAAAAAGAAGGGTCTATTTCAAATAGCAGATCTCTACTCGGCAGGCTGTTTAAGCAGCGCAACTCAAGTTCTCGACTCTCTTGATGACACCCCAGTGTGGTTTTGGTTTGAGAGTTATAGAGTTTTGAGCCTGATGAAATCTTGGAGATTTCCGAGAAATTCTATGAGAGAAATGACTAAATGGGAAGAGAGATGGATTAAAGGGACACTGAACCCACAAATTTTCTTTCGTGATTCAGATAGAGCATGCAATTTTAAGCAACTTTCTAATTTACTCCTATTATCAAATTTTCTTCATTCTCTTGGTATCTTTATTTAAAATGCAAGAATGTAAGTTTAGATGCCTGCCCATTTTTGGTGAACAACCTGGGTTGTTCTTGCTGATTGGTGGATAAATTCATCCACCAATAAAAAAGTGTTGTCCAGACTTCTAAACCAAAAAAAGCTTAGATGCCTTCTTTTTCAAATAAAGATAGCAAGAGAACAAAGAAAAATTGATAATAGGAGTAAATTAGAAAGTTGCTTAAAATTGCATGCTCTGTCTGAATCACGGAAGAAAAAATTTGGGTTCAGTGTCCCTTTAAGGGCAGAGGCAAGATTAGGCCTCTATCATTTCACTATGCCACCCTAATTAGTGATCATTCAGTTGGACTTCCGTGGTAAATAAATGCCTGGAGCCGGGAACTAGGCATAGTAATATCTGAAAGCGAACTCAATAAGGCGATCACGCTAATGAAAAAAACTCTACATTGTGTGACAGTACTAGAAACCTATATGGAGGTAGTATTGAAATGGCACAGAGTACCTACGAGATTAGCAAAAATGTATGACAATGGTGTGTTGCAATGTTGGAGGACTTACAAACAGCAGGGTACAGATTTGCACAATTGGTGGTCTTGTCCAAGGTTGGTACCACTATGGCGAAACATTGAAGTGCTCCTCCAATCCTTGAACATAGACATTCAACTAACTCCACAAATGGCCCTTCTTCATATCTTTGAGGATTCAATCCCAGTAAGCACCAGGAGACTACTAATCTACATATTGGCGGCAACATAAGATAAGCATTGCAAGAGCATGGAAACAACCAGAGCCCCCAACTCTTGATGGTGTATGTGATTTAGTGAACCATTTTGCAAAAATGGAAAGGTTTGTTGCCGGAGAGACTGATAGGGTGGAAGCCTATTGGGAGACCTGGATAGACTGGATCAATAATCAACAATTAAGTGGGTTTACACTACCTTGGTTTATGATTCCTTATACCTTTGAGGCAAAATCCCCCCCTTTTTTCTCTCCTTCTTTCCTTCTCCCTTATTTGCTTATTACATATCCCTTCCCCGGTCCCCTTCATTCGGAGAAATTAGTGAGGTGCCTAGATGCCCAGCCTCATGGTATCGGATAAGTTACTTATGTTTTGTTATACACCCATGCCTAGTTCTTTCTAATAGACCCCTGTGTAGGGCTGATGTAAACCCTTCACTTCCACTTTCCCTGCTAATTTAAGATGTGTCTACTAATTGGTTCATGCTAAAAGATCTATATTTCAAATAGAATGACAAAATTGTGAGTGGTTCTGATCATACTTTCTGCTGAGGTTATTGAATTCGTTATATGTAATATATGGAAGTTATGGGAGAAGAATATGCAGTTCAAGCGTTTCCAATGTTAGAAGTTTGTAAACTATTATGTGACGTATACTGTGTTTATATCAATACTTTAACATTTTCCTATGCCAAAACTCTTTGAGAGGCACATAAGTGTGTCCTCAGAGGTGAACTCCTTAAACTGAAATCCTTAAACTGAAAAATATGGGCCTCTACTAAATATGGGCATGATCGTCTGATGGTGCATGCTAGATCAGACTTTAAAAAAGCATTTGATGGAAGATCGCCAATGCAAAACACAGTGTTTAAAATGATTCTTCAAAGTGGGGAATAATCCTGGTAAACTGTTAGCCTGCTTGTTGTTCTGGAAGCAGCTAAAATCTTTTATTTATTGTATCAAAAAGGCCAATGGCATTTTTGTCAAGACCAGTTAATCAATTGCCAATTCTTTCAGAAACGGAAACACTCTCATCCATTCTTCTATCAGAGATCTTCACTTGACAAAACTTAGCACATAAGATTTGAAGTACCTAGATTCCCTGATTACTGCTTGGGAACTAGACAGGGCCATCTCAGAGCCCTCCTCTTAAGGCCTGGATGGGTTTACTCCAAAATATTTAAAAAAATATAAATCTATTCTAATACCACATATGCTTCAGCTATTTCAGGAACTAGCGTGAACAAAAAGCATCCTAGTATTTGTGTTATAATTAAACTGAGTCTTCTCTGATCTCTTCAATATTTATAAGGGAACTCAACAGGGGTGTCCTCTATCCACTTTGCTCTATTCATCGAGACTTTGGCACAAAATTCATAACATAACAGGAATGAGGGTGGGAGAATCAGAAAACAAACTGGCAAAGGCGATTTACAAATGCTGATTCAGCTATCCCAGAGCTACTGACCAAGTTGGAGCATTATGGAAGGGTATCTAACTTTCACCTTAATCTGTCAAAATTGGAACACCTGAATATATGGACCCCACAGTCAGGCACAGAATTTCTTCAGTTCATTTATATGATTGTGGAGGCAAGACATAAACTTAAATATCTAGGGATATATCTAATTTAGTTCCCAGGATGACTTTGTATTTAATTATTTGCATCTTAAAAAATATATATCTAGGGACTTGTCTTCCTGGAAAAATACATTTCTATCTTGGTTGGGACAAATAGGCATAATTAAAATGAATATTCTCCCTAGAATTCTATACATCCTGCAAACTATTCCGAAATCGCTCCAATCTAATTAAATTTCCCAACTCCAAAGATTGATTGATGAGTACATCTGGCATGGCAGGAAGCCTAGGGTCTGAGGACACACCATAGGCAAGATTACAAGTCATGCAACAAATAAAAAAACACAGCGTGTGTTATGTAATTTTTTGCATTTGGGGCTGTGCAGATATTACAAGTTGCAAAATAACTTATTTTGCGCACGTTAACCAGCATAATCCAAAAAGCCAAATTGAGTGCACGTTCACATATTCCCCCATAGAAGTCAATGGCGAAGGCAAATAGAAAACCCCCCCACTAAAACCCTAATCAGTTGCGCAAAGCCCATGACGTATTCTCCTTGAAAAGTGTACATTAAAATGCAATTATTTCATATATGTTTTATTTATTTATAAATAAATATTTCTCTATATATGTGATGATTTTTGGACGGCTATATATCTATTTATTGCAAGATATCTATATGAAAATATATGTCTAGATATCTTGAGATCTATTTGCGAATATCTCTGAAAATCCCTTGTTTAATGTGCATAAGATTGTAATGTGAAATATTTTCATTATCTCCATAGTTAATCATATCTCTATACATATAAATCCATGATTCCCTATGTATGTGCATGTATGTCAATGTAAAATCCCAATCTTTGGGCCCTTTTAATTTTTGTGTGCAATATTTTTTTAAATAATATTTATTAGAGACAGTGTTATTATGAATGTAACTGTACTTTGTAATGTATTTTTGAAGTGTTACGTAAAACTTTTATGTTGCGGAAAACTTAACTACAGCACTTCGAGCGCAGAAAGGATTGTTGCGTAAAATCACAATTTTCAAGATGTGTAATATCTGTGCAATGAAAATTGATTGTGAAAAGACCATATCGCGTGTGGAAAACTCCTACCGCGCGTCTTGTAATCTTGCCCTATGTATTTACTGATGGATAAGGGAGGACTGGGGGGTTCCCAATATAACTCTTTACCATAGGCTGTATTGAGCAGCATTTAGTGGAGTCATAAATAGAACTGGAAAGCATGGGTAAAACTGGACAGGAAAATATTAGGCTTTGGAAATGTGGAATCACTGGCCTGGATAGCTCCCACTGATCATCCCAAGATACTCTATAAATATCCTCTGGTTGTGGAATTCTTTGGGAAATGGGAGAAATTGGTGCTACAAGCACGCATATATTAAACCCACAATCTCCTATGTTACCCTTATGGAGAATCACGACATACCGTATAATACTGGGGATCGCTCCCCTAGGAACACCTACACCCTCAGAGAGGGTGTACTTTTCAGTGCACTTAATAATGACAGATAAATGTCATAACAAAAGCTTCAGGATAGGGACCTGAAGCTGTTCTCATCCTGGTTTAGGTGCGCCAAGCTTGTCCACTATTTGACTCTTTATAAACATAAAGCAGAATTGGATACAAGCCTCACCCCATTTGGGCACTTCTGCATCAAGAGTATTAAAGGACCACTAAACACAATAGAATAGCATAATCAGTAAATACACAATAAAAATACAATACAAAAGTACTTTGTTTGAATTTCAAATGAATAGTAGATGTCTTCTGACAAAGTTTAAAGTTAGTTTTATTTTCCCTCCCACTGCACCATGTGACAGCCATCAACCAATCACAAAATGCATATACCTATATTCTGTGAATCTTGCACATGCTCAGTAGGAACTGGTGCCTCAGAAAGTGTGCATATAAAATAATGGTGCACATTTAGATAATATAAGTGAATTAAAAAGTTGTTTAATATTGTGTGTTCTATCTGAATCATTTAATTTTGACTTGAGTGTCCCTTTAACCCCAGACACACTATCTCAATTTTATACAAACTATTAATGATTACTAACAAATCAATATTTCCTTCATATGAAGATGTGTGGAACGCTGAGTTGGGAGTGGAGCACAATCACACTACGTCGCTCAAATCTTTAAAAGTGGCTTGTAAAGCCTCCGTCTCTGCACTGATGCAGGAAATTCATTTAAAATTTGTGAGCAGAGTGGTACTTGACCCCAGTGAGATTACATGTTATCTATCCTTCCCTTAGCAAGAGATTTTGGATGGACTGCAGATTGAACTAAAATATTCTGCATATTTGTCGATCCTGCCCCAGCTTGTGCAGTTTTTGGCCTGAGATACTGGCAACCATGTCTGATATATTAAGTGTCACTGTCCCGAATGATCCTGGGATATTGTTTCATTCCCTCCTGAAAATTAAAGATTTAGCGAAATGAACCCTTTAACTAATCATACTTAACAGTGCCAAAACACGTATTCCCAAACATTGGAAAAGTGGAGTGGTTGGCACAAGTCACTGACGGCTAGATTTGGAGTTTTGTCGGTAACGACCCGAAAAACTAATGCCGGCTTTTTTCTGGCCGCACCATAAAAATAACTCTGGTATTGAGAGTCCACAAAAAAGCTGCGTTAGGCTCCTAAAAAGGAGCGTAGAGCATTTTTAACGCAGCTTCAACTCTCGATACCAGAGTTGCTTACGCAAGCGGCCAGCCTCAAAAACGTGCTCGTGCACGATTCCCCCATAGGAAACAATGGGGCTGTTTGAGCTGAAAAAAAACCTAACACCTGCAAAAAAGCCGCGTTCAGCTCTTAACGCAGCCCCATTGTTTGCTATGGGGAAACACTTCTACGTCTGCACCTAACACCCTAACATGTACCCCGAGTCTAAACACCCCTAGCCTTACACTTATTAACCCCTAATCTGCCGCCCCAGCTATCGCTGACCCCTGCATATTATTATTAACCCCTAATCTGCCGCTCCGTAAACCGCCGCTACTTACATTATCCCTATGTACCCCTAATCTGCTGCCCTAACATCGCCAACCCCTATATTTATTAACCCCTAATCTGCCCCCCACAACATCGCCTCCACCTGCCTACACTTATTAACCCCTAATCTGCCGACCGGACCGCACCGCTACTATAATAAAGTTATTAACCCCTAATCCGCCTCACTAACCCTATAATAAATAGTATTAACCCCTAATCTGCCCTCCCTAACATCGCCGACACCTAACTTAAATTATTAACCCCTAATCTGCCGACCCAATCTCGACGCTATTCTAATAAATGTATTAACCCCTAAAGCTAAGTCTAACCCTAACACTAACACCCCCCTAAATTAAATATAATTTAAATCTAACGAAATTAATTATCTCTTATTAAATAAATTATTCCTATTTAAAGCTAAATACTTACCTGTAAAATAAATCCTATTATAGCTACAATATAAATTATAATTATATTATAGCTATTTTAGGATCAATATTTATTTTACAGGTAACTTTGTATTTATTTTAACCAGGTACAATAGCTATTAAATAGTTAAGAACTATTTAATAGCTAAAATAGTTAAAATAATTACAAATTTACCTGTAAAAGAAATCCTAACCTAAGTTACAATTAAACCTAACACTATACTATCAATAAATTAATTAAATAAACTACCTACAATTACCTACAATTAACCTAACACTACACTATCAATAAATTAATTAAATACAATTCCTACAAATAAATACAATTAAATAAACTTGCTAAAGTACAAAAAATAAAAAAGAACTAAGTTACAAAAAATAAAAAAATATTTACAAACATAAGAAAAATATTACAACAATTTTAAACTAATTACACCTACTCTAAGCCCCCTAATAAAATAACAAAGCCCCCCAAAATAAAAAAATGCCCTACCCTATTCTAAATAACTAAAGTTCAAAGCTCTTTTACCTTACCAGCCCTGAACAGGGCCCTTTGCGGGGCATGCCCCAAGAAGTTCAGCTCTTTTGCCTGTAAAAGAAAAAATACAATACCCAAGCCCCCCAACATTACAACCCACCACCCACATACCCCTAATCTAACCCAAACCCCCCTTAAATAAACCTAACACTAAGCCCCTGAAGATCTTCCTACCTTATCTTCACCTCACCGGGTTCAACGATCTGTCCAGAAGAGCTCCTCCGATGTCCTGATCCAAGCCCAAGCGGGGGGCTGAAGAGGTCCATGATCCGGATGAAGTCTTCATCCAAGCGGGAGCTGAAGAGGTCCATGATCCGGATGAAGTCTTCTATCAACGGCATCTTCAATTTTCTTTCTTCCGGATCCATCTTGCAGACCTCCGACGCGGAACATCCTGCTGGCCCGACGGACTAACGACGAATGACGGTTCCTTTAAGGGACGTCATCCAAGATGGCGTCCCTCGAATTCCGATTGGCTGATAGGATTCTATCAGCCAATCGGAATTAAGGTAGGAATATTCTGATTGGCTGATGGAATCAGCCAATCAGATTCAAGTTCAATCCGATTGGCTGATTCAATCAGCCAATCAGATTGAGCTCGCAATCTATTGGCTGTTCCGATCAGCCAATAGAATGCGAGCTCAATCTGATTGGCTGATTGGATCAGCCAATCGGATTGAACTTGATTCTGATTGGCTGATTCCATCAGCCAATCAGAATATTCCTACCTTAATTCCGATTGGCTGATAGAATCCTATCAGCCAATCGGAATTCGAGGGACGCCATCTTGGATGATGTCCCTTAAAGGAACCGTCATTCGTCGTTAGTCCGTCGGGCCAGCAGGATGTTCCGCATCGGAGGTCTGCAAGATGGATCTGGAAGAAAGAAGATTGAAGATGCCGTTGATAGAAGACTTCATCCGGATCATGGACCTCTTCAGCTCCCGCTTGGATGAAGACTTCATCCGGATCATGGACCTCTTCAGCCCCCCGCTTGGGCTTGGATCAGGACATCGGAGGAGCTCTTCTGGACAGATCGTTGAACCCGGTGAGGTGAAGATAAGGTAGGAAGATCTTCAGGGGCTTAGTGTTAGGTTTATTTAAGGGGGGTTTGGGTTAGATTAGGGGTATGTGGGTGGTGGGTTGTAATGTTGGGGGGCTTGGGTATTGTATTTTTTCTTTTACAGGCAAAAGAGCTGAACTTCTTGGGGCATGCCCCGCAAAGGGCCCTGTTCAGGGCTGGTAAGGTAAAAGAGCTTTGAACTTTAGTTATTTAGAATAGGGTAGGGCATTTTTTTATTTTGGGGGGCTTTGTTATTTTATTAGGGGGCTTAGAGTAGGTGTAATTAGTTTAAAATTGTTGTAATATTTTTCTTATGTTTGTAAATATTTTTTTATTTTTTGTAACTTAGTTCTTTTTTATTTTTTGTACTTTAGCAAGTTTATTTAATTGTATTTATTTGTAGGAATTGTATTTAATTAATTTATTGATAGTGTAGTGTTAGGTTAATTGTAGGTAATTGTAGGTAGTTTATTTAATTAATTTATTGATAGTATAGTGTTAGGTTTAATTGTAACTTAGGTTAGGATTTCTTTTACAGGTAAATTTGTAATTATTTTAACTATTTTAGCTATTAAATAGTTCTTAACTATTTAATAGCTATTGTACCTGGTTAATATAAATACAAAGTTACCTGTAAAATAAATATTGATCCTAAAATAGCTATAATATAATTATAATTTATATTGTAGCTATATTAGGATTTATTTTACAGGTAAGTATTTAGCTTTAAATAGGAATAATTTATTTAATAAGAGATAATTAATTTCGTTAGATTAAAATTATATTTAACTTAGGGGGGTGTTAGTGTTAGGGTTAGACTTAGCTTTAGGGGTTAATACATTTATTAGAATAGCGGTGAGCTCCGGTCGGCAGATTAAGGGTTAATAATTGAAGTTAGGTGTCGGCGATGTTAGGGAGGGCAGATTAGGGGTTAATACTATTTATTATAGGGTTAGTGAGGCGGATTAGGGGTTAATAACTTTATTATAGTAGCGCTCAGGTCCGCTCGGCAGATTAGGGGTTAATAAGTGTAGGCAGGTGGAGGCGACGTTGAGGGGGGAAGATTAGGGGTTAATAAATATAATACAGGGGTCGGCGGTGTTAGGGGCAGCAGATTAGGGGTACATAAGGATAACGTAGGTGGCGGCGCTTTGCGGTCGGCAGATTAGAGGTTAATAAGTGTAGGCAAGTAGAGGCGACGTTGAGGGGGGCAGATTAGGGGTTAATAAATATAATACAGGGGTCGGCGGTGTTAGGGGCAGCAGATTAGGGGTACATAAGGATAACGTAGGTGGCGGTCGGCAGATTAGGGGTTCAAAAAATTTATTCGAGTGTCGGCGATGTGGGGGGGTCTCGGTTTAGGGGTACATAGGTAGTTTATGGGTGTTAGTGTACTTTAGAGTACAGTAGTTAAGAGCTTTATAAACCGGCGTTAGCCCAGAAAGCTCTTAACTACTGACTTTTTTCCTGCGGCTGGAGTTTTGTCGTTAGATGTCTAACGCTCACTTCAGAAACGACTCGAAATACCGGAGTTAGAAAGATCCCATTGAAAAGATAGGATACGCAATTTACGTAAGGGGATCTGCGGTATGGAAAAGTCGCGGCTGAAAAGTGAGCGTTAGACCCTATTTTGAGTGACTCCAAATACCGGCGGTAGCCTAAAACCAGCGTTAGGAGCCTCTAACGCTGGTTTTCACGGCTAACGCCAAACTCCAAATCTAGGTCTGAGTTTCTCCAATTGGAGCGCTATCATTACCTATGCGCTAATAAATTGAATCTCTTGTAGGCAATGGTGGACCTCTGGCACCGGCTAAGTCATTTAGTCAATTGGCTGTGACCATGGGGTAGATTTAATAACTAGCAGATGCTGCTTTCTACGCCCAAAGTTTCTGGCTCGCGGGAAACTTAAGTTAAGAAGCAGCAGTCATAAGACTGCTGCTCCTTAACTTGTCCACCACTTGACACCCCCTGCTGAATATGCTTGTGCAATGTTAAATACTGACAGTGTATGCTGTCAGCATTTAGTGATGTTGAGCGGACATAATTAGCTACAGCGAATCATGTCCGCTTGACATATATAATAAATTGATGGATTGCTTAATGTTTCCTCAGCAGATTGCTTTCTGTTATAAAGAGTTGTGTGAACAATTGCATTTTCTTTTCCCCATCATTGATTTGTATTGCTCATGGTTTTCCAATAAATCTTATTTGGAAAAAAAAATTACATGATCCAACAAATAAAATAATGTAATTTTTTTACTATTATCGCCCTTTAAGGTTGCACCATAACCCACAACATTTTTACATTTCAGCATATGTTCCCTTAACTCAGATCTATGTGATGGACATAATCAGTTTTTAAACAATAAGAAAACTACTTTTTACAAGGTGGTCATCTGCAAGTGCATTGTAGACCACTTTTGCTGCTACAGGCAAATATACACCCTTCACAAAGTATTTGCATTTCAGAAGAAGAGAATAAATATGTAGAGAAATAATCAAAATATACCTGTTGAAAACATGCTTGGACTAAGTTCTCTGGGAACAGATTTCTGATGAGATCCAGAAATGCATCTATGCTGGAAACCTCTTCATTTCTTGCTGAAACACTAACTTGCTTCTTCAGCTTGGGGTTACCAGGGTGGATTGAGAGGACTAAAATGACCCCAAGCAATGCTGCTAAGATAGTTGTTGACATGTAATAAACCATGGCACGGGTTCCCATTCGACCGCTAGACCTGGCATCAAGTCCAGCGAGACCTGTCAACAATAACAAAGTGGAAATTCTATTTTATTTTAGTTCCATGGTGTTTTAGAGCTGATGTTTTTAACATGAATTAAGAATAACAGTAAACAAATAGCCATTCAATTAAACCAAACTTAACAAAAATAACACAAATTACAGAAATTACAGAAATTGAAAAGAGTCCTGAGTAATAAATGTTCAATCACCAGCAATTTTAGGAATTTTCTTACTTGTGAAATAGAATAATAGACAAAAACTCTATTTCATGCATAGTTAAAGGGACATTAAAGTAATTTTGTTCTTTGTTACATCTAAAATAGGGCATTTTTAAAATATATTGCTTTTAAATGAATGTCCCTGTGTTTAAAAAACAAATACATTTTTATGCTTGTGGGAGTGTTGTTATCCACCAATAGAGTTGATGGAATTCTACTTATCCACCAATGAGCGTCAATCCCGTGAACCTGCTTTGCAAAAGCATAATCTTCTCTCTTTCAAAATCAAAACAAAAAGTTTTAAGGTAATGTTTTTCAATTAAAACAATACTTTTATATGTGTTAATAGTTCTTTCATATTTATCACTGACATGTTTTGAGTTATCAACCTTTTAAATACAAAGCAGGTATGAAAAAAAAATTCTTTATCAAAATATTTATTTTGATTTCTGATTTTCTTATAATATGGATCAGTTATGTCTAGAATTCAGTTATTGTGAAAGTGTGAAAACAAATGGCGACTGTGGAAGTATTTACAGAACTTATATTTTATGAATGCAGATGGAGTTTAGTAACAAAGATTTTTGATGTGTCCTAATAAAAAAATTCATGTAAAAGTGCAGGATCACATCTGGGGTATTAGGTCAAAATGAGAATGAAATGTGAAAGGGACACTGAACCCAAATTTTTTTCTTTTGTGATTCAGGTAGAGCATGCGATTTTAAGCAACTTTCTAATTTACTCCTATTATCAATTTTTCTTCGTTCTCTTGCTATCTTTATTTGAAAAAGAAGGCATCTAAGCTTTTTTTTGGTTTAGACTCTGGACAGCACTTTTTTATTGGTGGATGAATTTATCCACCAATCAGCAAGAACAACCCAGGTTGTTTACCAAAAATGGGCCGGCATCTAAACTTACATTCTTGCATTTCAAATAAAGATACCAAGAGAATGACGAAAATGTGATAATAGGAGTAAATTAGAAAGTTGCTTAAAATGTCATGCTCTATCTGAATCACGAAAGAAAAAAATTGGGTTCAGTGTCACTTGAAAGAGATTAATTCAAATTCTATATTGCTGAAGATGCTATATTATATTATATTAGTTCAAAAAAAAAATTATTCGATTATAAATATTTAGAGTTATTTTTCGTTAGGCTTTATACACACACTTTAAATTCCTAATTAATATGAATTATTGTTGTTAAGGAAAGGCTACCAGATGACGGCAACGGAATTTATGGAAATTTACGGGATCTTTTTCCTTTCTCTTTTTGTGGACTATTAAGAACTTTAATAATTTAAATATAAAGAAAGATACCTGGTGGATACCTGAGTTAAATTTGAATGATTATGTTTTGTGCTGTTTATCTATATTATCTGTATGTTAAAGTGTTGAATAAAGCCTTTAAAAAAAAAATTCATGTAAAACACATAGAACCACATATAAATAATAATAGTAAATAAAATACAAATGTATGCTTCCCCCTGGTTGAACGGAAATTCTAGTTCGTTTTTATCCATACTGTATTTTTTGTAAGTACCTCTAATGTTTTATATATATTGTGATACTCTATACTACAGAGATGTATCAAATTGAGAAATAGGCCCTTAAGCGCGCAAAAGGTGAACTTAGAATATCACATGCACAATAACATATTCCTCCATAGAAGTTAAAGGGACAGTCTAGTTCAAAATAAACTTTCATGATTCAGATAGAGAATGTAATTTTAAACAATTTTCCAATTTACTTTTATCACCAATTTTGCTTTGTTCTCTTGATATTCTTAGTTGAAAGCTAAACCTAGGAGGGTCATATGCTAATTTCTAAGCCCTTGAAGGCCGCCTCTTCTCTCAGGGCATTTTGACAGTTTTTCACCACTAGAGGGTGTTAGTTCATGTGTGTCATATAGATAACACTGCGCTCACACACGTGGAGTTTAGGTGAGCCAGCTCTGATTGGCTAAAATGGATGTCTGTCAAAAGAACTGAAATAAGGGGGCAGTTTGTAGAGGCTTAGATACAAGGTAATCACATAGGTAAAAAGTGTATTCATATAACTGTGTTGGTTGTGCAAAACTAGGGAATGGGTAATAAAGGGATCATCTATCTTTTTAACCAAAAATAATTCTGGTGTAGACTGTCCCTTTAATAGAACAAACAAAGTTGGGGGAAAAACTGAGACCCTACTCGCACGCAAACCCAATTGCATATTCTGCACTAATGCACTAATCTGACATGAAAATAATAATTATTTTACATTCCAATGTTCTTTGCATATTCATAAATACATATTTCTACATATATCTGATGGTATTTTGGCACAATATATATCTAGAACAAAAGAGGAAGCGGAGCACTGAGTAAAATAAAAAGTTCTCTTTATTGAAGCAATGTTTAAAAAACGAAAAATGAAAACTACAAGGAGTTAAAGGGTGCTATTCCTTGCAATGGGTTCAGCTCAAACAGTGCTCCGCTTCCTCTTTTGTTCTGTTTCTGTGACCTACTAGCGTGAGCACTGAGAGAGGAGATTGCTCCTCGCACTATCCCTAACTTCCACACTGCTGAACAGACCCTGCAGCTGAGCTTCCCCTATCCGCAAGAGGATTGGTTGAGATCGATTTTACTCCAATCAGGAGGGAGCGTCTGAACAGAGGACGTCTTCCAACCAATCACCGCAAAGGAAAAGTACAGGGAAAGTGTTAGGTGGTTCCCGCCCCCCTCCCTCCAGAAACGTCTGACGAGGGAGTACAGGCACCAACAGCGGACGCAGTTTGAAAGCCACACCGGACAGGCTGAAGGAGAAGAGCCATACCGCTTACAGGTTTCAGTGATCCTGCCCCCAGGACCGGATGTAACAGAGGTGAGAGGAGGGGGTCATAATTCCACCACTAACGACTGTTTGGTTATATTTCTACCGATTGGGTCTGTGAAGTTTCTGCTTACTACAGTGACTATAGCTCCTTTTTAACTCTCGACACACCGTACAGGGATACCCTCTTTCTTGTATACACAATATATATCTATACCTAAATATATACATATATATATATATATATATATATATATATATACAGGTATATATATATATATATATATATATATATGTATTATAATATATAGGTATAGGTATATACAGATATATATATAGGAATCTAAAAGTTTCTAAATACATAGAACATATTCTGCTATGTACAGAACATTGGAATGTCAAATATTTACAGTAAATACACAGTATAACACTATATTAAATATGAATATTGCATAAATATGCTTTTACGACTTCCGGTGGGCGGCGCCTCAAGATGGCTGCAGAACTCTTGTGCAATGAAGAAACCCTCTTTTAAAAGCCAATTTGCAGCCTCTATTTAATGCCATCTACCTCTCCCTTGACAAATAAGTGTCTGGGAAAACAGAAGGAATCAGATCACTTCTACCCCGGAAGGCATTTTACGCATTGGAATTATATATCAGACCGTGTCTACCTTTGCCGCCCACGAGGCAATGGATCCAGAAAAGGGAAATTTAGGCACAGGGAGGTTCGTCTATCTACTGGAGTTGGTTGAACTACAACATGCATACTACTATCCACCCTTGCTTCAAATAATATATATATATATATATATATATTTTTATTTATTTTTTTCCCCAGTTTATCATTGCTCTTAGTATAGAGTGTGGGTATAGCAGATCCGTCTGCCTGGAATTATTTTAGACCCTGCATGTACTTACTCTTTATTGTTAAAGAGACTGCACTCGGCTGATTGGTAGCCCACTAACATGAACAGCTTTTTTTACTCTCATCTGCGTGTTTGGTTGCTAACTTTCCATAGTGAGTGGTGGCTTTCCCCAGACATGTTGGTGCATTACAGTAGCCGGCCCTATAAGATAATTGAGTCACTTCTTACGTTTTATTTACCTCTGCACAATTTTATGTTATTGATATGTCTATACCAAGTTAAGCTTACACATCATACATTTTTATTCACAAACATGCCAAGCTTTTATTGTTTTGTGTTGTTTGTTATGTTATGTGTTACTGTATTAATATTAAAAAACTAAGAAGCGCAGGTGCAGTATGAGATGATATTCAACCAATTTTGCTATAACCCGTGATGCATGGATTATTCCATATCATAACATTGCTTTAATTTCAAACTTGTAGATTTTTATATGTATTATGCTTTATGGAAAGAAGTTGTCGTTTCTTTGTATTTGACGATAGCAACTGTGCCATTACTGATATTGTATCGATATTCAACATGTTGTGCTCATTCCATAATATATATGAATTGTAATGTCGCTGTAACTCTGCCTGTCAGTGTGTTTACTTAATTCATTGTACCTGTGTTTCTTCAATAAAAAGAATTTATATAAATATGCTTTTACATGTTTTCAGCTACTTAACTGCAAAGGGCTCCAATGCTGTTATGTATGTCTATATGTGTGTACATATGTATTTATGTGTTTATATGTGTATATAAGTCTGTAAATACATGTAAACACATATAAATACATAAATACATCTGTAAATATATACACACACACACACACATATACATCTTTAGACATGTATATGTATGTATCTCAATGTTAAAGCCCTTTGCCTGCATTTTTTTTCTAACACCTGAAACCTCAAATCTTTGAGCCCTTATAATTTTTTTAATACTTTTTATTAGATAGTGTTATTATGAGTTTAAGGGGTCAATTTATCATTGAACGGACAGACATGATACAATGTACCGTATCATGTAAACCGCACTTCGATAAATGCTGACAGCTTACGCTGTCGGCATTTATAATTGCACCAGCAGTTCTGGTGAACTGCTGGTGCAATACCACCCCATGCAGAATTGCGGCCAATCCAGGGGGTGTCAATCAACGCGATCGTATTCGATCGGGCGGATCCATGTCAGCACCTCAGAGGTGGAGGACAATTTAAGGAGCAGCGGTCTTAGGACCACTGCTTGTTAACTTCCGCTTCAGGCGGAACTGAAGCAGAGTGGGTCGGAAGCAGCATCTGCTGCTTCATAAATCGACCCCAAGTGTACTTTGTAATGTATTTTTTATGTGTTTTGTGACACTTTTTTTTCCACAAAACAGTTAACCAGTGCTCTGAGGATGCGCTATCCTTGTGCGTAACTGTTAGCGATCTGCTCATAATCTGTGATTTGGCATAATGGGAGGCAGTAATTTATCTGTTCTGGGGTCTGATCTGCTGCACTGTAGTTTGCAATAGCAGATGCATATAGGGAGCAGATATTTAGCTTGGGATCTACCGTATTGCATCTGTTACTCTTGATGGCTGGCAAATACAAGCTATGGCCTCTATTTATTAAGCCGTCAACTTACCTGCATTCAACGGCACCAATATGCTCGCCTAAGATCGCCTAACATCGCTGCCGCGGACCTGAATACGCTCTCCAAAATGATCAAAAAAGCTGTCAAAAAGCTGCACACCAAGTACGGTGCGATGAGCAGTGGACTGTTGTTAACTAACAGTCATCGATCTCGCTGCTATTTGGCTTTTTCCCAGCTTTCTTGGGATCTTGCTGCTCTGTGTACCCCCTATACCGCCGCTCCCGGAGCCCACCGCAACTCTAATAAAGTGTTTAACCCCTAAACCGCCGCTCCCGGAGCCCACCGCAACTCTAATAAAGTGTTTAACCCCTAACCCGCCGCTCCTGGAGCCCACCACAACTCTAATAAAGTGTTTAACCCCTAACCCGCCGCTCCTGGAGCCCACAGCAACTCTAATAAATGTATTAACCCCTAAACCACCACTCCCGGAGCCCACCGCAACTCTAATAAAGTGTTTAACCCCTAAACCGCCGCTCCCGGAGCCAACGCAACTCTAATAAATTTATTAACCCCTAAACTGCCGCTCCCGGAGCCTACTGTAACTCTAATAAATGTATTAACCCCTAAACCGCCGCTCCCAGAGCCCACCACAACTCTAATAAATGTATTAACCCCTAAACCACCGCTCCCGGAGCCCACCGCAACTCTAATACATGTATTAACCCCTAAACCGCCGCTCCCGGAGCCCACCACCACCTACATTATATTTATTAACCCCTAATCTGCCCCCCTACCCTCCCGCCACTATATTAAATGTATTAACCCCTAAACCTAAGTTTAACACTAACCCTAACACCCCCTTAAATATCTTAACTTATCTTAGCTTGCATTCTATTGGCTTATTAGAACAGCCAATAGAATGCGAGCTCAATCCTATTGGCTGATTGCATCAGCCAATAGGATTTTTCCTACCTTAATTCCAATTGGCTGATAGAATTCTATCAGCCAATCGGAATTCAAGGGACGCCATCTTGGATGACGACATTTAAAGGACCATTCATTCAGTCGTCGGATGTCGTTTGAAGAGGATGCTCCACGTCGGATGTCTTGAAGATGGAGCCGCTCCGCGCCGGATGGATGAAGATAGAAGATGCCGCCTGGATGAAGACTTCTGCCCGTCTGGAGGACCTCTTCTGCCCGGCTTGGATGAAGACTTCTGCCCGTCTGGAGGACCACTTCTGGCGGCTTCGTGGAGGACTTCGGCCAGATGGGTGAAGACTTCTCAAGGTAGGGTGATCTTCAAGGGGTTAATGTTAGGCTTTTTTAAGGTGGAATTGGGTGTGTTTTAGAGTAGGGTTGGGTGTGTGGGTGGTGGGTTTTAATGTTGGGGGGTATTGTACTTTTTTTTACAGGTAAAAAAGCTGATTAATTTGGGGCAATGCCCTGCAATAGGCCCTTTTAAGGGCTATTCGTAATTTAGTATAGGGTAGGGCTTTTTATTATTTTGGGGGGCTTTTTTATTTTATTAGGGGGATTAGATTAGGTGTAATTCGTTTAAAAAAAATGTTATTTTATTATTTTCTGTAATTTAGTGTATTTTTTTTGTACTTTAGATAATTGTTTGAAATTGTATTTAATTGTAGTTAGTTTAGGGGATTTATTTAATTATAGTGTAGTCAAAGGTGTAATTGTAACTTAGGTTAGGTTTTATTTTACAGGTAAATTTGTCTTTATTTTAACTAGGAAGTTATTAAATAGTTAATAACTATTTAGTAACTATTGTACCTAGTTAAAATAAACACAAACTAAAACTTAACGAACCCTTTTTTTCCTGCATCAAAGATACATTTTCTTTAACCAAGAAATACTTAATTAAAATTTATTATCTATTCTATTTCATATAGAGACAAAACCTAATTTAATTATTATGTGTTCTAATACAGAATTTTGTAATCTAAAAATAGCTACCCAAAATGTAAAAGGCTTTTTATCTGCACAAAAACGTTCAATAGCCCTACATGATTTTCACAAGAAACATTTAGACATAGTATTTATCCAAGAGACTCATTTTAGAAAGACACACAAACCCAGACTTCCTACTTTCTATTTTGATAAACATTATCATTGCTCCAACATAACTAAAAAAATGGAGTTAGTATACTCTTTAAGAAAGGTCTTCCTTTTGAACTTATATATAAGAAACAAGATAATGAAGGTCGATATCTTCTTTTAGTAGGAACTTGTTACGGCAGACCGATTACCCTACTAAACATCTATGCACCAAATAGACCTAAGTCATCTTTCTTCAGAAAAGTTATGATAACATTACTTGATCAAGCTAAAGGACCTATCTTTATAGCTGGAGATTTTAACTTCCCATTAGAACCGGAGTTAGATGTTTCTACTAAGAAATCCTATATGTCAAATAATACAATTAAAGCTAATTGGCTTGCATTGCAAATTGTAGCTACATTTGATACTTGGAGATTAACACACATTTCAATTAGAGATTATACTTTCTTCTCTCACCCTCAAAAAACTTACACACGTTTAGATTATATTCTCTGTGATCAATCCTCCCTACACCTTTTAATAGATTCCAAGATCTCACAAACTCCCTGGTCCGACCATGCAATGGTCATAACCTCCTTTAAATGGCCCTCAAAAAACGGGAATCAGAGATTCTTGGAGGCTTAATAATATGATTTTCTTGGACTCTCTTATCCTTAAAGATATTACTGACAAGACCACATTATTTTTCGATATTAATGACCCCAAACACACATCATATGTTAATAATTGGGAAACTTATAAGTGTTTTATTAGAGGAGAAATTATTAAAAAAACTTCACAGAAACGTAAAATGCTTGAAAGTAAATATTCAGAATTGGTTCGTGATCTAAAGAACAAAGAAACAGTTCACAAAAATAATCCTACCTCAACAGATCTCTTAGATCAAGTGAATCGTGCCAGAGATGATTTAAATCAACATCTAATTAAATGTGCCCACCGAAGAGCTCTTGCATTAAATACAAAATTATTTGTAGAAAAAGATAAAGCAGGCAAATTAATGGCTAGATCACTTAAAAAGAAAGCATATAAATCTTTTATCGGATTGATTAAAACTAAAAATAATCAACATTTACATACCAATCCCGAAATAGCAAATAGTTTTTCAGAATATTATAGTGGATTATATAATCTGAGATCAAATGATACTCCTGGAGAGAAACTTAATCAGATCAATGACTATCTTTCACAGATATCTCTTCCTTCTTTAGACGATATGAGTAAAAAAGATTTAGAGTCCCTGTTTGATCTGAAAGAGTTACAAGAAACTATTAAGATGTTGCCCACAGGTAAAGCCCCTGGCCCAGATGGGTTTACTCCCAAATTTTATAAACTTATTGCACCCCACATTATTAAACATCTATTAGACCTTTTTAACTCCATAAATAGTTTGTCTCCTTTCTCTAAACAAATGTTAGAAGCCATTATAACTGTCATTCCCAAACCAGATAAAAATCCCGAAATGGTTGAAAATTATAGACCAATCTCCCTCCTGAATATTGATCTTAAGTTATATGCTAAGCTCATAGCTAATAGACTCAAACGATACCTTCCATTTTTAATCAATGAAGACCAAGTTGGTTTCATTCCAACTCGTGAAGCTAAAGATAACACTACTAGGCTCCTTCAAATTATTCACTCTACATCGGTCAATAATATGCCAATCACTCTGTTATCAACTGATGCTGAAAAAGCTTTCAACAGAGTTGATTAGCAATTTCTGTGGTCTGTATTAATGAAATTTGGTATTCCCCAAAAATTCATAGAGAAAATATTACCCATTTATTCATTCCCCAATGCGAAAGTTATAGCCAATAACACATTTTCTTCAAATTTTCAAATTTCTAACGGAACTCGTCAGGGTTGCCCTTTATCTCCACTTCTTTTTGCTTTGTCAGTTGAAATTCTAGCAGCCAAAGTCCGAGCATCCCATGAAGTAAAAGGAGTTATATTTGGAACAAGTAATACTAAAAACCTATTATTTGCAGATGACATACTATTTACTTTGACTAGTCCTTTGACTTCATTACCTTCTCTTGTAGACATTCTAACCGAATATGGAAGACTTTCTAACTTTTCAATTAATATGAGTAAATTGACTATCATGCCAATTGGAGTATCAAATGAAGAGATTCAGTTTATTAGAGACCACACACCCTTTGTTTTATCCAATAAGTTTACTTATTTAGGTCTTATCATTTTACCCACCATTTCTGATATTATTACAACTAATTATATGAAACTAAAACAAAAAATGATTTAGATCTTAATTCATGGTATCGAACTGGTCACTTGTCATGGCTAGGTCGAATTAATGCCATTAAAATGAATATTTTACCAAAAATTTTATATTTATTACAAAAGTTGATTCTTGTCCCATCAATTTCATATCTTAATAATTTACAAAGATGTTTAAATAAATTCACTTGGTCCTTTAATAAATCAAGAATTTCAAGTCATACTTTATATTTATCCAAAGAACAAGGAGGTTTGGGAGTTCCCAACATTGTAAATTACTATATATCAACACATCTCTCTAGAATTGTAGCCTGGAATCAAATTATTACCCCCAAAGCATGAGTTACTCTGGAAGCACAAAATCTTGTACCCAATAAGTAATACGAAATTTGTTGGATACCAAATAAATTTATGTCTTATTCTACTCCAGTTAACCCTTTTACAGCTGAAACATTACGTATTTAGGATAAAATTATTATCAACAATAAACAAATCTCTACTCTTTTTTCTTCTCTCACTCCCATATTAAACAATAAAATTTTCCCTGGTATTTTTATTAAAGCACCTGTTCAAATATTAAACTCCCAAGATTATATTCCTATTTATTCTCTCTTACAAGATGGTCATATTAAAACATTTCAAGAAATTCAAGAAGAGCTTGGCCCCCCATTTAATACTTGGTTTTCTTACTTTCAATTAAGACATTTTATAATGAATCATTCAAATAGAAATCAGTTTACAAGAAACTGTACCCCATTTGAATTATTATGTCTTTTACCTAAAACCCCTAAACATCTGATTTCCTCTGCATATAAATTCTTGCAACAACATGACTCCCTAAAACCCTCATCCTTTAGAATACAATGGGAAAAAGAATTAAATATATCCCTTAATGATATTAATTGGAAACAATGTTTCACATCTATTAAAAAATCCTCTATTTCAATGACTATTGTTGAAACCAATTATAAATTACTTTTTAGATGGTACTTAACTCCTACACGTTTACACAAAATATATCCATCAGCATCTCCTAATTGTTGGAGAAATTGTGGAGCTAGTGGAACGTTATCCCACATCTGGTGGAATTGTCCCATACTAAAGCTGTTTTGGTCTCAAGTAGAAGTTAGTATTAATACAATATTAAATTCTATAATAACCCTTGATCCTCAGATAGTAATTCTAAACCTAATTCCACAATTTTCTTGTCAAATAAAGAAAAAAATATTCAAAATTTTATTAAATAGCGCTAAAAGACTTATTCCTCGTCTTTGGAAAAAAATACAACCCCCTACTCTTCAAAATTGGTTTTGTGAGGTAAAACATGTTTTGTCTTTAGAAGAATTGTATCACTCTTATAATAACGAAGCTGATCAATTTTCTAATATATTATTCTTGTGGAATCAATTTATATCAAAAAAATAATATTGTATAATATCTTTAGTTATTTTTAGTATTTGATGATTATTTAGTATTTATTTCTTGGTACTTTTCTTTTTCCCAATCTAATTTTTTTGTCTTTGCCCTTATTATTATTATTATTATTATTATTTATTATTATTATTTATTACTTATTTATTAATTATAAATATATTATTATATTGTTTTTATTTTTATTTCTAAATATATTTAACTGCATATAAATTTCTGTATGCATTGTGAAATGATATACCTGTTGTATGTATCTTATTGTAATTTCATTAAAAACCATTTAAAGATAAAAATAAAAACAAACTTGCCTGTCAAATAAAAATAAACCCTAAGATAGCTACAATGTAACTATTAGTTATATTGTAGCTAGCTTAGGCCTAGATTTGGAGTTTTGCGTTAGCCGTCAAAACCAGTGTTAGAGGCTCCTAACGCTGGTTTTTACCGCCCGATGGTATTTGGAGTCAGTCAGGAAAGGGTCTAACGCTCACTTTCCAGCCGCGACTTTTCCATACCGCAGATCCCCCTACGCCAATTGCGTATCCTATCTTTTCAATGGGATCTTTCTAACGCCGGTATTTAGAGTCTTGGCTGAAGTGAGCGTTAGAAATCTAACGACAAAACTCCAGCCGCAGAAAAAAGTCAGGAGTTAAGAGCTTTCTGGGCTAACGCCGGTTCATAAAGCTCTTAACTACTGTGCTCTACAGTACACTAACACCCATAAACTACCTATGTACCCCTAAACCGAGGTCCCCCCACATCGCCGCCACTCTATTAAAATTTTTTAACCCCTAATCTGCCGACCGCACACCGCCGCCACCTACGTTATACTTATGTACCCCTAATCTGCTGCCCTTAACACCGCCGACCCCTACATAATATTTATTAACCCCTAATCTGCCCCCCCCAACGTCGCCGCCAGCTACCTACAATAATTAACCCCTAATCTGCTGACCGCACACCGCCGCCACCTACGTTATACTTATGTACCCCTAATCTGCTGCCCCTAACACCGCCGACCCCTATATTATATTTATTAACCCCTAATCTGCCCCCCACAACGTCGCCGCCAGCTACCTACAATAATTAACCCCTAATCTGCCGACCGGACCTCATCGCTACTATAATAAAGTTATTAACCCCTATTCCGCCTCACTCCCGCCTCAATAACCCTATAAGAAATAGTATTAACCCCTAATCTGCCCTCCCTAACATCACCGAACCTAACTTCAATTATTAACCCCTAATCTGCAGACCGGACCTCACCGCTACTATAATAGTAATGTGTTTGTATGTGTGTGTGTGCGCATATGTGTGTGTATGTGTTTGTGTATGTGTGTGTGTGGTTGTTTGTGTGTGTGTGTGTGTGTGTGTGTGTGATTTTAAAAATGTTGCAATTCTTTTTAAAATGCTTGTTATTTAAAAAGATATGCACAGTTAAAATGCATTAATATGAAGCTGTCCTGAAAACATGATTTGTATAAAGATTTTAAATTACTTGAAATAATTAAAAAACAGGAACTCCAGTTTGCTCACTTTGGGCCAGATTACGAGTGTAAAAGTAAGCTTTTTGTTCGTGAAAGTAAAAAGTTAACCATACCTCCAGGTATCTTTTATTAAAGAGTAAAACTAGGCAGGCTCATAAAAGCTCACGAGTGTGCACGTGTCTCTAGTACTCTATGGTTGCAAGATTCCCCGGGGGAATCGTGGCCTGATGCAACACCGTGATTGGAGGAACCCGGATTCGTCATTTTGGACCCGCAAAGACGACTTGCGACGGGCAGAGGAAGTGTTGGAGTGGCTGCCAGAATTAAAAGGTAAGTTTTTGAAGAAAACAAGTGAAATGTCAATTTTGATGAATTAAAGTGCCCTTGTTTTTAATAGGATTATTAAAAACCATGCACTAATTAATCAAAATTGACTTTCACTTTAAGTAATATATAAGAGATGCCTTTTGTATTTCAATATACATCAAGTGTTTGGCCAAGAAAAAAAAAATAACTCTGCCTTTGTATAAACCTGCAAGAATAGTATGCTCTAAAGGACAAGAGCATGCTCTTACTGCAGTATTTCTTATGAACCCGCAAATGGGTTAAACACATAATTAAAGTCAGCTCTGGCCAGTTATGCACATATTCCAAAATATTTGTTCAGCTCTGATGCTGGGTTTTGGAAGAGTTAAGCTAATAGGTATAGGAAAGCAATCGTTTAAAAAGAAAATGCTCTAATTATTATCTTATTGCAGATTTATGCTTCTTTAAATGTAGCAAAGCCTTTATAAACTATAGCTCAAATGGTCAAAAACGGCCATTTTGAACTTCTGTTTTTAGCATATTCAGGGCTTCTAAGGTTGTATGTTTTGTCAATACAGAACTGCTTATGCTTAACAAGCTTTTTTTGATGATCAAGTATATATACTGAGGTTTAAAAATGGCTTCTTATTTATTTATATACTCTTACCAGAAATCAAGCTGGAGATGATAAGTGGCAATATCAACATCTTCAGCATCCGCATGAGAATGTCTCCTGGGAAGGAGATAAGAATCAGAACATTACCGTCCAAGGGTGGAAGCATCCGAAGAAGACTGCCAAACACAGAGCCCAAGATCACACCTGGTGAGTGAAAGAACATAGCTAAGAAATCACTGTGATACAAACCAAATGCCACAGACAAAATCTCACAAACACAAAATATTATGCAGCCATTTGAATATTTTAATTTTATGGTCTGATTAACATCAAATTAGTGAGACCTATAACACCATAAGAAAATGAAATAATGTTTAAATTTGTGTTCTATAACCATTTGTAGCTTATTAAATGATTGTGGATGTATTAGGCTGGTAGGGTTATGAATCACAGGACATTCTCTGGTTATACACAAAAGCTAAGACTGTGATGTTATCAGATGATCAATTTGTCAAATTTAGAGAATGCTGGAAATGTTATAATCATGACTGTTTCTTGTTGCCATAGTAACCCTACTCATGGTAATGTTTCTAAATACCACCTCCAATTTAATATAGCAAGCATCAAATATTTACATCAAAAGCACAATGTGATGTTCTTATGTTCATGACTACATCCCTCCTTATATAAAAATATGTATATACTGTATGTATATATATATATATATATATATATCTATATATATCTATATATATCTATATCTATATCTATATATATATATATATATATATATATATATATATATATATACAGGTAGCCCTCAGTTTACGCCGGGGTTAGGTTCCAGAAGGAATGGTTGTAAATCGAAACCGAAATTAACCCAGTTTATAATGTAAGTCAATGGAAAGTGAGGGAGATAGGTTCAAGGCCCCTCTCAAAATTGTCATAAGTAACACTTAATACATTATTTTTAAAGCTTTGAAATGAAGACTTTAAATGCTAAACAGCATTATAAACCTAATAAAATAATCACACAACACAGAATATATAATTAAACTAAGTTAAATGAACAAAAACATTTGCTAAACAACATTATAAACCTAATAAAATAATCACACAACACAGACTTCACTTGCATTCTTCTGCAAATAGTTATTTCTATGCATTCCAATCTGGACTGATTTATAGACAAGTAGATCTTGTTCCTTTGAAATCTGCTCGATAGCTCAGGTCTGGTTAAACTGATTGATTTCAGCTTGCTTGGCTTTGCTGCAACACAAGCGGACAGCTCCACCTACTGGCTATTTTAATAAATGCACTGCTTCTCAATGCTTTTCAATAGCAGTCACATGACTGTAAAAAAAGGTTGTTATTCTGAAACGGTATAAATTAAACCTTTGTAAAACGAGGGCCACCTGTATATATATATATATATATATATATATATATATATATATATATATATATATATATATATTATAGTGTATAGTATATGCACCTCCTAATAACCCTATAGTTCTATAGTTCAGCTTATTGTTTTATAGTACAAAATATTTATTTAGGGCCAGATTACTAGTGGAGCGTTAACTGCGCTAGAAGTAAGCTTATTGTGTGCATGTATTACAAGCTAAAAGTAAACTATTTTTGCTTGCGCACTACCCTGATGAGCTCAAAAAGCTGAACTCGGACGATAAAGTATTCCCCCATAGAAGTCAATGGAGCAAAAAAAGTGTATAAAAAAACCTTTATTAAAAATGAATATTGAATAAATATGATTTTACATGCTTTCATCTACTTAGCTTGAAGGGCTCCAATGCACTTCTATTTATGTCTATATATGTATATGCGCTGCGGAATCTGTTGGCGCTCTACAAATAACCGATAATAATAATAATAATATACATATGTATTTATGCAGTGGTGGACCTACTCAACAGAGGGCCATGGTGCAAAATATTATTTGGGCCCCCCAAAGGTAACTCATTAGTAACATTAATAATTTACATGCTGCTCTTTATAATGATTTAGAAGATAGATAAGCACTAACCTGCACAAATTAAAGGCTTCCCTATAGGATTGAACACATTCTGCACATACCTATGTATAGACTGGCAGCTATGGGCCCCCCAAGACCTTGGGCCCTGGTGCCACTGCACCTGCTGCACTAATGGTAGTTTCATCCCTGCATTTATGTTCAAAGCAAAAGACACTGTCTATAAAAGTAGAACTTATCCAACACAACCTCATATAAGGGCAAATCCAAAATAACCATACACACAAAAAGAGAGTAAACCCAAAATCCTGCAATAAAGTATAATTTAATCATACAAAAGATATGATACATAATATCAGTCATAAAGATCAATAGTGGGCAAAATAAAGATAATGAAGATAAATTATTCAAGCTTTTTATAGAGTCCCAAGCAATTTCTCAAATAAACAAAATGGTATCCACAGGACGGTAATCAAGACTTTCAATGTAATTCAAATTTTCAAGCTCGGCAGCGACCGATGATCACCAAAAGTTCCAAATACACCTATATTTATGGGCATAGCTACAAAGTTCTCTAAATGTAGCAATTGACAGACTTATAACAGCTAATCCTCCAAGAGTGATAATTCCCTGGGGTTAATCAGCATAACAACAGAGTGTGTTTCAAAAACCGGTCTCGATTAATTTGCTGGCAATAGATTCTCCCAGTGCTTTCTCCTTATATCCACTCACTGGATTGTAGTTGCTGTATTCAGAAGTTCAAAGTGCAAATACCATTCACTCAAAGTGCAAATACCATTCACTCAAAGTGCAAATACCATTCACTACTGTATAGACCGAGCTCACTTGAAATCCTGTGGCTTATTCACCGGATAGTCCTCATGTCTCCATACGGTTAGATACACGCCACACAAATCAAAAGGGGCGTGGTTTAGCAGCACACCATTTCACCCTTCTCAGTACATTTGGGCTTTCTCAAACGTCATGTTTAATTGATGTGTAAGACCGTCTTTATATGTATAATCCAAATGGTAACGGTAAATTGGACAAACATTAACAGTTACATAAATTCAAACAAAAATGTAAATACATTTATACTTAACCATCATTATAAGTGTACTAACATTGTATGCACATACCCTAATTTGTTAGAGAGAGTGGGAATTGAATTTTAATAATTAATTTTAATCCTTCAATTTATACATTTAATATGGTGGATATATAATCCATCACTTTTTCACAGATAATTTAACGCTTATTTTATGACACACTATTTGGAGTTAGAGTATTTTTCTACTTGAATTTCTACACCCTTTAATACAATGGATGTGCATTCCAACACTTTTTCACAAAGAATTTAGTAACCTTATGTTGTTTTATGACACACTATTTGGAGTAAAAGAGTATCAATCATGGATTTTGAAACAACAAACAATATAAATCATTTATTTTCAGTGACGACAATGGATGTTTCACAAATTATTTGGCATGCTTAGTTTATGACACACTATTTGGAGTCACAAAACTAGCATTAACGAATGTTGGCTCAACACACAATAAATATATAATATAATAACATAATTGTGGCCATAAGGGTGCTCCCTCCATTGTTATTTTTCAATGTCAACTGTGGATATATAATGCACCAGTCTTTCACAAATTACTTAGCAGGTTTATTTTATGACACACAATTTGGAGTCAAAAGATATATAACATTAGTGAATTATGACGTAGACAGCAGACGAACTTACACAGAGTTAAAGATTTAGATATTAATCTAAAAGGAATGGTGCAAAATTAATATCTTCATTCAGACCTAGTGGTTGCAATGAATCCATTTACACTCGGCTTTTAACAGCAGTTTATCAATGTCTCCTCCTCTAGACTTCAAATCTATCAATTCTAAACCTATCCAACGTAGGTCCTTATCACTTCTATTGTGACATTCCATGAAGTGTCTAGCTACTCCACTGCTTTTTATGATTTTATTAATAATATCCCTCCTATGTTCTTTTATTCTTTCATGGAGATCTCTGTAAGTTGAATTTAGAATTTCGGACAAGTACATGTAACCATATATATTACTCCAATACTTTTACAGTCAATATGACCCTTCATTTTAAACTGTTTTCAATCTTAATTGGTTACTTTTTTGCCCATAAATATGAGGGATCTGGAACTTTTGGTGATCACCAGTAGCTACAGAGCTTGAAAGTTTGAATTACATTAAAAGTCCTACTTACCGTCCTGTGGATACAATTTTGTTTAATTGAGTGGGCTACCCTGAAGAAATTGTTTGGGATAATTTATCATCACAATCTTTGCTTTGCTCACTATTGGTATTTATGTTTAATATTATGTATCATACCTTTTGTATGATTAAATTATACTTTATTGCAGGATGTTGGGTTTCCTCTCTTTTTGTGTGGATGGTTAATTTGGATTTGTCCTTATATGAGGTTGTGCTGGATAAGTTCTACTTTGATAGTTTCTTTTGCTTAGAATATTTAGTTCTTAGAGCTCCGTGCAAAAAGATTTCCTATTAGTAATTTTTTTAAATCGAGTCGCTTTTACTCTTGGGCATGTTTAAATATTCCCTGGAAGCTGGTTGCTATTTTAAATATGTATTTGTATGTTTATATGTGTATATCTGTCTGTAAATACCTAGATGGTGTTATAATAAGTGTAACTGTACTTTGTAATGTATTTTTGATGTGTAATACTTATTTTTATGCAAAACAGTTAACCATAGCTCAGAGGTCTCGCTAATTTGATGTGTGTTAACTTCAATTGTGTTTACTTTCAACTTGTAATATGAGCGAAAAACCCTGTGCAAACACTCGCAATAAACCCCTTTTCGCTTGTGTATAACTGTTAACTCTCAACTTGTAATCTAGCCCTTAAAGGGACATTAAACACTTTGAGATGGTAATATACAATGATAAATTTTATATATAAATAAAAGTTTTCAATATACTTTCATTATATATTTTGTCCACTTTTCCTGTAATTCCATTCTGAAATTGTGCTAAACACTGTTATATTTCACACAGCCATTGGCTGCACACTCTAGTGACCTATTTTTTACTGTCTCTAATTGGCCACAGCAGAGAAGGTAACCTACGTTACAACATGGCAGCCCCCATTGTTTTATAGCCACTAAAGCTTTACACTTTTTTTTGTTAATATTTAGACAACTAAAGAAACTTTCAAAAATACATATTATTCTCAGAAGAACCTTTTCTTTAAATTCTAACTAGCATTTATTTAGGGCTAGATTACAAGTGGAGCGGTATTTTGCGTTTCCGCTACAGCGATAACTCTGCTAGAATTTAGAAGTCAATGGAGAAAAAAACCTAACACCCCACTCTCGCACAAACAACATCAGCTATTCTCATTAGCACTAACCCGACATGAAAATATGAATATTTAATATTCCAATGTTCTTTACATAACAGAATATGTTCTATTTATTCATAAATAAATATTTGTACATATTTATGATGGTTTTTTTAACAAATATATATGTATACCTATATACTGTATATAGGTGATTATATATAGGTATATACAGTATATTTACAGATATATATATATATGTACATATATATATATATATATATATATATATATATATATATATATATATATATATATATAGGAACATATTCTGCTATGTACAGAATATTAGAATGTGAAATATTTACAGTAAATACATAGTTAAAAACTTTATTACATATGAATATTACATACATATGTTTTTATCTACTTAGCAACAAAAGGCTCTAATTCACTTTTGATATATATATATATATATATATATATATATATATATATATATATATGTCTGTATATGTATACATATATATTTATGTGTTTATATGTGTATATGTGTCTATAAATACATATATATATATATATATATATATATATATATATATATATATACAGGGAGTGCAGAATTATTAGGCAAATGAGTATTTTGACCACATCATCCTCTTTATGCATGTTGTCTTACTCCAAGCTGTATAGGCTCGAAAGCCTACTACCAATTAAGCATATTAGGTGATGTGCATCTCTGTAATGAGAAGGGGTGTGGTCTAATGACATCAACACCCTATATCAGGTGTGCATAATTATTAGGCAACTTCCTTTCCTTTGGCAAAATGTGTCAAAAGAAGGACTTGACAGGCTCAGAAAAGTAAAAAATAGTGAGATATCTTGCAGAGGGATGCAGCACTCTTAAAATTGCAAAGCTTCTGAAGCGTGATCATCGAACAATCAAGCGTTTCATTCAAAATAGTCAACAGGGTCGCAAGAAGCGTGTGGAAAAACCAAGGCGCAAAATAACTGCCCATGAACTGAGAAAAGTCAAGCGTGCAGCTGCCAAGATGCCACTTGCCACCAGTTTGGCCATATTTCAGAGCTGCTACATCACTGGAGTGCCCAAAAGCACAAGGTGTGCAATACTCAGAGACATGGCCATGGTAAGAAAGGCTGAAAGACGACCACCACTGAACAAGACACACAAGCTGAAACGTCAAGACTGGGCCAAGAAATATCTCAAGACTGATTTTTCTAAGGTTTTATGGACTGATGAAATGAGAGTGAGTCTTGATGGGCCAGATGGATGGGCCCGTGGCTGGATTGGTAAAGGGCAGAGAGCTCCAGTCCGACTCAGACGCCAGCAAGGTGGAGGTGGAGTACTGGTTTGGGCTGGTATCATCAAAGATGAGCTTGTGGGGCCTTTTCGGGTTGAGGATGGAGTCAAGCTCAACTCCCAGTCCTACTGCCAGTTTCTGGAAGACACCTTCTTCAAGCAGTGGTACAGGAAGAAGTCTGCATCCTTCAAGAAAAACATGATTTTCATGCAGGACAATGCTCCATCACACGCGTCCAAGTACTCCACAGCGTGGCTGGCAAGAAAGGGTATAAAAGAAGAAAATCTAATGACATGGCCTCCTTGTTCACCTGATCTGAACCCCATTGAAAACCTGTGGTCCATCAACAAATGTGAGATTTACAAGGAGGGAAAACAGTACACCTCTCTGAACAGTGTCTGGGAGGCTGTGGTTGCTGCTGCACGCAATGTTGATGGTGAACAGATCAAAACACTGACAGAATCCATGGATGGCAGGCTTTTGAGTGTCCTTGCAAAGAAAGGTGGCTATATTGGTCACTGATTTGTTTTTGTTTTGTTTTTGAATGTCAGAAATGTATATTTGTGAATGTTGAGATGTTATATTGGTTTCACTGGTAAAAATAAATAATTGAAATGGGTATATATTTGTTTTTTGTTAAGTTGCCTAATAATTATACATAGTAATAGTCACCTGCACACACAGATATCCCCCTAAAATAGCTATAACTAAAAACAAACTAAAAACTACTTCCAAAACTATTCAGCTTTGATATTAATGAGTTTTTTGGGTTCATTGAGAACATGGTTGTTGTTCAATAATAAAATTAATCCTCAAAAATACAACTTGCCTAATAATTCTGCACTCCCTGTATATATATATATATATACATATAATACATATGTACACACACACACACACACATATATATATATATATATATATATATATATATATATATATATATATATATACAAAACACGGAAGGGAACTGCACTCTCATACCGGACCGGGTACACATCCTATGACCCTGCAACATGCTCAGCCCTGGGTGCCACTGGCACTCACAGGAAGCTGTGCTGTCCCCAGAGCCACAAGCAGTTAACCCCAGACAGGTCTGGGTGCAAGAACCATAGGGAAAATTACAAAACAAATTAATACAACACACTATGGCCTAGATTTGGAGTTCGGCGGTAAAAGGGCTGCTAACGCTCCGCGGGCTTTTTTCTGGCCGCACCATAAATTTAACTCTGGTATCGAGAGTTTAATCAAATGCTGCGTTAGGCTCCAAAAAAGGAGCGTAGAGCATTTTTACCGCAAATGCAACTCTCGATACCAGAGTTGCTTACGGACGCGGCCGGCCTCAAAAACGTGCTCGTGCACGATTCCCCCATAGGAAACAATGGGGCTGTTTGAGCTGAAAAAAAACCTAACACCTGCAAAAAAGCAGCGTTCAGCTCCTAACGCAGCCCCATTGTTTCCTATGGGGAAACACTTCCTACGTCTGCACCTAACACTCTAACATGTACCCCGAGTCTAAACACCCCTAACCTTACACTTATTAACCCCTAATCTGCCGCCCCCGCTATCGCTGACCCCTGCATATTTTTTTAAACCCCTAATCTGCCGCTCCGTAAACCGCCGCAACCTACGTTATCCCTATGTACCCCTAATCTGCTGCCCTAACATCGCCGACCCCTATATTATATTTATTAACCCCTAATCTGCCCCCCTCAACGTCGCCGACACCTGCCTACACTTATTAACCCCTAATCTGCCGAGCGGACCTGAGCGCTACTATAATAAAGTTATTAACCCCTAATCCGCCTCACTAACCCTACAATAAATAGTATTAACCCCTAATCTGCCCTCCCTAACATCGCCGACACCTAACTTCAATTATTAACCCCTAATCTTCCGATCGGAGCTCACCGCTATTCTAATAAATGGATTAACCCCTAAAGCTAAGTCTAACCCTAACACTAACACCCCCCTAACTTAAATATAATTTTTATCTAACGAAATTAATTAACTCTTATTAAATAAATTATTCCTATTTAAAGCTAAATACTTACCTGTAAAATACATCCTAATATAGCTACAATATAAATTATAATTATATTATAGCTATTTTAGGATTAATATTTATTTTACAGGTAACTTTGTAATTATTTTAACCAGGTACAATAGCTATTAAATAGTTAAGAACTATTTAATAGTTAAAATAGTTAAAATAATAACAAATTTACCTGTAAAATAAATACTAACCTAAGATATAATTAAACCTAACACTACCCTATCAATAAATTAATTAAATAAAATACCTACAATTACCTACAATTAACCTAACACTACACTATCAATAAATTAATTAAACACAATTCCTACAAATAAATACAATTAAATAAACTAGCTAAAGTACAAAAAATAAAAAAGAACTAAGTTACAGAAAATAAAAAAATATTTACAAACATAAGAAAAATATTACAACAATTTTAAACTAATTACACCTACTCTAAGCCCCCTAATAAAATAACAAAGCCCCAAAATAAAAAATTTCCTACCCTATTCTAAATTAAAAAAGTTACAAGCTCTTTTACCTTACCAGCCCTGAACAGGGCCCTTTGCGGGGCATGCCCCAAGAAGTTCAGCTCTTTTGCCTGTAAAAAAAAACATACAATACCCCCCCCCCAACATTACAACCCACCACCCACATACCCCTAATCTAACCCAAACCCCCCTTAAATAAACCTAACACTAATCCCCTGAAGATCTTCCTACCTTGTCTTCACCATCCAGGTATCACCGATCCGTCCTGGCTCCAAGATCTTCATCCAACCCAAGCGGGGGTTGGCGATCCATAATCCGGTGCTGAAGAGGTCCAGAAGAGGCTCCAAAGTCTTCCTCCTATCCGGCAAGAAGAGGACATCCGGACCGGCAAACATCTTCTCCAAGCGGCATCTTCGATCTTCTTCCATCCGGAGCGAAGTGGCAGGATCCTGAAGACCTCCAGCGCGGAACATCCATCCGGCCCGACGACTGAACGACGAATGACTGTTCCTTTAAGGGACGTCATCCAAGATGGCGTCCCTCGAATTCCGATTGGCTGATAGGATTCTATCAGCCAATCGGAATTAAGGTATGAATATTCTGATTGGCTGATGGAATCAGCCAATCAGAATCAAGTTCAATCCGATTGGCTGATCCAATCAGCCAATCAGATTGAGCTCGCATTCTATTGGCTGATCGGAACAGCCAATAGAATGCGAGCTCAATCTGATTGGCTGATTGGATCAGCCAATCGGATTGAACTTGATTCTGATTGGCTGGAGGTCTTCAGGATCCTGCCGCTTCGCTCCGGATGGAAGACCATAGAAGATGCCGTCTGGATGATGACTTCAATCGGATGGAAGATCCTCTTCTGCCCCGCTTGGATGAAGACTTTGACCGGATCATGGACCTCTTCAGCCCCCGCTTGGGCTTGGATCAGGACATCGGAGGAGCTCTTCAGGACGGATCGGTGAACCTGGTATGGTGAAGACAAGGTAGGAAGATCTTCAGGGGCTTAGTGTTAGGTTTATTTAAGGGGGGTTTGGGTTAGATTAGGGGTATGTGGGTGGTGGGTTGTAATGTTGGGGGGGGGGGGTATTGTATTTATTCTTTTACAGGCAAAAGAGCTGAAATTCTTGGGGCATGCCCCGCAAAGGGCCCTGTTCAGGGCTGGTAAGGTAAAAGAGCTTGTAACTTTTTTAATTTAGAATAGGGTAGGGAATTTTTTATTTTGGGGGGCTTTGTTATTTTATTAGGGGGCTTAGAGTAGGTGTAATTAGTTTAAAATTGTTGTAATATTTTTATTATGTTTGTAAATATTTTTTTATTTTCTGTAACTTAGATCTTTTTTATTTTTTGTACTTTATCTAGTTTATTTAATTGTATTTATTTGTAGGAATTGTGTTTAATTAATTTATTGATAGTGTAGTGTTAGGTTAATTGTAGGTAATTGTAGGTAGTTTATTTAATTATTTTATTGATAGGGTAGTGTTAGGTTTAATTATATCTTAGGTTAGGACTTATTTTACAGGTAATTTTGTTATTATTTTAACTAGGTAACTATTAAATAGTTCTTAACTATTTAATAGCTATTGTACCTGGTTAAAATAATTACAAAGTTACCTGTAAAATAAATATTAATCCTAAAATAGCTATAATATAATTATAATTTATATTGTAGCTATATTAGGATTTATTTTACAGGTAAGTATTTAGCTTTAAATAGGAATCATTTATTTAATAAGAGTTAATTTATTTCGTTAGATAAAAATTATATTTAAGTTAGGGGGGTGTTAGTGTTAGGGTTAGACTTAGCTTTAGGGGTTAATACATTTATTAGAATAGCGGTGAGCTCCGGTCGGCAGATTAGGGGTTAATAATTGAAGTTAGGTGTCGGCGATGTTAGGGAGGGCAGATTAGGGGTTAATACTATTTATGATAGGGTTAGTGAGGCGGGTTAGGGGTTCATAACTTTATTATAGTAGCGCTCAGGTCCGCTCGGCAGATTAGGGGTTAATAAGTGTAGGCAGGTGTCGGCGACGTTGAGGGGGGCAGATTAGGGGTTAATAAATATAATATAGGGGTCGGCGATGTTAGGGGTAGCAGATTAGGGGTACATAGGGATAACGTAGGTGGCGGCGATTTGCGGTCGGAAGATTAGGGGTTAATTATTTTAAGTAGCTTGCGGCGACGTTGTGGGGGGCAAGTTAGGGGTTAAGAAATATAATATAGGGGTCGGCGGGGTTAGGGGCAGCAGATTAGGGGTACATAAGTATAACGTAGGTGGCGGTCGGCAGATTAGGGGTTAAAAATTTAAATAGAGTGGCGGCGATGTGGGGGGACCTCGGTTTAGGGGTACATAGGTAGTTTATGGGTGTTAGTGTACTTTAGGGTACAGTAGTTAAGAGCTTTATAAACCGGCGTTAGCCAGAAAGCTCTTAACTCCTGCTATTTTCAGGCGGCTGGAATCTTGTCGTTAGAGCTCTAACGCTCACTTCAGAAACGACTCTAAATACCAGCGTTAGAAAGATCCCATTGAAAAGATAGGCTACGCAAATGGCGTAGGGGGATCTGCGGTATGGAAAAGTCGCGGCTGAAAAGTGAGCGTTAGACCCTTTAATCACTGACTCCAAATACCAGCGGGCGGCCAAAACCAGCGTTAGGAGCCTCTAACGCTGGTTTTGACGGCTACCGCCGAACTCCAAATCTAGGCCAGAGAAAGCCCAGCACTCACTTACAAGCTCTCAGCTAAGATTTAAAAGCAAAACTGTTTTGCTTTTAAATCTTAGCTGAGAGCTTGTAAGTGAGTGCTGGGTTTTCTCTGTGTGTTATATATATATATATATATATATATACATATACATCACTAGACATGTATATGTATACATCTCTATGTTAAAGCCTTTTGGCTGCTTTTTTTTCCTAACACCCAAGATCTCATATGTTTGAGCCCTTAAAACTTTTGTGTGCAATATTTTTTAAAATATTTATTATTATATAGTGTTGTTATGAGTGTAAGTGTACTTTGTAATGTATTTTTTAAGTGTTTTTTTTATTTTTGCCAAGCACTTAACCACAGCTCTGAATCGCTGTAATGATTCTAGTGTAAATCATGATTGCACTCACATGATCGCGTTCACTTTCAACTTGATATGAAACATTTTATTCCCTAATGAATTCTTGATGATTTCGTTTATTTGCACACTGATGTGCATTATTTGTATCTTTCTAGCATAATCCCAAACCATATTTAAATACAACATAGCGCTTTAGAAATCACAGTTCTGTGCACCACCAGTAGCTTAACCAATTATGTTACTTCTATTTATAAATTATATAAGTAACAACATTAGAGATTTTTTAATGCCTTCACAGAGCTGAAATTTTTAGTTCAAAGTTTGATTTTATTAAGTCAGTGTGATCTGGAGAACAGATCAGAAATAATGTGTCACACTATCTCATAGTGTGACTTGCAGCTATGGTGTACAATATATTAAAAGGAAATTGCTGAACAACATGCTATACAGGAAGTAATATAAAATACTTAAAAATAAGTCAAAAGGAAGAAAGTAACAGCAGTTTGGAGGATTATTCAGGGTTTAATTTTCTGTCTGGGCAGCAGCGACATAAGAGAAACAATGAGATACTAATGAATTTCCTTCAGTCCCTGCAATCACCTCCCAGTGAACCATAAAGCAAAGGATGCACATCTGTGCGTATCTTGCACTGCCTGTCCTGGTGCTAATCCCCTCACAGTGCAGTGAACAAAAGTAAAATACAGCAAGAAAGGAAAACAGAGATGTCTGAAAGATTAAAGGGACAGTACACTGTAAAATTGTTTTTCCCTTAATATATTTTCGATCACTTGTTATACCAGCTCAGCTACAGAGTATAAAATGTATGAGAAATTGCATTTTCAGGTTTATTTGTGTATATGAATTAGCTGGTTTTGTGCTTTTAAACCACAGCCTATTGAAATGGGTTGAGTTTGCAGGTAATATCAGATTTCATTATGTTATCATTATTATGTACAAATCAGCGAAAAGTATCCAGCGATCCTTGAGTAAAAATTAGCATTTTTTCATCCATTAAAAAAAAATGTTACAAGGAGTGATCAACAACGTGGTCAGGTTGTGAAAAGCCTACGCGTTTCAGCACATAGCCGTAATCATGGCTTAATGTGCATGGCTATTCAGCCTCTTTTAAAGGCAGGTGAAATCAAATCCTATTGGTGCACTTCAAACTGACATCATTACCTTAATTACCTTAAGGGTACATATTACCGGGTCTGCATGATATATTTCAACATAATAAACATACAAATGCATTGTGAATATATTACACCTTAAGTTAGTTTATTTCTTAAATGTGTATGGTATTACTATTTATATCAATGTGTGCTGTTAATAGGCAAAATATAGCAAAAAAACATATTTCTATAGCATATGTGGGCATTAAATGGTAGTTACTATATTGGACTTCAGAGATAAATTTGTAAAAACATAACAAGAGACGATATACAATATTTACATAATGGAGATGGAACAATCATCAATTTGCATTTGGACAATAATTTAGGCAAAAATTCTGTTGTGGAAATAGAATAGGAAGATGTTTTAGTGTTGGTATATAAAGATAGAAAATTGCATTCATAAAATAGTTTATTCCCAGTAATTAATTAAATCATATTCTGTATTTAATCCAAAGGGAATCCTAGTCTCAAACTGGAATATCCAATACGTTTCACGTTTATTGAGGATTTTATCTCTACTTCCCCCTCTTTTGGGTTTGAACACTTGTTCTATAGCCTTCCACCCGAAAGTGGTCTCACTACAGTCATGTTTTGGGGAAAAATTTTGCACCAAAGGTGTTGTCTCTGTACCAATTGTAATGGAGGACAAATGTTCTCTAATGCGTGACTTGATGTCACGAGTAGTGAGACCTACATATTCGCTTACAGGATACACATGCTGCTAAGTATATGACATATGTTGAAGTGCAATTTAGACATTTCTTAATTGGATATATTTTGTTTGTTTTCATGGATGTAAATGTATCTCCAACTTAGACAAACTCACATGCTCTGCACCTAGTGTGTCGATACCTGTACATTCCACAATGTGTAAGCCAAGAACTCTGAACTGTGTTTGTAGACCTCAATACTGATAGAGATAGAATATTACCCAATGATTCTCCACTTCTATATGAGCATCTAACTCCCTTTTCAACCAATCCAACCAGTTTGTCATCTGCGATCAAAAGGCTAAAATGTTTCTTTACTATCCTGCAGATGTGGTGATATTGGGAGCTGTAATCTGTGTCAAACGTTATACCTTTAGAGTTAGTCCTCTCTCTTTGTTTAACCTGTAAAAGACTGCTACGATCCAATATGGCTACCTCATTTTTAGCTCTATGGATTACTCTTGATGGGTAGCCACTTTCTTTCAATCTTTTTGTTAAATCTTCAGTTTGCTGCATATATAGTGTTTCTTGGGAATAATTCCTTTTAGTCTAATGAATTGCCCTTTGGCTATGGCATATGGCCCATGCCTAGGGTGACTGCTGCTAGCATGCAACAGTAAGTTGCCAGCTATTGGTTTACAATGGACTGTTGTTTCTATCTGTCCATTTAATTTACTGTGTATAGTTATATCCAGATAGTCAATACTCTCAGTATGAAAATAAAACATGAATTTTAGATTATAATAATTGGTGGTAATCCATTCCACAAGTTTACCAGTTTCATTGTCCTCTCCTACCCAAATCAAAATCAAATCATCAATGAATCTCTTGTATACCCTTATATTCTGTTTGAAGAGAGTTAGAATTGTAGAGATTGTTTAGTTCCCACCAACCTAGGTAAAGATTAGCGTATGAGGGGGTAAATGTTGCCGCCATATCTGTTCCACACTTTTGCAAGTAAAATTCACCATCAAATTCGAAATAATTATGGCTAAGCAAGAAATGGGTCGCTTCTAACATAAAATCTTGGAAAGGGGAAGTATAGTTTGAGTTTTTCCTCAAGAAAAACTTTATTGCCTCCATACCTCGATCATGGGGTATGGAGGAATAGAGTGCAGTTACATCAATTGTAAGCCAGCTATATTCTTCCCTACAAGTTTCATGTTGAAGAATGCCCAGAAGATGTTTGTTATCTTGCAAGAAACTTGGTAAGTCAGATACCATGGGTTGCAGAATACCATCCAACCATTGTGAGACATGTTCTGTAAAAGAGCCTATGCCACTAACTATCAGTCTACCCTGTTCTTGATTTAAGGTTTTGTGAACCTTATGAAGGTGATGAAAAATTGGGGTAACAGGAGACTCTACCTGTAGAAATTTAAAGGTTGAATTATCAAAGAAACCTGATTCATATCCATTATCTAAAAGGTTTTTGAGTTCTCTCTGAAATTTAGTAATAGGGTTAACTCTCAATTTTTCATAACCTTCAATATTGTTGAGCTATCTATGTGCCTCTGCAATATAGTCCTGTCTATGTAAAACTACTACTGATCCACCCTTGTCCACAACTCTGATTACAATTTGTTTGTTTTCCTGTAACTTACTTAAACACACTTTTTCTTTTCTGGACAGGTATAGTAGTTTTCTGACTCTTGAGGCTCACAAGATCTGTTTCTACCCTTCTAAAGAAAGTTTCTAGTATTTGTCTCCTATTCTGAATAGGGTAAAATGTGTATTTGTTCTTGAAACCTGAAAAATTGCTTACTTTTGCAGACTCTGGGACATTTTGATTCTCTCTCCAAAGAGTATCTAGAGATAACACATCACAATCCTCATTAAAATTCAGAGGTGGCATATTGGCTTGAGATAGCTTAGGCTGAAAATCGTTAGTGTCAGTAGATTCTACGTTTGACTCACCAAAATGTTTTCTTAATGTGGTATTGGGTATAAACCTATTCACATCTATCATAGTTCTGAATATATAAAAATCCTTGTTGGGGACAAAACCTAACCCATACCCTAAGACTTTCTTGTCTAAATCAGATAAGGGGACACTGGATAAATTGATTTCTTGGTGGGTTTGTGTCTCTGTTGTTGTGATCTCGTCTCTCTCTGGCGGTATCGCTGTTGCCTTACATCTCCTCCCCCTCCCCCACTATGCCACCTCTGAATTTTAATGAGGATTGTGATGTATTATCTCTAGATACCCTTTGGAGAGAGACTCAAAATGTCCAAGAGTCTGCAAAAACAAGCAATTTTTCAGGTTTTAAGAACAAATCCACATTTTACCTTATTCAGAGTTGGGGAAGAATATTAGAAACCTTCTTTAGAAGGGTAGAAACAGATCTTGTGAACCTCAAGAGTCAGAAAACTTCTATACTAAGTGTTTAAGTAACAAACAAATGTAATCAAAGCTGCTGACAAGGGAGGATCAGTACTAGTTTTAAATAGACAAGACTATATTGCAGAGACACATAGACAGCTCAACAATATTGAAGGCTATGAAAAATTGAGAGGTAACCCTATTACTAAATTTCAGAGAGAACTTAAAAACTTTTAGATAATGGATATGAATCAGGTTTCTTTGATAAGTCAACCTTTGAATTTCTACAGGTAGAGACTCCTGTTACCCCAATTTTTCATCACCTTCCTAAGGTGCACAAAACCTTAAATCAAGTACAGGGTAGACCGATAGTTAATGGCATAGGCTATTTTAACAAACATGTCTCACAATTGTTGGATGGTATTCTGCAACCCATGGTATCTAACTTACCACGCTTCTTACAAGATACCAAACATCTTCTGGGCATTCTCAAACATGAAACTTGGAGGCTTACAATTGATATAAATGCACTCTATTCCTCCATACCCCATGATCTAGGTATGGAGGCAAATAAAGTTTTTCTTGAGGAAATTCTCAAACTATACTTCCCCTTTCCAAGATTTTGTGTTAGAAGTGACCAATTTCTTGCTTAGCCATAATTATTTCGAATTTGATGGTTATTTTTACTTGCAAAAGTGTGGAACAGCGATGGGGCAAAATTTGCCCCTTCATACACTAATCTTTACCTAGGTTCAAACCCAAAAGAGGGGGAAGTAGAGATAAAATCCTCAATAAATGTGAAATGTACTGAATATTCCAGTTGAGAATTAGGATTCCCTTTGTATTAAACACAGAATATGATTTAATTAATGACTGGGAATAAACTATTTTATGAATGTAATTTTCTATCTTTATATACCAACACCAAAAAATCTTTTATTTTACCTGTTTTTAAAGAAGCAGAATAGACATGCACATTAAGCCATGAGTAAGGCTACATACTGAAAAGCATAGGCTTTTCACTATCTGACATCGTTGTTGATGTTGATTACTACTTGTAACATATTTTAATGGATGAAATAAAAGCTAATTTTTACTCAAGGATCGCTGAATACTTTTTGCTTGTTTGTTTCTATTAAGCTAGAACCACCAGCTGATTCTAGACGGAGTCGCCACACACCAGGCAAAGAGCGCTTGTGATTGGTGGAAGAACAACATGTGGGAGCCGAGCCTCCCAACGGACAACAGACACAGAACGTAGACGCTGAATGAATCAGCGTGAACAAGAAGCACAGCTCCTATTCGATATGCGGTGAGTGACTTGAGCACCACATGCAGAGTGCCGAGAGCACTTAGAAGGGGTCCGTTTGCTGCTACACAGTTACGTGAGTTCTAATGATAGATTTTATGTTGATGTTGGTATCCTCATCTTGTTGCGCTGCTGAGGGGAGTAGGGAAGTATCCCTTTCAGGCTACTATAAGAAAGCCAGTTATCTATCCACAGCAGCAGGTTATTTCAGAGGGATTGCCTTGGGAACAACTTTGTTTGTCATAATTGAGAACCACTTTCTAATTACCATCACATAGCGCTCTTGTGCCTAATGATTGCAATTGACTTTCATGTGACGATAAGGTTCACAGTGTGTGTGAATTGTGAACAAGTCCAACTGTGAAGGTTTGGGTTATATTTAGAACTGATCACATCCTTTTTCTTCATCATTTTTATGTACACAGACTTGCTTCTTTATCTTATATCTGTTTGTTAACCAGAGCTTAATACTTAGGTTCCGATATTCAAGGCATCGACAGACCATCGAGAAACTGTCCTGCTGGCCGATCTATTCAAAGAAAAGGGGCGTGTCTGAGCAATGCAGGTTGAGCTGTGATCTCTCTCCCATAGAAGTTAATGGGAGTGTGACGTCACTACCCACATTGCCAACATCGCCGATCGTCAGCATTTTGCTGCAGTGGGGGGCCCTATTAGAAGTGGCCTACACAGCGCAGACAGTGCGCTCACTGGAAATAAAAATAGTTTCCACTTCAAATATTGCCATAGGGACCAACATTTGATTACACCTACAATAACTACTACAAAAAGGAGAGAAAGTGATGGCACTACTTAATATAAAATTAAGTGGGAATGGGCCTAGAATGGTCCAAAATTGGCCAAATACACAATGTGAATAGCCCCAAGGTGCAGACAACTATGAGAAAGTTGCAAAAAAAAAAAAAATACACATATAGCACTGAAATCCCACACGATAAATGTGATTAATATAGGATGGTATTCATCAACAAAATAAAATAAAAAAAATTTAACTTTATAAGGTATGGTTAAAAATGGGTACTTTTAAAATCAACTAGAGAAATTAAGGGCTTATCAACATATAATATCCTGGGTACAATTACACCAGGACTTAAATACTATACAGTAATATAGGTCAGTCAGTGTAGTAATGGGTAAGCAAAATAGAAGACCTATAATATATCTGGTTCCTATAGCTTAATGCTGTGACTTAGAGATAGATTGAGGTCTGGCGAGGGAGGTTCCCAAATTGTATTTGTGTTTGGTGCAAACAATATAAATTAAAATGTTACAACATTGTGTATATTTTTTCTTAAAAAGATTATTTAAAACTTTAATCTCGAGATATAATAGATAAATCCAACAGTTCAATTTCCTAAAGTAGTTCTATGTATATGTCTATATCAGGGTATCTCTTTGATATACTGTCCTAAGAGTCCTGTATTAGGTAATGAAAGTTAGCTTGCCCTAGGTAATCTATGTATTTTTACACAGAGCAATTTTAATACAGAGTGTCCGAAAGCGAGATCTATTACACGTGTTGTAAAATGTTAGGAATACTTTTTTTTTTTTTAAATCTTTATTTATTCAAGAACATGCATCAAATCCAGTCCAACAAATAAACTTTGACATCTGGTATACATAGTAAAAGATATAGACATCTATTCCACTCATAGAGACGTCTTTACATTAAAGGGTAGTACAGAAAATAACAATGTAGGACAATGAACTGAACCAACACACGTCCCTGCATTTTTACTTTATTTTCTATCCTGCCTATCTCCTCCTAACCTTTACCTCCATCGCTATTCCTCATCCCCGGGGTGTCATCCCATTCATCTGTTCTGAATGTATTAGTGCCTGCTTTCTCGGGATGAGACATAACCATCAAAATCAAGCCTCCACTCCCCTCTTAGCTGTGCTTCAAGAATGTAATCAGTGTTGCGAATCGGGTAGAGTACTTGTAACTGTTGATTCTGATCTAGTGTGTGCAAATAAACCTCCCATTTTCTCATGAAACGTTTTGTGCGTTGTTGGGCATCTCCCATGGTGTCTACCTGCTCGTAGAGCATTTGTCTATGTATTTCTCTCTTAAGCTGAGTCAAGGTTGGAGCCACATCCTTTAACCAGTTTTTGAGGATGATCTTCCTAGCCTGTATAATCACCATATGTGCGAATTGTGTATTTGTTTTGTTTAAGTTCTGACATTCTAAGAAAACAACTGATCTAACCGTTAGTGTAGTGACTGTGACTCCAATGGTTCGCATCCAGTGCTGGACCATCCCCCAGAACCTTACCAGTCCGGGGCATGTCCAGATCATATGTAGGAGATCTGCATTGGCTTGTTTACATTTCGGGCAAGCCCCTGCCGATTCTGTTTCCCATGCCTTGTATAGTTTGGGTGTGATATAGGCCATTTCCAATAACTTGGTGTGGGACTCCCTATGATCCATGGATAGTGTGGCTTTTTGGATCTTTTGGATGCTATGTTTGACTTGGGCAGCCGAAACCTCGTCGTTTAACAGTGCAGACCATCTATCTCCAATATGTTTTTGTGTGTTCTCATTGTTTGCCTTTGTCAGTGCTTTGTAAATTGGGGTGATTGACGTGCTCCCTTGTGTGTATAGCTTACATAACTGGTAGATCGTCTGCTCATTCCCCAAAAACGTATCAGATTCTAGAAGCATGGATACATAGTGTCTCGCCTGGAGGTATGCGAAGTGGTGTGATCTCGGTAAGGCGTATCTTTCCTGTAAGTATGCAAATGTGTGTATTGTCTTTCCATCCCCCTCCAGTAACTTAGATACTACATTCAGTCCCAGTGCCTCCCAGTCTCTGAAGGCTTGCGTGGACAACCCTGGAATAAAATTGGGATTCCCCTGTAATGGGATGTATGTAGAAGTTTCATGATTAAACTGCAGTTTGTTACATATTTTCCTCCATGCGAACAGAGGTTGCTGAATTAGTGCATGCTGTGTGAGGTGTTTATCAATCTTTGTGGCCTGCAGATGTGGCAACATAGCCAGCGACCACGGTGCCACAAGTTGGCGCTCTAAGTCAGGGATTGTGAACTTGCTCCCTCCTGTCAACCAATCTAACACGTATTTAGCTTGAGTTGTCCAGCTATATAGTTCTATGTCTGGGACTCCCATGCCTCCTGAGTCAGTAGTACTTCTCATTCTGTCTGATTTAATTCTATGTTTCTTATTGGCCCAGATGAAGGAGAGGAATAGTGAGTTCCAAAATTTCAGATCTATTTTACTGAGTACTATTGGCAACATTTGCATTTTATACAAAATTTTGGGAAATAGGATCATTTTTATGAGGCCTATCCTGCCTGAAATCGAAAGCGGGAGCTTAGCCCAATGAGTGATTAGTTCCATGGCTTCTCTTTTTAGTGGGTTGTAGTTGGCTACATACCAATCATCTGGGTTTAATGACAGATCTACCCATAGATACCGAAAGGATTCCCCTGCCACTTTAAAATTACAGTGAAAGTCAGGTACCACAGTGTTGTGAGTTAGCCAGATGATTTCTGTCTTATCAGTATTTATTTTATAGCCTGACACTTGACTGAATTTACTGATGATATCTATTAACTTGGGTATGTTGGAACTGGGATTTTGTATGTATAGGACCATGTCATCCGCGAAGAGTGAGAGATGCAGTGTGGTTGTGCCTAATTTGAGGCCCTCTGTTTGTGCTCTAATTTTTATCGCTAGGGGTTCTAGAGCCAGGTCAAAGAGGAGGGGAGACAAGGGACACCCCTGCCTCGTGCCCCTCTCCAATGTGAATGGTTGGGAGAGGGACCCATTCACCAAAATTGCTGCCTGTGGGTTGGAGTATAGGGTCTGTAATGCCTCAAGAAAGGGCCCTTCGATTCCGAATTTCCTAATGGTACAAAAAAGATGTTCCCAAAGGACCTTGTCAAAGGCCTTTTCCGCGTCCACAAGCAGTACACACGCTTCGTCTACCTCCATAATTGGCCTTTGTGTCTTTTTATTCCAGTAGTGTGTTAATATGATTTGGAGTGTTCTGACATTTTTTACTGCTGATCTACCTTTTATGAAACCCGTCTGATTCTCATGGATGATGTCTGGTAAAATTACTGCTAATCTCCCTGCCAAGATTTTTGTAAAAAGTTTATAGTCCGAATTCATGAGTGAGATCGGCCTATATGAGGCTGGATTTAGATGGTCCTTGCCTGGTTTGTGTATCAGACTAACATTGGCTTCGGTGAATCTCCCTGCTTCTCTTAATTCCCCTTCCATGATATTATTAAAGAGCTCAGACAATGCCCCCGCTACTTCTTTCTGAAGCAGTTTATAAAACTCTCCCGGGAGACCATCCGGCCCGGGAGCTTTTTCTAAGGTCATGTTTCCTATTGCTTTCTCAATTTCTTCTACTGAGATGCGGGAGTTTAATAAATGGCGCTGACTCTCTGAGATCCGAGGGAGCATAATAGATTCCCAGAAGATTTCTCTATGTAAGGGATTGACGGTTTGGGCTTTATAAAGATCTGAGTAATACTGTCTAAAGGTCTGTTGTATACCGTTTGTGTCAGATACTATTGTATTTTGGCTCTTGATAGCCGCTATGAAATTAGGAGTTTTAGTTAGTTTGGTAAGTCTAGCAAGCATTCTCCCTATTTTATTTCCGTGTCTATAGAATCTAGCGTGGGCTTTTGTCATGTCTCTCGCTGAGATCTGTAGTAGGAAGGTGTCTCTCTGTGTTTTGACAGTTTTGTATTGGAGCCTATTTGCCTCTGTAGGATTACGTAGGTAACGGTTTCTCGCATTAAGGAGCTGTTTTAGTAAGAGTTCTTCCCTTAGTCGTTTTTGCCTTCTAGAGGCGATCACATATGAGGTAACCACGCCTCTAAGTACTGCTTTTCCGGCTTCCCAGAAAAGAAGTGGGTTCTCCCTATGTCTGACGTTTAGGTTACAATATGCCAGCCACTCTCCCACTAAATGGTTCCTAAGATTAGCATCGTGCATCAGATATCTAGGGAATGTCCAACCCTCTCTGTGTGTTTTAGTGGAGTCAGTTTTTATTGTAAGTGTGATAGGGGCGTGATCAGAAATCGTAGGGCTATCTATTTTAGTGTCTAGAATTCTCACATTAAGGGACGGGGATGTCAGAAAGTAGTCTATGCGTGATAAGGTGTCTTTAGTAGGTGTGATGCATGTGTAGTTTCTTGTTTCAGGATTTCTCTCCCTCCAAATATCAACAAGCTGTAGTGCTTTTTTGAACTTATTCAATATGATAGAATCTTGTTTCACATTGTATTGTCTGCTAGGGCCAGTAGAGGCGCACTGTGGGTTTCTGTATCTATCTGCCGGAACCTGAGGTGTAATGTTGTAGTCTCCTCCCAGGATTACTGGCGTATCCGCCATTTTTAAAAGGTGTATCCTCATATCACTCCAAAACTCTTTTTTGTGTGTATGTGGTCCGTATACTCCTCCCAAAATCAGGGGAAGCCCCTCTAAGCTAATCTTGAGGAGGACAAACCTTCCTAGGGGATCTAGTATGGTCTGGGAGATTACATAGTTAAGATTCCTCCTGAATAAGAAGGCTACTCCTCTGGCTCTGCTGTTTTCATATGGCGTGTATAAAACCTCTCCAACCCACTGCTGTTTTAGTTTCTGATGCTCGCTTGGTTTTAGATGGGTCTCCTCTAATATAGCTATGTCAGCTTTGTGGGATTTTAAATACTTAAGTATGGCTTTCCGTTTTATAGGAGATGTGATACCCCCCACATTCCAGGATATTATGCGTACTCCCATGATATAAAAGTATCTCTGCCCCCTTTTTGTACAGAATAGATAAGTAGTATGTCTACTGCATATGTACTGATGGGACGACACCCCGGGGAATTACCTGAATTGTCACAGTGTCATGAAGTACTTATTTCAGCTCTCTCAGAGGATGAGTTCTAAATCTGGTATGGGAAGAAGAGAAAAAAGGAAAAGGGATGGAGAACAATTCGTTGAACATAACAATCTACTGAGCTCACCAATTCCAACTCTGGTCAAATAAAACAATAACTAAGCTGTGTAAATAACTGAACAGTATAAACATTCAAAGAACCCCCCCCCTCCCACCCAACCCCCCCCCCCAACCCACACTTTCAAAAAAGGATATGTGGCCTATACCACGCATTGCGCGGCAAGGCCTGTGGTAAGAGCATAAAGTTTTCAGCCTTTTCATAATATCCTCTCCTAATGAGAAGTATCTGTATAGTGTTCATGTGCAATTAGTTAATGAGACTTAGTCATATCTTGTCAATCCTCATCATCTCCACTCTGGTTCGCCTCTTCCTCGAGTGAGTTGTTCCTTCTTGGCTTGTGAGATTCCATGAAGATCTTGAGTTGGGAGGTGTTGTCGAAGAATTTCGGGCCTTGCGCCGTCTGTATCTTGAGCTTCGCCGGGTATAGTAGTGCGATAGATTCACCTCTCTCTAGCAGTTCTTTACAGTAGGGAGAGAATTCTCTCCTTTTTTTAGCCACTTCAGCGGAATAGTCTTGGAATATATGAATCCTGCACCCCTCGTGGGTTAGCTCTGATGTTTGTCTGTATGCTTTAAGGAGCATGGTCTTGTCCTTAAAGTTAAGGTATTTGATCATGACTTGTCTGGTTTGGGTATTTTGACCTCCTTTCTGTTGTTGCAGTTGTCCCACTCTATGCGCCCTTTCAGCAACGCATGGTATATTGGCGTTAGCCAGTCCCAGCAATTTTGGCAGAGTTTGTTCAGCAAAGTCAATAAGATGTGAGCCAGGGATGGATTCAGGGAGGCCAACTACTCGGATGTTGTTCCGTCTGGACCTATTCTCTAGGTCATCTAACTTGTCCTGGAGCAGTTTGTTTTGCCTTTGTAGTTGTGCAACGTTCAGTGTGGCTTCTCTCTGCTGATCCTCATTATCTGCTACTTTTTGTTCGACCGTGTTAAGTCTCGTGGAGAAGGCTTTCAAGTCTGTAGTTATTGTGTCTAACCCTGTTTGCAATTGCTCGATCTTGGGGAGAAAAAGAGCTGACAATTGGGACACTATAGGGTGGGTCTCTTGCTGAGTCATTTCCTGTAAATCAGAGGAGGTTGAAGGTGGCATATGAACTTCTGCTTGACTTTTAAGTCTTCTGTCCTGTTGCCGTGACTTGCTTGTCATTTTGTCAGTACTTTTGTTATACAGCGTATAATACTTTTGCATGCAGGCACGGTAGCGCTCTGGCTCCTACGCTAAGGGCAGGGCCAGCAGCTTGTGAGCGTTCAGAGTGTAAAATACTAGAAGTGTGTTCAAGGGCTACTGCTCCTCACTGTGGCTATATGACAAAAGTCTCTGAGTAGGATTACTAGCGGGTCTTCAGTATTAACACATGTTGTAAAGATAATGATTCATAATTTCTTTTTCAGCCCTAACTCCGCTCAGGGAGAAGAGGAAAATAGGCTCAGGCTGAAGATTAGGATGCGGGAGGGGGGGGGCCCAGGGAAGGGGGGGGATCTAGCTGGTCTTACGCCATCCTCATATCAGTACTTCTTTTCCAAAAACAAAAGTTCCTGTAGGTGTGATACAAAGATGGGATTCCAAATCCCTGCAGCCACTTAATTGAGTTTCATCTTTAAATGCAATAAAATAAAGAAGAACAGGGTAGTAGAGGTTGTTATGCTTGCCTCGCAATCACTATGGTTAAAAGGGGCACAGAACTTCTCAAGTAGCGTGGCTAGGGTGTCCGCCTTCTTTTATAATCTGTTTATAGTTCCTTGCTCCTTTGTGTGGGATTAGAAAGTGTCGTACTTTACAAACTTGGTAGGTGATAGCAAGGAGCTGTAGGACACCTCTAAACTACTGCTAGTGTGCGAAATAGAATGTCAGAAAGAGTTACTGGCAGCAGGTTCAATTTCACTGAGCAATAAAGTGTATCCGTTTTTTAGTGAGGCCCTTTGATTTTGCTCCTCTTGTTTTGGGGGATCCCCCACACTCCCCTACAACCAGTGTGATTACCCCCGGGTTCTAGAATGTCTTTGTGGTCTGCAAGACCTGATATATATCCCCCTCTGTGTTAGAGCCGTTATCCAAGATGGCGGCTGTGAGACTGTTGCGCAACTCACCGACCGGCTGGGCTGTTTCAGATCTCCGTGTCCCAGTAGTAAGGTCCCAATCTCCACACCAGGGTGCGACCAGGTAACTTGTTTCTTTGCCTCCACTCAAGGTTTACTGTTAGGAGGGTCCGTTCCTTCTGAACTCTGCCGCGATCTTACACGTGGCTTCTTCTTTTTTTCCCTTGCCGATGGGGGAGCAGATGTTCACGCTCCCTGCTGCGCTGTGTCCAGGCAGGTAAATGGAGTATATCCTGCCAAGGAATGTAGCTTTCCGGGCTGTTAGTAGCAAAACCTCAGGTATATGAGCCCAAAAGTACGGAGCTCTACAATCCTGCTGCCTACTGCTTCGCCCGCCCACCGGAAGTCATGTTAGGAATACTTTATATGTACAGCTCCAGTCAGAGGATCTAAGTCTATGTTCAAGTAAATAAACAACCTCATGATAGTATACGTATCGTTTAATAAACTGGTCAGTATACTTTGTTGCTATGTCCTTTATTAGATAAATGAGAAATCACTTGTTTTAGATGTAACTTGTATTGCTATGTGGTCTTCATAGTATATAATTGCAGGAAGTATAATCTGCCTCGGTAGTTCACTTTGTGTCCTAGGCACTGTTCAAAATATAAGTGTAACTGCTATAAATTTCCACAAAGCAATCTTAATATATTAACGCCAACAATGTTACATCTAATATACACCTAGATTACGAGTTTTGCGTTAACAGGGGTGCGGTGCTAACGAGCAGTTTATGCTCACCGCTCACCTACACACAGCGCTGGTATTACAGGTTTTTACAAATCCGGCGTTAGCCGCAGAAAAGTGAGTGGAGAGCAAAATTTAGCTCCACATCTCACCTCAATACCAGCGCTGCTTACGGTAGCAGTGAGCTGGCTAAACGTGCTTGTGCACGATTTCCCCATAGGAATCAATGGGGGAGAGATGACTGAAAAAAACCTAAACACCTGCAAAAAAGCAGCGTAAAGCTCCTAATGCAGCCCCATTGATTCCTATGGGAAAATACTTTTTATGTCTACACCTAACACCCTAACATGAACCCAGAGTCTAAACACCCCTAATCTTATACTTATTAACCCCTAATCTGCCGCCCCCGACATCGCCGACACCAACATTTTTATTTTACAGGCAACTTTGTATTTATTTTAACTAGGTAGTATAGTTATTAAATAGTTATTAACAATTTAATAGCTACCTAGTTAAAATAAAGACAAATTTACCTGTAAAATAAAACCTAACCTAAGTTACAATAACACCTAACACTACACTACAATTAAATTAATACCCTAAATTAACTACAATTAAATACAATTAAATACAATTAAATAAAATTATCTAAAGTACAAAAAAAACCTAAATTACAGAAAATAATAAAATAATTACACGTTTTTTAAACTAATTACACCTAATCTAAACCCCCTAATAAAATAAAAAAGCCCCCAAAATAATAAAAAGCCCTACCCTATGCTAAATTACAAATAGCCCTTAAAAGGGCCTTTTGTGGGGAATTGCCTCAAAGTAATCAGCTCTTTTACCTGAAAAAAAGTACAATACCCCCCAACATTAAAACCCACCACCCACACACCCAACCCTACTCTAAAACCCACCCAATCCCCCCTTAATAAAACCTACACTAACCCCTTGAAGATCACTCTACCTTGAGAAGTCTTCACCCAACCGGGCCGAAGTCCTCAACAAAGCCGGGCAAAGTGGTCCTCCAGACGGGCAGAAGTCTTCACCCAAGCAGGGAAGAAGAGGTCCTCCAGATGGGCAGAAGTCTTCATCCAGACGGCATCTTCTATCTTCATCCATCCAGCGCGGAGCGGGTCCATCTTCAAGACATCCGATGCGGAGCATCCTTCCTGGCCGATGACTACCCGACGAATGAAGGTTCCTTCAAGTGACGTCATCCAAGATGGCGTCCCTTCAATTACGATTGGCTGATAGAATTCTATCAGCCAATCGGAATTAAGGTAGAAAAAATCCTATTGGCTGATGCAATCAGCAAATAGGATTGAACTTCAATCCTATTGGCTGATTGGAACAGCCAATAGAATGGGAGCTCAATCCTATTGGCTGTTCTAATCAGCCAATAGGATTTTTTCTACCTTAATTCCGATTGGCTGATAGAATTCTATCAGCCAATCGGAATTGAAGGGATGCCATCTTGGATGACGTCACTTAAAGGAACTTACATTCATTGGGTAGTCGTCGGCCAGGAAGGATGCTCAGCATCGGATGTCTTGAAGATGGACCTGCTCCGCGCCGGTTGGATGAAGGTAGAAGATGCCGTCTGGATGAAGACTTCTGCCCGTCTGGAGGGCCTCTTCTTCCCGGCTTGGATGAAGACTTCTGCCCGTCTGGAGGACCACTTCGCCCGGCTTTGTTGAGGACTTCGGCCCTGTTGGGTGAAGACTTCTCAAGGTAGGGTGATCTTCAAGGGGTTAGTGTTAGGTTTTATTAAGGGGGGATTGGGTGGGTTTTAGAGTAGGGTTGGGTGTGTGGGTGGTGGGTTTTAATGTTGGGGGGGTATTGTACTTTTTTTTACAGGTAAAAGAGCTGATTACTTTGGGGCAATGCCCGGCAAAAGGCCCTTTTTTTTTAATTATTTTATTTAAATATCAGCAGTAATTTACAGAAACAGATAACATAGGAATCACAGAAGTCAGACAGTTCAAAATTGTTTTACATTTAAATCAGGAGCAGTGAGCAATTAAATGTTCTGCTGAATTTTATCTTAAATAAACAGCCCAACCCTGAAATACCAAACCCAAAAAAAGAAGGAGAGGGGAAGAGGGAAAAAAAAAGAGAGAGAGAAAAAAAAAAGGGGGGGGGGGGGATAATGGAAGAGAAAGGAGGAAGGCAGGACAAGGAGAGGAAGTGGAGGGACAAGAAAAAACAAGGGGGGATCCACTCCCCCCCCCCCCCCCACCGGAGCCAGAAACTGGGGAAGAGAATACATGTACATGAGACCAGAGGAATCCCAGAAAATCATCTCAGATCATCTCAACTGTTAGATCGTTACCAGACACCCAGAAGCACCAGTTCCGAGTTTCTGAATGGAAATATTAGGTCATTCATCTCTGTATCACGCAGTGACCTGATAAAGGCTAACCATTTAGCAAAAAATTGTCTGATGTCTGAATCATTATCTAAATTAGTGTCCCTTTGTTCTAGCAAGCATTGTTTTTTCAGACAGTTCTTGATCTCTGGAACAGATGGAGCTACTCTTAGTTTCCATTTTTTAAATATTAGGTATCTGGTTGCCAGTATGGAAAGGAATATCAATTTATCATATAAATTGTGATACTTTATGCCGAAGATGATCTGTTGCTGTGTAAGAGCCAGATGAGAGACTTTTAGAGTTTTATTAAACCAGAACTCTAGCTTCCACCAAAGATGCCTTATTTTAGGACAGCTCCAGATCATGTGCATTAAATCAGCTGCGGAGAGCGCACATTTTGGATATTTGTTGAAACTAACATTGTGAATTTTGTAGCCCTTTTCGGGGGTAAAGTATGAATTATGTAGGAGTTTGACATGCATCTCCCACCAGGTGGCTGATAGAGTCACCTGGGCTACTTTGCGAATTGAGGTTTGGACAATTTTTATGTCAATATTTGATTGAGGTAACAGTCGGTTCCATAAGGAAGTAATTTTCTCCAGTTCTGATTCACCCTTGCTGAGTTTGATTAGCTGATAACACATAGAAATGGATCTGACACCATTTTTGAACAAAGTAAGCCAGCTCTCTAGCTTACCCAGAGTCCAGTTCCAACCTGTCTCGTTCATCAATTCGCAGAGGAGATGTCTGCTTTGCAGATATGCAAAGAATTCCATGTTATTGATTTGAAACTCTGTTTTTAGTTCATCAAAAGATTTGACACATGTTCTCTCTGTGTCCCAGAGTTGTATCAGTCTGTCCAGGCCTAGATTATGTCATTTTTTTTCAGCCACCACTCGGACCAAAAAAGCGTAATTGTACGAGCGAAAATCTGGTAATGCAAGACCGCCGCTGTCTTTTGGAAGGGAGAGTTTACTTAGGGATATTCTAGGTCTTTTCTCCTGCCAGAGAAATCTACTAAGTGTGCTATTGAGGCAACGGACATCTCTCTCCAGCATAATTAAGGGAATTTTCTGTAGTATGTAAAGAAGTTTCGGGAGCAGAATCATTTTGAATAGGGCGATCCGACCATAGATAGATAGTGGCAGGGATTGCCAATTTTTGAGTTTCTCCTTAATATGTGCTAGAATTGGAGAAAAATTAAGATCATATATCTCCCCTCATAGAGTAGGAATAAGAATACCTAAGTATTTGAGAGAATTTCTGGCAACAGAAAAAGGGATAACAGTGGGAGAGTTGTTATTGTGTCTGAGCCATAGCAGTTCTGATTTTGCTTCGTTTATCTTGTAGCCCGAAAAGGACCTGAAACTGGCAGTGATATCTAATAGTTTAGAAATACTGGTTTTAGTGTCTGAGAGATATAAGAGTAGATCGTCAGCATAGAGAGAAATTTTTATAACCTGGTTTCCCAGCTTAATACCTGATAGCTGTTGGCTGACCATAATTGCCAACGGTTCAATTGAGATGTCAAAGAGTAGGGGGGACAGGGGGCACCCCTGTCGGGTTCCCCTCCCAAGAATTATCTGTGATGAGAGAGTTTGATTGACCATCAAACTTGTACGTGGTGCTTTGTACAGATTCGGAATAAAGTTAAAGAACTGGTCCTTAAAACCAAAATTAACCAGAGAAGTAAATAGATGATCGAAGTGTATTGAATTGAATGCTTTCTCTGCATCTATTGAGACAATAGCCAGGTCCGGTTCCGTCTCTTCTCCCCCACCCTCCGACATCTGCATGGTCCTGGAGTATTCTGCAATGACTAAAGCCTCTCTGATTTTTGCTGAGGAGTTTCAACCCTGGAGAAACCCGGCCTGATCCGGGTGAATAACATTGGCGAGTGGTGCCTGGAGGCGCCCGGCAATAACCGAACAGAGAATTTTATAATCTCTGTTTAAGAGAGCTATGGGCCTGTAAGATTCCTTAAGGGTGGGGTCTTTCCCACCCTTCAGGATTAGAATAGTGTTGGAAGAAGAGAAAGAGGCAGCCACTGGGTCACCTTCAACATACATACTATTATATAGATTATTAAGGTAAGGGGTGACCTCAGAGCTCATGATTTTGTAGAACTCATTCAGAAGGCAATCTGGTCCTGGTGCTTTATTAGTGGCAAGCTCTGTGATGAGTTTTTTTTATCTCTGCTTCAGTGATTGGAGTATTAAGAGTTTCAACCATCTCAGCTGAAATTTTAGGACAGGAGATTTTACTCCAGAATTGTGTTGCTTGAGTAAGATTTGAACTCCTGTAGGAATACAGATCCTGGTAATATCTAACAAATGCCTCAGCAATCTCATCCGGTTTGTCAAGATGGATACCATCCTGTTGGATGCTCTCAATATAAGATGACTTTTTCTCCCTTTTGATCAGGTTTGCCAACAGTTTGCCAGATTTATTTCCGAATCTATAGATCCTAGCTTGAAGTCTTAGGTCCCTCTGAGTTTCCTGAAAAACCGCGAACGCGTCCCCAGCATTTTTGGCCCGGACATATTTTGCCCATTTTGTAAACGATTTTTCCAGTAGATAGGAATTATAAGAGTTAACTATTGAGTTGGTGATTTCTTTCTCTCTTATTTTTATTTTTCTAGATCTTGCAGCACTATAGGCTATAATTTCACCCCTAAGCACTGCCTTCGCTGCTTCCCAGAAAACCAGAGGGGAACCTATATGAGCTTGATTATGTTGTAAATAATCAGAAAATTTGAGTTTAAGCCAATTTTTGAATTTCAGATCGGTCGCAAGAAATGAGGGACAATTGGAACGTGTTGATCTATTTTTGAAGTAATTGAGCTGGAACTCCAGTGAGACAGGACAGTGATCCAAGAGGAAGATGGGCAATATGCCTGCTTCTACTTCTGACATATTTAGCCTATCATTGATAAGAAATAGATCGATTCTAGAGAGGGTTTTATGAGCCAGGCAGGTATAATCCCTAACGTCAGGTTTTTGAAGCCTCCAGACGTATTTTATTGCAAGGTTCTGCATAATTGATTTTAGTAACTTAGCTTCTAAGTTATCCCTTTTTTGTTTAGGTGGTTTATTGGAGTTTCTAAGTCTATCCAGTGGGCATTGTGGGGACATATTGAAATCGCCCCCAAGGACCAGATGGCCCTCTTGAATAGAGAACATTTTGGCCTGGATCCTAGACCAACAAGGACTAACTTATTAGGAGCATAGATGTTACACATGGTAAAAATCAGCCGGAATTAAGGTAGAAAAAATCCTATTGGCTGATGCAATCAGCAAATAGGATTGAACTTCAATCCTATTGGCTGATTGGAACAGCCAATAGAATGCAAGCTCAATCCTATTGGCTGTTCTAATCAGCCAATAGGATTTTTTCTACCTTAATTCCGATTGGCTGATAGAATTCTATCAGCCAATCGGAATTGAAGGGACGCCATCTTGGATGACGTCACTTAAAGGAACTTTCATTCATCGGGTAGTCGTCGGCCAGGAAGGATGCTCAGCGTCGGATGTCTTGAAGATGGACCCGCTCCGCGCCGGTTGGATGAAGGTAGAAGATGCCGTCTGGATGAAGACTTCTGCCCGTCTGGAGAGCCTCTTCTTCCCGGCTTGGATGAAGACTTCTGCCCGTCTGGAGGACCACTTCGCCCCCCGGCTTTGTTGAGGACTTCGGCCCTGTTGGGTGAAGACTTCTCAAGGTAGGGTGATCTTCAAGGGGTTAGTGTTAGGTTTTATTAAGGGGGGATTGGGTGGGTTTTAGAGTAGGGTTGGGTGTGTGGGTGGTGGGTTTTAATGTTGAGGGGGTATTATACTTTTTTTTACAGGTAAAAGAGCTGATTACTTTGGGGCAATGCCCCGCAAAAGGCCCTTTTAAGGGCTATTTGTAATTTAGTATAGGGTAGGGCTTTTTATTATTTTGGGGGGCTTTTTATTTTATTAGGGGGATTAGATTAGGTGTAATTAGTTTAAAAAACTTGTAATTATTTTATTATTTTCTGTAATTTAGTGGGGGGTTTTTTCGTACTTTAGATAATTTTATTTAATTGTATTTAATTGTAGTTAATTTAGGTAAGTTATTTAATTGTAGTGTAGTGTTAGGTGTTATTGTAACTTAGGTTAGGTTTTATTTTACAGGTAAATTTGTCTTTATTTTAACTAGGTAGCTATTAAATTGTTAATAACTATTTAATAACTATTCTACCTAGTTAAAATAAATATACAGTTGCCTGTAAAATAAAAATGAATCCTAAACTAGCTACAATGTAACTATTAGTTATATTGTAGCTATCTTAGGGTTTATTTTATAGGTAAGTATTTAGTTTTAAATAGGAATAATTTAGTTAGTTGTAGTAATTTTATTTAGATTTATTTAAATTATATTTGTTAGGGGGGTTAGGGTTAGACTTAGGTTTAGGGGTTAAGAACTTTAATATAGTGGCAGCGACGTTGGGGGCACCAGATTAGGGGTTAATAAATGTAGGTAGGTGTCGGCGATGTTAGGGACGGCAGATTAGGGGTTAATAATATTTAACTAATGTTTGTGAGGTGGGAGTGCGGCGGTTTAGGGGTTAATATATTTATTATAGTGGCAGCGATGTCCGATTCGGCAGATTAGGGGTTTAAATATTTATTATAGTGTTTGTGATGTGGGGGGGCCTCGGTTTAGGGGTTAATAGGTAGTTTATGGGTGTTAGTGTACTTTTTAGCACTTTAGTTAAGAGTTTTATGCTACGGTGTTAGACCATAAAACTCTTAACTACTGACTTTTAAATGAGGTACCAGTCTTTGGAATGTGAAATATTTACAGTAAATACACAGTTAAAACCTTTATTAAAATAAATATTGCATAAATATGTTTTTTCATATTTTCATCTACTGCAAAGGGCTCCAATGCACTTATATATATGTCAATATCCAATCATGGCCAGAAATATTGGCATCCCTGCATTTCTGTCAGATAATGCACCACTTCGCCCAGAAAATTGTTGCAATTAGAAATGTTTAGGCATTCTCATGTTTATTTCTTTTGTTTGTATTGGTATGACACAAAAAAAGTGGAGAAAAAAAAAGCCAAATCTGACACGTTCCACGCAAATCTCCAAAAATGAACTGGACAAAAGTATTGGCACCTTCTCAAAGAAAGAAATAATTGCATTCCAAGTTTGTGATGCTCCTATAATTTGTAATTAAACTCACCTGTATCACTTAACAGGTGCTGACAATATAGAAATCACACCGGCAACCATTTAAAATGGTGAAAAATGTACTCAACCTTTCTGTTGTGTGTCTCTGTGTATCACACCTTTTTCACTCATAAGGTCTTAAAGCACAGTTATATTAAAATATGATTTCCAAGCACTGACCTTTAATATTATACCAGTGAAACAGGTCTCATTTCTTATAAAGAGAGTTTCTGAGAACAATATATAATAAGAAATGGTATTGAGAGAGAAATATTGTTTTACAATACATTTTTATTATGCAGAAAAATTAGCTTGCAGAAGTAATACAAAAATCAAATTCATTTAAATCCAAAATACACAGAGTTAAAATTGTCTATCGGTTAAGCTTGCTTTCAATAACAATTGTTTACATACCACTGAAAATTACGTCTTTGCAACCAAATGCTATCCTTTGAGATGCTCTATAACATCATGTTAAAGTCACCTGCCCACTGTTTACAACAAGGTTTATTTATCCCTTTAAGGACACAGCTTTCTGTTTGCTCAATTGTTTTATGACGGAAAAATTCCGTCATATGTCCTTAAGAGGTTATAGTGTTTTTTATTGGATGACGTCCATCATTTATTGTTTTCTTTTTTATATGTATTTTTAGCATCATTATAACATCAACAAAACTTATCTAACTTTTGTTCTAGCATCAACAGTTTTGGATTTTAGGATTTGCTAATACAAGGTTGAATAATCCTCTATTTTAGTTTCAGCACAAATCATATAACATCATTTGTTAGTATTTTAATTCCACTAAACATAGTTATAAATCTTATATATTGTAGAAGAACTTTTTAAGCATATATTTGAATATTGCAGGATAAGCATATGAAAGATTATATCATTTAACTACAGGTAAATCATATGAAAAGATTTAACAGACCCTTTATTTACAGGATTATTTATTTATATATTAAGTATAAGTGTCTTTCTAAAAGAATGTATTACTAACTGCTTTCGCTGCTTCGTACATGGAGCCCATAGTCTTTAATCAAACATTGTCATAGCAGGTTTTATTCAGACAAGCATACTATGAACAAACTGTATTGCAAAGTTATGCACAGTGTTAGCTAAAATCTAATTTTCCCAGTAGATAATGCAAGTCTAGCACAGTGTCAGTCAAATCCAGCCACAGAGAAGAGAAAGAGCACCAAAGAATTGTCTGAGGATTTGAGAACAAATATTATGGAAAAGCATGGACAATCTTTTAATGCTCCTGTGTCCATTGTGCGCAACATTGTCAAGAAGTTTACAGCCCATGACACTGTAGCTAATCTCCCTGGACGTAGACGAAAGAGAAAAAATTATCAAAGATTGTAACGAAGGATTGTTCGCATGCTGGATAAAGAACCTCAATCAACTTCCAGACAAATTCAAGTTGACCTTCAGGCACAGGGTACAAATGTGACAACTCACATTATATGTTGCCATCTGATTGAAAAGGGACACTATGGTAGGAGACCCAGGAGGACCCAACTGCTGACACAGAAACATAAAAAATCCAGATTGGAGTTTGCTAAAGCTTACCTGAGGAAGCCAAAATCCTTTTGGAAGAATGTGCTGTGTACAGACGAAACAAAATTACAGCTTTTTGGTAAAGGAATGTCCAGACAGCAGCACCAATATAGTTTCAAAATGGCTTTATTACATAACGGCAAAAGTAATCAAATCCACAACATTTCAGCCAGGATGACTTTAATCATGTGGTATGGTAGGATTTTTTTTGGTAAAGCCTATCATTCTACTGTTTTCAGAAAAAGAAATGAGGCTTTTAAAGAAAAGAATAGAATCCCTTAAGTCAATAATGGTGGAGGTTCACTGATGTTTTGGGGTTGCTTTGCTGCTTCAGGCACTGGATGTCTTGACTGTGTGCATATCATTATGAAATCTGAAGAGTACCAAAGAATTCTGTGGTGCAAGGTAGGGCCCAGTGTCAGAAAGTTGGGTCTCTGTCAGAGATCATGGGTCTTACAGCAGGAGAATGACCCAAAGCACACGTCAAAAAAGCACCCAGAAATGACAAAGTACTGGAGAGTACTGAACTGGCCAATGAGTCCAGATCTCAATCCCATAGAGCACTTGTGGAGAGATCTCAAAACAGCAGTTGGGAAAAGGAATTCTTCCAATCTGAGAGACCTTCTTTAGCAGTTGGTGAAAGAAGAGTGGTCCAAAATTCCAGTAGAGTGGCGTAAGAAACCCATTGATGGTTACAGGAAGCAATTGATTTCAGTTATTTCAGTGTGCTACCAAATATTAAATTGAGGGTGCCAATAATTTTGTCCAGTCCATTTTTGGAGTTTTGCGTGGAATGTATCAGATTTGGCTTTTTTTCCCACTTTTTGGTGTCATACCAATACAAACAAAAGAAATAAACATAAGAATGCCTAAACATTTGTAATTTCAACAATTTTCTAGGCAAAGTGGTGCATTATGTGACAGGGGTGTCAATATTTCTGGCCATGACTATATATATATATATATATATATATATATATATATATATATATATATATATATATATATATATATAGATAGATAGATAGAGAGAGAGTGATATATGTGTGTATTTATGTGTTTATATGTATATATATGTGTGTATATATATATGTACAGGCCTAGCCAAAAGTTCTGAGAATGACACAAATATTAATTTTCACAAAGTCTGCTGCTTCAGTGTTTTTAGATCTTTTTGTCAGATGTTACTATGGTATACTTAAGTATAATTACAAGCATTTAATAAGTGTCAAAAGCTTTTATTGACAATTGTATTAAGTTTATGCAAAGAGTCAATATTTGCAGTCTTGACCCTTCTTTTTCAAGACCTCTACAATTCGCCCTGGCATGCTGTCAATCAACTTCCTGACTGATGGCAGCCCATTCTTGCATAATCAATGCTTGGTGTTTGTCAGAATATGTGGGGGGTTGTTTTGTTCACCCACCTCTTGATCATTGACCACAAGTTCTCAATGGGATTAAGGTCTGGGGAGTTTCCTGGCCATGGACCCAAAATTTTGATGTTTTGTTCCCCAAGCCACTTAGCTATCACTTTTGCGTTATGGCAAGGTGCTCCATCATGCTAGAAAAGGCATTGTTTGTCACCAAAGTGTTCTTGAATGGGTGGGAGAAGTTGCTCTTGGAGGATGTTTTTGTACCATTCTTTATTCATGGCTGTGTGCTTAGGCAAAATTGTGAGTGAGCCTACTCCCTTGGCTAAGAAGCAACCCCACAAATGAATGATCTCAGGATGCTTTACTGTTGGCATGACACATGATTGATGGTAGCGCTCACCTTTTCTTTTCCGGGCAAGGTTTTTTCGTCAGAAAGGGGATTCATCAGAGAATGACTTTACCCCAGTCCTCAGAAGTCCAATCCCTGTACATTGTACAAAATATCAGTCTGTCCCTGATGTTTTTCCTGGAGAGACGTGTCTTCTTTGCTGCCCTTCTTGACACCAGGCCATCCTCCAAAAGTCTTCGCTTCACTGTGCGTGCAGATGCACCCACACCTGCCATTCCTGAGCAAGCTCTGCACTGGTGGTGCCCTGGTCCTGCAGCTGAATCAACTTTAGGAGACTGTCCTGGTGCTTGCTGGACTTTCTTGGGTGCCCTGAAGCCTTCTTCACAACAATTGAACCTCTCTCCTTGAAGTTCTTGATGATCCGATAAATGGCTGATTTAGGTGCAATCTTAGTAGCAGCAATATCCTTGTCTGTGAATCCCTTTTTGTGCAAAGCAATGATGACTGCATGTGTTTCCTTGCAGGTAACCATGGTTAACAGAGGAAGAACAGTGATTTCAAATACCACCCGCATTTTAAATCTTCCAGTCTGTTATTCTAACTCAATCAGCATGACAGAGTGGTCTCCAGCCTTGTCCTCATCAACACTGACACCTGTGTTAAAGAGTGAACACTGGCATGATGTCAGCTGGTCCTTTTGTGGCAGGGCTGAAATGCAGTGGAAATGTTGGCAAAGAGGGACTTTGCAATTAATTGCAATTGATTTGATCACTCTTCATAACATTCTGGAGTATATGCAAATTGCCATTATAAAAAACTTAGGCAGCAGACTTTGTGAAAATTAATATTTGTGTCATTCTCAAAACTTTTGGCCAGGACTGTATATATACACATATAAATACATCTGTACACACATATAAACATTTCATTGTATTTCAATGATAAAGCCCTTTGCCTGCCTTTTTTTCTAACACCTGAGATCTCATATCTTTGTGTCTTTATAACTTTTGTGTGCAATGTTTTTTTTGTAATCATTTTTATGAGGTAGTGTTATTATGAGTGTAACTATACTAACGGCTAGATTTAGAGTTTTGCGTTAGAAGGGGTGCGTTAGCTACGCGTGCTTTTTTTCCCCCGCACCTTTTAAATACCGCTGGTATTTAGAGTTCACAGAATGGCTGCGTTAGGCTCCAAAAAGGGAGAGTAGAGGCATATTTACCGCCACTGCAACTCTAAATACCAGCGGTGCTTACGGACACGGCCAGCTTCAAAAACGTGCTCGTGCACGATTCCCCCATAGGAAACAATGGGGCAGTTTGAGCTGAAAAAAAACCTAACACCTGCAAAAAGCAGCGTTCAGCTCCTAACGCAGCCCCATTGTTTCCTATGGGGAAACAGTTTCTAAGTCTGCACCTAACACCCTAACATGTACCCCGAGTCTAAACACCCCTAACCTTACATGTATTAACCCCTAATCTGCCGCCCCCGCTATCGCTCCCGCTATCGCTGGCCCCTGCATATTATTATTACCCCTAATCTTCTGCTCCGTACACCGCCGCAACCTACGTTATCCCTATGTACCCCTAATCTGCTGCCCCTAACACCGCCGACCCCTATATTATATTTATTAACCCCTAATCTGCCGCCCCCAATGTTGCCGCCACCTACCTACAATTATTAACCCCTAATCTGCCGACCGGACCTCACCGCTACTATAATAAAGTTATTAACCCCTAATCTGCCTTACTCCCGCCTCAATAACCCTATAATAAATAGTATTAACCCCTAATCTGCCCTCCCTAACATCGCCGACACCTAATTTCAATTATTAACTCCTAATCTGCCGACCGGACCTCACCGCTACTCTAATAAATGTATTAACCCCTAAAGCTAAGTCTAACCCTAACACTAACACCCCCCTAAGTTAAATATAATTTTTATCTAACGAAATAAATTATTTATTATTAAATAAATTATTCCTATTTAAAGCTAAATACTTACCTGTAAAATAAACCCTAATATAGCTACAATATAACAAATAATTATATTGTATCTATTTTAGGATTAATATTTATTTTACAGGCAACTTTGTATTTATTTTAACCAGGTACAATAGCTATTAACTAGTTAATAACTATTTAATAGCTACCTAGTTAAAATAATTACAAAATTACCTGTAAAATAAATCCTAACCTAAGTTACAATTAAACCTAACACTACACTATCAATAAATTAATTAAATAAAATACCTACAATTATCTACAATTAAACCTAACACTACACTATCAATAAATTAATTAAATAAAATGCCTACAAATAAATACAATTAAATAAACTAACTAAAGTACAAAACATAAAAAAAAGAACTAAGTTACAAAAATAAAAAAAATAATTTACAAACATTATAAAAATATTACAACAATTTTAAGCTAATTACACCTACTCTAAGCCCCCTAATAAAATAAAGCCCCCCCAAAATAAAAAAATGCCCTACCCTATTCTAAAATAAAAATTGAAAAGCTCTTTTACCTTACCAGCCCTTAAAAGGGCCTTTTGCGGGCATGCCCCAAAGAATTCTGCTCTTTAGCCTGTAAAAAAAACCATACAATACCCCCCCAACATTACAACCCACCACCCACATACCCCTAATCTAACCCAAACCCCCCTTAAATAAACCTAACACTAAGCCCCTGAAGATCTTCCTACCTTATCTTCACCACGCCGGGTATCACCGATCCATCCACAAGAGGCTCCGAAGTCTTCATCCAAGCCCAAGCGGGGGCTGAAGAGGTCCATCATTGGGCTGAAGAGGTCCATCATCCGGCTGAAGTCTTGATCCAAGCGGGGGCTGAAGATATCCATCATCCGGCTGAAGTCTTGATCCATGCAGGGGCTGAAGATATCCATCATCCGGCTGAAGTCTTGATCCAAGCGGGGGCTGAAGAGATCCATCATCCGGCTGAAGTCTTCTATCAAGCGGCATCTTCAATCTTCTTTCTTCCGGATCCATCTTCATCCCGCCGACGCGGAACATCCATCCTGGCCGACGACTTCCCGACGAATGACGGTTCCTTTAAGGATTCTATCAGCCAATCGGAATTAAGGTAGGAAAATTCTGATTGGCTGATGGAATCAGCCAATCAGATTCAAGTTCAATCCGATTGGCTGATCCAATCAGCCAATCAGATTGAGCTCGCATTCTATTGGCTGTTCCGATCAGCCAATAGAATGCGAGCTCAATCTGATTGGCTGATTGGATCAGCCAATCGGATTGAACTTGAATCTGATTGGCTGATTCCATCAGCCAATCAGAATTTTCCTACCTTAATTCCGATTGGCTGATAGAATCCTATCAGCCAATCGGAATTCGAGGGACGCCATCTTGGATGACGTCCATTAAAGAAACCGTCATTCGTCGGGAAGTCGTCGGCCAGGATGGATGTTCCGCGTCGGCGGGATGAAGATGGATCCGGAAGAAAGAAGATTGAAGATGCCGCTTGATAGAAGACTTCAGCCGGATGATGGATCTCTTCAGCCCCCGCTTGGATCAAGACTTCAGCCGGATGATGGATATCTTCAGCCCCTGCTTGGATCAAGACTTCAGCCGGATGATGGACCTCTTCAGCCCGATGATGGACCTCTTCAGCCCCCGCTTGGGCTTGGATAAAGACTTCGGAGCCTCTTGTGGACGGATCGGTGATACCCGGCGTGGTGAAGATAAGGTAGGAAGATCTTCAGGGGCTTAGTGTTTGGTTTATTTAAGGGGGGTTTGGGTTAGATTAGGGGTATGTGGGTGGTGGGTTGTAATGTTGGGGGGGGGTATTGTATGTTTTTTTTACAGGAAAAAGAGCAGAATTCTTTGGGGCATGCCCCACAAAAGGCCCTTTTAAGGGCTGGTAAGGTAAAAGAGCTTTTCAATTTTTATTTTAGAATAGGGTAGGGCATTTTTTTATTTTGGGGGCTTTGTTATATTATTAGGGGGCTTAGAGTAGGTGTAATTAGCTTAAAATTGTTGTAATATTTTTATAATGTTTGTAAATAATTTTTTTATTTTTTGTACTTTAGTTAGTTTATTTAATTGTATTTATTTGTAGGTATTTTATTTAATTAATTTATTGATAGTGTAGTGTTAGGTTTAATTGTAGATAATTGTAGGTATTTTATTTAATTAATTTATTGATAGTGTAGTGTTAGGTTTAATTGTAACTTAGGTTAGGATTTATTTTACAGGTAATTTTGTAATTATTTTAACTAGGTAGCTATTAAATAGTTATTAACTATTTAATAGCTATTGTACTTGGTTAAAATAAATACAAAGTTGCCTGTAAAATAAATATTAATCCTAAAATAGATACAATATAATTATTCGTTATATTGTAGCTATATTAGGGTTTATTTTACAGGTAGGTATTTAGCTTTAAATAGGAATAATTTATTTATTAATAAATAATTTATTTTGTTAGATAAAAATTAACTTAGGGGGGTGTGGTTAGACTTAGCTTTAGGGGTTAATACAGTTATTAGAGTAGCGGCGAGGTCCGGTCGGCAGATTAGGGGTTAATACTTGAAGTTAGGTGTCGGCGATGTTAGGGAGGGCAGATTAGGGGTTAATACTATTTATTATAGGGTTTTTGAGGCGGGAGTGAGGCGGATTAGGGGTTAATACATTTATTATAGTAGCGGTGAGGTCTGGTCGGCAGATTAGGGGTTAATAATTGTAGGTAGGTGGCGGCGACGTTGGAGGGGGCAGATTAGGGGTTAATAAATATAATATAGGGGTCGGCGGTGTTAGGGGCAGCAGATTAGGGGTACATAGGGATAACGTATGTTGCGGCGGTGTGCGGTCGGCAGATTAGGGGTTAAAAAAATGTATTAGAGTGGCGGCGATGTGGGGGGGCCTTGGTTTAGGGGTACATAGGTAGTTTATGGGTGTTAGTGTACTTTAGAGCACAGTAGTTAAGAGCTTTATGAACCGGCGTTAGCCCAGAAAGCTCTTAACTCCTGGCTTTTCTCTGCGGCTGGAGTCTTGTCGTTAGATTTCTAACGCTCACTTCAGCCAAGACTCTAAATACCAGCGTTAGAAATATCCCATTGAAAAGATAGGATACGCAAATGGCGTAGGGGGATCTGCGGTATGGAAAAGTCGCGGCTGGAAAGTGAGCGTTAGACCCTTACCTACACGACTCTAAATACCAGCGGTAGCCCAAAACCAGTGTTAGGAGCCCCTAACGCTGGTTTTGACAGCTAACGCAAAACTCTAAATCTAGGCGTATGTAATGTATTTTTGATGTGTTTTGTGCAACTTTTTAGGTTCGCAAAACAGTTAACCAGAGCTCTGAGGATGCTGTAATCATTCTAGCGTAAATCGTGATGGCACTCAAGGGATCGCATTTACTTTTAACTTGTAATACGAGAGGTAAGGCCAACAAGCGCAAACCCCCATGATAAACCCCTTTTTCCTCACATTTAAACAGTTGCACTTCACTCATGATCTGGCCCATTGTGTTTGTTGAATACGCATGTATAATTTAAGACAAATTTATACATGCATGCAGTCATTTCTTAAAGGTTTCTTGCCGCTGTATATATATGTATATTTCTATAAAAAATGCTTTTATATATTCAGTTATTTTTTCATATTCCTCACCTTCATTCTCCTGCTGCACCCTCACTGTTTTTAAGGTGCGAGCATGACTGACAGGAATTACGTGTGCTAGCACTGAATGCCATTCACCAGATTTATAGTGTGGCTGGAAAGGGGTGAAGAAAAAATCAAGTAATTGGTATGAGAATAAAAGTTATTTTTTATGGCCTAGAGTCATTATTTAAATAAAAAATGTATAGCGGTGTATATAGTAATGTCACCTAGATTCTACAGGTAGGTTTCTCTTATCTGCTGTCAAAATCTATGGCCTTGCTTCCATTGAGTTGTTAAAAATTGAGCCGTAAGCTATCGAAGTTCCCGACAGCTAAAAGTAATTTGCAGCTACATTTTAGTACCAGGTTTTCATTTAAATATCTTTTTGTCTAGATGTAAGTTAACATTGTGTTAACGTTTCCATCCAACATTGGATTTCTTGAAAATCAAGTTAGTTGCTATGGTAACCCGACCTTACACTATAAAATTTACATTTAACGTCTGTGCTCCTTACCCGTGATCACCTCTAAAGAGAAACAAAAACAAAGATACTCTTATTTATAATGCATATTTTTTTAACGATAAGCAAATACTATTTTTTATTGTAATTATAGTTTCCAGTTTATTAATATATGTAATATGTATTGCTGCCCTAGGCATAGGTCTAGTTTGAATTCTGTAGATATGTGCTTGCATATATTTTATATTTAAAGGGACAGTCTAGGCCAAAATAAACTTTCATGATTCAGATAGAGCATGTATTTTTAAACAATTTTCCAATTTACTTTTATCACCAATTTTGCTTTGTTCTCTTGGTATTCTTAGTTGAAAGCTTAACCTAGGAGGTTCATATGCTAATTTCTTAGAGCTTGAAGCCCACCTCTTTCAGATTGCATTTTAACAGTTTTTCACCACTAGAGGGTGTTAGTTCACATATTTCATATACAGGTAGATAACACTGTGCTCGTGCACGTGAAGTAATCTGGGAGCAGGCACTGATTGGCTAGACTGCAAGTCTGTCAAAAGAACTGAAAAAAGGGGCAGTTTGCAGAGGCTTAGATACAAGATAATCACAGAGGTTAAAAGTGTATTAATATAACTGTGTTGGTTATGCAAAACTGGGAAATGGGTAATAAAGGGATTATCTATCTTTTAAAACAATAAAAATTCTGGTGTAGACTGTCCCTTTAAATACATAGTGATATTTCCATAAAAACATAAGTAAAACTATTCCTATAAATGGGACAATAAATATTACATATTACAATTTATGTGAACATGAAACACTTGCATTATTTGTAAGTTTTAAAATGTCAATGGGAAATAGGTCTCAAAAAGCTCCTTTTTCCTCTTCTACACCTAGTTGAGCTAGGTGTAATTGTTATCAATGTATCGATAGCCTTATGACAGTGTATGAGCCCTATGTTTCTTCTTTCTTTTTTTTAAAAATATATATTTTATTGAGTTCCAACAAAGAGATATACAATTGTATGTTGATTGGAAAAAAAGGATGCTGTACAGAATCAACAAAAAAAAAAAAAGTAAATATCAAACATTTCATAGTGTTCAATGTTTTACATAATAAAATGTAGTTAAAATATCATATTTTTCATCATGTCAATATACACTCTCGTACGACACCTACAGGCTTCAAACTATCCTTCTGTAGTCATACAATACGCCTTGTTGGAGATTTTCATAACAAGAAAACAAAAAACGGAAAAAATAGGAATAGACCAGAAATAAAGAAAAAAAAAAAAGAGAGAAACTTTCCTCTTTGCGCTCCCCACTCTGGTAGTAATACCATAGTCTCAAAAAGAAGAAAAAATACAAAAAAAACAACCTCACAAAACAGAAAGGAGTAAGGGCTGTTAGTATACCAGAGGAAATTCTGCTATTATAATTGCATTCATTAGGTATTCAGTAGCCCGGAATGGGTAAATCTTTTTTTTTTGTGTTATATGATTTGATGAAAATACCCCATTTTTTACATAGTTCCAATATCATGTGATTGAATAACTTTATTTTAAATTCTGCTATAGTGGTTTTTTCTTTTGAAATCCATTTCTTTCCTAAGATATGGTGAGTCCACAATGTCATCAATTACTAGTGGGGGACTATCACTCCTGGCCAGCAGGCGGCGACAAAGAGCACCACAGCAAAGCTGTTAAGTATCACTCCCCTACCCATAATCCTCAGTCATTCTCTTTGCCTCTGTCAATGGAGGAAGTGAAGTTTGGTGTCTGAAGAAATGAATTCCTTTTTTGGGATATTTTTCCCTGCAAGCAAGGATTTGGGTCTAGCTGTAGCCCACGTCAATCTCTGCTGCAGAGTAGTGGTGGCTTTTAAGCAGTTAGGAAGTTGTAAGGTGGTGCTTACTTTGTTTCCTAACATATTACTGTCCTAGGTATAGAAAGCCAGAGTTGGTCACTCTGTTCTTTCTTTTCTCTACAGGTCTCTGTAAGGAGTTTGTGTCCTTTCACACCTTGTGAGCTGTCTTCCTGCCGGACAGCTAGACTGCAGGTAAGTGTTTTTTTGTCTTCTAGGTATTGGAGACTTTGCACTTTAGAAGATTCATTATTTAAATACTGCAGTTTTCATTATGTGTTTTAGTAATCCTTTAAATAGGATTCCGTAGGCAGTATGCAGGCACTATGTGATTAGGGGTTATTTTTCCCTTATCTGGGAAGTATGCTTTTTGCACTGTGTTTTTATGCATGATTTTTGGGACTGGGTGCTGCTTGGAGATATTTATTGGCGGCAATGTTTTGTTTGTTTATGTTAGTAATGGTGTTGATATGTTCTTTTTCGGATTGATCGCATTTTCTTGTCTGCGCTTTTCCGGATGTGCTGATCATGTGATCTTTGTGTTTCCGTTATACGGAACGGATCAGCGTCTCTGTGTTGTTTCTACAGTCTGTCTCAGTGTATGTGCAGTTGCGTGTTGATCTCTGTGTCCTCTTTAAGTCTCCTGGAGTTGCGGTAGGTACCTCAGCTCTGCTGAGGTGTAGAGGTTCTCAAGTTTTAGTTTTTATAACACTTTTTGTTTTTAGGTCTCTCTTAAAGTGACAGTTGTTCATTATTCAATTTTTTCCCCCTTTTTTCCTGGGGTTTTGATATTTCTAAGCTATGGACATGGATAATGATTATATTGTTTTTAATAAATGTTTATTATGTTTAGAGTCACAAATTGTTTCTCCTTTGCAATTTTGTACTACTAGTTTAGCTAGAACGCTACAATGTAAAGAACAATTATTGCCTTATGAGCCTAATGTCTCTCAGGATGATGCTGTTCAGGCAATGCTGCAGCCTTCTCCTCAAACGTCCCAAGCCTCTATGGCATCACATGCAGTGCCCTGTGGTTCCTCTCAACCTCCTGGTGGGGTATATTTGGCTGCAGATTTCACCGTACAGATATCTTTTGCGGTATCTGCAGCATTATCTGCTTTTCTTGTTTTAGGATAACGCAAAAGGAAAACTAAACTCTTAATAGATAGTAAGGTGCCTGTTTCAGCTGCTATTATACAGGTTTATCTTCCTCATAACTCTAGGGAAGACGTTACCCCAGTTCCTTCTGAGAGTGAAATCTCAGATTCTGACAGTTTTAATCTTTTGTCTGAGGTGAAAGAAGTAAACTTTAGGTTTAAGCTTGAACACCATGTTTTAATAAAGGAGGTATTGGCTATGTTGGATGATTCTGACTCTCCTGTTGGGGTTAACCCTAAGACATCTAGTAAGCTTAATAGATTTTATGATGTCCCTTCCTCTGTGGAAGTATTTCCTGTTCCAGAGCGTGTGACTGAGATTATTACGCAGGAATGGGAAAAACCAGGGATTCCTTTCTACCCGTCTTCAGTTTTTTTTATTAAAGATTCTTGGCGCACAGTGCCTAAAGTAGAAGGTGCTATTTCTTCTCTGGCTAAGATAACTACAATCCCTATAGAGGATAGTTGCTCTTTTAAGGATCCAATGGACAAGAAGCTGGAGGCATATTTATAAAATATGTATGTGCAACGAGGTCTTCAATGGCAACCTGCAGTTTGTATTGCCACAGTGACAAGTGCAGCATCTTATTGGTGCAATGCTTTGTCTGAATCTATTTTAGAGGAAACTTTGTTGGAGGAAATTCAGGATAGGATTAAGGCTCTTAAGCTAGCCAATTCTTTTATTTCTGATGCTAACATGCAAGTTATTAAATTGGGTCCAAGATGTCTAGTTTCTCTGTCTTGGCCTGCAGGGCTTTGTGGCTTAAATCTTGGTCAGCTGATGTTTCCTCCAAGTCTAAGCTTTTGGTGCTTCCTTTCAAGGGTAAGACTTTGTTTGGGCCTGGACTGGCAGAAATAATATCTGATATCACTGGTGGAAAAGGATCTTTTCTACTGCAAGACAAGAAGATTAGATTTAAAGGACGACAAAGTGATTTTCGTTCCTTCATAATGTCAAATGTCAAAATTCTTCCTCTTCTGCTTCCAAACAGGAGCAATCTAAGTCTTCTTGGAGACCCAGTCAGTCCTGGAATAAGGGTAAGCAATCTAAGAAACCCACTGCTGTTTCTAAGTCAGGATGATGGGTCGGCCCTCGGTTCGGAATCAAATAAAGTGGGGGGCAGACTTTCCCTGTTTTGTCAGGAGTGGTTACAAGATCTTGGGGCTGTGGGCATTGTTTCTCAGGGTTACAAAATAGAATTAAAATTTCTCCCTCCCAGGGACAAATTTCACCTCTCAAGGTTGTCTGCAAATCAGGTAAAAAGAGAAGCATTCTTGAGCTGCTTTCAGAATCTCTCTGGGAGTGATTGTTCCAGTTCCAGTGAAGGAACAGGGTCTAGGTTTCTATTCAAATCTGTTTGTGGTTTCCAAAAAAGAGGGAACTTTTTGTCCCATTTTAGAACTAAAGTGTCTCAACAAGTTTCTCAGGGTGCCGTCCTTCAAAATAGAGATCATTCAGTTCATTTTTCCTTTGGTCCAAGAGGGTCAGTTCATGATGACCAAAGACCTGAATAACACATATCTTCATGTCCCCATTCACAGGGATCATCACAAATGTCTGAGATTCGCTTTTCTAGACAAACATTTTAAACTTGTGACTCTTCCGTTTTGGCTTTGCTACAGCTCCCAGAATTTTTTCAAAGGTTCTGTGGGCTCTCTTGGCAGTGATCAGGTCTCTGGGAATTGCAGTGGTGCCTTACTTAGATGACATATTGGTTCAGACGCCATCTTTTCAACAAGCAAGCTCTCATACAGAGATCTTGTTGTCTTTTCTACGTTCCCATGTTTGGAAAGTGAATCTGGGAGAGAGTTCCCTTGTTCCAGCTACAAGGGTGGTGTTCTTAGGGACTATAATAGATTCCCTATCTATGAACATTTTTCTGACAGAGGTTCAAGTCCATGACCCCACCCTTAAATTTAAGACGGTTATTTTTTACTAAATCTCAGGCACCTCTACGCCTTTGTGTTATTCCTTTTTCCATTTCCCTTCTTTCAAATGACTGGGGATTATGGGTAGGGGAGTGATACTTAACAGCTTTGCTGTGGTGCTCTTTGCTGCCTCCTGCTGGCCAGTAGTGATATTCCCCCACTAGTAATTGAGGACGTCGTGGACTCACCATATCTGGAAAGAAAGAAATTTATCAGGTAAGCATACATTTTGTTTTTTTCAAGATCATGTATCTGGCAATTATAATAACCATATTAATAAACATTCTCTCTTTATATCTTATACCTTTTTGGAGTAGAAAAAATATGTGCTCCCGATCAATTTTAATATCCTGCTTAACAATTTTGGATGTCCAAAAACATATTTTCTTCCAAAATTGGATAATATATGGACATTCCCAGAAATAGTGGACAATATCTGCCCACACACCAGAACATTTTATACATTTATTAGCAACTTTTTTACTCCACTTAGACATAACTGCTGATGTCAAATATATTTGATGTAATGGGGCATATGTATCAAGGTCTGGCAGACCTGATCCGACACTGGGGATCAGGTCCGCCAGACCTCGCTGAATACGGCGAGCAATGCGCTCACCGTATTCAGCATTGCACCAGCAGCTCACAAGAGCTGCTGGTGCAACGCTGCCCCCTGCAGACTCACGGCCAATAGGCCGCCAGCAGGGGGGTGTCAGTCAACCCGATTGTACTCGATCGGGTTGATTTCCGCCGATGTCTGTCCGTCTGCTCAGAGCAGGTGGACAGGTTATGGAGCAGCGGTCTTTGTGACCGCTGCTTCATAACTGCTGTTTCTGGCAAGCCTGCAGGCTCGCCAGAAACACGGGGCATCAAGCTCCATTCGGAGCTTGAAACATATGCCCCAATATGTTTAGATGTGACTCTCTAAAATAGCTAGATTTCACTAGGTTCTCCAATCTGGAAATACTTGACTGAATTTTGTCTGTATTGATTTCTAAAAAACCTTATATATGCCATATTTAATACTAAATGCTTTAAGTTATCTCTACCCTCTTTATCAATTAAAGTTACATACCAATTTTTAATAGAATAATTCCCCTTCTATATCTGTTCAGGTTATCCGTAATTAGTGCCCAGCTCCAGTCTTCCCCATTTAAAAGACGTAATTTATTCACTAAACTCCTTAATTGGAGGTACGCAAAAAAGTAATTCATATGAATACCAAATTCATTTCTGAGATCTCTGAATGTTTTTATTACTGATCTGTCATCAAAAATGTGCGCAATATATATTAGACCCTTCCTTTTCCATCTATGGAATACTTCAGACTTTAAAGCTTCAATAAATAGAGGGTAACCAGTAATTGTAATATACTTCGAAACTAGATAATTCAAACCAATGATCTTACAGTATTGCCTTAATAGGCCTTAATAATACCCTGAATATCGTTAATATTTTTTTAAACTTTTGGTATATCCTTCTTCTCTGTACGTAGCAGTGCTTTTAGAGAGTACGTTTTCACCACTTCATCCTCCAGTTTCCTAGGAGTATAATATTCAACATCTAATAACCATTCAGCTGCTAGTTTTACTTAACATGATGTTATTTTCCTAAATCTGGAAATGCAAGCCCGTCAGATTCTTTAGCCTGTGAGAGTTTCTTCAATGAGTATTTCTTTCTCTTATCACCCCAAAAAAGCTCTAACATACATTTATTAAGGACATTTCTTCTTAATTATAAATGGTAAGTTTTGTAGTATGTATAATACATTTGGAAATAATTTTATTATAACCAGATTAATTTTACCCGTTAATGAAATTGGAAGATGTTTCCAAACACTTATATATTCTTGTATTTTTAGCAATACAGGTTTAAAATTGTCCTCATACCAATCTGTTGGATTCCTACTCAAACATATACCCAGATATGAAATGTTGTTGACTATTTTGAAAGGGCTTACTTTAATTGATTTCCTGGATTTTTTAGGCCATAAAAGCTCAGACTTCTTGATGTTTACTTGGTATCCTGAAAAGGAGCTATAATTTTTAATAGTTTCCATTAATATATGAATATTCTTGCTTGTGTTACTAACAAAAATGAATACATTGTCTGCGTAGAGCAAGACTTTTTCTTCAATATTCGTACAGAGAACTCCCTCTATTACCTTCCGCAATTTTATTGCTAGTGGCTCGATAGCTATATTGTAAAGTAAGGGTGATAGAGTGCCTCCCTGTCTTGTTCCCCTTTTGAGGACCACTTCTGGATAATCTAGGCCATTTACTGATATTATTGAATTGGGATTAGTGAATATTGTTTTTATATACCTTGTGATATTCCCTGCAAACCCAAATTTTTCTAGCGATGTGATCATGGCTATATCTGAATCATCTTGCTTATCTTTTTTATTTCAAAAATAAACTAAAATAATGCAGGCTTTTCTAATATTAAGCAATGAGCTTCTATTATTCATAAACCCAATTTGATCAGAATTAATTAACTCGCATAAGACTCTCTTCAGTCTCTCAGCTATTATCGAAGCTAATATCTTATAGTCTAAATTTAATAGGGAAATCGGTCTATAAGCATCTAATTGTTCAGGATCTTTCCCTTTCTTGAAAATTAATATAGTAACAGCTTTGGTAAAATTATTTGACATAAGACCCTTATCTATATAATTTTATAGAATTCTGCAGGAAGTTGGTCAGGTCCTGATGCTTTATTTAAATAATTTCTTTAAATTAGCTTTCTTAATTGCTGACTCAATTTCCTCTTCTAGTACAGTTCTTCTAATTTATCAATGTATCAATTGCAAGAGTAGGATTCTCTATATTATTCCAAAAATATGTTTTCTTTTGAAAATCAATTGGGTTAGCACTGTAGAACTTTTGGAATAACTTATTAAATGCATCACAGACTTCTTCAGAATATTCTTGTTCCCCATTCATATCAGATTAATTGTATTAGACTTTTTGTTAGTTTTGACAGCCTTAACCTTAGCTAAAAAAAACTTCCCAATTTATTAACAAATTTCATAATTTTTTTTAGACTTCACATCTTCCCTGTAAGATTCTTGTAGGAATAAAAATAGTCCCTTTCTTGTTTAAATTCAATATATCTATCCCAATTAGTTTTAGAGGGAATTTGAAGATATTTGTTATATGCATTATTTAATTGATTGGAGAGTTGTGTTTCTCTTGCTTTCTTTTCCTTCTTCCAACTAGCCATAAAACTTAGTATCTCACCTCTTAAGACAGCTTTAGCTGATTCCCACAGAATCTCTATCCTTGATTAAAACTTAAAAACTCACTCCATTTCCCTTTTAGCCATGTCTCAAAAACCTGATTCTTATACATATATTTGGGGGAAAAGAAATTATGTTTATTACCAACTGTATAGAGACTTGAATTAACTATTTTTAAAGTGATAGGACCATGAGCTGATATAATAAAATCTTTTAGTCTCAGACTCCCTTTATTAAGAAGAGAGTCTGAGACTAAAATTAAATTAATCCTGGATAAAAAGTTATGATTTAGACATACAAGTATACCTTCTTTCATCTGGGTTCTGAGATTTCCATATATCATTCAATTTAAGGTTTTTCTTAAAAATGTGTATGATCTTATTTTATTTCTTCATTTTATAATCCATACTTCTACCCATAGTACTCTTCCTATCAATAGGAAATTTGGATGTTAAATTAATTAGTTGGGTTTCAATAAAGTCCAGAAGTACTGCTTGTAACTGTGCTCAGAGTTCCGAATCCAGTCTATTCGGACCATACACATTACATATTGTGAATAGCCTTTCATTTATTTCTATCTTAACTATAACATAACGTGAATTCACGTCAAAGATAGATTCTATTATTTTATATGTGACATTTTTATTAAATAGGATAGACACTCCTTTCTTTCTAGTGGAACATGGGGTGGCACACACATCTCCGACCCATTTGCACTTAAGTTTTTTTTTAATTCAGATTCTGAAAGTCTGATTTCTTGCAAACAAGCAATATCGGAATTAAGTTTTTTAAAGTGCTTAAGTATTGCTTTCCTTTTAATAGGGGAGGAGATGCCTCCCACATTCCACAAGGTAATATTCAACACTTTAGCCATATGTTAATATATAGAGACTATAGACTCCCTCCAAAGTCACACAGAGAAGAAAGGGCAGAGAGAGAAGACAAAAAAGGGGGAAGATACAAATTAAAAACACGCTCCAGCTGAGCCTTCATTTTATAGTCTATTTCCATATTACAGTTAATCTTATCCTTGTTGTTTAAGGAGACCAAAAGCATCTTCACTATTATGGAATATCTTAATTCCTTCCTTTGTTTCTATCTTTAAGACAGCTGGGTAAACCCCATATGCCTTTATACCTTTTTGAATAAATTATGAACAAAGTAGAGACATTGCTTTTCTCTTTTGTGCTGTTTCCATCGAAAAATCCTGAAATATCATTACCCTGTTACCTTATGATACCAGAGGGTCAACCAATTTTTTATAGTGACTGAGAATTTCTGCCTTATCCTTAAAGTTGAACAGTTTAGCTATTATAGGTCTAGGGTACTGTCTATTAGATACATTAAGTTGTGTGTCACTAGTTCTATATCCAAGTCTATGGACTTGTTCTCTTGCTTGCATGCCAAGCCATTTAGGCAACTCTCTTGTTATTAAACCCTCTAGCTCTGGCTGCTGAATTTTTTCAGAGAGACCTAAGATTTTAATATTATTCCTTCTTGGTCTGTTCTCTGACTGTTCTGCTCTTTCCTGTAATTTAGCAATTTTAGATGTTAAGTTATCAATTAGGCTCCCTTTTGCATTCATTTGATCTTCCAGATCGGAAATTCTCTTTTCTGCTTCTTTGAATCTGCTATTGAATTGTTTTAAATTGTTTGATAGAATGGATATATCTTTCCTAAGATTATCAAATTGTGGTATCATCAAAGTTGATATCTGTGTAATTAGTGCTTATGTGTCATTATTAGTTATCACCGTATTACTAGAGTCTAAACTTTCTGAACTATTTTCAAGAGTATTTTTACTTCTGTTTCTGTCTCTATTTTTTGCTGCCATTATTGGCAATTTGTCTTTGAAATTATGTACAAATTTCTCCATATAAATGTGTTCTTTGAACCAATAATTGAGGGTAGGGAAATGTGAGTGCTGGGCAATTGTCCACATGTGCAGTGGTGGGAATAAAGTAAGTGATCTGGTAAAAAAAAGAAAAAAAGGTGTAGTGAGGGAATATCAGAAAAAAACAAAGACAATCTAATGTGTAGATTGAGTGGCCTCGATAATTTACCTTATCTGAAAAGTGAGAATTGTGGTGAAAGAATATCTATTTGTGTGTACGCCAACTATAGGTTCTTTATTCTATTATAGAATTGGATAACGGTTATAGACTGATTATATCAACGACTCTCTAGACTTTAGATATTGCACTAGAAAGCAATCCTATCCTATTGATAAGGAAACACTTTAGCAACCGCTGCCTCTTTTTACCTTAGTATTACAAGCTTAACTAAGTTCTTTACTAAAATGAACATTCTTTTTTAAATGCTTAAAGCCCATAACAGGAAAACTAATCATCAGTTTTCTTTACTAGGATACATGCATTTTATAATATCGTAGTCTCCAATACAACCCGCCATGTTTCATTTACTGATACCTAATAGACAGCTATATATAACATGGTATAAATCAAGCATTTATAATCATTTTACATTTTATCCTTCCCTTTCTCCTTTATCTTTCCTCTTTCTTCCTTTTTTTTCCCAGCAACTTGCTAAGTTTATTTCAGCAAACATGAAAACAAGACCCCCATGCACAACAAATATCAATTTTAAAGCTGTATCTTTATCCTCTAATCAAGAATAGATAGAGATTTACAGATCATCAGTCTTACAAGAGTATACGATCATATCATGCTTTAGCCATGAATTTTCCTATTTGCATTAACACAGCTTACAGTTAGTTCGTTTTATTTTAGATCATATAGCAAACGATACAGGTCCCGTTGCAAGATGACTCAAGGTACCCAATTGCTTTATATCCTTGTGACTTTCAGCAGATTTCCCTTAAGAGTAAATGTATCCAATTAAGAACTACAAATACAAATATACACTTCTTCACTTAAACTGGATCCGACGCACATTACTTTTGACACCTGCGCTGATCTGCCTTGACCAGCCTCACATAGCCAGTAAGTGTGATCTAGATTTCACAGATAAATTATCCAATTTAAGGCAGCTTACTCATAGTATACAACATCACAATTCAAGCAGAAAAACTTTTATGACCAGCCTGTAGTTCCTCTCAGCGCCTACTCATTCGCTAGGAACAGACATGAGGTATAATTTAAGTACCAGAGTGCAATAACATAGTTGACAATAAATGACATTAATAGCTTATAGCGTATGTTTACGTATCAATCCCATCAATACTTATACGCCACTTGGGCTTCATGGACAAGTGAGCAATGTAACTTGAAGTGTAAGCGTCTTCACTGGGGGCTGTGTTATCTCCCACTCTCATTTACCCAACATATATGAACGTACTGTTGTCAACTTTACGTCTGTCAGGCTAACCCCAGACTTACAGGCTCTACATTCAAAACTCCTCCTTCAAACCTCCCCATGCATCAGCAGATTAAAGCTCTTCAGTGTATATTCAATATTAGAAGTTTGCCAACAACAGACAACTTATACTTGAATCGCCTCCTTCACTGGGATTGCTTGGGCATAAGCATTTAATACACCTGATCCCTGCAACCCAGACTTATAGTAAATCACTGAGTATACTCCCTTCAAACATCTCCTCCAATCCTCTCCTGTACTTTACCACATTTCCATCGGTTATTATTGAGCCAAAACCGAGAAATAGCAGATTGCCAGTACTTGAGTCAGCTTCTTCACTGGGTTTACACATAAACCTCTATTTAACTTAGCCAGCCCATTATCCTCAGACTTATAGCTACACTCTAAGTATATCATACAGCGAACAGTCCTCTGCTATAATTATGGCACTTATCTGTATGGAGAATTGTGGCTGTCTTGCTGTTAACAGTTATTTCACTGAGCTGAATTTTTCTACATGTTTATCATTGTAGATGTTCTATTTGTAAATGTAGCTTTTATAATAAACACTCACTTTCAAGACTTAACATCACTTACCTGCTATTGTCAAGATCAGGAGAAGGTTCCTTCTCAGACGATTGCAGTGTTTTGTCCAGCATGTTTTTGGAATTTCTTCTAAGCTGATATGGTTTCCGTCAGATGTTGGAATCTCAATGTGATTGGTCATTCTAGATATGCTAATGAACACAATTCGTTGAGCAACCTGTGGCAAAAATATATTGTCAAGTAACTAATATGACTTATTCTATGTGATCTTTACATGCTAGTTATTAGTATATAGTTGTATAAATAATTATCCATATTAAAAAAACATGAATATGCATGTATATACAAATTTAAATAAATCAATACATTTCATGGTGAAATCCTGCCAGATACATATTGCTAATCCCAATATATTCAAAAAAATACTTATATCCATGATTGAAGTGCACTGATGGAAATTTAAACTTTGACTATTATATCTCTTTAAACAAACATGAAAGTCAGACATAGGGGCCAAATTATCAAGGGCCGAATGGCCCTGAATAGCCCTGTTTCCGCGCAAGCCTTCAGGCACACCGGAAACAGGAGTTAAGAAGAAGTGGTCTTAACATGTCCGCCTCCTCTGAGGCTGCGGACATCAATCCACCCGATCCCATATGATCGGGTTGATTGACACCCCCTGATATAGGCCGATTGGCCGCAAATCTGCAGGGGGCGACATTGCACAAGCAGTTCACTAGAACTGCTTGTTCAATGTTAAATGCCAACAGCGTATGCTGTCTGCATTCAGCGATGTCTGGCGGACATGATATGCTACAGCGTATTATGTCCACCAGGCATTGATAAATCGGCCCCTTAAACTTTAAAGGTTTAAACAGAGCATGAAATTTTAAGAGCTGTTTCAGATTACCTCAATTATCAAATTTATTTAGTTCTCTTGGCATCCTTGTTAAAAAATGTAACTAGGTAGGCTCAGAAGCAGCAATGCACTATTGAGGAATGGTGGCACTGGTAACACACATATGTTTTTTGTCATTGGCTCACCAGATGTGTTTATTATCTTTTGACTTGCATTTTACCCAATTAGTGCTGTGTTATGCTAACTCTTAAATAAGTCCACAGGCGTGAGTTAAATGTTATCTATAAGGCCCACATGAACTAGCAGTCTCCTGTTGTGAAAAGCAAATTAAAAAGCATGTGATAAGAGGCTGTCTATAGTGGCTTAGAAACAGGCAGACATTTAGAGGTTTAAATGTTATAAAGTATATTAATATAACAATGTTGGTTGTGCAAAGCTGGGGAATGGGTAGTAAAGGCGTTATCTATCTTTTTAAACAATAACAATTTTAGTGTTGACTGTCCCTTTAAGTATAACAATGCAATAGACGTATTAATTACCATCCAAATCACCAATTTGTATATTATTTTCTATGGATACCATATGCTTGATGATTAAGGTCTCTGTATTATAGGGCCCAATTATCTAAAGGTTTCTTGGCTTGCAAGAATCTCTAAGAAGTCTGGCCAGTACTATGAAGCCCCTGGTGTAATTCTCCAATGCCAGTTTTTAACTTGAGAACAGCACGTCTCGCAAAAGAGGCATTTCCTGAATTTTCTTTTGTTATTCAGAGAAAGCATGCAATTTTAAACAACTTTCCAATTTATTTCTATCATCTCATTTTTTAATGTTCTCTTAGTATCCTTTTGTTTAAAAGCATATCTAGGTAGGCTCAGGAACTGTTGATTGGTGGCTACACATGTATGCCTCATGTTATTGGGTCACCCATGTGCATTGATGTTTCTTCAACAAAAGATACTAACATAAGGAAGCAAAATAGAAAGTAGATGTAAATTTGATGTTTAAATATGTATTCTCTATCTAAACAATGAAAGGAAAAAATTGGGTTTCATGTCCCTTTAATTTTCTCACAGACCTCACCACCTTATAATAATTGACATGTGACTTTCATGTTTATTATTTGATGTGTATTGGGGACATAGTGTGCCTAGGAATTTACTAGGAGCCCTTTTATGGTTTCTATGTATTATTGTTATGGGACTTGTATTTCACTTATATTTTATTAGCATAGCACAGCACAGTATGGGCAATCATTTATCAGGTAAGCATAAATTATGTGTTTATGGAAAAATTAAAAATAATTTTGAAATTACACAGGAAAAACTATTTAATACATAGAGTATAAATAATAATACAATTATACTGCATATGCCAAAAAATGCTGTGAAACACTTAGAATATGAAATTGAACTGTATTGTTTTCATTATAATAAAATGTTCATGGGTATAGTTGAAACTTCTCAGTGAGGTCTGGGGTAATTCTCTATATATTTTCCCTCTGTAGAATTCAGTGTTTTATCAGTGTCAAGATTGTGTAAAAAAATAAAATAAATAAAATCATTACCATTATATAAAAAATATTGATATGCAAATAAAGGCAATTCTAATTCTTCCACAATAATATCAACTACAAGCTGGATATTCAATCACCTCCAGAAATCAAGGACTGTTAGGCATTATCACGTACAATCCTTTTCAGCTTTAAGGGGACAATAAAAACTAGAACTATGCAGGGAAGAAAATCATAATTTATGCTTACCAGATAAATTCCTTTCCTTCCTGGCAGGGAGATTCCACAACTTAATTCCTTACTGTTGGGAAATACAACACCTGGCCACCAGGAGGAGGCAAAGACACCCCTGCCAAAGGCTTAAATATCCATCCCACTACCCCTATCACCCAGTCATTCTGCCGAGGGAACAAGGAAAAGTAGGAGAAACATCAGGGTATAAGGGTGCCAGAAGAAATAATATAAAAAGGGACCAGCCCATCAAAAAATAAATTACGGACGGGGTCGTGGACGCTCCCTGCCAGGAAGGATAGGAATTTATCTGGAAGCATAAATTATGTTTTTCCTTCCATAAGACAGGGAGAGTCCACGACTTCATTCCTTACTGTTTGGAAAACTATACCCAAGCTCCAGAGGACACTGAATGAATAACGGGAGGGAACAAAAAAGAGGGGGACCCTATTCTGAGGGCATCACAGCCTGCAAAACTTTTCTCCCGAAAGCTGCTTCTGAAGCAAACACATCAAAATTTAGAAAAAGTGTGTAAGGAGGACCAGGTAGCCGCCTTACAAATTTGATCCATAGAGGCTTTGTTCTTAAAAGCCCAGGAGGAAGCCACTGCTCTAGTGGAATGAGCTGTTATCCTCTCAGGAGGATGTCGCCCCACGGTCTCATAAGCTAAGCGGATGACACTCCTCAACCAGAAAGATAGGGAAGTCGTAGTAGCCTTCTGTCCCTTACGCTTCCCCGTATAGATGATAAACAAAGAGGAAGATTGTCTGAATTCCTTAGCAGCCTGTGCTGAAGAAGGATTAGGACACAAGGAAGGAACAATTGCTTGATTAATGTTACAGTCCAATACCACCTTAGGGAGGAACCCTAATTTAGTACGTAAAACCCCCTTATCAGCATGGAAAACAAGATAAGGGGAATCACATTGTAAAGCAGAAATCTCAGAAACTCTGCACACAGAGGCAATAGCCAGCAAAAAAAGAACCTTCCAAGATAACAATTTAATGTCAACAGTATGCATAGACTCAAACAGAGCCTGCTGCAAAACACTAAGAACAAGATTTAGGCTCCAAGGCAGAGCCCCGTCTAAACACAGGTCTGATCCTAGTCAGAGCCTTTACAAAGGACTGCACATCTGGAAGCTCAGCCAATCTCTTGTGCAATAACTCCGACAGGGCCGATATCTGTCCCTTTAAGGAACTAGCAGATAGACCCTTCTCCAGTCCAACCTGGAGAAAAGATAAAATTCTGGCAACCTTAACCTTATGACAGGAAAAGCCACGCTCTTCACACCAGTACAAGTAAGTCCTCCACACTTTATGGTAAATACGACGAGTAACTGGCTTACGAGCTTGAACCAGAGTGTTGATACCACTCTCAGAGAACCCTCTCTTGGCTAAGACTAAGCTTCAATCTCCATACAGTCAGCCTCAGAGAATATAGATTTTGATGAACAAAGAACCCTGTATCAGCAGATCTCTGTGACAAGGTAACCTCCACTGAGGAGATGAGGACATCCCCACCAGATCCGCAAACTATGTCAAAATCTCCCAGGATGGTCTCAAGAAGCATGTGCCTTGGGACAGATAATTTGGACAGAGCCACCAAGAAAGCGAGTCTCTCGACAGGTTGTCCTGCATGATCTGTTGAGACGGATCTGAATGGTCGCTGTTCCATTGTCTCAGCATGCATAGTTGTAAGGGTCTGAGATGGAATTGGGCAAAAGGAATGATGTCTATACAGGACACCATGAGTCCGATCACCTCCATACACTGAGCCACTGAGGGTCTCAAGGAGGTATACAAAAGACAGCAGCACCAATTCTTCACCGCAAAGTTATGTGTTTATTGGGACATAACCAACATAGTACAATGACGTTTCGGTCTACCCAACCTTAATCATGTTGCATCAAGGAGGCCTGAAGGGCAAGACATGCAGAAGATAGCTTGCAACATCTCCGATCTGTGAGGAATATTCTCATGGATATGGAGTCTATTATTATCCCCAGTAAATTTTCCCTTGTACTTGGAGCAAGAGAACTCTTTTCCAAGTTTATCTTCTATTCATGATCTCAAAGAAGATAGAGAGGGGACTCCAAATGTTCTTCCGCTAGACAAAAAGATGATTCCTGTACCAAGATTTCACCCAGGTAAGGTGCTACTGCAATACCTCGTGTTCTGGCAATGGCTAGAAGAGCCCCCAGAACCTTCAAAAATATTCTCGGAACAGTAGCTAGGCCAAATGGAAGAGCTATGAACTGGAAGTGCTGGTCCAGAAAGGCATACCTCTGGAACTGAAAATGTTTCCTGTGTATCGGGACATGAATGTATTCATCCTTCAGGTCTATTGTGGTCATAAACTGTCCTTCCTGAACCAGAGGAATCATTGACCTATTGTCCCCATCTTCAAAGAGTGAACACTCAGAAACTTGTTTAGGCACTTTAGGTCCAAAATTGGATGAAAAGTTCCCTCCTTCTTTGGAACCACGTAAAGGTTTGAATAAAACCCCAAACCTCTTTCTGCTGTAGGTACCAGGACAATTACTCCTAGAGAGGAGAGATCCTGTACACAACCTAAGAAGGCAGCCCTCTTTTCTGGTCTTGTAGACAGAATGGAGAGTAGGACTCTGCCCCTGGGTGGATGAAACTTGAATCCTATCCTGTATCCTTGAGATACAACTTTCAGGACCCGAGGATCCTGTACATCCTGGAACCAAGTGTCTAACAAAAAGAGACAGTCTGCCCCCTACTCGATCTGATCCCGGATTGGAGGCCGTCCCTTCATTCCGATTTGTTCTCGCCTGGCTTCTTAGTCTATTTGGACTTATTCCAGGACTGAGCCAGCTTTGAAGTACTCTTGGGCTGCTTGGACTTGGATGACGATTCCTGTCGTTGTGATTAGTCAGAACAAAAGGAATGAAAATTAGACAATTATTATTCTTATCCTGCGGTAGAAAAGCACCTTTCCTCCAGTAACCGTAGAAATAATGGAGTTGAGCCCTGAACCGAATAAAATCTTCCCCGTGAAAGTAAGAGAAAGGAGTCTGGATTTAGAAGTCATATCCACAGACCAAGACTTCAACCACAGAGCCAGGCGGGCTAGGACCGCAAAGCCAGAAGCCTTTGCATGTATGCAAATAATCTGCATATTCTCATCACAGATGAAGGCGTTAACAATTCTCAAAGCCTTAATTCTCACCTGAATATCCTTGAGGGGAGTTTCCACCTCAATGAGCTCAGACAGAATGTCGCACCAGTAGGTAGTTGCTCCAGCAACCATAGCTACAGCTGCTGCCGGTTGAAATAAAAACCCTGTATGTTGAAACATCTTCCTCAGAAAGGTTTCCATTTTCTTATCCATAGACTCTCTAAAAGAAGAACTATCCTCCAGAGGGATAGTAGTACGCTTAGCCAGCGTAGAAATAGCGCCATCCACCTTAGGGATGAAGCCCCACAAATCTAATTGAGAGTCAGGGACCGGGAATAATTTCTTAAAAGTAGACGAGGGGGAAAAGAAGTTCCTATTCTTTCCCATTCATTACTAATAATGTTTGCCATCTTAACTGGCACAGGAAAAGTCAGAGGGACCTTCCTGTCTTCATAAACCCTGTCTAATTTAGGGATATTAGGTTCCTCAGGGAGTGTAGCCTCTGAAACCTCTAGCGTAGAGAGAACGTCCTTTAATAAAAAACGCAGATGCTCAATTTTAAATCTAAAGGAGGGTTCCTCCGCTGAAGGAGGTTTAGAAACTGAAGTCTCTGACTCAGATAGTTCACCCTCTGAAGCTACAGAAGTTAACTCATCCTCGGATAGCTGGGACATAGTAGCTAAATTTAACAAATATTTAGATGACTCTAGGTCAGGAGAACTATGTTTAACCTTTCTCTTGAGTTTGCTAGAGCTAGGTAAGGCACTCAGGGCTGCAGACACCGCTGATTGTAACTGTGTGGTAAAGTCCACTGGAAAAAAGCCCCTCTAGATGGAGGATTAGTTGAGCCACAGGAAACTGCATGTGGAGCGGGTTGAGTTACAGTGGCATCACTAGGGGGGGCGGTGGGGGGGGCCGCACCCGGGTGACACCCTCCAGGGGGTGACACCAAAAAAAAAAAAATTTTTTTTTTTTTTTTAATTTTATTGAAATTCAAAGAAATACAATGCTGAGATGCATAGATTTTTTTTTATTAGAGGGGCTGGCATTTGTGAACATTGGTGGGACTGGGGAAGTTGTAAACACACAATTTTTTTGCTCCTTGAGCCAGGGCTGCAATTTCAACAAATAGTTTTCCCGGCTGCTTTTGCTTGTTTGTACTTTGCTTCTGGCAATTTTGCTATGAATGTTGTGGGCATGCCATGGGGCTTGCAATGTTGCGCTGCTAGCCTAAACCTGCCTGCCTATCTGTGCTCACTGCTCAGTGCAGTGGCGTAGCGTGGCTTCTCAGCGCCCAGGGCAAGGCAAGAATTGCGCCCCCCTAATCCATTAGCACTGACTGAGTCTCTTCCACCAGTACAGTAGGGATTGGCAAATTTGCTTTGAATCTAGGAGACAGCTCAACAACTTAGGAGACAGGTTTTTGTTTTAAAACAAACAAAGCTTTATTTTAACAACAAAAATATATACTATATATATATAGAATTCTAAACTCTACATTCATCCTTAAAAATTAGGATTCAATATGGTTGCAGGCAGCCATTACTTTATTATATACATTAAGTAAGTACATTATATAAAACTTAACAATTACATTTTTATGGTTTAATATTTAAACATGGGATTTCATTTTTAAAATACATCTGAGCCAGCATGCCAGAGTCTGAGAGTGATCTATGCTTCTTTAAAGTGAAAGCCAGTTATTATTATTTTTAAATTCATTTTTAACCTGGGTAAAACATACAAGATGTAGATCATCTACATCTTGTAAGTTTTATTTTACCCAGGTTAAAAATGAATTTGAAATAAAATAACCAGCTTTCACTTTAAAGCAGCATAGATCACTCTCACACTCTGGCATGCTGGCTGGCTCAGACTCTGGGTCCTTTGGAAGTTGGAATTTGGCTGGCTGGCTCAGAGTGACTCTGGGTCCTTTGGAACTTGGCTGGCTGGCTGGCCGGCCCTGCGATGTCACCTGGGTAACGATAGAGGCTAAGCTGCATTTTGCGTGTGTTGCCATTTCCAATCCCTATTCCCCAGGGCCCAGGCAAAAACAGGGGCTATAATAATTTAATTATAATTCTGGCTGGCAGTGGCACTGGTGGTCTGGTTCTGATATGGACCCGGTGATGAGTTTGGTAATTTTTGTTGACACTACTTACCTTATCATTGCGGGCGTAGCGTGCTAGTCAGTCTGACTCCACTCTGGCTCTGCTGCTCTGACTTCTTCCTCCCTCCTGACATGCGCGCTGGGAGTGGGAGTGGACCGTGCTAACTAGTGGCGTAAACACTAGTCTAGCAGCAGGTAACGGTTGGATAGGATTACACTCATAAAATTATGATAATTAAATCATTACACAGCACGTCTTGACTTCAGAGTAGTATACAGTTCACTTGAGAGACAGAACGGCTGGGCGCAGGCGCCTGTCAGATTTTTTAGCCTCCCTGTAGCGCCGCTGGGAGTGGGACTGTGACTGTCTACTGTCTTGAGATGGTGGGGACTGGGGAGGCTGGGAGCCAAGCATTTTGCGCCCCTCAGAATTTTGCGCCCGGGGCAACCGCCCCTGTGGCCCCCCCATGCTACGCCACTGGATCAGTGACATGTGGAGCAGTGGAGTCACTCACTGCTGTGCTGTCTCTCTAAACGGGAACTGGCAAATCATGAGGGGGATACCTGGCACCTGACCGCATGACTGTTTGACACTGTCTTTAAAGTGAAGGAGCCACGTATGATGCCCACCAGACCATTACGGTTACGGTAAACTAAGTGCACACTGAACAGGTAGGAGGGCGGGCGGGGGTCTGGGGTTGGGCAAAGTGCAGAGGTGATTGGCCATAAGAAGCGGTAGGCACGCGGCCCGGGGCTTTGCACTGACAGGCTTGGAACAGAGTCAGAGAGCAGAATTTTCATAGTTTGCGCCTAAACCTTTTCTTTAGTGATTTATTTTTAGAGTGCTCTGTTTATCTCTGGGAGGCGGGTGGGCAGCCATTGATGGGCCGAGTGGAGGGGGGCGGGATCATGGGCAGGGTCGACGGGTGCGCGCACGGGCACGTGCATGGGGGCGGCGGGTGGGTGCGTGCACGGGGCGGGAGCGGGTGGGAACCGCTACACTACAGAAAAAAATGTTGATCAAAGTACAAGAAAAAAAACTTTTTTTTAGTATTTAAATAAGCATCTAAGGGATCTGGAAGGGGTGGTGGGTTGGTCTTGGGGGGGGGGGGGGAAGCTACACTACAGAAAAGGGCAATTTAAAAAAAAAGCATACTTTCTTTTACTAAACTGGGTACTGGCAGACAGCTGCCAGTACCCAAGATGGTGCCCATTAAGGCAGAGGGGGAGGGTTAGAGAGCTGTTTGGTGGGGTATCAGTGAGGTTGGGGGCACAGCAGCATATGTAAATATGCTAAAAACAAAACAAAAAAACCCCAAATATACCTTTTATTTTAGTACTGGCAGAGTTTCTGCCAGTACTTAAGATGGCGGGGACAATTGTGGGGTGGGGGAGGGAAGAGAGCTGTTTAGGAGGGATCAGGTGGTCTGATGTTTCAGGTGGGAGGCTGAGCTCTACACTAAAGCTAAAATTAACCCTGCAAGCTCCCTACAAACTACCTAATTAACCCCTTCACTGCTAGCCATAATACACATGTGATGCGCAGCGGCATTTAGCGGCCTTCTAATTAACAAAAAGCAGCGCCAAAGCCATATATGTCTGCTATTTCTGAACAAAGGGGATCCCAGAGAAGCATTTACAACCATTTGTGCCATAATTGGACAATCTGTTTGTAAATAATTTCAGTGAGAAACCTAAAGTTTGTGAAAAAGTTTGTGAAAAAGGGAACTTTTTTTTATTTGATCGCATTTGGCAGTGAAATGGTGGCATGAAATATACTAAAATGGGCCTAGATCAATACTTTGGGTTGTCTACTACACTACACTAAAGCTAAAATTAACCCTACAACCTCCCTATTAACCCCTGCACTGCTGGGCATAATACACGTGTGGTGCGCAGCGGCATTTAGCGGCCTTCTAATTACCAAAAAGCAATGCAAAGACATATATGTCTGCTATTTCTGAACAAAGGGGATCCCAGAGAAGCATTTACAATCATGTGTGCCATAATTGCACTAGCTGTTTGTAAATGATTTCAGTGAGAAACCTAAAATTGTGAAAAATTTAAAGTTTTTTTTAATTTGATCGCATTTGGCTGGGAAATGATGGCATGAAATATACCAAAATTGGCCTAGATCAATACTTGGGGTTGTCTACTACACTACACTAAAGCTAAAATTACCCCAAAAAGCTCCCTACATGCTCCCTAATTAACCCCTTCACTGCTGGGCATAATACACGTGTGGTGCACAGTGGCATTTAGCAGCCTTCTAATTACCAAAAAGCAATGCCAAAGCCATATATGTCTGCTATTTCTGAACAAAGGGGATCCCAGAGAAGAATTTACAACCATTTATGCCATAATTGCACAAGCTGTTTGTAAATAATTTCAGTGAGAAAGCAAAAGTTTGTGAAAAAAATTGTGAAAAAGTGAACGATTTGATTGCATTTGGCGGTGAAATGGTGGCATGAAATATACCGAAATGGGCCTAGATCAATACTTTGGGTTTTCTACTAAAAAAATATATATACATGTCAATGGATATTCAGAGATTTCTGAAAGATATTAGTGTTCTAATGTAACTAGCGCTAATTTTGAAAAATAAATGGTTTGGAAATAGCAAAGTGCTACTTGTATTTATGGCCCTATAACTTACAAAAAAAGAAAAGAAGATGTAAACATTGGGTATTTCTAAACTCAGAACAAAATATAGAAACTATTTAGCATGGGTGTTTTTTGGTGGTTGTAGATATGTAACAGATTTTAGGGGTCAAATTTAGAAAAAGTGTGTGTTTTTTTTTTCATTTTTCCTCATATTTTATAATTTTTTTTATAGTAAATTATAAGATATGATGAAAATAATGGTATCTTTAGAAAGTCCATTTAATGGCGAGAAAAATGGTATATAATATGTGTGGGTACAGTAAACAAGTAAGACGAAAATTACAGCACAACACAAACCCCGCAAAAATGTAAAAATAGCCTTGGTCTCAAACGGACAGAAAATGGAAAAGTGCTGTGGTCATTAAGGGGTTAAAGGGATCGTATACTGTAAAATTGTTTTTTCCTTAATGTATTTCCAATGACTTGTTATATCAGCTGCAGAGTATAAAATGTATGAGAAATTGCATTCTCAGGTTTATTTGTGAATATGAAATTGCTGCTTTTGTGCTTTGAAACAACAGCCTATTGAAATGAGCTTGTAGGTAAAATGATATCTCATTATGTTATCACTGTGTGTACACACTTGCTTCCTTATCATATCTGTTTGTAAACCAAAGCCCAATACTTAGAGAGAACAATGGAAAATTATAATTGTATTAGTTATCTCTTCTACCACCAGTGGTGTAAGTTCTTCTGCTGGCTGTGTTTACATTGCTTGTCAATAGCCTAAACCTAAAGTGATTGTAAAGTTTAATGAATAAATAATCTTAAAAACAGGGGCACTGTCATTAATTTAACTTTACAAAGACGATTATTTTTAAAAATACTTACCTTTGCATTAAACATAACACCAATCCTCCGCCAACAGCTCCTGCTTTAATTAGCATATCGATGACGATCTGGTTTTCCCCAATCGTTGCATGCCCCACGAGCTGGACGCCAAAGCAGGCACACCACAATTGGAGGAAGCCAGATTTGCCATCGATATACTAAAGAAATCATGAGATGCGGGCGGAGGATCAGCGTTATGTTTACCATAACGCAAAGGTAAGTATTTTAATTAATGAATGTGCCCCTGTTTTTAAAGGGACAGTCTAGTCCAAAATTAACTTTCATGATTCAGGTAGGGCATGTAATTTTAAACAATTTTCGAATTTTCTTTTATCACCAATTTTGCTTTGTTCTCTTGGTATTCTTAGTTGAAAGTGAAACCTAGGAGGCTTTCGTAGACCTTGGAAGCAGCCTCTTATCTGAATGTATTTTGACATTTTTCACCACTAGAGGGCGTTAGTTCATGTGTGCCATATAGATAACACTGTGCTCACGCGCGTGTATTTACCTAGGAGTCAGCACTGATTGGCTAAAATACACATCCATCAAAAGAACTGAAATAAGGGGGCAGTTTGCATAGGCTTAGATACAAGGTAATCACAGAGGTAAAAGTGTATTAATATAATTGTGTTGGTTATGCAAAACTGGGGAATGTGTAATAAAGGGATTATTTATATTTTTAAACAATACAAATTCTGGTGTAGACTGTCCCATTAAGATTATTTTTAGTTACTGGGCACTTATTCATTAAACTTTAGAAACTTTCAGTATAGGTGGAGATACCACAGGATAAATCAGCAATTTTAAATGCCCAAATAAGGGTAAACAAGATACTTGTAAACAATTTTATACACTCCAGCAGGTAAATGGATCATTGGAAGCCAATTAAAGGGGAGAAATGGGAGAAATGGTCCCTTTAAGGTATTAAGCCTTTAAAATTAATTTAATGGAAATTAATAAATGCTGACGAATTTCGTTAGTTTTTCATTTTATTTAAACTTTGCTGGTGATTTCATTCAGAAAAAAAAAATCAGATTTTTGTCTGAGAACAAATGCACATTTGATTCAGATTTAGGGGTAGATTTATCAAATGTCGGGCAGACATTATCCGCTGTAGCAGATCATTTCCGCCCGACATCGATAAATGCTGACAGCATACGCTGTCTTCATTTATCATTGCACAAGCATTTCTAGTGAAATGCTTGTGCAATGCCGCCCCCTGCACATTCAAAGCCAATCGGTCTCTAGCAGGGGGTGTCAATCAACCCGATCGTATCTGATTGGGATGTTTGCTGTCCGCCGCCTCAGAGCAGGCGGATACTTTAAGGAGCAGCGGTCTTACGACTGCTGCTTCTTAACTTAAGTTTCAGGTGGATCTGAAACTTCAGGGGTAGATTGCAGCTTCCGCTGCTTGATAAATCTACCCCAGAGTGTTAAATTTTAAACAGCTTTCTAATTTACTTCTTTATTATTATTATTATTATTATTATTATTATTATTATTATTAGTTACTTGTAGAGTACCAACAGATTCTGAAGCGCTACTTCAGTTATCAAATTTGCTTTGTTTGTATTTTTGTGTTCCAGAGTAAACCTAGTTGGGCTCAAATGAGCTTGGGGATGTGTATGTGTCTTTTAGCTCTCTATGGCAGAAGTATTTGTAAAATTGTATAACATTACTACAAACATTGATGCAAACACTGTGGCCATAGAGTGCTAAAGACACGTGCATGCTCCTGAACTCCTATGAGCCTACCTGTTTATACTTTTCAACAAAGGATACCAAAACACAAAAAAAAATTGACAACAGAAATGAATCAACAGGTTGTTTAGAATGGCATGCTCTTTCTAAACCATGAAAGTTTAATTCTGACTTTACTGTCCCTTTAAAACCTGGTTCCTCACTTGAGACTTAAAGGGGCAGTAAAATCAAAATTAAACTTTGATGATTCACATAGAGCATGCCATTTTTAACAACTTTCTACTTTACTTACATGATCTGATTTGCTTTGTATTCTTGATATCGTTTGTTGAAAAGCATACATAGGTAGACTCATGCACTACTGGGAGCTAGCTGCTGACTGGTAAATGCACATATAAGCCTTTTGCCACTTGCTCACCCAATTTTTTCAGCTAGCTCCTATAAGTGCACTGCTGCTTCTTCAACAAAGGATACCAAGAGAATGAAGCAAATGTGATAGTAGAAGTCAGTTAGCGAGTTGTTTAAAAATGTATGCTCTGTCTGAATTATGAAAAAAATAGGGTTTCATGTCCCTTTAAAGGGACATTGTACATTAGATTTTTCTTTGTATACATGTTTTGTAGATGATCCATTTAGATAGCCCATCTGGTAGTGTGTTTGTAACAATGTATAGTTTTGCTTATTTTTTAGTAACATGCTTATTTTCAGACTCCTAATAAAGCCCCATAATGTCAGATGTATACATGCATTTACAGACTACTGCTGGCTCTTGTTTGTTTAAGCTCTCTTTTCATATGCAGGGGGGGGGGGCGAGAGTGTCTGCTCCCAGCCCCTTTCACTGGGTGTTCCAGCTATGCTCATCAACAGAGCTAAACTGGGAGCTTCTAAGTACGTTTTTAAAAGGTTTTATACTGGATTTTTAGATCAGTATCTGTGCATATTCTTCTTTATAGTAATGTCTATTACATGCAGTTATATGAAAACTGGTGAATACTGTTCCATTTAGCCAGCCGCTATGGCTTCAGTACTGCCAAACGGCTAGGACATTCCATGCCGTCCTAACGGTGCTAAAGCTCAGCGCATTTAGGACAGCATGGAACGTCCTAACGGCTGGAAGGGGTTATTAAATGTGTACTGTATCTGTCTCAACTTGTTTATCCTAATCTGTTTTACAAAGTTCACCTGCAACAGATATCTTCCATTTTGTGAGAGCTTAATTCCTGTATTTGTTAAACTATTATCTAGTGTTTAATTTATGCACTGTATTGCAGTTATGCATGTGCAGATTTTGTTATTTCAGTTATCTGTGCAGAATTGAATTTTGTCTGGGTTATGTGACCAAACTTATTTAAAGGTATATTCATTATTCTCAGTATCTGCACACTTCCTGTTGGTCTGTCTTTTGATATTGATTAATTTATTTGTATTTTAGCTTATCATTGATTCCAGCTTGGTGGCATTGTGAAACATTTCCATCTGACACGGGTGAAGACCAGCGCCTGGCCAGGAAAGTGGTTTACTTTTGGTAAAGTAGCATTGGTAGCTGTTCCAGCTAGGTTACTTTCTTTTATTTTTCTCTGATCTTAGCAAGTGTGATCTTCTCTAAGTCAGTTGCACAAACAATGTTACACGCTCTTTCATTTCTTTGAAAAAAATCTTATTTTAAAATTTTTAATTGTTAAAACTTTTTCTTCTATCACAGCAGAAATATCAGCAGAACACTTGTGTAAAACATTTGCACCATACTGCTTGCATAGAGCACCCCAGCCAATACTCCATCACCAAACAGGAAAAATATGAGCATTATTTGCAGTACTGAATTCATCCATTCATGCTTTGTTCAGTTTGTTTTATCCCAAAAAAACATGTATGAACCAACATAAATACAACTATAAAGTCTAAGCAAATTTACATTACAACCATGGACAATATTACATATGCGTTGTCGCCCGCAAAATCTGGCAAAGTCGTTTTTTATGTAGTTTTGCTATCACATATACGGCGCTGCATATAAATGCAGTGCGTATATTTCACCCGTCGCCCGCAATTTTTAATCCCATAAGCTAACATAGAACCGCGTTGCAAATCGGTATCACATATTCAGCGCAAGGACGTACGTGGGAAAAACTGAGAAATTTTACTCCATTTTCACCTTGCCACACATAGGCAGACGCAGCAAGCCTTATGCTGAAAATGTGAGCACCGTAACTCCCTGAAAATATTAACTAACACCTAACGCATGTGCAATATCTACCTGTCAACCCCAATCTCCCACCGCAATAACTAATAAAACTATTAACCCCTAAGCTGCCATTCACACACATCACAATAAACCTAATAAATGTATTAAACCCTAATCCGCCATTCACCCACATCACAATAAACTTAATAAATGTATTAACCCCTAATCCGCCATTCACCCACATCGCAATAAACCTAATAAATGTTTTAAACCCCTAATCCGCCATCCACCCACATTGCAATAAACCTAATAAATGTATTAACCCCTAAACCACCAAACCCCACAACGCAATTAACCTTATTAAGTTATTAACTCCTAAACCACCAACTCCCCACAACACAAATAACTAATTAAATTCTAAATACCCTAACCTAACACACCCTAAATTAACCCAAATTACCTCAATTAAAAATACTAAGTTACAATTAAAAACCTAACACTACTTTCAAAATAAAAAAACTAAGTTTAAATGAATCTAAAATTACCAAAATATAAAAAAGTCTAACATTACAGAAAATAATAAACCAAATTATCAAAAATAAAGGAATTTAAACCAAATCCCTAAGAAAATAAAAAAGCCCCCCCAAAATAAAAACACCCCCTAATCTAATACTAAACTACCAATAGTCCTTAAAAGGGCTTTTTGTAGGGCATTGCCCTAAGTTAAACAGCTTTTTTGCATTAAAAAAAGTCTCCCCCAACAGTAAAAAAACCACCCCAAAATAAAAAAACTAACACTAAAAAACCTAAGCTACCCATTGCCCCTAAAGGGGCATTTGTATGGGCATTGCCCTTAAAAGTGCATTCAGCTCTTTTTCAGTGCCCAAAATCCCTATTCTTAAAAAAAAAAAGCCCCAAAAAATAAAATCCTAACACTAACCCCCAAATAGGTACTTACTGTTCCTGAAGTCCGGCGGAGAAAGTTTTCTTCCAAGCTGGGAAGTCTTCTTCTAAACGGCGATATCTTCTTCCATCGTGGCAACGTCTTCTATCTCTATCCAGGACCAAGCCAACGCGGAGCGGAGATGAGTGCAGAACAGAAGACCAGCGACCATGGAGCTCCACGTCCTGGATGAATATAGACGACGTCACCGCGATGGAAGAAGATATCGTCGCTTGGAAGAAGACTTTCTCAGCCGGACTTCAGGAATGGTGAGTACCTGTTTTGGGGTTAGAGTTAGGATTTTATTTTTTGGGCAATGCCCATACAAATGCCCAAAAAATTAGCGTTAGTTTTTTTTAATTTTGGGGAGTTTGGTGGGGGGGGGTTACTGTTGGGGGGGGACTTTTCTTTAATGCAAAAGAGCTGTTCAACTTAGGTCAATGCCCTACAAAAGGCCATTTTAAGGGATATTGGTAGTTAAGTATTAGGGGGTGTTTTTATTTTCATAGGGATTAGGTTTAATTTTTTTATTTTTGATAATTTGGTTTATTATTTTCTGTAATGTTAGACTTTTTTATTTTTTGTAATTTTAGATTATTTTAATTTAATCTTAGGTTTTTTTTTTAAGTACTGTAAGGATTTTTAATTGTAATTTAGTATTTTATTATTTTATGTAATTTGGGGTTAATTTAGGGGGTGTTAGGTTAGGGGGCTTAATAATTAAATTAGGTTTATTGCGATGTGGGGGTTTGGTGGTTTAGGGGTTAATACTTTTATTAGGTAGATTGTGAAGTGGGTGAATGGTGGATTAGGGGTTAATAGTTGAATTAGGCATATTGTGTTGTGGGGGTTGTCGGTTTAGGGGTTAATACTTTTATTATTAGTTCCGATATGGGGGTGATTTGGCGGATATAGGGGTTTTGACATGTTGGCTTTATTTTTGGGAGACGAGTTAGACTTTTACGGGAGAGTTGATACTTATTTTTATTTTCTTAGGAGCAGGCAGTTTCTAAAGTGCCGTAAGTCACTGGCGACTCCAGAAATTTGTATTTACGCACATTTCTGGACATCACTAGTTTATCCGACTTACGGCCCTTTACGAACTGCCGGCGGGTTTATGTGATTCCCTGATGTGCAAGGTGAAATTACGGGCGGCGCGGGTTTCAGCAATTATGCTGAAGCCTGTGTCCTGCATATGTAATCTCGTCCCATGTGTTTTAGCAGATAGAGAGGGAGAGAGAAAAGTGAGAGTATCTAAGTATCTAACATGACCCACACCTATGTATTAATTGGTAAATCTGCAGTTGGGTATGGATTGTAAACTTACAATGTGATATCAGTTTGCATGACTGAACTTTACTAATGTAAACCTTGATAAGCTACATCTGCTGCTCCACATGACCAACCCTTTTAGCTAAATCGTCAAATAACTAGAAATAATTAGTCTGAGGTGATATCCCTGCAGAAACGCAAGGCTGGCTTTCATCCTCTGTTACTTGTCTTCTCTCTACTTATCCTCCTTGATCTGTCTTCAGCCTTTGATAATGTCGACCACCCTCTTTTGCTCCATATCCTCCAATCCTTCAGCATCTGCGACACAGCCCTCTCTTGGTTCTCTTCCTATCTTTCTAACCATACCTTTAGTATAGCCTTCTCTAGGGCATCCTCTGCCCCGTTACCTCTTTCTGTTGGGGTACCGCAAGGCTCTGTACTCGATCCCCTTCTCTTCTCAATCTACACGTCCTCATTAGGTTCCTTAATAAAGTCCCACAAGTTTCACTATCATCTGTATGCCGACGATACCCAAATCTACCTCTCTGCACCAGAACTATCTCCTTCCTTGCTAACCCGTGTCACTAACTGTCTCTCTCATATCTCATCTTGGATATCCTCTCACTACCTCAAGCTAATTCTCTCCAAAACTGAGCTCCTTATTTTCCCCCCTTCTTCCAAAATCTCCACACCCCAATGTCTCTATAACTGTTGATAACTCCATCATTACCCCAACTTCACATGCCCGATGTCTTGGGGTCACACTTTCACTCCTCACATTCAGTCCTTGGCTAAAGCCTGCCGCTTTCACCTTAAAAACATCGCTAAAATCAGACATTTCCTTACACAAGACACAATTAAGATTTTAATCCACTCTCTCATCCTTTCCCGCCTCAACTACTGCAACTCCATCCTCTCTGGTCTCCCTAGCTGCCGCCTAGCTCCTTGGAACAACTGGAAAGTTGTTTCAAATTGCATGCGCTATCTGAATCATGAACGTTTAATTCTGACTAAACCCTTAGAAATTAGTAGCATAGTCACTGCAACTTGGTATTTTTGCATTTATTAGTGAAAATTACAGGTTGATCTGATTTTGATATTTGAGCCATTAATGTCAAGGGACACACAGAATTACAAATCATGACCTGATTTTTTTAGATTGAAAGTAATTTTATATAATTGAAACTAAAAAGACAGATAAAATGTGAACGATAAATAATTAAATTATCAGAATGATAGTCTCATGGGTAAGAGAGCTATATTGTCACTAATGGTCTGTAGGAACTTGCATTAGAAGTAATGTCTCTGTCCCGTGCATAATGTGATTTAATAGAAACTATAAAGTGTCCTGGGGTTCTTTGGAAGATACCTAAAATGTGTCAAATATAAAACATATATCTATTTCAAAGAAAAAAAAAATGCAAAGAGACCCTAAAAGTAAGCCAAAAAAATGAAACCCCTAAAATTTAAGAAGCTCTCATTCTATTGGCTAATTCGTATTAGTCAATAGAATGAGAGCTGCTTAAATCCTATTGGCTGATTTGAACAGGATTTTAGCAGCTCTAATTCCTATTGGATGATTCATATTTTTTAGCCAATAGGAATGCAAGGGGCGCCATCTTGGATTGTGTACCTTGCATTGAAGATTCAGTGTACGGTGGCGACCGTATGAAGAGGATTCTCCATGCCAGATGTCTTCAGGATGGACCCGCTCCGCGCCTCTGGAATCAAAATAGAAGATGCCGCCTGGATGGAGATTGAAGAGGTCGCCTGGATGAAGACTTCTCGCCGCTTGGATCAGGACTTCGCCACTGGGATGAAGATTGAAGAGGCCATCTGGATGAAGAATTCTCGCCGCCTGGATCAGGACTTCAACTCCCGAATGAAGATCGTTCAAGCAGGACTTCAAAAACTGTAAGTGGATCGTCAGGGGGTTAGTATTAGGCTTTTTTAAGGTTTTTTTCAGTTTAGGGTCTGGGCAGTAAAAGAGCTAAATGCCCTTTTAAGGCCAATGCCCATACAAATGCCCTTTTCAGGGCAATGGGTAGCTTAGGTTTTTTTAGAATTAGGTTTTTTATTTTGGGGGGTTGGTTGGGTGGTGGGTTTTACTGTTGGGGGGGTCTTTGTGTTTTTTTTTACAGGTAGAAAAGGTGATATCTTTGGGACAATGCCCCACAAAACACCCTTTTGAGGGCCATTGGTAGTTTATTGTAGGCTAGTTTTTTTTTTATTTTGGGTGGTCTTTTTTTTATTTTGATAGGGCTATTAGATTAGGTGTAATTCTTTTTTATTTTGGATAATTGTGTTTGTTATTTTCAGTAATTTGGTGTTTGTTATTTTTTGTAACTTAGTATTTTTTTATTTTTTGTAATTAGATTAGTGATGTCGCGAATAGTTCGCCGGCGAATAGTTCCCGGCGAACATAGCATGTTCACGTTCGCCGCGAACAGCAAACATATGCAATGTTCAGTCCGCCCCCTATTCGTCATCATTGAGTAAACTTTGACCCTGTACCTCACAGTCAGCAGACACATTCCAGCCAATCAGCAGCAGACACTCCCTCCCAAACCCTCCCACCTCCTGGACAGCATCCATTTTAGATTCATTTGGAAGCTGCATTCTTAGTGAGAGGAGGGACAGTGTAGCTGCTGCTGATTAAATAGGGAAATCGATAGCTAGGCTAGTGTATTCAGTGTCCACTACAGTCCTGAAGGACTCATCTGATCTCTGCTGTAAGGACAGCACCACAAAAAGCCATTTTTAGGGCTAGAACATCAGTCTGCTTTTTTTTTCCCTGTGTAATCTAATTGCAGTTGCCTGCCTGCCAACGTGTGTGTCAGGCTCACAGCGTATACTGTGCCCACTTGCCCAGTGCCACCACTCATATCTGGTGTAACAGTAGTGTACATTTAAAAAAAAAAACAACACTTTTTTGACTGTGAAATAATAGCAGTCAGTTTCCTTCACATGTGTGTGTTTGGGAGCAGGTGGGAGATTGGTCTTGAGGGGGGGGGGGGGGAAGCTACACTACAGAAAAAAGGGAAAAAATAAAAATAAACATTTTATTTGCAAACTGGGTACTGGCAGACAGCTGCCAGTACCCAAGATGTCCCCCAATAAGGCAGAGGGGGAGGGTTAGAGAGCTGTTTTGGGGGGGATCAGGGAGGTTGGGGGCTAAGGGGGGATCCTAAACAACAGCATATGTAAATATGCTAAAAAAAAGATTTAAAAAAAAAGATACCTTTCTTTTTTAGGACTGGCAGACTTTCTGCCAGTACTTAAGATGGCGAGGACAATTGTGGGGTGGGGGAGGGAAGAGAGCTCTTTGGGAGGGATCAGGGGGTCTGATGTGTGAGGTGGGAAGCTGATCTCTACACTAAAGCTAAAATTAACCCTGCAAGCTCCCTACAAGCTACCTAATTAACCCCTTCACTGCTGGGCATAATTTACGTGTTGTGCGCAGTGGCATTTAGTAGCCTTCTAATTACCAAAAAGCAACACCAAAGCCATATATGTTTGCTATTTCTGAACAAAGGGGATCCCAGAGAAGCATTTGCAACCATTTGTGCCATAATTGCACAAGCTGTTTGTAAATAATTTCAGTGAGAAACCTAAAGTTTGTGAAAAAGTTGACTATTTTTTTTAATTTGATCGCATTTGGCGGTGAAATGGTGGCATGAAATATACCAAAAAGGGCCAAGATCAATACTTGGGGTTGTCTACTACACTACACTAAAGCTAAAATTAACCCTACAAGCTCCCTACAAGCTCCCTAATTAACCCCTGCACTGCTGAGCATAATACACGTGTGGTGCGCAGCGGCATTTAGCGGCCTTCTAATTACCAAAAAGCAACGCCAAAGCCATATATGTCTGCTATTTCTGAACAAAGGGGATCCCAGAGAAACATTTACAACCATTTGTGCCATAATTGCACAAAATGTTTGTAAATGATTTCAGTGAGAAACCTAAAATTTGGAAAAATGAAAAGTTTTTTTTTTATTTGATCGCATTTGGCGGTGAAATGGTGGCATGAAATATACCAAAATGGGCCTAGATCAATACTTTGGGTTGTCTACTACACTACACTAAAGCTAAAACTACCCCAAAAAGCTCCCTACATGCTCCCTAATTAACCCCTTCACTGCTGGGCATAATACACGTGTGGTGCGCAGTGGCATTTAGCGGCCTTCTAATTACCAAAAAGCAACACCAAAGCCATATATGTCTGCTATTTCTGAACAAAGGGGATCCCAGATAAAAATTTACAACCAATTATGCCATAATTGCACAAGCTGCTTGTAAATAATTTCAGTGAGAAACCTAAAGTTTGTGAAAAATGTTGTTAAAAAGTGAACATTTTTTTTTATTTGATCGCATTTGGTGGTAAAATGGTGGCATGAAATATACCAAAATGGGCCTAAATCAATACTTTGGGATGTCTTCTAAAAAAAAATATATACATGTCAATGGATATTCAGGGATTCCTGACAGATATCAGTGTTCCAATGTAACTAGCGGTAATTTTGAAAAAAAGTGGTTTGGAAATAGCAAAGTGCTATTTGTATTTATGGCCCTATAACTTGCAAAAAAAGTTAGAAAAAGTGTGTTTTTTTCCATTTTTTCCTCATATTTTATAATTTTTTTATAGTAAATTATAAGATATGATAAAATAATGGTATCTTTAGAAAGTCCATTTAATGGCGAGAAAAACGGTATATAATATGTGTGGGTACAGTAAATGAGTAAGAGGAAAATTACAGCTAAATACAAACACCGCAGAAATGTAAAAATAGCCTTGGTCCCAAACGGACAGAAAATGTAAAAGTGCTGTGGTCATTAAGGGTTTAAAAAAACAACACTTTTTTGACTGTGAAATAATAGCAGTCAGTTTCCTTCACACGTGTGCGTTTCAGTGCCTGCCAGGGCACAGTGTCACCCCAGTGCAACTCATATCTGGTGTAACAGTAGTGTACATTTAAAAAAAACAACACTTTTTTGACTGTGAAATAATAGCAGTCAGTTTCCTTCACACGTGTGCGTTTCAGTGCCTGCCAGGGCACAGTGTCACCCCAGTGCAACTCATATCTGGTGTAACAGTAGTGTACATTTAAAAAAAAAAACACTTTTTTGACTGTGAAATAATAGCAGTCAGTCTCCTTCACGCGTGTGCGTTTCAGGGCCTGCCAGGGCACAGTATCACACCAGTGCAACTCATATCTGGTGTAACAGTAGTGTACATTTGAAAAAAAAAATTCAATTTTGACTGTAATAGATTGAATAGCAGTTAGTTGTCTGCAAGCGTGTGTGTCAGGCCTACAGCGTCTACTCTGCCAACTTCTGCCAGTGCACAGTGCCACTCATATCTGTTGTCACAGTAGCTTGCACGCATAGTACCACTAATCGGAAAAAAAATGACAGGTAGAGGCAGGCCACCCCGCAGGGGCCGTCGTGGTCGTGGTGCTGTGATTCCCTTTGGCCCTAGAATAATGCCCAGTGTTCAGAGTCCACGTACCCTGAACTCGAACAGTTCTGAGGACATAGTTGACTGGCTAACACAGGACATCCAATCTTCTACAGCTTCCGCTCGGAACCTTGACGCACCATCCTCCTCCAGCTTAGCTTCGGGCACCTCTCAAGTTACCACTCGCCCGCCTGCCGCCACCACCAACACTAGCACCACCGCAACTTCACTTGATCTGTCAGAGGAGTTATTTACACATCAGTTGGAAGAAATGAGTGATAGTGATGCGCAACCATTATTGACAGAGGATGTAGATAACAGGGATATGTCTCAGTCAGGCAGCATTACACACATGGACGTACGAGGTGATGATGATGATGATGTTGTACCCGCTGCTGCTTCCTTTGCTGAGTTGTCAGATACAAGTGAAGCGGTTGATGATGACGATGCGTCCGTGGATGTCACGTGGGTTCCCGCTAGAAGAGAAGAAGAACAGGGGGAAAGTTCAGATGGGGAGACAGAGAGGAAGAGGAGACAAGTTGGAAGCAGGGGGAGGTCGTTGCAAGGAGCTAGTGGCACTGTCAGACAGCATGCATCGGCACCCGGGTCAGCCAGACAGCACGCCAATCAACGCATGCTGTTGCCACCACCAGAATGCCGTCATTGCAGAGCTCAGCAGTGTGGCATTTTTTTTGTGTGTCTGCCTCTGACAACAGCGATGCCATTTGCAACCTGTGCCAAAAGAAACTGAGTTGTGGGAAGTCCAACACCCACCTAGGTACAACTGCTTTGCGAAGGCACATGATCACACATCACAAACGCCTATGGGATCAACACATGAGTACAAGCAGCACACAAACTCAAAGCCGCCATCCTCCTCCTGGTCCAGCATCTTCAGCCACGTCAACCACTGCTGTCCTCCTTGCCCCCTCTCAACCATCCGCCACTCCGTCTCTCACCTTTAGCAGTTCCTGCTCATCTGCCCACAGTCAGGTGTCTGTCAAGGACATGTTTGAGCGTAAGAAGCCAATGTCACAAAGTCACCCCCTTGGCCGGCATCTGACAGCTGGCTTGTCTGAACTCTTACGTCTTGGGGTTGACTTGCCTGAAAGCAGAGAGTCACACCGGACCAGCACTCCTGTCCGCCCTGAATGCACAGGTGGATCAGTGGCTGACTCCACACCAACTGGAGATCGGCAAAGTGGTTTGTGACAACGGAAGAAATTTGTTGTCGGCATTGAATTTGGGCAAGTTGACACATGTGCCGTGCATGGCACATGTGTGTAATCTGATCGTACAACGCTCTGTGCATAAGTACCCAGGCTTACAGGACATCCTGAAGCAAGCCAGGAAGGTGTGTGGCCATTTCAGGCGTTCCTACATGGCCATGGCGCACTTTTCAGATATCCAGCAGCGAAACAACATGCCAGTAAGGCGCTTGATTTGCGACAGCCCGACACGTTGGAATTCAACACTCCTAATGTTCGACCGCCTGCTCCAACAAGAAAAAGCCGTTAACGACTATTTGTATGACCGGGGTGCTAGGACAGCCTCTGCGGAGCTGGGAATTTTTTTGCCATGTTACTGGACGCTCATGCGCAATGCCTGTAGGCTCATGCGTCCTTTTGAGGAGGTGACAAACCTAGTCAGTCACACCGAAGGCACCATCAGTGACATCATACCATTTGTTTTCTTCCTGGAGCGTGCCCTGCGAAGAGTGCTGGATCAGGCCGTAGATGAACGTGAAGAGGAAGAGTTGTGGTCACCATCACCACCAGAAACAGCCTTATCAGCATCGCTTGCTGGACCTGCGGCAACGCTGGAAGAGGATTGTGAGGAAGAGGAGTCAGAGGAGGAATGTGGCTTTGAGGAGGAGGAGGAAGACCAACCACAACAGGCATCCCAGGGTGCTCGTTGTCACCTATCTGGTACCCGTGGTGTTGTACGTAGCTGGGGGGAAGAACATTCCTTCAGTGAGATCACTGAGGATGAGGAATGGGACATGAGTAGCTCGGCATCCAACCTTGTGCAAATGGGGTCTTTCATGCTTTTGTGCCTGTTGAGAGACCCTCGTATAAAAAGGCTGAAGGAGAACGACCTGTACTGGGTGTCCACGCTACTAGACCCCCGGTATAAGCATAAAGTGCCTGAAATGTTACCGAATTACCGCAAGTCGGAAAGGATGCAGCAGTTCCAAAATAAATTAAAAAGTATGCTTTACACAGCGTATAAGGGTGATGTCACAGCACAACGGGAATCTAACAGGGGAAGAGGTGAAAGTAATCCTCCTCCTCCCATGACCACACCGGCAAGGACAGGACGCTTTACAGACATGTTGTTGATGGAGGACATGCAGAGCTTTTTAAGTCCTACGCATCGCCACAGCCCTTCGGGGTCCACCCTCAGAGAACGACTCGACCGACAGGTAGCAGACTACCTCGCCTTAACTGCAGATATCGACACTCTGAGGAGCGTTGAACCCCTTGACTACTGGGTGTGCAGGCTTGACCTGTGGCCTGAGCTATCCCAATTTGCGATAGAACTTCTGGCCTGCCCCGCTTCAAGTGTCCTGTCAGAAAGGACCTTCAGTGCAGCAGGAGGTATTGTCACTGAGAAGAGAAGTTGCCTAGGTAAAAAAAGTCTAGATTACCTCACCTTTATTAAGATGAATGAGGGATGGATCCCGAAGGGACTGACAGTGGGCGATACATTCGACTAAAAAAGGCCTGATGAGCTGCCTTGGGCTAAAAATGGTCCACACGCTGCTGTATTTTATCTCTGAATGCCGGATGACTTGCGTGACTTATCCGCCACCAACTAGGGTTCAAGCCGCAATGTTTTAGGGCACTTTCTGCCTGGGAAACAAACATCAATTTTTCCGCCCGCTGCTACAGCAGCAGCTGCAACAATACCTAATTTTTCAGGCATGTGTACATGCCTAATTTTTCTGGCCTCTGGTGCTGCACTGTGGCTTCAAAAACCAAACCAAAAAAAAGGCACATAACAGGGATTAAACTGATAGGAATAGTACTACTTAACACACCTTATAATAACGCAGAGAGAGGCAATGCAGAGAGAGGAGTCTGAAGAAGAGGAGTCAGAGGAGGAAGGTGGCTTTGAGGAGGTGGAAGACCAAACACAGCAGGCGTCCCAGGGGTCTTGTTGTCACCTTTCGGGGACCCTTGGTGTTGTACGTGGCTGGGTGGAGGAAGAGACCTTCAATGACATCAGTGAGGACAAGGAACGGGACATGGCTAGCTTGGTATCCAACCTTGTGCAAATGGGGAGTTTGCGGTTGTGCAAATGGACTGTTTGCGGTTGTTTGCGGTGCGTTAAACAGGGAGTTTGATCTGTCACTTTGAAGCGGGCGTAACCCTTACACTACCTAATCGATACATCATACCTGATGTTTTAAAGCATGTTATTCCAAACAATTTAGGAATGTTAGGTGATTTATGCCCTTTATGGATTAAAACCAGACTCTGCATCAACTATGTAATTTTCCATGGGAGTTTTGCCATGGATCCCCCTCCGGCATGCCACAGTCCAGGTGTTAGTCCCCTTGAAACAACTTTTCCATAACTATTGTGGCCAGAAAGAGTCCCTGTGGGTTTTAAAATTCGCCTGCCTATTGAAGTCTATGGCGGTTCGTCCGGTTCGCCGGTTCGCAAACTTTTGCGGAAGTTCGCGTTCGCGAACCCAAAATTTTATGTTCGCGACATCACTAAATTAGATACTTTATAATTTTTAGTGTAGTGTTAGGACTTTTTTAATGTGTAGTTTAGTTTAATTTAATTGGTAGTTAGTTTAATTTTAGTTTAAATATTATATTAGTTTAATTGTTAGTTTAAACTTTTATTTTTTTTTAATTTGACAGGTAAGTTTTAATTTAATTTAAGCTAGGGAAAATGTAATTTTAATATAAAGTTAGGGGGCCGTTAGATTTAGGGGTAAATAGTTTAATTGAGTTTATTGCGATGTAAGGGGGGCTTTCGGTTTAGGGATTAATAGTTTACTTTAGTATATTTTATTGTGGGGTGCTTGTGGTTTAGGGGTTAATAGGTTTATTATAGTGGCGGCGGTGTAGGGCTTAATAACTTTAGTATAGTGGGGACGATGTGGGCGGACGGCAGATTAGGGGTTAATAATATTTAAATAGTGTTTGCGATGCGGGAGGGCGGCGGTTTAGGGGTTAATAACTTTATTATAGTGGTGACGAAGTCGGAGAGCGGCGGAAAAGGGGTTAATAATTTTTTTAAGTATCGGCGATGTCGGGAGCGGTAGATTAGGGGTTAATACATTTATTTTAGTGTTTGCAATGCGGGAGGGCCTCGGTTTAGGGGTTAATAGGTAGTTTATGGGTGTTAGTGTACTTTTTTAACACTTTAGTTATGAGTTTTATGCTACAGCTTTGTAATGTAAAACTCATAACTAATGACTTTAGATGGCAGTACGGATCTTGTCGTTTTTAGCCTCACCGTAAAACTCGTTATACCCGGGAATCCCATCGAAAAACATCATTTTTACGAGTGCGGGACTGACGTTGCGGTACAGGCTAAAAGATGTGCGGTACAGCTATATTGACAAGACTTGTAATAGCTGCGGTGCTGTTTTAACGCTGAAAATGCCATATTTTCAGCATTACAAGCTGCAACGCAAAACTCGTAATCTAGGTGAATGTTATTTATGTTAGGCATCGAAATGCTAATTATGTCTGGGAGGTTGAATAAACACAAGAAGCTTCTCCACAACAAAATATTTCTCTCTTCCTCATACCCCTCACTGGGAGATTCATCAGTGCTATTGTTTCCTATTTGCATAGCTTCTGTACAGAGAAAACAATGGTTGTGACTTAAATTTGCAGTGTAGGTGGGGCTACAACAGGCAAAAGTAGCTATTTCAAATAAAAAATACAGGTAAAATAGATGTTAGCAAATAATTAAATACACTTCAGGTAAAATGGACCATTAGATAAACAGTAAAGGGGAGAACATTTTAGAGTCCCTTTAGTTTTTAAAACAAATCAGATATGTAATTGGTTTTTTTTTTGGATAATTTTATTTTCGTCATCTGTAATTGCTGATATTAAAAGTTTGTTTTTCCTTTGACTATGCTAAAGATCTTGCCAATTGATATATAAATGAAGCACCACTTACTGTTAATAGCTTATGGAAATCACTTGAAACTAGTTTGGTTTTAAACAAAGAATTTCATTGAAGAGAACAGAAATACCAAGATTGGGGTAATTAAATATATCTTGGCATAGACAATGTTAAATAAAGCTATTTTTATATTTTTATATCACATGATCCAGATTATCATGTTAGGTCAAGTTTTGTAAAACTTTCTATTACAACAAGGGCAAAGGTTTCTTCTTTCCCAGCAGTTAGATTTTATTCTTTAACACAAGCATATTGTTTTCTTTACAGTAACAAGAGTCTGTTGCTGATCTGCTGGAGGCTGGCTGAAATACGCTGTAAGAAGTCAGGGAAAGAGGCATGGCGAGAAGCAGAAGTGGTGTTTCTAAGGGTGGCCAGGGGGGATAAGGCAGACTAGGCACTGGATCTCCATGTGGGGGGGGGGGGCACAAAGCATGTAACCAATTCTAGTTGCTGTTTTAGATTTTTCTCGTGATCTTGGCTATTACAACGGGATGTTTGCAGCAGAGGCTGGCAGACTAAATCAACTGTTTTTGTCACATTTACAGGAACTTCATGCTGTTAAAAGTACATTGTATTTATGTGAAGATCATTGGAATGTAAAATATGCATTTTGCGCATCATTTTTTGCAATTTCGATTTTAAAGCATTAGGTTAGCACACATGAAGACTTAGTAATCTTAAGGTGCGTTATTGAAATATTACATATAATAAAATATATTTTTTATTATTAAACATACTGTACAATATATAGATATATTCGAACAAAGGTAAGAGGGGCCAGGGGGCTGCTAACCTAAGAAACATCTGTTTATTATTAATGGCATCTGCTTCTTTGGTGCGTGGTGTTGTCCTGGCCTGGGCAAGTGCTGTCTGCCTCCGTGTCTGCAACTCACTAAGTTGATTTAATCGATTTGCTCCTACAGGGGATGAGCAAACATTTGCCTAGATTACGAGTTTTGCGTTAGAGGCTATGCGGTGCTAATGAGCAGTTTATGTTCACCGCTCACTTACGGACAGCGCTGGTATTACGGGTTTTTAGAAATCCTGCGTTAACCGCAAAAAAGTGAGCGAAGAGCAAAATTTAGCTCCACATCGCACTCTAATACCAGCGCTGCTTACGTTAGCGGTGAGCAGGCTAAACGTGCTCGTGCACGATTTCCCCATAGGAGTCAACGGGGAGAGCTGGCTGAAAAAAACCTAACACCTGCAAAAAGCAGCGTTTAGCTCCTAACGCAGCCCCATTGATTCCTATGGGGAAATACATTTTATATCTACACCTATCACCCTAACATGAACCCCGAGTCTAAACACCCCTAATCTTACACTTATTAACCCCTAATCTGCTGCTCAGGACATCGCCGCCACCTACATTATACTTATGAACCCCTAATCTGCTGCACCCAACATCGCCGCCACTATATTAAAGTTATTAACACCTAAACCTAAGGCTAACCCTAACACCCCCTAACTTAAATATAATTACAATAAATCTAAATAAAATAACTATCATTAACTACATTATTCCTATATAAAACTAAATACTTACCTATGAAATAAACCCTAAGCTAGCTACAATAGTTTATTTTTCTTTTACAGGCAAGTTTGTATTTATTTTAACTAGGTACAATAGTTATTAAATAGTTATTAACTATTTAATATTTACCTAGTTAAAATAAATACAAAAGTACCTAGTTACAATTACACCTAACACTACACTATAATTAAATTAATTCCCTAAATTAAATTAAATTATCTAAAGTACAAAAAAACAAACACTAAATTACAGAAAATAATAAAATAATATATTTTTAAACTAATTACACCTAATCTAATCCCCTTAACAAAATAAAAAATCCCCCACAAAATAAAAAAAGCCCTACCCTACACTAAATTACAAATAGCCCTTAAAAGGGCCTTTTGCGGGGCATTGCCCCAAAGTAATCAGCTCTTTTACCTGTAAAAAAAACTACAAATACCCCCCCAACATTAAAACCCACCACCCACACAACCAACCCTACTCTAAAACCCACCTAATCCCCCCTTAAAAAAAAACTAACACTAACCCCTTGAAGATCACCTTACCGGGAGACGTCTTCATCCAACCGGGAAGAAGTGGTCCTCCAGACGGGCAGAAGTCTTCATCGAAGCCAGGCAGAAGTGGTCCTCCAGGCGGGCAAAAGTCTTCATCCAGACGGCATATTCTATCTTCATCCATCTGGCATGGAGCGGGTCCATCTTCAAGACATCCTCTTCTTTCGATGGCTAACGACGAATAAAGGTTCCTTTAAATGACGTCATCCAAGATGGTATCCCTTCAATTCTGATTGGCTGATAGAATTCTATCAGCCAATCGGAATTAAGGTAGAAAAAATCCTATTGGCTGATGCAATCAGCCAATAGGATTGAGCTGGCATTCTATTGGCTGATTGGAACAGCCAATAGAATGCAAGCTCAATCCTATTGGCTGATTGGATCAGCCAATAGGATTGAACTTCAATCCTATTGACTGATCCAATCAGCCAATAGGATTTTTTCTACCTTAATTCAGATTGGCTGATAGAATTCTATCAGCCAATCGGAATTGAACGAACACCATCTTGGATGACGTAATTTAAAGGAACCTTCAATCATTGTTAGCCATCAAAAGAAGAGGATGCTCCGCGTCGGATGTCTTGAAGATGGACCCGCTCCACGCCGGATGGATGAAGATAGAAGATGCCGTCTGGATGAAGACTTCTGCCCATCTAGAGGACCACTTCTGCCTGGCTTGGATGAAGACTTCTGCCCGTCTGGAGGACCACTTCTGTCCAGTTGGATGAAGACGTCTCCCGGTAAGGTAATCTTCAAGGGGTTAGTGTTAGTTTTTTTTTAAGGGGGGATTGGGTGGGTTTTAGAGTAGGGTTGGTTGTGTGGGTGGTGGGTTTTAATGTTGGGGGGGTATTTGTAATTTTATTTACAGGTAAAAGAGCTGATTACTTTAGTGCAATGCCCCGCAAAAGACCCTTTTAAGGACTATTTGTAATTTAGTGTAGGGTAGGGCTTTTTTTCATTTTGGGGGGATTTTTTATTTTGTTAGTGGGATTAGATTAGGTGTAATTAGTTTAAAAATCTTGTAATTATTTTATTATTTTCTGTAATTAAGTGTTTGTTTTTTTTGTACTTTAGATAATTTTATTTAATTTATGGAATTAATTTAATTATAGTGTAGTGTTAGGTGTAATTGTAACTTAGGTTAGGTTTTATTTTACAGGTACTTTTGTATTTATTTTAGCTAGGTAGTTATTAAATAATTAATAACTATTTAATAACTATTCTACCTAGTTAAAATAAATACAAACTTGCCTGTAAAATAAAAATAAACCCTAAGATAGCTACAATGTAACTATTAGTTATATTGTAGCTAGCTTAGGGTTTATTTTATAGGTAATAAATAGTTTTAAATAGGAATAATTTAGTTAATGACAGTTATTTTATTTAGATTTATTTAAATTATATTTAAGTTAGTGGGGGTTAGGGTTAGACTTAGATTTAGGGGTTAATAACTTTAATATAGTGGCGGCGACGTTGGGGGCGGCAGCTTAGGGGTTAATAAATGTAGGTAGGTGTCGGCGATGTTAGGGACGGCAGATTAGGGGTTAATAATATTCAACTAATGTTTGCGAGGCGGGAGTGCGGCGGTTTAGGGGTTAATATATTTATTATAGTGGCAGGGATGTCCGGTTCAGCAGATTAGGGGTTAAAAATGTCATTTTAGTGTTTGCGATGCGGGAGGGCCTCGGTTTAGGGGTTAATAGGTAGTTTATGGGTGTTGGTGTACTTTTTAGCACTTTAGTTAAGAGTTTTATGCTACGGCATTGTAGTGTAACTACTTTTAAATGCAGTACCAGTCTTGACAGGAGAGGGTCTACCGCTCACTTTTTGGCAGACTCGTAATACCGGCGCTATGCAAGTCCCATTGAGAAAATAGGATACACAATTGACATAAGTGGATTTGCGGTATTTCCGAGTCTGGCCAAAAAAGTGAGCGGTACACCTGTACCTGCAAGACTCGTAATACCAGCAAGCGTTAAAAAAGCAGCGTTGGGAACGGCCAACGCTGCTTTTTAACCCTAACGCAAGACTCTTAAAGGGTTATAAATATTTTCTTTTTTCAACTAATAAAAACATGTCATCAGCTAGGTAAAGGTTTACATATTTAATCCCACTTACTTTGATTTTTAAACGAAGTTTGCTTCAGAATAAAAATTATATTTTTATTTCTCCTCCAAACGGCACTAATGCCCGCCCCTAAATGTAGGCTGGGTTTTCTCATTACCTATGCAATTCCATTAACCAATAGCAGGGCAGCAAGAATCATCTAATTTGCATATTTAGATTAGAACTGTTATTTGGGCTTGTCATCTAAGTACAAGAAAAGTTATTCTTCTAGTATCTGGCCAGTGCCAGAAAACTGCCTGAAGCATAGTGAGTGGTTGCTGCATGCATGGTTAGTGTAGGTTGTAAGCGGCAAGATGAGTGACAGATGAGACAGAGATACATCAGCGGCTGTGATCAGTTAAACATATTTATTTCCTCTAAAGCACACGCTCCTATCAGGTTCCTTACCAGGATTCCTGTGACACTGTCTAATTAGTGAGTATTGCCTGAGTCAGTGGGGGACCGAGGACACAATGTCACTGAAAGGAGCTGAGCAGGCAGTTTGCTCCCTACACTGGGACGTCCCTGGTCCCACAAGCAGAGGTCTTAAGCTTCTACAACTAACACTCAGCAAATGAGCATCCATGGGCAGGTTTATGATGTATACTCATTACTCAGCAGGAAAACAAGATTTTACACTAACTGCACCAGCGTCCTCACCACTCCTAACACTAACGCTGTATGCTCGACGCTGCAAACAGCCCACTGTCTAGGAGCTACTGCAGCGGAGACAGCTCGTTTGTCACAACGATCAGATGTACCAGAGACCTCACGGAACAAGCCCAAACCCCTCCAGACCAGGGAATACAGGAACAAATGATAGTGGAGCCGGAACTTCTTCCACATAAAACATATGAACCTTATTGTCACATTAATAAAACCACAGTATATGGACAATAAAGCTCATATGTTTTGTATGGAATAAGTGCCGGCTCCACTGTCATTTGTAATTTGAGGGCAATCACATGATCTGTTCCTAGTATTACCCCGCCCGCACTCTGCTCCGGCTCCTAAGCTTGACAATGAGATTTGCGCATGCGTGGATCACAGAGAAGACAGAATGCGCATGCGGGCCGCCATGACTGTTCTACCTAAGTAGAACAGTTTGATTTGATATACATAATGAGGATCCGGAGGGGTTTGGCAGGATAAAGGTTTATTTTTGTAAATTGCAGGTAAACAAACAAAAATTGCTTAAAGATGTTATTTGCAAAGTAAAAGTTTATGTCACAAAGTTTGCAATCGTGTAAAGTTTTTTTTTAGGTTTACTATCCCTTTAATCTAGGCGTTAGATAATATGTGTATGTCTCTTAAACACATAAAATAGTATTTGCCGCGTGTGTGTGTGTGTATATATATATATATATATATATATATATACACATACACACATACATACATAATCATATAGATAGATAGATGGATAGATAGATAGATAGATAGGTAGATGAATAGATAGAAATAGTGTGAGGAGTGACATTCACGCAAAAAGGAGTCTAAAAACAGCTTCCTAAGCAGGGCATATACTCCTTTACACAAATACCTTACTATAACACATCTATCTATCTATCTATCTATCTATCTATCTATCTATAGTCTTGACAGATTTTTTGCTACGTCAAATACTAATCAAACAATTTATATTTGCTGCTGATTTGTTGTTAACTACATTGTTTGTTCTTGTAAATGTATCATTGTTTGCTACCTTGTAGAAGCCTAAATTAACAAACAGTTCCAAACTCAACCCTTAGAAAGTAACAGCAAAACATTCCCCTGGACACTAGTAACTATTTCAGCACTACTACATGCTGTGATGAAAGAAAACTAATCTCAATTTGTAGTCACACAGTTTGATTAAAGGGGCATATACCCCAACAATGTCCTTTCATAAATCGGATAGCTATAAAATAAAAATAAAAACTTTCCAATGTCCTCTGCTTACAAAATGTACTTAATTCTCTTGGTATCCTTTGTTGATAAGCAGGTAGGAAGGTTCAGGAGCGTGCACATGACTAAAGCAATATAAGGCAGCAGTTTTATAACTATGTAATACATTTACAAAAACAGTAGGTGTTTCCTGTCATATACTGCTCCAGAAATGTGCACAGTACCTATCTAGATATTAATGTTAAGGTTTAAAGGGACATGAAACCTTTTGAGCTTCTAATATAAAGGGCTAGATTACAAGTGGAGCACTAAATTATTTACTAATGCGGGCGCACAATAAATAACCAGCCATTACAAATGGCTGGTTATTGCTACCGTGACCTCAAAATTAATCAGAGATTAGGGGTAGATTTATCCACTGTCGGGCGGACATAATCCGCTGTAGTGGATCATGTCCACCCGACATCACTAAATGTAGACAGCATGAGCTGCCGGCATTTATCATTGCACAAGCATTTGAAAATGCTTGTGCAATGCCGCTCCCTGCACATTCGCGGCCAATCGGTCTCTAGTAGGGGGTGTCAATCATCACGATCGTATCTGATCGGGATGATTGCTGTCTGCCACCTCAGAGGTGGCGTATGAGATAAGGCAGTGATCTTACGACCGCTGCTTCTTAACTTTTGTTTCCAGGTGAGCCTGAAGGTTCGCGCAAAAACAGCTGCATTCGCAGCATAATAAATTGGCCTCTAGATCTCTGGTTCATTTTCTAAAATTGCCCCAAATGCCCTCAAAATAGAGGGCATTGTAGTTTTTAATTAAAACATTTTTTTGCATCTTTTTAAATGAAAAACAACTGCACTAGGCAGTTTTTGCGATAAAAAGTTGGTGGGAGTGGGGTGTTTGAAAAAAAAAAATGGCACTGAAAAGTGCCTTTACCTTACGGTCTATGGAAACTATCGACTAGATTACAAGTTCGGCATTAGACTTAAAAAGCAGCGTTAAGGGGTCCTAATGCTGCTTTTTAACGCCCGCTGGTATTACAAGTCTGGCAGGTACAGGTGTACCGCTCACTTTTTTTCCGCAACTTTTCCATACTGCAAATCCCCTTACGTCAGTTGCGTATCCTATCTTTTTAATAGGATTTTCCTAACGCCGGTATTACAAGTCTTGGAAGAAGTGAGCGGTACAGCCTCTACCTCCTACTGCATATAAAAGTCAGTAGTTAAGAGTTTCTGCGCTAACGCCAGAACATAAAACTCTTAACTAAAGTGCTACAAAGTACACTAACACCCATAAACTACCTATTAACCCCTAAACCGAGCCCCCCCCCCTATATTGCAAACACTAAAATAAAAAATTTTAACCCCTAATCTGCTGACCGGACATAGCCGCCACTATAATAAATGTATTAGCCCCTAAACCGCCACACTCCCGCCTCGCAAACACTATAATAAATTTTATTAACCCCTAATCTGCGTCCCTAACATAGCCGCCACCTACCTACAATTATTAACCCCTAATCTCCCGCCCCCAACGTCGCCGCTACTATAATAAAGTTATTAACCCCTAAACCTAAGTCTAACCCTAACCCTAACACCCCCCTAAATTAAATATAATTTAAAAAAATCTAAATAAAATTACTATAATTAAATAAATTAATCTATTTAAAACTATATACTTACCTATAAAATAAACCCTAATATAGCTACAATATAACTACTTGTTATTATAACAACTTTGTATTTATTTTAACTAGGTACAATAGCTATTAAATAGTTAATAACTATTTAATAGCTACCTAGTTAAAATAATTACAAAATTACCTGTAAAATAAATCCTAACCTAAGTTACAATTAAATAAATTAACTACAATTATCTAAAATAAAATTCAATTAAATAAACTAAACTATATTTAGTTTATTTTAGGATTTATTTTTATTTTACAGGCAACTTTGTATTTATTTTAACTAGGTACAATAGTTATTAAATAGTTATTAACTATTTAATAACTACCTAGCTAAAATAAATACAAATATACCTGTAAAATAAACCCTAACCTAATTTACAATTACACCTAACACTACTCTATAAATTAATTACCTAAATTAAATTAAACTAATTACAATTAAATTAAATAAACTAAATGACGAAAAAAAACCCCACTAAATTACAGAAAATAAAAAAGAAATTACAATTTATTTAAACTAATTTCACCTAATTTAATCCCCCTAATAAAATAAAAAAGCCCCCCAAAATAATAAAATCCCCTATCCTAAACTAAATTACAAAGTAATCAGCTCTTTTACCAGCCCTTTAAAGGGCTTTTTGCGGGGCATTGCCCCAAAGTAATCAGCTCTTTTACCTGTAAAAATTAGAAATACAATACAACCCCTACTCTAAAACCCACTCTTAAAAAAACCTAACACTACCCCATTAAAGATCACCCTACCTTGAGCCGTGTTTACCCAGCCAGGCACCGATGGGGCAGAAGAAGACATCCGGACCAGCAGACATCTTCATCCAGGCGGCATCTTCTATCTTCATCCTATCTATCCAGCCGATGCGGAGCCATCCTCTTCAATCAAAGTCCTAATGAAGAATGAAGGTTCCTTGAAATGACGTCATCCAAGATGGCGTCCCTCGAATTACGATTGGCTGATAGGATTCTATAAGCCAATCGGAATTAAGGTAGGAAAAATCCGATTGGTTAATTTAATCAATCAGCCAATCGGATTGAAGTTCAATCCGATTGGCTGATTGGATCAGCCAATAGAATTGACCTTGCATTCTATTGGCTGATCCAATCATAGAATCCTATCAGCCAATCGGAATTCGAGGGACGCCATCTTGGATGACATCATTTAAAGGAACCTTCATTCTTCGTTAGGAATTCGATTGAAGAGGATTGCTCCATGTCAGCTGGATAAAAGATGGCTCTGCTCCGGAAGGATGAAGATAGAAGATGCCGCCTGGATGAAGATGACTGCCGGTCCGGATGTCCTCTTCTGCCCCATCGGTGCCTGGCTGGGTGAACACGGCTCAAAGTAGGGTGATCTTCAATGGGGTAGTGTTAGGTTTTTTAAGGGGAGATCGGTGGGTTTTAGAGTAGGGGTGTGTGGGTGGTGGGTTGTAATGTTGGGGGGGTATTGTATTTCTTTTTTTTTTTACAGGTAAAAGGGCTGATTACTTTGTGGCAATGCCCCGCAAAAAGCCCTTTTAAGGGCTGGTAAAAGAGCTGATTACTTTGTAATTTAGTTTAGGATAGGGGATTTTATTATTTTGGGGGGATTTTTTATTTTATTAGGGGGATTAGATTAGGTGAAATTAGATTAAACATCTTGTAATATTTTTTTATTTTTTGTAATTTAGTGTTTGTTTTTTTCTAATATAGTTTAGTTTATTTAATTGAATTTTATTTTAGATAATTGTAGTTAATTTATTTAATTAATTTATTGATAGTGTAGTGTTAGACATTGTAACTTAGGTTAGGATTTATTTTACAGGTAATTTTGTAATTATTTTAACTAGGTAGCTATTAAATAGTTATTAACTATTTAATAGCTATTGTACCTAGTTAAAATAAATACAAAGTAGCCTGTAAAATAAAAAAAACTATTAGTTATATTGTGGCTATATTAGGGTTTATTTTATAGGTAAGTATTTAGTTTTAAATAGGAATAATTTATTTAATTATAGAAATTTTATTTAGATTTATTAAAAATAGATTTAAGTTAGGGGGTGTTAGGGTTAGACTTAGGTTTAGGGGTTAATAAATTTATTATAGTAGCGGCGACGTTGGGGGCGGCAGATTAGGGGTTAATAATTGTAGGTAGGTGGCGGCGACGTTGGGGGCGGCAGATTAGGGGTTAATAAATATAATATAGGTGTCGGCGAGGTAAGGGGCAGCAGATTAGGGGTTCATAGGGATAATGTAGGTGGCGGCGATGTCCGGAGCAGCAGATTAGGGGTTAATAGTATAATGCAGGTGGCGACGATGTTGGGGGCGGAAGATTAGAGGTTAATAAGTGTAAGATTAGGGGTGTTTAGACTCGGGGTTCATGTTAGGGTGTTAGGTGTAGACATTATAAGTATTTTCCCATAGGAAACAATGGGGCTGCGTTGAGAGCTGAACGCTGCTTTTTTGCAGGTGTTAGTTTTTTTTTTACAGCCGTCTCAGCACGTTTTGCCAGCTTACCACTACCGTAAGCAATGCTGGTATTACAGGTAGAAGTGGCGCTAAATTTGCTCAACGCTCACTTTTTCTGAGGCTAACGCAGCCATTCAGAAAACTTGTAATACCAGCGTTGTTTAAAGTGAGCGCTGGAAAAAAAAGGAGCGTTAGCACCGCAAGTTTTTACCGACAAAACTTGTAATCTAGCCGTGTGTGTTCCCATAGACCACAATGTAAATTTATATGTATATGCTTATATACATACCTGTATATATTTATGTGTTAATATGTGTATATACACATATTAACACAAATATATATATTAAAAAATGCTGCCCATCGCTGCGCTACTTACCTCCTTTGCTGCGCCTATGGAAGCATGCTCTCATGAGCACAATGCTTCCTAGCAAGCTCGTGTTCGCATCGCAATTAACTTGTAAACTTGTATTACAAAGTGGAGCTCTAACATCGCTTAGCGCTCCACTTGTAATCTGCCCCAAAATGTTTAATTATGCATAATATAAACATGTTTCACTGTGCATTCATTAGTTATTTTGTCTCCTTACAATAATTTCTTATTTCTGTGAATACATAGCTCTTGTTTTTATGCCAAAAATACAGATATTTTTCATAGGTAAATAAAAAAAACAAAGGCTTTATTTCTGGTACTATGCGCAAGTTTTTCTCTAAAATTCCTCGTAGCAAAGGGACTAAAGGGATTGAAAAGTCAAAATTGAAATGTGCATGGGTGCATTTCAGTATTAAGCATTTTTGCATTATAGTTCCACAAAAATGCTTCTAGGAAGTAACTATCGTTTCAGCAGCATACACACATATGCTACATGGAACTCGAGGATCCAGATTCGAACACCATGGCTTTTCAGAGAGCTGGTGGTGATGTGTATTGTGTCAGTGAAGAATTAGCTTTTATCATACAAGCCACTCTCTGAGATGGCGCAGTATTTGAATGCTGGTGCACAGGCACTCACAGCATATGTACATATGCCGCTGAAAAACAGTAATAATTTTACTAGAAGTAATTTTGCTAATTGAAGGTGTAATTAGTTTGTTATTTTTTGTAACTTTGTAATTTTTTAGGGTAGATTTAAATTATTTAAGAAGGGTTAGGTGTTTAAATATATAATCAAGTTATTTTAATTTGTAGTTTTATGTAATTTTAGTATAAAAGTTAGGTTAGATTAATTATTAATTTAATATAGTTTAATGTAATTTTAGTATAATAGTTAGGGTAGGGTAATTATTAATTTGATATAGTTTAATGTAATTTTAGTATAATAGGGTAGGTTAATTAATAGTTTAATATAGTTTAATTTAATAGTAAGGTAAGTTTAAATTTATTATAAGATAGGGATGATTTAATATTTAATATAAAGTTAGCGAGTTGTTAGGTTTAGGGTTTAATAGTTTAATTGAGTTTATGGCGATATGGGGGGCTGGCGGTTTAGGGATTAATAACTTTATGTAGGTGGCGACAGTGGCGGGGCAGCAGATTAGGGGTTAATAAGTATAATGTAGGTGGTAGCGGTGTAGGGGGCAGCAGATTAGGGGTGTTTAGACCCGAGGTATATGTTAGGGTGTTAGGTGTAAACATAACTTTTATTCTCCCATAGGAATCAATGGGATATCTGGCAGCATCGAACATGAGCTTTCACTGCTTTCCGACTCCTATTGATTCCTATGGCATCCGCCGCCTCCAGGTACGCTGGCCTGGAATAGTGGCGAGCGTACCTGCTAGGAATTTGTTACATAGCAAAAGTAGTCAGATAGTGCCGAATTTGCATTTGGAACATCTGTAGTGACGTAAGCATCGATCTGTGTTGGACTGAGACCAGCGGATCGTATATTACGTCACAAAATTCTACTTTTGCCGGTCTGTAGCCTTTGCTAAATAAGGCGAATCAAGCTCGCCACAATTACGCTGCGGAATTCCAGCGTATTTGCGGTTGATGGCTTAATAAATAGGCCCAATTATATACACTGTACAACTTAAAAAACAACATACACAGCTCATTCAATATATGGCACTTGTACCTATTAACATACAATTATATCAAAGTCCCATGTTGAAAGTCACTATGATAGTACAAAAAATCAGGTATGTCCTCCGTGTGAATGATGGCTGCGCTCCTCTTCACAGAAGATACTGGAAAAACTGTAAAATAGAAGAAAGAGAAGGGCGCCTCATGTGTAGAATCACCAAATCAAAAAAGCCAAAGCTTATGCACTTGAGCCAAATTGGTGCTCACATTTTAAATAAGCACCCCAATGTGCTAATGGAAGCAGACTAACATAATATGGTGTGTCAGTACACCCACTCCAGGATATCCCCACCAGGTGTGTCTGTAATGGAGAGTCAAGACAACAAAGGAAACCACATGTGCAGATCAACCAAACAGATGGAACAATCGAGATAATTATGCCAAATGGGTACTCACAATGTCCAATAGCACACCTGTGTGCTGGTAGATGCAGACTAATAATTTTAGGTTAGGGTGTATCAGCTCACCCACTCCAGGTGTTACCAAAAATATGGTCCAAAAACAGTATAAATGCACATACAGCCCAATATTGGGAAATGAGAGGTAAGGTAGAAACCACTATACTTGTGTTATAGTAAAACACATTTTTTATTAAAAGACTGAAAACAAAAATTTAAAGTAAAAATTAAAATATTAAAAGAATATAATAACAACAAGTAGTGGTCAAGGGGATAATCCATAATTGTTTGTTATGATTTTAACTCCATTTTATAAAACTATAAAAGGTTTTTTACCTTAATGATGTCCATAATGCAGGATTCAGATCTTCCATGATATCTCTCTAAATAACCACTTGATTAATTGCATGTATTCTACATACAAACAAACAAAAGTGGTGGTTTCTACCTTACCTCTCATTTCCCAATATTGGGCTGTTTGTGCATTTATCCTGTTTTTGGACCATATCGTTGGTAACACAAGTTGTGGGTGAGCTGATATGCCCTAAGCTAAAATTATCAGTCTGCATCTACCAGCCCATAGGTGTGCTATTGGACATTGCGAGTACCCATTTGGCATAATTATTTCCATTGTTCCATCTGTTTGGTTGATCTGCACATGTGGTTTCCTTTGTTGTCTTGACTCTCTATTGCAGACACACCTGGCGGGGATATCCTGGAGTGGGTGTACTGACACACCATATTATGTCAGTCTGCTTCCATTAGCACATTCGGGTGCTTATTTTAAATGTGAGCACCAATTTGGCTTGAGTGCATAAGCTTTGGCTTTTTTGATTTGGTGATTCTACACATGAGGCGCTCCTCTCTTTCTTCTATTTTACAGTTTGCTAATTGAAGAATACTGCAGAAACTCTTCTATTTAAAATGTAAAGGTTTGGGCAAGCTCCCATATGCATGTGCATTGTGTCATTGTTACACATAAACACAATAGCAGGCACCCATTGGACGTTTGGAAACGTAGTTTTATCATTACCGCAAGCACAAAGTAAGGAATACATTGCTGCAGTGGCGTAGCGTGGGGGGGGGGCACAGGGGCGGTTGCCCCGGGCGCAAAATTCTTAGGGGCGCAAAATTTCAAAAGAAATTTGCGCCCCTAAGGAATTTAATTCGTTATAAACATTGCATGTGGCAGGGCCGTGGTGGTTGCTTGTAAGGGAGCCGCCTGCCAATTCATAAGGTGCACTACTAGGATTGCCACTTGCCCCGGTATTAATAATTAGGGGGGGTTGAAGAATGTGCGTGAGTCAGTCACACTTATCATCAAGGGAAATGAGGAGGAGGCCCTGACTGCAGCCTGAAGTGCATCATGATGAGGTCACGGACCATGGTCGATAGTCCAACCAGTCCTCCTCTCAACTCGCCTCCCAAAGACCCAAGTCCCACCCAGTCATGTGATCTCGTTGGTGTGCGGGTGCGGTGTCGCTGCGAGCTGCTAGTACGACAAGTCAGACAGAGGTGGCCAGGCCGTGACCCTCCTATTTGGGTACTGTTCAACTTCTTCCTAATGATATGATCTGCAGTTTTTTCTAGGTAAAATATTTTTTTTTAAATTTGTTTTATAAAAAAAGAGTTTCCTCTGTATTACCTGCTTTGAGAATTACTCACCTTCCTGCCTGCCTGCTCTATAATATATATCTATATATATATATATATATATAATATATATATATATATATATATATATATTATACTGTATATACAAGTATATATTATATATATATTTATATATATATATATACAAACATACATATTTTATATATATATATACATATTGTTTATATTATATATATATATATATATATATAATATAGTAATATATATATAATATAGTAATATATATATATATATATATATATATATACACATATATAATATATATATAAAAAAATTTGATTTCATATTGAATTTGGGGCTGTAAGAAGCCACGCCCCCAAGCCACACCCTGAGACACACCCTCTCCACCCCCTTTTAAAAAGTGTCCAGGAATATTCTGGGCAAAAGGTAGCAACCCTATGCGCTACCGTGCGCACTCACAAATGCATCACTGTACTGGTGGAAGAGACTCAGTCAGTGCTAATGGGTTAGGGGGCACAATACTTGCCTTGCCCTGGGCGCTGACAACCCACGCTACGCCACTGCATTGCTGGCCACAAAGCATGAGCAAAGCAGAACAGGCACCTGCTGACACCATTAGTACCACAGTGTACATGTACAGGAATTAAACATAACCACAATAGATGTGCACAAGGTCCCTTGTATGTTCATCTAGCCCTGTGTGAATAAACTGTATAATGAGTCTCATGTAGGGGCTTGTAAAGGAGACTAAAGTGAGGAAAACCCAAAAAGGTATTTCATGACTCAGATAGAACAAACAATATTCAACAACTTGCAATTTACTTCTATTATCAGATTTTCTTTGTTTTCTCGACATCCTTTGTTGCAAATCAGGAAAAGAAGATCAGGACAGTGCACGTTTTTTCTCCACTTTTTTCGTGTCAAAACAATTCAAACAAAAGAAATAGACATGAGACTGCCTAATCATTTGTAATTGCAACAATTTTCTGGGCGAAGTGGTGAATTATCTGACAGAAATGCAGGGATGCCAATATTTTTGGCCATGACTGTATAGGGCAGCAGTTTTGCAAGAATGTTATACATTAGCAAGAGCACTCGATGGCAGCACTATTTCCTGTCATGTAGTGTTTCAGACATGTGCATGCTACTTATCTAGATATCTCTTCAATAAAGAATTACATGAGAACAAAGCAAATGTGATAATAAAAGTAAACTTTTTTAAAATTATATGCTCTGTCTGAATTATGAAAGAAAAATGTTGGGTTTTGTGTCCCTTTAAAGGACCAGTCAATACAGTAGATTTGCATAATCAACAAATGCATTATAAGAAGACAATGCAATAGCACTTAGTCTGAACTTCAAATGAGTAGTAGATTTTTTTAAAATAAATTGCAAAGTTATGTCTGTTTCCATTCCCCCTGTATCATGTGACAGCCATCAGCCAATCACAAATGCATATACGTATATGCTGTGAATTCTTGCACATGCTCAGTAGGTGCTGGTGACTCAAAAAAAATAAATATAAAAAGACTGTGCACATTTTGTTAATGGAAGTAAATAGGAAAGTTGTTTAAAATTGCATGTTCTATCTGAATAATGAAAGTTTAATTTTGACTTGAGTGTCCCTTTAATTGCAAGAAGCAACTGCAAAAGAAATTGGAAAAAAAGAAGGACATTTGATAATATAAGATAATAGAGTCTGCTGTGATCAATAATTCAGTATTAGCCACTGAAAACTTTGCAAACTGCATGGTATTATGAAGTTTTTGGATGGGAGCTGTAATGCTCATGGGATATTTCCCTATCAGACCAATCCAGGCCAGTAGTCTTCTTATACCAGCGTCAAGTGGCTAGATAAGGAAATATCCCAGAATAAAAGAAGAAATAACAAATGAGGATGCAATCCAATACTCACAGTAGAGATGAGAAAACAGGGAAGTAGTCCCAGGCAGGGCGAGGAAGGCACTAGGTAGACAGTCCAATCCTTCAGGGAACCAAGGGTAATGCAGAGAGTGATGAATAAAGCAAAGTCCGGCAACAGGCAGGCAATCCAAGGAATCAGCAGGGGGTTAAACAGGAGAGTGGTCAGAGACAAGCAAAGTTCAGCAACAGTAAAGCAAGCCAGCAGTTCAGGGGTTTAACAGTAGAGGGGTCAGAGACAGGCAGAGTACGGCAACAATAAGGCAATCCAGCAGTTCAGGGGTTAATCAGTAGAGTGGTCAGAGATAAGAAACGTTCGGCAACAATAAGGTAATCCAGCAGTTCAGGGTTAATCAGTAGAGTGGTCACAGAGAAGCAGACTTCAGCAACAGAAAGGCAATCCAGCATTTCAGAGGTTAATCAGTAAAGTGGTCACAGACAAGCAGAGTTCAGCAACAGAAAGTTAATCCAGCAGTTCAGCAAACAGAGTAGTAAAAGGTAGCACCCAAGGAGCACAAGACAACCTATACTTGGGCAATGTAAGTAAGGGAGAAAGTACTTACATAGACCCAGGTTCGCGCCAAGGGAGACGTCCAGGAGTGGTGGTGACGTCAGATGCAATGCACCAGAGCACCACAGAGTCCATAGCAACGGCCATGGTAACAACAAGGAGCCACCTGCGTTCATGGCAATGGCTATGGGAAGCAGAAGGAACCGTCTGTGTCCGTGGCAACAGCCACAACAGAGCGGGCAGCATGACAGAGCCCCCCATCAAAGGGGTACCTCCAGGACCCTAATGCGGCTTGGCGGGATGAGCAGTATGAAGACTTCTCCTGGCTTCATTGAGGACTTCGGACCGGTTGGATTAAGACTTCTCCCGGTAAGGTGATCTTCAAGGGGTTAGTGTTAGGTTTTTTTAATGGGGTATTGGGTGGGTTTTAGAGTAGGGTTGGTTGTGTGGGTGGTGGGTTTTAATGTTGGGGGGGATTTGTCATTTTATTTACAGGTAAAAAAGCTGATTACTTTGGGGCAATGCCCTGCAAAAGACCATTTTAAGGGCTATTTGTAATTTAGTGTAGGGTAGGGCTTTTTTTATTTTCGGGGGGCTTTTTTATTTTGTTAGGGGGATTAGATTAGGTGTAATTAGTTTAAAAATCTTGTAATTTGTTTATTATTTTCTGTAATTTAGTGGGGGTGTTTTGTACTTTAGCTAATTTTATTTAATTGTATTTAATTGTATTTAATTTATTTAATTTATTAAATTATAGTGTAGTGTTAGGTATTATTGTAATTTAGGTTATATTTTATTTTACAGGTACTTTTGTATTTATTTTAACTAGGTAGTTTATTAAATAGTTAATAACTATTTAGTAACTATTCTACCTAGTTAAAATAAATACAAACTTGCCTGTAAAATAAAAATAAACCCTGAGATAGCTACAATGTAAATATTAGTTATATTGTAGCTAGATTAGGGTTTATTTTATAGGTAAGTATTTAGTTTTAAATAGGAATAATTTAGTTAATGATATGAATTTTATTTAGATTTATTTAAATTATATTTAAATTAGGGGGTGTTAGGGTTAGGGTTAGACTAAGGTTTAGGGGTTAATAAATTTAGAATAGTGGCGGCGACATTGGGGGTGGCAGATTAGGGGTTAATAAATATAATGTAGGTTTCAGCGATGTTGGGGGCAGCCTATTAGGGGTTCATAAGTATAATGTAGGTGGCGGCGGTGTCCGGAGCGGCAGATTAGGGATTAATAATATAATTCAGGTGTCGGCGATGTCGGGGGCGACAGATTAGGGGTTAATAAGTGTAAGATTAGGGGTGTTTAGACTCAGGGTTCATGTTAGAGTGTTAGGTGTAGACATAAATTATATTTCCCCATAGGAATCAATGGGGCTGAATTAGGAGCTAAACGCTGCTTTTTTGAAGGTGTTAGACTTTTTCAGCTGGCTCTCCCCGTGGACTCCTATGGGGAAATCGTGCATGAGCACGTTTCACCAGCTCACCGCTAACGTAAGCAGCGCTGGTATTGGAGTGAGATGTGGAGCAAAATTTTGCTCAACGCTCACTTCTTGTCTGTTAACGCCGGGTTTGTAAAAGCCTGTAATACCAGCACTGTCTGTAAGTGAGCTGTGAACATAAACTGCTTGTTAGCACCGCATAGCCTCTAACTCAAATCTTGTAATCTAGCGGTATAAAATTACAGCAAGAGAAGAATATAGCCAACCTGGCCTGTCAGGATTGAGTTGATGAGCTGTTTCCAAGTATGTCAGGTTCTTATGATCGGTATGGATCTGAATTGGGTTGGCAGTGCCCTCCAGCCAATGTCGCCACTTAGTAAGGGCCATTTTAATGGCTAGGAGTTCACAATTCCCCACATCATATTTCCTCTCTGCAGGGGTAAAACGTTTAGAGTTAAGACAGCACCAGCTCCTATTTCGGATTCATCAACCTGTAAGGTGAACGGCAGGTCAGGGTCAGAATGGCATAGCACAGCAGCAGTACAAAAGGCCTTTTTTAGATGAGAAAAAGCATCCACAGCTACTGGAGGCCAATTCTTCAGTCAGCTCAGTAAGAGGTGCAACGATTATGGAGAAGTTCTTTATAAACTTGCGATAAAAATTGAAAAACCCCAAGAATCTCTGTAGTTCTTTCAATGTGGTGGGTTGAGGCAATTTCAAAACTGTGGTTAGCTTTGAAGGATCCATGGCCAAAACCTTCTTTTGAGATAACATATCCAAGGAACTAAATCTGAACTTGATCAAATTTGCACTTCTACAACTTGGCTAACATAGAATTGTTTCTGAGATGAAAAAGAACCTGTTTTACATGCTCATGATGCTCCACCAGGGTAGTGGAGAATAATGAGGATTTCATCCAAATAGACAATGACCATACGATTAAGGTGGTCATGGAAGACGTCAATGACGAAAGCTTGAAAGACAGCAGGTGCATTGCACAGCCCAAAAGGCATTACTAGATATTCATAGTGCCCTGATCTCGTATTGAAGGCAGTTTTCCATTCATGTCCCGGGAAGATGTGAATGAGATTGTATGCTCCACGAAGATCTAGTTTCGGAAAGTAACATGCATTTTCGAGCGAATCATATAATTCAGTGATCAAGGGAATAGGATAACTGTTCTTAATAGTGATGCAGGGTCTCAAAGCACCATCCTTTTTACCGACAAAAAAGAAACCAGCCCCAGCAGGAGTGGAGGAAGGATAAATAAAGCCTTTAGCTAAGTTTTCTTGCATGTACTCCTTCATGGCTTTAGTCTCTGCCTTAGACAGTGGATAAGTCCTTTCTTTAGGGAGTGGGGCTCCGGGAAACAGGTCAATTTTGCAGTCATAAGGCCGGTGAGGTGGTAGCACATCAGCTGCTTTCTTTTTGAACACATCCATAAGTTCTGCATATACCGAGGGAAGGGTAGAAGAAGTCTGAAGGTTTGCTATAGGGGTGTGATGCAATGGAGTAACCTTAGCCAGACAGGAGTAAAAACTGTCCCTCAGTCTAATTGAATTGTGAATTGTGTTTGTGTAGTCAAGGAAGACCAAGAATAACTGGTTGAGCTGGAGAATGAATAACATCAAATTGCAATTGTTTGGAATGTTGGACTCCCACAGTCATGGTTAGGGGTGTAGACTCAAAATGGATTAGGCCTGATCCAAGGGGAGTGCCATCCAGAGTGGTTATTTTGAGACACTGTTTTATCTGAAGAAGGGACAAACCTGCGTGAATCATGAAACGGTGGTCTAGGAAATTTCCAGCTGCCCCAGAATCAACAAAGGCTTGAGCATGGAAAGAGTTCTGGAGAAAGGTAAGGGTAATGGGTATCAGGATCCAAAAAGAATGAGGGGAACTGGTAGTGGCCATGCTTAGAGGTACCCCTTTTTTATCCTCTAAGTGTTGGCTTTTCCCAGCCGAATGTCACAATTCTTGAATTGGTGTGAATTAGAACCACAATAAAAGCATAGACTTAACCTCCTTCTTCACTGTCTTTCAGATTGAGGACATAAGGGAAGAGAGATCCATGGGTTCTTCCTCAGAAGCAACTGGAGGTGCAGGAGGGGTGGAGGACAGTCTAGTGGTTGGATGGGTAGAAGTACGAGAAGGCAGGATTCTGCAAGTTCTCTCTCTCTCAACTTGACGCTCCTGAAAGCGTGAATCCAGGCTAATGCAAAGCTCTATAAATTCATCCAGGGTAGATGAAACATCACGATAAGTGAGCTTATCCTTGATGTGTTCATGTAGACCTCTCAGAAAGGCCGGCCTGAGAGCACTGCAATCCCAACTGGTCTCATGTGCCAAGGTGCGAAACTCAATGGCATATTGTGCCACAGATCTATTACTGTGGCGGAGATCCAAGAGAGAGTGTTCTGCAGCAGAAGTGCTACCAGAGATCCCAAACACAGAATACAGTGCAGAAACTACGGTATCAGCATCATTCAGGAGTTTAGCACTTTGTTCCAATAGGGGAGAGACCCAGGCTAGGGCCTTATCCTTCAATAAGGAAATAATAAATGTGACCTTTGACTGATGGGACTGAAAGGTATGAGGGTCATTGCAGAAATGCAATCTGCATTTGTTGAGAAAACCCCTACCGTCGGTAGTGCCATCATACTTGTCTGGCAAGGTATCCGGGGTATACTACCAGAAGCAGGAGAGGAGGTTGCGGTACTAGCAGCAGGGGTAGGCTGTGTGGTAACATGAGCAGTGTTTTTCTCTGCAACAAGTGAGGAGAGAATAGTAGTAATAGTCTCTAATTTGGAATCCAGACTTTGCAGGTGTGAGGCGTAGGTTCCCAGCATTTGTCCTTGAAGTGAGATTGCTCTAGCTACCTCATTTAGGTCCATGGCCTAAGTATAATGTAATGCTGTAATGGGATATTTCCCTATCAGACCAATCCTGTCCAGTAGTCTTCTTATTGCAGCGTCAAGTGGCAAAAGAAGAAATAACAAATGATGAGGATGCAATCCAATACTCACAGTAGAGATGAGAAAACAGAGAAGACAGTCCCAGACAGGGAAATGAAGGCACCAGGTAGACAGTCCAATTCTTCAGGGCAGTGGCGTAGCGTGGGTTGTCAGCGCCCAGGGCAAGGTAAGAATTGCGCCCCCCTAACCCATTAGCACCAGTACAGTAGGGATTGGCAAATTTGCTTTGAATCTAGGAGCCAGCTCAACAACTTAGGAGACAGGTTTTTGTTTTAATTACATATAAAACAAATTAAACTTGTTACAATTTCCAATATTCATTAAACTTTTTTTTTTTCCTGAGGGTTCCAACTAATCTGCAGGAAATTTAAAGGTCAATATCAAAGAAGAGTAGTAAAGATACAGTGCTAAGATTTTTCATGCAAAAGTAAAACTTTATAGATGGTAAAGGATATTTTTTGTGCACATTCCATATAACTATTATTGTTCATACAGGGGTTGAGCTCATAGTTAACCATGTGTTTAACCCCTTTGTAGGGCTTAAACACAGAAACATGAAATAGTGTAATGAAATGATATAGCACTGTTATGTCCCTTTAAGCTAACTTTTTTTTTTTTTTTAAACTGCAATTATTTGTAAAAATATTTTATATGCAAAAAACATTAATGGTTCCATACCCCTTTTATTGCTACCTTGGTATAAAATACAGTTGTAAATGACATTTGATGATGTACAACTAACTTTGCTGGTATTATGTACATCCTATTTGAAGCAAGATGCTGTCTGTTTTGAAAAAATCCCAAAAGTTCAGAAAATGTTACCTTTTGTTAAGTCATTGGCTCCTTTATCTTTCACTGCTGAGTATTTCTAACTTATTGATATATTGCTGCAGATAGACATTGCTGTAAGCCATGTATCTGTATTTCCTCTCTAATGCAAATGCACAAGTGTACCACCCCCTTCTCACACACAATCTAGAGCCCAGGAATGAAGTGGTTTCTCATGCAGGGGGTAGCATGCGGTAGATGACCTGAGAGCAGGACTTTTATGGAAACTCACAGCGGCCAGCCTGAGACGTAACTGCAGCCAAACTGTATCCAGACTGATGAGAGGAGCAGGAGCAGAGCTCAGCAGCACAGGATTGCAGACAGATTATTCCTACCCAGGCCCAAAAGAACACTGAGCTCACCTTTACACCCCAGCCTCCCAACAGTTAACATTCCTCTCAGTCCTCTGAGTCCTGACAATTTGTAGTCAAGAAATATATAGCCACTAAGGCTAAGCCGCTGCCACAACCGACATCCCTTTCCTCTCCTCCCCAAATTACTTACCGGTCCAGGCTTCAATATACAGTCACGGGCAGGGCAGGGCAGGCACCAGGCACGACGCGCTAGAGACAGTCCTCAGGCTCAGGCTCTTCCCCCACTTATTGCTCCCTCAGTCCCTCCTGACCTGCGCGCTGGGAGTGGGAGGAGTTAGGACCCGCCTGCGCCGTGCTAGTGGTGTAAACTGTAGAGTCGGATAAACAGTAGATTACATTTACACACACTTACAGGAGGCACCAGCGGCACAGACTGAGACTCACAGACCGTGACGATTCAGACGACACTGACAAAGTGACAAACAATGGAAGTTCACACTTGCATTGATTGAGACTGAGAGTGACTCAAGACAGAACAGCAGGGTTGCTAAAATCGCCGCTGGAGTCTGGGACTGTCACAACAGTCTACTGTCTGGTGGAGGCTTTTGCGCCCCCTATAAATTTGCGCCCGGGGCAACCGCCCCTGTGCCCCCCCCACGCTACGCCACTGCTTCAGGGTACCAAGGGTAATACAGAGAGTGATGAATAAAGCAAAGTCTGGCAACAGACAGGCAATCCAAGGAATCAGCAGATCAGGGTTTAAAACAGGGGAGTGGTTAGAGACAAGCAAAGTTCAGCAACAGTAAAGCAATCCAGCAGTTCAGGGGTTAAACAGTAGAGTGGTCAGAGATAGGCAGAGTACGGCAACAATAAGGCAATCCAGCAGTTCAGGGGTTAATCAGTAGAGTGGTCACAGACAAGCAGAGTTCAGCAATAGAAAGGCAATCCAGCAGTTCAGGGGTTAATCAGTAGAGTGGTCACAGACAAGCAGAGTTCAGCAACAGAAATACAATTCAGAAGCTCAGCAAACTGAGTAGTAAAAGGTAGCACCCATGGAGCACAAGACAACCTATACTTGGGCAATGTAAGTATGGGAGAATACATAGACCCAGGTTTGCGCCAAGGGAGACGTCCAGGAGTGGTGGTGACGTCAGATCCAATCAAGGAGCTTGGGCACACGAATCACTGAACACATGTCAAACATTAGGAATGCCAAAAAGGACTTAGAAAAGGATAACAAAATCAACTTAGTAGCTAGACATTTCCTAGAGAAACATAAAGGAAATGCTAAAGCTGTAAAATGCTGGGGATTGGAACAAGTCAAATGTGGCATCAGGGGTGTCAATATTGAAAATATCCTGTTACAAAAAGATACTAAATGGATTTTTTTAATGAATACAGTATTCCCTCATGGGATGAATGAATGAAACAACTATTGGCCTTATTACATCAACCTAATCAAAATATAAACAACTAAGTGGTCAGTGGGAAATTGTATATTTCCTTGACTATTTAAAAGTAGGAGTTTGCATGAAAGAAAAAAACATAAAAAGTAATGCATTGTTATTTTGAATGACAAATTACCAAGCCACTGTTGCAGTATGTTAGCCTGATGGCGAACATATATGGAATTAAATGTTTACTATGGATTTCATGTGTGTATACAGGGGATAAATGGGTTAGTTCTAAACCTGCATCATTACGGCTAAGATTATGAGTAACCGATGTAAATAATATAAGACACACCCATGTTTTCTTAAGGCCTGATTGGTCAAGCTAACCCCCAATAGCACTCTGACATTGATGTCAATAGTGACACAAGGAAGGTGGGAGTTACTACCCACACCCACTTCTATGACGCCACAATAAGCAAATAGAGGATTACATACCTTGCTCGCGATTGGCAGTTAAGGGGGAGTGTCTGAACACAATCACCTAGATTACGAGTTTTGCGCTCAACAGGGTACGAAACTAACACCAAAAAAGTTGCGTTATTTCATTCTCCATAGCGCTGCCATTACGAGTTACTGAAAAGCCTCCTTGTGCGTGCGATATGGTAGCGTTAAGCTCCATACCGCACAAAAGCCGTGCTCGTGCACGCTTTCCCCAATAGACATCAATAGGGAGAGAGTGTTAGAAAAAAACCTAAGACCTGAAGTAAAGAATGAAAAAGCTCCATAATGCAACCCCATTGATGTCTATGGGGAAAAAAAAGTTAAGTTTAAACCTAACACCCTAACATAAACCCCAAGTCTAAACACCCCTAATCTGCCGCTCCCGACATAACCGACACTAATAAAAGTTATTAACCCCTATTCCGCCGCCCGACATTCCCGACACCATAATAAAGTTATTAACCACTATTCTGCCGTTCCCTGACATCGCTGACACTATAATAAAGTTATTAACCACTATTCCACCGCTCCCCAACATTGCCGACACTATAATAAAGTTATTAACCACTATTCCGCCACTCCCCAACATCGCCGCAACTATAATAAAGTTATTAACCCCTAAACCTCTGGCCTCCCACATCGCCGCCAGTAAATAAACCTATTAATCCCTAAACCACTGGCCCCCCACATCACAAAACACTAAATTACACGTTTAACCCCTAAACATAACACCCCCCTAACTTTAAATTAAAATTACAATATAACTATCTTTAAATAAATAAAAACTTACCTGTGAAATAAAAATAAACCTAACATTAAACTATAACAGGTAGATTACGAGTTTTGAGCCCTATAAAGAAATTAACGAGCGCAACAAAAGTTACGTTATTTCATTTTCTATGGCGCTGTCATTACAAGTTTTCAAACATATGCCTTTTGCGTGTGATATGGTTGCGTTGAGCTCCATACCGCACACAATCAGAGTGCTGCTGAGACGTGCTTGTCCACGATTTCCCCATAGACATCAATGGGAAAGCCGGCAAAAGAAAAACCTAACACCTGCGATCGCGGAAACAAAAGTTCCGTACGTCTAAACACCCCTAATCTGCTGCCCCCAACATCGCTGACGCCTGCCTACAGTTATTAATGATTAACCCCTAATCTGCTGCTCCCAATATCGCCGCCACTAAACTACATTTATTAACCCCTAAACCACCAGCCCCCCACATTGCAACAAGATAAATTAAACTATATTGACCCCTAAACCTAACCCTAACCCTAATGTAACCCTAAACCTAACCCTAACACCCAATAACTTTAACATAATAAAAATATAGCTAAATTAAATGTACAATTATTAACTAAACCTATTAACCCCTAAACTGCCAGCCCCCCCCCACATCGCAACAAGCTAAATTAAACTATATTTACCCCTAAACCTAACCCTAACGTAACCCTAACCCTAACACCCCTTAACTTGTTTGTATTAGTAGACTAGTTAGTAAATAGTTATTAACTATTTACTTACTACCTAGTTAAAATAAATACAAACTTACTTGTGAAATAAAACCTAACCTGCCTTACACTAAAACCTAACATTACAAAAAATAAAAAAACTACCATTACAAAAAACAAACAAAATTATCTGAAAGAATAAAGATTAATCCTATTCTAATACGCTTAAAAAAAAACACCCCAAAATAAAAAACCCTACTCTAGAATAAACTACCAAGGGCCCTTAAAAGGGCCTTTTGTAGGGCATTGTCCTGAGATAAACAGCTCTTTTACTCCAAAAAAAAATTCAAACACCCCCTAACACTATACAAACCCCACCCCCCAAACTACCAAGGGCCCTTAAAAGCCTTGAGATAAACAACTCTTTTGCTAAAAAAAAAAAAAATAGATTACACAAAATAAACAAATTATCAAAAATAAAAAAATTATTCCTATTCTAATACCCATAAAAAAAAATATCCCAAAATAAAAAACCTAATCTAGAATAAAATACCAATGGCCCTTAAAAGGGCCTTTTATAGGGCATTGCCCTAAAGATATCAGCTCTTATATTGAAAAAAAATTACAAAGACCCACTAACATTACAAACCCCCACCCCCCCAAACCCACAAAATAAAAAAATAAAAACTTTCTTAAAAACCTAAGCTACCCATTGCCCTGAAAAGGGCATTTGTATGGGCATTGCCCTTAAAAGGGCATTTATCTCTTTTACATTGCCCAAACCCTAATCTAAAAAAAATAACTCACCCAAAGAAACGTTAAAAAAAAAAAACTAACACTAACCCTCTGACGATCCACTTACAGTTTTTGAAGTCCCGCTTGAAGGATCTTCATCCAGCCGGCGAAGTCATCATCCATGCGGCAAGAAGTCTTCATCCAGGTGGCCTCTTCTATCTTCATCCAGCTGGCAAAGTCCTCATCCAGACGGCAAGACGTCTTCATCCAGACGGCCTCTTCTATCTTCATCCAGTCGACGCGAAGCGGGTCCATCCTGAAGACATCCGGCGCGGAGCCTCCTCTTCAAGCGGTCACCGACGTACACTGAATCTTCAATGCAAGGTACGCGATTCAAGATGGCGTCCCTTGCATTCCTATTGGCTGAAAAATTTTAATCAACCAATAGGAATTAGGGCTGCTAAAATCCTATTGGCTGTTCAAACCAGTCAATAGGATTTAAGCAACTCTCATTCTATTGGCTAATTTGAATTAGCCAATAGAATGAGAGCTACTTAAATATGTCTTCAGGATGGACCTGCTCCTTGCCGGTTGGATGAAGATCGAAGAGGCCGTCTGGATAAAGACTTCTTGCCGCATGGATGATGACTTCGTCGGAAGGATGAAGATAGAAGAGACCGCCTGGATGAAGACTTCTTGCCGCATGGATGATGACTTCACCGGCTGGATGGATCTTTCAAGCGGGACTTCAACAACTGTAAGTGGATCGTCGGGGGTTAGTGTTAGGTTTTTTTAAGCGTTTTTTGGGTGAGTTATTTTTTTTAGATTAGGGATTGGGAAATGTAAAAGAGCTAGATGCCCTTTTAAGGGCAATGCCCATACGAATGCCTTATTAAGGGCAATGGTTAGCTTAGGTTATTTTAGATATTTTTTTTATTTGGGGGGTTGGTTGGGTGGTAGGTATTACTGTTGGGGGGGTGTTTGTATTTTTTTACAGGTAAAAGAGCAATGCCCCACAAAAGGCCCTTTTAAGGGCCATTGGAAGTTAATTGTAGGCTAGGGATTTATTTATTTTGGGGGGACTTTTTTATTTTGATAGGGCTATTAGATTAGGTGTAATTCTTTTTTATTTTTGATCATTTGTTTTTTATTTTTTCGTAATTTAGTGTTAGTTTTTATTTTTTGTAATTAGATACTTTTGTAATTTTTAGAGTAGTGTTAGGATTTTTTATTGGTAGTTTAGTTTTATTTAATTGGTAGTTAGCTTAATTTTAGTTTAATAATTATAATAGTTTAATTGTTAGTTTAATTTTTTTTTTTTAAATTTGACAGGTAAATTTTAATTTAATTTAAGCTAGGGAAATTGTAATTTTAATATAAAGTTAGGGGGCCGTTAGGTTTAGGGGAAATAGTTTAATTTAGTTTATTGCGATGTGGGGTGCTTTCGGTTTAGGGGTTAATAGTTTACTTTAGTATATTTCGTTGTGGGGGCTTGCGGTTTAGAGGTTAATAGGTTTATTATAGCGGCGATATGGGTGGATGGCAGATTAGGGGTTAATAATATTTAAATAGTGTTTGCGATGTGGGAGTGCGGCGGTTTAGGGGTTAATAAGTTTATTATAAGTGGCAGCAATGTTGGGGAGCGGCGGAATAGCGGTTAATACATTGTTTTAGTGGCGGCGATGTTGTGAGCGGTAGATTAGGGGTTAATAAATTTAATATAGTGTTTGTGATGCAGGAGGGCCTCGGTTTAGGGGTTAATAGGTATTTTATGGGTGTTTAGTGTACTTTTTAACACTTTAGTTACGAGTTTTATGCTACAGCTTTGTAGAATTAAACTCATAACTACTGACTTTAGATGGCGGTACAGATCTTCTCGTTTTAGTCTGTAACGCTCACTTTTTAGCCTCACCCCAAAACTCGTAATACCAGCACTATGGGAATCCCATGAAAAAAACAAATTTTTCATGTGCGGGACTGACGTTGCGGTACAGGCTAAAAAGTGTGCGGTACTGCTATATCGACAACACTTGTAATAGCTGCAGTGTTAAAAATATGGCAACGCAAAACATTTAATCTAGATGTAAATTAACCTAACAACTATTCTAATAAAATAAAAAAATACTACCAATTAAAAAATCTAAATTACAAATTTAAAAAACTAACACAACGAAAAAAAATGAAAAAATCTTAAATGACAAAAAATAATAAACACTAAATTACGAAAAATAAAAAAACACTAAGCTTACAAAAATAATAAAGGAAATTATCAAAAATAAAAACAATTACACCTAATCTAATAGCCCTATAAAAATAAAAAAAGCCCCCCAAAATAAAAACACCCCCTAGACTACAATAAACTACCAATAGCCCTTAAAAGAGCCTTTTGTTAAAGGGACACTGAACCGAACATTTTTCTTTTATGATTCCGATAGAGCATGCAATTTTAAGCAACTTTCTAATTTACTCCTATTATCAATTTTTCTTCGTTCTCTTGCTATCTTTATTTAATAAAGAAGGCTTCTAAGCTATTTTTTTTGGTTGAGATCATGGACAGCACTTGTTTATTGGTGGGTGAATTTATCCACCAATCAGCAAGAACAACCCAGGTTGTTCACCAAAAATGGGCCAGCATCTAAACTTACATTCTTGCATTTCAAATAAAGATATCAAGAGAATGAAGAAAATTTGATAATAGAAATAAATTAGAAAGTTGCTTAAAATTGCATGCTCTATATGAATCACAAAAGAAACAATTTGGGTTCAGTGTCCCTTTAAACAGCTCTTTTACCAGTAAAAAAATACAAAGTCCCCCCAACAGTAAAACCCACCACCCAACCAACCCCCCAAAATTAAAAACCTGACTCTAAAAAATCCTAAACTACCCATTGACCCTAAAGGTGCATTTGTATGGGCATTGACCTAAAAAGGGCATTCAGCTCATTTTCACTGCCCTTAAAAGGACATTCAGCTATTTTCCATGTGCCCATCCCTAATTAAAAAAATAAATAAAAAAAAATAAAAAAAGACCTGTCACTAACAAATCTACTCATGGTTCCTAAAGTCTGGACATTCATCTTCATCCAGGCGGTGAGAAGTCTTCATCCAGGCGGCAAAATCTTCATCCATCTCGGGGACGTCTTCTATCTTCATCCCAGTGGCGCGGAGCGGAGCTATCCAGGAAGCCGAAGACATACTGCACTGTCAGTATATAGCTGGGTTATAATACAATTTATTTAATAATTATTTTTTAAAACAAACCCCACAAAAATGCATATACAAAACAATTAAAATAAATATTTTATTCCTAAATTTTTTATATTAGTTAAAGTTATAAACACATCAAATTATATTTATAGAAAACCAGATAATGAATCAATCAAATGATCCACACTTATGCCGTTATAATATTCTATACAAAGATCATAAAAATATACCTTTACAAATTACCTTATTCACAATAATCTCCCAAATCAGAGTTGCATTAATATATCACAATGAGATACCAAGGTATGGTTTGTTAATCTTCCAGACCAATATAATTAAGCTACTTAGCCCACAAATGATTCTATATAACTCTAATGCCGGAAGCTATAAATATTCTTAATGCAATCTTATATGACAATTTATCTGAGATGAAATAAATTCTTATTTCTCTACAATAAGGTAAATCCTAAAATATATCTATATAGCTGCAAATATGAAATACTTAGCACTAAATATTACTAGTTAAACTACACAGGACTATGAACAAAACTTAAAATACAAATGGTGCCCTTTAAAAATTACTAACTGTAATCTAACTATAGCCTTTGATTTAAAATATTATAAATACTTAAAGGGACACTAAACCCAAATTGTTTCTTTCATGATTTAGAAAGAGCATAGAATTTTAAACAACTTTCTATTTTACTTCTATTATCTAATTTGCTTAATTCTCTTAATATACTTTGCTGAAAAGCATATCAATATAGGCTCAGTAGCTGCTGATTGGTTGCTGCACATAGATGCCATGTGTGATTGGCTCTACTTGAATCATGAAAGAAGTTTTTTGGGTTTAGTGTCCCTTTAACAGTTTCTTATACTTTACCCAAATAAACAAATCAATGTTTCAGCTTCCAGAACTTCTTGTTTCACCTCATATGAATAAAGGTATTGCAAAATGGATAATAAAAGGTAGCCCAATTTTGCTTATAGTGGCAACAAAGTTATCAGTCAAAAATATAGCAAACAGCCAGGCAGCCCTCTTCTATCCTCTTGCATGAGGTTATATCATGTGATAATCCCCACCTTTTTTATTCTAATCATTGGTGAAATTGGAAACGCCCCACGGAAGCTTGTCTTGTGATAGGTTATTTGGGAGACGCCTCCCTGATTGGCTACTGGGAAATTTCATTTTCAACAGCCAAATGCCTTTTGGCTGTAATACTGGAATTAGGCAATCGGGGGCAGCAAAGACAGTTTCATTATCAATATTGCTAACAGCTTAATTATCTAACCTTCAAAATGTTTAACAAATACTTTAATTTGTAGTATTCATCACTTACAATTTTAATATAGATGGGACCATGTAGTGCTCTCTTTTCTGATTATTTTAATATGAAATATTACTATTTAGTAATTAATATTAGTAATAGTATTGTTTCTACCATCATATTAATAAGCAGCTCGTTGTTAACCATCTTTCTTCACAAAATCATAGCATTCAACATCCTGGTATTATATTGCATCTTAAAATAAATACAGCACATTTAACTTTTTTTAATAATTTTGAGTGCATAGATTCATGTTTATGATCAATATTCATAGAATATCTCATTTTCACATTAGTTCTTTCCTTGTAATTTTCACTAGATTTCTGGAAAACAGATAAAAATGTATTTATCCTGAACCAACTTAAGTATTTATATATACTAATGAAGTTATTCATTTAATTTATTGCAAATCTAAAATGCATTTCTTAATTCCATGGAATTATACATTTTTATGACGTATTGAAATTTATACAAGTTTGTATTTTAAAAATGAATTTCAGTTACAACGCAAAACATGTGTCTCTGTTAGCCAGCACAGATGTTTATCTAACACAGCAGGTACCAATTTGCATCAAAGTGTGAATGGTCACCTTTCCACAAAATTTGTCACTTGGCTCAGACTGCTAGGTTCTCTTCTTCTTATAAGTGAGTCTAGTGATCAGATAGGAAATCATATTACACATTTCCAGGTAGTGATCAAAAAGGTCTTTTGAAGTGATCTCTCTAAGATTACTTTGAAAGCAATTCCTTTTGATGAATTGAGACAAAGATTTGCAATGCATCCTATGTAACCAAGAAGAAGGGGGGCTGTTTTACCCAGCCAAAACCATCTGGCAGAAAGAACTGTAATTTATAGTAAATAAACTGATGCAATCAGTTTCATATATAATGAATCCTGTGGTCTTATCATGTATAAATAATATATATATATATCTTTATAATATTTTTTATTTTTTTATAATTTTTTATTGAGATGGTACAAACGAGTACATAATACAAGATACGTCACCAGCTTGTCATACAGTCAAGTGTACAGGTAACTTAAAACAACAAAACAATTTACAAAAATACATCCATGTACAAGGTTAAGCAAGTAACATGACATTTCATTTTGTGTTTGTAATATTCAAGGTAATGTAAATCTTAATGTTTACCCCTTATATGGAATATAAAAATAGTTGGAATATAGAAAAAGTTTTACCTCATGTAGAAGGTAGTAGCCTCTCTTGGACCTCTTTGAGGACGTAATAGGAGATATGTAGCAAATGAAGGCATATAGAGTCACTCTTGGACCCTCAGTAATACGTTATATGATTGTGAAAAAATTAAAATATAAAACAACACATTAACACGAGGACATTATGTCACATGAAGGTACAGTTATAGATATTAGTATACATGTATCAATGTTCAATAACAGATGGTGGAGTTTCTAGATGATATATTTTCCTACGCTTACGATGTAAGCGCACTATGGAATATGGAGTATGAGGGATGGCACAGGGATGTTCGGGTAAAAAAGTTGGGAAGGCAGATTTAGGAATTTGGAGTCAGGCATATTTAAAAATAATAGAAAGACAAACCTATGAGAACTGTTACAATTATGCAGTGCTAAAATTGACTATGCTGGTAATGTTCTTCCAATAACTAACCCTTAGTTGTGGGCATTATTCTAATGTTAACCCAGAGGGTAGTCTTAGGTTCCTAGGAGAATATATAAAATTCAACAAAATATAAGGTGGTTGCTTGGAGGCTAAGGGATCCAACATACTCTAAATGTACACATTAAGTAACTCTTATACGAGTAGTTCTAAGCTTGTGTAAAGGATAGAGCAATGTAATATTCGATAGCTGTCAGGGAGGGCAACGATAAAAATACAATCAATTTCTCTTACTGGCCTTCATCCTTACAGTATCCATATAACCAGCCTTTGACTTGAATGGTAGCTCGCACTGCTTTGGCCGCTGGCAGCACAATAACCAACCCATAAACAATGTAAAAGTCAAAGCCCTGAGAATGTCAGCCTATATTAAACCTATGTAATTCGCTAAAGGTTATATCAAATATGAAATCTTAATAAAACCTGCAGGGCTAGGCTGGGGAACCTCCCCTCTTTGTATTGTCAATTAGCAGATGCACTGTTCCTCTTAGTGTATGTAAACTGTTAGCTGCCTGCATGTATCAATCCCATAAGGAGTATCTTTTCTGTAGATAGGTGTAACATTAAAATAAGAAACCAGATAGCTAAGTAGCAATAGTCATTGTAAACTGTATAAAATCATCTATGTCAACACAGTGGGTAGGAGCCTGTTAAAGAAAAACCTGTCATATCTTCTGTTTGAACATACTGTCACTCAGCTCACTCCGTGTCGACAGAGTAACATAGCGTCTCCTTAGGGAAACATAACAATAATTAAACGATGGCCTTTCCCAAAGACATTAAGCAAGATAGCCCTTAAATAGCAGAGTATCGATACCAAAATATGTTTTTCATTCACTATCAGGCTTTTGAGACTCCTGTGACTCTAGGGTACCGATATTATTGATGATTTAGAGTCTGGATGGTCACCAAACTTGACTTTTAAAAGTAATATAGCTAGAGCTGCTGAGATATGCGACCATCCAGATCTAGAGTAAGCTCCTCCCCCCTATCTATATAATATTTAATAACACTCACAGATATCATGACATAAATCCCCCTTCCAATTTTCAATGGATGTAGGACACATGTATTGGAATTGGCTTACAGTCAGTGTTATTTGGTGAGTGTATTGACAGTATGCATTATAGACAGCCTTCTATGAAAAGAGTCCGTTATTTTTGAGCCCTTATGCTTGCTAGCTAGGCATCTTTTGAACTACAATATGTCTAATGTATTTGGGGATATGATATTTAATTCTCCCTCTATGACTTGTAGTTGGGATCTAGGATGGTATGCTCGCAACTGATTAATATGGACCCATTTATCCATAAAAGTATCGTTTTTAGGGATCCTTATTTTATAGGCGACTGAAGATATTTTGTCAGTAATGACAAAAGGACCCTTCCACGATGGAAGAAATTTCTTCTCCTTAACCTGATCTCTTCCAAAGTTATAAAGATAAAGGAATTATTTCATATTCCTTTTTGGACGTTTTGAGATCATAATAGCTTTTAGTGGCACTCCCAGCTTTCTCTATGTTCCTTTGAGCAAATGCAAAGGCATATTGCAGGTGCTTCCTTAAGTTCTCCACATATTGATGCGTATTGGCAGCATTTATCAAGTTCTGGTCTGATGTAGGGTACAGTAGATGCTGTCGGGGTGCCAGGAATCAGACTGAGACGAGAAGTGCAAAAATAATCACACCTTTATTAATAGCAAAAAATAATAAAAAGTCCACAAGTCAAATAACAAGCCAGGAGTCAAAACCAGAGCTGGTAGTCAGACAAGCTGAGTCAGGAGCCAAAGCGAATAGTCAGACAAGTCGGAATCAGGAATAAGGAAAACAGCAGAGTCAGGAACAAGCTAGGGATCAGGAACCAGGAAGGATGTCAGGCAGACAGGTAATACACAGGAACTCTCGCAAACAGGTCTGAGACAATGCAAAGGAAAGCATACTGAACAGAAGCCCTTTAAATAATAAGTGATGACATCACAATTCTGAGACTGCATCCTGTCTCACATGGATGATGCACACCAGTCTGGCCATAAAAGGAAGGGCAGGAAATGAGCAGCATCCCCCACAATGCACCATAGGCAGGAAGAGAGGTGAGTAAAATGGCTGCCAGCAGCACATGGCAAACAAAACAGGGAAAAAAACCCTGACAGTACCATCCCCTCAATGACCCCTCCCCCGCGGGAGGACAAAAGGCTTATTGGGGAGGGCAGGAGCATGAACATCAGAGGAGGGAACCCAAGAGCGCTCCTCCGGACTGTAACCCCTCGAGTGAACCAAATACTGTACATGACCCCTGGACATACGAGAATCATTAATGCTGCTGACCTCATACTCCTCATGGTTGTCAACAAGGATAGGACAGGGATGAGGCAACACAGTGGTAAACCGATTACAAACCAATGGTTTCAAGAGGGAGACATGAAAAACATTGGAGATGCACATAGCAGGAGGAAGGTCAAGAGCGTAGGCCACAGGATTAACCCGTCAGAGTATTCAAAAAGGACCAACATAACGGGGAGCCAATTTATTGGAAGGTAGACAATGGAACTTTTGGCGCTGCATAGAACGATGAAGGCAATTCTGAATCTGCACCCACGTGGAACGGAGTTGCCGGAGATGCTCCTCCAAAGCCGGAATACATTGAGACATGAATGAATCGGGCAACAAGGATGGTTGAAACCCATAATTCGCCATGAACGGGGATAACTTGGAGGAAGCATTAATAGCACTATTACGAGCAAACTCTGCCCAAGGTAACAGTTCAGACCAATTATTGTGGTGATCTGAGACATAACAACGGAGGAACTGTTCCAGAGCGTGATTAGACCGTTGCGCAGCCCCATTGGATTGAGGGTGATATGCCGAGGAGAAGGAAAGCTGGATCCCCATTTGAGCACAAAAGGAACACCAAAATCGGAGGCAAACTGGCTAGCCCGGTCCGACACTATCTCCTTGGGTAACCCATGTAAACAGAAGACCTCCCGGGCAAAAATTGAAGCAAACTCCTGAGCGGTAGGCAGCTTCATCAAGGGAATGCAATGTGACATTTTAGAAAAACGGTCTACCACCATAAGGATAACAGTATTGCCATTGGAAACAGGGAGCTCGACAATGAAGATGTGTCCAAGGACGCTCACCATTAGCAATAGGTTGAAGAAGACCCACAGGAAGACGTTGAGGAGTCTTATTCTGTGCACAAACTAAGCAGGAGGCAACATGCGCAGCAACATCAGAATGAAGACCTGGCCACCAGAATTGTCGAGTGACAGACCAAATCATTTGGTTTTTGCCTGGGTGACCTGCGGCTTTAGGATAGTGGTAAGTGTGCAAAAGTTTAGTTCGAAGATTCTCAGGAACAAAACACTTACCACTAGGTTTCTCAGGAGGTGCATTGGTTTGTGCAGCCAGGATCTCCTCGGGCACCTACTCCAGTCTCAGACGCATCAACCTCAAGAACGAAAGGCAGGACAGGGTTAGGATGAGCCAGAACTGGAGCAGCAGCAAAGGCAGTCTTAAGACTATCAATGGCCTTAATGGCAGTAGGTGACCAATGGAGTGGATCATTCTCTTTACGGGTCATGTCTGTGATAGGTTTGACCAAGAAAGAAAAGTTTTTAATAAACTTTCTATAGTAATTGGCGAACCACAAAAAATGTTGAATAGACCGAAGACCAACTGGGCGAGGCCACTGCAGAACTGCAGATAACTTGTAAGGATCCATGGAGAACCCTGCAACGGAGATAACATAACCTAGGAAGGTTACTTGAGTCTGATGGAACTCACATTTCTCAAGTTTACAAAACAGGCCGTTCTCACGTAGTCTCTGAAGAACCCATGTAACATCAGAACGATGAGCCTCAAGTGTGGGTGAGTGTATGAGGATGTCGTCTAAGTACACCACAACACACTGTTGCAACATATCTCGTAGGACATCCTTAATAAATTCCTGAAAAACAGCAGGAGCATTACATAGGCCAAAGGGCATTACAAAATACTCATAATGCCCGCTCCTGGTGTTAAATGCTGTTTTCCATTTGTGACCCTCCTTAATCCTAACGAGATTGTACGCTCCTCTTAAATCAAGTTTAGTAAAGACCGTAGCTCCCTTGAGGCGGTCAAAGAGTTCCGTAATGATTAAGACCCCTATAATCGATACATGGTCTTAACTCGCCACCCTTTTTCTTCACAAAGAAGAAGCCAGCCCCTGCAGGAGAGCAGGATTTGCGGATGATCCCCCGCAACAGAGCATTGGCAACATACTCCTCCATAGCACAATTCTCTGCAACAGACAGAGGGTACACCCGGCCCCACGGAGGAATGGCTCCGGGTTGCAGGTCTATGGCACAATCGTAAGACCGGTGAGGAGGCAACGTACTAGTGGCACGCACCTTGTCAAACATGTCTAGGAACTCTCGGTACTCCACTGGCAATTGAGATACCAAAGAAGTGCACAAGACTTTAACTGGTTTCTGAAGACTAGTGGAAATACATTGTGGGGACCACAACAAAATTTCAGACCTGCGCCAGTCGAGACTGGGATTGTGCTTTTGGAGCCAGGGATAACCCAGAACAACTGGAAAATGTGGAGAGTTTATCACCTGGAACTGGAGGGTTTCAAAATGGAGAGCCCCAACAGCCATGGACAACGGAGCAGTTTCGTGAGTAACGAGTGCGGGCTGAAGGGGCCTGCCATCAATGGCCTCAATAGCAAGCGGAACGGACCGAGGCAAAACAGGAATGGAGTGCTTTGATACAAAAGCACTGTCAATGAAATAGCCCGCAGCACCGGAGTCAACAAGAGCCTGAGTGACTATGGAATAGTCCACCCAGGAAAGGACAACCATGACCAAAGGTTTCTACTTAAGCGGCTCCGGGGACGAGGATAAACCACCCAAGGTCTGCCCCTGACAGGACCTTAGGTGTGAGCGTTTCCCGGCCGTGTAGGACAAGACTTTAAAAGGTGGCCTTGTAACCCACAATAGAGGCAGAGCCCCTCCTTCCTCCTAAAGGCCCTCTCCGCCACGGAGAGACGCATGAATCCCAACTGCATCGGCTCAGCAGTACCTGGTGACTCAGGACCAGGAGGCATGGGAGGAGAGGGAGGCATGGGTGGGAACGAACACGTAGGAGACAACAGAACAGGAGGCTTCCGCAAGCGCTCCTTGAAAGAGGGCCTCTCTCTGAGCTGATGTCAATTAGGATCAAAAAAGACACCAATGCCTCAAGATCCTCGGGTAAATCTCTGGCAGCAACTTCTTCTTTAATCACATTAGAGAGCCCATGAAAGAAGGCGGCAACAAGGGCTTCATTGTTCCAACCTACCTCTGCGACAAGCGTACGGAACTCAATAGCATACTGAGCAACAGATCTTGTACCTTGCTTAATGGACATGAGTCATTTAGCAGCAGAGGAGGAGTGAGCCGGAACATCAAATACCCTTCGAAAGGAGAACACAAATTCAGGATAATTTGAAATCACAGGTTTATTAGTCTCACACAAGGGATTAGCCCAGGCAAGAGCTGTATCAGAGAGTAACGAGATGAGAAATTAAACCTTAGCTCTGTCAGAGGGAAACGCCTGAGGTAACATCTCAAAGTAAATTCCCACCTGGTTCAAAAACCCTCTGCACTGAATAGGATCGCCTTCATATCGCTGAGGTAGAGGTGCAGAACCGGACATGCTCCTGGTAGACATAGGTGCAGCAGAGGAAACAGGAGCAGACACACTTTGGTCCAAATGTGCAGTGCGAGTCAGCAGGGTTTGCAGTGCTAGTGCAAATTGATCCAAGCGGTGATTCTGTACATCAATCCTGGAAATGATGGCAGGTAAATGTGGATAATTAGCAGCATCAGGATTCATGGCCTTTGCGTAATGTCAGGGTGCCAGGAATCAGACTGAGATGAGAAGTGCAAAAATAATCACACCTTTATTAATAGCAAAAAATAATAAAAAGTCCACAAGTCAAATAACAAGCCAGGAGTCAAAACCAGAGCTGGTAGTCAGACGAGCCGAGTCAGGAGCCAAAGCGAATAGTGAGACAAGCCGGAATCAGGAACAAGGAAAACAGCAGAGTCAGGAACAAGCCAGGGATCAGGAACCAGGAAGTTTGTCAGGCAGCCAGGTAATACACAGGAACTCTCACAAACAGGTTTGAGACAACGCAAAGGCAAAGCATACTGAACAGAGGCCCTTTAAATAATAAGTGATGACATCACAATTCTGAGACTGCATCCTGTCTCACATGGATGATGCACACCAGTCTGACCATAAAAGGAAGTGCAGGAAATGAGCAGCATCCCCCACAATGCACCATAGTCAGGAAGAGAGGTGAGTAAAATGGCTGCCAGCAGCACATGGCAAACACAACAGGGAAAAAACCCTGACAGATGCTGAGGTAGAACCATTCTTCTACCAGTCATCAACTTAAAAGGTGACATCTTAGTAGCACTACTTGGATTGCTCTTAATGCCATTAGGACTAGAGGTAATTTTACATCCCAGTCTTTACCTGTTTCACTCACAAACTTTTGGAGGATTTTCACAATGAACTGGTTGTAATGCTCTACACCACCACTTGAGGCAGCTCTATATGCAATATGGAGCTTTCTTTTGACCCCTAGTATTTTCCACATTTTGGTCATCACTTCGCTAGTGAAGTGGGTTCCCCGATCGGATTTGATTCTCTGAGGTAAACCAAATCTGGAAAACACGTGGTTGATGATCAATGCTGTGCATGTTTCAGCACTATTGTTAGGTGCACTGATGCACTCTACCCATTTAGTGAATAGGCATGTTACTGTCAACATATATTTGTTACCTCTTGATGACCTAGTCACTGGACCAATAAAATCAATTTGTATATCTGACCATCGCATTACCATCCCCCTTTTCTGCAATGGCACTCTATGCATTGGCGCAGTGGGTTGGAACTGTGGACAGATTAGACAACCTTGACAGTAGGTTTGAACATCCTTCAACATGTGCGGCCAAAATGTGTAATTATGCAATATTTCATACGTTAATTTGGTGCCATGATGACCAGATGTGGGGGCATCATGGGCATGTTGAAGCATTAGACCTCTGAACTTGGTGGGTACCACCCATTGCTGGATGCCAGTTTTGGAGGTTCTAATTAACACACCATCCTGTAACTTGAATTGTGATCTGGAATTCATTAAGATTCTAAGATCGTCCTTGCCAATACCATCCTCTTTTGAGATGGGGTTGCCTTCAGAATCTTCTATGTGTTTATAGAAGATGCCTACAATGGGGTCTTATTTTTGATTTGTGATCAGGTCCTCACTAGGAGAATCCTGACTCCATTGCACTAGGTTAGGCTCATTTTGTTGTTTAGTCTGGTTTTTGGTAATGGCTTCTACCTGAATTGCACCCCATTAAGTGGTCGATATGAAGGCGTTCTCCAGTTATGGCTCCTTGTTTGGCTAATGAATCCACAAGATCATTGCCTTGATTATCGGGACCTAGAATCCTGGAATGACCTTTGGTCTTTTTCCAGTGTATGGTTATTAATCATTGGACACCACTAGATTATAAATCTCACAGAACAACTTGCCATGTTTGACTGGTTTGTTGTTAGCTTTCTGCATGCCATTTCTTTTCCAAGTTGGCAGGTATTCAACAAAACTGTCACGCACATAATTTGAGTCAGTAATGATCACAAATTCATGAATATTGTGTTCAATGGCCATTTCAATGGTTTTTAGAACAACAGTGAGTTCTGCAACTTGACTGGATCTTGGTCCAATGTTGAAACCTACAGAAATGTTTGGGAATCCATTTGCCCAAGTTATACCAATGCCAGCAACTAATCTGCACTCATTATCAATAGTGGCATGGTAAGAACAACCATCAACATATACGCAATGTAATGTCTGACAATGGTCCTCATTGTATATCTTATATGGGGAAAGTAATTGTTCCTCCAGGAAATCATCTTCTGATAACTCTTCCCCATGATCCTTAGCTGTACAGTCGTGGATCTCAGCAAGCCCCTGTGCGACTGGATTCTTTTTATTCTGCTTTTAGCGAATTTCAAAAGGCCAGCCTTGTAATGAAAGAGTCCAAGCTGTTGTGCGGCTATTAGACAAATTTCCATCTCTTATTCGCTCACTTTGCAGATATAGCAAAGGCTGGTGGGCCGTTTCTACAATAATTTTCTCGCCCTGTATATAGCTGCGGAAATTTTGTAGAGCCCATACAGTAGATAAGAGAGTTTTCTCGCAATCGCTAAATTTTATTTCTACTGGGGATAGAGTTTTGCTAGCATAAGCAATGACTTTGCTTAAATTATCATACTTTTGGTATAAAACAGGACTCATGCTTATATCTGTGTAACCTGTTTCTAAGTAGAAAGGTTTACCACCCTCAGGGTACGCTAAGCAAGGTGCTTGAGTGAGTCTTTTCTTCAGCTCTCTGATGGCTGTCTCTTGAGTCTCACTCCAGTGCCATTTCACATCCTTCTTTAGAAGAAGTAGCAGTGGTTTAGCTAATTCTGCATAATTATCAATTAATTTGCAAGAATAATTTGTCATACCCAGGAATGATCTCAATTCCTTTAAGTTAGTTGGGTTTTTAGAATTTATTATAGCTTCCACCTTTTTCTTCTGAGGATTTAGCCCTTCAGAAGTAACTTCATGTCCTAAGAAGTTTACACAAGTGCGGCACCATTGAGCTTTTTGTAGGGATAATTTGACACCTGCCCTTTTAAGTTGGCTGAAGACATGTTTAAGTTCTGTGATGTGTTTTTCAAAGTCTGTGCTTTTGATTAAAACATCATCAACATAAGATAAGGTCCCCCTTTCCAGTGCATCAGGCATTGCATTATACATGAATACAGCAAATTCATGTTCTGAATTTATGTATCCAAATGGGAGTCTTTGGAATGCATACTGGACCTTTTGGAACGAGAATGCAAACTTATACTGGTCCTCTTCATGTACCTTTATGGTCCAATATCCCTGTGCACAATCAATAGCAGTGATATTTTAGATCCCTGCATCTGTGCTAGGCACTGGTCAATGTATGGCACAGGCCAGCCAGACATGTACACTTGTTTGTTTAGCTATCTTAAGTCAGCACACAAACACCATTGTCCATTGAGCTTAAGAACACCTAGAATAGTATTCTTATAAGAGCTGTGCACCTTTCGGATAATACCCCTTTCTTTCAGGTTCCTTATGATTTCTGCAAGAGAATCATATGAGGCTAAAGGAAGTCTGTATTGTTTAACAAAGACAGACGATGCATTGGGATCTGTTTGGATTCTTGCAATGTGCAAATCTGTAGTCCCACAGTCATAAGAATCCCTAACACTACTACTGCCTGTGAATATATATTCGGTCACAAGTAAACAGCAGTAATGTATTTTTCACTCACCCACCCTCCAGTCAGTGCTGTGTCAGTCCCTAGACATCTGCCAATCCCACACTGGGTTACTTTCTGCCTCCTTGCAGACAGCTTCACTAGCAGAGCAGAAGCTAGCAGCTACGCTGGAGCACTCACAGGCTCCTCCCAAGCACTACTCTGACGATGTGTAGATAATGACCAATCCTCTCTGGGCTTGACTAGCTGACGTAGTGGCTGAAGGGCACAATTGGTTATGGATGGTGTCAATCAAGCAGGCTCCAAAAGGTGGCTCAAAAAGGACAAAAAGCAGACTAGACAAGCTACATGGTTTGAATCTTCTTACCGTTTTCCTGTTTACTTTTAAACTTTTGGAATAAAGTTTTGCTTTTTTTATTATTGCTCAACTTTTGGGACTTTCTTCCTTTTTGTTTATGAATTACTCAGCGCTAAATATTACTAGTTAAACTACACAGGACTATGAACATGAGCTTAAAATACAAATTGTGCCCTATTAAAATGACTAACTGTAATCTAACTATAATTTAAGCCTGATGAAACGACCTTGCATGGTCGAGAAACGCGTTGCTGATTTTAAAACATTTTAAATAAATTGTTTTTAGTGTACCTTGTTTGGAGTGGGTTTTACTTTCACTCTAGTACTGTTACCAATCAACATCTTGAAATCGCAGTGTATGGGACACCTGGTTTGTCTATACTGTGATCCTATTTTTTGAACCGGACGTCTGCAAGGAAGGTGTGTGAGCCCAAAGAAACGGTGATTGGCTACAACATTCACGTGACTGCGGGAGTTTGGTGCATGCCATTGGTTGGTCTTCCGGGCGACGGTTGAGGTCCCGGTCTGTCTCACTAGGCACGATTTGGTGCCGTCTCGTTTGTAAGTATTCCATCTATATGTTACTTGAGCGTGTCTGCAGATTGTAACAATATTACCCTATGTCTGGCGCCTTCTTACTTTCAATCTAGATTCGCTCATCGTACCACAAACAATTGGAAGAGCTGCCGTTTTTTGGAATCGATTGGACTGTTTATTTGATATTATTTGTTATAACCTTCCGTGAGCGCACCTCTACAGGGAGTCCTAAGAAACCCTGAAACCTTTGTAATCTAACTATAGCCTTTGATTTAAAATATTAAATATACTTAACAGTTTCTTATACTCTACCCAAATAAACAAATCAATGTTCAAGCTTCGAGAACTTCTTATTTCACCTCATATGAATAAAGGTATTGCAATATGGATTATAAAAGTTAGCCCAATTTTGCTTATAGTGACTGTGTTCCAAGGCAGCAAAGTTATCAGTCAAAAATTTAGCAAACAGCAAGGCAGCCCTCTTTTATCCTCTTGCATGAGGTTATATCATGTGATAATCCCCACCTTTTTGTATTCTAATCATTGGTGAAATTGGAAACGCCCCACGGAAGCTTATTTGGGAGACGCCTCCCTTATTGGCTACTGGAAAATTTCATTTTCAACAGCCAAATGCCTTTTGGCTGTAATACCGGAATTAAGCCATCGGGGGCAGCAAAGACAAACAGTTTCATTATCAATATTGCTAACAGCTTGATTATCTAACCTTTAAAATGTTTAACAAATACTTTAATTTGCAGTATTCATCACTTACAATTTTAATATAGATGTGACCATGTAGTGCTCTCTTTTCTGATTATTTTAATAAGAAATATGACTATTGTTTCTAGCATCATATTAATAAGCAGCTCGTTGTTAACCATCTTTCTTCACAGAATCATAGCATTCAATATTCTGGTATTATATACTAATGTAGTTATTCATTTAGTTTATTACAAATCTGAAATGCATTTCTTAATTCCATGGAATTATACATTTTTATGCACAATTGAAATTTATACACGTTTGTATTTTAAAAATGAATTTCAGTTACAAAGCAAAACATGTGTCTCTGTTAGCCAGCACAGATCGTCACCTTTCCACAAAATTTGTCACTTGGCTCAGACTGCTAGCCTCTCTTCTTCTTATAAGGGAGTCTAGTAATCTGATAGCAAATATTATTACACATTTCCAGGTAGTGATCAAAAAGGTCTTTTGAAGTGATCTTTCTAAGATTACTTTGAAAGCAATTCCTTTTGATGAATTGTGACAAAGATTTGCAATGCGTCCTATGTAACCAAGAAGAAGGGGGGTTGTTTTACCAAGCCAAAACCATCTGGCAGAAAGAACTGTAATTTATAGTAAATAAACTGATGCAATCAGTTTCATGTATAATCAATCCTGTGGTCTTATCATGTATAAATAATATATATATCTATATAATATTTAATAGCACTCACAGATATCCTGACAGCGCGGAGCGTCCTCTTGCATTCCTATTGGCTGATTTGATTCTTCAAATTCAAATCAGCCAATAGGATGAGAGCTACTGAAATGGAGATGGAGACTAGATGGAGATGGATGTCCGGACTTCAGGAACCGTGAGTAGATATTCTGGGGTTAGTCTTAGTTTGCTTTTTTTGGGTGGATTTTTTTTAGATTAGGGATGGGCACTTGGAAAAGAGTTGAATTACCTTTTAAGAGCAGTGAAAAAGAGCTGAATGCCCTTTTAAGGGCAATGACCATACAAATGCCCCTTTAGGGGCAATGGGTAGATTAGGATTTTTTATAGTTAGGTTTTTTATTTTGGGGGGTTGGTTGGGTGGTGGGTTTTAGTGTTGGGGTGACTTTGAATTTTTTTAAAGATAAAAGAACTGTTTAACAATGCCCTACAAAAGGCACTTTTAAGGGCTATTGGTAGTTTATTGTAGGTTAGGGGGGGGGGTTTATTTTGGGGGGGATTTTTTATTTTTATAGGGCTATTAGATTAGGTGTTATTGTTTTTATTTTTTATTATTTCGTTTATTATTTTTTGCAATCTTAGTTTTTTTTATTTTTCATAATTAAGTGTCTATTATTTTTTGTAATTTTAAATTTTTTTAATTTTTTCATAGTGTTAGGTTGTTTTAAATTTGTCATTTAAGTTTTTAATTGGTAGTATTTTTTATTTTATTAGAATAGTTATGTTAGGTTAATTTATAGTTTAATGTTAGGTTTATTTTTATTTCACAGGTAAGTTTTTATTTTTTTAAAGATAGTTATATTGTAATTTTAATTTAAAGTTAGGGGGTGTTAGGTTTAGGGGTTAATAGTTTAATTTAGTGTTTTGCTATGTCAGGGGATGGCGATCTAGGGGTTAATAGGTTTAGTTTAGTAGTTACTATGTGGGGGGCTGGAGGTTTAGGGATTAATACTTTATTATAGTTTTGGCGATGTGGGGTCTGGCGATTTAGGGGTTAATAGGTTTATTTAGTGGCAGCGATGTGGGAGGCCATAGGTTTAGGGGTTAATAACTTTATTATAGTGTCGGCGATGTCTGGGAGCTGCAGTTTAGGGGTTAATATATTTAAATAGTGTTGGCGATGTGGGCGGCAGATTAGGGGTTAATAGGTTTATTTAATAGTCGCGATTTGGGTGGGTGGCAGATTAGGAGTTAATAGGTTTAATATAGTGTTTGCGATGTGGAGGGTGGTGGTTTAAGGGTTAATATGTAGTTTATGGGTGTTAGTGTACTTTCTAACAGTTTAGTTATGAGTTTTGTGAAACATTTTTGTTTTGCAAAATCCATAACTACTGCTCTTAGATGGTGGTATGGATTGTGTCGGTATAGGATTTAACGCAAGCATTTCAGCCGGACTGCACAACCTGTAATACCGGCGCTATGGAAATCCCACACAAAAACGTCATTTTTTTTATTGCGGAATGGATGTTGCATTACAGGCTAAAATGCTTGCGGTAATATACGACTCGTAATATACATTCCTGGCCATTACTCTGGAATTGCCATTTTTCAGGGTTAAAAGCCATACCGCAACACTTGTAATCTAGCTGAATGATAGCAATGATCACATTGGTGGTAACATCGATTACGCTCTGGAATGGGTGTCAGCCTAATAGCTTAAATAGCTAGAGTAGTTATAGGACTCTCAGGTATTTCCTTTTCTGTGCCGTTCACATTGAGAAAGGTCCGTTTACGGACCGAAATGCATTTGAGTTGTTTGTCTGTGCACATAATTTGGTGCTAGTACTGCCACATATACATACCCAGACCAATGCCGAGGTTCCAGTTCCGGGAATACTTGGGGAATGTATCTCTGTGAGCAACCTAGTTTTTAATGCTGTAATTTACGTATTCTTATATTGCAGTTTAAATCCACTCTCATGAATGTGTGAATCCAAGTGTAAAACTGCGATTTATAAATAAAATTTATCACATCCTATTACCCTTACTGGTCCTTAGATATTTACTGTTAGTTATATGTTAATGAATTCTAATAAAGAGTATAACTTTTAGTAATAATTAAAGAAGATAGTGCCCCAAAGACCTTTTTCTATTTTCCACTCTCCTTTTTTTTCTTTTACTTTTGTTGTGTTTCAGATCCAATGCGCCAGAGCATCGCAGAGTCCATGGCAACGGCCAAGGTAACAACAATGAGCTGCCTGCGTCCATGGCAACGGCAATGGGAAGTGGAAGGAGCCATCTGCGTCCGTGGCAATGGCCACAACAGAGCGGGCAGCGTGACAGGAGCAGATTAATGCTTTACAATATTATAACATTTTCTGTTATTTAAAAACAGCATAAATGAATTGCATAATTTAACATAAATTGATCTAATGATAATTCATGCAACAAGAATTTTAAGAGTCAATATTAGCTCATTGGCTTAAATTTTGGTGCTCGGACAAAATTCCGACGGACAAAATGCCGAAGCACATTCGTCCGTCAGACATATGTCCGAGATACACTGCTTCCGACTGCACGCCGAACAGCACAATCACGCAATCACGTAATTGCGTGATTGTCATCAGTAAAAAAGTGGAGAATTTAAATATATATTGTGGCTACTGAGGTAAAAAAACAACACAAACACTTAAATAAATAAATTTAAAAAAACATTAAATTAAAAAAATGGAGTTCATAAAGACGTGTAAAGGAGGAAGAAAAATGTTATATGAAGGTTATGCATACATTGTAGACAAAAAAAAAGAAAATGTAACATATTGGAGATGTGAAAAAAAAGGTTTTTGTGGAGGAAGGCTAAAAACCATTAATGATATAATTGAAAAAGATGCATCAAATCATTCACATACACCTAATGCAGCAAGAATTTTATCTATGAAAACAATTGAAAAAATAAAAGAAGTTGCTAAAAATTCAGAAGAAGTAACATCAAGCATAATACAAAATTGCATATGTAATTTCCCCCTTGAAGCAGCAGGAGCTTTACCTAAAAAAGAAACTCTTGCCAGAATGGTACGTCGACATTGAACAACACCAAATGGAAACATTTTAAATGATGATTTAAGAAAAACAACCAGAGGAGAAGATTTCATCATGTACGAAAGTGAAAATTTAATCATTCTGTCTACTAAAAAAAATGTAGATCTTCTTTCAAAAAAACAACACTGGCTCTGTGACGGAACATTTGACTCAGCTCCTTTAGGTTTTCAGTTGTATACAATACATGTTTTAATAGAAGATAACCATACCATACCATTAGTATACTGCATATCAAAAAATAAAAATCAGGAAACTTATAATTTAATTTTTAGTATTATAAAAGAAAAAAATCCAGATATCAATCCTATATCAATTACTGTAGATTTTGAAAGAGCAGCAATAAATTGCATGACAAATTTTTTACAAAATACAATAATTTATGGATGCTTTTTCCATTTTTTTTTCCATTTTTCCCAATGCCTTTGGGCTTAAAAATATGTAATAATAATGAAAAAAATGCTCTGATCATAAAATGCTTAGAAGCATTAGCATTTGTGCCAGTGGAAGATGTAGTTGAAACATTTAATGACTTTGTAAAATCAATAGAAAAACAAAACAGTAACATTTTATCTGAATTTTTAAATTATTTTGAAAAAAACCTGGATTGGCGAACTACAACAAGGTACAAGAAGAAAACCTACTTTCAATATTACGATGTGGAACACTTTTGAAAGAACAAAACTAGGGTTACCTAGAACAAACAACTCTCTAGAAGGATGGCACAGAGCATTTGACCAACGAATGTCTATAACCCACCCAAGCATTTGCAGACTAGTTTCAAAAATAAGAAAAGAACAAGCAGAATGGGAGTTAACAATTGAAAAAATTGATTCTGGAGTTGAACTGAGAAAACCAAAAAAAAAAAATATGAAATCATAAACAACAGGATAATGAAAATTTTAGAAAATTACAGTGAATACTCAAGATTAGACTTTTTAAAGGCAATAGCACATAATATATAAGATTTACTTAAATAAATCAAGATGCATTCGGCCGAGGGCAGATACGATCCAAAATTTTCTGTTACAATCAGTGACTCGGGCGCCGCAACCGCCTTTGGGAACCTATCCATGGGTCCCTACCCTCACGATGTACTTTTAACACATAATATAATTATTATAATTATAATATTATATATTATAATTAATATGTTATATATAAGTTGATTTAATTGTCTTTTGTCAGTCCACTATTAAAAATGTTATAAAACCGTGATTTTTAAGCTTCATTCCCACCCAGCAGCCGGATAAATGTCTTTCGGAATATTGTCCGTCGGACAAATGTCCGTCTGACAAGCGTCAGTCGGATAACAGTCCGGCCACGTAAATTTTAGCCAAGTGGTATGCCCATTAAGGGCTATATTACAAGTGGGATGCTAACTGTTGCGCGCAAGCGATATCAGGTTTATTACTCCTGTTTGCGCGTGACGGAAGTAGCGTGCATATTACAGGTTAAAAGTAAATGCGATCGCTTGAGTGCAATTGAATTTAACACTTGTAGGGATAGTGCAACTTCAGAACTCTGGTTAACTGTTACACTCCAATAAAGGGTTCACTGTTACACTCCAATAAAAAGTGTCACAAAACACATAAAAACTACAATTAAAAGCACAGGTACATTCATAATAACACTAATAAAAATTATTTTAAAAAATATTGCATAAAAAGTTATAAGGGCTCAAAGATTTGAGGTTTCAGGTGTCTCAGAAAAAAATTACTGCAAAAGGCTTTAACATTGAGATAAATACATATACATGTCTAAATATGTATGTGTGTATACATATGTATTTATGTATTTATATGTGTATATATCTATCGACAGACATATAAATACATATGTACACACACACATATATATATGTGTGTGTATAAATATGTATTTGTGTGTATATATGTGTGTACATACAGTATGTATTTGTGTATTTACAGACATATACTGTATATACATATGAACACATAAATACATATGCATACATATGTAGACATATATACAGGGAGTGCAGAATTATTAGGCAAATTAGTATTTTGACCACATCATCCTCTTTATGCATGTTGTCTTACTCCAAGCTGTATAGGCTCGAAAGCTTACTACCAATTAAGCATATTAGATGATGTGCATCTCTGTAATGAGAAGGGGTGTGGTCTAATGACATCAACACCCTATATCAGGTGTGCATAATTATTAGGCAACTTCCTTTCCTTTGGCAAAATGGGTCAAAAGAAGGACTTGACAGGCTCAGAAAAGTCAAAAATAGTGAGATATCTTGCAGAGGGATGCAGCACTTTTAAAATTGCAAAGCTTCTGAAGCGTGATCATCGAACAATCAAGCGTTTCATTCAAAATAGTCAACAGGGTCGCACGAAGCGTGTGGAAAAACCAAGGCGCAAAATAACTGCCCATGAACTGAGAAAAGTCAAGCGTGCAGCTGCCAAGATGCCACTTGCCACCAGTTTGGCCACATTTCAGAGCTGCAACATCACTGGAGTGCCCAAAAGCACAAGGTGTGCAATACTCAGAGACATGGCCAAGGTAAGAAAGGCTGAAAGACGACCACCACTGAACAAGACACACAAGCTGAAACGTCAAGACTGGGCCAAGAAATATCTCAAGACTGATTTTTCTAAGGTTTTATGGACTGATGAAATGAGAGTGAGTCTTGATGGGCCCGTGGCTGGATTGGTAAAGGGCAGAGAGCTCCAGTCCGACTCAGACGCCAGCAAGGTGGAGGTGGAGTACTGGTTTGGGCTGGTATCATCAAAGATGAGCTTGTGGGGCCTTTTCGGGTTGAGGATGGAGTCAAGCTCAACTCCCAGTCCTACTGCCAGTTTCTGGAAGACACCTTCTTCAAGCAGTGGTACAGGAAGAAGTCTGCATCCTTCAAGAAAAACATGATTTTCATGCAGGACAATGCTCCATCACACGCGTCCAAGTACTCCACAGCGTGGCTGGCAAGAAAGGGTATAAAAGAAGAAAATCTAATGACATGGCCTCCTTGTTCACCTGATCTGAACCCCATTGAGAACCTGTGGTCCATCATCAAATGTGAGATTTACAAGGAGGGAAAACAGTACACCTCTCTGAACAGTGTCTGGGAGGCTGTGGTTGCTGCTGCACGCAATGTTGATGGTGAACAGATCAAAACGCTGACAGAATCCATGGATGGCAGGCTTTTGAGTGTCCTTGCAAAGAAAGGTGGCTATATTGGTCACTGATTTGTTTTTGTTTTGTTTTTGAATGTCAGAAATGTATATTTGTGAATGTTGAGATGTTATATTGGTTGCACTGGTAAAAATAAATAATTGAAATGGGTATATATTTGTTTTTTGTTAAGTTGCCTAATAATTATGCACAGTAATAGTCACCTGCACACACAGATATCCCCCTAAAATAGCTAAAACTAAAAACAAACTAAAAACTACATCCAAAAATATTCAGCTTTGATATTAATGAGGTTTTTGGGTTCATTGAGAACATGGTTGTTGTTCAATAATAAAATTAATCCTCAAAAATACAACTTGCCTAATAATTCTGCACTCCCTGTAGAAGGAAATCATGTTAAATTATATTTATGCAATATTCATATTTAATTGTTTATGTATTTACTGTAAATATTTCACATTTCAATGTTCTTCACATAGAGAAATATGCTCTAAGAATTTATAAATAGCTATTCCTATATATATATATATATATATATATATATATATATATTAATATATATATATATATATATATATATATATATATATATATATATATATATATATATTTATATATATATATATATATATATATATAGGTATAGATATACAGTATGTTGTACCAAAATACCATCAGATATATGTAGAAATGTGTATTAATAAATAGAATATATTATGCTATGTGAAGTACATTGGAATGTGAAATATTAATATTTTCATGTCGAGTTAGCACTCCATTAAAGTCTATGGGGGAATATGTTAAAGCATTCGCGATATTCTAACTTTGGATTTTTGCGCACGTCGGGTTAGCGCATGAGCAGAAACTTTTTAATTTCAATTTGTAATACATGCGCAACTTGACCCGAGCAAAAATCTTACTTTTAGTGGAGTGAACATACAAGCGCCCCACTCGTAATCTAGCCCTAAATAGGTTGTGGGGAAAACACTGTACGTAGCTGATAAATATGCTTTCTGGGTTTCATGCCAATGTTGTGAGGATAAATGTACATCTTAAAGATAAGGGCATGAACAAAACTAGTATCAGTCTCTCGTGACAATTAACCACCTAGTGCAAATAAAGGGACATACCACGTTAAAAACATTTTAAAGAACAATAATCTATACTACTACTGTCTTTGTTGCTTCATTTAAAAAAGTGTTGAAGGAATTGCTGTCTGCTGCAGGGCCAGATTTAATAGGCAGAGTAGGTATGTGCCAGTAAATTTAAAGGGATTCTGAACCCAATTTTTTTTTTCATGATTCAGATAGAGCATGCAATTTTAAGCAACTTTCTAATTTACTCCTATTATCACTTTTTTTTAGTTCTTTTGGTATCTTTATTTGAAAATGCAGGAATGTAAGTTTACAAGCAGGCCCATTTTTGGTTCAGCACCTTGGATAGCGCTCATTGGTGGGTACATTTAGCCACAAATCAGCAAGCTGTACCCAGGTGCTGAACCAAAGATGGGCCGGCTCGTAAGCTTTACATTCCTGCGTTTTCAAATAAAGATACCAATTAGAGAATGAAGAAAAAATGATGACAGGAGTAAATTAGAAAGTTGCTTAAAATTGCATGCTGTATCTGAATCATGAAATAAAAAAATTGGGGTCAGTATCTCTTTAACTAAGATGACCACCGGCAGTAAAATAACAGCACTGTGCATGTGTGGTGGCCATCTTTGATAAAGTCAGCGGGCGTGTTACTCATACGCAGCGTCCGGCTTCCCCCCACATGCGCAATGCTTGTGTTGGCCTTATCCATAGTTAAGCGAGGGTGCTTCAGATTTTGATGCCTACAGGCATCTGGGCTATAAATCCTGCCCTGGTCTGCAGCAATTTTCACTGAAAGGAGAAAATTGGTGGAGAAGTCTGGATGTGTAAAACCTCACTTGATCTCCACAGGCACACAAGCATTCATAAAACAAACACAAGGAGAGCACACTATTGTTTACATCAATAATTCTGCTTTATTGCCTAATAAAACAACCACAGTATTATTTTGGGACTTCCTCATGCTGTAAACTAAAATAATCAAACACCAGACTTAAACCAAATTTTTTTTCTGTCTTGGTTCAGATAGAGCATACAATATTAAAAATTTTCTAATTTACTGATAATATCATATTTGGTTCATTCTGTTGGTGTCCTTTGTTGAAGAAACCATAATGCACTACTGTAATTTAAAAAAAAATCTTTATATTATAATCAGGTTTTGGATATATCACTCTTTCTAGCATTTATTTAGCATTTAATGTCCCTTTAAAGGTACACAAAAGCCAAAATTAAACTTGCACGATTCAGAGAGAACATGTCATTTTAAACAACTTTCCAATTAAATTATCTAATTTCTTTAATTCTCTTTGTATCCTTTGTTGAAAAGCATGTAGGCTCAAGACGAGCAATCCTCAAAGTCAAGCAAAAACTCTAGCAAAGGATCCGTTAAAAACAAAAAGCTTTATTCAAAACATCCTTAAAAACAGTGAGTAAAAAAAACAGCAATTCATTACTGGGAGCTCGCTGCTGAGTTTAGGCCACACATATATACTTCTTTTCATTTAGCTCCCATTAGGTATTTAAATATTGAAAAAAATAGGTGTAAGATGTTATTGTCCATAAAGAAATGGGCACCTATACTGTAACCTACCTTTTCTCCTAAGGCCAATTAGGGACAGTTATAAATACGGTCTATGAGTAAGGCAGAAGCTGAAACACGTTAGACCGCTGCTGTCCTAGCTCTCTTTGATTTTATTTTTACACTGGAGTATGTATGCCTTTATCCATACACTGTTTACGGCAATAAACGTTACGTTTTAAATTTTGAGCCTGGCCTCGCCTTTTTTCTACTTCTTTTTGTATCACTGGATGATTGTCAGACTAGCAGGAAGTCTGCAGGCGGTTTGCAGGGAACGCTGAAAGCGGCTGTATTACTATACAGGAGTTACGGCATCTATGTTTGCACCTGATGCTGACGTAACAGGAGGAGGATCAACCTTAGAGGAGACAGACCGGGACCGGGATTGAAGCCTGAGCAGTGAACAGCGGAAGGCTATCGACGGAGTAACAGGTATTGTGTCACCCTTAAGCAGCTTGTTAGTCATTTTGAGAGTGTAATTTCTGTTTACTTTTGATCTTCTGTTCCGCACACCTGTTTGAGCGCTGTTAAAGATAATATTTGGAGGAGTGGAACAGTTATAAATAGGTTCACTAGAATGTTCAAACAATAATTGTGTGGAATGTGAAATTTCAGTCGGCACTTCCACTTTTAACAATAACTGGGGTGCCCACTATTTTAAAAATTAATTTACAGGAAAAGAGGACAAAATATTAGTGAAGCCATATTGCAGTTTTAACTGGATGTAATTAAACATATTAGATTATAATCTCAAAATGTTTAATATCCCTTTAACCCCTTAACGACACACGTCGTACAGGGTACGTCATACACAAACTGGTCTTTAAAGACCAGCGATGTACACTGTACATTGTTAGGGGTTTAAAGCGGCTGGAAGCAATCCTGATCACTTCCAGCCACTTTCAAGGTATTGCCGTGATGCCTCGATATTGACTCTGTGGCCCTCTCTGCATCGGCCAGCGATGGTGCCGATCGATGGTGGGTGGCAGAAGCTGCAGGGAGGTGGGTGGGCGGCCCATCACTGGACTAGTTCCGGCAAGGTGGGCGGGAGCATGCACACGTGCACGAGGGACGAGCGTGCGTGTGTACAAGTGCGCGTGCAATCAATGGTACATCTATGGGAGAGGGAGGAGGGAGAGGGTAAATATTCCTTTGGAAAGGGGATCTAGGAGGGGGAGGGGGGTACAATATTGAGGTGGGGCAGCTACACTAAGGAAAAATGGGGTTAAATAAAAAAAAAATTAAAAAAGCACATTTATTGTTAAGAAATTGGGTACTGGCAGGCACTAGGAAGAGGGGGGAGGTTAAGAGAGCTGTTTGGCGGGGATTGTGGAGGGTGGGGGGGAACCTACACTGCAGTGACGTGCACTCATTGGAGGCAGGTGAGGCAGTGCCGCACCTGCCATTTGGGCCAAAATAAAAACAAATAGAGATTTTTTATTTAAAAAAAAAAAAAAAGTGAATTTTTTTTTTTTTTGACTTGTCAAAGTAATATTGCGCAATAGAGAGGCACTGGGTTCTGGTGTTTCTCTATTGCGCAATATTTCTAGTGTGTTTGATATCTAGCTGCTCTGCAGCATCACCCGGTGGTGATTTGCAGGAGCAGCGCGGCAGAGAAAATAACTATATGAGGCATCTCTCATGAGGCCTCGACTGTTTCCTGGGAGACCGGCTCACGCTCATCCAATCAACACTGGTTTTACTGTTGATTGACTCCCTGGCCCTGCTGCACTAGTACTGAGACGGAGGTTTTCTGCGCATGCGCAAGGGAAGAGCAGCGCGGCGGCGGCGGCGGGAACAACAGCCAGTCACAGAGTGCCACTCATTCCTGCTTGACACCTCTGAGCCAACAGCCAAGTAGCGAATAGTGGAGGACTCGGAGTAGGCTGCCCGATCTCTATAGACCTCTCTGCTCTCTCACACTGCAGACACCGCATATCGCAGCTGCTGCCCCTGCCTGACCGCGAGGACCTGTCGCTCAGCTCAGCCTGAGTGTCACCGCAGTACCGCACTCATCTGCTGAAGGAAGGAGCCAAAGTGGGGTCACACTGAGTCTGTCACACTCACACAAGTAAGTCATAAAGAATGACAGCCGTGTGTGATAGTGTGATGATCTCAGTAGCTAGTGTACTAGTACAGCCTGCTGCCTGTAATAATATTATATCATATAATATTATGTATATATATTTTTTATTGTGAGGCTTGGGGTTAACGTTGTATAACTTGTAAGTTGGAAACTTGTACTACAAGTGTACAACTTACAAGTTATACAACGTTAACCCCAAGCGTCTTGTACAGAGAGACAGAGAGTATACTGTAAGTTAAAAAAATACTGGGTCTGGACCGGGTAGTGGTGGGTGCCTGCCTGGCCTGCCCCCCCTCGGCTTAAATTTGAAGTGCCTGTGTGTTACTGTGTCTCTCCCCCCTCCCCTGTGTCTCTCCCCCCTCCCCTGTGTCTCTCCCCCCTCCCCTGTCTCTCTCCCCCTCCCCTGCATCTCTCCCCTCTGTCTCTCTCTCTCTCCTCTCTGTATGCCTCTCTCTCTCTCCCCTCTGTCTGTCTCTCTCTCTCTCCCCTCTGTATCTCTCTCCCCTCTGTCTCTCCCATCTGTCTCTCTCTCCCATCTGTCTCTCTCTCTCCCCTCTGTCTCTCTCTCTCCCCTCTGTCTCTCTCTCCCCCCTCTGTCTCTCTCTCTCCCCTCTCTCTCTCTCCCCCTCTGTCTCTCTCTCCCCTCTGTCTCTCTCTCTCTCTCTCCCCTCTGTCTCTCTCTCCCCTCTGTCTCTCTCTCCCCCCTCTCTCTCTCTCTCCCCTCTGTCTCTCTCTCTCTCTCCCCTCTGTCTCTCTCTCTCCCCTCTGTCTCTCTCTCTCTCCCCCTCTGTCTCTCTCTCTCCCCTCTGTCTCTCTCTCCCCTCTGTCTCTCTCTCCCCCCTCTCTCTCTCTCTCTCTCTCTCTCTCTCCCCTCTGTCTCTCTCTCTCTCTCTCTCTCTCTCCCCTCTGTTTCTTTGTCTCTCTCTCCCCCTCTGTCTCTCTGTCTATCTCTCTCTCTTCCTGTCTCTCCCACCCCCTCTGTCCAATTTTCATCTAATATCTAATTTCCTTCATTCTCTTGATATCCTTTGTTGAAAATCATATATAAATATGCTCAGTAGCTGCTGATTGGTGGCTGCACAATAGATACCTCATGTGATTGGCTCACCCATGTACATTGCTATTTCTTCAACAAAGGATATCTAAAGAATGAAGGCATATCCTAGCCAGTGCCTCACCTGCCTCTGACCTCACTGCACGTCACTGCTACACTGCAGAAACTATTAATGTAATGTAACTAGTAATGTATAAAAATCCTTTAAAAAAAGGCTTTTATTTTAGTACTGGCAGACTTTCTACTTGCTACTTGTATTTATTGTCCTATAACTTGCAAAAAAAGCAAAGAACATGTAAACATTAGGTATTTTTAAACTCAGGACAAAATGTAGAAACTATTTAGCATGGCTATTTTTGGTGGTTGTAGATGTGTAACAGATTTTGGGGGTCAAAGTTAGAAAAAGTTTTTCTTTTCTATTTTTTTTATCATATTTTTTAATTTTTTATAGTAAATTATAAGATATGATGAAAATAATGATATATTTAGAAAGTCCATTTAATGGCGAGAAAAACTGTATCTAATATGTGTGGGTACAGTAAATGAGTAAGAGGAAAATTACAGCTAAACACAAACACTGCAGAAATGTAAAAATAGCCCTGGCCCTTAAGGGAAAGAAATTGAAAAATGGCCTTGTCCTTAAGGGGTTAAAATCGTTCCTAAATCCTAATTCCTTATTAGATAATAAAGTCAGCCATGCAGTGACGGTTATTAACAATTTCTATTCAGGATTTCAGTGTTATTGAATACTAAAGCAAATGCCTCATCTCAGAAATGAATAATTCAACTACTGAATATATTTATTCTAATTAAATAAAATCATTGCAAGAAATCCATTGCCGGAAAAAAACTACCCATTTTCATTTTTTACATATACAGGCAGTCCCCGGGTTACAGACATCCGACTTAAGTACAACTCGTACTTACATACAGAGAAAATAGTGCTTTATCACCAATCCCTCTTCCCAGGATAATCCAAACACTGAAAATCCAATTGTCACAAGGACAGAAAGTGATGTGAAATTTTCTGAACAGCGCACAGATAGCAAAACAAACGTTATCCTATGCTATCCAAAACAACAAAAAAATGTTTGGCTAGAGTTTTCACCTAAAAAAAGTGCCTGTTCCAACTTACATACAAATTCAACTTAAGAACAAACCTACAGAACCTATCTTGTTCGTAACCTGGGGACTGCCTGTACAATATTTCTTTACAGAAAAAAATAAAAATCCTTATTTATGTTCTTAGGAAAAACAGAATGTAACTTATGTATCCATTTAGCTTCACATAGTAATAGATCTTTATCTCCTTCCATTAACCCTTTCCAAAACCACGAGTAACAATTGATTAGCCTAATTCCCAGTCTCAAGGAAATTAGCTGGTATACACAAATATGAAAAGTTTGGATTACACATGTTAACTTATATTGTCCGATGTGTTCCTTTACCTTCTAAAAATTTCTCCAACACATAAGAGTATTCATGGACACTTTTACTACATACGCTGTCGGCATTTATCATTGAACAAGCATTTCTTGTAAAATGCTTGCGCAATGCCACCCTGCACATTTGCGGCCAATTGGCTGCTAGCAGGGGGATTACTGTCCGGCGCCTCAGAGGTATAGGACGAGTCAAGGAGCAGCAGTCTTAAACCGAGATGGAATTAGCAACATTCGGGCTTGATAAATTGGTCCCATAGACTCGCATGTGAAGGGAATTAAAGCAATATGAAACCCAAAGCTTTTCTTTTGTGACTCACAGCATAACATTTTTTTTAAAAGTTTCCAATTTATTTCTATTATCAAATGTGCTTTGCTCTCATTATATTCTGGGTTTAAGCGATACCTAGGTAGACACCTGGAGCAATGCATGGCAGTAAATAGTTCTGCCACCTAGTACTCTTGCAAATGGATAACAATCTTACCAATCTGCTGCCATATAGTGCAACAGAAATGTTCCAGCTCCTAAGCATACATCCCTAATTTTCAACAAAAGATACCAAGACAACTAAGAAAAACTGATAATAGAAGTAAATTAGACGTTTTTTTAAATTGCATGCTCTCTGAATTATGAAAGAAAAAACTTAAGTTTCATATATGTTTAAAAACATTACCCCTAATAATACAGGGACATTATTTGGTGGTTGGCTTCTTGGACTGTCTATATCCATCCTAACCAGGCATTTTAAAAAAAATATGTCCCTTATGATATAATGCAAAGGGGAGCTCCTGAAAATCACTAATATGAGGGAATAAATCACATAACTTAAAGGGACAGTCAAGTCCAAAATAAACTTTCATGATTCAAATAGGGCATAAAATATTTTTTTTTATTTTTATTATTTTATTTATAGGCCAAAACATAATTTTAAGACAATGTAATACATTTGCTGTCGTGAAAAGACAAAAAAAGAAAAAAGAGAAAGAAAGCAAAAAAGCATTGTAGCATAATAACATCTAACAATTCTGTTTAAACTTACATAATGCTATGTTAACTCAGTTATAACATTCATAGATACAATTATAATTCACACAATATAAAGTAATAATACCGCGTAGTCATTTATCTCTAATAATGCTTTGGGCTTTTTTCCCCCTTTTTTTTACCCTTCTCCAACCTATCCCCTCCCCCTGCATGGAGAAAAAAAAAAACAAAAAAACTTATTACTACCAATTTCCTAACAAGACTAATTCTGTATTTTGAAAAGGAAAAATAATATAATTTATTTCTGTGGGAGAAAATATCTTTAGATAAGCTGCCCATTTGTCAAAGAAGTTTTTGATCTCAAGTTCATTATCTATATTCGTGTCTCTTTGCTCAAGCATACATTGCTTTTTCAAGCAATTCTTTATTTCAGAAATACTTGGAATTGCTCGGCTTTTCCATTTTTTACAGATTAAATACCGGGTAGCAAGAATGGTGGAAATTGCTATTTTTTCATTGTTTTGTTTACCAGGCTCTTGCTTTAAGCACAGTATTATCTGAAACAGCGTCAGAGAAAGAGGGGTTATTTTCAACACATTCTTAAGACAATATTCTACCTTAATCCACAGGTTTTTTATTTTTGGACAGTACCATACCATGTGTAAGAAATCGGCTGCAAGAAGTGAGCATTTAGGACATTTATTAAATCCCAGATTAGCACATCTAAAGCCTCTCTCAGGGGTGAAATATGCCCCGTGAAGAAATTTAACATGAGCCTCTCGCCAAGTAGCAGAAAGCGTAACTTGAGAGATTTTTCTGAGTGATAGTTGGATAGTTTTAACATCAATATTAGCTTGAGGAATCATTTCGTTCCAGCATAATACCAATTTTGTGAGGACCGGTACTCCTTTATTCATGCCCAAGGAATGATAGCATGAAGCAATAGAGTGATGACCGTCTTCTAACAAGTACAAGCCAGTCCTCTATTTTTCCCAGTCCCCAATTCCAACCTACTTCTTTGATCAGCTCCATAGCAAAATGTTTTAGTTGCAGGTATGCGTAGAAGTCTTTATTGGGACAAGCTAAATTCCATTTTTAATTCCTGAAACGTTTTGATATGTCCCCTTTCTTTGTCTATTATTTGATATACCTTATTTAATCCGGCATTATGCCATCTTTTGAAGACAGCAGAGTGTATCGCTGCTTGGAATTTAGGATTTCCTAATACAGGTAAGTAGGAAGAAGCTCTACTAGTAATTGAAAGAAGACCCCGTTATTTTATGCCATGTCTTTAATGGGTTAAGAATTGTTTTGAGTCTTTTAATTTCTATTCGGATTTCCTTTGCTCTGAATGGATCAGTGCAACTAAGTGATATGGGCTGCAGACATTAGTCTCAAGTTGATTGTTTAAGACATAGTTATTGGATGTAATCCAATCCATTACTACTCGAGTAAGAAAGCAGAGATTGTATAATCTTATGTCAGGTAATGCAAGCCCTCCGCACTCTCTTGGCACTGAGAGTTTCATAAAGGATATCTTAGATCTTTTCTTCTGCCAAAGGAACTGTATAAGTGCGCTATTAATTATACGAATATCTTTTCCAAGAAGGATTATTGGTGTATTTTTGGAGAATATAGAGCAGTTTCGGAAGGAGAGCCATTTTTAATAATGCAATCAGACCTGAGAGAGATAATGGTAGATTTTGCCAGCTTGGAGTTTTTCCTTAATTAGGTTTCACTACTGGAGGAATTTGAGATTATACAGCTCAGAAGTTTTAAACCGAATATGAATCCCTAAGTACTTGAAAGAGTTCGTAACTTGTCGAAAGGTAGTGTTTTAATATAGAATTTTTATTTTTCTTAAGCCAGAATATTTCAGATTTTGTCATATTTGTTTTGTATCCTGAGAAAGAGCCGAATTGATCCAATATTTGAAAGAGTTTTGGCATATTCAGTTTAGTGTTTGACATATATAAAAGCAAATCATCCGCATAGAGCCCAATTTGTATTTCAAAATTATGTACCTTTATACCCTCTAAGCAGTGTCTTAATTTAATTGCCAGAGGTTCAATAGCAATGTAAAAGAGGAGTGGGGAGAGAGGGCATCCTTGGACGTGTCCTCTACCCAATAAAATGGGGAGGGGAAATATTGTTGTTCACTATAAGTCTCGTGGAGGGTTGGCTATATAAATTTCCTACCAAATCAAGAAATTTACCTCCAATTCCAAAGTGTCTTAATGAAGTATTTATGTGATCATAGAAAATTGAATCGAAAGCCTTTTCGGCATCAATTGATATAATAGCAAGATCAGATGCACCCTCTCCCCCCCTCCTCCGACCTAGACAAAGCTTCAAAATATCGGTCACAACCAGGACCTCCCTGATTTAGCAGCAGAGTTCCGGTTGTTTAAGATCCTGATTGATCACTGTGAATAATTTTTGAAGTCTAGATGCCAATATTGCAGTTAGAATTTGTAGTTCGGAATTCAGAAGAGCTATTGGTCTTTAAGATTCCTTGCAAGTAGGGTCCTTTCCACTTTTAAGTATCAAGGTGGTATAGGAATAAGAGAAAGAGGGTGGGATTGATTTGCCATCAATATAGAAGCTATTAAAGAGGGTACAAAGTGCGGGGCAACTTCATTAGACAAAACCTTGTAAAATGCACTGGGAAGCCCATCTGGACCTGCTGCTTTATTTAGCGATAGCTTAGATATTGTTTTCTCAATCTCTTCCATAGAGATCGGGGTGTTAAGGCTATCAGACATTTCTGATGGCAATATGGGATGTGTAATTTCGCTCCAGAAATCCACTGATTTTTGTGCATCGCTTACTTTAGACTTATAGAGATCCTGGTAGTACTCATGGAATGCATCCAGGATCTCATCTTGTATTTACAAGATGCTTCCCTTTATATTGAAGTGTGCCTATAGTTGACTGCTTTTTTCTCATTTTTGACCAATTTGGCTAACATTCTGCCGGATTTGTTACCAAATCTTGTACATTTTGGACTGAATTTTTAACTTTCTTTGAGTCTCATGAAGCAGTACAAACGTATCCCTTTCGTTTTTTGCTCTAACATACTTTGCCCAGTTAAGGGGGGTTTTATCAAGCAGATATTGGTTATAGGAATTAATCAAAAAATTAAATGATTCCTTTTCTCTTAGCCTAAACTTCTTAAGCATACCCGCACTAATATGCAATCATTTCCCCCTCTCATCACAGCTTTCGCAATCTCCCCAAAATATCTCTGGGCGATTCAAATAGTCTACGTTAAACTGTACATATTCCTTGTATTTATCTACAAGCCATTTTTTAAATTTTAAATCAGACGATAGATAGTAAGGAACGAAGAAACGAGGAGACGCAGAGCTTAGACGTAAAGGTTGCAACTCAAGAGAGATAGGTGCGTGGGTCAGAGAGTAAAATTTGGCATTATTTCAGATTTAACCCCTACTGAAAAAAGACGTTCATCGATCAAAAATATATTCGATTCTAGAAAGGGTTTTATGTACCTTAGACAAGCAGGTAAAATTTTGAACAGAAGGGTTCTGGAATCTCCATACATCTCGTAGTGCTAAGTTCTGTGTGATTTTTTTGAACATCTTATGTTCCAGATTATCTTTCTTTGTTTTAGTATGTTTAGCATTCCTTCTAGCCTATCTATTGGGCAATATGGTGCCATGTTGAATCGCCACCAATGATTAGATAGCCCTCCGAATATGATAGAAGTTTAGCTTGTAAAGCATTCCAGAATTCTGGACTGAAAACATTGGGCCATAGGTGTTGCATAACGTAAATATTCTCTGTGCAATCTTTATCTTCAAGAGGACATATCTCCCCCCCGGATCGGCCTCGAAATGCAGAACTTCAGACCCAATTTTTTTTCCTATCAATATTGCTACTCCCCTCTTTCTCTAAACACTAGATGCAAAATATACTTCTTTATCCCAGGATGATTTTAATTTTAAAGATTCTTCTGCAGTTAAATGAGTTTCTTGGATGAAACCTATATCAGTTTATGCTTTTTGTAGCTGAGTAAGAATCGCCTTTCTTTTAATAGGCGTAGATATACCACCTACATTCCAAGATACTATTTTAGATTTATCTCCCATTAGATTCTTTTAGAAGAGAAGGAAAAAAAAGAAAAAAAAAAAAAGAAAAGGGGGAAGTGGGTTTCCATACAGGGGAAGGATCAAGACCCTCGGCTCGTGTCAACCAGAAGACACGGGCCTTCCCTAACTTAAAGACCTGCATTTTTTTATATTTACTCTGTGTTTCCTTTTTTTCCTTTTTTGTGCACTATAAGGTTCAAACACTCTATTCCTGAGTTGACAAGTCTAGCGTAGTAAGAAATTTTTCAGCCATATGGAGTTCATCAAAAAAGTGTGTTATCCCCTTCACTGTGACCTTAAGTTTATAAGGATAGATTATAGTTGATTGATATCCTTTTTGTATGAACTTGAGAACAGATAGGAGCAAGCTCCCTTCTTTTTGCTTGCCTTATCAGCTGAAAAATCCTGGAACATAAGAATTGTGGCCTCTGCTATGATAACAGGCTGCTGCCTACGATAGTATTGGAATAAAGTAAATTTATCCTGATAGTTTAGCAGCCTTGCCATCACAGGTCTAGGTCGTGCTCTGCCTTTGTTTTCTACATGTGGGGCGGGGCCAAGTCTGTGTGCGCTCTCTCCACTATAATGGGTGGGTGTGTAGATGGTATCTTTATAATTTTTGGTAGTGTTTCTGATATAAAGTATGCAAGATTTGTATATTGTTGCTCCTCTGGGAGACCTATAATTCTTATATTATTTCTTCTGGAGCGATTTTCAAGATCTTCTAACCTATTTTGAATTTTTTGTATGTTAGTATTTGCATCTTCTAATTTAGAGGTATGTGAGGGCATAACATTTTAAACAACTTTCCAATTTACTTTATCACCAATTGTCTTTGTTCTGTTGGTATTCTTAGTTGAAAGCTAAGCCTAGGTAGGCTCAAATGCTAATTTCTTAGATGTTAAAGGCCGCCTCTAATCTGAATGTATTTTGACCACTAGAGGGCATTAGAGTTCATGTGTGTCATATAGGTAACATTGAGCTCATGCACGTGAAGTTACCTTAGAAGTTAGCACTGATTGGCTATAATGCAAGTCAGTTAAAAGAACAGAAATAAGGGGGAAGTTTGCAGAGGCATAGATACACGGTAATTACAGAGGGTAAAGACGTTTATTATTATAACTGTGATTGGTTATGCAAAACTGGGGAATGGGGTAATAAAGGGATTATCTATCTTTTTTTTTTTTTTTTTTTTATTAAATATAACTTTTATTGAGGTTGTGCGGAATCATACAACTTATATGAAATAACATAGCATAAAACCAAACTAAGAATAATTCACAATATAGATGATACTATGCAACATCTGGAACCTCTTTTCTTTTTAACATGGTCTAAATAAAAGGTGTTTCCTCCCTTGACATTGAAGGCAACTCTTGTGCCTCTTAATACGTGCAACCAACTCTGAGGGAGGAAATTGAGTAGATTGAACGGTTTACTTGTAGACCTATAAGCTTAGATTAGATTGGCAAAGGAACATATGGAGTAATGACCACAAGTACAATTCCCAAATGGGAATAACATGATGGAACAATCGGGAGACTCTTCTGAGAAATTAATATAGTCAGCCCTGCTGAATAGAAAGTAGTAGTTAGAGTCAATATTGTGGCGATATGTTAAAGTAAAATGCTATGGTATGATATGTAAGTATGGTATATGTATATTAGGGTTGCGGTATTTGCAAGAATAAACCGCTTAGTAAAATCTCCCGGAATGGGAGGCTTATTATAGGGGGGGGGGGGGGGGGTAGGTGGAAGTTTGAATATACTAAGTAAATAATATCGAATATGTTTCATAAATTGGTATCTATATAATCAGTAGTGATAATGAGACACTGAAAAAAAGCCAGTTTTGGTTATGAGCAGTTACATGTCTCTGAGCTCCCAATTATAAATAAGGGGCTTGCACCTAGCTAAAGTGGGTGGGAAAGAGGGTCTTGCTGTCTCGGGCCGCTTGACTGCCTAACCCCTGTGTAATAGTATCATTGGGTGCTAGCCTAAAGGTATGGGAAAGGAATGAGATGAAAAAATTGAACTTAGTAAACCTATACCCTGTGAGGGTCAATATTAAGCACAAAACAAGGTAGTGAAAACGAACCTTCTCAATATAGAGGTAATATTAAAGGTTAGAGACAATATGGTGTGTTACAAACAATATTCCACAGTGTGACCCTAAGACCTAGTAAACCAAATTAAGACAGTTGGGATTGATTCTATAGTCACACAATTAGTGTAGGTTATTATAGGGGTTAGAAATATAAGTAGAGATTTAGCTATACTTTAAAATTAAAGGAAGAAATTTAAAGAGGGCTAGATAAGATTATGCACAGAAAATTTTCTCTACACTCTTGATGAGAGAAATGTTAGTAACAGATTAAACATTTTGCAGCAGCCTCCAATAATAAGGACACAGAAAAACAGCCAACATAGAAAATAGCTGGACCTACAGGGTTGTTGTATAGGGACATAAATATATTATTGAGATCCCGCCCCAGGGCACGGGGCCCTATGCCCCATCGCAGGGCGCATCAATCATATCAAGTGTTATACAGATCAGGAAATAGACTGTTCCATGTCCCAGGCTTATTTTTAGATGTTCTTATATTGGGGATTATCTATGTTTGCAGGACAGCATACTTAGCTGCTGATCTAAGAGAGCTATAGAATGTGACAGAAAATGACAAGCTACAACACGTTGTAACCCCTTAAGATTTACATGAATAAATGTACAATGAGTCATCAAGCAATTCAAATAGATATCAAAGCTTTGAGCATGTTATCCAACAGGGGATTTCCAACAATGTAGATGCATATTGTGTAAATAGGCCTGCCATTCAACAAATCACGTTAATAGCAGACAGACACACACCTTTAACAAAGAGTCTAGTATCCCAGTCTCATGCAACACTGCTAGATAAAAACGAGTAGACCATTTATATTTTTGCACATAGCGTGCTAGTAAGAACAAACATAAATAAGCTCATGCAAGTTGTAAGGCAAAGTTACTCTGAAAGAGATTGAAAGTGAATAGCGGGCTAAACCGCAATATAAACATACATTAAAACTGTTGCCAAAACATTATACATCAACATTACGGTAATCTAAGGGCTTCAGAAATTCCAAAATCTTAATAAATTGACAAAAGTGATCTAACCCTTCTCATAGTAATTTGAGTTCATGACTAGTGTCTCTGTCAGTCTCTCACCCAAACTGTGGCCGCTGTAAAAACCGATTGTCAGATGCGTGGTTGAGGCGCATAAGATTAGAGGGTGATATATGTTTTATATGGGACCCACTTGGAGGAGGATTCTCGACCGTTGCCCCAGCCACAGATAAATTCTTAGGCTGTGCTAGTATATATTGTGGGTCCGCTAATCCGTTTACCCACTTTGCCTGGAGGTGTAACTGTGTAGGAAGGCTCGGCTGTAGTTCCAACATAATTCCCCGCATCAGGCTATATGAAGAAACAGACTGACAGGTGTCTTCGGGGCTCCAGTTGTCAGTGGGTTTACACATACCTGCGATTCTGCACCATTGTCCGGCAAGTCCACATGCATCTTGGCTCCCACAGTACAGCTAGACCATGGCTGTGTGTCCCTGCGCTTCCTCCAATTCCCTCCCAGGGAGGCCCAAAGCATCATCCGAGGTATCAGAGTTATCCGTGCAGCTGCGAGCACCCACACTAGGCTGATCAGAAACTTCAAGTTCTGCGTCTGGCGGAGTAATCTGCTTGCGGTAGCCTGAGGTGCAATGCGTATGATCTGTGGGAGCTTGGGTGCTGGCAATAGTTGTTGATTGGTCCCTGGAAGGTAGGTTGGCACTAACAGATAAGAAGGCCAGGGTAAGTTCATGCTCCAGCCTCTGGAAGTGCGTAAGCAGCAGATGCTGTTACGTTAAGTTCCCAGCTAGAGGCCATGTTCCTAATTCTCCACGCGGGAGAGAAGACGCTGGTCTGCTGAAGGCCTGATTTGTTGGGTAGTTCCAATATTTAGGTATTTCACTCCTTTACAGCTTCTATTTGCCGTCCCAGAGGTTCTCCTCCTCCACTCTAGATCTAGAACTGTCTTTATAATGTATTTTTTTTTTATAAACTTTTTTATTGAGACAACTTAATGAACAACAATATTGCTTGCGCATTCAAAATTAAAGGAACATAGATATGTCATTGAGATATACATTTGGAATTTAAAGATTGAACACTCTTAAGCTAAGAAAGGTAATGATGGGTGAGAAATGAGAGTAAGAGTAGATCTATGCATTACATGGGTCTCTTTTCTGATAAGGACGTGTTGTATATGTGGATTTTGATGTTGAGTCTGTAGTTTAAAGTGGTTTTGGTACTTAATTTCGTTAAGATCAGGGACGCTTAAATTTATGTAAGGCAGAAAAGAAAGGTAAGAAAGAGGAAAAAAAAAAAAAAAAAAAGGGTGGGGGGGAAACAGAAGGCATAAGGGAGTGGAGATTGATTAAAATTGTCTGAGGGATTTGTGGACCAGTTAGGGGAACTTCGTGAGCCATGGCAGCCAGATTTCATGATAAGGTACTAGTGTTGTCAAGGTACTCTATACGAGTATTGTTCCATTTGGCCGATGTAATGTGTACAAGCGATTACTTGGGAGAGGGTTGGCGGCCTCTCTTCTCTCCCAAGCCCTAGCCAGTGGTAGTTTTGTGGCCATGATATCATATCGTGAGAGCTTCCCCGGAGGGAGTGAGATTGGGCATCTGCATGTGTAAGAGGGTGACTTCCGGGGTGAATGGAGGGGTTAAGACCGAGGTGCCCGGAGAAGTGTAAACACTTTCTGCATAATGGCTGGATTACTTTGGGCATGTCCACCATATGTGTAGTGGGGAGCCTAGCATCCTACACCCTCTCCAACACTCTGGGTGTTGTGAGTGATAGATCTTGGTCAGGACGGTTGGCACCAGGTGCCAGCGGACTAGGGATCTTATAATGTAGTTCCCATAGTGTGGCACAATGGAGGATCTTTTTGGTAATTTTGATTCTGGCGTGCCAGTTCTCTATAGTTAAAGTGAGACCAATTTCTCTCTCCCAGGCCTATGTTGTGAGATTTTGTGCGAGGGGATCGGATTAATGAGTATATTGTAATGAAGGGACAGGAGATGTCGGGAGAGCAATGAGCTCCCGCCATGCCCACTCCCAAAAAGTTTAATGGACGTAGTGTTTGTTTGGGGAAACCCCATGTGCGCAAGCGAATTACTCATAGGCGCGGAAACCCTCAAAATAGAGCTTGGGTGGAGTCGAAATTTAATGCACATTGCTGGTGTGTGGAGCCAAGTGTCTTCCTCATAGAAAGTCAGATACCTGTAATGTGTGCGCCTGTGGCCATAGGTCATGGTGTGAGTCTGGGAGGCAGTAGAGACGGCAGGCGGACTGTCGTGGCGGGGGAGGGATGAGGGGATATGTCTGGATGATGTCTGATCTGATCCCAGAATTGCAGGGAGTGTCCAAAGATAGGGTTGCAGGTTGTCAACGTCTCGTCTATGGTGGCGGGGGAATCCAGATTATGTCCGAGAGGGGTTATACCGGAGGCAGTAGTGGAAGATTCTAGAGAATACCAAGCTAGATTTCTCTCCGACCATTCCAACGGAGGATGGGTGAGAGTCTTGCAGCATTGTAATATGAGATCACATTTCGAAGAGCAAGGGCCTGCCCTGTAGAGGTCGGCTTTTCAAGTGTGCGACCTGATGTCCTGGGTCGGCGGTCTCTCCATACATATGAAGTGATTAGACTTTGGAATCTGTTAAGAAGTGGCTCTCGAATGTTGTAGGGGGATAGACCTAAAAAGATAAGTAAGCTTTAGGAAGGAAGGACATCTTTACTGGCAGCAATTCGGCCCGTCCAAGAAATCTCCCGGAACTCCCACGAATCAAGAAGTTTCCCAATACTCCGGGATCTATCTGTATAATTTCTGGGATATGTAAGTTCAGGAGGGTCAGGGCTAAGATGGACTCCTAAGATCTTAAGCAAGGAAGATTTCCATTGAAAATGATAAGTGGCCTGTAGCGAGTAAAGAATTTGTGGGGAAATGTTTAAGGGGAGAGCCTCGGTTTTGGTTACATTGAGTTTATAGAAACATAGTGAACCGAACTTCTCAAGAATAGAAAAGAACTGCAGGGAGAGAAGTGTCAGGTGATTGAGAGAAAAGAGTGATGTCATCCGCATAGAGGGAGACTTTAAGGACAATGCGATCCTATGGCTAATCCTGTGGTCCTGAGTGGCTATTCTAATAGATTGAGCTAGGGGTTCTATGGTGAAACAGTAATGGGGAGAGGGGACAGCCCTGTCTAGTACCATTTGCGATGGTGAATTTGGGGACTGGAAACCCTGCCCCACGAACAATGTCTGTTGGACGATCATAAAGGGTTTGGACAGCACCTATGAAAGAGGGAGGGAAGCCAAACACAGACATGGCCTCCCACAGAAACTCCCACCTGACCCTGTCAAACGCTTTTTCTGCGTCTAATGACAGGGCCCAGAAGGGGGACCTTTCGACAATCTGCCAGATGAAGTACATCTAAGATTCTGCCTGGTCGCGTCAACGTCCTCGTCTCTGTTCGGGATAAAATCCAACCTGGTCTCTCGCTACAAGGGAGGGGGATCACTCTGGCAGCCCTATTAGCAAGAGCTTGCATATTATTTTTGTATCTGTGTTGATTCAATGAGATCGGGCCGATAGCTGCTGGCAGAGATCAAGTGGTTTTACCAGGTTTTAAGATGGGTAACAATAACAGCTTCTAGGAATTCCGCCGCAAAGGGGTTCCTGAGAATATCTCCTGGAAGAAATTAGTGAGGAGAGGAGCGATCTGAGGCAGGATTGTTTTGTAAAGACCTAGCTGTGAAGCCTCATGGGCCAGGTGCTTTTTCCTAATTTTAAATTGCGTATGATTTTTGAGATATCCTGTGTGGTAAACGTAGACACCCAGAGGGGGGAAGTCTTCGGGTGATAATGAGGGGGAGGTCAATGGGCTCTAAGGAACTGAGAAATATGCTGGACTGGACAGGTCGAAGATTCTGAAGCGGATTCAATGTTGTAAAGGTCGGAGTAGTATTGTTGAAAGGCATTCGCCAATTTCGCGAGGGGCAGTGACCTGAGTCCCTAAAGGGGTTCGTATAGACATGATTCTGGCTTGAGCTGTGCGATTTTTAAGTTTGTTGGCTAGAAGTGTGGTAGCCTTGTTACCGAAATGGTAATGAGATTCTTCTATACTTCTCTAACATGGATTGGGTTTTTTTTGAGTTCAAGAGTTTGGATTTGTTTCGTTGTTTTCTAGAGATTTTGTCATTGATAGACGGAGAGTATGGCGTGAGAAATGTCTGCTCTTAGATGACGAAGCTGGAGTATTGAGAGAGGACAAAGTAGCCTTGCTTTTTGCGTGCGCCTCCCATTCAAATTGAATAAGATGGCCCCTGACCACTGCCTTCAGGGCAGCCCACTCGTTTTGGTGCTGAGGTGCTGATTATTTCATTATGGGAGATGTAATCTGAAATTATATCTTGTAGGACAGTCTTAAGGTGCGGGTCTGTAAGAGTCCAGTCCTGTAAGCGCATGTAGAAGGGGGTGGGGGTCGGGTATGTGGGCCTATGTGCATATGAAGTGAGTCATGGTCAGACCACTAGATGGGGGGAAATGTCGTAGAGTTGAATCTCATCGAGGAATTTAGCATGTACAAAGAAATAATCTATGCGCGTGTGAGATTTATGAGGGAAAGAGTAGAAAGTGAATTCCTTATCTTGTGGGTGTAGGGCGCGCCAAGTGTCATATAAGCCATGTAGTGCCATTAGTGATTGGAAAGCTGAGGATAGGGAATGAGTGGCTCTATCATTTCTGGAGAGTGGGGGTCCCTGTCTGTCCATGTAAGTGTCCCATATGAGATTGAAGTCACCTCCTAATATGAGGTCTCCCTGTTGTATAGAGGCTACAGTCTTAAGTAGAGTTCTGAGGAAGTTAACTTGTTTACTATTTGGCGCGTATATATTAAAGATGGTCACTAGGTGAGTATTTATTCTACAGACAGCAATGATGTAGCGTGCTTGGGGGTCTGATTCAATATGTATCTGATCATAAGTAACATTTTTGCCTATGTAGATGGAGACCCCTCTAGATTTTGATGGGAATGTGGCGGTAAGAAGTGTTGGGTAATGTTTGGAAGTGTACTGCTTACTACATTCGGGAGATCAGTGGTGGTCTCCTGAATAAAGCAACGTCTATACGATTTTTGCGTAAATAATTAATGAGGGAGGGCTACGTTGGTAGGGGAATTTAATCCCTGAGCATAAGGGGTTAAGAAGTGTAGGTCTTTCATGGTGCGACCGTATTGTGTTCTATGGTTGGGGGGGTGGGGGTATAGGGGAAAGAAAAAAAAAAAAAAAAAAAAAAAAAAAAGGATGGGAATGAAGTCCAAAGAGAATATATGAGTACCAATTATGAAGAGAGAAAAGCTAGACTGAGTTTCGCTTTTCTAAGGTATATTTCCAGGGTAATGGTAGACAGCGTGCTAGAGCCGCTTTGTTTAAAAGAAAGGAGAAGGGGTATGGATAGGTAGGGAGAGCTGGAGATATATTAGAAACTGTAAGTTGAGTAAATGTAATTGAAGTGTGAGGATGTAAGGTTGAGGGAGGGGAGCGTGATGGGGGGGGCGGAGCCTTAAGTGTATGTTCAGTTGGGGGATTAGTGTAAAGATAAGTGAGGGTGTCAGCTCGAAGCAGGGGGGGTGGGATGAGTGGTATGTAATAGAGCTGATAGTAGGGCCGGAAGGCAGATAGGGAAAGAGAAAAGAAGAGACGTAATCCTGAAAAGGAGGATAAGGATAGTGACTGTGTGTTAGTAGAATATAATAGAGAGGCATGAAAGCCAGAGAGGCGCGGGGGGGAGACCCCCGGTTCTGAATGGATAAGTGGATGGAGTGGTTCAGCAGAGGGTAGTAGTATGTATAGTGTTAATGGCTGGATGAGTAACCATTTATGTAGGGGACTAACGTTAAATGAAGGTATCAGGAGAGGTGTGGTGCATAGAGAAAGAAGTTATTATAGGATGATATTGGTAACATGTAAACAAGGAGTAAATATAGTCTCGTTGGTCTTGAGACCTAATCAAGAGCATAAGCTCAAACTAAACTTCTTAAGGATATGAGTGTATTGGTGAGGAAGGTCAATAAGAAGAGGATAACGTTAAGAGAGAAACTGACTAGGACCTCTGTGCAGAGTGGTTATGGTTAAGAGGAAGAGGGTGTGAAATGAGGTTCATATACAGTAAAGAAATAGTGCCTGTATCAGGCCTGTATACATTAATCTCAGTATTTCCTATAGTACAAACATTAATTAAATGCAGGTGTCTTGACTATGAAAACTAATAAAGTAAATAACAGTTAGGACCATTCAACAAAACAGTATTAAACTCGTAATCTATAAGTGTAGTCACAACAAACCTCCATCTAGCAATGCAGGCAAGGAGCCAGGAGCCAGAGATTGAGTAAGGTGTGTACCCGTGTGTGGGCTCCAGGCTTACCTGTCCGCAAGGATGTCCATGGCGAAAGGTCATGACAAAGGAAATCCAAGAATAAGGGAGTGAAGAAAAGAGTAAGATGTGTACCCGTGTGTACACTCCCTCATCCAGATTAAAAAATATTAGTCTATCTGGGCATCTAATCTAGCACATAAGTTCCAGATAAAACTTCTCAAGTAATTATGGGCATTGTTGGTGAAAACAAACAGAGTAAGTAACATTTAGTGACATTTCCACAAAACAAAATTAAACTCGTGATCTGTAAGTTTGTCGTAACAAACCCCTAACTTAGCAATATAGGTAAATAAGAAGCCCGTGAGCCAAAAAATAGGGTAAGGTGAGTACCCGTATGTGGGCTCTAGGCTACCTGTCCGTTGGATGTCCATAGTAGAAGGTCCCTGCCGTGGAGGTCGAGGAATGGGGGAGTGAAAGAAGAGTAAGATGTGTACCCGTATGTGCACCCCCCCATTCGGGGCATCTCCCGAGGAGCCAATCTAGAAAGGTTTCTAGAAGAAAAGTTCTCTCAGGGTACGCAGGTAGAGTGCTATAAATGTGAACGAGTAACTCTGAGGAGAGCATCAGGAGAGATCTGAGGCTTGAGGCGGTGGAGTAGAGGTCCTGGGAATGCCACTCTTCGGCTGAGGGGTTCAGATCATCTGTTTTTCCCTTTTTCCTGGGAGGAAGACCAGGGGGGCGAGTGAGTTCCCAAGGTAGTGAGGAGTTTCATACCCTGTTCTATAGAGGAGACAGTATGTGAAGAGTCTTGATACTGTATATGTAGCTTAACAGGAAATCCCCATCATATATTTGATTTTGTTTTGTCTGAGGGCCAGGGTGAACTGTTGGAAAGTCCTCCTCTTGTTCAGTTGTATATGGAGATAAGTCGGGAAAAATCTGTAATTTGTTATAAGGTTCTTTGAGGGGATTGTTAGTGAAGGAGGCTCGCATTGATCATTTCCTTGGTGGAATAATAATGTAGACTGTACAATTACGTCTCTGGTGGGTGTCGAATACAGAGTTGCGGGGGCGTTGTGACCTGTGAGCTCTGTCCATCAAGAGATCTTGATCTGTGGAGGAATTCAGGATAGCCTTGAAGAGTGCGAGCCAGATATATTTGGAGGGTCTGATGCAGATACATCGTCTGGAGAATGCCGCGGATCCTGAGACTTGTTGCGGCGAGATCTATCTTCGTTATCCGCTAGTTTGGATTCAAGGTCTGACATTTGTTCTGCCAATGATTGAGATTAAGCCAGGAGGTTGTCGTTGGTCGGTTGCGAGATCCTCATGTTTTCTCTCGAGGATTTCAGTTCTCTCTCTAAGGAAGAGATCTTCTCTCTTCAGTTCACCCACTGATTGGCGAAGTTCTTGTCTTAGGGATGAGTAGTGAGTGTCCATCTTATAAGTCAAGATTCTGATAGATTCTAAAAAAGGTTGACTGAGATAGTGTTGTTTTATCTTTGCGAGGTATCTCAGATCGAGGATTATCTGCCACTAGAGCTGTTGAATCTCTGGAGGTCTTCCCCTGAAAGATCAGGGTCTGAGAGATTTTTACTGTGGAAATGGTCAGTAAGAGTCCTCTTGGGATTTTCCTGATGCTTTGGTTTTTCTCTTTATAGACTGCGCCATATTATAGGCAAGTGATGCTCAGATTACTCAAGATTAGTGTTTAATGAAGTGGGCTTTGAGGGTCGCTGAACCAGTGATAGATGCAATTCGGGGAGAGGCCACCCCAGCCCCGCCCCAAGCCAGGTGCCCTAGCCCATCATTCTCTTATGCAATAGTATAGCTAAGAAAGTTCCGTAAATCGCCTTCAAATCTGCAGTATAGATGTGTAACTTCCCCCTCACCTGGGAATTTACCACCTCTGGGTGAGACCGGGTAAAGAGAGTGAGGATATGACCCTCGCCCCAGGTGTGGACGCGGAAAGGGGAGGAGAGAGGGACGTCTAGGAGGACAAAAGGTGCAGCTTTTGGGTTGCTTATGTAGGGTTTCAGGCAAAAACACTTCTTGAAATAAAAATACCTTGTGGAGATATCAAGTGACTTGAGTGTGATACAGTCTCTGTGGATTAAGGTGGATGTAGAGATGAGCAGGAGACTGCAGAGGATTTAAAGGGCCTGTGACTGCAGCTGTCACCCCTATGTGTTAGGGGTTGTAGGCCACCAGATCAGCAGGACCGTGTTAGGGAGAAGTTATAAACAGCTAGATGCTGCAGCAGCGTTGTGTAGTCCCGGAGTGAAGTGAGCAGGGCATAAAAATCATCACCACTCTGCAGGGAGAAGGGGATGAGCGTGGTACACAGAGAGAGTTAAATATACAGTTCTGCCCCTAAGTCAATAGGTTAACACAGTGTACTCACCTCTGCTGAGCCAAAGTCAGGGATTCCTTAAAAGCTGCAGCGCTGTCATGGTGCACGCAGGGCCCACGTGGGGAGTCATCCCCGGTGCAGGATCTAAAATGTGCCCGATCGATTCTTAATCCAGCTCTTGGGCTTCGGGTCTGGCTGCAAGGAGGGGGACCGCAGGACTCACTGCTCACTGCGAGACATACAGGGCTAGAAGAGGTAGTTTGTTGCGCGATAGCGCAAATATTTCAGAGGCTCCTTATAGCAGCTTGTATGTACGGAGGTCTGAGGAAGATGGCCGCCGTTCGTGGGCTTTTACAGCGCTCTGTCTGTGCTGATCCGTGGTGATAGAGCAGCGTTAGAAGGGTCCTGAGGGGTGACCGGGCTGCCATCTGATGTCGGTGAGAGAGTGGGATAGATAGTAATAGAGCTAGGCTGATTCCGGTCTTGCGGTATTGTCAGGGCGAATAGGTCCGGTGCTATCTGGTGTAGAGAAGGTCCCGGTCTAGGGAAATGCCGTAGAATAAGATATAGGGGCTATAAAGGGTATGATGTTCCAATTGGATAAAGTTGGAGGGGCTATTTGTTATTTAAATCTATGTTTTGGGCAAAGGTAGCAGGGGAGCTCTAGGCTCTATGCGTCCCAACTGCTCCGTAGTTGGCCTTCCGCCCCTTTTATATGTATTTTTTGATGGGCTGACGTGTCATTTTGAATAACATTTATAAATAAGATCAGCAAGCTGAAAGAAAAGTGCGACCAGTCAGATCCCAAGCTGGCTCCGCCCCAATCTATATTTTTAAACAACAAAAATTCTGGTGTTGACTGTCCCTTTAAACTTTTATATCGAATAATGGAAAAAAACTTTATGAACAAAAAATGCTAAAGGATTACTTTCTGTTATAATTTTTAAGCTAAACAACTAACATATTAAAGTTAATAAACATTAATTAAAACCTACTGACCTATATTTTCTCCAAAACGAAGTATTCATAACGTTCTAAAGAGTTATATCTTTTATTCGCCGATTGATGTCACGTTATCCTGCCCACTATTTTCAGCACTGCTGTGTTCAAAATACTTAAACAAATAACTTTGTGTTTAAAGCGCCATTTTGAAACCTAGGTATTGGTAAACGGATTAGGTACAGAGCAAAGGATACCCACGGAGTGGGTTTGGAAAACAAATAAAATTTGCAGACACAGATTTCTGATATACGTTAGAGATATGTTATGAAATGCTATTGATAAAAAGCGTATTTGGACTAGTTAGTTAGTAACAGGCATAGAAAATATTTACTTACAGTGGCCCTTTAAGGGAACTTGGCAATTGCCACCTGCTTCTGATTAAAATATGTGAACCCTAGAGACTGAGATAAATCCATGACTTTTAAATAAGTAATATCATAACCTCTATCCACAAATCTTGTTTCATTTCATTTAACCAAAGATCAGCCTATCATGAACAATATGCTTTAAGACTTTGGGAAACTCCTAAAAACATAATAATAAGTATTCCTATCTGTAGAGTCAGATTAAATATATCCATTATCTAAATACAAGTAAATATCCAAAAACTACACTGCATCAGTGTCCAATTTAACTGAAAATGTAATCCACCAATGAATCGCTTATGATCCAGTATTTACATACCTTAGACATGAGTAGTAATGCAATACTTTCCTGATTACCGAGAACCATATGTTATTGGCAGAGTATTAATGCTTGTGCATGTGCAATTACTACAGGAGTGGTAATGCTTGTGCATGTGCAATACTTTCCTGATTTCAGAGAACATCTGCTATGTCCTGCTCTAGAACACATGCATGGTACTATTGACTACACCCCAAAGATATACTTCATTACATAGGTGTGAATAGGTGCATCCATAGGGCCCATATTTATCAAGCTCCGTACGGAGCTTGATGCCCCGTGTTTCTGGCGAGCCTTCAGGCTCGCCAGAAACACAAGTTATGAAGCAGTGGTCTAAAGACCACTGCTCCATAACCTGTCCGTCTGCTCTGAGGCGGTGGACAGACATCGCCGGAAAATCAACCCAATCCAATACAATCGGATTGATTGACACCCCCTGCTAGCGGCCGATTGCCGTGAATCTGCAGGGGGGTGCCTTTGCACCAACAGCTCACAAGAACTGCTGGTGCAATGATAAATGCAGACAGCATATGCTGTCAACCTATATCGATGTGCAGTGGTATCATGTCCGATCGCACTTTCTTAAATAGGCCCCATAGCCTGTAAGGTCATATAACCTCTGACTGGATGTATTGCCAAGAGACATGAAAAACATTAAAAAAAAAAAACTCAGACAGGATGGCTGGATGGAGGCTTCAGAATTTGCAGGTTTATTATTTTACTATGTAAAATCCCTAATCAAAAAGGATGATCTTCCTGGGAAGCTATTCTGAAGTAACCAATTACTCCAGATCAGTCATCCAGAAGCCATACTGAATATTTAAATGGGATGACTCACGGCATTTACTGGCAGTTCAAGCATGTGAAGTAATCAGTAAGGTAATCTGCTAATCATTCTGAAGTCATCACTCAAAATGTTTTACCTTAGCTGATGACTTTACAAGCCTGATGGTGTCTGCCTGTGTGCAAATGACTTCTAAAGTAGTATAATAATCATCAAATGACTCCAGGATGATCTCTAAAGTAATCACAGTTTGTCTTGGGATGTTTAGATACAGTTCAAAAATGTTGCAGCTAAAATAAATATTAATGTTCAGACAATGCTTTAAATACAACATACTTTCCAACTGCACCAGATTTTTGCAGGGTTATAACAGGAGGTTTTCCCACTGATCTTCCCTCAGCTTCACTCATAAGGGCAAATGTTGTGGTTTCCAGGAAATGCCTGGCCAGGACCCAACACACATTCAATCCTGCCCACAACACTCGTATCCCCCAACCAGGTTAATTCCCAGTGGTTCCCTCCCCCTTGTTGCAGCTCCAAAAACCAAACCATCACTGCCTACAAGTCCCCTCATGTCATGTCCTGGGAATGCTGTGGTGAGCATGATGGCCCCTTTAAATAAAAAACTCTAAAAATGTCTATAGTACATATGTAAGCACATTATATAATGCTAGACATAATTGTTTATGAAATCAATTTAAAGGGATATGAAACTCAAACATTTTCTGTTGTGATTTAGACAGAGCATACCATTTTAAAAAAACTTTCCAATTACTTCTATTATCAAATTTGATTCTTTCCTATGATATTCTGTGTTGAATAGATACCTAGGTAGGGCATTATGGAGCACTACATGGCAGAAAATAGTGCTGCCTTCTAGTACTCTTGCAAATGGATAACATTCTTGCAAAATAGCTGCCATATAGTGCTCCAGAAATGGGTCAGCTCCTAAGCATACATCCCTGCTTTTTAAACAAAAGAAACCCCAAAAAACGAAGAAAAATTTTACAATAGAAATAAATTATTAACGCTTAGATTACAAGTTTTGCGCTGCCATTAAAAGTTTCTGAAAAGCGGCCTTGTGCGTGCGATATGGTTGCAATAAGGTCCATACCACACAAAAGCCATGGGGTTGCTTTGACGTGCTCATGCACTGCTTTCCCCATAGACATCAATGGGGAGAGAGTGTTAGAAAAAAAACACCTGCGAGCCGCGGAATGAAAAGCTCCGTAAGGCAATCCCATTGATGTCTATGGGGAAAAAAAAGTTACTTTTAAACCTAGCACCCTAACATAAACCCAAGTCTAAACACCCCTAATCGTGCCCACCCCAGACATTGCCGACACTGAAATAAAGTTATTGACCCCTAATCTGCCGCTCCTGACATCGCCACCACTAATAAAAGTTATTATCCACTATTCCCCCCGCACCCCAACAATTGCCACCACTATAATAAACTGTTTACCCTATATCGCCATTCCCTGACATCGCTGTCACTAAATAAAGTTATTAACCCCTAAACCTCTGGCCTCCCACATCGCTGCCACCTAAATAAACCTATTAACCCCTAAACCGCCAGCCCCCACATTGCAAAAGAGTAAATTAAACTATTAACCCCTAAACCTAACAACCACCTAACTTTAAATGAATAATACAAAATTCCTATCTTAAAATAAATAAAAACCTTACCTGTGAAATTAAAAAAACCTTAACTATTTTACTAAAATAAAATTATTACAAATTAAAAAAACTAAATTACACATTAAAACCTAACACTTCAAAAAAAAAAAAATTAAAGGGACACCGAAGCCACATTTTTTTCTTTCGTGATTCAGATAGAGCATGAAATTTTTAAGCAACTTTCTCATTTACTGCCTATTATCAAATTTTCTTCATTCTCTTGGTACCTTTATTTGAAATGCAAGAATGTAAGTTTAGATGCTGGCCCATTTTTGGTGAACAACCTGGGTTGTCCTTGCTGATTGGTGGATAAATTCATCCACCAATATAAAAAGTGCTGTAGAGAGTTCTGAACAAAAAAAAAGCTTCTTTTTCAAATAAAGATAGCAAGAGAACGGAAAAAAAATTGATAATAGGAGGTAAATCAGAAAGTTGCTTAAAATTGCAATGCTCTATCTGAATCACGAACAAAAAAAAAATGTGGGTTCAGTGTCCCTTTAAGTCTAAAATAACAAAAAATTAAAAATACTAAATTACGAAAAATAACCAAATGAAATGATCAAAAATAAAAACAATTAACACCTAATCTAATAGCCCAATAAAAAATAAATAAGCCCTCCCAAAATAGAAACACCCCCTAGTTTACAATAAACTACCAATAGCCCTCAAAGGGCATTTTGTAGGGCATTGCCCTAAAGAAATCAGCTAATTTACCTGAAAAAAATAAATAAAAAAAAAGGGCTACTAAATTAGGTGTGAAGCTGTTTTTATTTTTGATAATTTCGTTATTATTTTTTCGTAATTTAGTCAATAGTAGATTGACATTGGCATTACAGGCTAAAATGCTTGCAGTATAGCTATACCGACAAGACTCGTAAGGCTGCGTTACTGTTTTTACGCTAAAATGGCCATTTTTATTAGTGTTAAAACCCGAAATGCACAACTCGCAATCTAGTCATAAGTTTGTTTAAAATCACGATGCTCTATCTGAATTATTAAAGAAAATATTTGGGTTTCATATCCCTTTAAAGGGACACTGAACCCAAATTTTTTCTTTCATGATTCAGATAGAGAATGTAATTGTAAGCAACTTTCTAATTTACTTCTATTATGAATTTTTATTCATTCTCTTGCTATCATTATTTGAAAAGAAGCATCTCAGCTAAGGAGCCAGCAAATTTTGGGTTCAGAACCATGGACAGCACTTGTTTAAAGGTGCTGTCCAATCAGCAAGGACAACCCAGGTTGTTCACCTAAAATGGGCCCGGCATCAAAAACTTACATTCATTGCTTTTCAAATAAACATACCAAGAAAATGAAGGACAATTTGATAACAGGAGTAAATTAGAAAGTTGCTTAAAATTGCATGCACTATCTGAATCACAAAAGATTTTATTTTGGCTTCAGTGTCCCCTTTAAGTTAAAACTGTTTATTTTGATTTGAAGTAAACAGGAAGTACATATGGGCCTAAGGGCCTGACTTCTTACTGGCTGATAAAGAGATCTTGCACTGTTTTATTGGTTGACAAACTTGACAGTGACAATCCTCATGAGCTAAAAAAAAAAGAAGCAATACGTACACATTTTACTTTAGACAAAAAAAAACCCATAAAACTGTAATACATTTTAAAATGCCCTATTTGAGATGCAACAAAAAATACTTTTTGTGTCCTTTAAAGAGATGCCTTGAGAATACTTATCATATTGTAGAGAATATAGACGATTATAACAAATGTTGTTAACATATATCTGAGACTTGTAGTTAAATTGCAGCAGGAGCAGAGTACTGATTTACATTTTTGCAGAGTGAAGAATATTTAGAAGAACGTGACATGACAAGCTTGGTATCCAACTACAGGTTTGAAAATGCACCAAAAAAAAACTACACTTGTATCCCTCCAAAATGATGGCCTGAGTTTGTGTACATTTTATACAGAGACACACACTGCAGCTGGAGAGCAATTATGTTTATCATTAGATAAAAAAAAGAGACAGACTACTACAATGTTTCCAGGATAACAACATTATTATTATAGACAGTTAAATATTATTTTGGTTTGCATTAGGTGCAGGACATAAATTCAAAAGCCACATTAATGAAGCCAGATCATGATAGTACTAGTGCTGAGCTGCACCCAATATTTCTATAAATCAAATTACTTTATGATGCAATTTACTATGACAGGTTGCAGAAAAAGTATTCACTAACAGCATTGAAGTCTAAGAACAGCTGGCATATAAAGGAGGACACTGGGAGGGGTTAAGTCTCAGATAAACCTGGAGCAGTTCCAGAATAATGTATCAAAAAATCCAATGCAGAATCCTCTGGAAAAAAAAGTTCCAGCATGTCTTTGATTATTCAAGTAAGACTATTCTAGGGATACAAATAAGCAATAATCGTTTCTTTTAATGTATCATTTTTTTGGCAGTCGCTTCTCAGCATCTGGCCTTGGTTTGGATAACCTTTAATCCATATAAATTAGGTTTCTAATTTGTTTATAACATTATATTATCTGTACAAGAATAAAGCAAGTCCCTGACAGAACCTTATCTTACAAAAATAAATGTACAAGCATTACACATTTGTAATGTAAGTGACATGTAGCAGTATACCTCAGGAGGCACAATTTTTGTTATTTAATAAAAAAGCTCACTGAACCCATCTTCAGACACTTCTGACCATGTAATTAAATAATATATCATAATTATCTTAAAGGACACTGAACCCAAATGTTTTTCTTTGTGATTCAGATGCATGAAATGTTAAGCAACTTTCTAATTTACTCTATTATCAAATTTTCTTCATTCTCTTGGTATCTTTATTTGAAATGCAAGAATGTAAGTTTAGATGCCGGCCCATTTTTGGTGAACAACCTGGGTTGTTTTTGCTGATTGGTGGATAAATTCATCCACCGATAAAAAAGTGCTGTCCAGAGTACTGAACCAAAAAAAAAAAAAAAAAAAAAAAAAAAAAATCTTAGATGCCTTCTTTTTCAAATAAAGATAGCAAGAGAATGAAGAAAAATTGATAATAGGAGTAAATTAGAAAGTTGCTTAAAATTGCATGCTCTATCTGAATCACAAAAGAAAAAATGTGGGTTCAGTGTCCCTTTAAAGTGAATTTAAATTTTAATGATTGAGATGCCGTTTATTAAAAAAACTATTAAAAACAGGGGCACTTTCATTCATTAAACTTTACATTGGAGCGTTTTTTTTTTTTTAAATACTTACCTTTTTCTTTGGGAAACCCAGACCGGCGATCCTCCGCCTGCTTCTCATGCATATTGATGACGAAACCAGATTCCTCCAATCGTTGCGTGGCCTCACAAGCTAAACGCTTCAGAGTGCTTGCAGTGATTGGAGGAAGCCGGGTTCGTCATTCTTGTGCTAAGTACAGAGAAGCTGGCGGGCAGAGGATCGCTGGTCTAGGTTTCCTAAAGAAAAAGATAAATATTTTTATAAAAACGCTGGCAATGTAAAGTTTAAAGGGTCAGTAAACCTTAAAATTAATGTTATATAATTATGCACATAGTGCAGAATTATATAACATTATATTAGCCAACCATTATTTAACATAATATTGCCTTTTTATTTTTAGCAAAAAATGCTGTTTTACAGACCCGCTCTCTGGGCTCTGCTGAGCGGGTCTGTTTTTTTTCCTCAGCGCATCGGGCCAGCTGTATAGTCACAGCCCGGCCCGACAGCGCCATAAGACTAAGTGCAGCTCGCTCCCGCTCTGTCTGACAGCAGGAGCGAGCTGCACTTAGTCTTATGGCGCGGTCGGGCCGGGCTGTGACTATACAGCTGGCCCGATGCGCTGAGGAAAAAAAACAGACCCGCTCAGCAGAGCCCAGAGAGCAGGTCTGTAAAACAGCGTTTTTTGCTAAAAATAAAAAGGCAATATTATGTTAAATAATGGTTGGCTAATATAATGTTATATAATTCTGCACTATGTGCAGAATTATATAAAATTGATTTAAGGTTTACTGTCCCTTTAATGAATGAAAGTGCCCCTGTTTTTAATAGCACTCATTCATTCAACTTTGCATTCACTTTAACAATGAATTAGGAGGGTGGTGTCCCTAAGAGGCTGTTAGGCTCTAATAACAAGCTATGTAAGTGACCTTTCCCGTCTTTTCTTAAAATATTAGAATTTTCAACCAACTAACACTTTGCAGTGCACTGGAATGATGGGAAAATCAATTAAGTTAAACAACTAATTTTTGTGATTAATCTGATGGAGGAATTGTAGTACTGTGATGCTAAATAAATGCAATTTTTGATTAGGAAAGTGACATTTGATATTGTGTCATATAGAGTAGCCTGATTAGGGGAAAGTTTGATATTAAAGGGGACATTGTACACTAGACTTTTCTTAGCATAAATGTTTTGTAGATGAGAATATTTTTGTAAAAATTTATAATTTTGCTTATTTTTAAATAATGTGCTGATTTATGACTTTTAACCAAGCCCCAAAATTTAAGATGTATACTGATGTCTACAGACTCCTGGTTGTGTAATGGGTCTTTCATATTGCTGAAGAGGGGGGAATGTCTGCCTGTTCCTGTTTTCCGAGCCCATTTCACTGGGTGTCCCAGCCTAAACCTCATCAACAGTGCTAAACTGGGAGCTTCTAAGTAAGTTTGTAAAAGTTTTTATATTGGATTTTTTATATCAGTATCTGTGCATTTTCTTCTTTATAGTAGTATATATTACATTCAGCTATATGAAGATTAGTGTATACTGTCCCTTTAAGGCATCTCTATTGGTTTGTCAAACAAGAAAGACCACACACATTAAGGATGCAAGCCTATTATTACTGCAAACTCCCAAACATTCTGATAATACAACCAAGGACTGAGAGGCTGAGGGCAGGGTGTGAGTAATCTATAGAGGGGTTGAACAGGCTCTGGTGGGCTTTGGTTATTTACAGGTTTTAAGTGACATAGCAGAGGGTGGAGGGGGCATTGGGACAGAAGTCCAAAACTTTGACCATCCTGCAAATAGTTGGACATTTGAGAGCTGTTACTTCACAATAGTGAAACCACTGTTAAAGTTTGAACAAGTGTTCAATATCATTTTAAAGAGACAGTGTACTGTAAAATTGTTTTTCCCTTAATGGGTTTCCATTGACCTTTTATACCAGTTGCAGAGTATAAAATGTATGAGAAATTGCTTCCGTAGATTTATTTATGTATATGAAATAGCTGGTTTTGTTCTTTGAAACCACAACCCATTAAAATGGGTTGAGCTTGCAGGGGAATGAGATCTCCATATTTTATCAATTTTCTGTACACATGGTTAGATAGAGGGAGAGTAGTAGCAAGATTTGTGATGTTACAAGTGAGGAGATAATGGTCAAAAAAGATAAAAAGGGGAATTTGTGAAGTTTGAGAGATTGCATTGATAGCTAAAAATCTAATCAAGAGAGTGTCCATCTTTTTGAGAAGGAGAGTCGCTCCATTGTGAATCCTCTATTTCTCTTGTTCATCTCCCACTTTCTCTTTCTCCCCCCCTCTCTCTCTTTCTCCCCCCCCCCCCACTCTCTCTTTCTCCCAAATGGGGGATGAGATTGGACCTTTTAGGATAGCTCATTCAAATACAGAGAAGTCTGTAATGACAAATAGCAGGGAGGGGGGAAAGCTACATTTCCTACCTATTTATACCTTTATTTTTTTAATAGTTCTTCTCCCTCCATTACCTCTTTTATTCTGTGTAAAGCACAGGTTTTTAAAACTTTGTCACCAGGCCTCCTGAACAGGCCACCTTTTAAGGATATCTCTACTGGAGAACAGGTGAAAAAAATCACCTGATTAGTAAACATCTTTTTTTTACCTGTTCTCATCTAATTTAATCCTGAAAATATGGCCTGTTGGGGAGGCTTTCAGGACAGGTAGAGCATAGTCAATTTTAAAAAAGATGACTATCCAGCAAATTCAGGGCACTGCCACTGCCACTGGGTAGCTCTGTAATAGTTTTAAAAACATTTTCAATAAAATTGTACTCACAAGAGGCAGAATTCTAGCATACATAACATTTAATTACAATGCTAATATTTAGATTTATTTTCCTTGTATATTCAATTGAGCTAGAGGGAAATTGATCTAAAAACAACTGCAGCAGTGCAAACAGGTAAAAGAAAAAAAAAACCATTATAAATTAATATATAATTAATATATTATTCAAATCTGTGCAAAACAATAACATAACAGCACCGCAATAGTTCAGTAACTTCTAAAGTTTAAGGCTCCTTAAAGTTTGATTTACTGTCAAATGTATTTAAACATTTAGTTTTATAATTCCCGCCTGTTCAAAATGATTTAATTTTTTGGAACTATATTATTGGAGCTGCGTAAATGTTGCTATTTGTCAGTGTTAGTTACAAACCACTCTCGGATTGCACAGCGGCTTGAAGATTTGGGGGGGGGGGGGGTGTCAGCAACTGTGGTATTGCTAAGGAATATACTAAAGTGATTTTGAGGAGAAGTTTCAAGGAAATAAAAAAGCTAAATAGGATATGCAGATCACAAAAATAAAAATAAATCTGGTGCAGATTGTTTTTAATTACTGATAAAATGATTGACAGAATGTTGCAAAACTGATAACAAGCTTGCTTTTAATTAGCGTAGAATTGAAAGGGAAACTAGAATTACATATTCCCAACATTTTTAATAGCTTGCATTTCAAAATAATTAACATGATGCAAATCTGAATATAAAAGCTGAGCATTGTGATATAATCCTAAAGGAAATTGCAGTTAAAGGGGCATTATCCATATGAGAGAACAGCGTTTAAACATGGTGACATTTTTATTGCCTCTATTAATGTTAATTATCAATTTAAAGTCATATAGTCTAACAATTACAATGCAATCATTTTAAGCATGTAATTTAAGACTAGCAACCCTGTACCTCTATGTCTTTAACCCCAACATAGTACAAAAATGGTTTGAGACACTTAGGGCTTAATAATCTAAAGCTCTCTGGGCTGTCGAGATTACTAAGAATGCTTCCACGTCCCTTCTATTTCCCTGGTGGAATGATCTAAAGCCACTTTTTACCCTGAAAACAGGGATGTCTCGCTAAGGGGCGTATACTGACATTTTCATGTGAAATGTGCACAACAAACTTCGTATTTTAAACATGATACAAAACAAATATTTGGACCATTTACAGAAAATAAGCAGGACATTTTTTTATAGTTAAGGTGCATCAAAAACCGTAACAAAATTCTTCACCAAAAATCATATGTTAAAAAAAGTTAAAATTGTATGTCAAAATGTAAATCAAATTAAATATGCATAGCGTAAATCGTAATTGTAGTACACTGGATGTGCGAAAATCGCACAGAAATTTGAACTTATAAATACAAAATACAAAGCGTAGTTGTTTTTTCGTAAAATGGGCTGAACATGGGCGTTCCCTGGGCGTATATGAAAATGTCTCTCTAATCCCAGCGTAATTCAACTAAAGATTTTCGAACTGCAGATATCACAGTTTTTTTCTCGCCAAGTAAAGGTGGTGAGCTTTTCTCAAACACTCAAAACAATTATAACCCTAATAGATAAACACATATATACGAAAATATAGGCGAATATAATGCTCAATGCAGAAAGCAGCATAATGTGAGCTATATTGGCTGCAGGATTTTAATTTTAATGTGCTCCCCCTGCTCCCTGCTAACTTCGCTCTAAGGAGGGAAGTGTCCCTATCCAGCGAGCTCCAATACTTTTAATAGGAGACATCTCGCCACTTGCAGGGACCTGCCCCCTTTTTTACCTATCATTCCACTGGGGCAGCCTTGTGAGAGTCAGTGAGAAAAAGTGGCTTTGAGCAGGCGAAAGTTTATATCATCGAGCCCTTAGAGCACTGCTGTTCCTGAGAGGAAACTGCTCATGGCCCAATCAGCAGCTCAAGTTGCATGACCCAGCTGTGTAACTAGCTCTGATGATTGGATTGGGTCAGTTTCTGCTTCAGACCAGCAGTGCTCTATGGGCCCCAAGCAGTACTTATTACTGTGTGTTTTAAACATATAGAGAAGCAGGGTTGCTAGTCTTAAAATTACATGCTCTAACGAATTACAGCATATACATTTTTTTTTACTATACTTGCCCTTTAACTTCAGGAATTTACTTATAATATGTAAGTATAAGATGTATATGTGGCAGAATTCAATGTTATTATTTTCCCATCTTATTATTTATTTTTTTATAAAATATTTTACCAGGAAGGATACATTGAGATGTCTCTAGTTTTCAAGTATGTCCTGGAACAAAACATTGCATTTGATAAAATAGGGTATAATAAAATACAAAAACAATATTAATAAACAATATTACACAATTTAACATAGAACAGGTAGGATAAATATATAATCAACCATAACAGGAGCATTCTGTTTTGAGATATGTAGAGAGGGATCTCTTAAAGGATCTTAGGCTAGGGGGAATATTTGAAAGTGTGCAAGAGGTCATTCCATATTTTTGGAGCTCTGTAGGAAAAGGAGGATCGAGCTGCTTTCTTTTTATATTGAGGCAAGCTAAATAATGTGTCGGTACTGGATCGGAGGTTATAGGAGGTGGGAGCAGCCGGGAGAGCATTCTGCTCAGGTATGGTGGAGCTTCCTAGCTCTTAAACACAAGGCTGGAAAGATGGAGGGTGCGTCTGGATTCCAACGACAGCCAGTTTAGTTATTTTAGCATGTCACAGTGGTGGGTCCTGTAATTACAATTGTAAAGCGGCAGAACGAGTTATACAATGTATTAAGTTTATTAAGGTGAGTTTGAGGTGCTAGTTTCTACATCCCCATAATCAATGATTGGCATCAGCATTTGCTGTACAATCTTTTCCTTTACTGTAGAGCTTAGGCAGGATTTGTTTCTGTACAGGACACTTAGTTTTGGATAAAGTTTAGATGCAAATTTTTCTATGTGGAGGTCAAAAGATAGATTGGGGTTCTAACAAAATACTCAAGTATTTTGAAAGAGAGGACTGTAGTCAGTGTGCTATATGATTTTGTTTTAATGCATAGATGGGAATTTTGTAATTTGTGTAATTTAGGAACAGTTCAAAGATCATTGTGACAGTTTTGTGAGTATTTAGGGAAGAGTTCCGGCTAGAATACGAGTATTGTATTAGCTTTAAAAAGCAGAGGTCCCAACGCTACTTTTTAACGCCCGCTGGTATTATAAGTCAGGCAGGTACAGGTGTACCGCTCACTTTTCTTCCGCGACTCGAGCTTACCGCAAATCCCCTTACGTCAATTGCGTATCCTATCTTTTTAAATGGGACTTGCATAACGCGGTATTACGAGTCTTGGAGAAGTGAGCGGTAGACCCTCTCCTGTCAAGACTCCTACCGCATTTAAAAGTCAGTAGTTAAGAGTTTTATGGGCTAACGCTGTAACATAAAACTCTTAACTAAAGTGCTAAAAAGTACACTAACACCCATAAACTACCTATTAACCCCTAAACTGAGCCCCCCCCCCCACATTGGAAACACTTAAATAAAGTTTTTAACCCCTAATCTGCCGACCGGACATCGCCACCACTATAATAAGCATATTAACCCCTAAACCGCCACACTCCGCCTTGCAAACACTAGTTAAATTTTATTAACCCCTAATCTGCCGTCCCTAACATCGCAGACACCTATCTACATTTATTAACCCCTAATTTGCCGCCCCCAACGTCACCGCTACTATATTACATTTATTAAACCCCTAAACCTAAGTCTAACCCTAAGTCTAACCCCCCCTAACTTAAATATAATTTAAATAAAACAAAATTAAATTACTACAATTAAATAAATTAATCCTATTTAAAACTAAATACTTACCTATAAAATAAACCCTAAGCTAGATACAATATAACAAATAGTTTACATTGTAGCTATCTTACGGCTAGATTAGGAGTTTTGTCGGTAAACGACCTGAAAACTAACACCGGCTTTTTTCTGGCCGCACCATAAAATATAACTCTGGTATTGAGAGTCCACATTAAAGGGCTGCGTTTAGGCTCCAAATAAGGAGCGTAGGCACTTTTCACGCAGCTTTCAACTCTCAATACCAGAGTAGCATACGGACGCGGCCAGCCTCAAAACGTGCTCGTGCACGAATCCCCATAGGAAACAATGGGGGCTGTTTGAGCTGACTAAAAACCTAACACCTGCAAAAAAGCCACGTTTCAGCATCATAACGCAGCCCCATACGTTTTGCTATGGGAATAAACCCTTCCCTACGTCTGCACCTAACACTCTAACATGTACTCCGAGACTAAACAACACCCCTAACCCTTACACTACTTAACCCCATATCTGCCGCCCCCCGCTATCGCTGGACACACTGCATATTTTTTTTTAACCCCTAATCTGCCGCTGCGTAAACCGCGCTACTTACATTATCCCTAGTACCCCTAATCTGCTGCCCCTAACACCGCCGACCCCTATATTATATTTACTTAACCCCTCTAATCTGCCCCCCTCAACGTCGCCTCCACCCTGCCAACACTTATTAACCCCTAATCTGCCGAGCGGACCGCACTGCTATTATAATAAAGTTATTAACCCCTAATCCGCCTCACTAACCCTATCATAAAATAGTATTAGACCCCCTAATCTGCCCTCCCTAACATCGCCGACACCTAACTTCAATTATTAACCCCTAATCTGCCAACCGGAGCACACCGCTATTCTAATAAATGGATTAACCCCTAAAGCTAAGTCTAACCCTAACACTAACACCCCCCTAATTAAATATAATTTTAATCTAACAAACTAAATTAACTCTTATAAATAATTATTCCTATTTAAAGCTAAATACTTACCTGTAAAATAAATCCTAATATAGCTACAATATAAATTATAATTATATTATAGCTATTTTAGGATTAATATTTATTTTACAGGTAACTTGGATTTATTTTAAACCAGGTACAATAGCTATTAAATAGTTAAGAACTATTTAATAGCTAAAATAGTTAAAATAATTACAAAATTACCTGTAAAATAAATCCTAAGCCTAAGTTACAATTAAACCTAACACTGCACTATCAATAAATTAATTAAATAAACTACCTACAATTACCTACCAATTACCTAACACTACACTATCAATAAATTAATTAAATACAATTCCTACAATAATACAATAAATAAACTAGCTAAAGTACAAAAATAAAAAAGACTAAGTTACAAAAAATAAAAAAATATTTACAAACATAAGAAATAATATTACAACAATTTTAAACTAATTACACCTACTCTAAGCCCCCTAATAAAACAACAAAGCCCCCCCAAAATACAAATGCCCTACCCTATTCTAAATACTAAAGTTAAAAGCTCTTTTACCTTACCAGCCCAGAACAGGGCCCTTTGCGGGGCATGCCCAGAAGTTCAGCTCTTTTGCCTGTAAAAAAAAATCATACAATACCCCCCCCAACATTACAACCACCACCCCCCACATACCCCTAATCTAACCCAAACCCCCCTTAAATAAACCTAACAATAAGCCCCTGAAGATCATCCTACCTTGTCTTCACCTCACCAGGTATCACCGATCCGTGCTGGCTCCCAAAATCTTCATCCAACCCAAGCGGGGGGTTGGCGATCCATCATCCAGGTGGCTGAAGAGGTCCGAAGAGGCTCCAAAGTCTTCATCCTAGAAGAAGAGGCGATCCGGACCGGCAACCATCTTGATCCAAGCGGCATCTCTCATCTTCATCCGATGATCGACCGGCTCCATCCTGAAGACCTCCACCGCGGACCCATCTTCTTCCAGGCGACCGTCAACTGAAGAATGACGGTTCCTTTAAGGGACGACATCCAAGATGGCGTCCCTCGACTTCCGATTGGCTGATAGGATTCTATCAGCCAATCGGAATTAAGGTAGGAATATTCTGAATGGCTGATGGAATCAGCCAATCAGAATCAAGTTCACAATCAGATTGGCTGATCACAATCAGCCAATCAGATAGAGCATCGCATTCTATTGGCTGATCGGAACAGCCAATAGAATGCGAGCTCAATCTGATTGGCTAATTGGATCAGCCAATCGGATTGAACTTGATTCTGATTGGCTGATTCCATCAGCCAATCAGAATATTCCTATCTTAATTCCGATTGGCTGATAGAATCCTATCAGCCAATACGGAATTCGAGGGACCGCCATCTTGGGATGACCGTCCCCTTAAAGTGAACCGTCATTATTCAGTTGGACGTCGCCGGAAGAAGATGGGTCCACGGTGGAGGTCTTCAGGATGGAGCCGGTCGTCATCGGATGAAGATAGAAGATGCCGCTTGGAATTAAGATGGTTGCCGGTCCGGATCGCCTCTTCTTCCCGGATAGGATGAAGACTTTGGAGCCTCTTCTGGACCTCCTTCAGCCACCGGATGATGGATCGCAGACCCCCGCTTGGGTTGGATGAAGATTTTGGAGCCAGACGGATCGGTGATACCTGGTGAGGTGAAGACAAGGTAGGATGATCTTCAGGGGCTTAGTGTTAGGTTTATTTAAGGGGGTTTGGGTTAGATTAGGGGTATGTGGGTGGTGGTTGTAATGTTGGGGGGGTATTGTATGTTCTTTTTTACAGGCAAAAGAGCTGAATTCTTTGGGGCATGCCCCGCAAAGGGCCCTGTTCAGGGTGGTAAGGTAAAAGAGCTTCTTAACTTTATTAATTTAGAATAGGGTAGGGCATTTTTTATTTTGGGGGGCTTTGTTGTTTTATTAGGGGGCTTAGAGTAGGTGTAATTAGTTTAAAATTGTTGTAATATTTTTCTTATGTTTTGTAAATATTTTTTTATTTTTTGTAACTTAGTTTCTTTTTTATTTTTTTGTACTTTAGCTAGTTTATTTAATTGTATTTATTTGTAGGAATTTGTATTTAATTAATTTATTGATAGTGTAGTGTTAGGTTAATTGTAGGTAATTGTAGGTAGTTTATTTAATTAATGTTATGATAGTGTAGTGTTAGGTTTAATTGTAACTTAGGTTAGTATTTATTTTACAGGTAATTTTGTAATTATTTTAACTATTTTAGCTATTAAATAGTTCCTTAACTATTTAATAGCTATTGTACCTGGTTAAAATAAATACAAAGTTCCTGTAAAATAAATATAACATCCTAAAATAGCTATAAATAATTCTAATTTATATTGTAGCTATATTAGGGTTTATTTTACAGGTAAGTATTTAGCTTTAATTAGGAATAATTTATTTAATAAGCGTTAATTAATTTCGTGTAGATTAAAATTATATTTAATTTAGGGGGGTGTTAGTGTTAGGGTTAGACTTAGCTTTAGGGGTTAATCCATTTATTAGAATAGCGGTGAGCTCCGGTCGGCAGATTAGGGGTTAATAAATTTAGTTAGGTGTCGGCGATGTTAGGGAGGGCAGATTAGGGGTTAATAATATTTATTATAGGGTTAGTGAGGCGGATTAGGGGTTAATAACTTTATTATAATAGCGGTTGCCGGGTCCGCTCGGCAGATTAGGGGTTACTAAGTGTAGGCGACGTTGAGGGGGCAGATTAGGGGTTAATAAATATAATATAGGGGTCCGGCGGTGTTAGGGCAGCAGATTAGGGGTACATAAGGATAACGTAGGTGGCGGCGTTTTGCGGTCGGCAGATTAGGGGTTAATAAGTGTAGGTGGGGAGGCGACATTGAGGGGGGCAGATTAGGGGTTAAGAAATATAATACAGGGGTCGGCGGTGTTAGGGGGCAGCAGATTAGGGGTTCATACGTATAACGTAGGTGGCGGTCGGCAGATCAGGGGTTAAAAAAATTTATCGAGTGGCGGCGATGTGGGGGACCTCGGTTTAGGGGGGTACATAGGTAGTTTATGGTGTTAGTGTACTTTAGAGTACAGTAGTTAAGAGCTTTATAAAACCGGCGTTAGCCAGAAATCTACTTAACTACCTGACTTTTTTCCTGCGGCTGGAGTTTTGTCGTTAGATGTCTAACGCTCACTTCAGAAACGACTCTAAATTCCGGAGTTAGAAAAATCCCATTGAAAAGATAGGATACGCAATTTACGTAAGGGGATCTGCGGGTATGGAAAAAGTCGCGGCTGAAAAGTGAGCGTTAGACCCTATTTTGAGTGACTCCAAATACCGGAGGTAGCCTAAAACCAGCGTTAGGAGCCTCTAACGCTGGTTTTCACGGCTAACGCCAAACTCCAAATCTAGGTCTTAGGATTTATTTTTTATTTTACAGGCAACTTTGTATTTATTTTAAACTAGGTAGAATAGTTATCTAAATAGTTATTAACTATTTAATAGCTACCTAGTTAAAAAAAAGTACAAATTTACCTGTAAAAAAAAATCCTAACCTAAATTACAATTACCACCTAACACTACACTATCATTAAATTAATTACATAAACTAACTACAATTAACTACAATTAAATTAAATAATCTAAAGTACGAAAAACAACAAACACTAAATTACAGAAAATAATAAAATAATTAAAAAATTTTTAAACTAATTACACCTAATCCCCCCAAATAAAATAAAAAGCCCCCCCAAAATAATAAAATTCCCTACCCTATACTAAATTAAAAATAGCCCTTAAAAGGGCCTTTTGCGGGGCATTGTCCCAAAGTAATCAGCTCTTTCTACTGTAAAAAAAAAATACCAATACCCCCCCCAACATTAAAACCCACCACCCACACACCCACCCTACTCTAAAACCCACCTTTAAAAAACCTAGCACTAACCCCTTGAAGATCACCCTACCTTGAGACGTCTTCACCCAGCCGGGCACAAGTGGACCTCCAGAGGGGCAGAAGTCTTCATCCTAGCAGGGCAGAAGAGGCCTTCCAAGTGGCAGAAGTCTTCATCCAGACGGCATCTTCTATCTTCATCAATCCGGAGCGGAGCGGGTCCATCTTCAATCCAGCCGATGTGGAGCATCCTCTTCAAACGAAGTCCAAGCGAAGAATGAAGGTTCCTTTAAATGACGTAATCCAAGATGGCGTCCGTTGAATTTCCGATTGGCTGATAGGATTCTATCAGCCAATCGGAATTAAGGTAGGAAAAATCCTATTGGCTGATGCAATCAGCCAATAGGATTGAGGTTGCATTCTATTGGCTGATTGGAACAGCCAATAGAATGCAAGCTCAATCCTATTTGCTGATTGGATCAGCAATAGGATTTTTTCTACCTTAATTCCGATTTGCTGATAGAATCCTATCAGCCAATCGGAATTCAAGGGACGCCATCTTGGATGACGTCATTTAAAGGAACCTTCATTCTTCGCTTGGACTTCGTTTGAAGATGATGCCTCCGCGTCGGCTGGATTGAAGATGGACACGCTCCGCTCCGGATGGATGAAGATAGAAGATGTCGTCTGGATGAAGACTTCTGCCGCTTGGAGGACCTCTTCTGCCCAGATCGGATGAAGACTTTTTGCCCCTCTGGAGGTCCACTTGTGCACGGTTGGGTGAAGACGTCTCAAGGTAGGGGTGATCTTCAAGGGGGTAGTGTTAGTTTTTTTTTAAGTGGGGGATTGGGTGAGTTTTAGAGTAGGGTTGGGTGTGTGGGTGGTGGGTTTTAATATTTGGGGGGTATTGTATTTTTTTACAGGTAAAGAGCTGATTACTTTGGGGGAAATGCCCCGCAAAAGGCCCTTTTAAGGGCTATTTGTAATTTAGTATAGGGTAGGGAATTTTTTTTATTTTAGGGGGCTTTTTTATTTTATTAGGGGTATTAGATTAGGTGTAATTAGTTTAAAAATGTAATTATTTTTTATTTTCTGTAATTTAGTGTTTGTTGTTTTTCGTACTTTAGTTTATTTTATTTAATTGTAATTAATTGTAGTTAATTTAGTTCATTTATTTAATTATAGTGTAGTGTTAGGTGTAATTGTAACTTAGGTTAGGGTTTATTTTACAGGTAAATTTGTACTTATTTTAACTAGGAAGTTATTAAATAGTTAATAACTATTTAATAACTATTCCACCTAGTTAAAATAAATACAAAGTTGCCTGTAAAATAAAAATAAATCCTAAATTAGCTACAATGTAACTATTAGTTATATTGTAGCTAGCTGAGGGTGTATTTTATCGGTAAGTATTTAGTTTTAAATAGGAATAATTTATTTAATTGTAGTTATTTTATTTAGATTTATTTAAATTATATTTAAATTAGGGGGGTGTTAGGGTTAGACTTAGGTTTAGGGGTTAATAACTTTCTTATAGTGGCGGCGACATTGGCGGTGGCAGATTAGGGGTTAATAAGTGTAGGTAGGTTGCAGCGATGTTGGGGGGCAGATTAGGGGTTAATAAGTGTAAGATTAGGGGTGTTTAGACTCGGGGTTCATGTTAGGGTGTTAGGTGTAGACATAAAATTCCTTTGCCCATAGGAATCAATGGGGCTGCGTTAGGAGCTGAACGTTGCTTTTTTGCAGGTGTTAGTTTTTTTTCAGCCGGCTCAGCCCTATTGTTTCCTATGGGGAAATCGTGCACGAGCACGTTTAGCCAGCTTACCGCTACTGTAAGCAACGCTGGTATTGAGGTGAGATGTGGAGCTAAATTTTGCTCTACGCTCACCTTTTTGCGGCTAACGGCGGGTTTAAAAAAAAATGTAATACCAGCGTTGTCTTAAGGGAGCGTTAAAAAAAAGGCTTGTTAGCAACGCACCCCTGTTAACTCAAAACTCGTAATCTAGCCGTTTGTTTTTTGTGATCCACTTTTCTACCTCTGTGAACTGGTCTTGGAGCACAGCCTCAAGTTGCTGTAGATTGGATTTGCTTGCATAGTAGGGGGCCAAGAATAGAACCTTGGGGAACACCACATGTGACTGGGAGAGGGAGGGAGTGGCTGTCAGAAATGGAGACATATTGTGATCGATCCGATACATATAATCGAAACCAGGTTAGTGGATGATCACCAATACCTGAGTTTTTTTAGTTTGTGCAATAGAATGTTGTGGTCTACTGTGTCAAAGGCTTTTGCAAAATCAAGGAAAATAGCTCCAGTTAGGTCTCCTTGTTCCATGTCAGTTTGAATGTCATTACAAACTTATAGAAGGAAAGTTGTAGTGGAGTGATTTCGGGTGAAAATCTGATTGATCAGGGGTCAGATAGTTAGATTGTTGGTAATACTCAAATAGTTGTGTATGGACGCATTTTTTTAAGAATTTTGACAATACTGGGAGCAGTGATATTGGGCGGTAGTTAGAAACCAAAGTAATGTCACCACTTTTATGGGTAGGCACTACTCTTGCAGTCTTCCAAAGTTTGGGTATGTATCCAGACACCAAGGATTTGTTTATAGGGTTGTGACAAGTTTAGCAATTGCTGACGCACTAAGCTTGATTGGGATTTGATCAGGTCCAGACTGGTTTTTCATTTTTAGATTATTAAGGTGTTTCTTAATGACATTGATAGGTACAGGTCTAAAACTGAACTTCTCTATATTTGGACTTTGCAAATTTAGTGGCACCTGGTCCACATTTGTAGTTTCAGGATGTGTGTCATTTATTAGACTGGCAATCAGGGTGGTGGAACAACTGACAAAATAATTGTTAAAGGCATTTGCCACTTCTAAGGGAAGTTGCAGGATTTGGTTGTTCACTTTGACAGTGGAGGTATGGGAGTAGATTGGGGGAAGTTTGTAAGTTATTTCTTTCTTAAGACATGGTGAGTCCACGGATCAGCAATTACTGTTGGGAATATCACTCCTGGTCAGCAGGAGGAGGCAAAGAGCACCACAGCAAAGCTGGTAAGTATCACTTCCCTTCCCACAACCCCGTCATTCTCTTTGCCTTAGGTGTAAGGAGGCGGTGAGGACAATTGGGAAGCAGACTTCCTGAGCAGACAGACTTTCCATTCCGGGTATTGGGAACTCCATCTGGAAGTGTTCTCCAGGTTAACAACCAAATGGGGATTACCGGAGTTGGATCTGATGGCGTCCCATCAGAACTCCAAGCTCCCAAAGTATGGCTCGAGGTCAAGAGATCCTCAAGCTTTTCTGATAGATGCTCAGGCAGTTCCTTGGAACAACAGGTTGGCATATCTATTTCCTCAGTTTTCTCTCCTTCCTCAAGTCATCTCTCGAATAAAGCAAGAGAGAACGTAGGTAATTTTCATAGCTCCTGCGTTGCCTCGCAGGATCTGGTATGCGGATCTAGTAGAAATGTCATCTCTACCTCCGTGGAGACTTCCGCTGAAGAAGGACCTTCTTCTTCAGGGGCCCTTCTCACATCCAAACTTAGTTTCTCTGAAACTGACTGCTTGGAGATTGAACGCTGTGGTTTTTCTGAATCGGTCAATGAGACCATGATTCAGGCTCGTAAGCCTATCACTAGAAAGATTTACCATAAGATATGGCGTAAATATCTTTATTTGTGTGAGTCTAAAGGATATTCTTGGAGTAAGGTTAGGATCCCAAGGATCTTGTCTTTTCTCCAGGAGGGCCTTGAGAAGAGGTTATCTGTCAGTACTCTTAAAGGTCAGATTTCTGCTTTATCTATTCTGTTGCACAAGCGTCTGGCAGACGTCCTGGATGTCCAATCCTTTTGTCAGGCTCTGGTTAGAATCAAGCATGTGTTTAAATTAGTTGCTCCACCTTGGAGCCTTAATTTGGTTCTTAAAGTTATACAACAGGCTCCATTTGAGCCTATGCATTCCGTAGATATTAAGTTATTATCTTGGAAAGTTTTGTTTCTTGTTGTTATTTCTTCTGCTCAGAGGGTTTCTGAACTCTCCGCTTTGCAGTGTGATTCTCCTTATCTCATTTTTTCATGCAGATAAGGCAGTTCTCCGTACCAAGTTTGGTTTTCTTCCAAAGGTTGTTTCGGACAGAAATATTAATCATGACATTGTTGTTCCTTCTCTCTGTCCTAATCCTTCTTCTCATAAAGAGCGGTTGTTACTCAACTTAGATGTTCTGCGGGCTCTTAAATTCTATCTGCCGGCTACGAAGGACTTTCGTCAGTCTTCTGTATTGTTTGTTTGTTTTTCTGGTAAACATAAGAGTCAGAAAGCTACTGCCACTTCTCTTTCTCTCTGGTTAAGAAGTATTATTCGTTTGGCATATGAGACTGCTGGACAACAGCCTCCTGAGAGAATTACAACTCATTCCACCAGGGCGGTGTCTTCCTCTTGGGATTTCAATAATGAGGCCTCTATAGAACAGATCTGTAAGGCCGCAACTTGGTCTTCTTTTCACACTTTTTCCAAATTCTATAAATGTAACACTTTTGCCTGGGCTGAGACTTCTTGTGGGACAAAGGTTCTGCGAGCTGTAGTGCCTTCTGTTTAGGTTAATACCGTACAGAAAAAACCCAGACCGGCACCACATCTAGAGTATTAAAAGAGCTTCTTTATTGTACAAAATAAATTTAAAAGATGGTTAGCACACCAAAGGCAAAAGGCAATCTTACCAAACAGCTGACTGCTCAGTTTCAAAAGTGTAACGGCTACAACCTGGGCCCGATGACGTCACTGACACGGGCCCGATGACGTCACGTGTCAGTGACGTCATCGGGCCCAGGTTGTAGCCGTTACACTTTTTAAACTGAGCAGTCAGCTGTTGGTAAGATTGCCTTTTGCCTTTGGTGTGCTAACCATCTTTTTAAGACATGGTGAGTCCACGGATCAGCAATTACTGTTGGGAATATCACTCCTGGTCAGCAGGAGGAGGCAAAGAGCACCACAGCAAAGCTGGTAAGTATCACTTCCCTTCCCACAACCCCGTCATTCTCTTTGCCTTAGGTGTAAGGAGGCGGGTGAGGACAATTGGGAAGCAGACTTCCTGAGCAGACAGACTTTCCATTCCGGGTATTGGGAACTCCATCTGGAAGTGTTCTCCAGGTTAACAACCAAATGGGGATTACCGGAGTTGGATCTGATGGCGTCCCATCAGAACTCCAAGCTCCCAAAGTATGGCTCGAGGTCAAGAGATCCTCAAGCTTTTCTGATAGATGCTCAGGCAGTTCCTTGGAACAACAGGTTGGCATATCTATTTCCTCAGTTTTCTCTCCTTCCTCAAGTCATCTCTCGAATAAAGCAAGAGAGAACGTAGGTAATTTTTCATAGCTCCCTGCGTTGCCTCGCAGGATCTGGTATGCGGATCTAGTAGAAATGTCATCTCTACCTCCGTGGAGACTTCCGCTGAAGAAGGACCTTCTTCTTCAGGGGCCCTTCTCACATCCAAACTTAGTTTCTCTGAAACTGACTGCTTGGAGATTGAACGCTGTGGTTTTTCTGAATCGGTCAATGAGACCATGATTCAGGCTCGTAAGCCTATCACTAGAAAGATTTACCATAATATATGGCGTAAATATCTTTATTTGTGTGAGTCTAAAGGATATTCTTGGAGTAAGGTTAGGATCCCAAGGATCTTGTCTTTTCTCCAGGAGGGCCTTGAGAAGAGGTTATCTGTCAGTACTCTTAAAGGTCAGATTTCTGCTTTATCTATTCTGTTGCACAAGCGTCTGGCAGACGTCTTGGATGTCCAATCCCTTTTGTCAGGCTCTGGTTAGAATCAAGCATGTGTTTAAATTAGTTGCTCCACCTTGGAGCCTTAATTTGGTTCTTAAAGTTATACAACAGGCTCCATTTGAGCCTATGCATTCCGTAGATATTAAGTTATTATCTTGGAAAGTTTTGTTTCTTGTTGTTATTTCTTCTGCTCAGAGGGTTTCTGAACTCTCCGCTTTGCAGTGTGATTCTCCTTATCTCATTTTTCATGCAGATAAGGCAGTTCTCCGTACCAAGTTTGGTTTTCTTCCAAAGGTTGTTTCGGACAGAAATATTAATCATGACATTGTTGTTCCTTCTCTCTGTCCTAATCCTTCTTCTCATAAAGAGCGGTTGTTACTCAACTTAGATGTTCTGCGGGCTCTTAAATTCTATCTGCCGGCTACGAAGGACTTTCGTCAGTCTTCTGTATTGTTTGTTTGTTTTTCTGGTAAACATAAGAGTCAGAAAGCTACTCCCACTTCTCTTTCTCTCTGGTTAAGAAGTATTATTCGTTTGGCATATGAGACTGCTGGACAACAGCCTCCTGAGAGAATTACAACTCATTCCACCAGGGCGGTGTCTTCCTCTTGGGATTTCAATAATGAGGCCTCTATAGAACAGATCTGTAAGGCCGCAACTTGGTCTTCTTTTCACACTTTTTCCAAATTCTATAAATGTAACACTTTTGCCTGGGCTGAGACTTCTTGTGGGACAAAGGTTCTGCGAGCTGTAGTGCCTTCTGTTTAGGTTAATACCGTACAGAAAAAACCCAGACCGGCACCACATCTAGAGTATTAAAAGAGCTTCTTTATTGTACAAAATAAATTTAAAAGATGGTTAGCACACCAAAGGCAAAAGGCAATCTTACCAAACAGCTGACTGCTCAGTTTCAAAAGTGTAACGGCTACAACCTGGGCCAGATGACGTCACTGACACGTTTCAGGTATTAACCCGTAGTCATAGTTACCGTCATGGGGTCTTAGTATCTTTAAATAGGTACCAGTACAGGTGTAAGCCGTTAACATAACACTTCAATATTAATACTTTATATTCTAAGCTTGTCAATAGAGTGACTTATAACAAATTTCCCCTAAGCTCTCCATTCAAAGATATAGATAAATAAATGAAATAATTATTTATATACTAGGGATCTTATGGTAATGCATTTTTGCAGTATTTAGTGATTATGTTTATAATTATTAGATGTGTAACCTTATTATATAATTTTAATTTTAAGGTAGTACCCAATTTGATCGCTTAACTTCCTAATCATACATTTGCCAACCATATTGTACCATATATTTCACCATTAGCATGAAAGGTTTAAAAACAAAGAAGCAGCGTTTAATATAGACACATATGTAATAATACAAAATATAAAATATAAGTCTATACTAAAACTTCATACTGTATTGCTGCCCTCGTTAGTTATTATAATTCTGGTATTAAGACACCTACTAAATAGAAATTAGAATAACCTAAAAGGTCAGTAATACAGGAATGTGACAGAAGTTCACAAATGACATCTGAGTTTGAAAGCTTTTTGTCTTGTATTTCAGTTGTTAACTGAATTATAATAACTAACGAGGGCAGCAATACGGTATGAAGTTTTAGTATAGACTTATATTTTATATTTTGTATTATTACATATGTGTCTATATTAAACACTGCTTCTGTGTTTTTAAACCTTTCATGCTAATGGTGAAATATATAGTACAATATGGTTGGCAAATGTATGATTAGGAAGTTAAGCGATCAAATTGGGTACTACCTTAAAATTAAAATTATATAATAAGGTTACACATCTAATAATTATAAAAATAATCACTAAATACTGCAAAAATGCATTACCATTAGATCCCTAGTATATAAATAATTATTTCATTTATTTATCTATATCTTTGAATGGAGAGCTTAGGGGAAATTTGTTATAAATCACTCTATTGACAAGCTTAGAATATAAAGTGTTAATATTGAAGTGTTATGTTAACGGCTTACACCTGTACTGGTACCTATTTAAAGATACTAAGCCCCCATGACGGTAACTATGACTACGGGTTAATACCTGAAACGTGTCAGTGACGTCATCGGGCCCAGGTTGTAGCCGTTACACTTTTTAAACTGAGCAGTCAGCTGTTGGTAAGATTGCCTTTTGCCTTTGGTGTGCTAACCATCTTTTAAATTTATTTTGTACAATAAAGAAGCTCTTTTAATACTCTAGATGTGGTGCCGGTCTGGGTTTTTTCTGTACGGTATTAATGGAGATTCATTAAGGTACCTATAGGGCACACACAGAGTATTATTTATACAAGGGGCTGAAGCTTGAGTCCTGCCTGGATACCAGGAGCCCGGATACACATTATACCATCTGAAGTGTTCAGAGGGCTGGAGACGGAGTGAGACAGTGGACTACAAATGTTCACATAGTGAGGAGTCAGCGTGAATGGATCAAAATCCCACAGTAAGTGACTTTCATTTATCTTATCTGGCGACTGTGGGAGTTTAACTGTTAGACTGAGGAAATCGTAAGCTGTTACACGCTTAGCCAATATTACGGCCACAACATAATATTTGAAATAACATGTGATTTATATCGATTGATCTCCTATTCAAGACATGGATCAAGCTGAGAATTTGTGAATCAGCGTTTGGTGTGTGTGGTTTACTTATTTCTGTTTAGGTTACCTGTCTTGTCCCTCCCTTATCATCTGTGTCCTCTAGCTTGGGTATTGATTCCCAACAGTAATTGCTGATCTGTGGACTCACCGTGTCTTAAGAAAGAAAACTAAATTTATGCTTACCTGATAAATGTATTTATTTCTTGACACAGTGAGTCCACGGCCCTCCCTGTTTTTTCAGACAGTTTGATTATATAAACCTCAGGCACCTCTGCGCCTTGTGTTACTTCTTTTCTCTCCTTTCCTTCGGTCGACTGACTGGGGGTGATACTTATCAGCTTTGCTGTGGTGTTCTTTGTCTCCTCCTGCTGGCCAGGAGTGATATTCCCAACAGTAATTGCTGATCCATGGACTCCCCATGTCAAGAAATAAATACATTTATCAGGTAAGCATAAATTTTGTTTTATGATTTTCCAAAACTTTCTAGGGTTAGATATGTTATAGTTCAGATTTTCACAGAAATATTCGGCCTTGGCCAATTTTGTTTGTTTAGTGCATATATTTCGTCATTGTCTATATACACAGTGATCATTCATAGAGCCAGTACGCTTGAACTTTGACCACAATGAATCCCGAAACTGGAACATTTGAATGAGGTCAGCTGTGATCCAGTACAAATGTGCTCCTTTAACTCTCACCTTACGTAGCGGGGCATGAAAATTCCAAACATTTAGAAGTTTGGACTGAAAGACTTCAACTTTGTCTGTGCCAGGGGAGGTTCTTGATGTCATTTAGAAATTAATCAAGATTACGTTTTTTGAAAGACCTGGTGATTTTAATCTTGGACTTTAAAGAGACATGAACCCCAAAATGTTCCAATTTACTTTTGTTATCTAATTGACATTTATTTTCGTATCTATTGTTGAAGGTTTAGAACCTGGGGGCTAGTTGCTGATTGGTAGCCGCACAAACATGCCTCTTGTCATTGGCTTTTCCCAGAATTACATTGTTGTTCCTTCAATAAAGGATACCAAGAGAATGAAGCAAAGTTGATAGAATTAAATTGCAAAGTTCTTTCAAAATGTATGTTCTATCTGAACAACAAAAGATACATTTGGGGTTTCATGTCTTTTTAAGCATACAAAGGATCATGCCTCTGACATGTGCCGACACAGTCACTTTATTTCCCTCCCTAGTTTAAAGGGACAGTCAACACTAAAATTGTTATTGTTTAAAAGATAGATAACGCCTTTACTACCCATTCCCCTGCTATGCACAACCAACATTGTATATTAATATATTTTATAACATTTAAACCTCTAAATTTCTGCTTGTTTCTAAACCACTAGAGACAGCCTATTATCACATACTTTTTTATTAGCTTTTCACAGTAGGAGACTGCTTGTTCATGTGGGCCATATAGATAACAAAGTGTACACGCCCGAAGAGTTATTTAACAGTCAGCACAACACAGCACTAATTGACTAAAATGCAAGTAAATAGATAATAAATAAAAAGTCATGTGATCAGGGAGCTGTCAGAAGATGCTTAGATACAAGGTAATCACAGAGGTTACAAGTATATTAATATAACTGTGGTTATACAAAACTGGGAAATGGCTAATAAGGAGATTATCTATTTTTTTAAAACAATAAAAACCCTATTGTAGACTGTCCCTTTAAGGAAGTTCACTAGGAAATCTTACAAGTTATTGGTGAAATTCTCATTAGATCACAGTAAAGCATAAATAACTGAGTTGTCAACTTTAACTAACTTTGAACTTTGCTATAGTTAGAACTTTAAAACTTAATTTTAAGGCAGAGTCACTGCTGTTTAACAGTACCACAAAACAATTCTCACAAAAAATTAATCCTGTGTCTGCCAAAGGAATTTGTTATAAATTAAACTTAAATAGTTTTAAGAACACATTATGGACTATGAAAAAGGATGCAAATCGATTTTAAAAAATAAAGAAACAAACAAGCAAATAAATAAATACAAATCTGAGTTTGAAAGCTGTTCCAGCTGTATTAAAGAGACAGTGAAGTCAAAATTAAAACTTCATGATTCAGATAGCGCAAGCAATTTTAAACTTTTGCTCACACCCTAACTTTCTACTTTAAACTTGTCATACGCATGCTAATGCGGCCACAATACCTTTTTACTTTGAGTTCAGTTAGCACACAAGCAAATAAATAATTTTGTGCTCCACTTGTAATCTGGCCCATTTATGGCTGGATTCATGGAGGCTTATTAGGCTGCCTATGGGCCTTCTTGTTAGACATCATGTCCAAAATTCAAGTGTTTCAAGAGTTTTATTAGTGGATGTTTCTAGACATATTAGCCAAGTGTAAACATTCGTAATATAAATTGGTTTGCTGTTTTTCGATAGTCAAACTCTACCTACCATTTGCCTTATTTGAAGGATTTAATCAAGGCTTGGGTTCACAGCTGACAAGGCTAGCCACTGTGGCAGTATAAAGTGTCTTGTTTTGCAGTTTTTATCAGCTAAAGCTAATTAGGAAAATATATGTAGCAGAGTTAGCCTTGAGAAACCAGAAGGGTGCATTTTCATTAGGTTTGTGGGAGGAGCTGGGCATTCTAGGAGTGTTACTAGGTGTTTAGGGTTGTCGGCGGAGCTCAGTGGTTTAGGGGGGTGACTATGTGGTTAGGGTTGTGGGTGGAGCTTGATGGTCTAGGGGTGTTACTAGGTGGTTAGGTTTGTGGGTCAAGCTGGGTGGTAGGGTGTGATTATATGAATAGGGTTGTGGGCAGAGCTAGGTAGTCCATGGGTGTGACTAAGTGGTTAGGTTTGTGAGTGTAGCTGGGTAGTCTAGGGGTATGACTAAGTGGTTAGGGTTGTGAATGGAGCTAGGTGGTCTAGGGGTGTGACAAGGTGGTTAGGGTTGTGGGTGGAGCTGGGTGGTTTGAGAGTGTGATTAGATGGTTGGGTTTGTGGGTGGAGCTGGGTGGTTTAGGTGTGTGACTATTTGGTTAAGGCTATGAATGGAGCTAGGATGGTTAGCGATGTGACAAGTTGTTAGGGTTGTGGGTGGTCTTGGGTGTGGCTATGTGGCTAGGGTTGTGGGCTGAGTTGGGTGGTTTAGGGGTGTGAATAGGTGGTTAGGTTTATGGGTAGAGCTGAGTGGTCTAGGTGTGTTACTAGGTGATTAGGGTTGTGGATGGAGTTGGTGGTTAGGGTTATAGGTGGAGTTGGACAGTCTAGGGGTGTGACTAACTGGTTAGGGTTAGCGCAGCAGAATCTGTGGACGCTCTATAAGTAACCGATAATAATAAATAATAGGGTTGTGGAGCTGATGGAGCTGGGCAGCCTAGGGGTGGTTAGGGTTGTGCGTGGAGCTGGGTAGTCTAGGGGTGTGACTAGGTTGTTAAAGTTGTGTCTAGTCAGTCTGGGGATGTGTTCAGATTGGAAAAAACAGTGCTGGTAGGGCTATTTTCCTTCTTCTCCGAAGCACTATGGTGATACAACCTAAAATTTGCACAGCAATAGACAAGTAAGAAACACAGAAAAGACAAGAACAATAAATTATAATCTAGTATTTTTGATAGAACTCACAAATGTTCATGCATCTAGTTAATATATATTCACGTTGGTCTGTACCTGGTTGATATCATGGATTTATGCTTATACGCTGACCTGCAATTTATCTTATCTGAACTTTTATATTAAGAATTCAGTCTGAAACATCTCTAATATATTTCCAGTTGTTTTGCTAGAGAGTTAAATTTGGCTATAGCCTTGAGCCTGGGTAACAAAGTATTGAATGTCTTGTATGGCATTTAATTAACCCGAGAGACATGTATATTTGAATGGCTTTAAACCTTTACCCTGTACAAGAAAGAAGTGGCATTACACATGTATAAGAAAAAGGGTTACTTCTATAGCAGCAATCATCTAGGAAAGACTGCCACCATATTCTGTAAAGAAGAAAACCATCAGTAGAAGCAGTAGCAGATGAAAGAGAGCTGAACTATAAATTAAAGAACCAGTAAATACAGTAGATTTGCATAAAAAATGCATGATAAAAAGACAATGCAATAGCACTTAGTCTGAACTTCAAATTTCAAAGTTTTGTCTATTTCCACTCCTCCTGTACCATGTGACAGCCATCAGCCAATCACAAATGCATATACGTATATATTCTGTGAATTCTTGCACATGCTCAGTAGGAGCTGGTGACTCAAAAAGTGTAAATATAAAAATACTGTGCAGATTTTGTTAATGGAAGTAAATTGGAAAGTTGTTTAAAATGACATGCTCTATCTGAATAATGAAAGTTATTTTTTACTTGAGTGTCCATTTAAGCACTAGAAACTACAGACAATTACCATGCTTTACTGCTCTGCATAGGCTGCTGGCAAGCAACACAGTCAAAAACTCACTGCATTCTGTTTCTTACTGTGGTCAAACAAATAATGCCCTCTTTATTTTACTAGTATTGAAGGGGGTCAGACAGATACTGCCCCCTGTGTTTTACTGGTATTTAAGGGGGTTAGATAGATACAGCCCCTTGTGCTTTACTGATATTCAAAGGGTTCAGACAGATACTGCCCTCTTTGTTTTTCTGGTATTCAATGGTGTCAAGCAGATACTGTCCCTGGGATCTTAACAGTATTCAAGAGGTTAGACAGACACTGTCCTCTGTGTCTTACTGGTATTATATATTTAAGGGATTAAACAACATTGATTGGTCTATATGTTACTGACCTTTACATGAGTTAAAACAAATAATGCCCACTGTGTCTTATTGGTATTTAAGGGGGTTAACAATTAACTTCTTTGTGTGTTACTAGCTTTAAATGGGTCACTGCTTTTACTGTGTTTCTGGCATTCAAGGAGGTTAAAAAAATCACATGGTTTTGTGTAACTGAAATCCAAGGGATTACAAATTCAGTTATCCTTATACAGCTGATTATGGCATTCAATGGTTTTAAAATTACTGTTTTACCTTTTTACTGGCATTTATAGGGGTTAAAAAAAATCACATTTTTGTATCACTGAAATCCATAGGATTAAAAATCCACTTCTCTGTGTTCATCTGTTATTAAAGGGACAGTCTACTCCAGAATTGTTATTGTTTACAAATATAGATAATCCCTTTATTACCCATTCCCCAGTTTTGCATAACCAACATGGTTATATTAATATACTTTTTACCTCTGTAATTACCTTGTATCTAAGCCTATGCAGACTGTCCCCTTATTTCAGTTATTTTGACAGACATGCATTGTAGCCAATCGGTGCGGACTCCAAGGTAACTGCACGGCCGTGAGCATAATGTTATCTATATGATACACATGACCTAACGCCCTCTAGCTGTGGAAAAACTGTGAAAATACCCTGAGATTAGAGGCACCCTTCAAGGTCTTAGAAAATAGCATATGACCCTAACTAGGTTTAGCTTTCAACTAAAAATACTAAGGGAACAAAGCAAATTTGATAATAACAGTAAATTGGAAGGTTGTCTAAGATGGCATGCCCTATCTGAATCTTGAGAGTTTAATTTTTACTAGACTGTCCCTTTAAAGAGGGTTAAAATTCTCTGCTATCTGTGTGTTGCTGGCATCCAATGGGGGTACAAAGTCCCCCTCAAAATCCCTGTAACTGACATCAAAGGGTTTTTGTTACTGAACTTCACATACATTAAATAATGTATAGCTTTGCTCTTTGCACAAGTATTTGCCTATCTGTGACTATATAAGATTTGAAAGTGTCTAAATGTTCACTATTGGAAGTGGTGAAAAAATTAATAAAAGCTGTCTTGGCCTTTAAAAAGTCAGTTGTGTGGTTACACTAACCCACCCTGCATGATAAGGCACCTTGGAACTAAGCATATTTATTTTGTGAATTAATTGTATCTCTACTGTCCTCAAAGCATTTCTATTTTGGGATAATGCAACACATATATTTTTGTATATGCTGTCCTTTAAATTCACATTTGACCATTAGATATCAAGAGGAGCTTCCCTATCATTTACTCACTGAACTGTGGAGATTCCAGGACTTTAATCATTTGTAGATTTGTTTGGAGTAAACTAATTTTTCGTCTAGAGATTAGTAACTGTATGTTTGCTCCTCTTTTTATCATAGGCCAGATTACAAGTTTTGCGTTATGAGGGGTGCGGTACTAACTTGCACGTATTACCTACAGCGCTGGTATTACAGCTTTTTACAAACTCTGCGTTAAAAGGCAAGAAGTGAGCGTAGAGCAAAATTGAGCTCAGTACCGCACTCCAATACCATCGCTGCTTAAGTCAGTGGTGAGCTGGTTGTACGTGCTCATGCACAATTTCTCCATAGACATCAATGGGGAGAGCCAGCTGAGAAAAAGTCTAACACCTGCAATAAAGCAGCGTAAAGCTCAGTAACGCTGCCCCATTGATTCCTACAGGGAAACGAAATTTATGTTTACACCTAACACCCTAACATGAACCCCGAGTCTAAACACCCCTAATCTTACACTTATTAACCCCAAATCTGCCGCCCCTGACATCGCCGCCACCTACATTATACTTATTAACCCCTAATCTGCCGCTCCGGACATCGCCGCCACCTACATTATACTTATTAACCCCTAATCTGCTGCCCCCAACATTGCCAACACCTACATTATATTTATTAACCCCTAATCTCCCACCCCCAATGTCGCCACAACCTACCTACACTTATTAACCCCTAATCTGCCGCCCCCAGCGTCGCCGCCACTATAATAAACATATTAACCCCTAAACTGTTGCACTCCCGCATCGCAAACACTAGTTAAATATTATTAACCCCTAATCTGCCATCCCCAACGTCGCTGTCACTATTTTAAATTTATTAACCCCTAAATCTAGAGTACGTCTAATCCTAACACCCCATAACTTAAATATAATTAAAATAAATCTAAATAAAACCTACTATTAATAAATAAATAATTCCTATTTAAAACTAAATACTTACCTATAAAATAAACCCTAAGCTAGCTACAATATAACTAATAGTTACATTGTATCTAGCTTAGGGTTTATTTTTATTTTACAGGCAAGTTTGTATTTATTTTAACTAGGTAGAATAGTTACTAAATAGCTATTAACTATTTACTAACTACTATTTACTAACGGCTTCTTCTGGAATGAATGTTTCTTTAAGTGATGTCATCCAAGATGGCGTCCCTTAGATTCTGATTGGCTCATAGAATTCTATCAGCCAATCGGAATTAAAGTTGAAAAAATCCTATTGGCTAATGCAATCAGCCAATAGGATTGAACTTCAGTCCTATTGGCTGATCCAATCAGCCACTAGGATTGAGCTTGCATTCTATTGGCTGTTCCAATCAGCCAATAGAATGTAAGCTCAATCCTATTGGCTGATTGGATTGGATTTTCAAACTTAATTCCGATTGACGTCACTTAGAGAAAAATTAATTCCAGAAGAAGCCATCGATTGAAGAGGATGTTCCGCGCCGGATGTCTTGAAGATGGAGCCGCTCCGCGTCGGAAGGATGAAGATAGAAGATGCCGTCTGGATGAAGACTTCTGCCCATCTGGAGGACCACTTCTGCTCGTCTGGAGGACCACTTCTGCCGGCTTCATTGAGGACATCTTGCCGCTTGGATGAAGACTTCTCCCGGTAAGTGGATCCTCGGGGGTTAGTGTTAGGATTTTTTAAGGGTGTTGGGTGGGTTTTATTTTTAGGCTAGGGCTTTGGGCCCTAATAGAGCTAAATACCCTTTTAAGGGCAATGCCCATCCAAATGCCTTTTTCAGGGCAATGGGGAGCTTAGGTTTTTTAAGTTAGGGTTTTATTTGGGGGGCTGGTTGTGAGGATGGTGGGTTTTACTGTTGGGGGGGTGTTTGTATTTTTTTTTACAGGTAAAAGAGCTGATTTCTTTGGGGCAATGGTAGAATAGTTACTAAATAGTTATTAACTATTTACTAACTACTATTTACTAACGGCTTCTTCTGGAATGAATGTTTCTTTAAGTGACATCATTCAAGATGGCGTCCCTTAGATTCCGATTGGCTGATAGAATTCTATCAGCCAATCGGAATTAAGGTTGAAAAAATCCTATTGGCTAATGCAATCAGCCAATAGGATTGACGTCAATCTTATTGGCTGATCCAATCAGCCAATAGGATTGAGCTTGCATTCTATTGGCTGTTCCAATCAGCCAATAGAATGTGAGCTCAATCCTATTGGCTGATTGCATCAGACAATAGGATTTTTTCCACCTTAATTCCAATTGGCTGATAGAATTCTATCAGCCAATCGGAATCTAATGGACGCCATCTTGGATGACGTCACTTAAAGAAACATTAATTCCAGAAGAAGCCGTCGATTGAAGAGGATGCTCCGCGCCGGATGTCTTGAAGATGGAGCCGCTCCGCGTCAGAAGGATGAAGATAGAAGATGCCGTCTGAATGAAGACTTCTGCCCATCTGGAGGACCACTTCTGCCCGTCTGGAGGACCACTTCTGCCGGCTTCATTGAGGACATCTTGCCGCTTGGATGAAGGTCCCTAACTCTTTGGGTGGTCTCACCTATGTATAAAAGCCCACATGGGCATACACCACATAGGATGAATTACAGGTATAGTAACCAGGTATTTTAAATTTACAGCCTGAGTAAGGATGGCCGATCTCTCCACCCTTAATGACACTATTGCAATGTGAGTACCCTAGGCAGGGAAATGTACCATTTTAAACCACAGTCTCCTCAATATGATAAATTACCATACAGGCATAGGATGGGGCCACGTTGGACCCCATTGCTGTGCCTGTTTTTTGTAAATAAGACATTTTATCAAAAAGAAAATAATTTTGGTTCAATATTGCATCCAATAAATCCATCATGAATTCTATTTGTGATTTATTGTACTTGTCACATCTATCAAGTATATTCTTAACACAATCAATGCCCACCGTATGTGGGATAACAGTATACAGACTGCAAACATCCCATGTGGCAAGCACAACATTATCACTTAAGCCTTCAAATTGTCTAATCTTACCAAGGAAATCGCTGGTGTCCCTAATGTATGATTTACCCTTTTGAACTTAAGAGCAGGGTCACCAGGTACATCAGTCTATACTAAATTACCTGGTGACCCTACTCTTAAGATCCAAACTCACTTTAAATCCATGCTAGTTAATGATTTTCAGCATCAAATTATTAGCAATAAACTGTATGACTTTCTTTTGATTAAACATCCTATTGTACCTGCTTTTTACTTAACCCCTAAGATTCATAAAGATCCAGTTAATCCACCAGGGCGCCCTATTGTGGCTGGAATTAGCTCCATTAAGAGCAATGCTGCTAAATTTATGGACCGTGTATTTGGCCCCTTTAGTTCAAAAGGGAAAATTATACATACGGTGGGCATTGATTGTGTTAAGAATACACTTGATAAATGTGACAAGTACAATAAATCACAAATAGGATTCATGATGAATCTATTGAAAGCAATATTGACCCAAAATTATTTTCTTTTTGATAAAATGTTTTATTTGCAGAAAACAGGCACACCAATGGGGTCCAACATGGCCCCATTCTATGCCTGTATGGTAATGGATCATATTGAGGAGACCGTGGTTTACAATAATCCCCTATTTAAACAGTACTGCTTAGCATGGTACAGGTATATAGACGATTTGTTTATTGTTTGGCAGGGACCCACTGAATGTCTTGCAGAACTAAGGACTGACATTGAGAGATCAGTGACATTCATAGAATGTACATCTAAACAAGACAACAGACAACTTGAATTTCTAGATACCATGGTTTAAAAAGAAAATGGTTATCTTTAAACTGCTTTATTTCTTTAGAAAACTGACAGAAATATGTTATTACATAGGAATAACTTTCATCCACCTGCTATTTTCAAGTCTGTGCCTAAATCTCAATTCCTTCGGGATGACAGGATTGTCTCTCATCCTATCAAAAAAGAATGCAGATTAGATGAATCTCAGTCCAAATTGGAAAAACGTGGCTATCCAAATGCAGAATTGGTTCATGTGAGATCAAATTTCTATAAAAAAAACCACCTAGACAGCAGAATGATAGACTCACTTTTGTCAGTACATATAATACTCTAAGTAATAAGGTACAAGGTATCCTGAAACACAATTGGCATATCCTAAGAGATTCTTGTCCTGACATTAAGGATTTCAGTCAAATGCCCAGAGCTGCGTATCGTAATGGTTATACATGTGGGAGAAGGATAACTAAAGCAGTTGTTAATTCTGATATGAATGCATCTCCATTCTTTGGCAATCCTAAAAATTGTACATTTCCCTGCCTAGGGTACTCACATTGCAATAGTGTCATTAAGGGTGGAGAGATCTGCCATTCTTACTCAGGCTGTAAATTTAAAACTCCTGGTTACTATACCTGTAATTCATCCTATGTGGTGTACGCCATTAAGTGCCCATGTGGGCTTTTAGACATAGGTGAGACCACCCAAAGAGTTAGGGACCTTATTGGTCAGCATAAATCAAATATCAGAAATACAGGGACAAAAAAATCTACCAGTACCGGCACATTTTTTAGAAATGGGTCGCTAGGTGAACTAACTGCGCTTTATGGTATTAGATCAAGCAAAAAACCTTTTGGGGGGGGGATAGACAGAGGAACCTCCTTTACAAGGAGGCCAAATGGATATGGAAAATGGACACATTATACCCCAAAGGTATGAATAGGGAGTTTGAGCTTAATCCAATTTTGTAGATTTATTGTTTATATACAATAGGCTTTAATACAAACGGTGTAAATTAAAATGTTTAATGATATGTTGTATATATATCTCTAATATAGTTGTGATTTATACAGTGACTATACTATGTGCTTCCTTTTCAGATTGTTTATAATCATGGTCCTCCGGGACACTTTAAAAGGGCATCAAAAGGCTTAAATCATTAGTTATTCAATAAAAGAGGGCTGTTTGCATAATTAAAACGCAATACGAGTGAAGGGTTCCCACTCACTTTTTAAATTTGTTTAAACGAATGTTATAAAATATCTTACTATTTGCATAAAAATTGTACTTGTTCAGTGTTCCCAAAATGGCCAGAAAGTAAATTCTGTAACCTAAGTTTTCTTCAAAAGCCTGCAAACCAGATATGTAAGTTGCAGCATTTTGAAGAAAACCTGGGCTATAGAATTTGCATTATTTTTGCACAAAAGTAACTGGTGTTTTTCCGCATTTATGCAACATTGAGATTTTTATTTTTTGCAATAATTAACATATTTGTATAAGCAATCAACCACAAATATCTACAATATCAACTGCTTATGATTACTTTCTAAATGGGGACAGTACCCAGAGAATATGTATAATATTATTCATTCATTTTAAACAATTACTAATATTTGGGGGATAAACCTTAAGGGATGCATAAGAAAAAGTTGTAGTTGAACTTAAAGTGATATGAAACCGAATTTTTTTCTTTAATTATTCAGCTAGAGCATGCAATTTTAAGCAACTTTCTAATTTACTCCTATTATCAAATTTGCATTGATCTCTTGGTATCTTTATTTGAAAAAGCAGGAATGTAAGTATAGGAGCCGGCGCATATTTTTTTTAGCACCTGGGTAGCACTTCGCGTTTCTCGACCGTAACTGGTCGTTTCCTCAGGCATGAAATAATGGATCCATTATTTCATGCCTGAGGAAACGACCAGTTACGGTCGAGAAACGCGTAGCGGTACTTGTATGGAATAAATATCTTTTAACTTTTACGGAGGTTGTCCTTTGCTTTTATCGTCAATTTGCAAGGGTCAAGGTCTCACACATTATTTGCAGTGTGAATCCAATATAGCAATATCACGTTGGTTAAGAAAGTGATCGACCCAACACGGAGTCAGACAGCATCACTCGACCTTCATCCAGACGCAGCATACCACAGACACCAGTGTACTAACCACTGTGAGTGTTAGCCGGCTTGTTAGCACCGGTCACAGTACGGTGCATATTCATTTGGTAAGCATTTTTGATTCATTTCAACTTGCATTTGGTTCAAACTTTATTACGCTATGTGGCGCCCTCTTTTTCAACTCTATTTGTATCTTATTAGTCTGTAATGTTTTGTATCATATTACAAATTGTTGTCATTGAATACCCATATCTATGTATCTATGTATCCAACTCTACGGAATTTTGCAGCGTTATACAAATAAATGATAATAATAATAAAAATAAACTGGTCAATGTTTTCAGCTTATTGGTCGATGTTTCAGATTCAAGCCTTTTTCAAGACATTGTATATAGAATATACATTTCTTATGGTTTAGTTACAGCATATCGAATATTAAATCTCCAAATGTTTGATATGCTGTAACAAAACCATACACAATATATATTCTATGAGGCCTATCTATCAAAGTGTCAACTGCAAATACGCCGTAATTCTGCATCGTAATTGTTGATCTGACCTAGTTATCAAAGCCTCAAGACTGGCAAATTTTGAAATTTGTGATATAACATACAATTCGCCGGTCTCAATCTGATGCAGATCGATGCTTACGTCATTACAGATGTTCCGAATATACCTTCGGCTCTATTTGACACTTTTTCCCATTTATCAAACTTCTAACAGATATGCTTGCGGCTATTCGGATGCAGCGTACCTGGTTTACAAACTGCCCCCCTTGAGGCCGCGGATGCCATAGAAATCAATGGGAGTATAAAAGCGCTGGAAGCTTATGTTCGATGCTGCAAGAGACTGAAGCATACCCCATTGATTTCTATGGTAGAAAAAAAGTTATGTTTACACTTAACACCCTGACATAAACCTTGAGTCTAAACACCCCTAATCTGCCGCACCCGACATTGCCGCCACCTACATAATGTTATTAACCCCTATTCCACCGCTCCCCAACCCCGCCGCAACCGAAATAAACTTATTAACCCCTAAACCTCTGGCCTCCCACATCACCACCACTAACTAAACCTATTAACCCCTAAACCGTCAGCCCCCCACTTCGCCAAAAACTAAATTAAGCTATTAACCCCTAAACCTAACAACCCCTTAACTTTAAATTAAAATTACAAGATCCCTATCTTAATATAAATTAAAACTTACCTGAAGAATTTAAAGAAACTAATTTTAAATTATTAATTAACCTACCCTAACTATTATACTAAAATAACATTAAAATTCTAATTAAATTAAATAAATTACATATTAAAAAAACCCTAACCCTACTAAAATTATTTAAATCTACAATTAAACATTATTACAAAGTCCTAAAGTGCAAAAAACAAACACACACTAAATTAATATAAATAACAAACCAAATTATCAAAAATAAAAAAATTCCACCTAATCTAATAGCCCTATCAAAATAAAACAGCCCCCCGTAGCCTACAATAAGCTACCAATGGCCCTTAAAAGATATCAGCTCTTTTACCTGTAAAAAAAAATACAAACACCCCCCCAACAGTAAAACCCACCACCCAACCAACCCCACTAAATAAAAAACGTAACTCTAAAAAAAACCTAAGCTACCCATTGCCCTGAAAAGCGCATTTGTATGGGCATTGCCCTTAAAAGGGTATTTAGCTCTTTTACATTGCCCAGACCCTAATCTAAAAATAAAACCCTTAAAAAAACCTAACACTAACCCCTGACGATCCACTTACAGTTCTTAAAGTCCCGCTTGAAGGATCCAACCAGCCGGCGAAGTTATCATCCAGGTGGCAAGAAGTCTTCTTCCAGACAGCCTCTTCTATCTTCATCCAGCCGGCGAAGTCTTCATCCAGGCGGGCCTCTTCTATCTTCATCCAGCCAACGCGGAGCGGGTCCATCCATGATTTGAACAGCCAATAGAATTTCAGTAGCTCTCATCCTATTGGCTGATTTGAACAGCCAATAGGATTTCAGAAGCTTGCATCCTATTGGCTGATTTGAATTTAACACTCAAATCAGCCAATAGGAATGCAAGGGACGCTATCTTGAATCGCATTCCTTGCATTAAAGCTTCAGTTTACGGCGGTGACCATAAGAAGAGGATCTCCGCATCAGATGTCTTCAGGATGGACCCGCTCCACCCAGGCTGGATAAAGCTAGAAAAGGTCGCCTGGATGAAGACTTCGCCGGCTGAATGAAGATAGAAGAGGCCGCCTGAATCAAGACTTATTGTCGCCTGGATGATGACTTCGCTGGCTGGAAGGATCCTTCAAGCGGGACTTCAAGAACTGTAAGTGGATCGTCGGGGGTTAGTTTTAGGGTTTTTTTAAGGGTTTTTTGGGTGGGTTTTATGTTTAGATTAGGGTCTGGGCAATGTAAAAGTGCTAAATGCCCTTTTAAAGGCAATGCCCATACAAATTCCCTTTTCAGGGCAATGGGTAGCTTAGGGTTTCTTTTAGAGTTAGGGTTTTTATTTGGGGGGGTTGGTTAGGTGGTGGGTTTTACTGTTGGGGGTGTGTTTGTATTATTTTTAACAGGTAAAAGAGCTGATATCTTTGGGGCAATGTCCCACAAAAGGCCCTTTTAAGTGCCATTGGTAGTTTATTGTAGGCTAGGGTTTTTTTTTATTTGGGGGGGGGCTTTTTATTTTGATAGGGCTATTAGATTAGGTGTAAAAAAAATATTTTTGATAGTTTGGTTTGTTATTTTTTGTAATTTAGAGTTTGCTTGTTTTTGTAACTTAGTGGGGTTTTTTTTGTAATTTAGTACTTTTAATAAGGTTTAATTGTGTATTTAAATAATTTTAGAAGGGTTAGGTTTTTTAATATGTAATTTATTTTATATAATTGGTAGTTAAATGTAATTTTAATATAATAGTTAGGTTAGGTTAATTAATAGTTTAAAATTAGTTTCTTTTAATTCTACAGGTAAGTTTTAATTTATATTAAGATAGGGATCTTGTAATTTTAATTTAAAGTTAAGGGGTTCTTAGGTTTAGGGGTTAATAGCTTAATTTAGTTTTGGGTGATGTGGGGGGCTGACAGTTTAGGGGTTAATAGGTTTAGTTAGCGGTGGTGATGTGGGAGGCCAGAGGTTTAGGGGTAAATAAGTTTATTTAGTGGCGGCGGTGTCGGGGAGCCGCGGGATAGGGGTTAATAACTTTATTTAGGTTGCGGCGGTGGCGGGATAGGGGTAAACATTTTAGTATAGTGGCGGCGTTTAGTGAAATGGTATAAATAAAGTTGGGAAAAACATGAATAGCAGCATCATCGATGACTGTTAGTTAACAACAGTCCGATGCTAATCGCCCCGTACTTGGTGCGCGTGTTTTTGACGGCTTTATTTATAAATATGGAGATTGTATTCAGATACACGGCTGCGATGTAAGGCGAGCGCATTGACAACTGCAAATGCAATATAGTTGACGCTTTAATACATATCTCCCTATGTATGATGTCTTGAAAAAGGCTTGAATGTAACCTGAAATGTCGACCAATTTCAGTTAATGCTACATAAATTAAAAGTGATTTTAAGGACCTGTGAGTGCCCTCAAATAATCTGTTTTATTTATTACCATTTGGTAGAAGCATCCGAGGATTGGATTAAAGTGAGTGCATTGCTACTACGCTGATATGTCTATACATATGTATTTATGTGTTTCTAAGTGTATATATGTATATACATACATATATATATATATATATATATATATATATATATATATATATATATATATACACACACATATAAAAGCATATACTGTATACACATATGCTGTATATACACTTTGGAGCCCTTTCAACTCAAATACATTTAAATATGAAAAATAATTTGTAATCAATTTTAATATTTTGTATATGTCTTACTGTATTTTTAATGTAAATATTTTAAATTCTAATGGTCTTCACTTTGCATTTATATGTATATATAAATATATATATATATATATATACAGTATATATATATATATATATATATATCTCAAAATAACATGAGTATTGCATTATATATATATATATATATACCTGCACTCCTTTGAAGTCTATTGGGGAAAGAAGTTAATGTGGTCGCAATATCCGAAGTCCTGAAGATAGCGTGCATCAGTTTTGCCTTGCTCACAAACGTTTTACTTTCAACTTGTAATAAACACACTAACTTGCCCGTGTTAAAATATTACTTTTAACAAACAAAACAATTGCGCCACTTGCAATCTAGCCCCATATATTTTATTTACCATTTTATTATTATGATTCAGTACTTTGTACTTTACTAGCTATATATCATAATATGAGTTATAATAAATAGTATAGAAAAGGCACTCCACATGTAAATTCTAGGTAAAACATTCTGCTCTCTTCGTCCTTATAACCAAATGCACAAGGGTTGTCTAACTGTAATATTAGTATAAACAGGTATCTATTGAAAATGATTGAAATACAAAACCAAGCTAAATCTGTATCAGTGTTGCTTATTTATCTAATAGCTGTGGTTGTCTTTTATTAACCCCTGGTTAAGATAGCATCAGTCATAAATAGAAATAAACAATCTTGAGTTATACACCGTGTAAAACATTCAGAGCTGAATATTATCCCAGTTACAATGCGTATCACAATATTTATCAGCAGAATTCCCTATAGACTTTACCAAGGAATTTTGTAGCAGAACTGTTAATGAGTTTATCAACTGGTATAATATCAAACCAACATTATAAATGGTGCAAATTAAAAAAATAAAAAATATTTAAACAGGAAATTACAGAAAATCCTGAAACAAAAATGCATCCAGGGTAGTTTAAGAATCTTTGCATTGGCCCATGTTTTATTTGTCATTAATCTATGTAGTTAAAGATGGGTAAATCAAACAAGTTTAAATCTTTTTTTAGTAGCCTTGAAAGCACTACACCATAACAATATGCATTTTGCTCTTTAATAACACAATGTTCTCTCTTTTGTATATACCTTGGAACTGAATGATGAAAACCCTCCACTTATACACAGCTGTTTTGTTTTCTATTAATATATATGTTTCTATCTAAACTGTTTTTTATTTAATTATGTGTGCTTGACTAGTGTAATTATACATCAGTTGTATTTTACTGGGTTGTTACAACACAGTGGTGAATTAATATGCTTGCAGTTTGTTCAATTATTTTACAATCAATAATTATACAATTAACAAAACTATATACTCAGCTAGTTTTTTTAACAGCATTTCTTAAAGTTGTACAGTACCTGAGCAGGCTGTTCTGCCAAGTCCACTCTACAAAGATGTCAGAAGTCAAATAGAAAAGAGAGAGTCCAGAAAAAGAAATATCGCAAATAAAGCAGAGAAAATAATAATTAAGCTAGAAATTAAAAAAATAAACATCTGGTGAGGAATTGGATGCTCCAACAGCTCAGTCTTCTGTGGTTTGAAGGGCAGCAGGGAAGCAGATAACATTGTTGGTTAAAGCTTTCTGAAAGGAATCCCCTTAGCGGATTAAAGTGTACCAAGTAGTCATGATGTATTGTCTCATAGCAAGATTTGGTATAACCCCAATATTATTTACCCTCTTAGTCTATCCATTTTAAAAAAACAAACAACAATGTTCTAAAAATTAATAGTTTAACGTTTGAAAAATATGTAAGTATATGACTAGTTAAAATGTATTGTTTTATCTTAAATGCAAAAGTCTAACCCTAACCCTAACACCCCCTAACTTAAATATAATTAAAATAAATATAAATAAAACCTACAATTATTACCTAAATTATGCCTATTTAAAACTAAATACTTACCTGTAAAATAAACCCTAAGCTAGCTACAATATAACTAATATTTACATTGTAGCTATCTTAGGGTTTATTTTTATTTTAAGGCAAGTTTGTATTTATTTTAACTAGGTAGAATAGTTACTAAATAGTTATTAACTATTTAATAACTACCTAGCTAAAATAAATACAAATTGACCTGTAAAATGAAACCTGAACTGTCTTACATTAACACCTAACCTAACCCTACAATTAAATAAATTCCCTAAATTAAATACAATTAACTAAATTCAAAACAATTAGCTAAATTACAAAAACAAACACTAAATTACAGAAAATAAAAAACAAATTACAAGATCTTTAAACTAATTACACCTAATCAAAAGATTGGAACAGCTAATAGAATGCAAGCTCAATCCTATTGGCTGATTGCATCCAATAGGATTTATTCAACCTTAATTCCGATTGGCTGAAATAATTCTATCAGCCAATCGGAATCTAAGGGATGCCATCTTGTATGACGTCACTTAACGGTACCTTAATTCATTGGGTAGTCGTCGTTGGATTCTCCGCGCCGGATGTTTTGAACATGGGCCCGCTCCATGCCGGATGGATGAAGATAGAAGATGCCGTCTGGATGAAGACTTCTGCCCGTCTGGAGGACCACTTCTGCCTGTCTGGAGGACCACTTCTGCCGGCTTCGTTGAGGACATCTTGCCGCTTGGATGAAGACTTCTCCCGGTAAGTGGATCTTTGGGATTTAGTGTTAGGATTTTTTAAGGGGGTATTGGGTGGGTTTTATTTTTAGGTTAGGGCTTTGTACGGCAATAGAGCTAAATGTCCCTTTAAGGGCAATGCCCATCCAAATGCCCTTTTCAGGGCAATGAGGAGCTTAGGTTTTTTAGTTAGGGTTTTATTTGGGGGGTTGGTTGTGTGGGTGGTGGGCTTTACTGTCGGGGGGGTTGTTTGTAAAAAAAAATTTACAGGTAAAAGAGCTGATTTCTTTGGGGCAATGCGCCGCAAAAGGCCCTTTTAAGTGCAATTGGTAGTTTAGTTTAGGCTAGGGTTTTTTTTTATTTTGGGTGGGCTTTTTTTTTTTGATGGGGCTATTAGATTAGGTGTAATTAGTTTAAAGATCTTGTAATAGGGCTATTAGATTAAGTGTAATTAGTTTAAAGATCTTGTAATCTGTTTTTTATTTTCTGTAATTTAGTGGGGTTTTTTTTTTGTAATTTAGCTAATTGTTTTGAATTTAGTTAATTGTATTTAATTTAGGGAATTTATTTAATTGTAGGGTTAGGTTAGATGTTAGTGTAGGATAGGTTAGGTTTTATTTTACAGGTCAATTTGTATTTATTCTAGCTAGGTAGTTATTAAATAGTTAATAACTATTTAGTAACTATTCTACCTAGTTAAAATAAATACAAATTTGCCTGTAATATAAAAATATAACCTAAGATAGATAGAATGTAACTATAAGTTATATTGTAGCTAGCTTAGGGTTTATTTTACAGGTAAGTATTTAGTTTTAAATAGAAATAATTTAGGTAATAATTGTAGGTTTTATTTATATTTATTTTAATTATATTTAAGTTAGGGGGTGTTAGGGTTAGACTTAGATTTAGGGGTTAATACATTTAATATAGTGGCGGCGACGTTGGGGGCAGCAGATTAGGGGTTAATAAATGTAGGTAGGTGGCGGGGATGTTAGGGACAGCAGATTAGGGGTTAATAATATTTAACTAATGTTTGCGAGGTGGGAGTGTGGCGGTTTAGGGGTTAATATGTTTATTATAGTGGCGGTGATGTCCGGAACGGCAGATTAGGGGTGAATAATTTAATTTTAGTGTTTGCGATGCGGGAGGGCCTCGGTTTAGGGGTTAATAGGTAGTTTATTGGTGTTAGTGTACTCTTTAGCACTTTAGTTATGAGTTTTATGCTACGGCTTTGTAGTGCAAAACTCATAACTACTGACTGTAGAATGCAGTACAAATCTTAACGGGATAGGGTGTACCGCTCACTTTTTGGCCTCCCAGGAAAAGCTTGTAATACCGGCGCTATGGAAGTCCCATAGAAAAAAGACTATACGCAATTTGCGTAAGTTGATTTGCGGTAAGGCCAAAAAAGTGTGCGGTGCCCCTAAACCTGCAAGAATTGTAATACCAGCGGTAGTAAAAAAGCAGCATTATGAGGCTTAACGCTGCTTTTTTCTCATAATGCAAGACTCGTAATCTAGCCGTAATATTTCAACATTGAAAAATATGTACTAATATGGCTAGTTCATATGAATTTTATCTTAAAAGCAAGATACAGGTAGAAAACCCTTTATCCAAACTGCTTGGGACTGGACAAGCTTTGGATTTTGGAATTTTTGCATCTTTCAAATGGAGGTTGGAGGTGAGAATGGGACCAAGTATAAACAGCAATATCTTATGTCATCTAGGCAATATTTAAATGTCATAATACAGCTTACACAAGCAACCTAAAGGTAGTTTTATATAATTGTTTATACAGGGAGTGCAGAATTATTAGGCAAATGAGTATTTTGACCACATCATCCTCTTTATGCATGTTGTCTTACTCCAAGCTGTATAGGCTCAAAAGCCTACTACCAATTAAGCATATTAGGTGATGTGCATCTCTGTAATGAGAAGGGGTGTGGTCTAATGACATCAACACCCTATATCAGGTGTGCATAATTATTAGGCAACTTCCTTTCCTTTGGCAAAATGGGTCAAAAGAAGGACTTGACAGGCTCAGAAAAGTCAAAAATAGTGAGATATCTTGCAGAGGGATGCAGCACTCTTAAAATTGCAAAGCTTCTGAAGCGTGATCATCGAACAATCAAGCGTTTCATTCAAAATAGTCAACAGGGTCGCAAGAAGTGTGTGGAAAAACCAAGGCGCAAAATAACTGCCCATGAACTGAGAAAAGTCAAGCGTGCAGCTGCCAAGATGCCACTTGCCACCAGTTTGGCCATATTTCAGAGCTGCAACATCACTGGAGTGCCCAAAAGCACAAGGTGTGCAATACTCAGAGACATGGCCAAGGTAAGAAAGGCTGAAAGGCGACCACCACTGAACAAGACACACAAGCTGAAACGTCAAGACTGGGCCAAGAAATATCTCAAGACTGATTTTTCTAAGGTTTTATGGACTGATGAAATGAGAGTGAGTCTTGAATGGCCAGATGGATGGGCCCGTGGCTGGATTGGTAAAGGGCAGAGAGCTCCAGTCCGACTCAGACGCCAGCAAGGTGGAGGTGGAGTACTGGTTTGGGCTGGTATCATCAAAGATGAGCTTGTGGGGCCTTTTCGGGTTGAGGATGGAGTCAAGCTCAACTCCCAGTCCTACTGCCAGTTTCTGGAAGACACCTTCTTCAAGCAGTGGTACAGGAAGAAGTCTGCATCCTTCAAGAAAAACATGATTTTCATGCAGGACAATGCTCCATCACACGCGTCCAAGTACTCCACAGCGTGGCTGGCAAGAAAGGGTATAAAAGAAGAAAATCTAATGACATGGCCTCCTTGTTCACCTGATCTGAACCCCATTGAGAACCTGTGGTCCATCATCATATGTGAGATTTACAAGGAGGGAAAACAGTACACCTCTCTGAACAGTGTCTGGGAGGCTGTGGTTGCTGCTGCACACAATGTTGATGGTGAACAGATCAAAACACTGACAGAATCCATGGATGGCAGGCTTTTGAGTGTCCTTGCAAAGAAAGGTGGCTATATTGGTCACTGATTTGTTTTTGTTTTGTTTTTGAATGTCAGAAATGTATATTTGTGAATGTTGAGATGTTATATTGGTTTCACTGGTAAAAATAAATAATTGAAATGGGTATATATTTGTTTTTTGTTAAGTTGCCTAATAATTATGCACAGTAATAGTCACCTGCACACACAGATATCCCCCTAAAATAGCTAAAACTAAAAACAAACTAAAAACTACTTCCAAAACTATTCAGCTTTGATATTAATGAGTTTTTTGGGTTCACTGAGAACATGGTTGTTGTTCAATAATAAAATTAATCCTCAAAAATACAACTTGCCTAATAATTCTGCACTCCCTGTACTTTGTGACTTACAGGCAGTGGAACTTTTGTAAACTTTTTTTTTTTTTTTTTTAATTAAAACGTTTCGATTTTAGAATAAGTTTGGATTTTGGAATTCTGGATTTGGGAATATGTACCTGAATTTTTATTTTGAATTGGTATAGTGACATGAATCCCAAACTTTTTCTTTCAGGATTCAGATAGAACATGAAGTTTTAAACAAATTTCTAATTTACTTGTATTATCAAATTGTCTTTATTTTTTTGGTATCTTTTGTTGAAAAGCAGGGACATAAGCTCAGGAGAGTGGACATGTCTAGAGCACTATATGGCAGCAGTTTTGCAAGATTGTTGTATATTAGCAAGACCACTAGATGCCAGTATTATTTCCTGCAATTTAGTGCTCCAGGCACCTACCTATCGCCTAGATTACAAGTTTTGCGTTAGGGTCAAAAAGCAGCGTTGGCCGGTCCTAATGCTGCTTTTTAACGCCCGCTGGTATTACGACTTTCCCTAACGCCACAAAAATATTCGTCTCCGCTCAAATCATTAACGTCAACCCAGACCCAGTAGTTAACATCTACCGCGGAAAAAAACACCCACGAATCAAAAAAAAAAACATTACACAAACTACACTTACACTCATACAAACACTACACTATATTTATTTTTAAGATTTCATATTTTCAGGTCAAAATAGAACGGATCAAAGTTACGAGATCTCGGGTGTTTGAAAAAAAAAGCCATAGAAAACCATTTTCCATTGACTTACATAGACAGACGGGAACAGACACTCATATAGCTACATCTAACTAATATTATCACATACATACACTAATCGATACATACAAACAATATACAGCACATTACATACACAAATAAGATTTTTATTAGGAATTTAACACAATTTAGCTACTTTTTCACACAAGAACATGACGTCACTCACTTTACGCTCAAAACAAGTCTTGGATTTTATTTCTACACACATTTTTATCTTCCATTGACTTCTATGGGGAAGACTTGCTCGTGCACGCGACAGCCAGATTGACCTAACGCACGGAAAAAGCGTAGACAAGAAAACTTGTAATACCAGCGTTAAAATTGTGAAACTAACTCATTATTTCTTGCGTTAGTACCGCTATGACAAATAGATCAAGAAATGACTAGGTCCCTATGGAGTTATGGCTTTTACTTGTGTGAACATCACTACAACATCAAATTGTTTTATAAATTTACATTACATCAACTTCAAATCACCATCAACAATTCGAAATATTTTTGATAAATTACATCATATTTAAACGGACAGAAAAATAATTTTAACATTTCATTATTCACAAACAGTAGACAATTGGAAACTCCCCTCATTTACCTCTATTATAGCATTTCATTTATTCAACTCATATGCTTGCATGAACATCATATCTACATAGGCTTAACACATGATCATTAATGGATGCACATGCATGACTTTTCTCATTCACTCATAGATGTGCATTGATATTATGGCCAAAAAAACACATTAGATTCTCTCTATGAATCATTAAACATAAAATATGGATTTACTGTCCCTTTAACATCACGATTCACTCAGAATATACCATTAGGAATTACGTACAATAAGAACATCATTAGAACAGATTACAGCTGTCACTTTTTGGAAAGGAACAACAATGTTATACTGCTTTATATAAGTCTGCATATGTGGGAGAGAATCACAATATATACGTATATGTACATAACACACATCACGCAACCACAAAGCACACATTTATATTTTAATCATCACACAATAACAATGTAGTAAAATACAACAACAGAATGAGGATTTCATAACTAGACAGACAAGTTGCTAATATGATGACGTCATTAGAAGCTTCAACCATACACATTACAGCTTTAGGACTGCACCGCCCCTTTCAGAAGTTTAGCACTCAATACTACAATACTACATATACGTAAACGAGAGTTTGGAACATCATTATTATTGCGATTTTAATGGGACGCGTACAATATTGACATCTCGAAAATCACTTATATATACAATAATAGAGATGTGAGCCGGAAGATCGTCATTATTATTGCTATTTTACTGGGATGCGTACAATATTGACATCTCGCAAATCACTTAGATATGCAATATTAGGGATGTCAGCTGGAAGATCGTCATTATTATTGCGATTTTAATGGGACGCGTACAATATTGACATCTCGCAAATTACTTATATATACAATACTAGAGATGCCAGCCGGAAGATCTTCATTATTATTGCAATTTTAATGGGACACATACAATATTGACATCTCGCCAATCACTTATATATACAATATTAGAGATGTCAGCTGTTACTTTATCGTTTACAAACAATATTGCAGCAACATTGATCGATCAGATTCTATACCATTATACACAAGTATGCACTTTCATTCATGTTAGCGTGGACGTGTGTTGTTTACAATAAGATCGCATTTAATAAGTGTTTATTACGCATATGAACAAACATTACGAAGATGCACTGTATATGTTACATTTTACTCTTTCACATTACGATTCATTGGGGGAAAACAAAATTTCAGCAAACACCTAAAAAAAACGCCCACTTTGAAAGCATTCTCGCCGCTCACATACAAACAAGTGAATACAATCAGCAATCATTACGAACTCACTACCATTGGACTAATTGCACTATAAATCCCCCAAACAACATGGCCAAAGCGTCCCTTGTGATCGACATTGTATCAAATCGCTTTTGTGTTTTTGCATACCTTGTTACTCCTTGTGTGTTTGCTCTGCTGTTTGGCTTTGTGCTGCTTAGCTTGGTAAATATGGATAATGCTCAGTTAGATGCTGATGGTGCTGTTGCACGAGTAGTGTTGAATAGAATCAGGCGGGTTCGGCATCTCCAAAAGAGACAAAGGTCTCGTTTGGTTAGAGGTCCTCCTGTTCACAGGGTGAGGCCCACCTTGGACAACATGAGTGACTTTGAGGTTTATGACAAGTATAGGCTCAATCGCGAACAGCTCATTGGCCTTTACAATGTTCTTAAACCTCATATGGAGCCACGTAGACGTATGCGTACTGCAATCCCTGGTATGACCAAGATGCTAAGTTGCATACACGTCCTGGCCTCCGGGAGTTTTCAATCTGAAGATGGGTACCTGCATGGGCTTGCTCAAGGTACCTTCTCTGTGGTTTTTGACAACTTTCTGGACGGCATGGTACGAGTCAGTAAGCATTACATAGGATTCCCTCAAAATGATGGTGATTGGAGGCACCTGAAGAGGGAATTCTTTGAAATAGCTTGAATGCCCAATGTCTTGGGAGCAATAGATTGCACCCACATTGCGCTGCCTTGCTCCAGAACATGACCAGCCCTTCCGAAATCGCAAACACTTCCATATTTTCAATGTGCAGTTTGTTTGTGACGCACGGATGCGGATTATGCAGGTGTGTGCGAATATCGGCGGGGCTTGTCATGATGCCTGCATCCTCAGACAATCGTCCCTGTGGCGGCAGTTTGAGGGCATACAGTTTCCCCCTGGGTGGCTCGTTGGTGAGTACTTGTGCACAACATGTTTAATTAGTTAGACAATTGCCACTGTATTCTTAAAAAACAGATATGTAGCATGTCTTAGCTTAAATGGTCAGATAGAAAATGCAATTTAACCATTTAATTTTCTTTCCGCAAATTTCTAGTTTTAGCTCCAAACAGATATGTAGCATGTCTTAGCTTAAATGGTCAGATAGAGAATGCAATTTAAACATTTCTTTCTCTTTTAGCAAATTTCTGATTTCTGCGAAATACGCATAGGTAGCATGTCCTAGCTTAAACGGGCAGCTCTAGGATGCAATTTAACCATTTATTTCTTTTTTAGCAAATGTCTGATCTATGCGAAATACGCATAGGTAGCATGTCTTAGCTTAAATGGTCAGATAGAAAATGCAATTTAACAATTTAAATTTCTTTCCGCAAATGTCTAGTTTTAGCTCCAAACAGATATGTAGCATGTCTTAGCTTAAATCGTCAGATAGAGAATGCAATTTAACCATTTCTTTCTCTTTTAGCAAATGTCTGATTTATGCAAAATACGCATAGGTAGCATGTCCTAGCTTAAATGGGCAGCTTTAGGATGCAATTTAACCATTTCTTTCTCTTTTAGCAAATGTCTGGTTTATGCGAAATATGCATAGGTAGCATGTCTTAGTTTAAATGGCCAGATAGAGAATGCAATTTAACCATGTCATTGTCTCTTTCCTCAAATGTCTAGTTTTACCTCTAAACAGATATGTAGCATGTCTTAGCTTAAATGGTCAGATAGAAAATGCAATTTAACCATTTAATTTTCTTTCCACATATGTCTAGTTTTAGCTCCAAACAGATATGTAGCATGTCTTAGCTTAAATGGTCAGATAGAGAATGCAATTTAACCATTTCTTTCTCTTTTAGCAAATGTCTGGTTTATGCGAAATACGCATAGGTAGCATGTCTTAGCTTAAATGTGCAGTTAAAGAATGCGATTTAAACATAATCGCCTAGATTTAGAGTTCTGCGTTAGCCGTCAAAACCAGCGTTAGGGGGTCCTAACGCTGGTTTTTACCGCCCGCTGGTATTTAGAGTCAGTCAGGAAAGGGTCTAACGCTCACTTTCCAGCCGCAACTTTTCCATTCCGCAGATCCCCCTACGCCAATTGCGTATCCTATCTTTTCAATGGGATCTTTCTAATGCCGGTATTTAGAGTCTTGGCTGAAGTGAGCGTTAGAAATCTAACAACAAGACTCCAGCCGCAGAGAAAACCTAGGAGTTAAGAGCTTTCTGGGCTAACGCCGGTTCAAAAAGCTCTTAACTACTGTGCTCTAAAGTACACTAACACCCATAAACTACCTATGTACCCCTAAACCGAGGCCCCCCCACATCGCCGCCACTCTATTAAATTTTTTTAACCCCTAATCTGCCGACCGCACACCGCCGCCACCTACATTATCCCTATGTACCCCTAATCTACTGCCCCTAACATCGCCGACCCCTACATAATATTTATTAACCCCTAATCTGCCCCCCCCAACGTCGCCGCTACCTATCTACAATTATTAACCCCTAATCTGCCGACCGGACCTCACCGCTACTCTAATAAATGTATTAACCCCTAAAGCTTAGTCTAACCCTAACACCCCCTAAATTAAATATAATTTAAATCTAACGAAATAAAATAAATCTTATTAAATAAATTATTCCTATTTAAAGCTAAATACTTACCTGTAAAATAAACCCTAATATAGCTACAATATAAATAATAATTATATTGTAGCTATTTTAGGATTAATATTTATTTTACAGGCAACTTTGTATTTATTTTAACCAGGTACAATAGCTATTAAATAGTTAAGAACTATTTAATAGTTACCTAGTTAAAATAATTACAAAATTACCTGTAAAATAAATCCTAACCTAACTTACAATTAAACCTAAAACTATCAATAAATAAATTTAATAAACTATCTACAATTATCTACAATTATATCAACTAAACTAAATTACAAAAACAAACACTAAATTACAAAAAAAAAAACACTAAATTACAAAAAATAAAAAAATATTACAAGAATTCTAAACTAATTACACCTACTCTAAGCCCCCTACAAAAATAACAAAGCCCCCCAAAATAAAAAAATGCCCTACCCTATTCTAAAATAAAAATTGTAAAGCTCTTTTACCTTACCAGCCCTTAAAAGGGCCATTTGCGGGGCATGCCCCAAAGAATTCTGCTCTTTTGCCAGTAAAAAAAACCATACAATAACCCCCCCAACATTACAACCCACCACCCACATACCCCTAATCTAACCCAAACCCCCCTTAAATAAACCTAACACTCAGCCCCTGAAGATCTCCCTTCCTTGTCTTCACCACGCCGGGTATCACCGATCCGTCCAGAAGAGGGTCCGAAGTCTTCATCCTATCCGGCAAGAAGAGCTCCTCCAGAGGGTCCAAAGTCTTCATCCTATCTGGGCAGAAGAGGACATCCGGACCGGCAGACATCTTCATCCAGACGGCATCTTCTATCTTCTTCCATCCGGCGTGGAGCAGGACCATCTTCAAGCAGCCGACGCGGAGCCATCCTTCTTCACCGACTGACTAACGACGAATGAAGGTTCCTTTAAGGGACGTCATCCAAGATGGCGTCCCTCGAATTCCGATTGGCTGATAGGATTTTATCAGCCAATCGGAATTAAGGTAGGAAAAATCTGATTGGCTGATTGAATCAGCCAATCAGATTTAAGTTCAATCCGATTGAGCTTGCATTCTATTGGCTGTTCCGATCATGCCAATAGAATGCGAGCTCAATCTGATTGGCTGATCCTACCTTAATTCCGATTGGCTGATAGAATCCTATCAGCCAATCGGAATTCGAGGGACGCCATCTTGGATGACGTCCCTTAAAGGAACCTTCATTCGTCGTTAGTCCATCGGTGAAGAAGGATGGCTCCGCGTCGGCTGCTTGAAGATGGTCCCGCTCCGCGCCGGATGGAAGAAGATAGAAGATGCCGTCTGGATGAAGATGTCTGCCGGTCCGGATGTCCTCTTCTGCCCAGATAGGATGAAGACTTTGGACCCTCTGGAGGAGCTCTTCTTGCCGGATAGGATGAAGACTTCGGACCCGGATGGAAGATAGAAGATGCCGCCTGGATGAAGATGTCTGCCGGTCCGGATGTCCTCTTCTATTTTTTGTAATTTAGTGTTTGTTTGTTTTTGTAATTTAGTGTTGGTTTTTTTTGTAATTTAGTTTAGTTGATATAATTGTAGATAATTGTAGATAGTTTATTAAATTTATTTATTGATAGTGTAGTGTTAGGTTTAATTGTAACTTAGGTTAGGATTTATCTGAGGAAGCGTTTTTTGTGAAACGTACGTCAGGGGTCTTCTGGGATAAGCTTTGTCTTTCCCTTTTTTAATTTGCTCACCTTTGTTGGTCTGGTTAATTGCAGCTTTATAAACTTGGTAAAACTTAAACTTAAAATAGCCCTCGGATTGTAAGGGCTTAGCCTATATTTATTATTTTGCTGCAGATACCTTTGATGCTGATTTCAGAATAATTTAATAATCCTAGCTCAACTTAGGTGCAGTGTTTTTAAATCGTAGCTCTTGCTAAATGTATGTGTGGTTAAATATATTTTCTTAATAAAGTTTAGTGTATGAATGGACAAGAAAAACATTTTTTCTAATTAAAAACAAATTTAGCTCTGACTTAGAAAGGGCTCAGTCGGTGGAATTTTTCCTCACAGATTTAAGTTACCTATTCCTATTTGTAAATCTATTTACAATTACTTGTTAGTTGTACTTTGCTTTTAACTATAAATCTGTGGCAGGAGGTATTAGCGGTTAGGAGATTACTTAAACTCAAATTGGGCTATCTGCCTTTAACCACTAACCTCTTGTATATAGTATACTTTGCCCTACCCCCACCTATTCTTACTTTAAATTAGCCCTAGTAAGATATCAAAGATCGTTATAGCCTGCAGCGTCCTGCATAACATTACACAGCGGGCTGGGATGCTGCAGGCCGTCCAGGTGTCCCAATGCCTCCTCCAAGATGAGGAGGATGACCCTGTTCTAGAGGGGCCATTTCGGGACGAGGGGCTCAATTTTAGAGCAAACATCGTCAACTGCCACTTCAGACGGTAAATAATAGAAGTTAGATAGGAGTATTGTGAATATGTGTGAATTCTAGGGAAATGAGAAATAGAGAATTGTGCAAACATGTTAGGATTGTTCATCAAATGATTATAAAAATGTATTTTGATTATTATAGGTGATGCTTCTGGCATTGGGTCCTGTAACGACTTCGCCACCTGGTTTTTAAAGACATCAGCTGCTAAGTATAAATAATGTATGGACTGTGGCTGGTGGGAATTTTGCACAATTACCCATCATATGGCATACATTTTTAAAAGTAGTATTTAGTTTACCCATTACTAGAATTTTGGATCCTCAGAAAGGGATCCTATAGCAAGACTATATGCTTCAAAGTCACACTACAGAGGTTAGGTCTGCACAATGTATGACTGATCTTCACACTTGATTGAAAGAACATAACACAAGATGCTACACACGCTTAGTAAGCAAGTGATATAAATAATTTCAGAAATGGGGGGTAGGGGTGCAGAACTAATTCACACACCTGTATTCATTTTTTGATTTTCACTTTTCTGCCATTAGGGAGATGACTTCATTTAAAGACTGAAAGTGAAGAATTCAAGACTGAAAGTGAAGAATTCAAGACTGAAAGTGAAGTATCCCAGACTGAAAGTGAAGAATCCTAGATTGAAAGTGATGAATATCAATGTGATCATGTCTGGCATTGTCTTTCAAATGTGCTGACCTTGAAAACCATACAAAGACACGTTCACATGGTAAATGGCAACAATTTTATGGACTAAGGCTGTGGATGCATCCTATTGGAGACACTTAGATTATTTTTCTTTTAGATGGTATTTCACAATCCTCTATTTTGAAAATGATGAATAAGACACCTAATGAAGATAAACTGTTATTTTGAAGATAATTGCCTTTCAAAGACCATACATCCAGGTTAGTTTGCACAATGCATGCTAGTTAAGAATCACAGGAGGAAGAATGTTAAAAGAATTAGGAATAGATACATGTCCTATATTAGAATATGTTTATTTTAGATACATTTCCCCTACTTTGTGCTAGAGAGGACTCACATTCTGACCAATCAGACAAAGGAATACATTTTATAGTTGATATAGAGGTATATTATTTGAAGGGACATGAAATATTACATTCAATTATGTTCTGCATACAATATAAATATATTTTTAAAATGTGATATGCATTATTTAATTTAAAATGCTAATGTTTAATTCTAAGATTGATTAGACAATATAATGTTATTTCAAATTATGGATAGATATAGATTTCATGTGTGAACCTTTTTTTTAATATCAAGACCAAAAAAATACATGTTAGAGCATAGACACAAGATGATTTAACAATTATTAGATTTAATGAATATTTTAAGACGTGTTCATGAAATAACTAATGTTTTTAATATTTTTCTTCTTTCTTTTTCAGAGTTTCATCTGTGATGAATTACCCTTTTTTTTAAATTTTATTTATTTTCTTGTCAATAAAATTTTTTTCATACTATATCTTCTATTGTTTGTATTAAAATACATATTCTTAGAGACATATCTCTATCACAGTAAGATAAGAAAAAATATATCCATCTAATCTGACAAGTAAACAAAATATTACTCCCATGACTGTTAGTCATCTATTTGACAAGCACATGCCTGATATAAAATATAATAATTTTGGTTAATTTATTGAATGAAAAATATCAACACAGCTTATTCAGATAATGTTAAAGTCAAGTATCTTAAAAAATGTAATTTGGAGTTAAATGCATCTATGCTTTTATTGTTTGATTTATAGATGTTAAAATCATAAAATGTTTCTGGCGAGGATATGTAGTCTAAATGATACAGAACAACTTTGTTCATTTCACTTTTAAGAAATTAAAGTGTTTAACTTACATTAAAGTGACAGTTTAGTTGAATGTTAGATTTACATTATAATATCTGTAATCTTCCTTAGGTATCCAAAAACATTATTACACTAAATATAGGTTATTCAGCTTTAATTATTTTTTATGTAATATGTTTGAAATTATCTGTAAATAAAAAGTAAGTTAATTTCATATTTAGACCAAGCTAGTTATTGTATGCCATATTGATTACTTTTCAGTTCTAGTGGAGTCATTTGAAGGGTCATTTAACTATAGATATATAAAAATATATTTTCTAGCAATTATTCTCCTTACCTAATTAGATATCACATATCTATAGGGATTTTCAGTCCCCTTTAGTTTCTTTCTACAATGTTAACTCCACATATTCCTAATGGTTTGGTCCTTAAAGGGGCATTCCAAAAATATTTCATTTAGTGAATCATAGACAATACAAATCTTTTTAAACAACATTTAAATGTACTATTATTATCTAATTATATTCAGTCTTTAGAAATCCTTTGTTAAAGAAATAGCAATGCACATGGGTTAGACAATGACATAAGGCATCTATGTGCAACCAAAAATCAGCAGCAACAGAGCCTATCTAGATATGGTTTTCAGGCAAGAATATCAAGTGAAAAATGCTAATGAGAGAATCAAACTAAATATGACGTTGTTTTAACATTGTATTATCCATCTAAATCAGTAAAGAACATATAGCTTAATGTCCCTTTAAGGTAAAGCTGTGTAAATACAGCCATTAGAAGATATTTCATTCACAGTGGGGCAAACAATACAGAAGGTAATACAAATATGCTTTATTCTCATGTTATACTAAGTTTGAGAAAGGGAGGTGCATAGGTTTATGATCAGCAAAGCATTACTGGGAAATATATACTTAATTGTGGGTGGCCAACAATGCATATTTACAATGTTTAGACAGATGTATTTAGATCAAGTTCAAGATTGCATATTAGCTCATGAAAGGGACGGTAATTCTAAAGCGTTTCTTTCTGGAATCATAAATAAAATATAATTTTCAACATTAACATTTAATTCTATCATCGATTTTAAATCATTATTTTGTGATTATTTCCTTTACAACCATATCTAGATATGCTCAGTAGCTGAAGATTAGTGGATGCACAGAGATGCCTTGTGTGATTGGCTCAACCATGTGCATTAAAATTTCTTCTGTTAAGGATATCTAAAGATTAATCTAAATTGATAGTTACATTTTAAAGTATAAAAATGTATTCTCTCTCAGGATCATTTTAAGAAAATATTTTGTTGTAATGTCCCTTTAAAAATAAAGACGCCATTGCCCAATAACATATGTGAGCAGTTCAGACAAATACAAAGCTTGAGGTTTATTTACTAATAATAAACAAACGTGTATTTTAACAGTTATAAACAGATTATCCAAGTTCCGACCATTATAACCAGAAATTACGCATTTCAGAAATCTTGCGTGGGAAACGTATCTTGCAACATGAGATTTGCATCTATAAAAATTAGATTCTAATGTCACGCAATAGCACACACTCGATGTGCATTATAAATACATTTAGTAGAGCAATGTCAATACTTCACAATAAGTCAAGAAATTTATTTAATAAACAATAAATACATACAATGTTAAATTTGTATTAATAAAACTTTTTTGTATTAAAGAACCTGAATAATATTAAACATCGAAATGTGTAAAACATTTAATAATGTGACTGGATTATATTTCAAACAAAAAATTGTAAAATTAATATTTAATGGATCACGGATATTACATCTGCGTCACACATATCCGCATAACAGTCCCATGAGTTACAAATAGATCTCCATGAAAAATGTAGTAACAGCACCCCCAGGAGGTATGTGTATGGAAGTTACTAAGATATGAAACATTAAGGAACGGACAATCAGAGTTCTTAACACAAACATAACTTGAGTCAGTATGGTCTCACAGACATGATAACAAAATTTCAATATTTTATCCAATCAGATGTACAGATAACATGTCCCATGGTGCATCTCATGTTTACTTCACCATATAAAAGTCCATTACATTTTGCCATTTTTGTCAGTTCTCTAATCCCTGCTGGCAGACAGTATATATAATTTATATATATATATATATATATATATATATATATATATATATATATACTTTATCCGCCTACTTAGCAGGCATGATGCCTCCCAGGTTCACCAAGCCGGAGAGTGCAGCACTGGTCAACGCCATCCAGGACTTCTATCCGCAGCTGTTTGGGAACAAGAAGAGGTCGACAAAGCAGAGCATTAAGAAGGCCCTCTGGTCGTCTATCACCAATGATGTTAATTTGGTGTGTGGCGTCCAGAGGAGCCAGGATCAAATAATGCGGAGGTTCGGGGATATGAGGTTGCGACTGCACAAAAAAGTCGACCTCATAAGGGAGTGGGTAAAAGCCCGTAAGAGGGATGGTCGTAAAGTTACATCCCCACAGAGACTATACCTACTCACTTATGAGGTGACTTTATGCGACCGCCTCAATCTCCGGGTCCCCAGCAGATTTAGATCCTCTCGCTCCTCTGCCTCTTCTTTTTCCCTCCCAGCTGCTGGATCTGAAAGTCCTGACCCGGGAGCCAGTGCAGCTGCTTCTCCGTCCGGTGGCCTGGGAGAGGAGCACAGAGAATCTGAACCAGGTGAATATCCGACTTTATATAATTTATTAATATTTGAGTAGATTTTTAAGAAATGTGTATATAGTCATATATTCAACCTATATAGATCTCACAACATATGCTACATATGATGTTTAGATATCTGATTTTAGATTCGTCAAACATGAAATAGGAGTGATGTTACTTGCTCTCTCCAGAATATGTGTCACAGAGCAAAAAGGGAATTGCGCATCCGTGAAATCCCTATCATCCGTCATTTCATACATTGACTAACGAATCATAACCCAGTTATAAATATTATTTGTTATTGTTCAATATTAACAAATATCCAATTGGAATCTCGTAATACACCCAATTTCAAATATATTTGAAGTCTTTATAAATGATACTCATCACACTACTATATCCAAATCAGTTCTGAATCACGGATGCGCAATTCCGCTTTGAATCATTGCGCAATGATCACGAAAGATAGAATTGCGCACACACGTGAACATGTGTTTGCTGTAACAGTGGCATTGCTTTAGACATGTTGGTCAAATGTATACGTTAATTAGTATATATGGGAAGAATACAGTATCCTTATTTATAATCTTTTACATTATAAAAGCTATACTAGCAAGATCAAAATAAAAAAATGAACTATCTATATCAATTGATGAGATGCAAGAAGACACAAAATGAATTAAAGCTACAGTCAACAACATAAAAGATAGAAAATAAGAATACAGGATCTATTTATTTAGACATTAATTGAGGAAACAATTAACTCATGTGAATACAAATAGATTTGTACTTTGGCAATTAGAATTTAAAAATCAGATTGTTTGTCTCCATGGCCTGATTTGTATTAATGATATACAATCCTCATTGAATATTTTACAGATCTGGATGTTGGTTCTGGAACCTCAAGTCAGGGTTCGTCACAGCATGCTATGTCTCATTTTAATTTATCTTTGTCTTACAAACATGGATATAACATTACATAATACATTCACATTGATCGATATTTATATGGATACTCTAATTCTCTTTTCTTGGTATTTTAAATTAAGAATCACAAATCAAAGTTGGGATTACATTGCAATACAAATGTAAAATTATGAGTATTTGAAGATATCCCTTCTATTCGTGATATCTTCATTTTAATGTAAGCTTAGGTTCCTGGCCATTTTATATTCTGCCCCTGTGTAGTGCTTGACATTTTTTGGATACATTTAGACAACACTAACACATTTTTGCATATGTGCTGATTCTAAAAATATACATCTCATACGTTTTTTTGTTCTTATCATTAAAAGGACATGAAAAAAAAATTCACTTTTAGGATTTAGACACGTGATTTCCCACTAATTTCAAATTTGATTTGATTATCTAAATTGCTTCAGTCTATTGTTATCCTTATTAGAAAATCATATCTAGGTAGGCTCAGGATCAGCAATGCATTACTGGGAGTAACTGGCTGATTGTTTGATGCTTAAAATTGCCTATTTTCATTGTTTCAACTCATGTGTTCAGATAACAGTAGTACATAGTTGCTCCTTTAAAAAAAGATTATAACACAATGAAGCAAAATAGCCAAAAAATAAGTCTATTTGAAAGCTTTTTTAAATCACAGGCTGGATTTGAAAAAGAAAAAATAATACAATTACACATTTTGAACTTCAGGTGCCTTTAAGAGAGAAGGATAATTAAAGAAGCTTGATGATATCCTTAAATTACATAATTGTTTGTAATTGCATGCTCCATCCCATTCATTACATCAATATATGGACTCGACAATTCATTAACAGCGACATTGTCAAATCAAGATATTTTAATATTAAAGGGACACTGAACATTATTATTTCTGTTGTCATTCAGATAGAGCATGCAAAATTAATAAACTTTCTCATTTACTCCTATAATCATATTTTCAGTATGCTCTTGGTATCTTTATTTGAAAAGCAAGAATGTAAGTTTAGATGCAGGTCCATTTTTTGGGAACAACCTGGGTTGTTCTTGCTGATTGGTGGATACATTCAACAACCAATATTTTCTGAACAAAAATATTGTTTAACTGCCTTTTTTAAAAAATAAATAAAGCAAGAGAACACAGACAAATTTATAATAGGAGTAAAAGTAAAATTTGCTTAAAATTGAATGTTCTATTTGAATCAATGAATTAAATATTTGTGGTCAGTGTCCCTTTAATAATCAATATATTCATTCATCCTGACACAGTTTTGATGAAACAATATTGATATTTAAATCACATATTCACTCTTGGACTTACTTTATAGATATAAGCATACTCTAACAGCACCATGATGACATATTTTTAATAATAACTTCTGTTTTGCATTGTGATCAATATGTGTTGTATCCTAAAAAAGATTAATGTACATTGCACAAATGGATCTATGTGCCACATGGCTTTGGTTCCATTTGTCATCAGTTGTTATTCAAAGTGTTGCTTGTGTGTATTATTTAAAAAACATTGATCAATAGGTATATTTAGATATGCAATAGAATCATATGAGATGAATTGTCTGTCTAATTTAGTAAGAAATTAAACATATGTTAAATACATCATTTTCTTTATAATCACCTTGATTTACTCATGCATTTATTGTTCATATTAGTGCTCTATTCTTCGCATTTCTAAGTATATTATTTTGAAAATTCTATACTGATGGGATTTAGTGATGTTCAAACTGTGTTCACTAATATATATCTATATCATTAATAGATGTAGTTGTTGTGGGTAGCCCAGAGGGATCCAGCACCAATGATGACCTGCCTTTGCAGGCTTTGGGTAAGTCCATTGACTCATTCATATGTCATTGAAGGTGTATTTGTAGTAAATATAATGATCATGATTCTGATGAATCATTACATTTGAATAAAACATATACTTTACTCCTCTGATTAGATATCTATTTATTTTTAATTTTGAAAGATTAAGATCTCAAAGCTTCTTAGTCTACACCTTTGTGCTTCAGAACATAGATAGCATATGTTTCTTTTTAGTATAAATTTAGACAACAATCATCAAGTGATACACACATGAGAACTCTTAAATGTTCCATGTACTCTGCTTTTGAGATATTTGTAAAAATACAGACACTAAAATGTAATTATTACTCATCAAGAATAACAAATCTAATGTCATTTGTATGCTCCATCAAAATGATGTAATTCCTAGCTTTAATGCAACATTGATGTGTGTCCTTGAGCAACAGTAACATATGTTCTAATATCTGATTTTAACATGTACACATGTTATGTTTTACAGAGATTGATGTAACATGTGAGATGGAGGAGGAAGTGGCTTCCTTAGAGTCTGATGGTATGTCAAATATATATAACATGTATGGAACAAGTATTATTGTTTTAAAACATTCTCTGGAAGAAAAACAAAGTCTACAGCTTTGGCACTTTAAAACTTATTATTCCATTATTTTTACAATACAATACTGCCCCCCTTTCTATATCATGCAGCATGAACATATGTTTGTATTTTTCTTTCATTTATGTATGATTTGTCATTAATGGCATCATGATGCCACATGCATATTCCATGCAAAACCATAATAATCATCTTCTGATTGTACAGACAGTCATTGCTATTCATCTGAGTGTCTATATGCAGACCATATCCTTATGTCATCATTGTTTATAAATTCCAAACCACTTCTAAGTATACATAAAACATAATCATGTTTAAATGCCTTAAATTGATGTCATGATGTATGAGATGTTAATATATTTGTATTATATATTTCAGATGGACCTTCCACTTCTGGGCATCAGCTTCCCGACCCTCCCGAGGCCCCTCCCCAGGTAGAAGCCCCTCCCCAGGTAGAAGTCCCTTGCCAGACCACTCCCCAGGTAGAAGCCACTCCCGGCCCTTCCCATTCCTCCTGTCCTGTCCCTCCCAAAAAATGCGCCTTTTCCCCCCTCGCCACTCTCCACGTATTTCTGCCCGTACAGCTCCCCCACCTGCCCAGCCCCCAACTCACCAGGCCCTTGACTCCCCAGCTGTACAGGCTACCCCAGAGCAGCAGCCCATCCCTCCCCAGCCCAATCCCATCCCTTCCCCCTTCAATCCCCCCAGTCCCCACCTTCATTGTCCTGGGTGTCGGATTGTCCTTCCAGATGTAAGTATCATTCTAAATCCACATTATAACATATTTGATCTCATATCACTCCATATAAAAATCACCACTACTTGGATAGAACAATAGAAAAATAACTTTTTCTTACCTTATCTCTTCTATAACCCACTGGGAGTGTAATTTCTTCTGCTTGCTGTGTTTACACAGCTTGGCCTCGAGGCCAAAAGGTTTAAGGATAGGTGTGGATACCACAGGCAAAATAAACTATTTCAAATGCCAATGTAAGGACAATGGAAATACTTAGAAACAATTTAATACACTCAAGCTGGTAAAGTGGATCATTGTGAACCAATTAAAGGGAGAACCTGTTTGAGTAAACTGTCCCTTTAATGGTTTATGTCTGAAGAACATATTTAATGTGTAAATCTTCGAGATAGAATATTTTATTATAATAATGATTTGTCTTTATTATTACAATGTATCTTTGCTCTCTTTTTATTATGTTCTGTAATTATCATTAATATTCATTTTTTGGTTTCTTTTAGGTTGTGACTCAGCATGGCTGACGCTAGAGGCTCTAGCGTGTATAGAGCAGGCCGTGCTGAGGAACAGTCTGTTTCTGGGAAGGATGCATGACACCATGCATGCCCAGCTATGGATTCAGCAGGCGACTCTACAACGTATGATGCATGTAGAGTCAATGCTTGAATCCGTAGCTGGACATGCACAGGACGATGAGGGTGATGCTGATGACCCATAAGTGGAGGATCCGGAGATGCTCTGATGGCGCAGATATGAATCTTCCATCCACATGTTACTTGTTTGGTTTTTCTTGTTGCCATTTGCTGCTTTTTTTTTGTTGTGCCTGTTGCACTCTTTCACCTTGTCAAATGGCTCCAATGGGGCTGTGTTGGCCCTTGTCAACTCCCTCCAAGGACTGTGATGCACTCTTTCACCTTGTCAAATGACTCCAATGGGGCTGTGTTGGCCCTTGTCAACTCCCTCCAAGAACTGTGATGCACTCTTTTACCTTGTCAAATGGCTCCAATGGGGCTGTGTTGGCCCTTGTCAACTCCCTCCAAGGACTGTGATGCACTCTTTCACCTTGTCAAATGGCTCCAATGGGGCTGTGTTGGCCCTTGTCAACTCCCTCTAAGCACTGTGATGCACTCTTTCACCTTGTCAAATGGCTCCAATGGGGCTGTGTTGGCCCTTGTCAACTCCCTCCAAGGACTGTGATGCACTCTTTCATCTTGTCAAATGGCCCCAATGTGGCTGTGTTGGCCCTTGTCAACTCCCTACAAGCACTGTGATGCACTCTTTCACCTTGTCAAATAGCCCCAATGGGGCTGTGTTGGCCCTTGTCAACACCCTCCAAGGACTGTAATGCACTCTTTCACCTTGTCAAATGGCTCCAATGGGGCTGTGTTGGCGCTTGTTAACTCCCTCCAAGGACTGTGATGCACTCTTTCACCTTGACAAATGGCTCCAATGGGGCTGTGTTGGCCCTTGTCAACTCCCTACAAGCACTGTGATGCACTCTTTCACCTTGTCAAATGGCCCCAATGGGGCTGTGTTGGCCCTTGTCAACTCCCTCCAAGGACTGTGATACATTCTTTCACCTTTTCAAATGGCTCCAATGGGGCTGTATTGGCCCTTGTCAACTCCCTCCAAGGACTGTGATGCACTCTTTCACCTTGTCAAATGGCTCCAATGGGGCTGTGTTGACCCTTGTCAACTCCCTCCAAGGACTGTGATGCACTCTTTCACCTTGTCAAATGGCTCCAATGGGGCTGTGTTGGCCCTTGTCAACTCCCTCCAAGGACTGTGATGCACTCTTTCATCTTGTCAAATGGCCCCAATGTGGCTGTGTTGGCCCTTGTCAACTCCCTACAAGCACTGTGATGCACTCTTTCACCTTGTCAAATAGCCCCAATGGGGCTGTGTTGGCCCTTGTCAACACCCTCCAAGGACTGTAATGCACTCTTTCACCTTGTCAAATGGCTCCAATGGGGCTGTGTTGGCGCTTGTTAACTCCCTCCAAGGACTGTGATGCACTCTTTCACCTTGTCAAATGGCTCCAATGGGGCTGTGTTGGCCCTTGTCAACTCCCTACAAGCACTGTGATGCACTCTTTCACCTTGTCAAATGGCCCCAATGGGGCTGTGTTGGCCCTTGTCAACTCCCTCCAAGGACTGTGATACATTCTTTCACCTTTTCAAATGGCTCCAATGGGGCTGTGTTGGCCCTTGTCAACTCCCTCCAAGGACTGTGATGCACTCTTTCACCTTGTCAAATGGCTCCAATGGGGCTGTGTTGACCCTTGTCAACTCCCTCCAAGGACTGTGATGCACTCTTTCACCTTGTTAAATGGCTCCAATGGGGCTGTGTTGGCTCTTGTTAACTCCCTCCAAGGACTGTGATGCACTCTTTCACCTTGTCAAATGGCTCCAATGGGGCTGTGTTGGCCCTTGTCAACTCCCTCCAAGGACTGTGATGCACTCTTTCACCTTGTCAAATGGCTCCAATGGGGCTGTGTTGGCCCTTGTCAACTCCCTCCAAGGACTGTGATGCACTCTTTCACCTTGTCAAATGGCTCCAATGGGGCTGTGTTGGCCCTTGTCAACTCCATCTAAGCACTGTGATGCACTCTTTCACTTTGTCAAATGGCTCCAATGGGGCTGTGTTGGCCCTTGTCAACTCCCTCCAAGGACTGTGATGCACTCTTTCATCTTGTCAAATGGCCCCAATGGGGCTGTGTTGGCCCTTGTCAACTCCCTACAAGCACTGTGATGCACTCTTTCACCTTGTCAAATAGCCCCAATGGGGCTGTGTTGGCCCTTGTCAACACCCTCCAAGGACTGTAATGCACTCTTGTTAACTCCCTCCAAGGACTGTGATGCACTCTTTCACTTTGTCAAATGGCTCCAATGGGGCTGTGGTGGCCCTTGTCAACTCCCTCCAAGGACTGTGATGCACTCTTTCACCTTGTCAAATGGCTCCAATGGGGCTGTGTTGGCCCTTGTCAACTCCCTCCAAGGACTGTGATGCACTCTTTCACCTTGTCAAATGGCTCCAATGGGGCTGTGTTGGCCCTTGTCAACTCCCTCTAAGCACTGTGATGCACTCTTTCACCTTGTCAAATGGCTCCAATGGGGCTGTGTTGGCCTTTGTCAACTCCCTCCAAGGACTGTGATGCACTCTTTCATCTTGTCAAATGGCCCCAATGGGGCTGTGTTGGCCCTTGTCAACTCCCTACAAGCACTGTGATGCACTCTTTCACCTTGTCAAATAGCCCCAGTGGGGCTGTGTTGGCCCTTGTCAACACCCTCCAAGGACTGTAATGCACTCTTTCACCTTGTCAAATGGCTCCAATGGGGCTGTGTTGGCGCTTGTTAACTCCCTCCAAGGACTGTGATGCACTCTTTCACCTTGTCAAATGGCTCCAATGGGGCTGTGTTGGCCCTTGTCAACTCCCTACAAGCACTGTGATGCACTCTTTCACCTTGTCAAATGGCCCCAATGGGGCTGTGTTGGCCCTTGTCAACTCCCTCCAAGGACTGTGATGCACTCTTTCACCTTGTCAAATGGCTCCAATGGGGCTGTATTGGCCCTTGTCAACTCCCTCCAAGGACTGTGATGCACTCTTTCACCTTGTCAAATGGCTCCAATGGGGCTGTGTTGACCCTTGTCAACTCCCTCCAAGGACTGTGATGCACTCTTTCACCTTGTTAAATGGCTCCAATGGGGCTGTGTTGGCTCTTGTTAACTCCCTCCAAGGACTGTGATGCACTCTTTCACCTTGTCAAATGGCTCCAATGGGGCTGTATTGGCCCTTGTCAACTCCCTCCAAGGAATGTGATGCACTCTTTCACCTTGTCAAATGGCTCCAATGGGGCTGTGTTGGCCCTTGTCAACTCCCTCCAAGGACTGTGATGCACTCTTTCACCTTGTCAAATGGCTCCAATGGGGCTGTGTTGGCCCTTGTCAACTCCATCTAAGCACTGTGATGCACTCTTTCACCTTGTCAAATGGCTCCAATGGGGCTGTGTTGGCCCTTGTCAACTCCCTCCAAGGACTGTGATGCACTCTTTCATCTTGTCAAATGGCCCCAATGGGGCTGTGTTGGCCCTTGTCAACTCCCTACAAGCACTGTGATGCACTCTTTCACCTTGTCAAATAGCCCCAATGGGGCTGTGTTGGCCCTTGTCAACACCCTCCAAGGACTGTAATGCACTCTTGTTAACTCCCTCCAAGGACTGTGATGCACTCTTTCACTTTGTCAAATGGCTCCAATGGGGCTGTGGTGGCCCTTGTCAACTCCCTCCAAGGACTGTGATGCACTCTTTCACCTTGTCAAATGGCTCCAATGGGGCTGTGTTGGCCCTTGTCAACTCCCTCCAAGGACTGTGATGCACTCTTTCACCTTGTCAAATGGCTCCAATGGGGCTGTGCTGGCCCTTGTCACCTCCCTCTAAGCACTGTGATGCACTCTTTCACCTTGTCAAATGGCTCCAATGGGGCTGTATTGGCCCTTGTCAACTCCCTCCAAGGACTGTGATGCACTCTTTCATCTTGTCAAATGGCCCCAATGGGGCTGTGTTGACCCTTGTCAACTCCCTACAAGCACTGTGATGCACTCTTTCACCTTGTCAAATAGCCCCAATGGGGCTGTGTTGGCCCTTGTCAACACCCTCCAAGGACTGTAATGCACTCTTGTTAACTCCCTCCAAGGACTGTGATGCACTCTTTCACTTTGTCAAATGGCTCCAATGGGGCTGTGGTGGCCCTTGTCAACTCCCTCCAAGGACTGTGATGCACTCTTTCACCTTGTAAAATGGCTCCAATGGGGCTGTTTTGGCCCTTGTCAACTCCCTCCAAGGACTGTGATGCACTCTTTCACCTGGTCAAATGGCTCCAATGGGGCTGTGTTGGCCCTTGTCAACTCCCTCTAAGCACTGTGATGCACTCTTTCACCTTGTCAAATGGCTCCAATGGGGCTGTGTTGGCCCTTGTCAGCTCCCTCCAAGGACTGTGATGCACTCTTTCATCTTGTCAAATGGCCCCAATGGGGCTGTGTTGGTCCTTGTCAACTCCCTACAAGCACTGTGATGCACTCTTTCACCTTGTCAAATAGCCCCAATGGGGCTGTGTTGGCCCTTGTCAACACCCTCCAAGGACTGTAATGCACTCTTTCACCTTGTCAAATGGCTCCAATGGGGCTGTGTTGGCGCTTGTTAACTCCCTCCAAGGACTGTGATGCACTCTTTCACCTTGTCAAATGACTCCAATGGGGCTGTGTTGGCCCTTGTCAACTCCCTACAAGCACTGTGATGCACTCTTTCACCTTGTCAAATGGCCCCAATGGGGCTGTGTTGGCCCTTGTCAACTCCCTCCAAGGACTGTGATGCACTCTTTCACCTTGTCAAATGGCTCCAATGGGGCTGTATTGGCCCTTGTCAACTCCCTCCAAGGACTGTGATGCACTCTTTCACCTTGTCAAATGGCTCCAATGGGGCTGTGTTGACCCTTGTCAACTCCATCCAAGGGCTGTGATGCACTCTTTCACCTTGTTAAATGGCTCCAATGGGGCTGTGTTGGCTCTTGTTAACTCCCTCCAAGGACTGTGATGCACTCTTTCACCTTGTCAAATGGCTCCAATGGGGCTGTGTTGGCACTTGTCAACTCCCTCCAAGGACTGTGATGCACTCTTTCCCCTTGTCAAATGGCTCCAATGGGGCTGTGTTGGCCCTTGTCAACTCCCTCCAAGGACTGTCATGCACTCTTTCACCTTGTCAAATGGCTCCAATGGGGCTGTGTTGGCCCTTGTCAACTCCCTCCAAGGACTGTGATGCACTCTTTCACCTTGTCAAATGGCTCCAATGGGGCTGTGTTGGCCCTTGTCAACTCCCTCCAAGGACTGTGATGCACTCTTTTACCTTGTCAAATGGCTCCAATGAGGTTGATTTATCAATATGTTTTTTTGTAACGTTATCTTATTTCTTTATGTTTTATGACATCATAATAAAATACATGTCATTCCAATATTATTTGTCCTCTTTATTCATGTCATTGATTGAAATCTATAGTTTATGTGGTTAATCCTTAAAGGGACATGAAACCAAATAATGGTCTTTCATGATTCATAAATATAATACAATTGTCAATAAATTTAATATTTACATCTCAAATTTAATTTGATTCATTTTCTTGATATACTTTTCATAAAGGTTTATCTTTGCAAGATTATGATTAGCATAGAACCGAAGTTCTCTATGTATATTGCTGGTTGTATATATATATATATATATATATATATATATATATATATATATATATATATATATATATATATATATATATATATATTATATTTTCTTTTGTTTTGCACATCCATGTGTTCATTTATAAACTATTAGTGAATTGATGCACCTTTAACAAATGATCCCAGGATTGATACAATGAGATAATCTATGTAAACTTTTAATTTTATGTAAATAGTATCCTCTCTGTGAATCCTGAAACTTAATTGTTTGTATTTCATGTCCCTTTAAGTGATGCTGACCACAATTCTTAAGGAATGGATATGCATTTCTAATGTATTTTTGTCCTTTTTACATTAACATGGACATATAATATTTGTAAAAACAGACCATTATTTGAATGTTGACAGCACATGTATTACTTTTTCACATATCTTATTGTAGTAGTGTAACAAAATCAATCACTGTGTGTAATGCGCATATTTTAGATGATTAATATCTATCTCTTATTATTTTTTCTCTTTAATTATCCGACGATATATTGCTATAGGTAGGCTGACCATATTTCAACTTCAATAAGTGACACGTTTGATCAATACATGTGTCATTATTGTTATTCCAAATAAATCTTAACATATCTGAAAACATCCCTGACATATGTATTTCTCATGTGTCCCTTTTTAAATGGTAAAGATGGACACCATAACTATAGGTAACATATAATGTATAACCAATCCCTATTTTCATAATGTATCTCCTAGCATTATTTCTCATTTAAAGAGACATGAAACACAATAATCCAAAGATTAAAATTCAATGTGAAAATGTATTTCAAATTGCAATGTCCTACATAATCGTGTAACATAAAATGTTGTTTTCAGGTCTATTTAAACCCTGCTGCTTGCTAAATAGTTAATAATCCTCTGCTTCTAATGAAATATAAAACAAATGAAAGAGAGAATGGTAACCCTAAATATGTGTGTTAAATGCCTTCCCAGGCAACCGGGACTTAAGTAAGACACTCACCCCCTCTGGTTTCTTCCAGACTGTCAGTGTTCCTTAGCCGTCTGAGGTTTACTTGTTAGCACTGAAGACATGGAGACTCTATCTGTAAGTGATCGGACCGATATCCGACAGCAGCGGTCACTGCTAGTCTCCTGCTCTTCCGCCTCACCAATTACCCGGTCTGTGGTCTGCGGCTGTGATCGGAATACTCGTCCGTGCGTCTGTGATGACGTTAGGGGGTGTGTCACGAAAGTCTTCACCCAGCACTAGCAGCGTGATGAGAACATCATCTTGGGTCTCGTATGCTGGTGTGAAGTAACAAGTGAAAGAAGAGAAATAGAGTCCCAGAGGCACTTGGAGAGATAAAAAGATAATTTATTGGGTCCAGTAAAATGTGAGCAAAAACAAGCTCAGGGTGACAGTGCAAAGTAGAGTAAAAGCATGTGGCCGTGGCACCAATGGCTTACATGTTTCGGCTGAGAGCAGTAATCATAGCCTGTGGTGCTTTACACATGAGTGCAATTTAAAAAGAGTATCAAAACATCTGATAGGCTAAACAAACCTAATAAAGATAAATTCACGCCCACTTTAGCTAACACTTGTATGTAAAAAGTTAACCCTTAATCTTAAAAGCTACAGTTAGGGAGAAAAAGAGAAAAGGCAAAAAGTAACAAAATGATGATAACAATAAAGTCTAGAAATTACTAAACATCAAAAACTATAGAAATAATATATATACTATAATAGAGAGTTACTTTTCTTTACCATGCAATACCTTATATTGAAATGACTGGAATTGGTTAATATAAACATCTAAAGATGTAATAATATATTTTACACCAATTAGACCCACACTTTATATACAATACATACTGCAAAGAGGCAAATAGGAAGAAGGAAACCTACATGTATGCTGTGTTTCACAAAAATTGTTGTGACAGCTTATAATGTTATATATTTAATAAATAGATGAAATAGAAAACAGCCTAGTAACCTAATAGCCTAATAGAAAGTCATTTCTTTGTATAAGTGTAAGATAACTATATGTATGTGCACATATGTGTGTGTACATCACGTATTATGCTGCCTAATGGTATCATGGTGATGAATACCAAAATTCCAAAATTATAAGGAGTACTTATACTTATATATAAATGGCTGAAGAGAGGAAAGAATTAATGCAGACTTACATTATATTATATAGAAGAGAATAATTTTTATATACATTATATTAGAGAGGATACATTACATAGGAATGGCTAGAACCTAGCTATCTATTCTGAAGGGACATAAATGTCATAATAACAAACTAGTTACTCCCAATAATTTATAAGGTCAAATCTTGAGTTAAGACCATAAGGAAGTCTGGTTTTTAGTTGGAAAATCCAATAAATTTCTTGTTTAGCTAGAATTTTCTCAATGTTCCCATGCCTGTTAGGGACCCTAGCTTTTTCAATGGCTGTCCATCTAAAAGAATTAAGACTGCTATTGTGTTTAGGCTATGATTACGGCTCTCAGCCGAAACATGTAAGCCATTGGTGCCACGCTCACATGCTTTTACTCTGCTTTGCACTGTCACCCTGAGCTTGTTTTTGCTCACATTTTACTGGACCCAATAAATTGATGTTTTATCTCTCCAAGTGCCTCTGGGACTCTATTTCTCTTCTTTCACTTCTAATTAAATATATCCTTAGTTTCAACAATGGATTCTATTTCATATATCACAATATTACGTTATCTAGCGTGACATTCATAGCTACCAATATAGCACATACTAGTTTAGAAAATATAAATATGTTTCTTATTGACATGCAAAGCTGTCAAGGATGCTCCATGTTGCTTAAGACGTCACATGCCAAACTGTCAAATGAGTCCTTGTATTGGCTGACGTTTTTACGCGATCTCCGATGCGCCATGTTGCTTAAGACGTCACATGCCAAGCTGTCAAATGAGTCCTTGTATTGGCTGACATTTTTACGCGATCAAGGATACGCCATGTTGCTGAAGACGTCACATGCCAAACTGTCAAATGAGTCCTTGTATTGGCTGATGTTTTTACGCGATCTCGGATGCGCCATGTTGCTTAAGACGTCACATGCCAAGCTGTCAAATGAGTCCTTGTATTGGCTGATGTTTTTACGCGATCTCAGATGCGCCATGTTGCTTAAGACGTCACATGCCAAGCTGTCAAATGAGTCCTTGTATTGGCTGATGTTTTTACGCAATCAAGGATGCGCCTTTGATTGGATGCCGTTTTTACGCGATTAAGGATGCGCCTTTGATTGGATGCCGTTTTTACGCGATCAACAATGTGCCATGTTAATTAAGACGTCACATGCCAAGGTGTAAAATCCATTTGATTGGATTACGTAGTCCCGCAATATTTGAATTTGCACGTAACCCACGTTTGTGAATGAGAAGACAAGTTTAAAACAATGGCGAGTATGGATTGTGTCAATCATGTACATTGTTGAACCATAGATGATACAGAACACAAAAATCTCTTTTGATGGCTTTCTCGTTGAATAAACGAATGAAAGCAATATGTTTTCCTGCATAAGATATTGATCATAGTGATCTTGTTTAATATGTTTGTCAACAATATTTTCCTTTTTATAAATAATGACTGTGTTGTGTTTAATTTTCTACATATCTCATTCCTAAAGATGCGCTATTGTATTTGAATCAAGTAATCAATATGCATTGACCTTTATCATATGATAAATATATGAGATGCCTACTTATTCTAGATGTTATGTCGTGGTATTTTTTATTAAAGGGACATTATACACTCATTTTTTAAACACATATATGTTTTTTCGATCTATTTATATAGTCCTTAAATTTATAATGAATGTATAGTTTTGCTTATGTTTAAATAACATTGTGATTTTATGACTCCTACCCAAGCCTCAAAGTTTGATGTGAGTACCATCAGCTACCTTCTCCAGCTTGCTCCTGTTTGTGTAAAGGTTCTTTTCATATGCAAAGGAAGGGGGATTGTCTTATTTCCCACTTGGAATAGGCTTTCAAGCTAACTTTTCAACATAGCTAAACAGATTTTCTAAGTAAGTCTTTAAACCATTTTTTAATGGATTTTGATATCAGTATGTGGTCATCTTGTTCTTTATAGTAGTGTCTATTACATGCAGTTCTCTGAAAATGATTATATACTATCCCTTTAATGTAAATGCTCAGTATTGTGTCATGTATGAGTTCCACATTGGTTAATCTCCAAATATATTAGTGTGAGCATATATTTCTAAAGTAACTCGTAAAAGGACCTGCAACTATATTCCTTCTAAATGAAATGTATTTCATAAATAATTTAAACACAATAATGTCTCTTTAAGAAAATAGACTTTATTTAACACGTCAATAGAAATATGGCATACAGGCTTAGTATCCTATTCCAATATTTTCTTGTTTGAACAAGTACATATAGATATACCAACAATCCCTAAGGATTAGTATATGTTAGCATATGTTATTTTTTAAAGGGACAGTCAAGTCAAGAAAAACAGTAATGATTTTAATGTTCAAAAATTCAATTTTTACAAAAATATATCTCAAACGTTTATCACCAATTTATCTTAGTTCTCTTGTTATTCTTAGTTGATAGCTAAACCTAGGAGGTTCATCTGCTCATTTCTTAGAGCTTGAAGAGTGCATCTAATCTGAATGCATTTTGACCACTAGAGGGCATTTTTTTGCATCATATTGAAAACATTGAGCTCATGCAGAATAGTTACCCTGGATTGATCAATGATTGGCTGAAATGGCGGTCTGTCAAAAGAACAGAAATAAGTGGTCATTTTTTAAAGGCATAGATACAAGGTTAATCACAGAAGTAAAATATGTATTTCTCTAAGTGTTGTTTTTCCAAACTTGATAATGTGTAATAAAGTGTTTTCTTTGTAAACAACAATAATGTTCTGACTGTCCCTTTAAGCTGTGTTGTTGGCATTCAAACAGTGATATGCCATCATGTATAATTGTAATGCTCATTTTGTTTGAGATTAGGGAAACAGTTTGGACATCACATCACAGAAACCAATCAATGTAATCAACAAGGATAGGTATATGATGATGTGGTGTCCACCCACTTGTATACCACACTCTGCAAACAATCTGCCTCCATGGACCCAGTCCCATAGAAGCAAATTATATACAGTGTGTGGTCCACAAGTGTAAGAAGACCACATCATCACATACCTATCCATTACACATTAAATAAATAAAAATATATATACCAAAAAATACTTACTTCCTCTTCCTTCCCCTCTTCCCAAGAGACTGAGGCTCTGGGGGGGGGCAACTGCCCCCTCCGACGAGTTCTCATCGGAGATGTTTTGGGAAGAGGGGGAGGAGGAGTACTATGATGACCCAGCTGAGGAGGAGATTGAGGAGTACCAGGAGCAGATGGCCCAGGATCAGATGGCCCAAGAGCAGATGGCCCAGGATCAGATGGCGCGTTATGCGCCTCCCGGAGGACCTGCAATATATCTCTGAGAGTATGCAAGATCTTTCTTTGTCCTTGGATAATCTCTCTTTGGCCTTAGATAAGCTCTGTTTGGCCTTGGATAATTTCTCTTTGGCCTTGGATAAGCTCTGTTTGGTCTTGTCGAATGTTATGAATTTCTTCTGTCAGCTGGGGCAGTGGGGGTTTCTTCCGAGGATGAGTATAGAGGGATGTCTTCCATGTCTCCCCGAGGTGGCGAGTCATCTCCACCACTCTCATACCTGGGTGAAGGAGGAGCCTGTAGTTGCTGTGCTGCATCCTCCCCAGGCTCTGTATATTATAAAAAGAAAGAAATGGATATATTAGCATAGTTCCAAATAAAGATGTAAATGCTTTTGCTTACAATAGAATTACAAATGCAGCCTCCTTAATCCACTTTCAAATATAACAATCAATATGATTTCCGCATATTCCAAACCGTGTTTCTGATATCTACCTGGTCAATCTGAAGGTGTTTTTGCGTTTGTTTTCAGTCTGTTTAAATGCACACCTAACCTGTAGCCTAGATACTAATGTATTCACAAGGTAATTGTGAATGCGTTTACATAATAATGTTTAAAAAAGCGTAATTGCGTTAATCATATTCTTGAATACATTCTTTATTTTTGATGTAAAGAGATTATAAAATGAGCTTACCGTCGACTCCTCCGATCCTGACTATGGCCACCTCGGAGATGCTGGGATGCAAAATTTCCTCCCATTTGGAATACTCCACAGTCATTTCAGGGCTGTCACCGGTCCCTGTTGCGTATTGGTACTCCCTGGAGATCTTTCTTTTGAGTTCCATTTTGCAGTCCCGGTAGCAATGCTTTATACAGGGAGTGCAGAATTATTAGGCAAGTTGTATTTTTGAGGATTAATTTTATTATTGAACAACAACCATGTTCTCAATAAACCCAAAAAACTCATTAATATCAAAGCTGAATAGTTTTGGAAGTAGTTTTTAGTTTGTTTTTAGTTATAGCTATTTTAGGGGGATATCTGTGTGTGCAGGTGACTATTACTGTGCATAATTATTAGGCAACTTAACAAAAAACAAATATATACCCATTTCAATTATTTATTTTTACCAGTGAAACCAATATAACATCTCAACATTCACAAATATACATTTCTGACATTCAAAAACAAAACAAAAACAAATCAGTGACCAATATAGCCACCTTTCTTTGCAAAGACACTCAAAAGCCTGCCATCCATGGATTCTGTCAGTGTTTTGATCTGTTCACCATCAACATTGCGTGCAGCAGCAACCACAGCCTCCCAGACACTGTTCAGAGAGGTGTACTGTTTTCCCTCCTTGTAAATCTCACATTTGATGATGGACCACAGGTTCTCAATGGGGTTCAGATCAGGTGAACAAGGAGGCCATGTCATTAGATTTTCTTCTTTTATACCCTTTCTTGCCAGCCACGCTGTGGAGTACTTGGACGCGTGTGATGGAGCATTGTCCTGCATGAAAATCATGTTTTTCTTGAAGGATGCAGACTACTTCCTGTACCACTGCTTGAAGAAGGTGTCTTCCAGAAACTGGCAGTAGGACTGGGAGTTGAGCTTGACTCCATCCTCAACCCAAAAAGGCCCCACAAGCTCATCTTTGATGATACCAGCCCAAACCAGTACTCCACCTCCACCTTGCTGGCGTCTGAGTCGGACTGGAGCTCTCTGCCCTTTACCAATCCAGCCACGGGCCCATCCATCTGGCCCATCAAGACTCACTCTCATTTCATCAGTCCATAAAACCTTAGAAAAATCAGTCTTGAGATATTTCTTGGCCCAGTCTTGACGTTTCAGCTTGTGTGTCTTGTTCAGTGGTGGTCGTCTTTCAGCCTTTCTTACCTTGGCCATGTCTCTGAGTATTGCACACCTTGTGCTTTTGGGCACTCCAGTGATGTTGCAGCTCTGAAATATGGCCAAACTGGTGGCAAGTGGCATCTTGGCAGCTGCACGCTTGACTTTTCTCAGTTCATGGGCAGTTATTTTGCGCCTTGGTTTTTCCACACGCATCTTGCGACCCTGTTGACTATTTTGAATGAAACGCTTGATTGTTCGATGATCACGCTTCAGAAGTTTTGCAATTTTAAGAGTGCTGCATCCCTCTGCAAGATATCTCACTATTTTTGACTTTTCTGAGCCTGTCAAGTGCTTCTTTTGACCCATTTTGCCAAAGGAAAGGAAGTTGCCTAATAATTATGCACACCTGATATAGGGTGTTGATGTCATTAGACCACACCCCTTCTCATTACAGAGATGCACATCACCTAATATGCTTAATTGGTAGTAGGCTTTCGAGCCTATACAGCTTGGAGTAAGACAACATGCATAAAGAGGATGATGTGGTCAAAATACTCATTTGCCTAATATTTCTGCACTCCCTGTAGACTCGACATCCCTGTTATGGGCCCCCACTGCATTAACTGCATCCGTGATCTCCAGCCATAGCTTCCTCTTCTCCCTAGGGGTGGCCTTCTGAGCCTGCAGCCTCCTAGCCCTGTCCATATAAGCCTCTACAAGGGCCTCCTTCTCCTCCATAGTATACCTCGCCTCCCTAGTCAGCTTGGTTTTCCTCTGTGATGATGTCCTCTGTTTCCCGGACTGTGAAGCTCGCCACTGGGCCCAGCCACTTGCTCATCTTGAACAAAGTGGCCGGGTCCACCCACCGCTTCCTCCCCCCCTTCCTCCCCCCTTCCTGTCCTGTTCCTCTTCCTCTCCCTCTCCCCCTCCCTCTCCTTTCTAAGCTCCTGCCTGACCTCCTCTATAACCTCTTCCCTGAACTGAATCCTGAGGAACTCTAATAGTTCCGGGCTAATCTGCCCCCTATCCCCCCTCCCGACATACTCCAACAAAAAGTGAATGTGCCCAAATGAAAGGGGGGCAAAATAAATAACAAAATTTAAAAAGTGCTCAAACTGTGAAACGGATATAAATAAAAGAGGGTAAGGAGTATTAAACAAAAAAAATGTATAAGAAGACTAAAATGAGGATATGTAAACAAAATCTAACTATGGGATGGGTATGGGCTTACAGTGAATGGGATATGGTCTTAAAGGGAATGAGGTATGGGATTACAGGGAATGGGATTACAGGGAATGAGGTATGGAGTGTAGTATGATTGGGGATGGGGTATGGAGTGTATGTAGTGTTATTGATAAGTGTATGTATGTATTGGGGGGGCGGAGCCGGCAGCTGTAGAGATGGCAGCATAACTCCGGAGCTCCGCTGTAAAGGCCCTTATATCATTATGAATCCTCATCATCCTTGCCCCTAAACTCTCCTACAACATTTCCCAGCACCTCTCAAGCCTGTGGCAACAACTCAGAGGGATAATCCTTTCATCTCCCCCTGGACCAGAGACACCCAGCACTCCGGGCCGAATTCAGGCCACAACTGACATCAGGCAACAAATATACCCCTTTGCTGGTAATCAGGGGCCACAACCAAGCTCCCAGGAAGGCCCACAATCTAAAACGAAGGGCCCCAAGACTGAAAAACAGCACCCGATTCTCGAGTCGGACCGGAAAATAAATTTAGCCCGGGGATTAGGCCTACTCCGGAACTCCGTTTTCTCCAGGGTAAGAACTTTTTATAAACCCTACTATACCAGCCTACCCACACTGAGACAAGCACATTCCCTAACTGTAATCTGGCCACAATATATAATCAACAACTGCATGACCTCTGCAGGCCTCTGCAACACACTGATCCTAGGGATTAGGCCTACTACAAGACCAGCTCCAGACACAGACCAGCTGCACAATCTAACCTAATTTTCATGCCTAATTAATGAAACAGGATCTGCAACTCAAATACTTCAAATATCCCTATGTGCAACAGAGGAAATAAATAACAGTTTTGCTGCCTTTAACCACTGACTCTGTTGACTCTGCAGCTCTTTTGAAACATAAATCCTCAGCAACATTCAATGCTTGGCTTTTAAACTTAGCCTGGAGATAAAACCATTCTTTCTATGATTTGTTGCTATGATTCTAGTACATTCTAGTACAGACTTTAACCCTTCCATCTGCAATACACCACTGCTGTGCATCTTTTATTTATTGCCAGTGATTACAAGATCCTTTTGCCTGTTTTGAGGACTTGTTCTAACACCTCCATATACCCCATAAGTGTTACTTGACATAAGACAATCTTGTCGCAAGAGAACCACGAGTCACGCCACGTGTATCCCTGGCCCAACATGGCGGCTAAACGCAATATCAAACACGACAAAATGTCAAAATCTCTCACAGGGAAATCAAGCCTTATGTCCTCTTTTTTACATAGTTCAGACACAACGAATACCTCTCCTGCCTCCCAAAAAACTGGTGACAAACCCCTCAAACCCTGTCACAGGAATCTCAACCAAACAGAACTTTACCAGCTGAATGCCAGCTCTCTCCTTCAATTTTGCAAAATTTACCATCGAAAAAGGACATTGCGGACATAGTCCGTTCCTGTATTAGAGAAGAGCTGGCCGAATTAAAGCAGGACATTCACACCTTAGGTTTCCAAGTTGAATCTCTTGAAAGTAACCAAGAAACCATTAAAGTTGTACAGCAACTAACTGACCAAGTAACCTCTCAACAAGAGACCATACTTTCTCTTCAAGATAAGCTCGACGACCTCGAGAATCGAAGCAGGCACAAAAATATGCGTATCAGAGGAGTGCCAGAGTCAGTCTTGCCCAGGGATTTCCCAGTTTATTTGCAGGATCTATTTCGACATCTGAAAGAATCTTCCTATACTGAGGATATCCTATGGGTCAGAGCTCATAGAACTTTGAGACCAAAACCTCCTGACTCAGCTCCGCCATGGGATATCGTGATCCGGTTAAAAAACTTTCAAGAAAAAGAAATGCTCTTACGACAATCCCGCAAAACTCAGCCTGTAAGATTTAGAGGCAATGTCTTACAATTCTTCCAGGACTTATCAACCCGCACCTTACAACGCAGGAAGGAATTTTCACCTCTAACTACCATGTTAAGAAATAAGAGAATCCCCTACAGATGGGGCTTTCCAACACATCTTTGGACCATCAGCAATAACACCCGTGTCATCTGCAAAACTCCAGAGGAAACTCAAACTTTTTGTACAGCACTTGGCCTTGAACCACCTATGGAATCTCTACCTGAACCACAGAACTCACAAATCTCCAAGGGACGAATCAATCCAAATGAGTCCTGGCATATAGCCCTTCCTAAGAAAGCCAAAGCAAAAGAAGCCACCACAAGAAGGCAACCCACTACCGGCTTGACCTCCTCTGAAAATTCACCTTCGTGAACTCTTTTACACCTATCTCAGTAATACTGAACAAACAGATGGACATTTTGGCGATTGTTGCCCCTTCGGGAAAGGCAAGTACAGGTCATCATCATTTAGTCTAGTCTTTTTGCAACTCAGCAATTTAGAACCTTCTGCTATTATCAGAATGAGAGCAAAGATAGATTCAGACAACCCCTTTCCCACCATGCCTATCTCATCCTCTCCCCCTTCCCACCTATCCTTTCTCCTTCCTACCCACCCCTCCGACTTACCTACCTCACCTTCCCCACTCTAGGATTCCTAATCAATATTATTTAAAATATGTCAACTTCACAGGGCACTTTATGGTACTGCCCCCAACTTACTCTCAGTTATGACCTATGATAGGCAGAGAGATTTTTTGTTTTTGGTTAATATGTTAATGTTTTTTATGGTTAATAATGTTATTACGTTTGTTATGAGAAACTGTTTAAGTTATCACCTGTCAAATGAACGTTTTTCTCCTGCAGAGATGTGCTCACACATTTGTAAGATACATATATGTAAAGAGCTCTATGTGACCTCATACACACAATTAAACAACATACCCCAACAAACACACTATGTTGCCCAAAAATAAGAACGATGAAACTCGTAAACTAACCCTTCTCACACAAAATGCTAAGGGACTCAGCTCACCCCACAAACGTTCTAAAGCCCTTTTAGACCTTTCAAAAAGACAGGTAGACATCTTATTCCTACAAGAGACTCATTTTAAGAAAAACAAAGAGCCCAAATTCACCACTCACTATCACAGCTCCAACACCTCAAAAAGAGGTGGAGTTAGTATTCTACTGCATAAGTCTCTCCCCTTCACCCATATCCAAACCTCTAGAGACACTGAGGGCCGTTTTCTTGGCCTAGTGGGTCTACTTTATGGTAGACCTATTACCCTGGTAAATATTTACGCCCCAAATGTAAAGCAAGCCCCTTTCTTTAAACAAATATTTAACCGCATTATAGACATCGCAAAAGGACCCATCTTTGTTGCAGGGGATTTTAATGTCCCCATTCACCCTACTAAGGATAGCTCCAATCCTACAATAGCGATATCAAAAAAAGTCACTAATGTATTATGGACAGGTTTGAGAAATCTTAACCTCCACGACACCTGGCGTTTTATCCACCAGGACACCCGAGTCTATACCTTTTTCTCCCATCCTAACAGAACATATAGTCGCATAGACTACATTTTCACCAATCAACCTGCTCTAGCCTTAGTCAACAGATGCGTTATTTCCCCCACATCATGGTCAGACCATTCAGCGGTAAAACTAAACATATCATGGACAAACACCCCACTAACATCATATATGTGGAAATTAGATAACTCCCTCCTTAACAATCCAGACACAATTAAGAAACTCACTAGCACCATTGAAGAAAATTTTAGAATGAATATCCCCTCAACGGCCAACAAATATAAAATATGGGAAGCACACAAGTGCGTGCTCAGGGGCGAATTAATTAAATTAAAGGCTCATTTCCAAAAACTACACCAACAGCAATATAATGAGCTATTAAACACCTTTGCCCGACTGGATCTGGCCCATAAACAATCCCCTACAAACCCTGATATTCTGACTGACTTACAAAACGCTAAACAAGCATTAGACGGTTTCCTACAAATAGAATACCAGACACTTCGCGCAAAAACTAACAGCATGTTTTATTATGAAAGCAACAGGTCAGGCAAGTTATTAGCAAGAGCCTTGAAAAAAAAGAGATTGAAATCCTATATTAACGAAATACAAACACCTAATTGTCCCCACACCCTAAAAACTAATAAAGAAATTCTACAATCCTTTCATGACTATTATTCCACCTTAAATAATATTCAAAGAAATGCACCCTCTCAAGGCCCTACCCCAGCTCTGATCTCTTATATCTCCAGTGCACATCTGCCCACTATAACAACTGATCAACTTAACACCCTTAACAAACCCATTACCCAAACTGAACTCACCACGGCCATAAAATCACTTAACAATGGGAAAAGCCCAGGGCCAGATGGTTTCACTGGAAAGTACTATCACACCTTCTCTTCTCAACTCTCCCCTTATCTCACTCAATTATTCAACGAGGTAACGGACACTAACCAGTTCCCCCAATCCATGCTAGAAGTGCAAGTAGTAGTGATCCCAAAACCAGGTAAACCCCCTACAACGCCCGCTAACTTTCGCCCAATCTCCCTTCTTAACATAGATATCAAACTTTACGCTAAAATATTAGCCACCCGCATCAACTTAATACTCCCAACAATTTTACATATTAATCAAGCAGGTTTCACTCCTCTTAGAGAGGCTAAAGATAATACGACCAAAATTCTATTACTAATGGAACATGCAGTTCACAACCATATCCCCTCCGTGTTCATTTCTATGGACGCGGAGAAAGCCTTTGATAGGCTAAACTGGCAATTTCTGAAGGAGACACTTACCCAATTTGGCTTCGACTCGACCTTCACTGGAAAAATATTCTCCCTTTATAACAGTCCCCAAGCCAAAATAAAGTTGAACGATACCTTGTCCCAACCATTTTCAATCACAAACAGAACGAGACAGGGATGCCCCCTCTCCCCTATATTATTTATCCTTGCAATGGAGGTCCTAGCATCACATATTAGACACAACACAGACATACAGGGGTTCACAATTGCTCACCAGGAATATAAAGCTACCTTATACGCTGATGACCTCTTTCTCACATTAACACAACCTCATAACTCACTTCCCCCCCTCATTCAAACAATACACCAATACGGCAATTTTTCAAACTTCAAAATAAATATTACCAAATCAGAATTGCTCCCACTTGGACTACAGATGGAGGAAATCACTGCAATATAAGCACTCGCTCACTTTCGCATACAACCGCGCGCTATAAAATACCTCGGTGTATATATCTCCCACCATACACAAGTCACACTGGACACCAATTATAAAGCCATAGCCGATTCAATCCAAAATATACTGCGCTCCTGGAACAATAAACCACTCTCATGGTTAGGCAGAATTAATTCAGTCAAAATGATTCTTCTCCCCAAATTACTATACCTCTTCCAAACACTACTGATCCCAATCCCCAAATCTGTGATACACAACCTTCAAAAATCCTTCATCTCCTATATATGGCAACACAAAAGACCTCGGATAGCTACTGCCACCCTTTATCGCCCCAAAGAACTGGGCGGCCTTGGGATCCCAAACCTTACCCAATATTGACTGGCTAGCTTCTACACCAGAATAATACATTGGTGCAGACATTCAGTTCACAAAGAATGGGTTCTTCTAGAGCACTCGTTATCGAATACTTCACATCTTGGCAGCAAGTGCTGGCTACATCCCTCCAAAAGAAACTTACCTACATATCTACCAACAATCACTAGAGAAACTTTAAAACTATAGGATGCATCCATAAAACAACATAACCATATCTCAACTGTACCCTCTCCACTAACACCCCTTTGTGAAAATCCAGATTCTCCAATACCATTCCCCACACACACAACTCAAACACCTCACATAATAAACTCCTCTCCCTGCCTTACAGTAATTCAAAATGGGAAAATCAAACCCTTAACCGAACTGGCCCCCACCCTGGACAAAATACATATAGAATGGTTTAAATACCATCAACTAACAGACTTCCTTGTCAAACATCCACATAAGCTATTACTTTTTCGCTCCCATACGGGTTTCGAAAGCAGCTGCATTTATGACACCCTACACAGGGGCTTTCTATCTTTTACATACCAATTACTTATGCAACCGAGCAGCACATCCCTCCCCTCGTACACGCAAAAGTGAGAAACAGAGATAGGCATTACACAAACCCCTAAGGAATGGCAAAAAATCTTCTCTTGCATGACAAAATCCTCCTCATCCATATATGTAATGGAAATGAATGTTAAGTTACTATATAGATGGTACTATACACCTCACCGGCTTCACATCATTTTCCCTACACACTCACCAGAGTGTTGGAGAGGTTGCCAAAACATTGGCACTCCCACACACATCTGGTGGACGTGCCCAACGGCCCAAACATATTGGGAAGCTATCAGAGTCGAATTCGAAAAAGTTCTATCTCTAAGTCTCAAGCTCGACATCTGGTTTTTCATCTTTAATAAATTTACCAAAATAACTTGCAAACTCCGACTAGCTCTACTGACCATCATGACAAACTCAGCAAAACGACTAATTTCCAAAAACTGGAAATGCAATACACTTCCATCTATCCAGGTCTGGAGAGAAACAACCACTCAGTCTCTTCAATTAGAAAAATATCGCTTTACTCGTAACAAACAAATAGCCGACTATGACTCGATATATTTTTTGTGGGAGGAATATCTTAATCAGACAACCCCCACACCCAAAACCACCACCCGAACATCCACTTCTTAAATGCACATTCACTGACTATCCTTAGCTGACAGGCCAGATGCCTTCTCTTATTACTTTGACTTGAACAGAAGGTCATTTCAAGAGCCCGATAATCACTGACACAACAATTTGCGTCTCTGCAGGAACCATGTACATATGAATATATATTTATACATCCATTTGAATTGTTCATTGTATTTTCTCATTCACTTAATTGAATTGTTTTCTTTCTTACCTAGTTTAAATAACTTACCTATGCAATATAAATTTGCCCATTGAACGATAAATATATCTACAACTCATATATGTCGAAAAACTGTGTCATGTATATGGAATCATTGTAACCACATTGTTGCATATGTAACTGTTTTAATTCTGCGTTGTATGCAGTGATTTTATGTTCAATAAAGCTTTTGAAAAAAAAAAAAAGTGTATGTATGTATTGAATGTGCTTGCGTGTAAATGTGTTAAGTATACAGAAAAACCACACGCACACTCCCCCAAACCAACTCTCGCTCACTACCGCTCTCTCACTATCTCAGACTACCACTAACTCACTATCTCACCCTACCAATAACTAACTAACTCTCTCACACTACCACTAACTAACTCTCTGACACTACCACTAACTAACTCACTATCTCACACTACCACTAACTAACTCTCACAATAACACTAACTGACTCTCTCACAATAACACTAACTCACACTAAAACTAACTCTCAGAATAATGCACTAAATCTCTGTCCTCTCTATCTCCAAAAACCCTCCAGCAATACAGTCAAAGAAGTCATGCTTGTGGCATGCTTATATACCCTATGTAAATGTTTAATGATGTACCGGTTTGCCTTGTAAATTATGTTCAGGTGTGCTTTGTTAGTAATTAGTATGTGTGCAATGTGTATTAGTTGTGTGAATTTGCGCATGCTCATATTGAGTTAGTATTTGTGGAATGTGTAGAATGCGATGATGTCATAGTGATCGTTTTGCATAAAATTGTTCAAAACTAAATGTTGATTTGTGATTGTGTCGTATTTGTGAAGTGTTGTAAATGTTTGTTTGTACTAATATTCCGTAATGTTGAATGCAAATGTTTTGTTTGTGTATGAGTGTGCAATTCTTTTTTCGTGTTGTTTTGTTCCGTGTTGCAGGATCGTAAGGTATTTCTGTATTCCTCGTTTAGTGTAATTTTTTATTTATTTCCGATTGTGAATGTGTAATGCGTATGTGCTATGTTGCGTGATTGTTGTTAGTACATTTGCTGTGTGTTTTTGTTGTGCATTATGTGGTATACGTAATATGACAGAGTAGTGCGTATTTCTCGCGAGATCGAGTGTTAGCTGAAAAATGTGTGCTTCTTTGATTTCTCATTGAGTGATTACGCTTCTTAAATAAACGCGGTAGTTGTCTTACCGCGACGCATTACTAGGTTGTTTTGAGACTCGTAATACCTACGTTAAGAAAAGTGCACTTAGGAAACAAAAGACGCGTAACTAACGCACCCCTTCTAACGCAAAACTCGTAATCTAGGCGTATGTATTTCTTCAATAAAGAATATCATGTGAACAAAGCAAATTTGGAAACTTTAAAAAAAAAGTGTATGCTCTGAATCTCCAAAGAAAAAAATGGGGTTTCATATCCATTTAATGTATATTTTTTGTAAGTATTATTTCTAGATATTGATAAAGCATAAGCATACATTTATAAAGCATATAAAGAAAATATTTATTTACATATATATTTATATAAAACATCAATATATTACACAGCACATTCTGAAAGCATGAGACTATGAAAATGCTTTTTAAACTAACACAACATAAGGAGAGTGGCACTGTTTTCGAGCTACAATTAGTAGTAGGAGCCCTCGTATTTCAAGTGCACTGCAGGATGAAAAACTACCAAGTTTACAATCCAATGGAAAACAATGTGAAATAGGAAGAGAGGTTTGGATAGTGTGATAAAGGAACGATTAGGAGAATATTTTTAAGGAAAAGCTTCTAGGGAAAAAAAAAATAGGCTGGTATTACAGTGGTAGTTGGTGTTTGCAGACATAAGTAATGATAAAAGCAACATAATACAGACATTGCAAGACCTTAGTCTATTTTGTTTTTGCAGTTGTATCAGTTTTGACATTTGCAGCCGACTGCAGCTCATTATCATCATGATTAATTTCATTCGGCTAGATTACGAGTTGTGCGTTAGGGTTAAAAAGCAGCGTTAAGAGGTCCTAACGCTTCTTTTTAATGCCCGCTGGTATTACGAGTCTTGCAGGTACAGGTGTACCACTCACTCAATGGGACTTGCATAACGCCGGTATTACGAGTCTAACCAAAAGTGAGCCGTACAGCCTCTCCTGTCAAGACTGATACCGCATTTAAAAGTCTGTAGTTAAGAGTTTTATGGGCTAACGCCGTAGCATAAAACTCTTAACTAAAGTGCTACAAAGTAGACTAACACCCATAAACTACCTATTAACCCCTAAACTGAGCCCCCCCCCCACATCGCAAACACTAAATAAAAATGTTTAACCTCTAATCTGCCGAACCCGGACATCGCCACCACTATAAAAAATATATTAACCCCTAAACTGCCGCCCTCCCGCATTGCAAACACTAGTTTAATTTCATTAACCCCTAATCTGCCATCCCTAACATCGCCGACACCTACCTACATTTATTAACCCCGAATCTGCTGCCCACAACGTCGCCGCAACTATATTAAAGTTATTAACCCCTAAATCTAAGTCTAACCCTAACCCCCCCTAACTTAAATAAAATTTAAATAAAATTACTACAATTCACGAAATAATTCCTATTTAAAACTAAATACTTACCTATAAAATAAACCATAAGCTAGCTACAATATAACTAATAGTTACATTGTATCTAGTTTAGGGTTTATTTTTATTTTACAGGCAAGTTTGTATTTATTTTAACTAGGTAGAATAGTAATTAAATATTTATTAACTATTTAATAGCTACCTAGTTAAAATAAAGACAAATTTACCTGTAAAATAAAACCTAACCTAAGTTACAATTACACCTAACACTACACTATAATAAAATTAATGACCTTAACTAAATACAATTTAAAAAAATTATCTAAAGTGCGAACCCCCCCCCACTTAATTACAGAAAATAATAAAATAATTACAAGTTTTTTAAACTAATTACACCTAATCTAATCCCCCTAATAAAATAAAAAAGCCCCCCAAAATAATAAAAATCCCTACCCTTTGCTAAATTACAAATAGCCCTTAAAGGGCCTTTTGTAGGGCATTGCCCCAAAGTAATCAGCTCTTTTTCCTGTAAAAAAAAAATACAATACCCCCCAACATTAAAACCCACCACCCACACACCCAACCCTACTCTAAAACCCACCCAATCCCCCCTTAATAAAACCTAACACTAATCCCTTGAAGATCACCCTACCTTGAGAAGTCTTCACCCAACCCGGCCGAAGTCCTCAACGAAGCCGGAAAAAGCTAATCCTATGATGCAATCAGCCAATAGGATTGAGCTTGCATTCTAATGGCTGATCCAATAGAATGTCAGCTCAATCCTATTGGCTGATTGGATCAGCCAATAGGATTGAACTTCAATCCTATTGGCTGATTGCATCAGCCAATAGGATTTTTTTCTACCTTAATTCCGATTGGCTGATAGAATTCTATCAGCCAATCGGAATTCAAGGGACGCCATCTTGGATGACATCATTTAAAGGAACCTTCATTCTTCAGTTGGACTTTGAAGAGGATGCTCCGCGTTGGATGTCTGGAAGATGGAGCATCTCCACGCCGGATGGATGAAGATAGAAGATGCCGCCTGGATGAAGACTTCTACCCGTCTGGAGGACCTCTTCTTCCCGGCTTCGATGAAGACTATTTATAATATATTACATATTTATCGAGTAGCAGCATATTCCATGTTAGCATGCAATTGTACAGAAATGACAGGGAGCACTTTGTTGGTGGTATTTGTTTTGAGTCAACTTTTAATTGTCAATGGGGCAATTTACAGTGTGTCTTGAAAAAGATTTAACATTTATTGACTGTTGATTAGTGATGTCGCAAATAGTTCGCCGGCGAATAGTTCCCAGCGAACATAGCATGTTCGCGTTCGCCTCAGCGGGCAAACATATGCGATGTTCGATCGGCCCCCTATTCGTCATCATTGAGTAAACTTTGACCCTGTACCTCACAGTCAGAAGACACATTACAGCCAATCAGCAGCAGACCCTCCATCCCAGACCCTCCCACCTCCTGGACAGCATCCATTTTAGATTCATTTGGAAGCTGCATTCTTAGTGAGAGGAGGGTCAGTGTAGCTGCTGCTGATTTAATAGGGAAATCGATAGCTAGGCTAGTGTATTCAGTGTCCACTACAGTCCTGAAGGACTCATCTGATCTCTGCTGTAAGGACAGCACCCCAAAAAGCCCTTTTTAGGGCTAGAACATCAGTCTGCTTTTTTTTTTTTCCCAGTGCCACCACTCATATCTGGTGTAACAGTAGTGTACATTTAAAAAACAACAACACTTTTTTGACTGTGAAATAATAGCAGACAGCTGCCAGTACCCAAGATGGCCGCCAATAAGGCAGATGGGGAGGGTTAGAGAGCTGTTTTGGGGGGGATCAGGGAGGTTGGGGGCTAAGGGGGGATGCTACAACACAGCATATGTAAATATGCTAAAAAAAATAATTTAAAAACCTTTTATTTTAGTACTGCCAGTACTTAAGATGGCGGGGTCAATTGTGGGGTGGGGGAGGGAAGGGAGCTGTTTGGGAGGGATCAGGGGGTCTGATGTGTCAGGTGGGAGGCTGATCTCTACACTAAAGCTAAAATTAACTCTGCAAGCTCCCTACAAACTACCTAATTAACCCCTTCACTGCTAGCCATAATACACGTGTGATGCGCAGCAGCATTTAGCGGCCTTCTAATTACCAGAAAGCAACGCCAAAGTCATATATGTCTGCTATTTCTGAACAAAAGGGATCCCAGAGAAGCATTTACCATTTGTGCCATAATTGCACAAGCTGTTTGTAAATAATTTCAGTGAGAAACCTAAAATTGCAAAAAAAAAAAAAAAATTTTTAAATTTGATCGCATTTGGCGGTGAAATGGTGGCATTAAATATACCAAAATGGGCCTAGATCAATACTTTGGGTTGTCTACTACACTACACTTAAGCTAAAATTAACTCTACAAGCTGCCTACATGCTCCCTAATTAACCCCTTCACTGCTGGGCATAAAACACGTGTGGTGCGCAGTGGCATTCAGCAGCCTTCTAATTACCAAAAAGCAACGCCAAAGCCATATAAGTCTGCTATTTCTGAAGAAAGGGGATCCCACAGAAGCATTTACAACAATTTATGCCATAATTGCATAAGTTGTTTGTAAATAATTTCTGCGAGAAACCTAAAGTTTGTGAAAAAGTGAACAATTTTTTATTTTTTTTGATCGCATTTGGCGGTGAAATGGTGGCATGAAATATACCAAAATGGGCCTAGATCAATACTTTGGGTTGTCTACTACACTACACTTAAGCTAAAATTAACTCTACAAGCTGCCTACATGCTCCCTAATTAACCCCTTCACTGCTGGGCATAAAACACGTGTGGTGCGCAGTAGCATTTAGCAGCCTTCTAATTACCAAAAAGCAACGCCAAAGCCATATAAGTCTGCTATAATGGCATGTCTGGCACACAGTGTTGGGGCAAGGGTCCATCTGACCACTGATACCTGGTCTGCAAAGCATGGTCAGGGCAGGTTTATCACCTACACTGCGCACTGTGAAGCGGGCATAACCCTTACACTACCTGATCGATACAACATCATACCTGATGTTTTAAAGCACGTTATTCCAAACAATTTAGGAATGTTAGGTGATTTATGCCCTTTATGGATTAAAACCAGACTCTGTATCAACTATGTAATTTTCCATGGGAGTTTTGCCATGGATCCCCCTCCGGCATTGCCACAGTCCAGGTGTTAGTGCCCTTGAAACAACTTTTCCATCACTATTGTGGCCTGAAAGAGTCCCTGTGGGTTTTAAAATTCGCCTGCCTATTGAAGTCTATGGTAGTTCGCCCGTTCGCGAAAGTTCGCGTCCGCCGTTCGCAAACCCAAATTTTTAGGTTTGCGACATCACTACTGTTGATGACAGAATAAAAAAGTGGTAGGTGAGTCTCCCAAATTGGTAGCTCATACAGCTTTAAAGGGACAGTATACACTCATTTTCATATAACTGCGTGTAATAGACACTACTATAAAGAATAAGATGCACAGATACTGATATAAAAATCCAGTATAAAACTGTTTAAAAACTTACTTAGAATCTCTCACGGCTAGATTTAGAGTTTTGTCGGTAACGACCCGCGTAGCTAACGCTGGCTTTTTTCTGGCCACACCTTTTAAATACCTCTGGTATTGAGAGTTCACAGAATGGCTGCGTTAGGCTCCAAAAAAGGAGCGTAGAGCATATTTAACGCAACTTCATCTCTCGATACCAGCGGTGCTTACGGACGCGGCCAGCTTCAAAAACGTGCTCGTGCACAATTCCCCCATAAAAAATAATGGGGCTGTTTGAGCTGAAAAAAAACCTAACACCTGCAAAAAAGCCGCGTTCAGCTCCTAACGCAGCCCCATTGTTTGCTATGGGGAAACACTTCCTACGTCTGCACCTAACACTCTAACATGTACCCCGAGTCTAAACACCCCTAACCTTACACTTATTAACCCCTATTCTGCCACCCCGCTATCGCTGACACCTGCATATTTTTTTTAATCCCTAATCTACCGCTCCGTAAACCGCCACTACTTACATTATCCCTATGTACCCCTAATCTGATGCCCCTAACACCGCCGACCCCTATATTATATTTATTAACCCCTAATCTGCCCCCCACAACGTCGCCTCCACCTGCCTACACTTATTAACCCCTAATCTGCCGAGCGGACCGCACCGCTATTATAATAAAGTTATTAACCCTAATCCGCCTCACTCCCGCCTCAATAACCCTATAATAAATAGTATTAACCCCTAATCTGCCCTCCCTAACATCGCCGACACCTAACTTCAAACATTAACCCCTAATCTGCCGACTGGAGCTCACCGCTATTCTAATAAATGTATTAACCCCTAAAGCTAAGTCTAACCCTAACACTAACACCCCCCTAAGTTAAATATAATTTAAATCTAACGAAATAAATTAACTCTTATTAAATAAATTATTCCTAACCTAACACTACACTATCAATAAATTAATTAAATACAATACCTACAAATAAATACAATTAAATAAACTAACTAAAGTACAAAAAATAAAAAAGAACTAAGTTACAAAAAATAAAAAAATATTTACAAACATTAGAAAAAAACAACAATTTTAAACTAATTACACCTACTCCAAGCCCAAGCGTGGGGCTGAAGATGTCCATGATCCCGCTGAAGTCTTCATCCAAGCGGGAGCTGAAGAGGTCCATGATCCGGCTGAAGTCTTCATCCAAGCGGGAGCTGAAGAGGTCCATGATCCGGCTGAAGTCTTATATCAACGGCATCTTCAATCTTCTTTCTTCAGGATCCGTGTTCATCCCGCCGACGCGGAACATCCATCTTCACCGACGACTTCCCGACAAATGACGGTTCCTTTAAGGGACGTCATCCAAGATGGCGTCCCTCGAATTCCGATTGGCTGATAGGATTCTATCAGCCAATCGGAATTAAGGTAGGAAAATTCTGATTGGCTGATGGAATCAGCCAATCAGAATCAAGTTCAATCCGATTGGCTGATCCGATCAGCCAATCAGATTGAGCTTGCATTCTATTGGCTGTTCCGATCAGCCAATAGAATGCAAGCTCAATCTGATTGGCTGATCGGATCAGCCAATCGGATTGAACTTGATTCTGATTGGCTGATTCCATCAGCCAATCAGAATTTTACTACCTTAATTCCGATTGGCTGATAGAATCCTATCAGCCAATCGGAATTCGAGGGACGCCATCTTGGATGACATCCCTTAAAGGAACCGTCATTCGTCGGGAAGTCGTCGGTGAAGATGGATGTTCCACGTCGGCGGGATGAACACGGATCCTGAAGAAAGAAGATTGAAGATGCCGTTGATAGAAGACTTCAGCCGGATCATGGATCTCTTCAGCTCCCGCTTGGATGAAGACTTCAGCCGGATCATGGACCTCTTCAGCTTCCGCTTGGATGAAGACTTCATCCAAGCGGGAGACATCTTCAGCCCCCCCGCTTGGGCTTGGATCAAGACATCGGAGGAGCTCTTCTGGATCGATCGGTGAACCTGGTATGGTGAAGATAAGGTAGGAAGATCTTCAGGGGCTTAGTGTTAGGTTTATTTAAGGGGGGTTTGGGTTAGATTAGGGGTATGTGGGTGGTGGGTTGTAATGTTGGGGGGGTATTGTATGTGTTTTTTTTACAGGCAAAAGAGCTGAATTCTTTGGGGCATGCCCCGCAAAGGGCCCTGTTCAGGGCTGGTAAGGTAAAAGAGCTTTGAACTTTTGTAATTTAGAATAGGGTAGGGCATTTTTTTATTTTGGGGGTCTTTGTTATTTTATTAGGGGGCTTAGAGTAGGTGTAATTAGTTTAAAATTGTTGTAATTTTTTTCTAATGTTTGTAAATATTTTTTTATTTTTTGTAACTTAGTTCTTTTTTATTTTTTGTACTTTAGTTAGTTTATTTAATTGTATTTATTTGTAGGAATTGTATTTAATTTATTTATTGATAGTGTAGTGTTATCTTTAATTGTAGATAATTGTAGGTAGTTTATTTAATTTATTTATTGATAGTGTAATGTTAGGTTTAATTGTAACTTAGGTTAGGATTTATTTTACAGGTAATTTTGTAATTATTTTAACTATTTTAGCTATTAAATAGTTCTTAACTATTTAATAGCTATTGTACCTGGTTAAAATAAATAAAAAGTTGCCTGTAAAATAAATATAAATCCTAAAATAGCTATAATATAATTATTATTTATATTGTAGCTATATTAGGGTTTATTTTACGGGGAAGTATTTAGCTTTAAATAGGAATAATTTATTTAATAAGAGTTAATTTATTTAGTTAGATTTAAATTATATTTAACTTAGGGGGTGTTAGTGTTAGGGTTAGACTTAGCTTTAGGGGTTAATCCATTTATTAGAATAGCGGTGAGATTCGGTCGGCAGATTAGGGTTTAATAATTGAAGTTAGGTGTCGGCGATGTTAGGGAGGGCAGATTAGGGGTTAATACTATTTATTATAGGGTTATTGAGGCGGGAGTGAGGCGGATTAGGGGTTAATAACTTTATTATAGTAGCGGTGAGATCCGCTCGGCAGATTAGGGGTTAATAAGTGTAGGCAGGTGGAGGCGACGTTGTGGGGGGCAGGTTAGGGGTTAATAAATATAATATAGGGGTCGGCGGTGTTAGGGGCAGCAGATTAGGGGTACATAAGTATAACGTAGGTGGCGGTCGGCCGATCAGGGGTTAAAAAAGTTTAATCGAGTGGCAGCGATGTGGGGGGACCTGGGTTTAGGGGTACATAGGTAGTTTATGGGTGTTAGTGTACTTTAGAGCACAGTAGTTAAGAGCTTTATAAACTGGCGTTAGCCCAGAAAGCTCTTAACTACTGACTTTTTTCTGTGGCTGGAGTTTTGTCGTTAGATTTCTAACGCTCACTTCAGACACGACTCTAAATACCGGAGTTAGAAAGATCCCATTGAAAAGATAGGATACACAATTGACGTAAGGGGATCTGCGGTATGGAAAAGTTGCAGCTGGAAAGTGAGCGTTAGACCCTTTCCTGACTGACTCCAAATACCGGCGGTAGCCTAAAACCAGCGTTAGGAGCCTCTAACGCTGGTTTTCACGGCTACCGCCAAACTCTAAATCTAGGCCTCAGTTTAGCTCTGTTGAAAAGGTAGTTGGAAAGCCCACTGCAAGTGGGAAATATCAGACACTCCCCCCCCCCCTCTTTTGCATATGAAAACAAAAAAAAGGACAAAGGCGCCACATGTGTAGAACAGTCAAATACCAAATAATCCAGTTATGGAAAGATACAGGGTACTCACAAGAGAGATGACACTCATTTGTGCCGATAGAGGCAGGCTGGTATTCAACAGCAGACCAGCTGGCTAATACAGGACAGTCCTCACCACGACCAAATATCGTCCAATGCGGCTGTATCACTGGAACTGTAGCTGTGGAAGAATGTGGAGAGAAGGGCAGTCTAGCCCCTGGGAAGCTGAAAGGGAGTCTTTAACACACTGTCCACTAGGCATATATATTAAAACATATATGTATTTATTAAAAAGGATAAAAATACCAAAGGTATATAACAAATATTTCAGCTGGGTGTATAAAGAATCTCCCCAGTTAGATACAAAGAGTAAAAATTTGACGCGTTTCTTGGGGGGCTCCCCGTTTCCTCAGGCTTGAGAAACCTAACCTGCCTTACACTAACACCTAACCTTACACTACAATTAAATACATTACCTAAATAAAATTACCTAAATTACAAAAAAAACCCACTAAATTACACAAAATAAAAAAAGACATTATCAGATATTTAAACTAATTATACATAATCTAATAGCCCTATCAAAATAAAAAAAGCCCCCCCAAAATAAAAAAAAAACCCTAGCCTAAACTAAACTACCAATAGCCCTTAAAAGGGCCTTATTTAGCTCTTTTTCAAGTGCCCAAACCCTAATCTAAAATTAAAACCCACCCAATAAACCCTTATAAAAACCTAACACTAACCCCGAAGATCCACTTACAGTTTTGAAGAGCCGACATCCATCTTCAACGAAGCCGGGAGAAGTCCTCAGCGAATCTAAGGGACGCCATCTTGGATGAAGATAGAAGATGCCGTCTGGATGAAGACTTCTGCCAGTCTGGAGGACCATTTCTCCCGGCTTGGATGAAGACTTCTCCCGGCTTCGTTGAGGACTTCTTGTTGCTTCGCTGAGGACTTCTCCCGGCTTCGTTGATGATGGATGTCGGCTCTTCAAAACTGTAAGTGGATCTTCAGGGGTTAGTGTTAGGTTTTTTTAAGGGTTTATTGGGTGGGTTTTAGTTTTAGGTCAGGGCTTTGGGCTGCAATAGAGCTAAATGCCCTTTTAAGGACAATGCCCGAAGAGACGGAGAGAGCTGGCTCCAACAAGAGACATAGAAAGTAAAAACACACAGCTCAGCTGCTCTCTTAGAGACTGAGAAACTCCCGGTACACACATAATATAAATATCCTGCTGACACTGAGTAAGAGCAAGAGTGTGGGAACATTATAACCGCAAGGTACAAATTATAACACAGGATCTGATCGCTACGATAACCTTAAGACCAATCTGATCACTGCATCATACTATATTGCCTTTGAATAACAGCAGCAATCAATTCTTGAACAAACTCCTATAAAGTAACATCGTACTATCTGACAAACAAAAGAGATTAATAATTAGAGTTGGGAGAGGGAAAGTCTCTGTGTGCTGCTGTGGCGGTTTGACCTATACTGAAAAAAGAAAACAAACGCTGCAGGTGATCCACAATCTAACTGATTCCCAAACAACAGTGTGTTATACAATATAGACAGACTACCCTACTGCATTACAGGCTGATATTTGCGTAGCCCAGGTGATCTGGACCCCAGTTGATAACCGGGATATATTACAATATAGGTTCCGGCTAGTGAAGGGGGAATCCCCAAATCCTTACTCTCTAACCTCTGCAGTGACTTTATACACCTTAACACTCTAACCACAAGACAGAGGCATACATTCAACTGCCACTACAAAAGAATCCTCAAAGTAACGTTCTACAAGCACATTAGAAACACCTTATCCACTCTTTATCCACATTCTAACGTCTGCTCCTATCATTAAGTGGACACTTAACAGCTCCCCCCAACAATCACCTATAGCATAGCGGCAGTACTATAGGAGGACCTCCTGTCACCTTCCTCTCCTCCCCCCTTTCCTGCCAGCCCAAAGTGGTGGCAGGTCATACCCCTTGAACCTTTTCCCGAGATCATCCTGTGAGGATAAATACCCTGAGGAGAGGGAGATCACTAATTCATAATATTCTACAACTAACCTTGAAGTCACCCTACAACTGAGAAAAGTAACCTACAGCAGACACATCGGGCGCTGAAACACATACTTCTCAGCACTCCCCAGAGTCCGACTACACTTAAACTACCTCCTGATATACTCCTGGGATAATATAACATAGGAGAACAAGAGGAATAAAATGTAAACTACATCCTAAGAAAGGAAAATTTCTAATGGGGGAACCGAAGGAGATCTAAAATAATAAACATAACACTGATATGAGTCATACCATGTTTTAAAGATTGATAAACTTACCTCTTGTTATCCTAAATGATCTGCCTCCTCGAGACAAACAATTAAAACTGAATCTGGGTTTCCACAATCAAAATACAAGTACATACACTGCAAGGCTTTTGATCTGGCAAAAAACAGCTACTCCAGAAGATAGCAGATTCATCCCTAGCAGTAAACAATACCACTCTCTTGGCTATATCTGTGATACGTCAAGATGTCCACTAAAAGACTCACAAAGGGAGACAAAACAACCAAAACAACAGCTGTGTCCACATTCTTCAAACCATCTCAGACAGCTAAACACTTGACAGACACAGAAGCAGAGGAGGAGCTGGACGCTGACCATCAACAATCACCACAAGACAAAAGTCCTTTGACAAAAGCTGACCTCAGAAATTTAGTATCTAAACAGGACATTGCAGAGAATTTTGACAGGCTATGGGAGAAAATTGACACTATTCACTCATCTGTGACCAGCAGCCTATCCGAAATCAAATCTGACCTACAAGAGATGGGCAATAGAATTGAAACACTTGAAGATCAAAAAGACTCCATGGTGGAACAAATGGACGAAATGTCCCAAACCATGTCCTCACAACAACAATTATTGGAGGAATTCCAGGATAAAATGGAAGATCTGGAGAACAGGAGTAGGAGGAATAACATTCGACTTAAAGGAGTTCCTGAGGAGGTGGGCCCCACAGAACTCCCACGCTATCTTGCCCAACTCTTCTCCCAAATCACAAATTCCCCAGCTGACTATGTTTTCCACTTAGAAAGAGCACACAGGGCACTAAAAGCCAAACCCAAACCAGGCCTGCCCCCAAGAGACATAATAATTAAACTAACTTTCTTCCCAGACAAAGAAAAAATCCTACAAGCCGCAAGGAAAAATCCAACTTATAAACACCAGGGCAACATCATACAATTTTACCAAGACCTCAGTGTCAGAACACTGCAAAGAAGGGGATCCCTGCGCCCTCTTACCACTATGCTCAGAAAACACCAGATACCATATAGATGGGGGTTCCCGTTTGCCCTACACATTATTAAAGACTCCAAAACAGTCACACTAAAAGACCCTGAGGATATTCCTGAGATCTGCAACATCCTATCACTGGAGACACCCAGTATCCCAAGCACAACACCAAATCAAGAGAAAAACAAAGGCCAAGACAAACACCCAGATTCTCTAAAATGGCAGAATATCAATTATAAAAAACAAAAAATAAAGGAAACAAGGGGGAAAATCTCCTAGATGGTATCCTGTTTGTGGCATGGATACAGGAACTCAAACTATACTACTTTAGGAGTCTGAGAGTCGGAAAGATGGACTGAGAGAAAAATATCCAGAGATAGCCTTCGTTCACCTTGAAAGCATCTGCAACTACAAATCTTTGGACCTATCCCACTTGTCACTCAGAGACTCCTGTTAAGTTTCACCACTAGAAAAGTTATCAGTTGTTATGGAAATTTAATTTCCCCCAGGACAAATTAGTATCATACTAGTTTATGTTTACTTTTAGAATGCATAATAGTTTTACTCCTAGGAACCCTTCTGTTGAGGATTCCACAGCACTGTTTGCTATGTTATTAACATTGTTTTTCTTTCCTAGCTTCCCTCCCATCCCCAGTGACGACACAACACTTCCTATCAATTACATTTCAGATCGACTACAACCGGTAATGTCAGGTTTACAACCCGAAGATCCTCAGGTAATAAAAATCTCACTACACCAACCCAAAACAAACACACTGACATGATCCCCAAAATAAAACTAATATCCCATAATGTTAGGGGACTAAATACTAATATAAAAAGACGGATGGCGATGACACAGTACACATCTTTACATGCCAACATTCTATTTCTCCAGGAGACCCATCTACTTAAAGATAATATCCCAAAGTATTGGGCAAAAAATTTTAATACCCATTTTCACTCAACCACCACATCTAAAAAGCGGGGCACATCCATCCTCATTCATTCTTCACTCAATTTCAAACAGGAAGACACTATCGCAGATACTGAAGGGAGGTACATAATAGTGAAAGGTAGAATTTCAGATACCGAAATTACCCTATGCAATGTTTATGCTCCAAATGAGAATCAGCACAGCTTCTTCCAACAAATTTCAAACTTACTAACACAATGGTCCCACACCAAAATATTTATAGCAGGAGATTTTAACATCACCATGAGACCTATTAACCCGACCGAATCCAGACCCCTAACCAACAAACAAAACAGACATAATCGCATTGTCAAATCAATCCAGGAACACCTACTACCTCATTCCCTCATAGAAACTTGGACAACACTATATGGCTCGACCAACGACACTACATTTTACTCCGCTGCACATAAATCCTACATCAGATTAGATTACATTTATGTAAGTCAGATATTACAACCTTTATTACACAACTCCCAGATACACACTTGCGTATGGTCGGACCACTCGATCCTCACTCTTCAGGTAGAGGGTTTGTGTGACCCAAACAGAAGTAAAACTTGGACCTTTGACAAATCATATGTTAGAGACCCCCAAACACATGACAAAGTACTGAGATTACTAACTGAATACTGGCATATAAATATAGATACTGCAACTAATCCAGGGATCACGTGGGCGGCTCATAAAGCAGTCCTAAGGGGGATACTTATTAAGGAAAAAGCGCAGCAGATTAGAAAATATAGACAACAACTAGAACAGTTCTACTCAGAAATTGAGGAATTGGAAAAACGACATAAGTTCAATAAGACAAAAGCCAATGCAAATGCTCTCCACCTAAAAAAAACAGCATTAGCTACACTGCTTCATTCACAAGCCACCAGAACAATACAACGCCAACAATCACAATATTTTATATTTGCTAATAAGCCTGACAGATTCATGGCACATAAAATCCGAGAACGATGTAGAGCCTCAGTAATCTCTGCGATTGAAACACCTCATAACACAGTAACCTCACACCCACAAGAAATTGTAGACACCTTCGCAACATATTACGGTGCCCTATATGATGGGGAAAAAGTCCTACACAACAAAGACACTGAAAAACTTACCTCATCCTTCTTCAACCACGACCTATTACAGACTATATCTAAGGAACAGTTAGAATCCCTGAATTCCCCCATATCCACAGTAGAAGTACTAGGGGCTATCAAAGATCTCAAACCGGGAAAAGCGGCGGGCCCAGATGGCTTCCCAGGCGACTATTATAAATTGTTCAAAATAACACTGATTCCACACCTTGTCAAACTATGTAATCATCTCATGGAAGGGGGGGCCATCCCACCTGAGCTCCTGGCAGCAAAAATAGTTGTAATTCCCAAACCAGGGAGAGATCATAAGAAATGCCAAAATTATCGCCCAATATCCCTGATTAACCAAGATCTTAAAATATTTACAAAGATATTGGCAAACAGATTAAAACATATTATACCACACCTAGTCCACCCAGATCATATAATAAAATCCAATATACATATACTATGTATGAGCTGGCATCTCACACCCTAGACAATAGAGAAACTTTCCTAGCGATATGGTATTACTGGATAGCTAAATAAATAAAAAAGTGAAACACAAAAATAACGAGTGATTTTACCTACTGCGAAATCACTCCCTAATTATCACATCAGGTTGTGTCGTCACTCCCCTCCCCCCCCCCCATCCCCCCTTCCCCCTTTTTTTTTCTCTCTTCTTTATATCCTATTTATATAATTTTACCTCCTAAGGAGGATATACCTCTTTAAAGTTAATTTATGTAGAGTTAATTCAGGTGACATCAGATACTGTGAAATTGCTATCGTAACTCAATAACAGGTGAATATGGAAGTTAAATTAGATATTTGCTCTACCCCTTGAGAGAGGGTCCCTAACACCATGGAAGATACTCAAATCATCATGTGAAAAAGATGACCTATGAATATTACCACCTATCTTTCATTCCAGAAACCAAAAGGACATTCAAATTTCATTGGGAATGAGTAGAGCACTGTAAACCTTACCACATTAGCTATATTGTTTGCTATATAAATGATGTTATACTGAATGTCTTCTTCCTAACCTTCATGTAGAGGGAATTACATGGAGGGGAAGGTATGTCTGTAATTGTTTTCAAAGTTTCAAAATAATGACAATAAAAAATATTTAAACATAAGGACAATGCCCATCCAAATGCCCTTTTCAGGGCAATGGGGAGCTTAGGTTTTTTTAGTTACGGTTTTATTTGGGGGTTTGGTTGTGTGGATGGTGGGTTTTACTGTTGGGGGTTGTTTGTATTTTTTTACAGGTAAAAGAGCTGATTTCTTTGGGGCAATGCCCCGCAAAAGGCATTTTTAAGGGCTATTGGTAGTTTAGTTTAGGTTAGGGTTTTTTTTTATTTGGGGGGGGGCTTTTTATTTTGATAGGGCTATTAGATTAGGTGTAATTAGTTTAAATATCTTGTCATTTGTTATTTATTTTGTGTAATTTAGTGGGGGTTTTTTGTACTTTAGCTAATTTAATTTAGGTAATTGTATTTAATTTAGTTAATTTATTTATTATAGTGTAGTGTTAGGTGTTAGTGTAACTTAGGTTAGGTTTTATTTTACAGGTCCTTTTGTATTTATTTTAGCTAGGTAGTTATTAAATAGTTAATAACTATTTAATAACTATTGTACCTAGTTAAAATAAATATAAACTTGCCTGTAAAATAAAAATAAACCCTAAGATAGCTACAATGTAACTATTAGTTATATTGTAGCTATTTTAGGGTTTATTTTACAGGTAAGTATTTAGTTTTAAATAGGAATTATTTAGTTATGAATAGTAAGTTTTATTTAGATTTATTTTAATTATATTTAAGTTAGGGGGTGTTAGGGTTGGGGTTAGACTTAGGTTTAGGGGTTAATAAATATAGTATAGTGGTGGCGACGTTGGGGGCGGCATATTAAGGGTTAATAAATGTAGGTAGGTGGCGGCGATGTTAGGGACAGCAGATTAGGGGTTAATAATATTTAACTAGTGTTTGCGAGGCGGGAGTGCGGCGGTTTAGGAGTTAATATGTTTATTATAGTGGCGGCGATGTCCGGAGCAGCAGATTATGGGTTAATAAGTGTAGGTAGGTTGCGGCAACATTGGGGGTGAGAGATTAGGGGTTAATAAATATAATGTAGGTGTCGGTGATGTTGGGGGCAGCAGATTAGGGGTTAATAAGTATAATGTAGGTGTCAGCGATGTCCGGAGCGGCAGACTAGGAGTTAATAAATATAATGTAGGTGTCGGCGATGTCGGGGATGGCAGATTAGGGGTTAATAAGTGTAAGATTAGGGGTGTTTAGACTCGGGGTTCATGTTAGGGTGTTAAGTGTAAACATAAATTCTGTTTCCCCATAGGAATCAATGGGGCTTCGTTACGGAGCTTTACGCTGCTTTTTTGCAGGTGTTAGGCTTTTTTTCAGCCGGCTCTCCCCATTGATGTCTATGGGGAAATCGTGCACGAGCACGTAAAACCAGCTCACCGCTGACTTAAGCAGCTATTGGAGTGTGGCATGGAGCTCAATTTTGCTCTACGATCACTTCTTGTCTTTTAACTCCGGGTTTTTAAAAACCTGTAATACCAGTGCTGTTTGTAAGTGAGCGGTGACAATAACGTGCAAGTTAGCACCGCACCCCTCTTACACCAAAACTCGTAATCTGGCCGATAGATTACGGTTTGGTTTACTACCCATTCCCCAGCTTTGCACAATCAACATGGTTATATTAACATACTTAAAACCTTTAAACCTCTAAATTTCTGTCTGTTTCTAAGTCCTTAAAGACAGCTCCGTGATCATATGCTTTTATATTTGCTTTTCACAACAGGGGAAGCTAGTTCATGTGAGCCATATAGATAACATTGTGCTGATGCCCGTGGATTCTAAAAACACAGCACTGATTGGCTTAAATGCAAGTCAATAGATAATACACTTAAAATCATGTGATCAGGGGGCTGTCAGAACATGCTTAGAAACAAGGTAATCACAGAGGTAAAAAGTGTATTAAAGGGACACTAAACCAAAAACAATTCTTTCATGATTCAAGTAGAGAATACAATTTTAAACAAAATTCCAATTTGCTTCTATTTTCTAATTTGCTTCATTCTTTAAATATGCTTTGGTGAAGAAATAGCAATGCATATGGTTTAGCCAATTACATGAGGCATCTATGTGCAGCAACCAATCAGCAGCTAGTAAGCCTATCTTTTTTTTTTTTTTAAATAATTTTTATTGAGGTTTATATTGATATGACATACAATCATGAGAAATATATCATCACATAATGAGCTTAACTATAACATAACATAAAATAGTTTTAATTTCCGAAGTAACAGTAGTCAGTGGTATATCATATTTAGAGTCCCAAATCAAAAGAAAACCTCATAATTTTTCTTTTTTTGTTTTGCAGCGCTTCTTCAGTAGTTAATTAAAATTAAAGCATAATATAAGCATGCACATCAAAAAATATAATGATAATGAGCCTTTAAAGAAAGACGAAAAAACCCAGCACACTTATTACGTATATGAAGCTTTTACAATTTTTGAGGGATGATGAATGAGAGATGATAAAGGATGAATTATAATACATGATAACAATGATCTGAGCTTTCAATCCCTCCTTCCAAGCATTGTCGCCATGCTTCCCAACACATACAGTGCATCATATTATTGTTGGCTGCAAACACCGCACATTCCATTGTTTCAAGATGTATCATAGTGGACCTGACCTGGCTCCATCTTGGGCCCTTAGATTGGAGCCAAGCCCTAGCAATGCTTAGTTTAACAGCCATGAAAATATATATATATACATAGAAATGTTAAATGTCTAGGCATCTTATTAGAGATTAAATGGAACAATGCTGCAGCTGGGCGGTTACTAAGCCTATCTTGATATTCTTTTCAGCAATATATATCAAGAGAATGGAGCAAAATAGATAATAGAAGAAAATTAGAAAGTTGTTTAAAATTGCGTGCTCTTTCTAAATCATGAAAGAAAAAATATGGGTTTCATGTCCCTTTAATATAACCAATTTTTTCTGTGGAAAACTGGGGAATGGGTAATAAAGGGATTATCTATCTTTTTAAACAATAAAAAAAAAATTGAATTGACTATCCCTTTAAACTCACCTGTATCAATTAACAGGTGCTGACAATATAGAAATCACACCGGCAACCAGCTAAAATGGTGAAAAATTGACTCAACCTTTCTGTTATGTGTCTCTGTGTGCCACACTGATCATGGAGAAGAGAAAGAGCAGCAACGAATTGTCTGAGGATTTGAGAACAAAAATTGTGGAAAAGCATGGACAATCTCAATGTTACAAGTTCATCTCCAGACATCTTAATGTTAATCTCCCTGGACGTAGATGAAAGAGAAAAATTGATAAAATATTGCAACTAAGGATTGTACGAATGGTGGATAAAGAACGTTGATCAACGGGGGGCGGAGCTAGCGAGCCGAGAATATGGCCGCATAAGATCGGAGCTCCGCAAGCAACTGGCCAAAACTATTACAGAGAACCAGCTAAGTAGCTATACAGTCACCCGATATTGACCGGAGGCATAAATGAGTGACCGGGGACACGACTGAGACCATTAGCAGCTGCGGCACACATGTTAACATCAGCTGGAGACCGGATGGCAGTGTAACCTGTAAGTGCACCACGACTCCCACACGAGGCCCAGACAACATAACACAGAGGGGTAACTGCCACCGATGCAAACATAAATACACAACTGGGTCACTAGATGCATCAGGAGGCGCTTGGAGACACCGGACCGCATAATCAGTAACGGCTGGACACCGGACATAGGCGCGAATTGTAAGTGCGCCATAACTTTTACTCTGGGTGTACAATCACACCACATAGAAGTAACGGCTGCAAGTGCACACATTATAACACTAAGAGACTATTAGAGAGATCAAGCAAAATTATAAAGAAAAGACTGATCAATCCGGACATTTGTAAACTAGGCAAAAAAAAAAAAAAAAAGGGAAATGTGTTAAACTGTCTATATAACTATTGAATTCAGGATATGTTTATATTAAGCTGTACTGTAGACAGCAGAAAAAGAAGATCAAGGCTGTTTAAATAGCACTTTATAGCTGAGGGCTCTCCAGCATAGGTGTATATAACAATTGCATCGGTCTTTTTGAATAATTAGCAAATATTTAAAGCTGAGATATCCCATTTTGACCCTGCATTACACAGTTCATTTTATACTAGGAACTTTAACATCATGGCTGCAAAAAAATCTGGGAAACTAGATAAAACAAGTAAGATGAATGCTTATTTCAAAACTCTTGGGACAGATAACCTGGAATCACCATCACCCATTCAAACTCCACTATCTAAAAACAGTGACCACACAGAAGACACATCAGTATCCATAACAAGAGCTGATCTTAAGCTATTGCCTTCTAAAGAGGACGTTTCACAGTTAATACAGCAAGTAAGTCAGCTCATAAAAGATGGCTTAGCAGAGGTAAAGTCTGATATTTCTCAGCTGGGACACAGAGTGGAACAATTAGCGGAAACTACTGAAAACTTATCCACAGACTCAGAACACCTGATTGAACAACTAAAAGCCCAATGATCTACCATCAGTTATCTACAAGATCACATTGAAGATCTTGATAATCGAGGTCGCCAACAGAACTTGAGGATTCGGGGTATTCCGGAGACTATTCTACAGGCACATTTGGTGCCATTTCTACAAAGATTTTTTCAACATCTTCTAAATGCCCCTGCAGACCAAGAAATACAATTGGACAGAGCACATAGGGCCCTTCGTCAATTACCAAAAGAGGGGGCATCTCCACGAGATGTAATCCTTAGATTTCACCAATTTGAAGATAAGGAAAAAGTGCTATCGGCCGCCAGAAAATTGAAACAGCCACAATTTGAGGACAGCAACCTGCAAGTATACCCAGACTTGTGCCCACAAACATTAATAAAAAGAAGAGAAGCTAGATATCTCACTCTGCATTTACAAGATCTGGGTATTAAATATAGATGGGGATTCCCCTTCTGCCTTCGAGTAGACAAAGGAAACCAAGTCTTTATTTATCGGGGACCTGATGACATCGAAGAATTCTGTACCAAGTTGGGCATAGCGCAGCCATCCTTACCGTCTCTAACCAGAGAAGAAAAAGATAACCCCTATAACCCCACTGGTCCCAGAGAACAGAGACAAGCATGGGTCAAGGTAACCAGAAAACGCCAAAGAGGATCAGGGGACAAGACTTCCCCCTCAGTTTCCAGCAGATCTGATACCTGAGACTTTTGCTCACATTTAGCCTGGAAAATAGAGAATTGTACAAATAGGCCATGGCCTGTTTTTGAAAGGTGACATTTGCAGTGCGCTAAAAGTCAGCTGAAAAAGCAGATTATAGTTTATACATTGGTTATGAAACGCATTAAGTATACTGAAAGTTTTAACACTTGTGTTGTTTTCTCTGTCTTCATATATTAACCTAATCTTATGTAAGTTGTTAATCATGTTACATACATGAACCCTACACTATAAGCAGTAGTCCACGGATCCCAAGCTACTGTACTCAGTAAGCTACTAGGGGCAACCCGCTCTCACATCTTCCGGGAGTGGTGGGTCACTAGATTGAATCACAAAGTTACATGTTTTTGTAGTTATTTATATGTTATTACTTACTTGTTTTTTTTATTTAGGTCGGTGCAAACTACTTATAACAGATTTGTCGTTCTATTGTCTACATATCTTTTATGTCACACAAAACATACTCTTTTCTGCAGGACGGAGGGCTCCCCTTGGGTAAGTCGTAAAACCACATTACTTTCTGTTATTGCCATGTACTCTAGCCAGAACTACTTGAGAATTCATTTCATATATTGCCACTTAAAACTTAAAAATGGAAGCCCGTAAGATTAAAATTTTGTCTCAAAATGTCAAGGGCTTAAATTCCCCAAATAAAAGGTCAGTAGCACTTAATTGGTTTAAACGACACAAAGGGGATATAATCTACATGCAAGAAACCCATTTTGACACAAATAAACAACCGAGATGTAGTTCAAGTATATTCCCCACAGGGTATTTTAGTTCAGCAACTTCAAAAACTAGGGGTGTAGGAATTTTAATACATAGAAAGGTCCCATTCCAACTCCTCCAGAAGGAAACAGATTTGGAAGGTAGATACATCATTTTGGTGGGGATTTTGTACAACAGACCGGTGACGCTAGCTAATATCTATTGCCCAAATAAGAATCAGATTCCCTTTCTGAGAAAAGTAGTAAACAGAATAATACACATAAAAAAAGGTACGGTTTTACTGAGGGGGGGGGGGGGATTTTAATATGTTACTGGACTCTCAACTAGATAGCTCACATAGAAGAGGATCAAAAAAAAGACTCTATCAAATTAGACAAATGTCTTTGGGACTTAACTCTTTTAGATGCATGGCGCACGTTAAATCCTGGATATCGACAATACACCTTTTTTTCTCACCCAAGACGGGTATACTCGAGAATAGATTATTTATTGATAGATCAGAATAGCCTACCAATGGTCTCTGTTTCTGAGATTATCCCGAATGCTTGGTCGGACCACTCCATGGTAACCTTGGACTTGGTTTGGCCGTCTGTACCCATGATACCCTATCTGTGGCGCCTTGATGAGTCTTTACTTCATAAACCTGAGATAGCCAAAAAAATTTCAACAGCAATAGAAGAGTATTTCACACATAATACAAGAGAACAACATAACTCCACAGTCTTGTGGGATGCCCACAAGGCGGTAATAAGAGGGGAATTCATTAAAATACAAGCTTCTCTTAAAAGATCATATCAGCAGAAATATAGAACCCTCTTAAATAAACTAAAAGACATTGATAAATTACATCAAATGAACCCCACAGACATAACTATCTTAAATAAGAGACAGGAAGCAAGACTAGCCTTGCGGAACCTCCTACAAGAGGAAGCACATAAAAGAGCATTATACCTTAATAAGGTATATTTCACAGAAAGCAATAAATCTGGAACCTGCCTGGCTAGGACGTTAAAATAAAGATCACTTAACCAGCACATAAGGGAAATAGCTACCTCTGAAATACAACTCTCATGAAATAGCAAGACAATAGCAGAGACATTTAGAAAATATTATGAGGGGTTGTATAACATTTCCACAGACCAACATTCAGAAGGGGATGCACTTATGGAACAATACATTACCCAAGCGGGACTTCCTACACTAGATTCAGATAAAAAAGCAGAACTCGATGCGCCCATATCTAATAAGGAAGTAATAGCAGCGATTGACTTCCTGCCCACAGGTAAAAGTCCTGGCCCTGACGGGTTTAGTAATAAATATTATAAAATGTTTAAAACCATCTTGACGAAGAGGAGGTCTTTTCTAAAGAATTTTTGTTATCCCATATCACAGTCATCCCTAAACCAAAGATACGACTCTAACTAGTAATTATAGGCCCATTTCCCTACTAAATTCAGACTTAAAGATATACTCTAAAATATTATCATCTAGAATAAATAAAATCCTCCCTGAAATAATACATGTAGACCAAGCGAGATTTGTCCCTAACAGAGAAGCTCGAGATAATACGGTTAGGGTTATCCAATTAATAGATTATGCAAAGTTGAAAAATATACCATCAATTTTAATTTCTACAGATGCTGAAAAAGCGTTTGATAGGCTGAATTGGAAGTTTTTAGTAAAAGTACTGCGAGATATAGGGTTTGGAGATAAAATGATTAATAGAATTACTAGTTTATATGCTGACCCCTCAGCTATTGTAAAAGTAAATGGAGTCTTGTCCTCCCCACTCCCCATTCGAAACGGAACTCAACAGGGTTGCCCCCTGTCCCCCACCTTGTTTATCATTACAATGCAAGTCTTAGCTGCCCACATTAGAAATAATAATTATATTAAAGGTATAAAAATAGAGCAAAACGAATATAAACTAAATATGTATGCTGATGATGTGTTAATATCTTTAGCGTCTCCTGTTGTCTCCCTACCTCACCTATTAAGTGAATTCGAGAGATATGGAACCTACTCAAATTTTTCAATAAATGACCAAAAATCAGAGATTCTTAATTTAACCTTACCTCCACAAGAGTTTAAAGACTTAGGGCAGATTTGTGCATATAAAAGACAAATGGAAGCGATTAAATACCTGGGAATTGAGATCTCTGCTCAACCCGCAAAACTTTTTGACCTAAACTACACGAAACTCTTGAAAAACATTGATTCGGATTTACTTAAATAGGCCAAAAACAAAACGTCTTGGTGGGGTAAAATCCAAACAATCAAAATGAACATTCTTCCCAGAATAATCTATGTTTTTCAAGCGGCACCAATATATTTATCACCAATATTCCTCAAAAAATTACAAAATAGTATAAATTCTTTTATATGGGGCACAATTAAACCCAGAATAGCAAAAACAACTATTTATCGCTCCCTAGATGAAGGGGGACTCGGGGTCCCTAATGTAACATTGTATTATCAAGCAGTCACCTTGCAACGAGTCATAGAATGGCATACAGGGGCTAGCTCAAAAGCGTGGGTGTCATTGGAATCACAGATACTTAGGGCGCCGCAGGTAGGGGCCCTGTGTTGGATTGCCGAAAAACACAGACCACAAATAATACAGAAAATTACATTGCTGAGGCAGGTGTTTCAGAACTGGGATAAAATACTAGGGAGTTATAAAGGCCTATCGTCCATAAAATCCCCCTTATCCCCGGTATTTGCGAATGCAGAATTCAAAAAGGGATTAGATGTAGGAGATAAAGGAGAAAAGGTGAGATCGGTTATTCAATTCCTTTTTGTGCGTTGGTACATAACAATAAACTAAAACCACGGGAGGATTTAAGAGATATTGCAGGGGGTATATACACAAACTGGTTGAAATATGTGCAACTAACACATTTAGTACATACCTCTCCATTCAAAAATGACCTTCTTCGAAAGCCCTAAGACTTTGAGAAAATATGTTTAAATGCAACACCATTCAAAGGTACATTATCAAAGGCTAGGAAGTTATTAAGTAACTTAAAGAATATATCTCTACCCTCTTATGTAAATAGATGGCACCAGGAATTGACTGAACAATTTGACGATAGGCAATGGAAACAAATATTTTACCGTACACATAAAGTCTCTGGGTCGGCTAGCATGTTGGAACTTAATTTTAAAATTCTTACAAGATGGTACTTGACTCCACAGAGACTGAAATATATCTACCCAAGGTCTCTGGGGGAATGTTGGCATGGCTGTGGAGAGGTGGGAAATATGACGCATTTTGGTGGAATTGTAAAGAACTTCATACATTGTGGACAGAGGTTGAAAAATTAGGAAAATTTCTATTCAGCACAAATTTCATTTTACAGGCTCCCCACGTCCTATTCAACCAGAGACCTGGTAAGTTTTGTAAGATAAGACAAGCTGTCTTTCAGATAGCATTAAATAGTGCCAAGTCTATAATAGCTAGACAGTGGAAGCTAAATACGCAACCCACAAGACAAATGTGGATAAATAGAACATATGAGTTACTTTTCCTAGAAAAGTACGGATTCTATAAAAAACAAAAACTTGAATTTTTTCACAATATACAATTTTACTGGGACCAATACAAATCTTCTGAATCACCTCCCCCCCACGTCATAAATGACTGACCATCCCTTCAACCATCTGAACTTTTGAACACTCAAACCTAAGTATATATTTGCTCTTTGTTTAGTTGTGATATGAGGCTAACTATTCAGTAATAACCTAGAAGAGAGAATCTAGATGACAGTAGAATCTGAAGCACCGACCGAAAAGTTTGATATGTTATGTTATTTTTTTTTTGTTTATTTTGTATAAGGTTTTGTTTTGTTGGTATTGATTCATCATCACTGGAAATGAGATCGATGTTGGTAGATTGAGTCGAAGAATGTACAAAACCATAGAAACTGTATTGATATCTTATTACTTGCATTCTTGTAATTTGAAAAACTCAATAAAACATTAATAAATAAAAAAAAAAGAACGTTGATCAACTTCCAGACAAATTCAAGCTGACCTTCAGGCACAGGGTACAAATCTGTCCGCTCGCACTATACATCACCATTTGAATGAAAAGGGACGCTATGGTAGGAGACCCATGAGGCCCCCCACTGCTGACACAGAAACATAAAAAAAGACAGATTGGAGTTTGCCAAAACTGAGGAAGCCAAAATCCTTTTGGGAGAATGTGCTGTGGACAGACTAAACAAAAGTACAGCTTTTTAGTAAAGCCCATCATTCTACTGTTTTAAGAAAAATAAATGGGGCTTTTAAAGAAAAGAATACAGTCCCTACAGTCAAACATTGTGGAGGTTCACTGATGTTTTGGGGTTGCTTTGCTTCTTCAGGCACTGGATGTCTTGACTGTGTGCATGGCATTATGAAATCTAGAGACTACCAAAGAATTGTGTGGTGCAACGTAGGTCCCAGTGTCAGAAAGTTGGCTCTCCATCAGAGGTTATGGGTCTTACAGCAGGACAATGACCCAATGCACACTTCAATAAGCACCCAGAAATGGTTTAAGACAAAGCGCTGGAGAGTACTGAACTGGCCATCAATAAGTCCAGATCTCAATCCCATAGAGCACCTGTGGTGAAATCTCAAAACAGCAACCCTTCCAATCTGAGAGACCTGGAGCAGTTGGCGAAAGAAGAGTGGTCCAAAATTCCAGTAGAGAGGTGTTAGAAACTCATTGATGGTTACAGGAAGCGATGGATTTCAGTTATTTTGTCCAAGGGGTGTGCTACCTAATATTAAATTGAGAGTCATACCAATACAAATGAAAGAAATAAACATAAGAATGTCTAAACATTTGTAATATTTGGGCGAAGTGGTGCATTATCTGACAGAAATGCAGGGGTGCCAATATTTTTGGCCATGACTGTATATATATATATATATATATATATATATATATATATATATATATATATATATGTATGTGTGTGTGTGTAATGTTTTTTTGCACAAATAATATATAAATATGTATTTAAGAATAAATAGAACATATTCTGGTATGTTGGGTTAGCGCACTTCAGAATATGCGATTGGATTTGCTCACGAGTAGGGTGTTTTTTTCCCACTTTTTTGCTCCATTGACTTCTATGGAGGAATAAGTTATTGTGCATGATAACTGGCTTCTTACATGAGTCTGGTCAGCGCTAATTCAAAAACAGTTTACTTTCAACTTGTAATATGAGCGCTTCCCGATGCACGCAAAAAACATAAATTATGCTTACCTTATAATTTCATTTCCATCTGTGGGAGGAGAGTCCACTGCTTCATTCATTACTTGTGGGAATTAAGAACCCTGCTACCAGGAGGAGGCAAAGACACCCCAGCCAAAGGCTTAAATACCTCCCACATTCCCCTCATCCCCCAGTCATTCTGCCAAGGGAACAACAACAGTAGGAGAAATATCAGGGTATAAATGGTGCCAGAAGATTAATAATAAATTTAGGTCCACCCACCGGAGAAACGGGCGGGTGCAGTGGACTCTCCACCCACAGATGGAAATGAAATTATCAGGTAAGCATAATTTATGTTTTCCATCTTAATAGGAGAGTCCACTGCTTCATTCATTACTTGTGGGAACAAATACCCAAGCTCTAGAGGACACTGAATAAAAAAAAACGGGAGGTAAAAGGAGGCAGACCCTATACTGAGGGCTCTACAGCCTGCAGAACCTTTCTCCCAAAAACTGCTTCCGCCAAAGCAAAAACATAAAACACGACAGTCAGCAGGCATTTATAGGCTCCATAACTATACAAATCCTGTGGCACCTGATACTTCCCTTACACACAGGAGAGTTTCTACACCTATGTGAACACTTGCAAGCTTTAAAATTTGAACTGCTATCATCAGCTAAGTGCACCCTTTTCAAACTAGTGACACAAGATCTCTGTGACAATGGGGGCCATTTCTTATAGGCCGCAGAATTACAGGACTTGTTAATACGCACCTGTGCACAGGCAACAAACATCTACCTACACATTGGAAGCGGATCCTTTCTTTGCTATATGTTACCCTCAGAGGGGGAAAAGAGTATGGAATATATAGCCCTGTAGCGAACTGAACATCTTGATCAATTGTGCTCAGCTATTACCTTTGAACTAATTGTAGCACTGTTCACTAAATGCAGCTGCATCTAATTCACATACAGAACATACTACTAGGTGCCCCTACATTAGTAACTGTGCCCTCCTGTAAAGGGGTAATTTAATCATTAGCCACGCAGTCAAGCTTTTGCTAACAATTTTATCTTACTTCTGAAAAGGGCTTACCTACTATTTCACGAACTGAGCTCTGAGTCTGCCTGTTGTGCACCCTTCTCCCCCCTTTCCTGCTGTCCATAGTGGCAGTGGGACATACCCCCGAGCCTTTTCCCATGAACGCCCTGTGAGGGTAATGTCCCCGAGGAGTGGTGCATAAACAAACCCATATTATTATACCAGGAGAAGAAAAATTCCTCTTTTTCTCAGTTGTGAGGGCCTCTGCCCCAGAATGAGAGGCTAAGACAATAAATTGGGAGGCAGCAATCCACCCCAATTCGTTCATGCGATAAGAAGCTACGTTATAAGGATTCTTTGTGGTTCATTGCTGGTGGCTCAGGAGGTCACGGTGTGTGAAAATGTCACACTCAAACAGAAAGAAAAACAACAACAAGCATAATGAAGGCCCTAAAAGGACTGTTGCAGACCATTTTCATAGTAAGGTTTTATTGGAGAGAGAACTTTCAGATGATGATTCTAGAGACTCCCCATCTGACCAAAGAGAAGAGGGAATGCTCTCCCTAGGTAAAAATGTGACCTGCAGTTCAGAAGATACCTCTCTCAAGGCTCTCATAAACTCCCTCTCTGCCAAAATGGACTCACATCACTCCTCTCTAAAGCAGGAAATTAGAACTTCAGTTGCTGAACTTAAAAGAGAAATCTCTACACTTGGTGAAAGGACTGATAATTTAGAACGCAAGCACGAAGACCTGATGACAGATCACTCTAATCTCCTCTCGTATTCCCAAACTCTTGCAGAATTGATTTCGGACCTGGAAGTGAAATTAGCCGACCTTGAAGATAGGTCGAGGCGCAACAATGTGCGCCTCCAGGGAATACCTGAAAGTGTAACATCTGCTGACCTACCCACATACATCTCTGAACTATTTGGCATACTACTAAATAATCCTCAAGATCCTGAGGCCAAGGTCGACAGAGCTCACAGAGCAATTAGACCCAGGAACTCCAACCAGGCCATGCCCAGGGATGTCACTGTCAGACTCCACTTTTACACCTCTAAAGAGAAACTCTTAAAGGCAGCCTTTTCTAATAAAGACTTACCAGATCCCTACAAAGAAGTGCTATTCTTTCCAGACCTGTCAACCCATACATTGACGAAGAAAAGATCCTTCCAACCTATAACCCAGTGTCTTCGTAAACATTCAATTAAATATAGATGGGGGTTTCCCGTGAAATTATTTTTTCAGCACGAGGACCTATCGTATACTGTATCTAATCTACAACAGGGTATGGAACTATTAAATACATTGAAATTACTACAGATTGCCTCTGGAGAGTCCACTGCGCAACGAGATTCTACACCTTCCCAAAGAGAGACCTCTGCTCAAGATCTCTCACAACCGAACTCTTCTTCTCTTAGGATAGCTGCCTCTGAATGGACCCCAAAATCAAGGCGGTTGTCTCCTACTTCCAAGAGACGCAACACCAATCAGCAAGACCTATAAACAGCCAAAGATGTACATCTGAACCATGCCTTCCTCTGAGTAATGGACGCGGATCTGCGTCCTCGACTGGTGGTGAAATCTACCACCTGCATCATATATCCTTTTTCAGTACTTTTACCTTAAGCTGCATTCTTTTCTCCCTGTAGGTTGATCATCGATAGATGGACTGTTTCACTATAATATGTTAACTTGCAGTTGTTTTGGTATAATATGTAAGCTCGTGCAAACGTTATGTGCACTTATACTAACTCTGTCAGTCCCAGTCTAACCCTTGTTGCATGCCTATTTGTTTATATTTTGCATAAGTATAATTATGGTATATGTCCTATAGTTAGGTGGGCTATCCTCATTCCTCAATATGTAATATTAATAACTACACGATAACTCGTGAGTGCCCTGATTTGCCTTAGAAGTTAGAGGGTAAACTATAATTTACACACAACTCAATAGTTTATTCCCCTTTCCCTCATCTAGGCTCCCTTGAACTCTCCCAGTTCCTTAGGCTTAACTGACATAGGCTCATTTGATATGTAATCCCCAGTCTAACCTAATTTGCAGATGACTAGATGAGAATGGTCCCTCTTCTCTACTAAACTATCTCATCCCATCCATACATGCTTCGGGTAGACTAATGGACTAAGAAAGCATTTAAGAGATACTGCTCATTTGCTAGATAATATTAGATGTTCTTGATAATTAGGTCATGCTCCTCTGGTTCTTTTGTTAATTGGAAACTTGGGATGGCTTTATGTTAACCCACGGATTTAATTTAGACGTTAAGTCCTGTCATAAGCTTTTTTACTGAGTGACTCAGATACACATCACTTTGCGGGAGCACTTCTACTGCATAGAAATACCTAGATACTTTACCCCACCTGGAGAAACATATATTAACATGCAATATACTTGTATTTTAACGCCCCAATGTTCTTTTCTTTTTTTGACTAAAGATGTCAGGTTCTTCCCAGGTTCAAGAGATAAGTGACCCTCAACTATAAGTAACCTGCAATTTCCTAAAAGTTTAATATGTTGGCAATATAAAGCAGACAAAAACTTTAGTGGATCAGTGACACTTAGATATGTGTAGATATATGCAAACTGTCTCACATGAGTGTGTGCCCGCCAATAGTCATTTGCTCCCTGTATGTGCCCAGAATGTAGAGATGTTGTAGTGATATATCAGAAGGTGAGGTAACTCAGGGGGACGCTCCTAGATTGCACTTTATCAAAATGTTATGCAACTGCTCTCTGTTTTGTCAGTTTTTTTATGCTAGTTTTGCAGCTGTTCATTACCTAGCAGCTTTTTTGTGGTTTACTAATGTTTATTGTTACTGAATTGGGGATAATCCTGTCTCCCAGTTATTTATGTTTTTAACTGTTATTAAGTTATTTTTTGTTTGTTGCCTATTTGATAAATAATATCCTTTTGGTCCTATGCCCCTCTCTCATTTTGTGTAACCATTGGCATGGTCTTATCTAACTCTCTCTCTAGCTATTACATATAAAAAAAGAGCTGTCCGCCCCCCCCTCAGACGGCTGCAATCATGCAATTATTAGTTTACATTTTCTATGTTTGTAGCTATTAATCCCCTCTAAATTTAAAGCGGTGCTTACCCGCTGACTATCCCCCCTCCCCTACTTTTACCTTTACGACTCCAACATTAAGACTTCATATTGTGAACTATAAACATTCAGTCTCTCTAAATCTTCACGGCCTATCAGATTTAGCTCTCCCTCTAGATGGGAAAGGAAAAGGGAATAAGAAAAAGTGAGTAAGACAAGTAGAGGAAAAAAAGTGAAAATAACCTGCTAATTTGTATTTTAAGTTTGCTCTCTCCTACCCTCTTTACTCTCTTGCTTTTCTAACCCAGACTTCATTCCCTACTCTCTCCCCTCCCCTCCCTTTTTTTTTTCCCTTTCCATTCCCTTCCGTTCCTTCCTCCCCCAAAAGAACAGAAAAAAGAGAAAGAGGAAAAAAAGGGGAAAGGGACAGGAAGAAAAGAAAAAGGGGGGAAAAGGTGAAAAAGAGAAGGAAGGGTAAGAGGGAAAAAAAGAGAAAAAAAATGGATCTACGTGTAATTACGCATAATGTGCAGGGTCTCAACTCTCCAACCAAGCGGAGCCTCCTCTCCTCTAATTTGAGGCGCTCCGGAGTTAATGTTGCCTTCTTGCAGGAGACCCATTGGGTCAAGACCACTAATATTCCGTTCTCATTCAAACACTTCTCAACTAAATTAGAGGCCTCGCACTCTAGCAAATCGAGAGGTGTTGCTATCCTTTTTAAAGACAACCTGAAAGTTGATGTTTTTCATGTCGAAGCTGATACAGAAGCCAGATTTCTCATAGTCGTATGCAACATCAATGAACGTAAATACACTTTAGCAAATTTATACGCCCCAAATACCAAACAGTTGCCCTTTTTAAAACATTTACTCAAACTAATAGCCTCAATTAAACAGGGTACCCTAATTGTTGGGGGGGACTTTAACCTCATTTGGGACCCCCTTGTTGATAGAAAAGGAACTGCTAAAACTCGTTCAGATCGCTCCACCAGCTCCCTGGCTAGCGCGTTTAGACTCTTGATGTCTCAATTTAGTCTATACGATGTCTGGAGAGCAATGCACACCTCAGATAGTGATTTTACATTCTACTCAAATGCCCATAAAATGTTCTCGAGAATTGATTACATCTTTGTAGAGGCCGATATGCTAAATGAGGCTTATAGCTCCAAAATAGAGCTAGTCTCTTGGTCTGATCATGATCCTTTGATTGTTACTTTCTCCCCACCACTTCTTTCCACCTGTAAAAAATGGAGATATAACGATTGGATTTTGGCGAATCCCAATACCTTCCAAGAAGCTAAAGCTGATTTGCAAGCATTTATTCAGATTAATGATAAAGAACATACCGATGTGCAATTTATCTGGGCTGCCCTGAAAGCATATTTCAGAGGTTTCCTGATCAACAAAACAACCCAAGTTAAACGTTCTCAAGGCAAATCACTTGCTGAACTCACTTGTGAATTTAGATGACACACCTCCCTCATGAAGTCCAACCCTACTCTACAGGGGGCTAAAAACTTGGAGAATATCAAAGCAGAACCCAATAAACTTGAATTGATTAGGGTGCAAAGAACCCTTGGTAAATTCAAACAAATGTTTTATTACCATAGCAATAAAGCAAACTCCCTTCTGGCTACCAAGCTCAGAGCTAGACAAGCGCAGCGTTCTATTGCCACTATTGTGTATGAAAACAGAGTAGCAATCTCTCCTGGCGATATTGGTGATTCATTTCGTGCCTTCTACGCTAAGCTTTACAATTTAAACAATGAATCTGTTGCCAACGTTTTGTCTACTATAGAGGTGATGAAATTACTGCAATCCTTGGAGCTCCCTAAAATCGATGAACATGCAATCACTGTACTGAGGTCTCCTATCATGATGACCGAATTGCAGACAGCTCTTGCGCAGCTTAAAAGTAACAAGGCCCCGGGACCTGATGGGTTTACAGGGCAATTTTATAAATCTTTTAGTGAGATACTATTCCCAATTCTACTCAGAACCTTCAATGCTTTTATGTCCTCTGGATCTTGTTTTAAAGAGTTTCTGGAAGCAGATATTATCACTATATTGAAACCTGGTAAAGAGCCTCATTTGTGCCAAAGTTATAGGCCTATTTCATTAATCAATTCAGATATAAAATTATACTCCAAGATTCTCGCTAACTGGCTAGCCTCAGTCTTAAATAACATTATCCACCCAGATCAGGTTGGATTCATTCCAGGCAGAGAAGGTCCTGATAACACACGTAGGTTAATCTCTATTCTATTCGAAGCAAAGAGGAAAGGGTTTCCCCTCCTGGCCCTGTCTCTTGACGCTGAGAAGGCGTTTGACAGGGTCAGGTGGGACTACCTCTGGAGTGTCCTGGAGATATTTGGCATCCCCCCTCAATTCATCAGTGCCACGAAAGCTCTATATTCGGCCCCATCGGCGAGAGTTAGTGGTAAAAGTTTAAATTCAGCTGCCTTTAATATCCTCAACGGTACCAGACAAGGCTGTCCGTTGTCCCCACTTCTTTTCGCATTAGCAATAGAGCCCCTGGCCCAGCTAGTTAGACTTGACCCTAATGTTACTGGTGTCCACTTTGGAGGTACGATCCACAAGATCGCTCTATTCGCTGACGATGTGGCAATTTTGCTTACCTCCCCTATCTGTTCTATGCCAGCGGTGTTCAAAAACCTAGAAATATTTGCAAAGTGCAGCTTTTATAAATGAAACTACTCAAAAACAGAAGTTCTACATCTTAACATTCCAGACCGCGGGGATCTGAAATTCTTACAAAGTAAATATAAATTCCACTGGTCTTCCTCATCCATAAAGCATCTGGGCATCTACTTAAGCCCAGATCCAGACACAATGATAGTTAAAAACTATGTTGAACGCTTCACCGGATTTAGAAAGCTACTAGAGAGCTGGGAATTCAGGGAATTCTTGTGGACGGGCAGAATTGCTGCAGTGAAGATGTCATTGCTCCCGAAACTTACGTACCTTTTTAGAAGCATAACTTTATCAGTTCCAAGGCCAATTCTCAATAAATACCAAAGCATTCTTCAAAATATATCTGGAAAGGGAGAAGGCCCAGAATCGCCACAGCAGTGATCCAACAATCGATCAGTCGTGGGGGGATAGCTTATCCTAGTATTTTGACTTATCATGATGCTGCCAGATTGGCTCACATGATGGGTTGGAGTTATAGGGACTCTTGTTCAAGATGGCGAGAAGTCGAGCAATTGTTTCTCCCCAATGGCATCCTACTCTCTGATCTTCCCTGGATTCCTGGGCATCTCCGGAGGTCCTTGAAAATTGATCACCCGCTCCTTATGGATACATTGAAACACTGGGATACTAAAAGACATATGGAGCCTATCGCTCCTCACCCATCTTCCTTATACACGATTCGCAATATTCTGGTCACTATGTGTGAGACACACATAGGGACATGGTCAGAGGCTGCAGAGGAGAGTATAGCATCCCTATATGTCAATAACTCTCTCCTGCCGTTTACTGAGGTAAAAACTAGATACTCTCTGCCGTCCTCGCTGGCCTTTGAATATCTAAGATTAGCTAGCATCCTTAAGGCCTGGGGACTTTCGGGCCAACCTACACAACCTCTTACCAGATGGGAACAACGATAGCAATTAGGTAAGCCAATCAAAGGCTCCCTTTCATTTCATTACAGTCTACTGATTTTGCCTCTACTTCTGACGAAACTTGGTCAATACAAAGCTTGGGAGAGAGAACTTAAAACTACTTCTGAGACATCAATCTGGCTAGGCGAGCTGGTGAGAGCTAAAAGAATTCTGCATAGTGCAACCTTATGGGAGCTCTACTATAAAATATCAACTCGCTGGCATTTTGTGCCTGTTGCTCTCCACAAATTTTACCAGACAACCTCTCCCATGTGTTGGAGACGATGTGGGAATTTGGACACTCAGATCCATATATGGTGGGAATGTCCCTTAGTTAAAGGCTTCTGGAGATCTGTCTTTAGGATTCTACAGGATCTTAATATCACATTACTTTTTTCTCCCTCTGTGGGTCTCCTGTATCATGGCTTCCCGGAAATGTCCGAAGCAGAGAGGAACTTGACCATATATATTCTCATGGCAGCTAAACTAGCCATTGCCAGAGACTGGAAACAGCCCTCCTCTCCATCTCCTATAAAAGTGATACATATCATTGAGTATATAAAAAATATGGAGGAATTTGCCTTTCGACATATTAACAAGCTCGAACTGTATTATGAAATATGGGGTAAATGGAACGAGATTAATATGACCTAGATGTCTGAAATTACTGATCATGGCTCCTAGGTGCTGGGGTCAGCCCACCTTTTGGTCCCCTTCCCCTCCTCTTTTGGAAATAACCTGCCCCTTCCTCACCCCCTTCTCACCCCCCCCCATTTTTTTCCCCTTCTTTCCTCTCTCTCCCTCCCCCCACTTTCTCCTTTCCCTCTGTTTCTATTCTCACTAATTTCCAGAGTTGGAGAATTTTTTCTAATTGCATTGACACATTAAGGTAGTGCTTCTTTGGTACTCACTATATAGCCGCTATGCAACTATTCCACTTTCTGCTATACGGATTCCCTAAGGAGATTTGGAGTATATGTTATTGAATCTATTCTAAAGGCCTACCACATTTATTCATTTACTCATCTCACGCAAGAGCTGAATGTTTGTCTAAGTATTGTGTTATCTATAATTATGTAATTATTGTAAAATGAAGATTTCAAATTACTAATGTGCATTATATCTTGTTAAGGGACTCATTTTCTGCCTAAGGACATGTCATTACGAAAGTAAATTACTGCCTATACTATTTCTTTATATAACCTTATGCTAGTATGAGGTTGCTCTGTATGATGTGACTTGTAACCAAATGTCCTTGTTGTAATTTTTTTTTGTTTTTCTAAAGATCTTCAATAAAAATATATTTAAAAAAAAAAATGTTATAAAATTTTGCAAAAGTTTTGCATCGATTTAGAGTTGTGCGTTACCCATCAAAACCAGCATAAAGGGGTTCTAACGCTGGTTTTTATCGCCCGCTTGTATTTAGAGTCAGTCAGGAAAGGGTCTAACGCTCACTTTCCAGCCCTGACTTTTCCATACCGCAGATCCCCTTACGCCAATTGCGTATCCTATCTTTTCAATGGGATCTTCCTAACGCTGGTATTTAGAGTCTTGGCTGAAGTGAGCGTTAGAAATCTAACGACAAAACTCCAGCCACAGAAAAAAGTCAGGAGTTAAGAGCTTTCTGGGCTAACGCCAGTTTATAAAGCTCTTAACTACTGTGCTCTAAAGTACACTAAAACCCATAAACTACCTATGTACCCCTAAACCAAGGCCCCCCCACATCGCCGCCACGCTAATAATTTTTTTAACCCCTAATCTGCCGACCGCACACCGCCACCACATACATTATCCCTATGTACCCCTAATCTGCTGCCCCTAACATCGCCGACACCTACATAATATTTATTAACCCCTAATCTGACCCCCCAACGTCACCGCTACCTTACCTACACTTATTAACCCCATAATCGGCCGACCGGACCTCGCCGCCACTATAATAAATATATTAACCCCTAAACCGCCGCACTCCCGTCTAAAAAACCCTATAATAAATAGTATTAACACCTAATCTGCCCTCCCTAACATCTTTGACACCTAACTTCAAGTATTAATCCCTAATCTGCCGACCAGACCTCGCCGATACTCTAATAAATGTATTAACCCCTAAAGCTAAGTCTAACCCTAACACTAACACCCCCTAACTTAAATATAATTTTTATCTAACGAAATAAATTAAATCTTATTTAATAAATTATTCCTATTTAAAGCTAAATACTTACCTGTAAAATAAATCCTAATATAGCTACAATATAACAAATAATTATAGTGTAGCTATTTTAGGATTTATATTTATTTTACAGGCAACTTTGTGTTTATTTTAACTAGGTACAATAGCTATTAGTTATTAACTATTTAATAGCTACCTAGTTAAAATAATAACAAAATTACCTGTAAAATAAATCCTAACCTAAGTTACAATTAAACCTAACACTACACTATCAATAAATTAATTAACTAAACTACCTACAATTACCTACAATTAAATCAACTAAACTAAATTACAAAAAATAAAAAAAGATTACAAGAATTTTAAACTAATTACACCTACTCTAAGCCCCCTAAAAAAATAACAAAGCCCCCCAAAATAAAAAAATGCCCTACCCTATTCTAAAATAAAAAGTTAACAGCTCTATTACGTTACCAGCCCTTAAAAGGGCTTTTTGCGGGGCATGCCCCAAAGAAATCAGCTCTTTTGCCTGTAAAAAAAAAACATACAATACCCCCCCCCAACATTACAACCCCCCACCCACATACCCCTAATCTAACCCAAACCCCCCTTAAATAAACCTAACACTAAGCCCCTGAAGATCTCCCTACCTTGTATTCACCCAGCCGGGTATCACCGATCCATCCAGAAGAGGTCCTCCAGAGGGTCCGAAGTCTTTATCCTATCCGGCCAGAAGAGGTCCTCCAGAGGCTCGGAAGTCTTCATCCAGGCGGCATCTTCTATCTTCTTCCATCCGGAGCGGAGCGGGTCCATCTTGAAGCAGCCGGCGCGGATCTATCCTCTTCTAACAACGTCCTAAGTCCGAATGAAGGTTCCTTTAAATGACATCATCCAAGATGGCGTCCATCGAATTCCGATTGGCTGATAGGATTCTATGAGCCAATCGGAATTAAGGTAGGAAAAATCTGATTGGCTGATTGAATCAGCCAATCAGATTCAAGTTCAATCGGATTGGCTGATCCAATCAGCCAATCAGATTGAGCTCACATTCTATTGGCTGTTCCGATCACCCAATAGAATGCAAGCTCAATCTGATTGGCTGATTGGATCAGCCAATCCGATTGAACTTGAATCTGATTGGCTGATTCAATCAGCCAATCAGATTTTTCCTACCATAATTCCGATTAGCTGATAGAATCCTATCAGCCAATCGGAATTCGATGGACGCCATCTTGGATGACGTCATTTAAAGGAACCTTCATTCGGACTTAGGATGTTGTTAGAAGAGGATGGATCCGCGCCGGCTGCTTCGGATGGAAGAAGATAGAAGATGCCGCCTGGATGAAGACTTCCGAGCCTCTGGAGGACCTCTTCTGGCCGGATAGGATGAAGACTTTGGACCCTCTGGAGGACCTCTTCTGGACGGATCTGTGATACCCGGCTGGGTGAATACAAGGTAGGGAGATCTTCAGGGGCTTAGTGTTAGGTTTATTTAAGGGGGGTTTGGGTTAGATTAGGGGTATGTGGGTGGTGGGTTGTAATGTTGGGGGGGGTATTGTATGGTTTTTTTTACAGGCAAAAGAGCTGATTTCTTTGGGGCATGCCCCGCAAAAAGCCCTTTTAAGGGCTGGTAAAGTAATAGGGCTGTTAACTTTTTATTTTAGAATAGGGTAGGGCATTTTTTTATTTTGGGGGGCTTTGTTATTTTTTTAGGGGGCTTAGAGTAGGTGTAATTAGTTTAAAATTCTTGTAATCTTTTTTTATTTTTTTGTAATTTAGTGTTTTTTTTTTGTAATTTAGTTTAGTTGATTTAATTTTAGGTAATTGTAGGTAGTTTAGTTAATTAATTTATTGATAGTGTAGTGTTAGGTTTAATTGTAACTTAGGTTAGGATTTATTTTACAGGTAATTTTGTTATTATTTTAACTAGGTAGCTATTAAATAGTTAATAACTATTTAATAGCTATTGTACCTAGTTAAAATAAATACAAAGTTGCCTGTGAAATAAATATAAATCCTAAAATAGCTACAATATAATTATTCATTATATTGTAGCTATATTAGGATTTATTTTACAGGTAAGTATTTAGCTTTAAATAGGAATCATTTATTAAATAAGATTTAATTTATTTCGTTAGATAAAAATTATATTTAACTTAGGGGGGTGTTAGGGTTAGACTTAGCTTTAGGGGTTAATACATTTATTAGAGTAGCGGCGAGGTCCGGTCGGCAGATTAGGGGTTAATACTTGAAGTTAGGTGTCAAAGATGTTAGGGAGGGCAGATTAGGGGTTAATACTATTTATTATAGGGTTTTTTAGGCGGGAGTGCGGCGGTTTAGGGGTTAATACATTTATTATAGTGGCGGCGACGTCCGGTCGGCAGATTAGGGGTTAATAAGTGTAGGTAAGGTAGCGGCGACGTTGGGGGGGGCAGATTAGGGGTTAATAAATATTATGTAGGTGTCGGCGATGTTAGGGGCAGCAGATTAGGGGTACATAGGGATAATATAGGTTGCGGCGGTGTCCGGAGCGGAAGATTAGGGGTTAATAATAAAATGCAGGTGTCAGCGACAGCGGGGGCAGCAGATTAGGGGTTAATAAGTGTAAGGTTAGGGGTTTTTAGACTCGGGGTTCATGTTAGGGTGTTAGGTGCAGACTTAGGAAGTGTTTCCCCATAGGAAACAATGGGGCTGCGTTAGGAGCTGAACGCTGTTTTTTTGCAGGTGTTAGGTTTTTTTTGCAGCTCAAACTGCCCCATTGTTTCCTATGGGGGAATCGTGCACGAGCGCGTTTTTCCAGCTGGCCGCTACCGTAAGCAACTCTGGTATTGAGAGTTGAAGTGGCGGTAAATATGCCTCTACGCTCCCTTTTTGGAGCCTAACGCAGCCCTTCAGAGAACTCTAAATACCAGCGTTATTTAAAAGGTGCGGGGGGAAAAAAACACGCGTAGCTAACGCACCCCTTTGGCGGCAAAACTCTAAATCTAGTCGTTTGTAAGGAAGACCAAGTGGCCGCCTTAGAAATCTGCTCTATAGAAGCCTCATTCTTAAAGGCCCAAGAAGAGGCCACAGCTCTAGTCGAGTGAGCCGTAATCCTCTGAGGAGGCTTGTGTCCCGCTCTCATATGCCAGATGGATCATACTCCTCAACCAAAAAGATAGAGAGGTAGCATAGACCCTTTTCCCCCTGTGCTTCCCCTAATACACAACAAATAAGGACAAGATCTGTCTGAACTCCTTCGTGGCTTGAAGATAAAACTTCAAAGCCCAAACCACGTCCAGATTATGAAGAAACCTCTCCTTCGAAGAAGAAGAGTTAGGGCACAAACTACTGTTTCCTAAATGATGTTACGACTCGACACTACCTTGGGAAGGAAACTCAATCTAGTGCGAAGAACAGCTTTATCAGCATGAAACACCAAGTAGGAAGGCTTACATTGCAAGGCCGCTAACTCAGAGACTCTGCATGCCAATGCAATAGCCAGTAATAATAGGACTTTCCACGAAAGAACCTTAAAGGGACAGTATACACTCATTTTCATATAACTGCATGTAATAGACACTACTATAAAGAATAAGATGCACAGATACGGATATAAAAATCCAGTATAAAACTGTTTAAAAACTTACTTAGAAGCTGTCAGTTTGGCTCTGTTGAAAAGGTAGCTGGAAAGCCCACTGCAAGTGGCAAATAAGACACTCCCCCCCTCCCCCTTCTTTAGCATATGAAAAGACCCTTTACACAAACAGGAGAAAGCTGGAGTAGGTAGCCGAGCGTATTCACATAAAACTTTGGGGCTTGGTTAGGAGTCAGAAAATCAGAGCAATGTTATTTAAAAATAAGCAAAACTATACATTAATTTAAAAAAAAAAACTTTATAGACTATATAAATAGATCATCTACAAAACATTTATGCAAAGAAAAAATGAGTGTATAATGTCCCTTTAATGTCATGAGCATGCATAGGCTCAAACGGATAGCCTGATGAAACAGCCCACAGGAGGTTGAGAAACGCGTCGCTTTGTAATAAAGTATTTTTAATTTTATACACTTGCTGCTGTGGTGTATCACTATATAATCAATTTGCTGGGAATATTGCACCATTTTTGCTGGTAGCTGTGGTTTGCCTATTGTTAATAGTCTACTGGGAGACTGTGAGTTCCCAGCTCGCTGATATTGCACCTGGAGGTGCATTGTATCCTATAAGTATAATCTTATGGTTACATTTTCCTCCTGTCTAAACGTTATTGGGCCATGTTGGTTTTCCTCTCTTGTCCACTCAGGCACTATAGGCCTTTCCAAGGAACTCTGATTGGATCTCTGCTGAGGGTCATCAGTGATCTGGACCACTGCGAAGTTCCAGTCTGCCCTACTAGCACCGCTGGGTGCTTTTTGTTTGTGAGTATATACATCTACCTGCATCTACATACATATGCTCTGGTGGTACTATGCCATGGTGACGCCTCTGTTCTTCTCTCTTTTCAGATTCTGATTTCCAGGATGGCCGTCCTTTGACAGAGGGCTGCCACTTCTTTGGGAATTTAGTTTTATTGGTTTTTAAGGACTTTTTTAATACTTTTATTCTTATGTTTTGATTTTATGCTGCATTTTTACTTTTAATGTATGTATTGCTTTATTATTTTTTTATACCAATAGTATAATTTTGCTACCTTATTCTGTCCATATTAGGAGGTGCCCCCTTAAGGGTGTGGTGTGCGTGTGTGTACACCACTCTCTATATTTCATATAGGCTCAAAAAGAGCCCTCTGCAAAACCTTAAGAACCAAGTTTAAGCTCCAAGGAGGAGCCAGGTTCCTGAAGACAGGCCTGATCCTAACCAGCGCCTGAACAAAGGACTGAATGTAAGGAAGCTCTGCAAGCTTCTTATGCAACAGTATAGATAAAGCCGAGATTTTTCCCCTCATGGAACTGGCGGCAAGACCCTTATCCAGACCGTCCTGAAGAAAGACCAAAATCCTGGATACCCTGACCTTGTGCCATGGGTATCCTCGTTCATCACACCAGGACAAGTAGGTCCTCCACACCTTGTGGTAGATGTGTCGAGTGACTGGCTTCCTGGCCTGAACGAGAGTGTCAATAACTTTTTCCGAAAATCCTCTCTTGGCTAGGACTAGACATTCAATCTCCACGCAGTCAGCCTCAGAGAATCGAGATTTTGATGTAGAAAAGGACCTTGAACCAGCAGATCCCTGTAACAAGGTAACTTCCACGGCGGAGATGACGACATCACCACCAGATCAGCAAACTACATCCTCTGCGGCCACAACTCTGCAATTAGTATAGCTGAAGCTTGCTCCTGCTTGATGCGGGCCAATACCCGAGGTAGAAGAGGTAACGGTGGAAATTTGTAAATTAGGTTGAAGACCCAGGGTACTGCCAAGGCATCTATCAGTTCTGCCTGGGGATCCGTGGATCGTGACCCATATCTGGGTAGCTTGCATTTGAGTCTGGACGCCATGAGATCTATCTCCGGCATCCCCCACCTGCTGCAGATCTCTGCGAACATCTCAGGATGGAGGGACCATTCCCCTGGATGAAACGTCTACCTGCTCAAAAAATACACTTCCCAGTTGTCCACTCCCGGAATGTGGTAGCTGAGAGCAAACAATTGTGAGTCTATGCCCATTCCAGAATCCAAAATACTTCGCTCATGGCTAGGGAGCTTCTCGCCACCCCCGATGGTTTATGTAAGTCACTGAGTGTCAGGACTTGATTTAAGGTCCTGTACCTTTAACTCTAGATCTCCATCTCTCTTAACTCTCTATTTAAGCTGTCCCTGTCCCAGAATTCATTGCTTGATTATTGAAGTTACTGAGGGAAGTATTCTTGAATCTCTCATAACCTCTTTATATATTTGAGCCTTTTGTGGAGTTCCAATTACTTTAACTATTTATCTTGCTTATTACATTCCAGTCTCTGACCAAGTACTATTTTTCTGCAACACAGAAACCGGATCGATCTCTCTCCTTGCAGTTTGTTTCACTCACAGCTCCGTCACGGATTCACAGTCAGTGCACGCTGAACCTGGTGACGTCACCCGCATCCGACATACTCACAGAGCGCACCACACTGAGCAACAGTAGCACGCTAAGATCTTAGCAGGAACTATCGCCGGTGAACTTTCTCTTCCAGGAGTATTACAAGTAATCATCGAGGTATGTGCGCATATAACTTTAAAGCATTGCTTGTCTAAATAGACAGTATTGAACATCGCTTAAATAAGCTCTGATATTGAATGTACCGCTAAACCTCTTATAAAGTGAATTACTCAAAACAGTCTCATAAGCAACTTCAATTACTCAGGTTTGACTCAGCATTCTATGAAGCCTCTTTATCATCTTGTCAACAAATACGTATCCTGCAATAATGATTCTATGTATTGCAAATGTGATGAAGTAACACTTAGTCTCTCACTATAATCAAACAGTCATCTTATTTATTCTTTATTATCGTATTTTGGGATCTAACATCTAAATTAAAATCCTTTTTCATATTTAATTTCTGAGAGTTTATCACTCAGTTGATAGTCAGTCAACTCTGTGTTATTGTATTATTTACACAAATCCTGCATAAACTTGCTCTCATACAGGTACCCAATAACCAAGAAATGATTATTGGGAGATGATGAAAGCATACACTCAGTACTAATGTGATACCATTAGTTTGTTAAATTTAAAGGGACAGTTTACTCAAAAATTTTCTCCCCTTTAATTTGTTCCCAATGATCCACTTTACCTGCTGGAGTGTATTAAATTGTTTACAAGTAGCTCCTTTACCCTTATATTGGCATTTGAAATTGTTGATTTAGCATGTGGTATCCCCACCTATTCTGAAAGTTTGTGGCCGCGCGTACCAGCTATAGATAAGCTTTGTAAACACAGCCAGCAGAAGAAATTACACTCCCAGTGCAATATAGCAGAGATAATGTAATAAAATGTTGATTTTCCATTGTTCTCTCAAAGTACTGGTGATTGTTTTAAGGACAGATATAAGATAAAGAAGCATGTATAAGTACACAATGTGATAAAGTAATGAGATATAATTATACCTACAAGCTCAACCCATTTTATTAGGTTGTGGCTTCAAAACACAAAATCAGAGCTTTAATATACACAAATAAGCCTTAAAAAGCTAATTTTCATACATTTTTTACTCTGCAGTTGGTAAAAAAAGCAATTGTAAACACATTAAGTGAAAAACTATTTTACAGTATACTGTCCCTTTAATGATATATCACACTGAGGTAATGTTGTCCAACTGGAATCTGATGAATCGGGATGACCCCAGAAGGGGCCAAGGCCTAAGAGCGTTGAATATTGCTTGAAGTTCCAAAATATGTATAGGTAGACTCGACTCTTCTCAAGTCCATCTGCCCTGTGTCCTTCTGGCACCCCAAACAGCTCCCCATCCTGATAGACTTGCATCTGAGGTCACAATCTCCCAGGATGGTCTCAAAAAGGATGTCCCCTGAGACAACTGCCCCAGTCAGGTCCACCAAGATAGGGACTCCCTCACCGGTCTGTCTAGAGATATCTGTTTGGACAGATCTGAATGATCGCCATTCCATGGTCTCAACAGTCATAGCTGAAGAGGTCTGAGATGGAACCTGGCGAATGGAATGACATCTATGCTGGATACCATGAGCCTGATCACCTCCATACACCTGGCCACAGATGTCCTAGAGGATGTCTGAAGAGCCAGCAAGCTTGCAACATCTCTGATCTGTCAAAAATATCTTCATGGCTGAAGAATCTATTATGATACACAGGAATTCCACCATGTTGCTGGGGACCAATGAACTCTTTTCTTTGTTTATCTTCCACCCATGGGATCGAAGGAGAAGAGCTCTTGAGTGATCCTCCACAAGACTGTAGGACAGAGCCTGGCCAAGATATCGTCAAGATAAGGTGCCACTGCAATTTCTCTGGCTCTCGCTACTGCCTATCCTGTAAGCCTGGGATACGACCTTCCGAACCCAAGGGTCTATAACATCTCTTCTCCAGGCCTTCGCAAAAAAGAGATAGTCTGCCCCCGACATGATCTGATGACGGACCGGGGGCCGCCCCTTCATGCCGACTTTGATTCAGCAGGTTTCTTGTTTTGCTTGGACTTGTTCCAAGAGTTAGCTGGCTTCCAAGATCCCTTGGATTGCTCTGACTTTGTGGCTGGCTGCTGATGCTGAGACTTGTCCACACAAAAGGGACGAAAAGTAGATCCCTTCGATTTAGCTTTCTTATCCTGAGACAAGAAGGCACCCTTGCCACCCGTGACCGTCGAGATGATAGAATCCTGTCCCGGGCCAAACAAAACTTTCCTCTTGAATGGGAGGGAAAGAAAACGAGACTTGGAAGTTATGTCAGCAGACCACAAATTCAGTCACAGAGCCCTGCGAGCTAAAACAGAAAACCCTGATGTCTTAGCATTTAGGCGAATAAACTGCATGTCAGCATCACAAATGAACGAATGTGCCACATTTAAGGCCTTAATTTGGTCTAGAATTTCATTGAGAGCCTCTACCTTGACCTTCACTGCTAGTGCGTCACACCAGTAAGTAGCCGCTCCAGCCACCACGGCGACTGCCGCCTCTGGCTGAAAAACGAACCCCGTGAGTTGGAACATTTTCTGCAACATGGACTCCATCTTTTTATCCATGGGTTCCTCGAAAGAGGAGCTATTCTCTAGCGGAATAGTCATTTTCTTAGCGAGCGTGGAGATAGCACCATCCACCTTAGGGACAGTTTCCCACAGTTCAAGCTGCGCTTCTGGAATGGGGGAAAAGCTTTTTAAATAAAGAGGAGGGAAAAGGACGAACCAAGTTTCTCCCATTTATTCTTAATAATGTTAGCCATCTTGACTGGAAGCGGGAAGTAGTGATGTCGCGAACATAAAAATTTGGGTTCGCGAACGGCGAATACGAACTTCCGCAAATGTTCGCGAACCGGCGAACCGGGCGAACCGCCATAGACTTCAATAGGCAGGCGAATTTTAAAACCCACAGGGACTCTTTCTGGCCACAATAGTGATGGAAAAGTTGTTTCAAGGGGACTAACACCTGGACTGTGGCATGCCGGAGGGGGATCCATGGCAAACCTCCCATGGAAAATTACATAGTTGATGCAGAGTCTGGTTTTAATCCATAAAGGGCATAAATCACCTAACATTCCTAAATTGTTTGGAATAACGTGCTTTAAAACATCAGGTATGATGTTGTATCGATCAGGTAGTGTAAGGGTTACGCCCGTTTCACAGTGCGCAGTGTAGGTGATATACCTGCCCTGACCATGCTTTGCAGACCAGGTATCAGTGGTCAGATGGACCCTTGCCCCAACACTGTGTGCCAGACATGCCATTATAGCAGACTTATATGGCTTTGGCGTTGCTTTTTGGTAATTAGAAGGCTGCTAAATGCCACTGCGCACCACACGTGTTTTATGCCCAGCAGTGAAGGGGTTAATTAGGGAGCATGTAGGGAGCTTGTAGAGTTAATTTTAGCTTAAGTGTAGAGTAGTAGACAACCCAAAGTATTGATCTAGGCCCATTTTGGTATATTTCATGCCACCATTTCACCGCCAAATGCGATCAAATTTAAAAAAAACTTTTTTTTTGTGCAATTTTAGGTTTGTCACTGAAATTATTTACAAACAGCTTGTGCAATTATGGCACAAATGGTTGTAAATGCTTCTCTGGGATCCCCTTTGTTCAGAAATAGCAGACATATATGACTTTGGCGTTGCTTTCTGGTAATTAGAAGGCCGCTAAATGCTGCGCATCACACATGTATTATGGCTAGCAGTGAAGGGGTTAATTAGGTAGTTTGTAGGGAGCTTGCAGGGTTAATTTTAGCTTTAGTGTAGAGATCAGCCTCCCACCTGACACATCAGACCCCCTGATCGCCCCCAAACAGCTCCCTTCCCTCCCCCACCAGAAAGTCTGTCAGTACTAAAATAAAAGGTTTTTTAAACATTTTTTTAGCATATTTACATATGCTGTGCTGTAGCATCTCCCCTTAGCCCCCAACCTCCCTGATCCCCCCCAAAACAGCTCTCTAACCCTCCCCATCTGCCATATTGGCGGCCATCTTGGGTACTGGCAGCTGTCTGCTATTATTTCACAGTCAACAAAGTGTTGTTTTTTTTAAATGTACACTACTGTTACACCAGATATGAGTGGTGGCACTGGGCAAGTGGGCACAGTATACGTTGTGAGCCTGACACACACGCTGGCAGGCAGGCAACTGCAATTAGATTACACAGAAAAAAAAAAAAAGCAGACTGATGTTCTAGCCCTAAAAAGGGCTTTTTGGGGTGCTGTCCTTACAGCAGAGATCAGATGAGTCCTTCAGGACTGTAGTGGACACTGAATACACTAGCCTAGCTATCGATTTCCCTATTAAATCAGCAGCAGCTACACTGTCCCTCCTCTCACTAAGAATGCAGCTTCTGAATGAATCTAAAATGGATGCTGTCCAGGAGGTGGGAGGGTCTGCTGTTGATTGGCTGGAATGTGTCTTCTGACTGTGAGGTACAGGGTCAAAGTTTACTCAATGATGAGGAATAGGGGGCGGACCAAACATCGCATATGTTCGCCGTCCGAGGTGAACGCTAACATGCTATGTTCGCCGGGAACTATTCGCCGGCGAACTATTCGCGACATTGAAGGCCTGGGGCACTACCCTGTCCTCATAGACTCTATCAAGTTTAGGAATTGAAGGTTCCTCCAGTAGTTTTGGTTCCGGAACCTCCAACGTAGCAAGCACCTCTATTAGCAGATAGCGCAAATGCTCCATCTTAAACTTAAAATCAGGCTCCTCTGTGAACGCGCCTAGAAGGACGAGGCATCGCATTAATGGCCACAGAATCCGCCGTCTGTAACTGATCAGCGAAGCCTGGAGGCCAAAGGGCCCCTCCCGCAGGAGGATTAGTAGTGCCCTGGGGAACTGCTTGTGGAATCAGAGATGATTGTAGGGAACGCACCTCACGGGGCGGAGAACCCTCAGAGGTGGACGGCTCAGTCGTACTAAATACTTTATTCTTTTTGTAAATAGCAATATTGTCAAAGCATGTGGAACAGAGTTGCGTTGGCGGTTTGACAGGAACCTCCTCACAATATACACAGTTAATGGGTTTAGATAACGAGGGACTATCCTCTAACATATCAGAGTCCTCCATAGATTGCGCCTTTATTACGGACTTGATCAAAAGATAAACGGCACCTTTATATCCCAATGGCCGGGGAACTCACCACCTCCTATGACCTAGACTACTAGAAACAGCTTTCGTCTCCTCCGAACGCAGGTCGAGAAAGAGGAAGTTGTAGAGGCCACATCCGGTCACATGGAGTGCCATGCCGGACCGCCCCTGCACTCGAGAGAAAGCCTGCCTCAATTTCTCTCTATGAACTGTGTTCCACACTGATAGAGCCTCATCTCCCACAAATGCAGTAGCAAACACAATAAACAATATCATGCATAATAATATCCCCCTCTGTTCTGAGGGTATTACCTTAGATTCTATAAAGATAAAAGGAGCCACACTGTGACCCTGTCTTCATGCGTTATCAAATATATATATATAACTGAAACGATCTTACCAGAATCAACGCCCTGGAACAGGAACACAGCCCTTCAAGTGTGACAGGGTAGTATCATCGCTGCTGACATGGACTTGAGAGAAGAAAAGCAGGCAGCGAAACTGGTCAATGCTGATTGCTAATGGAGCTGTTAAACTGAGTCCGGATGGGTTCACAGAAAGACTCTCCCTGCATCTCCAGACTCTAACATTCACCCAAGCTCTCACTGAGAGGCTGACAGGACTACTTAAAACTCCAGTCCCATTGCGAAGAGTACTACCCTCCATAAGAGACTACTCCGAATCTTCCGACACTTCTCTGCCAACCTCCTGTGACGAAAGGCAAAGAATGACTGGGGGATGAGGGGAGTGGGGAAGGTATTTAAGCCTTTGGCTGGGGTGTCTTTGCCTCCTCCTGGTGGACAAGTTCTAAATTCCCAATTTATAATAAAGCCATGGACTCTCCTCCCATTAAGATGGTAAGCTTACTTCTAGCTGAGTTAATGTTTGAGCGGGAGATTTAAATACCACACCAAATGTAATCAGGTCCAAGGTGTTTACTGTCCCTTTAAGTATAAAATACTGATCCCTAGCACTACCACACTTTACCTTAATCCATACGTTTGTTAGTGTTAGGATTTTTATTTATTAGCACCCCCATATTTTAAATACTTTTTTTTTAATGCACCCATTCACATTTTGTGAATTTTCTATCCCTTTCAGTGTCTCCCACCTCCAGTCCTCAGCACCCTTAACAGGCCAGATATTTATTATATTTAGAGCACAAGTGAAATAATCATCTGATGGGTGAGCTGATTATTTTGCCTCTGCTCTAGTTAAAGAGATAGGAAAGTCAAAAGAAAGATATAATGAATATCTGGCCTGTGAAGGGTCCTGAAGATTGGGATTGGGAAACACCACTTTAATGTGGCTGCTGCTATCTTACAGTTAGTGGTATAGCATATTGTATATTTTGGTGAGCTTCCTGTACTTTCCTTCACTCCTCACATTCAGTCCTTGGCTAAAGTCTGTCGCTTCCACCTTAAAAACATCTCTAGAATTAGACATTTCCTTACACAAGACACAACTAAGATTTTAATCCACTCTCTCATCCTTTCCCGTCTCGACTACTGCAACTCCATCCTCTCTGGTCTACCTAGCTGCCGCCTAGCTCCTTTACAATTCATAATGAATGCCTCTGCCAGGCTCATCTTCCTTACACGTCGTTCTTCCTCTGCTGCACCTCTCTGCCAATCCCTTCACTGGCTTCCTCTTGCCTCCAGGATTAAACACAAAATCCTCACACTGACATATAAAGCTGTCAACTGCACTGCTCCCTACATTTCAGACCTTGGCCCCTATTTAAGAAAGGTCTTGCGGACCTGATCCGACCCTGCGGATCAGGTCCGCAAGACCTCGCTGAATATGACGAGAAGCAATACGCTCTCCGTATTCAGCATTGCACCAGCAGCTCACAAGAGCTGCTGGTGCAATGCCGCCCCCTGCAGACTCATGGCCAATCTGCCGCCAGCAATCAATTATTATATAAATAGCATAACTGCCAAGTACCCAAAATCCAAAGTAATTGAAAAATGCTGTGCTGCCATACTTTGAGAGAGAGTCAATGTGAGTGAGGGTTTTTTCTTTGAACCCTAATAGGCATTGCACTTGCACTTGTTCTAAATTGGGCAACAAGGAGATGGCTTGCTGTATCAGTCCTTACAGCTTACCCTCACTGTCATTATATATCACATCTTGTGGTTTCGGTTAGCTGACACCTGACTACACACTGCTAACCTACAGTGTAAGAGAAGACCACAGATACCTGCTAGCACTGATTCAGCCCACCCTCCCTGGCATTATATATCACATATCATGGTTTCCCTTACCTTACACCTGACTACACAATGCTAACTTTCAATCACCAAGATTATGAGTTTTGCGCTAAACAGGGTATGAAAATAACGCCAAAAAATTGCGTTATTGTACTCTTCATAGCGCTGCCATTACAAGTTACTGAAAAGCCTTCTTGTGCTGTGCGTTATGCTCCATACCGCACAAAAGCCAAGGGCTGACTTGGCGTGCCCATGCACGCTTTCCCCCATAGACATCTACCTGCGATCACGAAAAGGAGATTGCCATAACGCAACCCCATTGATGTCTATGGGGAAAAGAAAATTACATTAAACCTAACACCCTATCATAAAACCCTAGTCTAGACACCCCTAATCCGCCGCCCCCTACTTTGCCGACACTAAATAAAAGTTATTAACCCCTAATCCGCCGCTCCCCGACATCCCCAACACTAAATATAATTATTAACCCCTGTTCCGCCGCCGACACTTATAAAAGTTATTAACCCCTAATTTGCCGTCCCCGACATTGCCGACACCTAAATAAACCTATTAACCCCTAAACTGCCGGGCCCCCACATCACAAAACTCTATAATAAAGTATTAACTCCTAAACCTCCAGCTCCCCACATGGTAACTAAACCTATTAACCCCTAAACCTAACACCCCCTAACTTTAAATTAAAATTACAAAATAACTATCTTAAAATAAATAAAAACTTACCTGTGAAATTAAAAAAAAAATAAGTTTAAACTATAAATTAACCTAACATAACTATTCTAATAAAATAAAAAACTACCAATTAAAAAATCTAAATTACAAATTTAAAAAACCTAACACTACGAAAAATGTAAAAAATTAAAATTACAAAAAATAATAAACACTAAATTACGAAAACTAAAAAACTCTGATTACAAAATATAATAAACTAAATTATCAAAATTAAATTAAAATGCCCCCCAAATAAAAACACCCCCTAACCTACAATACGCTACCAATAGCCCTTAAAGGGGCCTTTTGTAAGGCATTGCCCTAAGTTAAACAGCTCTTTTACATTAAAAAAATACTAAGTCCCCCTTAAAAGTAAACTCCCCCAAACAACCAACCCCCCAAAATAAAATAAAAACCTAGCTTTAAAAAATCCTAAACTACCCATTGCCCCTAAAGGGGCATTTGTATGGGCATTGCCCTTAAAAGGGCATTAAGCTCTTTTACACTAACCCCATAAAATCTACTCTCTGTTCCTGAAGTCCGGACATCCATCTTCGTCCAGGCGACAAGAAGTCTTCATCCAGGCGGCGACACCTTCATTCATATCGGGGACGTCTTCTATCTTAATCCCGGCAGTGCGGAGCGGAGCAATTCTAGAGGGCGAAGACATCCTGCGCGGAGCGTCCTCTTCATATGATCACCGCTGTACACTGAAGTTGAATGCAAGGTACCCGTTTCAAGATGGGGTACCTTGTATTCTTATTGGCTGATTTGATTCTTCAAAATCCTATTAGCTCTTCAAATCAGCCAATAGGATGAGAGCTTCTGAAATCCTATTGGCTGTTCAAATCAGTCAGCTCTCATCCTGTTGGCTGTTTTAAACAGCCAATAGGATTTCAGAAGCTCTCATCCTATTGGCTGATTTGATTCTTCAAATTCAAATCAGCCAAGAATGCAAGGTATGCCATTTTGAAAGGGGTACCTTGCATTCAATTCAGTGTATGGTGGTGACCGTATGAAAAGGATGCTCTGCGCAGGATGTCTTCAACCTCCAGGATAGCTCCGCTCCGCGCTGCCGGGATAAATATAGAAGACGTCCCCGAGATGGATGAAGGTGTCGCCGCCTGGATGAAGATGGATGTCTGGACTTCAGGAACCGTGAGTAGATTTTATAGGGTTAGTGTTAGTTTTTTTTGTTTAAATTAGAGCTTTGGGCACTTTTAAAAGAGCGAATGCCCTTTTAAGGGCAATGCCCATACAAATGCCCCTTTAGGGGTAATGGGTAGCTTAGGATTTTTTAGAGTTATGTTTTTATTTTGGGGGGGTTGGGTGGGTATGGGGGGGTTACTTTTAGGGGGGACTTAGTAATTTTTTAATCTAAAAGAGCTGTTTAACTTAGGGCAATGCCCTACAAAAGGCCCTTTTAAAGGCTATTGGTAGTTTATTGTAGGTTAGCAGGTGTTTTTATTTTTTTATTATTTTTTTTATAGGGCTATTAGATTAGGTGTAATTTTTTTTATTTGTAAAAATTCTGTTTAATATTTTTTGTAATCTTAAATTTTTTTTTATTTTTCTTAATTTAGTGTTTATTATTTTTTGTAATTTTAGATATTTAATTTTTTTTCATAGTGTTTTTTAATTGGTAGTTTTTTTTATTTTATTAGAATAGTTATGTTAGGTTATTTTATAGTTTAAACTTAGTTTTTTTTTCTATTTCACAGGTAAGTTTTTATTTATTTTAAGATAGTTATATTGTACTTTTAATTTAAAGTTAGGGGAGTGTTAGGTTTAGGGGTTAGTAGTTTAATTTAGTGTTTCGCAATGCGGTTTAGGGGTTAATAGGTTTAGTAGTTACGATGTGGGTTGCTGGAGGTTTAGGGGTTAATACTTTATTATAGTGTTGGCAATGTGGGGGGCGGCGGTTTAGGGGTTAATAGGTTTATTTAGGTGTTGTCGGAGTGCGGGGAATTAGGGGTTAATAGGTTTATTTAATAGTCAATGTGGGTGGGCGGCAGATTAGGGGTTAATACATTTATTATAGTGTTTGGGATGAGGGAGGGTGGCAGTTTAGGGTTCATAGGTAGTTTATGGGTGGAAAAAGGAATAGGGGATTGGGGCACAATCTTCTACCAATATTTAAAGGTAATGCTTTATTAATGCAAAGTTAAAAATCTAGTCCTAATAAGGTAAGTAACTCAATTATCAGATAAAGGAAAATACAGAAAAAAAAACACATGCTGACAATAGAGTAAAATAAAAAGTCATGGTGACCTGCACACAATATTATTAAACTAAATACAGACTAAATTGAACAAAAAGCAGACTTAAATTGACATTCCAGTCAACATGTAAATGTACATGTAGGCGAATTACATCTTTGTATAGAAACATATTTCTAATAAACGTATTGGCTGTCTCAAAAATGTATTTAAATATGCCTTTTGCAGCAACATTTTAAATACAGTACTTGCTAAAAGAGACCCTAAGGTTTTTTTTTTTTAATATAATCTGGTAATGACTCAATTTCACCTAGATTACGAGTTTTGCATTATGGTGATGTACGGCTATACCGCAAAAAAATTGGCCATTGTGCGTGGAATGGCCGGGAACGCATATTATGAGTCGCGGCAGTATATACCGCAAGCATTTTAGCCTGTAACGCAACGTCCATTCCGCACTCAAAAAATTACGTTTGAGTGCGGGATTTTCCATAGCTCCGTATTACAGGTTGTGCGGTCCGGGCTAAAATGCTTGCGCTACAGCCTATACAGATACGATCCATTCCGCCATCTGAGACCAGTAGTTATGGATTTTGCGAAACAAAAATGTTTCACAAAACTCATAACTTAAATGTTACAAAGTACACTAATACCCATAAACTACCTATTAACCCCTAAACCGCCACCGTCCCACATCGCAAATACTATATCACACCTATTAACCCCTAATCTGCCGTCCACCCTCATTGAGACTATTAAATAAACCTATTAACCCCTAATCCGCCGCTCCCCGATATCGCTGACACTAAATAAAATGATTAACCCCTAATCCGCCTCCCCCGACATCGCAGACACTAAATAAACCTATTAACCCCAAACTGCCCTACATCGTAACTAAAAAACTAAACCTATTAACCCCTAAACCACCGGCCCCCCACATCGCAAAACACTAAATTAAACTATTAACCTCTAAACCTTTACACCCCCTAACTTTAAATTAAAAGTTACAATATAACTATCTTGAAATAAATAAAAACTTACCTGTGAAATAAAAAAAAAAACTAAGGTTAAACTATAAATTAACCTAATATTACTATTCTAATAAAACTAAAAAAATCTACCAATTAAAATTCCTAAATTTACATGATTAAAAAAAACCTAACACTACGAAAAAATAAAAAACCTAAATTACACATTTAAAAAATCCTAAAACTACGACATTTTTAAAAAAATCTAACATTACAAAAAGTAATAAACACGAAAAATACAAAAATAAAAAACTCTAAGATTACAAAAAATAATAAATTAAATTATCAAAAATAAAAACAATTACACCTAATCTAATAGCCCTATAAAAATAAAAAAGCCCCCCAAAACAAAAACAGCCCCTAACCTACAATAAACTACCAATAGCCCTTAAAAAGGGCCTTTTTTAGTGCATTGTCCTATGTTAAACAGCTCTTTTACATACAAAAATTACAAAGTTCCCCAACAGTAAAACCCCCACCCAATCTACCCCCAAAATAAAAAACCTAAGTCTTAAAAAAAACTAATCTACCCATTGCCCCTAAACAGGCATTTGTATGGGCATTGCCCTTAAAAGGGCATTCAGCTCTTTTACTGCCCTTAAAAGTGCATTTAGCTCTTTTACAGTGCCCTTTTACACCCCAACCCCCCACCAAAAAAAAAAACTACCACTAACCCCAGAATATCTACTCATGGTTCCTGAAGTCCGGACATCCATCTCCATCCAGGCCGCGAGAAGTCTTTATCCAGGCAGCGACATCTTCATCCATCGCGTGGGCATCTTCTATCTTCATCCTGGCGGCGCGTAGCAGAGCTATCCAGGACCGGCAATGACATCCTGCCCGGAGCGTCCTCTTCATACTATCACCGCAGTAAACTGAAGTTGAATGCAAGGTACCCGTTTAAAAATGGCGTAACTTGCATTCCTATTGGCTGATTTGATTCTTCAAATTCAAATCAGCCAATAGGATGAGAGCTACTGAAATCCTATTGGCTGTTCAAATCAGTGTGATCATATGAAGAGGAAGCTCCGCGCAGGATGTCATCGCCGGTCCTGGATAGCTCCATGCCGACGGGGTGAAGAATGAAGTTGCCCCCGCAATGGATTAAGATGTCGTAGCCTGGATGAAGACTTCTCGCCATCTGGATGGAGACGGATGTCTGGACTTCAGGGATCGTGAGTAGATATTCCGGGGTTAGTGTTAGGTTTTTTTTTGGGGGGGGGTGTGTTTTTATTTAAGATTTGTGCTTTGGGCACTGTTAAAGAGCTGAATGCCCTTTTAAGGGCAATGTCCATACAAATGCCCCGTTAGTGGCAATGGGTATCTTAGGTTTTTTTAGTCTTTTTTATTTTGGGGGGTTTTACTGTTGGGGGGACTTAATAATTTTCTGTATGTAAAAGAGCTGCTTAACTTAGGGCAATGCCCTACAAAAGGCCCTTTTAAGGGCTATTGGTAGTTTTTTGTAGGTTAGGGAGTGTTTTTATTTTCGGGGGCTTTTTTATTTTTTTAGGGCTATTAGATTAGGTGTAATTGTTTTTATTTTGATAATTTCGTGTTTTTTTTTGTAATGTTAGATTATTATTTTTTTCGTAGTATTAGGTTTATATAAATTTGTAATTTAGGTTTTTTAATTGGATTTTTTTTTATCTTATTAGAATAGTTATGTTAGATTAATTTATAGTTTAATCTTAGTTTTTTTTTTATTTCACAGGTAAGTTTTTATTTATTGTAAGATAGTTATATTGTAACTTTTAATTTAAAGTTAGGGGGTGTTAGGTTTTGCGATGTGGGGGCCGTCGGTTTAGGGGTTAATAGGTTTATTTATTATTTGCGATGTGGGGGGCTGGTGGTTTAGGAGTTAATAGGTTTATTTAGCTTTGGCGATGTCGGGGGAGCGGCGGATTAGGCTTTAATAACTTTATTTAGCGTCAGCGATGTCGGGGAGCAGCGGATTTGGAGTTAATAGGTTTATTTAGTGTCGGCAATGTCGGGGAGCGGCGGATTAGGGGTTAATAGGTTTATTTAGTTTCACAATGTCGGGGGCAGAGGATTAGGGGTTAATAGTTTTATTTAGTGTTGGCGATGTCTGGGACGGCGGATTAGGGGTATTTAGACTAGGGGTTTATGTTAGGATGTTAGGTTTAAACTTAACTTTCTTTCCCCTATATACATCAATGGAGTTGCTTAACGCACCATACTGCACAGCACAAGGAGATTTTTCAGTAACTCGTAATGGCAGCGCTATGGTAAGTGCAGTATTGCTCATTTTTTTGTATTAATTACACACCCGGTATAGCGCAAAACTCATTATCCTGCTGTTTGTTAATTAATGACATAATACAAACCCAACCGTGCAGCTGCAGTATTCAAAAAGCTGGGTTGCCCTGAGAATGGGAGGTGCTCAATGCCTAATGTGCTTAATGCATAATGTATCATAGAAACAAGCAAAGAGAAAAAAGGGGCACATACAGAGCACTCTTAGTAGAACTAATCAGGAGGGAGTGTCCTCTCCAGGATATGTTTAAAATGTAACACGCCTAAATGTTACCTGAGTCCCAGTGTCTGGTATATCGGTCTTTTTCTAATTATTGGGCCTACAGCTAAATAACCCAGGACTTCCACTAGTGCTACACTCACTGTTATTATGTATATTGTGGTGAGGATGAAGCCCTCTTTTTAGGTAATTTTCCTGTGGTGTTTGCACTCTCCTTAAGCTTTTGCTTGGTCTATTCAATATTACCATTATTTGTCCGCTTTATGGGCTCCATGTACTAAGCAGTCAGCGAGCTACCCGCAACAAATCTCGCGTCAAAACTCGCAAACTGATATGTACAAAGCCGTCAACTATGTTCAAACTCGCATCTTTAAAATTGCGAGCGTACTTATCCGCCAAACCTTGCTACCTCTCCATTTTTCACTGTAATTAGACACATTTGACCACCAACTCGCCAAAAACGAATGTACTAAAAAAACTATTTGTCCTCTCGCGTCAATTTCCGCCCCCACCTCGTTATTTTTGCCTTTTTAGGTGGCGGGCAAGGTACAAAACAATAGGAAAGTCACTCTAGATGCCAGTCTAGACATATATAAAAGGCAGTAATATCAGCATTGTACTTACATTGTTCATTTCAGCAGCTATGGAGAGAATTCTGTATTTGTTTATTCTCCGTGTGATGCAAATCCGGGCTAGAAGACAGAATACTGGAAATGTCGCTAATCGAATGGTTAGAAGAAGGAGAGTTTGTGTCCCCCGTGTATTCCTTCCACGGGTTGGTTTGCACGGCCTTTCTGACTGAGAGATCATTCAAAGATTCCGGCTTGATCGTGAATCCATATTACACCTGTATCGAGAGATTGAAGATCATTTGGAGCTGATGATGGCTCGTTCACAAGCTATTCCGGGACTTCTGAAACTATTAGCTGCATTGCATTTTATGGCAACAGGCTCCTTTCAGGCAGTTTCTAGCGTCATTATAGGAATGAGTCAATCTGCTTTTTCACGCCACTCATCCAAAGTCATTGGGGCTATGATGGTTATTTTTCATCGATATGTTTGTTTGCCATCTACCCCTGAAGAATGGCAATCTATAAAGTCAAATTTCTATAGGATGGCTGGGATGCCCAATGTCCTAGGTGCCATAGACTGTACCCATGTTGCTGTAAGACCACTTCAAGCTCGTGAGGAGATCTATAGGAATAGAAAGCATTTCCATTCCTTGAATTCCTTGAATGCTTCTTCAGCTGATCGACATCCTTTTTTCCTGGACCCTGGGCACTAACAGCATCGCTGATCCTTTGCCAGATCTGCTTCCTCCTAGAAAAATTTGTCTGTTTGACATGACATCCAAACAAATAATCATAAGAGTCAATAATCATGTCAATCAAAACGACGTTTTGCTGATGAGAAAAGTGAGGATTCTTGGATTTTGAAGCGGTTTCAGATCCAGATGAAGCCATATCGAATTTGTAAATAAAGATCACAAAAAATAACGCTCTGTAATCACTCTCCAAAAATTTTGGAACAATAATAAAGTTGTTTAGAAAAGTTGTACATTTATAGGAACAAATTTCTATTCCCGCGACTACTATGACGTTCGTGACACCTTGCATGTCACGTGTTAACAATTGGCCAGACAATTCAACTGAAAGTTAAGTACATCAGCTTAGTCGCGGCGAGCGAGGCGTCAAATTTATCAATATTCCGCCACTGCTCGCGGCGGGCTAGACGTGTCTATTTATTGTGGGATTATTAGTACATAGCAACAGCGGACACCATTTCGCCTGCGGCGAGTAACGGCGAGTTTAGCCGCGTCTACAATGACGGATGAATTGACGGCTTAGTACATGGAGCCCTATATGTAGTCTTTTCCAGACTCTGGGACTCTTTAGCTTACTAGCGTTTTAATCTAAGTCTTATCATGTGTACTGGTGAATTTTTTTTTATTGTATTACCCATTAAAGGTTACGTTTTAAACATATCCTGGAGAGGACACTTCCTCCTGATTAGTTCTACTAAGAGTGCTCTGTATGTGCCCCTTTTTCCTCTTTTGTTTATTTCCCTGAGAATATCAATCCTGTTTCCTCAGTTAACACTAAAACAGTGATAACTTTTATAAGCATTTTTGCCAGTACATGTATATGATGTAAATTATTTGTGAACATTTAAACATTGACCAGAATGTCTCTTTAAAAGGGAGGGAGGGGGTGGAGCCTAGCTGGAGACGGAGATGGACGCATAACTAAACCGCTCCATGCAAACAGCATAACAAAGGGGCACAAAATTTAGGAGCAAGAGGGGTCCCATGTCTTTCTAAACTATTACCCGGTTAACCCTCAGAAAACCATGTTGCCACTGGCAGGGATAGCTTTCACTTACTTTTGAAGAAATGATGGGCCAGAAGTATTACTCAACAGATTACTGGGTATGCACAGTGCTTTTCTACTTCGATTGCATTACAGACTGGCAGTCAAGTCCGCAATTTATAATCCGCCAGGCGAATCTGACAAAATGTTGGTTAGAAAACCAGCCAAAGCTCTTTCAGCCAGTATTTTCTTTAAAGCCCCCAAAGGAGGAAAAACACAAGACATACAAGATTTAGAAATGGAGGAAGATCTGGAATTTGTGGGAAATTCACCAATAAATACGGACGAGTTAACACCAGTCACAAAAGCAGATATCAAAGCTCTGGTTTCAAAGCAAAACATTGCAGTAAATTTTGAAAAAATGTGGGAAAAAATGGATGCCATACAAACAAGGTAACTAATAGTCTTGCAGAAATAAAGCAAGAAATCCAGGACCTAGGCACAAGAGTCTCATCTTTAGAGAAAAGCGAAATGACAATTGAAGAGAATTTGAGCAATATGTCCCATCAAGTCCTCACACATCAGCAAGAACTTGATAAATTACATGACAAGATGGAGGACCTGGAAAACCGCTCAAAGATTACCAAAGCTCATTCTTTCATCGGATTTCATATCTCCTAACTCAGTGGTCTCAATCTAGAATAATTTTAGCAGGGGACTTTAACACCTCACTCTAATAGGAAAGGGACCAAACTCACCAATAAACAACACACACAGAACTCAGTCTCTAAATATATACGAGACTCGTTAGCAGCCCATAATATATTAGATACTTGGTAGTCTTTATATGGTCACACGATAGATCATACGTTTTATTCACATGCTCATAATTCGTATTTGAGACTGGACTACATATTGGTAAGTCAGATTCTGATCCCAATCATAACCCACTCAAAGATACACCCGTGTGTATGGTCCAAGAACTCCATAGTCCAACTAAACATGACAGGGGTAATAAAGACGCAAAGACAACGCTCATGGACATACGACCCGCACACACTCAAGAACGCCCAGACACATGATATGATAGTGAAGGCTCTGAATGAATATTGGCAGATCAATGAGAATACCACAATAAACCCAATCTCCTCTTGGACAGCCCATAAACCTTTTCTTAGAGGCTTATTGATAAAAGAAAAATCGAAACTTATTAAAAATTCAAATTACCTTATAGATAAACTTCAAACAGAGATACAAACCCTTGAACACCAACATAAACAAACATCCTCCACTGCCATATTCAAATCGCTCCAGACTAAGAGAAAGATTTTAGCAAAAATCCTAAATGATTCAGCAATAAGAGCCACACAAAGACTAAAAGCGAATTATTTTCTCCACTCTAATAAACCTGACAAATATCTATCCAACAAACTTAGGGAGAGGGCGCATTCTATGCCCACTCTACAGAAACAGGACAGAACACAGACATCGAACCCACAAGAAATATCAGATATTTTTGCAACATATTGCGAAACACTGTATGACGAGCAAAAAGTCAAACAGACTACTCACACTAAAACACTATTGGCTCAATTTTTACGTCAAGGTAATCTGAATGTTATTAGCCCCATCGACAGAGACAATTTAAATGAGGACATAACGAGAGAAGAAATATACAAAGTCATTAAAGAGCTTAAAGCAGGAAAGGCGTCAGGGCCTGATGGCTTGCCGGGTGGGTACTACAAACTGCTCAAAGCAACTCTTGTTCCGCATCTTGAGAAATTCTGTAATGACATAATACAGGGGATTGAGATCCCGAAAGACATTTTAAGAGCTAAAATTGTAGTTATACCTGAAGCAGGGAAAAACCCAGTGTTGTGTCAGAATTGCAGACCTATCTCCTTGATCAATCAGGATATTATAATTTTCACGAAAATATTAGCCAACAGACTTAAGAAAATACTCCCAGAATTAGTGCACCTGGATCAGGTGTGATTCATAATAGACAGAGAAGCCTCTGACAACATAAGAAGAACAGTTGCCCTGACAGACTACCTTACTGAGACTGGGACGCCTTCTCTGCTTCTGTCACTGGATGCAGAGAAGGCATTCGACAGAGTTGACTGGACATACACGACAATGGTTTTGACGGAAATGGGATTTAGGGGTCCATTCATGCAGGCGATAAGTAGTATTTACTCCACTCCAACGGCTACGATAATTGCAGCAGGTTATCAATCTAGATCAATAAACATACTTAATGGGACGCAACGGGGTGCCCTCTGTCACCTTCCCTGTTTGCCTTATGTATTGAACCATTGGCATCTTGCATTAGGGAATCCGGAGATATTTAAGGGGTTAAAATTAAAGACACGGAATAAGGGGGCGGAGCCAACAGCCGAAGCAACAAGACGTGACATTTCAGAGCTCCTGGCGTTTGACCATAAAATGCCCCACTGACGACACTTTAAAAATTCTTCTGCTCATATATTTAGCTCACAACATATACCAGAACATAGGGGACAATGATACCTAACAGTTTATACCGTAACTGAACAAAGGCCTTCTAGCTCACTGGGACCACGGCCTGGAGTAATCCGCCATATTTGAGGGCGCCTATGCATTATCTCTGTTGCTAGAGACACAACTCTTATGCTATTGCCACCTTTCAAACTTTCTAATGGAGGAGCAAATTGTTTATGCCCTGCATGAATTAATATTTTCCCTGGATTCCCATCGGCGAGCTTTTACTGCAGAGCTAAGAGCTATTATGGACCCACTACCGATCACAACACAGACAGGGGGAGTTACAGAGGTGCCTGATCGGTGGTAGCCTGACCCGCCGTGTTGGACTGAAGACCCACCTTGGGATACAGAGGAGGTGTGCAAGATAGATACAGAGGGCCCTGGTCATGACATAGCGAAACAACCTGATCGCCTATGTGAGCAGAACAGTGCCGGACAGCTCCTCTTCATTCACTCAGGGCCGGTACACCATAATGCAGCTCAACTTGCACTCCAACAGGTACAGCTAAATAGACCAAATCGGATGCACAGTTTAAGAGTGACAGCTCATAATCCACTCGATACTATGAAGATTAATTCTCCTGGAGGCCCTCCTGTAGCTGCTAAATGCCCAACAGCGTTGGGCAAATTTTTCAAAGAAGGAGCTGCTAAATGCCCAACAGCGTTGGGCAAATTTTTCAAAGAAGGAGCTGCAGCGCAGACAGCTGTTTACTGTCGCGGGAGTTGGCCCGGCACACACTACAAGCTCCTCAAGGCTACCGCTTGGAATATGGGGCTCCACCCGGTTCACAGTGAGCTAACATTGAGATCTAAGCATAGTAAGCTGAGGAGAGTGTCAGACCGCTGTTTTGAATTGACCACACCGGCTGGAGTAGGAGCAGAGGAGGCATCACGCTCTGGCAGCACACGTACATGGAATAGCATACCTAAGGTTTTGCCACCTCATTATGATGCCGCAGTCCAGCTTCAAGGGAACACCCCAGGGTACGGGACATGCCCGATAGAGATCTCATCACTTAACTACAAACCCAGAGAGGCGACCAGCGTTATCAGAGTAATTGACCTTAGAGGAGGGTCGCAGATTCCCACTGACAGATTCTCTCTGCTGTATCAGAAGGCCCGCCTTAGATGTGACAGCGTGGCTTTCAAGCAGAGCACCCCAGCGGTTTTTGCATCTCTGGCTCTTAGATCTGGAGTGGGGTAGGGTATTAGCTGACTTACCATATATTTCTAGCCTTCTTGCTGGCGTAGGAGCGAGATAACTGGAAATAACCTAGAAAGCTCTTTGTTTTCAAGTCTCTTAAAGGAACTCTGCCCCACTCTCTCCCAAGTGAACTACAGTTTATTATGAGATTATGAGTCGATGAATCTTACTAGTAGATGGTTCCTCAGTCTCATAATTATAGACACTCTTATATTTACTTAAATAAAAAGAGAGAAGCGCTCAACCTGGAAACGAAGAATAGCATAATAGCTTGTTCTATGGCTAGTTACCACCCAAGAAGCAGCCTCTTTTTGCCCAACATGTGCCTTTCACAGAGAAAAACTTTCCTGAAGCATATCAGTCTGATCCTGACTTCACAGTACAGTCCAGCCCCGAAATACCAGGCAATCCTTCTCTGAACAAGAGAAACAGCAAAACCCCAGACGTACGATTCGTAATTCTTTTATTAGAAAAATAATCATATATGCATATATACAAAATAAAATAATAATAACAAATGCAAACAAAATATCTCTTGTTACAAAACTGAAATATTGACCCAAATCTTTGTCATCAGAAAAAAAATCAAAATGCAAACATTAAACTTAAATAATCACACAAAATAAAATTAAACATATTTCAAATACAGACAAAAACAAACTGGAGAAAAAAAAAACAAGAAAAAAACAAACAAACAAACAAAAAAATAAATAAATAATCCAATCCTTCCACTTCTTTGTCTTCCAGATGCCTTCAGAATCTAATTCCCCATATCGTCTCCTATCAAAAGAAAAATACAAAAACAACTTCCCACGGATCATACCCACACAATTACCTACAGTAACTACCTCTTTCTTAAAAATCAAAATATTACGCACATCCCACAACACCTCCTTCACACAACATGCCAACAACCATATCAATCTTGCTTTCTCCTTTTCCACACCACTTCCACACAAACCATACATCATCATATTAAAAGTAAAAAACTGCACTCCAGTCAATCCCTTAATCATCCTTTTCAAACTTCTCCAAACATCCCTAGCATACTCACAATTCCAAAACAAATGAATAACACTCTCGCTTTGAAAACAACCATCTCTAGGACACACTTCTGAAGCCACTAAACGACGCATTCTCTGAAAATCCCTTGTTGGCAAACACTTATGCACACTCATCCAACTAATATCTTTCTGCCTATTCATCAAATACTTATAACACACATTTTTCCATACCAACACACATTCATTTTCATTCAAACCCCCAATCAACTCAAGACCTTCCTTCTTCGCCAACATTTTTAACACCATTCTGTTTGCACACCACATCTCCCTACTAACATTCTCCAAACCATATTTTTTAATCCAACATTCCACCCTTACATAAAACCACGGAACAGCAAAACATACCGGTTTCTTTCTATCAATCTCAAATAAACCATATCGTCTTAAAACATTTCCACAAGCATACTTTACCATACAACCAGCCATGCTATCCTTACCACTCAGAACCACACACCTACTAACATATTTCACAGCCAAAAATCTCTCCACATTTGGAAAACCCTTACCACCAACATTCTTACTCTTAACAACAACATCTCTTTTCAAACGCTCCATACCAGAACTCCAGAAAAAAGAAAACAACACTCTCAAAATTCTCCAAAAAATCCTCTCAGGTGGCGGAAAAACTAACGCCAAATATAACATAATAGGGATCAAAACCGATTTAATAACTAACATTTTTCCTTCCAAAGATAAAGTCCTTAAAGACCAAAACTGAAGTTTTCTACTCACTTTATCAAAAACATTCTCCCAACTTTCCAAGCCTTTCAAATCCACATCAAATTTCCCACCCAACACCTCAATTGCACCTACAGTCACAGGCCATCCACAGGAATCAATCTCCCATTACCAAAAACTTTAACTTTACACTTATTCCAATTAACTCTGAAACCACTTGCCATACAAAAACATTCAACTAAAGTTTTCACCCTCCTCAAACCAGCCTGAGTCTCACATACCACACTCACATCATCCATATACCCAATCACTTTTAAACACCTTCCATTACTACCAGGAACACTCACACCTCTAACTAATTTATCCTTCCTCAAACTAGTTAATAATGGCTCAATGACACATACAAATAACACAGGAGACAAAGGACATCCTTGACGCACTCCAGATTTAACACAAAATTCCTCAGTCAAAAAAACGTTAACCTGGACTTGACTCACAATATCACTATACAAACATTTAAACCATCCAATAATCTTACCAGAAAAACCTAAACGTTCTAAAACATGAAACATAAAATCATGCACTACCCTATCATACGCTTTTTCAAAATCCACAATAGCAACAGCAACAGACCTCATCCTCTCCCTCACATACCACAGTACATCACGTAGTAACAACAAACTTTCAGAAATCTGACGCCCAGGAACAGCACACACTTGCTCTTCACCCACAACCTTAGCAATCACTCCATGCATTCTATTTGCCAACACCTTTGCAATAACCTTATAGTCAACATTCAACAACGTAATCAGCCTCCAATTCCTCAAATCTCTCTTATCACCCATAAATAACAAAACAATCAAACCTTTCCTCATTGAAACAGTCAAAACATTCATTCTAAAAACAAACTTACAAACATCCAACATATCCACCCCAATCAAATTCCAAAAACAAGTATAAAATTCAACAGGCAAACCATCACAACCAGGTACCTTCCCATTCTTAAAACTCCTAACAACCTCTGCAATCTCATCCAAACTTAGATCCCTTTCTAACAAATCATTATCATATTTTTCCAACTTAACCTCAATGTTTTCCAACAACTCATTTTCCAATAAAACATCTCTTGTTTTTTCTTTATACAGCTCACTGTAAAACTCATGAACTTCACGCAAAACACCATCCGTACCATTAACTTCACACTCAACCTTATCAAAAACACTAACAAAACCAGTCTTTCCTTCAAAAGCTTTCTTAAAAAATATTTACTACAAGACTCATCCTTTTCCATTTTCTCCAATCTTGCCATAAAAACAATTTTCTTTCCTTTTTCATACATACACTTTTTAATTATCTTTCTTGCTTCAGCAATTTCCTCATGCACATCAATACCACAATTTCTCAATTCATACAAATACAACAACCTCAGATACCATTTATCATACAACTCCCTTTCTATTCTAGCTTTCTCACAGCCTTTCTTAATAAAAAACCTCTTTATTTCCACCTTCAACCATTCCCACCACATAAGCACATTACTAAAATCACATTTTCTTTCACGCCACCTTTCATACATCCAAACAAACTGACGCTTAAACTTCTCATCTTCTAACAAATCCACATTCAGTTTCCAAACACCCTTACCATAATTGATCTTCAAATCACAATTCACCTTACACATCAAAAGGGCATGATCCGTAAAGGGCATCCGCTTTAAAGAAAAATCATCAACACATAAAAATTTAGATAAAAAACAAAAATCAATTTGAGATTTTATCCCACCACTATCACTAAAGAAAGTAAAACCCTCCCCTGAAAAAGAAACAGACCCGAAGGCATCCTTCAAACCGAAAGATTTAAGCAAATCAAGTAAAAACTTCCCTGAGCTATCCACCCTACAATCACTCCCACCCTCTCTGTCCCCATTCTTAATAATACAATTAAAATCCCCAACCAAAAAAGTTGGCTCTCGACCTGGCAGAAAAAACTTTAAAGTTTCTAAAACTAACCAAAAGTACCCGACCTGGGACAATATGAACTACATTAAGGATAGAAAAACTAAACCCCTTAAACAAAACTCCCACCCCCCCATTCCTATCAGAAGAACAAGACCATACTTTAGGACCATATTCCCAGTCAGCACATTTTGGATGTTCAGAGAGACCACATTCCTGCAAACAAAAAATATTAGCAGAACATACAGATAATAATTTAAAAATTGCAGCTCTCCTTGCTATAGTTGTCATACACCTGACATTAAGGGAAGAAATGGTCAGAAACATCACAAAAATAAATTAAAGAAAAACAAAAAAAGAAATAACATCAGGACTTCTTCTTTCCTTTCTTTTTCTTAGGACTCAAAGGAGATCCTTTAAATCTGCCTCTGTGACGTTCCGACCTCCTAGGTTCCCCCTTGCCAGCCTCATAACCAGTAACTTCAGCAAGTTGGTTCACATCTCTTTTATCTAGATAACCAACAGAAGAGGCATCAGAAAAGTCACCTATACACTGGCTTGAGTCAGAAGGAACGTCTTTAGTAGAGACAGAAGGAAACTCTGAAATTAAAGAGTCAGCATCACTTGTAGTATCTGGATCTGCACCCTTAACTACTGGAAGATTCAAATCAGGACTCTCCCATCCATCAGAATCCGCATCTATTTTTCGCTTGGAGGCAGATTTTTTCCCTTCAGTGTCCATATCCTCCTCAGAACTAGAGGACACAACAGCAGACCAATCAATGTTCTCCCCTTCACCAAGAACAGCATCAGGAGCAGCATCACAAGATGACTCAGTGAAGGAAAAATTCTCTGTCCCAGGAACAGCAACAGTATCATCCACAGAATTGGGCAACAGGGCTTCAAGAACATCTGAAGCAGCTATCACATTAGATGTAGCAAGATCCAGTTCCTGAAGATGAGATTGGGCTTCCTCCACCTTCTCAGCCACAGGAACCACCACAGGAGCATCAGACACCTCTCCGACAGGGACCCCAAATGCAGATTTCTTGCACAAAAGAGGTAATATAGAGTTCAATGCCTCATCAGAGACCTCCTCCTCATTCACAGATGGCTCAACTGCAACTGAAGATGTTTTTTTTGCAACATCAGCATAGGAAGGCTTCACTCTATCAAGCCCCTGCAACATCATCAAAGGACACATCCTGCACAGATGACTTGAAGAACCACACAGGTCACAGGTCCGGCGTTTACTACAGTGGGCAACAAGATGATCCTCCTCACCGCAATTTCGACATCTGGCACCTGGGCAATTTTCAGCAATGTGCCCAAACAGGTTGCAACTACGGCAAAAAAGAGGCATGTCATCATAGTATAGGAAACCTCTATTTCCACCAATGGCGAAAGTCTGTGGAGGGTGTTTCTTTCCACCAATACCTAATTCATCAGGCACAAACCGCACCCAGAACCTGCGCTTTCCATTGAAAGTCCCAAACTGATTCTTCAGCTTGCTACCTCCTTGAACATCATCAAAGTAGCGACAAAGAAACAGACGAATTTCCACATCAGTGACCCAAGGGTTGTACATATGTACTGTCACCGGGATTCTTCTCTCCCTCTGCACACAGGCAACAAATTTCATGCCAACCAACTCTGGAGCAGCAGCCATATCAATAGTCCGTTGATAGCAGGTCTGTAAATAATGCTCATCGGTGAAAGCCACATCAAAAATCCCTCTTGAAGGGAATGACTGAACACAATGCAAACTTGCTCTTGGCATCTTCAAAACACCCTCCAAAACCACCTGCTGGACATGAGCCAAACCAATCTTCTCTTGAAAGTCCTCAGAAATCAACACCCGAAGAGTATGGGGAACATTTGGCACATTGGTAGCCATATTTGCCCTATTGCCTCTTTAGGCTGGATTTCAGAGCGCCCCCCCCAAAAGCAGCATGTGGCTGAAGTCCAGGGACGATGCCACAAGGCCAAGGGGACGGCCCTACTACCCAGTTGCTCTACGCCTAAGGAGTAGCCACCCCCCCAATAGCAGCAGGAGCCCAAACCCCAAAGGGAAAGGACCCCAGGCCGAAGGGGCAGGTCTCCAGGCAGCAAACCAAGACCAAGACCAAGCACAGAAAACTGCACTTAATCCAAGCCAAAGGCCCGAGAAGCAACCTCAGCTGATCATTTTGGCCTATTGTGGGCCTCGTCAGTGAGGTGCAGCCATATCCCTCTAGGCACACTGAGCAACGGGTCCACGTCTGGATTCCCGCATCACACTTAGGGAGACTTCCCAAAATGTCATAATTTGCATAAATAAAAAGAGAGAAGCGCTCAACCTGGAAGCGAACAATAGCATAATAGCTTGTTCTATGGCTAGTTACCACCCAAGAAGCAGCCTCTTTTTGCCCAACATGTGCCTTTCACAGAGAAAAACTTTCCTGAAGCATATCAGTCTGATCCTGACTTCACAGTACAGTCCAGCCCCGAAATACCAGGCAATCCTTCTCTGAACAAAAGAAACAGCAAAACCCCAGACGTACGTTTCGGCCTATTGTGGGCCTCGTCAGTGAGGTGCAGCCATATCCCTCTAGGCACACTGAGCAACGGGTCCACGTCTGGATTCCCGCATCACACTTAGGGAGACTTCCCAAAATGTCATAATTTGCATAAATAAAAAGAGAGAAGCGCTCAACCTGGAAACGAACAATAGCATAATAGCTTGTTCTATGGCTAGTTACCACCCAAGAAGCAGCCTCTTTTTGCCCAACATGTGCCTTTCACAGAGAAAAACTTTCCTGAAGCATATCAGTCTGATCCTGACTTCACAGTACAGTCCAGCCCCGAAATACCAGGCAATCCTTCTCTGAACAAGAGAAACAGCAAAACCCCAGACGTACGTTTCGGCCTATTGTGGGCCTCGTCAGTGAGGTGCAGCCATATCCCTCTAGGCACACTGAGCAACGGGTCCACGTCTGGATTCCCGCATCACACTTAGGGAGACTTCCCAAAATGTCATAATTTGCATAAATAAAAAGAGAGAAGCGCTCAACCTGGAAACGAACAATAGCATAATAGCTTGTTCTGTGGCTAGTTACCACCCAAGAAGCAGCCTCTTTTTGCCCAACATGTGCCTTTCACAGATAAAAACTTTCCTGAAGCATATCAGTCTGATCCTGACTTCACAGTACAGTCCAGCCCCGAAATACCAGGCAATCCTTCTCTGAACAAGAGAAACAGCAAAACCCCAGACGTACGTTTCGGCCTATTGTGGGCCTCGTCAGTGAGGTGCAGCCATATCCCTCTAGGCACACTGAGCAACGGGTCCATGTCTGGATTCCCGCATCACACTTAGGGAGACTTCCCAAAATGTCATAATTTGCATAAATAAAAAGAGAGAAGCGCTCAACCTGGAAACGAACAATAGCATAATAGCTTGTTCTATGGCTAGTTACCACCCAAGAAGCAGCCTCTTTTTGCCCAACATGTGCCTTTCACAGAGAAAAACTTTCCTGAAGCATATCAGTCTGATCCTGACTTCACAGTACAGTCCAGCCCCGAAATACCAGGCAATCCTTCTCTGAACAAGAGAAACAGCAAAACCCCAGACGTACGTTTCGGCCTATTGTGGGCCTCGTCAGTGAGGTGCAGCCATATCCCTCTAGGCACACTGAGCAACGGGTCCACGTCTGGATTCCCGCATCACACTTAGGGAGACTTCCCAAAATGTCATAATTTGCATAAATAAAAAGAGAGAAGCGCTCAACCTGGAAAGAGAAGAATTGCCTGGTATTTCGGGGCTTGACTGTACTGTGAAGTCAGAATCAGACTGATATGCTTCAGGAAAGTTTTTCTCTGTGAAAGGCACATGTTGAGCAAAAAGAGGCTGCTTCTTGGGTGGTAACTAGCCATAGAACAAGCTATTATGCTATTGTTCGTTTCCAGGTTGAGCGCTTCTCTCTTTTTATTTATGCAAATTATGACATTTTGGGAAGTCTCCCTAAGTGTGATGTGGGAATCCAGACGTGGACCCGTTGCTCAGTGTGCCTAGAGGGATATAGCTGCACCTCACTGACGAGGCCCACAATAGGCTGAAACGTACGTCTGGGGTTTTGCTGTTTCTCTCGTTCAGAGAAGAATTGCCTGGTATTTCGGGGCTGGACTGTACTGTGAAGTCAGGATCAGACTGATATGCTTCAGGAAAGTTTTTCTCTGTGAAAGGCACATGTTGAGCAAAAAGAGGCTGCTTCTTGGGTGGTAACTAGCCATAGAACAAGCTATTATGCTATTGCTCGTTTCCAGGTTGAGCGCTTCTCTCTTTTTATTTATGCAAATTATGACATTTTGGGAAGTCTCCCTAAGTGTGATGCGGGAATCCAGACGTGGACCCGTTGCTCAGTGTGCCTAGAGGGATATAGCTGCACCTCACTGACGAGGCCCACAATAGGCTGAAACGTACGTCTGGGGTTTTGCTGTTTCTCTCGTTCAGAGAAGAATTGCCTGGTATTTCGGGGCTGGACTGTACTGTGAAGTCAGGATCAGACTGATATGCTTCAGGAAAGTTTTTCTCTGTGAAAGGCACATGTTGGGCAAAAAGAGGTTGCTTCTTGGGTGGTAACTAGCCATAGAACAAGCTATTATGCTATTGTTCGTTTCCAGGTTGAGCGCTTCTCTCTTTTTATTTATGCAAATTATGACATTTTGGGAAGTCTCCCTAAGTGTGATGCGGGAATCCAGACGTGGACCCGTTGCTCAGTGTGCCTAGAGGGATATAGCTGCACCTCACTGACGAGGCCCACAATAGGCTGAAACGTACGTCTGGGGTTTTGCTGTTTCTCTCGTTCAGAGAAGAATTGCCTGGTATTTCGGGGCTGGACTGTACTGTGAAGTCAGGATCAGACTGATATGCTTCAGGAAAGTTTTTCTCTGTGAAAGGCACATGTTGAGCAAAAAGAGGCTGCTTCTTGGGTGGTATCTAGCCATAGAACAAGCTATTATGCTATTGTTCGTTTCCAGGTTGAGCGCTTCTCTCTTTTTATTTACTCATATTTACTGCAGAGGCTGGCTCATCGTTATCTTAGACCGGGGATTTTTTTTGATGGCCCTGTAACTTACAGCAGTATACAGTGATCCTATGGGACTCCCTTTCCATTTATCTGTTCTAACAAGTTTATTTGCTATTTTGTTATAAGTGTTTTGCTTCCCCTTTCTCATTCTGTGATTCATAGCAGTTTTAGACACACCTGATATATGAGTAGGATATATAGTGCCCAATATAGATATTTTTGAGGATATGCTTTATTACTTAGCTTTAGATTGGCTTATTACATAATTATGGGTGCCTATACAAGCCTTATAATTTCTTCAGATATATGTACCCTTGTACTGTAACTCATTATATAGAAAACCCCCACAGTAGTTCTTATCTCACTTGGTCATGTTTGAGCTCTAATACCTTTAAAGTTTGCTCTTCTTTTTAAATGCTTAGCTTCTTCTTATGTGTTCATTATATAGCAGCTTATATATAAAGTTGTAACAAGTATACTACAGTAGATCTCATATATAAGTACAGCCTGTATATAGTTACCAGTATAGTGCAGTGCCTTTAGTGAATAGATACAGCGTGTGTTTATATAGCTTAATACTGCATATACTGTCACTGTAGGATTTTATATAATGTATTCAGTTAGTTCATCCACAGGAGTTGGATTAGCTATATAGACTGTTTCTTAATACTAATTGCTTCTGTCACCCAGGTATATGTTTATGTGTATATAGAAATTTTTGCTGGACTTAAGTCAACTCATTTATATTAATCTAGCTACCACATAGGAGTCTTAGGATTACTTTACTTGTAATATTTTTAGCTAATAACTGTTGGTGAGCATCCTGAAGGTTTATAATGCTTGAACATGTTCTGACCATACTACTGCAATGTTTATCTTATCATATATGTTGCTTCAGGAGGTTTCACTAATGTTCTCACATGGTACTACATATATCTTAATGTATATTTGCAATCTTTAAAGCTTCTATAGTATAGAACTCAGATAGTGTAGATGGTATAGAGACTAGTTTATCACATACTTATATATGCCTGGTATTAAAATGTTCCCCTCTATTTATTTATCTGCATGATTACTATGCACTTTACTGAATATTTATTTTACGTAGCCCACTCTTAGTTACATTACTATTCTATCATTTGATTATTGCTATTGTATTAATACACGTTTACTGGTATTCCTCTACATTTATACCCACTCATCTATCTCCTCCATCTGACCCCTCTCCTCCCTTTCCCGCCGGCATATTTTACCTGTGGGTCATACCCCCACTCCTTTTTCCCACATCGCCTATAGCTGGCATCTCCCCAGGAGAGGGGCTAAGGTAGCGGTCCTCTGTTCTCCATATATATAAACCTCCCCCCCTGTTCGCATCCTTTATAGGAAGCTACCCTTATTTTTACATTCCCTAGCTTAAATTTACTCACGGCGTAAATAGATGATGGCCCCATGATGAGTGGTGTAATCGTAAGTTCTGAGTTCCCAGTTCACCTACAAACTCGACATGCTAACTGACTCCGCCCTCCATTCCCCCCCCCTACTCTATTTTGAGCAGCTCTCGCCCGCTGCATTCCCCCTTCCCATAAAACTGCAGGGCTAACTCCTCCCTGGCCTTAATCTTACCTGAGCAGATACCCTAATTTACTTTTTATATGGCACAGAGAGGACCATTTCTGTTTATATTGCATTTATGATACCCTATTATAAAACTGAAGTCTTCTTATAGATAGCCCAAATTTTATAATAGCGCTTGAGATATATGGATACATAATGCTTTTTCTACATGGTTTTCTTTTTTTTTGCCATACCTTTCGAATTATTATACTGTGTATACACTTATCTGTAATTGTTTTGGGGCATACCCTATATGTTGTATTTGGTTTTTTTTTTTTACTTCAATAAAAATTGTTTAAAAAAAAAAAAAGAAAAGAAACGGAATACAAACTTTCATTATTCGCAGACGATATTCTACTGATACTGACGAATCCACTAGAATCCCTGACTTACCTTTATAAAACCCTTCAAGACTTTGCAGAGATTTCAGGGTACAAGGTTAATCTTGATAAGTGGGAGGCTCTTCCCCTGTCAATTCCCGCTCATACCGTACTAAGAAGCTGGTGGAGATTAATTTTGATATAACCTGGGCCAAAAATTAATTAACTTATTTGTGAGTCAAACTCTCAGATTCTTATACAAAACTTTATAACCTGAATTATACCCCATTATACAAAAATATTAGGAAGTATCTGGCAGCTTGGAGAAAAGGAACTTTTTCAGGGTATGGTTGCCTCTCGGTCATAAAGATGAATATTCTGCCCAGACTTTTATACCTTTTCAGAGCATTGCCTATCAAAGTCCCAACTCCAGATCTATATAAACTACAATCAGATCTTCTTTCTTTCTTGAGAGGAGACAGGAGGGGGAGGATTGCTTCTCATGTTTTTGCTAAACACTGACAACTTGGTAGAGTGGGGATACCGAATCTACTGGATTATTTCCAGGCGGCCAGATTAGCTCAAACTACTCTCCTAAGAAAACAGTCTCAGTATATTCTATGGACAAAAATAGAGAAGGATTTAGGGGAATTCAATAGTACGGATGACATCTTGTGGGACCTGAGAGGAGAAATACCCAGTAAGCAACATGAACCCCCTGTCACAACCGACATGCTGACATTATGGAAATCACTCACCAGATCTCTTATATCTGTTAATTCATGGGTTAGACCACTCAAACACCTCTTTCCCCAAGAAATACATGGACAGATAGATAAATGGGCAAACAAAGGATTGTACAGGGTAGCAGATTTCATGGTAGGAGGACTCATCAACACATATAGTAAACTACAGGAGAAATTACTCCCACACAAACTACACTGGTTTATCTATCTACAAATATCCTCTGCTCTCAGTAGGTGCAACACTCAGGGAGAGAATCACCCATACTCACCACTAGAACTTTTGTGTAAGTCCCCCAACAGAGACAAAAGCACAATCTCCAAATTATATCTAACACTCAAAGAGCATAAACATAAAACTAAATCAGCCATCATCACCAAGTGGGAGACAGACTTAGGCAACACACTACCAAAAGACGACTGGGATCAAACACTATATGAATCATGCAAAGGCATGATCAGTGCGGATTTTAGGGAAAATTGGATTAAAACATTGTTACGGTGGTACTTAACCCCCATTAAATCCTCATATTTTTCATCAACTAAATCTAAATTATGTTACAGGGGCTGTGGAGAACTGAGAACATATAAACATATGTGGTGGGATTGTATTAAGGTAAAAGATACATGGAACCAGCTTAACAATTTGCTTAGTACACTATTGGATGAGACTATGGGGCATATTTATCAAGCTCCCTATGGAGCTTGATGCCCTGTGTTTCTGGTGAGCCTTCAGGCTCGCCAGAAACACAAGTTATGAAGCAGCAGTCTAAAGACTGCTGCTCCATAACCTGTCCGCGTGTTCTGAGAAGGCACACAGAACTCGCAAGAAATCAACCCGATCCAGTACGATTGGGTTGATTGACACCCCCTGCTAGCGGCCGATTGGCCGTGAATCTGCAGGGGGCAGTATTGCACCAGCAGTTCACCAGAACTGCTGGTGCAATGATAAATGCCGACAGAGTACGATGTCGGCACTTATCGATGTGCAGCGGACATGATCCGCAATATCGGATCATGTCCACTCGCACATTCATAATTAGGCCCCTACCTCTCTCAACATCCACCAAGCACTGTTAAACCAGAGACTACCACAATTTAATGACCCCATTAATAAATGTATTAGAGTTCTATGCACAGCTACTAGAACCTGTATAGCACAACATTGGAAATTAGGTGTACCTACATGGCAGGAAATTTTAGACAAAATAAATTATATATATAAAATAACAGAGGAAGTGGCTTGGCTACAGGTCTCTAGGGAGCAATTTCATAGGATTATAAGTGAAAAATTATCTCCCGACAAATGATTGAATTTCTCCTGAATTTCACAAGGTCAAAGGTCAATATACTGTTTGAATAAATATACCTCGTCTGACTTGTTACACCATTAGACAATAAGGTAGATACCAGATACATTTGTTGATAGCTTAAAATGACCGTATACAATAGTTATATTTGTTACTAAATTTAATTGTTTTTGTTTTAATTATGTTTTTTTAATAAATATATCAATGTTTCTGCGGCCTCAGATAGTCAGCATAGGTGTTATCCGATCTGAAATGGATGTAGAACACTCTGCATTTGAAGAATATAACACGCCAGACTGGTAATATATAGGAATATCATGTTAGAGAGGAAACCTAACATGCACTAACATAAAAGGTACAAAAGCTTCTCGTTTTGTCAAGGCTAATAGGTCTGTCATATAAGCAGTATTGTTAAGAAATGTGAGATATACTTGGATATGTACACCTCTGTCCTATGCTTATTTTGCTGGTTTGGAGCTAGATAAAAAGAATTTCAACCTAAAAGGGAGGGAGAGGAAGCCAAAAATGGGACTGTCCATGGATAACGCTCACTAAATGCTATAAAATAAAGTACCACACCTGTTTGTTCCAAAGAAAAAAGAGATGCCTCCTATTAATGGACATATGTAGAAACTCTAAGGATAAAAATAAATTTGATTCCAATTTGAACACATTTGAGAAAAAAGCCAATAGTGATTAGGGAAGGAGAAAAAGGGGGTAGCATAGTCATCCAAAACAGGGAGGACTATTCGGCAGAAGCATATAGGATTTTGAATGACACTTCCACATATGTTAAACTTAAAAATAACCCACAAATATATTTATAAAAGATCTAAAATCCCTTTTGGATGATACATTTAAGGCAGGGATCATTAACAAAGAAGAATATGATTTTCTGTTCCAGGATAAGTGTAGGGTGGCAATATTTTATCATTTGCCAAAGATCCATAAGGATTAGCAGACCCCCAGGAGGGCCCATAATATCGGGCATAAATTCTCTTACATGTAATCTGTCACAATTTGTAGACTCAAATTTAAAACCTATGGTTTTAACTCTTATGTAAGGGATATCCTTCATATTATTACAAAAATGGATAAGATTATGTGGAAACCAGAATACATGTGGTTAACATTAGATGTTACATCTTTATTCATGTGTATCCCACACGAAATAGGTATTGAGAGTGTGAACTATTCTTTGGAAAACCATGGACACCTATCTGTGGCTCATAGAGATTTTTTACTAAAATTGAATAGCTTCATTTTAAAGAACAATTATTTCCTATTTGAAAGAGAATTTTATTTGCAGGTTGGGGGCACGGCGATTGGCACATGCTTTGCCTCCAACTATGCAAATCTGTACATGGTACATGGGAGGAGCAGTGTATCTGGAATAATAATCCCTATAGAGAAAATATATCATATCATAGATGATATTTTAGTCATCTGGAAGGGAGATGAAAATAGTATTTTGGAGATTTTTGACTATTTGAACAATAATGAGTACAATCTAAAATTTACGAAAAATTAAAATGAGAAAATTTAATTTTTGGATATCATCCTATCAAATGATAAAGTAAAAATAGTAACTTCTCTGTATAGGAAGGAGACAGACTCGGACAGTTACCTCCATGCCTCTAGTGGACATCAAAAGAACTTGATTAAGAATATACCATATGGCTAGTTCTAGAGGATCAGAAGAAACTGTTCAAGTATAGAAACTTTTGAAACAAAATTAGGGAATCTAAAGACTAAATTCAGGGCTAAAGGATAATTGGATAGAACCATTAAGGAAGGACATTAGAGCAAAACACTTGAACAGATTGGCATTATTAAACAGTCTAAAATATACCCTTAAGGGAGAAAGGAATAATTATACAGGTGGCCCTCGGTTTACAACGGTTCAATTTACACCGTTTCAGAATTACAACCTTTTTTCCAGTCATGTGACTGCTATTGAAAAGCATTGAGAAGCAATGCATTTATTAAAATAGCCAGTAGGTGGAGCTGCCCGCTTGTGTTGCAGCAAAGCCAAGCAAGCTGATATTAATCAGTTTAACCAAACCTGAGCTATCGAGCAGATTTTAAAGGAACAAGATCTTCCTGTCTATAAATCAGTCCAGATTGGAATGCATAGAAAGAACTGTTTGCAGAAAAATGCAAGTGAAGTCTGTGTTGTGTGATTATTTTATTATGTTTATAATGCTGCTTAGCAAATGTTTTTCTTCATTTACCTTAGTTTAATTATATATTCTGTGCTGTGTGATTATTTTAATAGGTTTATAATGCTATTTAGCATTTAAAGTCTTCATTTCAAAGCTTTAAAAATAATGTATTAGGTGTAACTTATGCCAATTCTGAGAGGGGCCAGGAACCTAACTCCCTCACTTTCCATTGACTTACATTATAAACTGGGTTTCAATTTACAACGGTTTCGATTTACAACCATTCCTTCTGGAACCTAACCCCGGCGTAAACTGAGGGCTACCTGTATATTTTTGACCAAATACAAGGCATCATTAAAAATAAAAAAAAGCTATTAATAGGCATTGGCATATTCTTTTACATGATCCTATTTTGGGCAAAACTTTAAACATGAAATAGTTTTCAGAAAAAATACAAATGTAAAAGATATATTTTAGCACCTAGTAATTTAAGCCGATGCAAAGACATTAATTGGTTAAACAAATCAGCCAAAGGTTTCTTCAGATGTAATAGGAAGGGCTGTCTGCCCCGTTATAGACAAAAAAGAAGAAGATATCTTCTAGGACCAATGGTTTAAGGAAGGATATTAAATCTAACATGAACTGCCAGTCGAAATATGTAATACTAGTCCTAAAGCCCGTGTACACAGGCCTTTTTTGCAGTACAGCGGCCCCACCCCTTGCTCTTTCTCTATCCCCCCCTCTCTTTTGCTCTCTCTTGTTCTCTCTCTCTCCCCTCTCTTTTGCTCTCTCCCCCCTCTCTTTTACTCTCTCTCCCCCCTCTCTTTTTCTCTCTCCCCCCTCTTTTGCTCTCTCTCCCCCCTCTCTTTTGCTCTCTCTCCCCCCTCTCTTTTGCTCGCTCTCTCTCCCCTCTTTCTCTTCCCCCTCTTTTTCTCTCTCTCCCCCTCTCTTTTGCTCTCTCTCCCCCTCTGTTTTGCTCTCTTTCTCCCCCCTCTCTTTTGATCTCTCTCTCCCCCCTCTCTTTTGTTCTCTCTCCCCCTCTTTTGCTGTCTCTCTCCCTCTCTTTTGCTCCCCCCCCCCTTTTGCTGTCTCTCTCCCCCTCTTTTGCTGTCTTTCTCCCTGTTAATTTGCTCTCTCTCTTCCCCCGTCTCGTTTGCTCTCTTTCTCTCTCCTCTCGTTTGCTTTCTCTCTCTCCTCTCTTTTGCTGTCTCTCTCCTTCTCTTTTGCACTCTCTCCCCCTCTTTTGCGCTCTCTCCCCCTCTTTTGCGCTCTCTCTCCCCCCTCTCTTTTGCGCTCTCTCTCCCCCCTCTCTTTTGCGCTCTCTACCCCCTCTCTTTTGTGCTCTCTACCCCCTCTCTTTTGTGCTCTCTCCACCCCTCTTTTTTGCTCTCTCCCCCTCTCTTTTGTGCTCTCTCCCCCTCTCTTTTGCGCTCTCTCCCCCTCTCTTTTGCGCTCTCTCCCCTCTCTTTTGCGATCTCTCTTTTGCGCTCTCTCCCCCCCTCTCTTTTGCGCTCTCTCCCCCTCTTTTTGCGCTCTATCCCCCCTCTCTTTTGCACTCTCTCCCCCTCTCTTTTGCGCTCTCTCCCATCTCTTTTGCGCTCTCTACCCCTCTCTTTTGAGCTCTCTACCCCTCTCTTTTGAGCTCTCTCCCCTCTCTTTTGCGCTCTCTACCCCTCTTTTGCGCTCTCTCCCCCTCTCTTTTGTGCTCTCTTACCCTCTCTTTTGCGCTCTCCCCCTCTCTTTTGTGCTCTCTCCCCCCTCTCTTTTGTGCTCTCTCCCCCTATCTTTTGTGCTCTCTCCCCCTCTCTTTTGTGCTCTCTCCACCCCTCTTTTGTGCTCTCTCCCCCTCTCTTTTGTGCTCTCTCCCCCTCTCTTTTGTGCTCTCTCCCCCTCTCTTTTGTGCTCTCCCCCCTCTCTTTTGCGCTCTCTCCCCTTCTATTTTGCGCTCTCTCCCCTCTCTTTTGTGCTCTCCCCCCTCTCTTTTGCGCTCTCTCCCCCTCTCTTTTGCGCTCTCTCCACCTCTCTTTTGTGCTCTCTCCCCCATCTCTTTTGCGCTCTCTCCCCCTCTCTTTTGCGCTCTCTCCCCCCTCTTTTGTGCACTCTCCCACCTCTTTTCTGCTCTCTCTCCCTCTCTTTATCCCCCTCTTCTGCTCTCTCTATCCCCCCTCTTTAGAGCTCTCTGTCTCGGCAGTTGGCCCCAGGCATCTGGCCCCGCCCACGTCACGCTCAGCCCCCCATGTCACGCCCAACCCTGCCCATGTCTTTTGAGCTCTCTACCCCTCTCTTTTGAGCTCTCTCCCCTCTCTTTTGCGCTCTCTACCCCTCTTTTGCGCTCTCTCCCCCTCTCTTTTGTGCTCTCTTACCCTCTCTTTTGCGCTCTCCCCCTCTCTTTTGTGCTCTCTCCCCCCTCTCTTTTGTGCTCTCTCCCCCTATCTTTTGTGCTCTCTCCCCCTCTCTTTTGTGCTCTCTCCACCCCTCTTTTGTGCTCTCTCCCCCTCTCTTTTGTGCTCTCTCCCCCTCTCTTTTGTGCTCTCTCCCCCTCTCTTTTGTGCTCTCCCCCCCTCTCTTTTGCGCTCTCTCCCCTTCTATTTTGCGCTCTCTCCCCTCTCTTTTGTGCTCTCCCCCCTCTCTTTTGCGCTCTCTCCCCCTCTCTTTTGCGCTCTCTCCACCTCTCTTTTGTGCTCTCTCCCCCATCTCTTTTGCGCTCTCTCCCCCTCTCTTTTGCGCTCTCTCCCCCCTCTTTTGTGCACTCTCCCACCTCTTTTCTGCTCTCTCTCCCTCTCTTTATCCCCCTCTTCTGCTCTCTCTATCCCCCCTCTTTAGAGCTCTCTGTCTCGGCAGTTGGCCCCAGGCATCTGGCCCCGCCCACGTCACGCTCAGCCCCCCATGTCACGCCCAACCCTGCCCATGTCATGCCCGGGCCCTGGCCACGCCTACTACACCACACGCTGACGCAAGGTCAGTTGGAAGGCCAGGTGTGTTTGTCCTTGCGCGCAGTCTCTACTGTGCATGACAGCTTCGGACAAACACACTTGGCCTTTTATTATCTAGGATATGTGTTGGAAAGAGGACTATAAAAAGAAGGGTCATGGAAGATATAAAAAATATTGAGAAGAGTGATGTGTCACATGGAGTCATTGACCACTTTAGAAAATATCATGGAAATGATCCCTCTGGTCTTCGTTTCAAAGCAATAGAACAGGTCTTCTGGATGAAAGGAGGGGTGATAGGCTGCTGATCCTTAGACAAAGAGAGACCTTTTGGATCAATTCCCTACAAACACTTGAACCATTAGGAATTAATAGTTAGGTAGATATTCAAGCTTTTTTAATTTAATGTAATGAATTTTAAATATAGCATTTTTATCCATCATCAACTTATGGATATCATTCATCCTTTTATCAACACCCCATCGACTATCGACTACATCTCCAGCTCTTCTATATGGTCGTCTATCCTGGACATCTTTACAGTTTATTTGTACAGCATGCATACCTTACCTCATATGATTGAGGTCCTATTTTGTAAATAGCCATTGCTCAGGGGGAAATAATCTATACTATGAGGAGTATTTCTGTGTGCTTGTTTTTTTAGCTTCTTCATTTTGTGTTACAACTCTTATCTGGAAAACTAAGAGTTTATTTCTAATGAGCAGTGTGAAGGAACCAACTGGATATTTTTCACATGATAATACTTTATTTATCAATGTTTGATTACAGTATACTTATAATTGTTTGACTACTATTTTGATCTAATATAAATTATGTGGTACTTAGTCAATATTTACCTATTTTCCCATTTACTGAGTGCACAGCTATATATTATATTTTGTGTTTATTACATATTTATTATTATTATAAATATATATGTATATAAGCCTATACATATAAACTAACTGGGAACACACAGTTCCCATAGACTGCAATGTAAAGGCATTTTTTAGCACCATTTTTTTTTTTCGAACACCCCTCTTCCACCAACTTTAACCCCAAAATACTGCCTAGTGCAGTAATTTATTAAAAAATAAAGATGCTGCCATTTTTATTTTTTAATAAACTACACTTGTCAGTATTTTGGGGCCATTTGGGGCATATTTCTGATCTATAAGCGCAAATTGCGTGAGATCACAGTAGCAATAACCAGCCACTTGCAATGCTGGTTAATTATCTTGTTCCCATAAACTGGCAAATTTGCGTGATAATTTAGCTCTCCACTTGTAATCTAGCCCCTTGTGTGTAGATTGAATTCAAGGTGAGAAATCTCTTAAACAGCCAGTCACAGCATGTGTGTAAAGTGTTCACATAAGGGTTAGACTTTAACAAATAACCTTAGATACTTACATTCTGAAAGTTTGTATAACCATTTTTATTACTATTTTAAGCTATCTCCTCACCCGGCCTCCACTCCAAAAATAAAAACAAACAAAAAAAAAGTATCATATTTTATTGTCTGACCAAAAATAAATATATTGGGGTGTAATAAAAAGAAAAGTGAGTTAGGTATTTTAAATGTATTATTTTATTTGTCATTCTCCAGGTCATAGGGCTTAAGTCCAAGTCAAGTCTTGAGTCATTGCTGTCAAAGTTTAAGATAAGTCACAAGTCTTCCTTGATTATGTCGAGTCACAAGTCATCAAATTTGTGACTTGAGTCCAAGTCATGCGACTCAAGTCCACATCTCGGATATTTTGTGTCCAAATCTGATGGAGGTAGCAGTTCAACTTTATATGTACATGAAAATCCTTCACTCCTCAAATCCATCTTGCAGAGACAGTTTGTACTTTTTTTTATATGCTTTGATTGGGATAAGCGCTAAATTAAATACAGCCATTACAAACAAAACATGTTTTTATGATCCGCATACCATACATCTTGCTGAGTGAGTGCAATAAAGCAATTTCATATGAATTGTCTTCTTTTTAAATTGTGTTCAGCATTTCAGTATCATTTTTGTAACATGTCCTTCTTCTGGCGCATTAAGGTTAAATATATATAGTCCAAAAAATAAAGAAAGTTGGCACATCCACCTTTGTAGAGTCCATTGTCATAAATACTGATATTAAAAAACTTCATTTAATTGGGTTTACTTCAGGTCCATATGCTTGATCCAGATACTCTACAGTACATGTTGTAAAGTCTTGTTAAATTGGTTCCTGTGTTCTTCTGAATGTCTTGTCTTAGTAGTAATGGTTAGACAGCTTTTCCAATGTCAATTTGTCCGCAATCAGTTTTGTTATTAAATTGCACGGATATGGTTTTTTTTAAGTTAATTGTACATCTATTTCTTTGAATATATATATATATATAGACACACACTGTGAGAAATTAAACTATATCCTTATAATATAAAGCTGTATGTTACTATCTACCTAAAAACCGCTTAGAATTATTTAATAAAACTACCTGCTATATAGTTCATGCCTTTCCATCCACCGTTGTATGTTAATTTATCTTATGTGTACATGAATCCTCTTGCATGGCATCTGAATGTCCAGTTTATAGATAAAAGATAAAATCATGTACTGGTTCATGAAGATCAGCACGGACAAAATGCAAATACATAACTCAAATATATTTGTTAACGATCTGGGGGGGAAAAAGAAAGGAAAAAAGAAAGGAAATTAAGGACTTAAAACAATTTTTATGAAGGGAAAAACATAAATTCACTTGAACAAACATGTTGGATAGACATACTGTGCACAGAGGGGCCGATATAACAAACCGTTAACTGTCCCCTTGAGGTTCGCCGGAAATAAGAGTTAAGAAGCAGCGGTCTTAAGACCACAGCTCCTTAACTTGTCCACCTGCTCTGAGCCGTGGACAGAAATCAACCCGATCAGATACGATAGATTGACATCCCTGCTAGCGGCCGCAAATCTGCAGGGGGTGGCATTGCACAAGCAGTTCACAAGAACTGCTTGTGCAATGATAAATGCCGACAGCATACGCTGTCGGCATTCAGCGCTGTCTATCGGACATGACCATGTCGGACAGACCTTTGTTAAATCGGCCCCAGACACACAAATATAGGGGGAGAAGCCAGCAAAACATATCAATCAATTACTTTAAGAAATCATTGCTTTTTTAGACATTCCTACAACCAACCAGATACATGCTAACAGAGCACTTAAGAGAAAAAGAAGCATTTTAGATCAATTTAGGTTTTAAAGGGACATGAAACCCAAACATTTTCTTTCGTGATTCAGATAGAGAATACAATTTTAAACAACTTTCCAGTTTACTTCTATTATAAAATTTGTTTTATTCTCTTGGTATCATTTGTTTGAGGAGCAGCAATGCACTACTGGTTTCTAACTGAACAGATGAGTGAGCCAATGACAATCAGTATATATATATATGCAGCCACCAATCAGCAGCTAGAACCTAGGTTCTTTGCTGCTCCTGAATTTCCATAGATAAATATTTCAGCAAAGGTTAACAAGAGAAGGAAGCAAATTAAATAAAAGAAGTTAATTGGAAAGTTGTTTAAAATAGTATGTTCTATCTGAATTATGAATGTCTAATTATGACTTTACTGTCTCTTTAATTAAGAAAATGTTGGCAATACAGGTAGAAAACACTTTATCCAAACTGCTTGGGACCGCAAAAGGTTTGGATTTTGGAATATTTGTATCTTTAAAATGGAAAGGGAATGGAACCAAATGAGAATATGTCATATAGGCAATATTTACACGTCACACTACAGCTTATACATGTAAGCTAAAGGTAGTTTTATATAATATTTAATACTTTTCTATACATAGTACAATCAGAAACTGAGTGGCATGTTAATAGCTACTTGCAAGTGATAAGGTTTATTGGTGTTTGTGCGCATCGGGTTAACTGCTCGAATTAATAGTTGAAAGTAAACACGATTGATTAAGCGCAATCATGATTTATGCCAGAATGAGTTCTCAGAGCTTTGGTTAATTGTGTTGCAAAACTAAAAAAAGTGGCACAAAACACATCAAAAATACATTAAAACGTACAATCACACCCATAATAACAATATACAATAAAAAATATTTTAAAAAAATATTGCACAAAATAGTTATAAGGGATCAAAGATATTAGGGGGCCAAATTATCATTGTCTGGCGGACAGGAAACACTGTAGCATATCATGTCCGCCAGACATCGTTGAATGCCGACAGTGATTTAACATTGTACAAGCAGTTTTAGTGAACTGCTTGTGCAATGCCACCCCCTGCATATTTGCGGCCAATCGGCCTCTAGCAGGGCGTGCCAATCAGCCCGATTGTATAGGATTGGGCGGATTGATGTCCGCAGCCTCAGAGGCGGCGTGTGAGTTAAGAAGCAGCAGTCTTAAAACTGCTGCTTCTTATCTCCTGTTTCCGGCGCAGAAACAGGGGCATCAGGGGCTGTTCTGCCCTTGATAAATCGGCCCGAGGTCTCATGTGTTATAAAAAAAGGCAGCAAAGGGCTTTAACATAGAGATACATACATGAACATATGTGTGTGTGTTTACATGTGTGTACATATGTATTTATATGTGTATATACAGTATCTCACAAAAGTGAGTACACCCCCTTACCAAGATTTTCACTGAAGAGGTGGTCTGATATTGTTTTTACAAGAGACTCACTTTAAGGCCCAGAGAATTTCAAAATACTTCTCCATACACTACCCTCTACATTTCCACAGCACTAATCCAAAAAAAAGTTAATGGAGTGAGCATTCTTATACATAAATCCCTCCCTTTCCAACTACTTCAAATTGATAAAGATAAGGAGGAAAAACATTTGGGCATCACAGGACTCCTGTTTGGAAAGCCCATCACTTTAATTATTTGATATGCCCCTAACTCCAGCCAACATCAATTCTTTTCACAGATCACTTCTAAAGTTTTAGATATATCTAAAGGTCCCTTAATTGTAGCAAGAGACTTAAATGTTCCCTTAGATCCCTCTCTGGATTGTTCAAATCCTAATAATCGAACAACAAGTATAACCCCCAAATCTATTTGGAAGGATCTTAAAACCCTCACCCTACATGATGCATGGAGATACCTACATCCTAATTTAAAGGATTACACTTTTTTTCTCATCCACAAAAAAGTTATTACAGATTAGATTATGTAAGGTCAAACAAACTAACATAAAACATACCTCCTGGTCTGACCACTCAATGGCGGAATGCATTCTTAATTAGCCCTCAATCCCGATTAGACCTTACCAATGGTGAATGGATGATTCCATATTACTAGATCTGATAATCTTAGAAAAAAATAACTAAACAGCTAACCACATACTTTGCAATTAATGTTACCCCAGATCAGAGACCTGAAACTATCTGGGAAGGTCATAAGGCATTTATGAGAGGGGAATTAATTAAACTTCGGGCTCATAAACTTAAAATGGATCTGTTAACATATACTAAACTCACTCAAGAAGTGACAAACTTAGATTATTCCCTAAAATTAAAAACGAACAATACATCCATACAAAGTAAATTAAAAGAGAATTGTTATAAGCTCAACAAATATTTTCAAATACAATCCCAAAGACAACAATTTATTTATACAACAGAAATACTATGGGGAGGGAAACAGAGTGGGGAAGTTACTGGCGAGAGCTTGAAAAAGCAACAGTCAAAATCATATGTACACTCATATCTGCCAAGGGTACCCAAGTGGAAGGTACTAAGAGCATTGGATAAATATTTAAATCATTCTTCTATAAGCTATATAGCCTCTTCCCTAAGAGACACACTGAGACTCACAGAAAAACTTGTGAAAAATATTTGAATAATATCCCTTTACCCACATTATCCTCCCCAAAAGGAGATTTTGAAAGCAATAGTGGACATGAAACCCGGTAAAGCCCCTGGCCCAGATGGGTTTCCAACAATTATTATAGAACTATCTCTACCCAATTGGTACCACACCTAACCATAATATTTAATCAAATATCTGATATAAACCTATTTCCAGATATGATGCTTCAAGCTCATATCACAGTTCTCCCGAAGCCCGGCAAATCTCCTGATACACCTGCAAATTTTAGACCCATCTCCCTGCTAAACGTATATTTAAAATTATTTGCTAAAATTTTGGCCAATAGGCTAAATCAAATATTACCCTCACTCATCCATTATGATCAAGTAGGCTTTATCCCACAGATAGAAGCTAAAGATAATATCAATAAAGTAGTGACCTATTAGATTAGATAAAAATTTCAATACTTCATCTGTCTATTTGTCAACAGATGCTGAAAAGGCTTTTGACAGATTAGACTGGACCTATACCACTCTTCTCAAATTTGGATTTCCCCCTAAATTTATACATCAAATAATGGCCCTATACTTGAACCCTTCAGCACAAGTGAAAGTTAATGGTATCCTTTCTGAAGCCTTTGAAATTTGCAATAGAACATGTCAATATTGCCCTCTTTCCCCTCTACTATTTATTTTATCCCTGGAAACTTTTGCAATCAGACTTCGCGAGAACCCTAACATTATAGGTATTAACATTCAGGATCAGACGTACAAATTAGCGATATTTGCGGACGATATTTTAATGACTTTATTATCCCGATTAAAGTCCTTACCTATGGTGCAATGACAGTTATTATCTTATGGAATTATGTACAACTTTCTAATTAACCAGACAAAATTAAGATTTTCCCAGAAACAATATCTGAACTTAAAAAAATAATGTCCTTTTAAAATCCGAACACAAGCTTTAAAATACTTGGGAGTTTTTCTAACCCACAACCCAGAAAATTTGCGCAAATTAAACTATGGACATTTAATCACTGAATTCCAACAACTCACAACATCTTGGCAACCAAAAAATATATTGTGGTTAGGTAGAATAGCTGCTAGCAAGATGACACTGCTACCTAAAGCCCTATATGTGATGCAGGCACTCCCCATTCCAGGGATATCCATAGAAATAAACAAGCTACAATCAATAATGAACGATTATATATGGCAACGTAGGCCACCAAGGATAGCAAGAACCACATTATATATTCCTAGAGAAGCCGAGGGACCTAATCAGTCCCTTTATAAATTAGCAATATCTCTAAATAGGATTATCGATTGTGTAGTCAGAGCGAGACTTCATATAAAAGATACGTCCATTTGGAGAATCAACTTCTTGATATCCCCCATAGTGGAGGAATTTGCTCGGCCCCTGAGCAACTCTCACTAAATAAAATCTCCAAATACCCCATTATTAAAGAGACATGGTCAGATTGGACGAATATTCAAAACAGACATCCAAAAATCTCTACTCCTTACTCTCCCCTAACCACTTTATTATCCAACAAGGAATTCCCAACAGGAAACTCCTGGACTACCCCAACCCAATCTAAGGTTCCCTCAATATCTGACTCAATCCCCATACATTACTTATTAGACAGGTGTAGACCTCCTAATTAACAGAGAATAACTTTTAATAAAAGGTATTTATCAATTCATTTCCTGGATTAAATACCATCAAGCCCAACATTATATAATATGACATAGATACAAAGAATGTTTCCTGAGACCTTTGACCGTATTTGAAAATTTATGTGTAAACCATCACCCCCCTAAGAAGATAATATCTACAATGTATAAAAATCTTTTACAAACACATCTACCACTGATACCCCATTATGCGTGCTCTTGGGAAAATGAGCTGGGCTACCAAATATCAAACAAACAATGGCTATCCTGGGCATATGCAACTGCCAATTCAGCCCATTCTGCAGCAGGCCTAGAAACAAATACTAAGATAATTACTAGGTGGTACCTGACCCCAAACAGATTGAAACACATATTCCATAAAGCCATCAATAAATACTGGAGAGGATGCAATCAAGAAGGGAACAGGTACATATACTTGTAAAGTAATAGGCATAAAACAAGGATGTCTCCAGAAAACATATAGTTTAATATTACCTCTGACCTCTGTAAAAACTAAATTTCTTTCTTTTGCGATGTACCAAGTCCAGGGATTCATCCTTACTTGTGGGATATTGTCCTTCCTGACAGGAAGTAGCAAAGAGAGCACCACAGCAGAGTTGTCTATATAGCTCCCCCCTTAACTCCACCCCCCAGTCATTCTCTTTGCTGGCTCTAAGCAGGAAGGGTAAAGAGAAGAGAAAAGGTGTTAAACTGTTAGTTTTTATTTTATCTTCAATCAAGAGTTTGTTATTTTTAAATGGTACCGGTGTTGTACTATTTACTCTCAGGCAGGACATAGATGAAGATTTCTGCCTGGAGGATGATGATCTTAGCATTTGTAACTAAGGTCCACTGCTGTTCCCACAGAAGCTGAGGAGTACAGGAAAACTTCAGTGTGAGGAACGGTTCTTGCTATACAGCAATGAGGTATGTTCAGTCATTTTTCTGCAGAGACTGGGTTAACTCAGAAAGGCTGACAGTATTCCCATTAGGGGAAGGGTAAGCAGTAATCCTAGTGTGAAAGAGGCTTTACTAGCTTGCATAAAGGGCTAAGTTTTTTGGGCACTGATATGGAATAACCATATGCATGTATCTAACGGCAGAGGTCTATCTAGTAACTTTGAGGTTTCTTTTGAGATATCTTCCCATACTGGGATTATATTAGGACACAGCCACCAAATATGTGCCATGTGGCCAATGTGGGTTTGATATCTCCAGCAGATGTTGGTAGCATTTTTAAAGATTTTCTTACAGCGTGATGGGGTGAGATACCACCTGTGTAGTAGTTTCACGTTCAGTTCGATGAATTTACTAGATGTGGCTGATTTTCATTCCACCGAAGGTCAAGGAAGAAAATGAGAAACTATAAGGTGCAGAGGTGACTGAAGTTTACATAAAAAAATACTATCTGTCTTGAATAGACAGGGCGGGCTGTGGACTCGGTACATCGCAAAAGAAAGAAATTGATCAGGTAAGCATAAATTTTGTTTTCTTTTGCATGATGTACAGAGTCCACGGATTCATCCTTACTTGTGGGATACCAATACCAAAGCTTTAGGACACGGATGAAGGGAGGGACAAGACAGAAACCTAAACGGAAGGCACCACTGCTTGCAAAACTTTTCTCCCAAAAATAGCCTCCGAAGAAGCAAAAGTATCAAATTTGTAAAATTTCGAAAAGGTATGAAGCGAAGACCAAGTCGCAGCCTTACAAATCTGTTCAACAGAAGCATCATTTTTAAAAGCCCATGTGGAAGCTACTGCTCTAGTAGAATGAGCTGTAATCCTTTCAGGAGGCTGCTGTCTGATTGATATTCCTGTTAGTAACAACCTTAGGTAGGAACCCAGGCTTGTATGCAAAACCACCTTATCAGCATGGAACACAAGATAAGGTGAGTCACATTGTAATGCAGATAGTTCAGAAACTCTTCGAGCTGAAGAGATAGCAACTAGGAACAAAACTTTCCAAGATAAAAGCTTAGTATCTATGGAATGCATGGGTTCAAACGGAACCCCCTGAAGAACTAAATTTAGACTCCATGGTGGAGCAACAGGTTTAAACACAGGTTTAATTCTAGCTAAAGCATGATAAAAAGCCAGAACGTATGGAACATCTGCCAGACACTTGTGCAATAAAATAGACAGAGCAGATATCTGTCCTTTTAGGGAACTAGCTGACAATCCTTTCTCCAATCCCTCTTGGAGAAAAGACAAAATCCTAGGAATCCTGATTTTACTCCAGGAGAAGCCTTTGGATTCGCACCAAAAAAGATATTTACGCCATATCTTATGATAAATTTTCCTGGTAACAGGCTTTCGAGCCTGAATCAAGGTATTTATGATTGACTCTGAGAAACACCGCTTTGATAGAATCAAGCGTTCAATCTCCAAGCAGTCAGTTGCAGAGAAATTAGATTTGGATGCTTGAATGGACCTTGAATCAGAAGGTCCTGTCTCAATGGCAGAGACCATGGTGGAAGAGATGACATGTCCACCAGGTCTGCATACCAAGTCCTGCGTGGCCACGCAGGCGCTATCAAAATCACTGATGCTCTCTCCTGTTTGATTCTGGCAATCAGACGTGGAAGGAGAGGGAAAGGTGGAAACACATAAGCCAGGTTGAACGACCAGGGTACTGTTAGAGCATCTATCAGTACACCCTGAGGATCACTTGACCTGGAGCCATAACGAGGAAGTTTGGCGTTCTGACGAGACGCCATCAGATCCAATTCTGGTGTGCCCCATAGCCGAACCAGCTGAGCAAACACCTCCGGATGGAGTTCCCACTCCCCGGATGAAAAGTCTGACGACTTAGAAAATCTGCCTCCCAGTTCTCTACACCTGGGATATAGATTGCTGACAGATGGCAAGAGTGAGCCTCTGCCCATCGGATTATCCTTGAGACCTCTATCATCGCTAAGGAACTCTTTGTTCCGCCCTGATGATTGATATAAGCCACAGTCGTGATGTTGTCCGACTGAAACCTGATGAATCTGGCCGAAGCCAGCTGAGGCCATGCCTGGAGAGCATTGAATATCGCTCTTAATTCCAGAATATTTATCGGTAGGAGAGCCTCCTCCCGAGTCCACAAACCCTGAGCTTTCAGGGAATTCCAGACTGCACCCCAGCCCAGAAGGCTGGCGTCTGTCGTCACTATAACCCATTCCGGCCTGCGGAAACACATTCCCTGGGACAGATGATCCTGTGACAACCACCAAAGAAGAGAGTCTCTGGTCTCTTGATCCAGATTTATCTGAAGAGATAAATCCGCATAATGCCCATTCCACTGATTAAGCATGCATAGTTGCAGTGCTACTATGTCCATTGCCGCTACCATTAGACCGATTACCTCCATACACTGAGCCACTGTCGGCCGAGGAATGGAGTGAAGAGCTCGGCAGGTGGACAAAACTTTGATTTTCTGACCTCCGTCAGAAATATTTTCATGTCCACTGAGTCTATCAGAGCCCCTAGAAATGAAACTCTTGTGAGCGGGGAAAGAGGACTCTTTTTTACTTTCACCTTCCACCCGTGAGATCTTAGAAAGGCCAACACTAAGTCCGTGTGAGACTTGGCTAGTTGGAAGGTCAATGCTTGAATTAGAATGTCATCTAGATAAGGCGCCACTGCTATGCCCCGTGGCCTTAGAACCGCCAGAAGGGACCCTAGCACCTTCGTGAAGATTTGTGGCGCTGTGGCCAACCTGAAAGGAAGAGCCACAAACTGATAATGCTTGTCCAGAAAGGCGAACCTGAGGAACTGGTGATGATCTTTGTGGATAGGAATGTGTAGATACGCATCCTTTAAGTCCACGGTGGTCATATATTGACCCTCCTGGATCAATGGTAAGATAGTCCGAATGGTCTCCATCTTGAAAGATGGGACTCTTAGGAATGGGTTTAGGATCTTGAGATCCAGAATTGGTCTGAAGGTTCCCTCCTTTTTGGGAACTATAAACAGATTGGAGTAGAACCCCTGCCCCTGTTCTGCTTTTGGAACTGGGCAGATCACTCCCATGGTAAAAAGGTCTTCTACACAGCGTAAGAACGCCTCTCTTTTTGTCGGGTTTACAGACAATTGAGAAAGATGGAACCTCCCCCTTGGAGGGGAATCCTTGATATCTAGAAGGTATACCTGGGTTACAATTTCTACTGCCCAGGAATCCTGAACATCTCTTGCCCAGGCCTGAGCAAAGAGAGAGAGTCTGCCCCCTACTAGATCCGGTCCTGGATCGGGGGCTACCCCTTCATGCTGACTAAGTGGCAGCAGCAGGCTTTTTGGCCTATTTACCCTTGTTCCAAGCCTGATTAGGTCTCCAGATTGGCTTGGATTGAGCAAAGTTCCCCTCTTGCTTTGCAGCAGAGGAAGAGAAAGTGGGACCACTCTTGAAGTTTCGAAAGGAATGAAAATTATTTTGTTTGGTCCTTGTCTTATTTGACTTATCCTGAGGGAGGTTATGACCCTTCCCTCCAGTAATGTCTGAAATGATCTCTTTCAATGCAGGCCCGAGTAGGATCTTACCTGTGAAAGGGATGGACTAAGCTTAGATTTAGATGACAAATCAGCTGACCAGGACTTAAGCCATAACACTATATGCGCTAAAATGACAAACCCTGAATTCTTAGCCGCTAATTTAGCAAGATGAAAAGCGGCGTCTGTAATAAAAGAATTAGCCAACTTAAGAGCCTTAATTCTGTCCAAAATATCATCTAGTGGGGTCTCCATCTGAAGAGCCTCTTCTAGAGCCTCAAACCAAAAGGCAGCCGCAGTGGTTACAGGAACAATGCACGCTATAGGTTGAAGAAGAAAACCTTGATGAACAAAAATTTTCTTTAGGAGACCCTCTAATTTTTTATCCATAGGATCAATGAAAGCACAAATGTCTTTAATAGGTATAGTTGTATGCTTAGCCAGGGTAGAAATAGCTCCCTCTACCTTAGGGACTGTCTGCCATGAGTCCTTTATGGTGTCAGAAATGGGAAACATTTTCTTAAAAAACAGGAGGAGGAGAGAACGGAATACCTGGTCTATCCCACTCCTTAGTAACAATGTCCGAAATCCTCTTAGAGACCGGAAAAACATTAGTGTAAACAGGAACCTCTAAATATTTGTCCATTTTACACAATTTCTCTGGAACTACAATAGGGTCACAATCATCCAGAGTAGCTAAAACCTCCCTGAGCAATAAGCGGAGGTGCTCTAGCTTAAATTTAAATGCCGTCATATCTGAATCTGTCTGAGGGAACATCTTTCCTGAATCAGAAATCTCTCCCTCAGACAGCAAATCCCTCATCCCTACCTCAGAACATTGTGAGGGAATATCGGATACGGCCACTAAAGTGTCAGAAGGCTCAGCATTTGTTCTTAACCCAGGGCTACTGCGCTTCCCTTGCAACCCAGACAGTTTAGATAAAACCTCTGTGAGGGTAGTATTCATAACTGAAGCCATATCTTGCAAGGTGAAAGAATTAGACTCACTAGAAGTACTTGGCGTCACTTGTGCGGGCGTTACCGGTTGTGACACTTGGGGAGAACTAGATGGCAAAACCTGATTTCCTTCTGTCTGAGAATCATCTAATGCCAAACTTTTATAAGTCAAAATATGCTGTTTGCAATTTATAGACATATCAGTACAAGTGGGACACATTCTAAGAGGGGGTTCCACAATGGCTTCTAAACAAATTGAGCAATGAGTTTCCTCAGTGTCAGACATGTTTAACAGACTAGTAATAAAGCAAGCAAGCTTGGAAAACACTTTATTTAATGAAAAAAACACAATTTGCAAAAACAGTACTGTGCCTTTAAGAGAAAAAAAGGCATACACAAACTGCAAAACAGGTTAAAATTGCTTCAATTTTCCCGAAATTTTAACAGTGTACCCACTAAGCTTTAGAAGGATTGCACAACAAGTTAATAAGCAATAAACCCCTAAATTAAAAAAAAAACGGATTTAAATTTGTCTAAAACCGGTTAAAAATCCCTATAAGCACCTTGCCACAGCTCTGCTGTGGCCCTACCTGCCCTTAGGAACGATAATATGGGGTTAAAGCTTCGAATAGGCCCTCAGAAGATTATCAGGACCTCAGGAGAAGTTGCTTGCTGCTTGTCTGTATAACTAAATGCACAACTGAGGCGCAAAAATAGGCCCTGCCCACCTCACTCGATGTTGCTGGGGCCTACACAAATCTAACAAACCTAGTTTGAAAACCATGTGGGTTATAACAACCCAAATAAGCCAAATGACCCCTCAAGCAAACGTCCCATAAACATAAAAAACGTTACTCCCAGAACACACAAATGTTTGTCCCAATTTTTCATAAACAAACTGAGTGCCCAAAAAACTTAGCCCTTTATGCAAGCTAGTAAAGCCTCTTTCACACTAGGATTACTGCTTACCCTTCCCCTAATGGGAATACTGTCAGCCTTTCTGAGTTAACCCAGTCTCTGCAGAAAAATGACTGAACATACCTCATTGCTGTATAGCAAGAACCGTTCCTCACACTGAAGTTTTCCTGTACTCCTCAGCTTCTGTGGGAACAGCAGTGGACCTTAGTTACAAATGCTAAGATCATCATCCTCCAGGCAGAAATCTTCATCTATGTCCTGCCTGAGAGTAAATAGTACAACACCGGTACCATTTAAAAATAACAAACTCTTGATTGAAGATAAAATAAAAACTAACAGTTTAACACCTTTTCTCTTCTCTTTACCCTTCCTGCTTAGAGCCAGCAAAGAGAATGACTGGGGGGTGGAGTTAAGGGGGGAGCTATATAGACAGCTCTGCTGTGGTGCTCTCTTTGCTACTTCCTATCAGGAAGGACAATATCCCACAAGTAAGGATGAATTTGTGGACTCGGTACATCATGCAAAAGAAAACAGAATTTATGTTTACCTGATAAATTACTTTCTCCAACGGTGTGTCCGGTCCACGGCGTCATCCTTACTTGTGGGATATTCTCTTCCCCAACAGGAAATGGCAAAGAGCCCAGCAAAGCTGGTCACATGATCCCTCCTAGGCTCCGCCTACCCCAGTCATTCGACCGACGTTAAGGAGGAATATTTGCATAGGAGAAACCATATGGTACCGTGGTGACTGTAGTTAAAGAAAATAAAATATCAGACCTGATTAAAAAAACCAGGGCGGGCCGTGGACCGGACACACCGTTGGAGAAAGTAATTTATCAGGTAAACATAAATTCTGTTTTCTCCAACATAGGTGTGTCCGGTCCACGGCGTCATCCTTACTTGTGGGAACCAATACCAAAGCTTTAGGACACGGATGAAGGGAGGGAGCAAATCAGGTCACCTAAATGGAAGGCACCACGGCTTGCAAAACCTTTCTCCCAAAAATAGCCTCAGAAGAAGCAAAAGTATCAAACTTGTAAAATTTGGTAAAAGTGTGCAGTGAAGACCAAGTCGCTGCCCTACATATCTGATCAACAGAAGCCTCGTTCTTGAAGGCCCATGTGGAAGCCACAGCCCTAGTGGAATGAGCTGTGATTCTTTCGGGAGGCTGCCGTCCTGCAGTCTCGTAAGCCAATCTGATGATGCTTTTAATCCAAAAGGAGAGAGAGGTAGAAGTTGCTTTTTGACCTCTCCTTTTACCGGAGTAAACAACAAACAAGGAAGATGTTTGTCTAAAATCCTTTGTAGCATCTAAATAGAATTTTAGAGCGCGAACAACATCCAAATTGTGCAACAAACGTTCCTTCTTTGAAACTGGTTTCGGACACAGAGAAGGTACGATAATCTCCTGGTTAATGTTTTTGTTAGAAACAACTTTTGGAAGAAAACCAGGTTTAGTACGTAAAACCACCTTATCTGCATGGAACACCAGATAAGGAGGAGAACACTGCAGAGCAGATAATTCTGAAACTCTTCTAGCAGAAGAAATTGCAACTAAAAACAAAACTTTCCAAGATAATAACTTAATATCAACGGAATGTAAGGGTTCAAACGGAACCCCCTGAAGAACTGAAAGAACTAAATTGAGACTCCAAGGAGGAGTCAAAGGTTTGTAAACAGGCTTAATTCTAACCAGAGCCTGAACAAAAGCTTGAACATCTGGCACAGCTGCCAGCTTTTTGTGAAGTAACACAGACAAGGCAGAAATCTGTCCCTTCAGGGAACTTGCAGATAATCCTTTTTCTAATCCGTCTTGAAGGAAGGATAAAATCTTAGGAATCTTAACCTTGTCCCAAGGGAATCCTTTAGATTCACACCAACAGATATATTTTTTCCAAATCTTGTGGTAAATCTTTCTAGTTACAGGCTTTCTGGCCTGAACAAGAGTATCAATAACAGAATCTGAGAATCCTCGCTTCGATAAAATCAAGCGTTCAATCTCCAAGCAGTCAGCTGGAGTGAAACCAGATTCGGATGTTCGAACGGACCCTGAACAAGAAGGTCTCGTCTCAAAGGTAGCTTCCAAGGTGGAGCCGATGACATATTCACCAGATCTGCATACCAAGTCCTGCGTGGCCACGCAGGAGCTATCAAGATCACCGACGCCCTCTCCTGATTGATCCTGGCTACCAGCCTGGGGATGAGAGGAAACGGCGGGAACACATAAGCTAGTTTGAAGGTCCAAGGTGCTACTAGTGCATCCACTAGAGCCGCCTTGGGATCCCTGGATCTGGACCCGTAGCAAGGAACTTTGCAGTTCTGACGAGAGGCCATTAGATCCATGTCTGGAATGCCCCACCGCTGGGTGACTTGGGCAAAGATTTCCGGATGGAGTTCCCACTCCCCCGGATGCAATGTCTGACGACTCAGAAAATCCGCTTCCCAATTTTCCACTCCTGGGATGTGGATAGCAGACAGGTGGCAGGAGTGAGACTCCGCCCATAGAATGATTTTGGTCACTTCTTCCATCGCTAGGGAACTCCTTGTTCCCCCCTGATGGTTGATGTACGCAACAGTCGTCATGTTGTCTGATTGAAACCGTATGAACTTGGTCCTCGCTAGCTGAGGCCAAGCCTTGAGAGCATTGAATATCGCTCTCAGCTCCAGAATATTTATCGGTAGAAGAGATTCTTCCCGAGACCAAAGACCCTGAGCTTTCAGGGATCCCCAGACCGCGCCCCAGCCCATCAGACTGGCGTCGGTCGTGACAATGACCCACTCTGGTCTGCGGAACGTCATCCCTTGTGACAGATTGTCCAGGGACAGCCACCAACGGAGTGAGTCTCTGGTCCTCTGATTTACTTGTATCTTCGGAGACAAGTCTGTATAGTCCCCATTCCACTGACTGAGCATGCACAGTTGTAATGGTCTTAGATGAATGCGCGCAAAAGGAACTATGTCCATTGCCGCTACCATCAACCCGATCACTTCCATGCACTGAGCTATGGAAGGAAGAGGAACGGAATGAAGTATCCGACAAGAGTCTAGAAGTTTTGTTTTTCTGGCCTCTGTTAGAAAGATCCTCATTTCTAAGGAGTCTATAATTGTTCCCAAGAAGGGAACCCTTGTTGACGGGGATAGAGAACTCTTTTCCACGTTCACTTTCCAGCCGTGAGATCTGAGAAAGGCCAGGACGATGTCCGTGTGAGCCTTTGCTTGAGGAAGGGACGACGCTTGAATCAGAATGTCGTCCAGGTAAGGTACTACTGCAATGCCCCTTGGTCTTAGCACCGCTAGAAGGGACCCTAGTACCTTTGTGAAAATCCTTGGAGCAGTGGCTAATCCGAAAGGAAGCGCCACGAACTGGTAATGTTTGTCCAGGAATGCGAACCTTAGGAACCGATGATGTTCCTTGTGGATAGGAATATGTAGATACGCATCCTTTAAATCCACCGTGGTCATGAATTGACCTTCCTGGATGGAAGGAAGAATAGTTCGAATGGTTTCCATCTTGAACGATGGAACCTTGAGAAACTTGTTTAAGATCTTGAGATCTAAGATTGGTCTGAACGTTCCCTCTTTTTTGGGAACTATGAACAGATTGGAGTAGAACCCTATCCCTTGTTCTCTTAGTGGAACAGGATGAATCACTCCCATTTTTAACAGGTCTTCTACACAATGTAAGAACGCCTGTCTTTTTATGTGGTCTGAAGACAACTGAGACCTGTGGAACCTCCCCCTTGGGGGAAGTCCCTTGAATTCCAGAAGATAACCCTGGGAGACTATTTCTAGCGCCCAAGGATCCAGAACATCTCTTGCCCAAGCCTGAGCGAAGAGAGAGAGTCTGCCCCCCACCAGATCCGGTCCCGGATCGGGGGCCAATATTTCATGCTGTCTTGGTAGCAGTGGCAGGTTTCTTGGCCTGCTTTCCCTTATTCCAGCCTTGCATTGGTCTCCAAGCTGGCTTGGCTTGAGAAGTATTACCCTCTTGCTTAGAGGACGTAGCACTTTGGGCTGGTCCGTTTTTACGAAAGGGACGAAAATTAGGTCTATTTTTCGCCTTGAAAGGCCGATCCTGAGGAAGGGCGTGGCCCTTACCCCCAGTGATATCAGAGATAATCTCTTTCAAGTCAGGGCCAAACAGCGTTTTCCCCTTGAAAGGAATGTTTAGTAGCTTGTTCTTGGAAGACGCATCAGCCGACCAAGATTTCAACCAAAGCGCTCTGCGCGCCACAATAGCAAACCCAGAATTCTTAGCCACTAACCTAGCCAATTGCAAAGTGGCGTCTAGGGTGAAAGAATTAGCCAATTTGAGAGCATTGATTCTGTCCATAATCTCCTCATAAGGAGGAGAATCACTATCGAGCGCCTTTATCAGCTCATCAAACCAGAAACATGCGGCTGTAGTGACAGGGACAATGCATGAAATTGGTTGTAGAAGGTAACCCTGCTGAACAAACATCTTTTTAAGCAAACCTTCTAATTTTTTATCCATAGGATCTTTGAAAGCACAACTATCCTCTATGGGTATAGTGGTGCGTTTGTTTAAAGTAGAAACCGCTCCCTCGACCTTGGGGACTGTCTGCCATAAGTCCTTTCTGGGGTCGACCATAGGAAACAATTTTTTAAATATGGGGGGAGGAACGAAAGGAATACCGGGCCTTTCCCATTCTTTATTAACAATGTCCGCCACCCGCTTGGGTATAGGAAAAGCTTCTGGGAGCCCCGGCACCTCTAGGAACTTGTCCATTTTACATAGTTTCTCTGGGATGACCAACTTTTCACAATCATCCAGAGTGGATAATACCTCCTTAAGCAGAATGCGGAGATGTTCCAACTTAAATTTAAATGCAATTACATCAGGTTCAGCCTGTTGAGAAATGTTCCCTGAATCAGTAATTTCTCCCTCAGACAAAACCTCCCTGGCCCCCTCAGATTGGGTTAGGGGCCCTTCAGAGATATTAATATCAGCGTCGTCATGCTCTTCAGTAACTAAAACAGAGCAGCCACGCTTACGCTGACAAGGGTTCATTTTGGCTAAAATGTTTTTGACAGAATTATCCATTACAGCCGTTAATTGTTGCATAGTAAGGAGTATTGGCGCGCTAGATGTACTAGGGGCCACCTGAGTGGGCAAGACTCGTGTAGACGAAGGAGGGAATGATGCAGTACCATGCTTACTCCCCTCACTTGAGGAATCATCTTGGGCATCATTGTCATTATCACATAAATCACATTTATTTAAATGAACAGGAATTCTGGCTTCCCCACATTCAGAACACAGTCTATCTGGTAGTTCAGACATGTTAAACAGGCATAAACTTGATAATAAAGTACAAAAAACGTTTTAAAATAAAACCGTTACTGTCACTTTAAATTTTAAACTGAACACACTTTATTACTGCAATTGCGAAAAAACATGAAGGAATTGTACAAAATTCACCAAATTTTCACCACAGTGTCTTAAAGCCTTAAAAGTATTGCACACCAAATTTGGAAGCTTTAACCCTTAAAATAACGGAACCGGAGCCGTTTTAACACTTTAACCCCTTTACAGTCCCTGGTATCTGCTTTGCTGAGACCCAACCAAACCCAAAGGGGAATACGATACCAAATGACGCCTTCAGAAAGTCTTTTCTAAGTATCAGAGCTCCTCTCACATGCGACTGCATGCCATGCTTCTCAAAAACAAGTGCGCCACACCGGCGCGAAAATGAGGCTCTGCTTATGCTTTGGGAAAGCCCCTAAGAAATAAGGTGTCTAATACAGTGCCTGCCGATATTATAATATCAATATACCCAGATAAAATGATTCCTCAAGGCTAAATATGTGTTAATAATGAATCGATTTAGCCCAGAAAAGTCTACAGTCTTAATAAGCCCTTGTGAAGCCCTTATTTACCATCGTAATAAACATGGCTTACCGGATCCCATAGGGAAAATGACAGCTTCCAGCATTACATCGTCTTGTTAGAATGTGTCATACCTCAAGCAGCAAGAGACTGCACACTGTTCCCCCAACTGAAGTTAATTGCTCTCAACAGTCCTGTGTGGAACAGCCATGGATTTTAGTTACGGTTGCTAAAATCATTTTCCTCATACAAACAGAAATCTTCATCTCTTTTCTGTTTCTGAGTAAATAGTACATACCAGCACTATTTCAAAATAACAAACTCTTGATTGAATAATAAAAACTACAGTTAAACACTAAAAAACTCTAAGCCATCTCCGTGGAGATGTTGCCTGTACAACGGCAAAGAGAATGACTGGGGTAGGCGGAGCCTAGGAGGGATCATGTGACCAGCTTTGCTGGGCTCTTTGCCATTTCCTGTTGGGGAAGAGAATATCCCACAAGTAAGGATGACGCCGTGGACCGGACACACCTATGTTGGAGAAATTAGACGTAGTTTATTCAGGATTATGATAAATGCAGCTCAAAGACTGATACCTAAATAATGGAAGTCAGCTCAAATTCCTAATATATCAAATTGGAAAAACCCAGTTAACAGAACACTGATCCTAGAAAGATTCTATTACTTTAAAATAGGTCAATTACATTTTTACCATGATATGGTATTCTTATGGGAACAATACATCCACTCTAGATCAGATGAGACTTGATTTCTAAATGAGAAATTATGATTATATACATACAGTATATGCGGGTCACCAATGGTTATTTACCTATATTAAGATAAACCAAGATGTTTTATTTTTTGATGATGTGAAATTTTACCATGTCTACCCTTTATTTCTTTTCATTTCCTTTACATATCCTTAGGCCACTATATTTTTGTCTTCTTAGTTTATGTTAATTATTGTTATATATCAGCTTGTAGCTGAAGCCATTTTGTTTTGCAAAAAATTAACACTTAATACCTATTGTGTTGTTCCAACTCACCATTTATTAAAGAGGAGATCTAATAATTTGAGAACTAAGATGATTTACTGCCGTAAGTTACTAGCGACTCCAGAAATGTGTAGTTGCCCACTTTTATGAACGTTGCCAGTTTGATCAACTTACTGCAGTATATGATCTGCCAGCGCCATTTATGATGTGCGAGGTGAACTTAGGGGCAACAAGGGTTTCAGCAGTTATGCCGAAAATTGCGCCACAATGTAATATCGCCCCATGTAGATATGTGGGGGACGGCAGGGTTGAACTTTTAAAATAGTGATTGCATAAATGAACAACTTCCTATATTTTTAGTTTATTAATTTTTTAACCATATACTGTATATAATTACAATAAAATGTTTAGAGAATTTATTTTGCAGATGTGAAAGCTTAGTATTCCACATATCTGTTACAACATACAACATTGTTTTTTTGTGTGTTTAGTGTATACAGGCTACAAAAGCTATTTAGTTAACAATGTGACATAGTCTATTGGGCACAAAAGAATTATAAGGTTTGTCACTATGGTGTGACTAATGATGTATTATGCAAAAAGAACTGTAAATATATGGATAGATAGATAGATAGATAGATAGATAGATGACAGAGCACATTGATTTGTATAAACATTACGTTTTCAATTTGATATGTTCTTAACAAATCAAAATGGCTTAAATTAATTTTCAATAGATAAAATGTTTTAAATTAGACCATTACAAAAAAGTATTATGAAAACTAATGTGAGAAGTGTTTTCTGATGTATTGGAAAATGTCTGGTGGGTTCTTAATTCAAAGTATCTGATCAGGTTTTCTTTGAAAACAGAAAAATAATATGTGTTCCCCATGTCTAGCCTATATTGAAAAAAAACATCTTGGTAAAATGATGTAAACAAAACTTTGTGTGGAAAACCCCTATGTGCCAATTATTCCTTATGATAAACACAAAATGTAGGTAGGTGGCATTAATATCACTTAATTTAAAAAAAAAACACTCTAATAGTTAATTTGTATCATGCATAGCAAAAAGTCCCTCAACTGGAAAATATATTTCTTTTATGCAAGATTAGTTGTTTGGATCAGATTAATTTGACCTTATTTATTTGAATTTTGACATTGTTTATTTGTAAATGGAAATTCATTAACCCCTTATTTCCAGAGAGAAACATCTTCAGGGCAGTAGTGGAGCAGCTTGAACTTAGATAAAGTTAAAGTAGTAGCTAGTGCTACTGGTATAAGTCAACAGCAGCACACAGAACAGAAACCTTTTTTAATGAGGTCAGGATTAACAGATAAAAAGTGAAGCTTACATACTTATCAATCAGCTGACAATGTCTTTGCTAGATCTCTATTTAATAGTGTAAAACTTTAAATTTGAAGCTACCTGCAGAAAAGCCTTTACCACCTTTAGAATAATCGTTTAATCCGTATGAATGAATCAACTTCATTTTTGTGTTGCCTGCATTTTTTTTTACAAAAAAATGCACTTTTGGGCTACTAAGAATTGTTCAGTAGAGTTCATAATCGTAATTCATAGAAGCTCACTGTATGTATCTTTTCCATCCATTAACATATAAAAGATCTGTGTTAAAGGGATTCTAAACCCAAAATTTTTCTTTCATGATTCAGATAGATCATGCAATTTTGAACAATTTTCTAATTTACTTCTATCATCATTTTTTCTTGGTTCTCTTGCTGTCTTTATTTGAAAAAGCAGAAATATAAGGTTAAGAGCCGGCCCATTTTTTATTCAGCACCTGGGTTGCGCTTGCTGATTGGTGGCTAAATGTAGCAAACCAATCAACAAGCTCTACCCAGGTGCTGAACCAAAAATGGGCCGGCTCCTAATCTTATTTTTCTGCTTTTTCAAATAAAGACAGCAAGAGAACCAAGAAAAAAATTGATAATAGAAGTAAATAAGAAAATTGCTCAAAATTGCATGCTCTATCTAAATAATGAAATAAAAAATTTGGGTTTAGTATCCCTTTAATTTCCCCAATACATGATATCCCCACACTATACTAGAACCTTTATCAAAGAGGGGAAACAATAATTTAAACAGCAACACTGGCAAAATATGTTGGAGTGTGTAACCTTTCCTATTTTAAAGGGACATTAAACCCCACATTTTTATTCCATGGTTCAGATATAGAATACAATTTTAAACAAATTTCCAATTTACTTCTATTATCAAATTTGCTTAATTCCCTTTGTATCTTTTGTTGACTAAGCAGCAATTCACTACTGGGAGCTAGCTAAACACATTGGGGAGCCAGTGACAAGAGGTATATATGTGCAGCCACTAATAAGCAGCTAGCTCTAAGTAGTGGATTGCTGCTCCTCCTGAGCCTACCAAGGTATGAGTTTCCATAAAGGATACCAAGAGAACAAAGTAGATTAGATAGTAGAAGTAAATTGGAAAGTCGTTCAAAATTCATGCTGTGTTTGAATCATGAAATTGTTTAGACTTTATTGACCCTTTAATGTGTTTGTTTTATAAGGTTTTTCTGATGCCTGTATCCTTGAACTGAACCTATCACTTGCAGCTTTGATAAAGGGCATGAAAAATCTTTATGAATTCCATAATTTCTTTGAAAGTTTTTTCAGCAAGATATTAGTTTCTCAATTAAATTGTATTGCTTTGTATAAATATCTATTTTAATAGCCTGATTCTAGTTGTAACAGTGTAAGCAGTAATATTGTATAAACATACACGTAATGTTGGTTATATTGCCAAGATGATATGTTCAGAACTTCAGAAATCCTCTACATAAAAGGGGACCCTAAAACAGGAAATATTTGGTGAAGCTAACTCATAGTTATACTTATTACTTAAAGGGACATGGAAGTGATAAAACAAGTTTAATGCATAGCACCCATTGCTTTGTGTGTGATCCAAAAGTGCCAATATAAAACATGCTTTTTAGTGCTAAATACATTTTAAATACTTATATTTACAGCTACTGTCTGGTCCCATGCTCCTGCATTTGTTTTAAAGAATGTTATGGATAATGCAGCCAATCAGAGGCAGAGTCACTAGACTTGCCTGGCTGAATGTTAGTTTTCTCTTGGTTGTCTGTTACTACAGGGAAGAAACAAAGGGCCTGATTATCTAAAGGTCTCTGGACTTATGAGATTTTGTACAAAATTTCCACACTATTATGAAACCCCTGGTGAAATGCTCTAAAGGTAGTTTTTACCTTGAAAAAAGTGTGTCTTGCGAAGGGGTGTTCCCTGCAATTACGTATACAGAACAACAGTGCTCCCAAAAATTGTAATTCAGAAATCACATAAAAAGAATAAACAGGATATTTAAAGGGACATAAACACAACATTTTTTGTTCATGATTCAGATAGAATATACAATTCTAAACAACTTTCCAATTTACTTCTATTATTGCATTGTCTTTGTTTTCTTGTTATCCTTTGGTGAAAAGCAGGAAGGTTCGTTCAGGAGTGTACACATGTCTGCAGCACTGTATGGAAGCAGTTTTGCAACAATGTGATTCATTAGCAAAAGCACTAAATGGCAGCACTATTTCCTATTATGTAGTGGTCCAGACATGTGAATGGTACTTATCTAGATATATCTTCAACAAAGGATAACATGAGATGGTAGCAAATTTGATGTTAAAAGTATACTGGAAACTTTTTTTAAATTGTATTCTCTATCTAAAACTAAAAGAAAAAAATTGGGTTTCATGTCCTTTTACATAAAAACATACAGAAAGAAAAAACTGTATTGTTAAAATTAATTTGAATTCATAACAAAATAGTTCTACAAATTTTTATTGAATTTCTTTTATATAAAAATATAATTTATGTTAGAACTTACCTGATAAATTCATTTATTTCATAGTGGCAAGAGTTCATGAGCTAGTGACATATGGGATATACATTCCTACCAGGAGGGGGCAAAGTTTCCCAAACCTCAAAATGCCTATAAATACACCGCCCACCTCACACATACCTTAGTTTATCGTGTAGCCAAGAAGGTGTAAAAGGAGTAAAAAGCATACAAAAAACAGAATTTATGCTTACCTGATAAATTACTTTCTCCAACGGTGTGTCCGGTCCACGGCGTCATCCATAACTTGTGGGAATATTCTCTTCCCCAACAGGAAATGGCAAAGAGCACAGCAAAAGCTGTCCATATAGTCCCTCCTAGGCTCCGCCCACCCCAGTCATTCGACCGACGGACAGGAGAAAAAAAGGAGAAACCATAGGGTGCCGTGGTGACTGTAGTTAAAGAAAGAAATTCATCAAACCTGATTAAAAAACCAGGTCGGGCCGTGGACCGGACACACTGTTGGAGAAAGTAATTTATCAGGTAAGCATAAATTCTGTTTTCTCCAACATTGGTGTGTCCGTTCCACGGCGTCATCCATAACTTGTGGGAACCAATACCAAAGCTTTAGGACACGGATGAAGGGAGGGAGCCAATCAGGTTTCCTAAACAGAAGGCACCACGGCTTGCAAAACCTTTCTCCCAAAAATAGCCTCAGAAGAAGCAAAAGTATCAAATTTGTAGAATTTGGCAAAAGTGTGCAGGGAAGAGCAAGTCGCTGCCTTACATATCTGATCAACAGAAGCCTTGTTCTTGAAGGCCCATGTGGAAGCCACAGCCCTAGTAGAGTGAGCTGTGATTCGTTCGGGAGGCTGCCGTCCAGCAGTCTCGTAAGCCAATCGGATGATGCTTTTCAGCCAAAAGGAAAGAGAGGTAGCAGTAGCTTTTTGACCTCTCCTCTTGCCAGAATAAACGACAAACAGAGAAGACGTTTGTCTGAAATCCATTGTTGCTTCTAAATAGAACTTTAAAGCACGTACTACATCTAAATTATGTAACAAACGTTCCTTCTTTGAAACTGGATTTGGACACAAATAAGGCACAACTATTTCCTGGTTAATATTCTTGTTGGAAACAACCTTTGGAAGGAAACCAGGTTTGGTATGCAAAACAACCTTATCTGAATGGAACACCAGATAGGGCGGATTACACTGCAGAGCAGATAACTCAGAAACTCTTCTAGCAGAAGAAATAGCAACCAAAAACCGAACTTTCCAAGATAACATCTTGATATCTATGGAATGTAGAGGTTCAAACGGAACCCCTTGAAGAACTGAAAGAACTAAATTCAGACTCCAGGGAGGAGTCAAAGGTCTGTAAACAGGCTTGATCCTGACCAAAGCCTGAACAAAAGCTTGAACATCTGGCACAGCTGCCAGTCGTTTGTGTAATAAGACAGATAAAGCAGAAATCTGTCCTTTTAGAGAACTCGCTGATAATCCCTTATCCAAACCTTCTTGGAGAAAGGAAAGGATCCTAGGAATTTTAATCTTACTCCATGAGAATACCTTGGATTCACACCAACAGATATATCTTTTCCATATTTTATGGTAAATTTTTCTAGTTACAGGTTTTCTGGCTTGTACCAGAGTATCTATCACAGAATCCGAAAACCCACGCTTAGATAAAATCAAGCGTTCAATTTCCAAGCCGTCAGCTGGAGAGAAACTAAATTTGGATGTTCGAATGGACCCTGTACTAGAAGATCCTGTCTCAAAGGTAGCTTCCATGGTGGAGCCGATGACATATTCACCAGGTCTGCATACCAAGTCCTGCGTGGCCACGCAGGAGCTATCAAAATCACAGAGGCCCTCTCCTGTTTGATCCTGGCTACCAGCCTGGGAATGAGAGGAAACGGTGGAAACACATAAGCTAGGTTGAAGGTCCAAGGCGCTACTAATGCATCCACTAGAGTCGCCTTGGAATCCCTGGATCTGGACCCGTAGCAAGGAACCTTGAAGTTCTGACGAGACGCCATCAGATCCATGTCTGGAATGCCCCATAATTGGGTCAACTGGGCAAATATCTCCGGGTGGAGTTCCCACTCCCCCGGATGGAATGTCTGACGACTCAGATAATCCGCCTCCCAGTTTTCCACTCCTGGGATGTGGATTGCAGATAGGTGGCAGGAGTGATCCTCCGCCCATTTTATGATTTTGGTCACTTCTCTCATCGCCAGGGAACTCCTTGTTCCTCCCTGATGGTTGATGTAAGCAACAGTCGTCATGTTGTCTGATTGGAATCTTATGAATCTGGCCTTTGCTAGTTGAGGCCAAGCCCTGAGAGTATTGAATATCGCTCTCAGTTCCAGAATGTTTATCGGGAGAAGAGACTCTTCCCGAGACCATAGACCCTGAGCTTTCAGGGAGTCCCAGACCGCGCCCCAGCCCACTAGACTGGCGTCGGTCGTGACGATGACCCACTCTGGTCTGCGGAAGCTCATTCCCTGGGACAGGTGATCCTGGGTTAGCCACCAACGGAGTGAATCTCTGGTCTTCTGATCTACTTGAATCACTGGAGACAAGTCTGTATAGTCCCCATTCCACTGTTTCAGCATGCACAGTTGTAATGGTCTTAGATGAATTTGCGCAAAAGGAACTATGTCCATTGCTGCAACCATCAACCCTACTACTTCCATGCACTGAGCTATGGAAGGTCGTGGAACAGAGAACTTGACAAGCGTTTAGAAGTTTTGACTTTCTGATATCTGTCAGGAAAATCTTAATTTCTAAAGAATCTATTATTGTCCCCAAGAAAGGAACTCTTGTCGACGGAGACAGGGAACTTTTTTCTATGTTCACCTTCCACCCGTGAGATCTGAGAAAGGCCAGAACGATGTCTATGTGAGCCTTTGCCTTTGAAAGAGACGACGCTTGTATCAGAATGTCGTCCAAGTAAGGTGCCACTGCAATGCCCCTTGGTCTGGGAACCGCTAGAAGGGACCCGAGTACCTTTGTGAAAATCCTTGGAGCAGTGGCTAGCCCGAATGGGAGAGCCACAAACTGGTAGTGTTTGTCCAGAAAGGCGAACCTTAGGAACTGATGATGATCTTTGTGGATAGGAATATGTAGATACGCATCCTTTAGATCCACGGTAGTCATAAATTGACCCTCCTGGATTGTAGGAAAAATCGTTCGAATAGTTTCCATTTTGAACGATGGCACTCTGAGAAATTTGTTTAGAATCTTTAAATCCAGAATTGGTCTGAAGGTTCCCTCTTTTTTGGGAACTACAAACAGATTTGAGTAAAACCCCAGTCCTTGTTCCACAGTTGGAACTGGGTGTATCACTCCCATTTTTAACAGGTCTTCTACACAATGTAAGAATGCCTGTCTCTTTATTTGGTTTGAAGATAAGTGAGACATGTGGAACCTTCCCCTTGGGGGTAGTTCCTTGAATTCCGGAAGATAACCCTGAGAAACTATTTCTAGTGCCCAGGGATCCTGAACATCTCTTGCCCAAGCCTGAGCGAAGGGAGAGAGTCTGCCCCCTACTAGATCCGGTCCCGGATCGGGGGCTACTCCTTCATGCTGTTTTGGTAGCAGCAGCAGGCTTCTTGGCCTGCTTACCCTTGTTCCAGCCTTGCATCGGTTTCCAAGCTGGTTTGGTTTGCGAAGCATTACCCTCTTGTCTAGAGGCTGCAGAGTTGGAGGCCGGTCCGTTCCTGAAATTGCGAAAGGAACGAAAATTAGACTTATTTTTGGCCTTGAAAGGCCTATCTTGTGGGAGGGCATGGCCCTTACCCCCAGTGATGTCTGAGATAATCTCTTTCAATTCTGGCCCAAAAAGGGTTTTACCCTTGAAAGGGATATTAAGCAATTTTGTCTTGGAAGATACATCCGCTGACCAAGACTTTAGCCAAAGCGCTCTGCGCGCCACAATTGCAAACCCTGAATTTTTCGCCGCTAATCTAGCTAACTGCAAAGCGGCATCTAAAATAAAGGAATTAGCTAACTTAAGTGCATGAATTCTGTCCATAACCTCCTCATACGGAGTCTCTCTACTGAGCGACTTTTCTAGTTCCTCGAACCAGAACCACGCTGCTGTAGTGACAGGAATAATGCACGAAATAGGTTGCAGGAGGTAACCTTGCTGTACAAAAATCTTTTTAAGCAAACTCTCCAATTTTTTATCCATAGGATCTTTGAAAGCACAATTATCCTCAATAGGAATAGTAGTGCGCTTGGCTAGTGTAGAAACTGCCCCCTCGACCTTAGGGACTGTCTGCCATAAGTCCTTTCTGGGGTCGACCATAGGAAATAATTTCTTAAATATAGGAGGGGGAACAAAAGGTATGCCGGGCTTCTCCCACTCCTTATTCACTATGTCCGCCACCCGCTTGGGTATAGGAAAGTGTCGGGGTGCACCGGAACCTCTAGGAACTTGTCCATCTTGCACAATTTTTCTGGAATGACCAGGTTGTCACAATCATCCAGAGTAGATAGCACCTCCTTAAATAGTGCGCGGAGATGCTCTAATTTAAATTTAAATGTCACGACATCAGGTTCTGCCTGTTGAGAAATTCTACCTGAATCAGAAATTTCCCCATCTAACAAAACCTCCCTCATGGCCACTTCAGATTGGAGTGAGGGTATGATAGAGCAATTATCATCAGCGCCCTCCTGCTCTACAGTGTTTAAAACAGAGCAATCGCGCTTTCTCTGAAATGCAGGTATTTTGGATAAAATATTTGCTATGGAGTTATCCATTACTGCCGTCAATTGTTGCATAGTAACAAGCATTGGTGCGCTAGAAGTACTAGGGGTCTCCTGCGTGGGCAAAACTGGTGTAGACACAGAAGGAGATGATGTAGAACTATGTCTACTCCCTTCATCTTATGAATCATCTTGGGCAACTTTACTATCTGTGGCAGTACTGTCCTTACTTTGTTTGGATGCTATGGCACAATTATCACACATATTTGAAGGGGGAGACACATTGGCTTCCATACATACAGAACATATTCTATCTGAAGGCACAGACATGTTAAACAGGCTTAAACTTGTCAATAAAGTACAAAAACCGTTTTAAAACAAAACCGTTACTGTCTCTTTAAATTTTAAACAGGGCACACTTTTTTACTGAATATGTGAAAAACTATGAAGGAATTGTTCAATTTTACCCCTTAAAATGAGGAAACCGGAGCCGTTTACAGTTTTAACCCCTCTACAGTCCCAGCTCCAGCCTTTGCTGCAACTTTACCAAACCCAGGGGGGTATACGATACCAAATGAAGCCTTCTAGGAACCTTTTCAACTACTTCCAGACCCACACACATGCAGCTGCATGTACTGCTCTCAAAGGGAACTGTGCAGTAATGGCGCGAAAATGAGGCTCTGCCTACTACAGAGAAGGCCCTTCCTGACTGGGAAGGTGTCTAAACCAGTGCCTGACGTAAAAAAAAACGTTCCCCAAAGTTATAAAGTGTGAATTTCAACATCAAACTGTATAAAATGCCCAAATAAAGCAATCGATCTAGCCCATAAAAGTGTCTACCAGTTTTATAGCCCATATTAAGCCCTTTATTCTGTTTGAGACTAAGAAAATGGCTTACCGGTCCCCATGAGGGGAAAATGACAGCCTTCCAGCATTACACAGTCTTGTTAGAAATATGGCTAGTCATACCTTAAGCAGAAAAGTCTGCCAACTGTTCCCCCCAAATGAAGTTATCTCATCTCAACAGTCCTGTGTGGGAACAGAAAACGATTTTAGTAACTGCTGCTAAAATCATACTCCTCTCACAAACAGAACTCTTCATCCTTTTCTGTTTCAGAGTAAATAGTACATACCAGCACTATTTTAAAATAACAAACTCTTGATAGTAGAATAAAAAACTACAACTAAACACCACATAGCTAGATTATAAATTTAGCACATTTACTCTGGGAGCTTGCTCTTTAAGGGTTGCTGTATTGATTCTCTGTTAAAGTAAGATTGTCTAAGTATTATAGTTAGCTAACAAAGCTAATTCATAAATATTTTGCTTTGCAAGGGTTGCATTTTATAAAACAAAATAACTGTTGGTTTGTATCTAAATATATATATTTTTTTTTCTTGTTTCCTGTGTGGGTAATTAGGGGTGGGATTTTTTTCAGCTGTTTGGGCCTAGCTAGATTATAAATTTAGCACATTTACTCTGGGAGCTTGCTCTTTAAGGGTTGCTGTATTGATTCTCTGTTAAAGTAAGATTGTCTAAGTATTATAGTTAGCTAACAAAGCTAATTCATAAATATTTTGCTTTGCAAGGGTTGCATTTTATAAAACAAAATAACTGTTGGTTTGTATCTAAATATATATATATTTTTTTCTTGTTTCCTGTGTGGGTAATTAGGGGTGGGATTTTTTTTTTTTTTTTCAGCTGTTTGGGCCTAGCTAGATTATAAATTTAGCACATTTACTCTGGGAGCTTGCTCTTTAAGGGTTGCTGTATTGATTCTCTGTTAAAGTAAGATTGTCTAAGTATTATAGTTAGCTAACAAAGCTAATTCATAAATATTTTGCTTTGCAAGGGTTGCATTTTATAAAACAAAATAACTGTTGGTTTGTATCTAAATATATATATTTTTTTTTCTTGTTTCCTGTGTGGGTAATTAGGGGTGGGATTTTTTTCAGCTGTTTGGGCCTAGCTAGATTATAAATTTAGCACATTTACTCTGGGAGCTTGCTCTTTAAGGGTTGCTGTATTGATTCTCTGTTAAAGTAAGATTGTCTAAGTATTATAGTTAGCTAACAAAGCTAATTCATAAATATTTTGCTTTGCAAGGGTTGCATTTTATAAAACAAAATAACTGTTGGTTTGTATCTAAATATATATTTTTTTTTTTTCTTGTTTCCTGTGTGGGTAATTAGGGGTGGGATTTTTTTCAGCTGTTTGGGCCTAGCTAGATTATAAATTTAGCACATTTACTCTGGGAGCTTGCTCTTTAAGGGTTGCTGTATTGATTCTCTGTTAAAGTAAGATTGTCTAAGTATTATAGTTAGCTAACAAAGCTAATTCATAAATATTTTGCTTTGCAAGGGTTGCATTTTATAAAACAAAATAACTGTTGGTTTGTATCTAAATATATATATATTTTTTTCTTGTTTCCTGTGTGGGTAATTAGGGGTGGGATTTTTTTTTTTTTCAGCTGTTTGGGCCTAGCTAGATTATAAATTTAGCACATTTACTCTGGGAGCTTGCTCTTTAAGGGTTGCTGTATTGATTCTCTGTTAAAGTAAGATTGTCTAAGTATTATAGTTAGCTAACAAAGCTAATTCATAAATATTTTGCTTTGCAAGGGTTGCATTTTATAAAACAAAATAACTGTTGGTTTGTATCTAAATATATATATATTTTTTTCTTGTTTCCTGTGTGGGTAATTAGGGGTGGGATTTTTTTCAGCTGTTTGGGCCTAGCTAGATTATAAATTTAGCACATTTACTCTGGGAGCTTGCTCTTTAAGGGTTGCTGTATTGATTCTCTGTTAAAGTAAGATTGTCTAAGTATTATAGTTAGCTAACAAAGCTAATTCATAAATATTTTGCTTTGCAAGGGTTGCATTTTATAAAACAAAATAACTGTTGGTTTGTATCTAAATATATATATTTTTTTTTCTTGTTTCCTGTGTGGGTAATTAGGGGTGGGATTTTTTTCAGCTGTTTGGGCCTAGCTAGATTATAAATTTAGCACATTTACTCTGGGAGCTTGCTCTTTAAGGGTTGCTGTATTGATTCTCTGTTAAAGTAAGATTGTCTAAGTATTATAGTTAGCTAACAAAGCTAATTCATAAATATTTTGCTTTGCAAGGGTTGCATTTTATAAAACAAAATAACTGTTGGTTTGTATCTAAATATATATATTTTTTTTTTCTTGTTTCCTGTGTGGGTAATTAGGGGTGGGATTTTTTTCAGCTGTTTGGGCCTAGCTAGATTATAAATTTAGCACATTTACTCTGGGAGCTTGCTCTTTAAGGGTTGCTGTATTGATTCTCTGTTAAAGTAAGATTGTCTGTTTAAGTATTATAGTTAGCTAACCAAGGTAGTTAGGCAAACAAGGTTTTGGGGTAATCAAGGGGAAATATATTTTATACTTTTAAGTTAAACCTTTTATTAAGAATGTGTGAGAATCTCATTCAGTGTACAGCTTGCCACATGTTTGCATCACTGGAGCAGCCGCTTCTGGGATTATATGTTTGTGGCAAGTGCGAGCATATTGTCTCTTTAGAAACTCGTATTGGGGATCTGGAGGAACGAATTGCAACACTACATGAAATTCAGACACTTGAAAGGGAAATGGATAGGACTGAGCTGGTTGTTAATGGTTCCAGCAGTGGGAATGGGGAGGATTCAGATGAGGAGACTCCAGGATGTAGCTGGGTCACAGTAAGAGGGCGAAGTAAGCGGAAGAGACAGGCCAGTTCTGAGCTGGTACACCCCAATAGATTTGCAAGATTAAGTGAAGATGTTGGGGATATCAGTTCAGGGGTGGCAGTGTCAGAGAGGGCTGTGTTGCCTAGTATAGTGAACAGTCCTTTAGCTGTGGAAGAGGAGCATACTATGGTGGGCAGTCCTTCAGTCATGGAAGAGGGGCATACAAGTCAGGGCCAGAGGCAGATGTTGGTGGTAGGAGACTCTATTATTAGGAAGGTTGATAGGGTAATTTGTCATCCAGACCCTTTACATAGAACAGTTTGCTGTCTTCCAGGGGCTCGTGTTAGGCATATTGTGGAGCGTATTGATAGATTGTTAGAGGGATGTGGGTCTGATCCTGCAGTCATGGTGCATATTGGTACTAATGAAGGAATCGGTGGGAGATGGAGAGTCCTAAAAAATGACTTCAGGGAGTTAGGTAGCAAGCTTAAAGCAAGGACCTCCAAAGTAATATTTTCTGAGATATTACCAGTGCCGTGTGCTAATTCAGTAAGGCAGAAGGAGTTAAGGTCTGTTAATTCATGGCTAAAGACATGGTGTAAAAATGAGGGGTTTGACTTTTTAGAACACTGGGCTGATTTTTCACTAGGGTACAATTTGTACAGTAAGGATGGATTGCACCTGAATGACATGGGTGCAGGTGTGTTGGGGGAAAGGATGGTAGCACGTTTAGAGAACCTTTTAAACTAGGCAAAGGGGGGGAGGGTCAGTTAGAACAAAATAGAACAGAGAGATCAGTCTGTGAATATGACAATCCCTTAATATCTCAAGGAAGGGATGACTTAAGAAATGTCACATTAGAAAATATAAAGGAAAGCACACCAAGTAGCAGCAGAAAGCACATGAAAATTAAATGTATGACAACAAATGCAAGAAGCATGACAGGTAAAATGGGGGAGCTGACGCTCTTAGTTGCAGAAGAGGACTATGATGTTATCAGTATAACTGAAACTTGGTGGGATGATTCACATGACTGGGCAGTTAACTTAGAGGGGTATACATTATTTAGGAGGGACAGGAATAATAAAAGGGGTGGAGGAATCTGCATGTATATTAAACCTAACCTTAAACCTACAATAAGGGAAGATATTTATGATACAAGTGACAATGTAGAGACCCTGTGGGTTGAAATAAAGAGTGGGGGGAAAAATCCTAAAAAAATATTACTAGGAACATGCTACAAGCCTCCCAACATTAGTGACCCGGAGGAAACTCAACTACTTATCCAAATAGGTAAGGCTGCTAATAACAGTGCTGTAATTATGGGAGATTTTAACTACCCTGATATAAACTGGGCCAATGAAACTAGTAATTCAGCTAAGGGGGATAGATTTTTAAATGTTCTCAGGGATAACTTCTTGTCACAATTAATAGAGGAGCCAACTAGGAGTAAAGCTATATTGGATTTAGTGCTATCAAACAATACAGATATAATATCAAACATAGAAGTTAAAGAACATTTGGGTAACAGTGATCATAACATGGTCACATTTGAAATCTATTTTCAAATGCAGTGTTTTAAAGGCTTAACTAAGACTTTTAATTTCAAGAAAGCAAAATTCAACGATTTAAGGAAATCATTAAATAATATAAATTGGGACAATGTATTTTCTAATAAAAATACAGAGAATAAATGGATAATATTTAAAAATGTGTTAAATAAATATACATATCAACACATACCATATGGTTATAAAAGTAAAAATAAAAAAACAAAGCCATTATGGCTAAATAAAAATGTGTTAAGAGAAATTAGGAAAAAACGTAGGGCATTTAAATTATTAAAAGAAAATAGTACAGACTCAGCATACAATATTTATAAGGAATGTAACAAAGCATGCAAAAAAGCAATCAAATTAGCCAAAATTGAAAATGAAAAATTAATTGCTAAGGATTCTAAGTCTAACCCTAAAAGGTTCTTTAAGTACATAAATAGCAAAAAATCTAAGAAGGATAATATAGGTACATTAAAATGTGTGGAGGGTAGCATGATAAATAATGACAGGGAGAAGGCTGAGGTACTAAACCAGTTTTTTTCTTCAGTATACACAAGAGAAGAACCATTGAATGATACTTTTGAACATAATAGAACATGCCAGTCCATACCACTAACTGGGTTTTGTTTAGAGGATATCAGGAAAAAACTGGAAAATATTAAGGTAAATAAAACTCCAGGCCCAGATGGAATACACCCAAGGGTGTTGAGGGAACTTAGCACTGTTATAGACAAACCTTTACTCTTAATTTTTCAAGACTCATTATCCTCAGGCATGGTACCCCAGGATTGGCGTAAAGCTGATGTGGTGCCACTCTTCAAAAAGGGAAGCAGGGATGATCCAGGAAGCTATAGACCAGTTAGTCTGACATCAATAGTGGGGAAGATATTTGAAGGGATTATAAGGGATTATATTGATGAGCATATTCGTGTAAACAAGATTATGAGTTCTAATCAGCATGGCTTTAGGAGAAATAGATCATGTCAAACTAATCTGATTAGATTCTACGAGGAAGTAAGTCAAAATATAGATAAAGGGGAATCAGTGGATGTGATATACTTAGATTTTGCAAAGGCATTTGATACAGTGCCACATGAGAGATTAATGCACAAAATTAAGGGACTGGGAATAGCTGAAAATGTTAGCTCATGGATAAATAACTGGATAAAAGATAGGGAGCAACGAGTAGTAGTAAATGGATCATACTCAGATTGGACAAAGGTAATCAGTGGCGTCCCCCAGGGATCAGTACTGGGCCCTGTTCTTTTTAATATTTTTATAAATGACTTGGAGCAAGGATTAAATAGCGACATCTCTATTTTTGCAGATGATACTAAGTTAAGTAAGGTCATAAGGTCAGAGCAGGACGAACTGTCTTTACAAAGGGATTTGCTAAAATTAGAACTATGGGCAAGTGAATGGAAAATGAGATTTAATACGGAAAAATGCAAGGTTCTACATTTTGGAAGTAAAAATAAGCAGGCTACGTATTTTTTAAATGGGACAAGACTTAGCCAAACACAGGAGGAAAGGGATTTGGGAGTAGTAATAGATAACAAGCTAAAGATGGGTGCACAATGCAGGGCAGCGGCTTCAAAGGCTAATAAGATACTAGCATGTATTAAGAGGTATTGATTCAAGGGAGGAAAGCATAATTCTGTCATTATATAAAGCCCTGGTAAGACCTCACCTTGAGTTTGGAGTGCAGTTCTGGGGACCAATTGCTAAAAAAGATATTGCAGAACTAGAAAAAGTTCAGAGAAGGGCCACAAAGCTAATAAGGGGATTGGAGAAATTAACCTATGAGGAGAGGCTAGCCAAACTGGGTCTGTTTTCTTTAGAAAAAAGGCGCTTGAGAGGTGACATGATTACTTTATATAAATATATTCAAGGCCCATATACAGAGATGGCAGAAGCTCTGTTTATTCCAAGAAAATTGTTTCTGACAAGAGGTCATAATTTAAGGTTGGAGGAAAGGAGATTTAATCTCCTGCAACGGAAACGTTTTTTCACTGTGAGAGCAATAAAATTGTGGAACTCATTACCAAAGGAGGTAGTGAATGCCAATACCATAGATACATTTAAAAATAGTCTGGATAAGTTTCTGTATACTAACAAAATTCATGGATATGATTGCTAGTATTAAATGGGTCACATTTTAATGGGGTTATTTAAGCTTAACTGGAGCTTTTTGTAAGTATTTTAGATTTGTATAGGTTGAACTCGATGGACTTCAGTCTTTTTTTCAACCTTATCTACTATGTTACTATGTTACTATGTTACATACTCTTCACCATCTCCGTGGAGATGCTGCCTGTTCAGCGGCAAAGAGAATGACTGGGGTGGGCGGAGCCTAGGAGGGACTATATGGACAGCTTTTGCTGTGCTCTTTGCCATTTCCTGTTGGGGAAGAGAATATTCCCACAAGTTATGGATGACGCCGTGGACCGGACACACCAATGTTGGAGAAAGAGGAACTGGAATAAATAAAGTGCTTTATACAAAAAAATCATAACCACAAAAAATAGGTTGGGTCTCATGGACTCTTGCCACTATAAAAAAATGAATTTATCAGGTAACCCTTCGTACATAAATTATGTTTTCTTTCATGCAAGTGGCAAGAGTCCATGAGCTAGTGACGTATGGGATATAATACCCAAGATGGGGAAATGCACGAGTCACTAGAGAGGGAGGGATAAAATAACAACAGCTAAATCTGCTGAGAAATTAAATCCAAAAAAATAATTTTCTTTAAAATTAAAAAAAAAAAAATGAAATCAAAGGCATTAGAATCAAATTGAGACAACTGCCTGAAGAACCTTTCAACCAAAGGCTGCTTCCGAAGAAGCAAACACATCAAAATGGTAAAATTTAGTAAAAGTATGCAAAGACGACCACAAGGCCTATTTATTAAAGGTCTTGCGAACCTGATCCGACAGTGCGGATTAGGTCCGCAAGACCTCGCTGAATGCGGAGAGCAATACGCTCTCTGTATTCAGCATTGCACCAGCAGCTCACAAGAGCTGCTGGTGCCACGCCGCCCCCTGCAGACTCGCAGCCAATCGGACGCCAGCAGGGAGGTGTCAATCAACCCAGATCGTACTTGATCGGGTTGACTTGTGGCGATTCCTATCCGCCTGCTCAGAGCAGGCGGAGAGAGTTATGGAGCAGCTGTCTTTAGACCGCTGCTTCATAACTGCTGTTTCTGGCGAGTCTGAAGACACGCCAGAAACAGGGGCCCACAAGCTCCCTACAGAGCTTGATAAATGGTCCTCCAAGTTGCTGCTTTGCAAATTTGATCAACTGAAGCTTCATTCTTGAAAGCCCAAGAAGTGTCAGGCTGCCCCACCTCCAAATAAGCTTTGTGAATCAAAAGTTTCAACCAAGATGCCAGAATAGCAGAGGCTTTCTGACCTCTCCTGTAGTCAGAAAAAAATAACAAATAGACTAGAAGTCTTTCTGAAATCTTTAGTAGCCTCAACATAATATTTCAAAGCTCTTACCACATCTAAAGAATGTAAAGACCTTTCAAGAATTGTCTTAGGATTAGGACACAAGGAAAGAACATAAATTTCAATATTGATGTTGTTAGAGTTCACAACTTTAGTCAAACATTTAAATGATCTTGATGGAAAATCAGATAGAGAGACTCACAAGAGAGAGCAGACAATTCAGAAACTCTTTTAGCAGAAGAAATAGCCAAAAGAAATAACACTTTCCAAGAAAGTAATTTACAAATCCAGAGAATGCATAGGCTCAAAAGGAGGAGCCTGTAAAATCTTCAAAATCAAATTAAGACTCCAAGGAGGAGAAACAGATTTAATAACAGGTTTGATATGAATCAAAGCCTGACCAAAACAGTGAATATCAGAAAGTTTAGCAATGTTTCTATGAAATAAGACAGAAAGAGCAGAAATGTGTCCTTTCAAAGTATTTGCAGAAAAACCCTTGTCCAAACCATCCTGAAGAAACTATAAAATCCTAGGAATTCTGAAACAATGCCAATAATAATTATGAGTGGAACACCATGAAATATAGGTTTTCAAACCCTGATGAAAAATTTTCCTTGAAACAGACTTACGAGCCTGTATCATAGTGCTAATTACTGAGTCAGAGAAAAAGTACTAAGCATTCCATTTCTATGCCTTCAAATGTAGAGATTTGAGATCCTGATGGAAAAACGGCCCTTGAGACAGAAGGTCTGGCCTTAAAGGAAGTGGCCAAGACTGGCAACTGGACATCCGGATCAAATCTGCATACCAAAAACTGTGAGGCCATGCTGGTGCTATCAGGAAAACATGAGATTGTTCCATTATGATCTTGGAGATCCCTCTTGGAAGAAGAACCAGAGGCGGAAAAATATAAGCAGGTTGGTAAAACCAAGGAACTGCTAAGGCATCCACCATCTCCGCCTGAGGATCCCTGGACATGGAAAGGTATCTGGGAAGCTTATTGTTTAGACGAGAACCCATCAGATCTATTTCTGGAAGACCCCACATCTGTACAAGATGAAAAAACACATCGGGATGGAGAGACCATTCCCCCGGATGCAAAGTCTGACGGCTAAGATAATCCGCTTCCCAATTGTCTACACCTGGGATATGACAGAAATTTGACAAGATTTAGATTCCGCCCAACAAAGTATCCAAGATACTTATTTTATTGCTGAAGGACTTGCGAGTCCCTCCTTGATGATTGCCATATGCCACTGTGATATTGTCTGTTTGAAAATGAATGTAAAGTTCTCTCTTCAATAGAGGCCGCGTCTGAAGAGCCCTGAAAATAGCACAGAGTTCTAAAATATTGATTGGTAATCTCGCCTCTTGAGGTTTCTAAACCCATTGTGCTGCCAGAGACCCCAGACAGCTCCGCAACCTGTAAGACTTGCATCTGTTGTGATCACAGTCCAGGTAGGATGAACAAATGAGGCCCCTTGAACCTTGAAGGTGATGGTCTAAGCACCAAGTCAGAGAGAGTTGAGTGTTGGAATTTAAGTATATCAGATGTGATATTTGAGTATAATCCCTGCGCCATTGGTGCAACATGCAAAGCTGTAGAGGCCTCATATGAAAACAGCTAAGGGGATCGCGTTCAATGCTGCAGTCATGAGACCTAAAACTTCCATGCACATAGCCACTGAAGGGGATGATAGAGACTGAAGGTTTAGACAAGCTAAAACTAACTTCATTCGTCTCTTGTCTGTCAGAGAAAGAGTCATGGACATTGAATCTATCTGGAAACCTAAAAAGGTGACCCTTGTCTGAGGAATCAAGAAACTCTTTAGTAAATTGATCCTCCAACCATGTTTTTGAAGAAACCACACTAGTTGTTTCGTGTGAGATTTTGCTAAATGAAAAGATTGAGCTAGTACCAAGATATCGTCCAAATAAGGAAACACCACAATACCCTGCTCTCTGATTACAGATAGAAGGGCACCGAGAACCTTTGAGAAGATTCTCTGAGCTGTCGCTAGGCCAAACGGAAGAGAAGAAAGCCATTACTATGCAAATGCCACAAAGTATCCCGCTTACAATACGCCAAACAGCACAGAGACAAGCCTCAAACCTTCTGGCACAAAGTCATTTGGAGTGAAGAGACCAAAATTGAGCTTTTTGGCCACAACCATAAACGCTACATTTGGAGAGGAGTCAACAAGGCCTATAATGAAAGGTACACCATTCCTACTGTGAAACACGGAGATGGATCGCTGATGTTTTGGGGATGTGTGAGCTACAAAGGCATAGGAAATTTGTTCAGAATTGATGGCAAGATGAATGCAGTATGTTATCAAACAGAACGCCTCATTTTCCACTTCTTGATTAGAGTTTGAACACTGCTGATTTACATTCTCAATTCCTTGGATATATTTTTATATCCCTTTCCTGTTTTATACAGTTCAACTACCTTTTTCCCACAGACCGGTTGACAATTCTTTTTCTTTCCCCATGACTCAGAATCCAGACACGTCAGTGCAGCACTGGATAAAAGATGCAAGGGTCTGTCAGGAGTCCACACACACACTAATTACAAGCAAACAGATCACAGGTGAGGATGGTTACCTTTAATAGCCATTTAAACCCCTTTGTGTCAACTTGTGTGCATGTTATCAAGCCAACAATAAATCACCAAGGTATGTAAACTGTTGATCAAGGTCATTTGGGTAGTTTCTGTTGTCATTATGATTTAAAAAGAGTAAACACAGTTGAATGATTGATAATAAATGGCTTCAGCCAAACACTAACCATGAGTGAAAGGAAAGTTTTTGTGTTATCATTCATATTCTCTTAAAAAATGGCCAAGAAATAATAAATTCTGCCAGGGTATGTAAACTTATGAGCACAACTGTAAGTATGTATTTAGTTTTAAATAGTAATTATTTAGGTAATAATTGTAAGGTTTATTTATATTTATTTTAATTATATTTAAGTTAGGGGGTGTTAGGGTTAGGCTTAGGGTTACATTAGGGTTAGGTTTAGGGTTTTTTGTAGTGATATGGGAGGCTAGAGGTTTAGCGGTTAATATTTTAATTTAGTATATTTAGTATATTTCGTTGTGGGGGGCTTGCGGTTTAGTTGTTAATAGGTTTATTATAGCGGCGGTGTGGGCGGACGGCAGATTAGGGGTTAATAATATTTAAGTAGTGTTTGCGATGGGGGAGGGTGGCGGTTTAGCTGTTAATACATTTTAATAGTGGCTATGAAGTCCAGAGCGCCAGATTAGGGGTTAATAAATTTATTATAGTGTTTGCGATGCGGGAGGGCCTCGATTTAGGGGTTAATAGGTAGTTTATGGGTGTTAGTGTACTTTTTAACACTTTAGTTGTGAGTTTTATGCTACAGATTTGTAACGTAAAACTCATCATAACTACTGACTTTAGATGGCGGTACGGATCTTGTGGTTATAGAGTGTACCGCTCACTATTTTAAAAGTGCGGTACTGATGTTGCGTGATGGCCAAAAAGGTGTGCGGTACACCTATACCTACAAGACTTGTAATAGCGGCTTCAGGGAAAAAGCATTGTTATGAAGCATAACAATGCTTTTTCACTCATAACGCAAAAGTTGTAATTTAGCTGATAGTTTTTTAAACCTAGAAGAAGGGTTAAAAGAAGCACCAAGTTTGGACCATAGCATTTTAAAAACAGAATTCAAACGTTTGCTATTCTTGTTATCAAGAGGACTAGATTCCTCAATACCCAAAATAAGCAATACATCCTTTAATAAAGAATGAATATATTTAATCTTAAAGAGAAAGGTTGAGATTTCAGTCTCTGAAGTAGGATTCTCTGAGCCAGAGAAATCCTCATCAGCAGAAGATACTTCAGTATGCTGTCTATCAATACTAACTTCATCAGATTTAAGAGTTAGGAGAGACCTTTTACATTTATTTGAAGGCGGAATAGCAGTCATAGCCTTCTCTATGGCTGCAGCAACATAATCTTTAATATCTACAGGAATATCATGTACATTAGACTGTGAAGGTTTAACAGTAGATGTATCTGTACTTATAGAAACATTATCGGCATGAAATAATTTTTCATAACAAGTGCCGCATATTTGAGCTAAAGAAGTAAGATCAGCTAATTTAGAACATACACATTTAGCTTTGGTGGAATTATGTTCAGGCAAATTGGTTCCTACAGTAACATCAGAGGCAGGATCAGTTTGAGACATCTTGCAAAATGTAACAAAAAAGAAAAAATAACATTTAAACAAAATATCCAATTTCCTCAAAATAGCAGCTTCAGGAATGGAAAAAAATGCTTATGATAAAATTTTATACAAAAGTAAAATCAAAGGAAGAAACCTAGAACTCTATGAATCAAATGAGAGCAGAGAGCAAAAGAGGGAGAGACTTAATATAACAAATTTTGGCCCCACAAATGGCGCAAATGCAGAGAAAAATCACTTTTTGCGCCAAAGTTTAACAAATGAAATGACGCAATTCGAATCATAACAGGCGCAACTTTGCAGCAAAAAAACTTGCGTCAAGAAAGTTGCAAGAAATAACGTGACACGGGTCATGGTAGATGCAACTTTGCACCAAAAATGTTTCAATAAAAAGTAACATTCTGCATTATCGCGAGCCTAAGCCCACGAAAATTAAAAAAAAAAATCAGATTCCAAGTTAAAACTAACTGGAACCCCAAGTAAGCCTAAAAAACTTCCATAAACATAATTTCCATGTTGAAACTGTTAGACTGCAATGGGAAATACACAGACCTGACTAATGGCAAATATATACAATATACATTTAAAACTTTATAAGATAAAGTGCCAAACATAGTTTAGAGTGTCTTAAAAAATGATATATACTTACCAGAAGACACCCATCCACATATAGCAGACAGCCAAACCAGTACTAAAACATATCAGCAGAGGTAATGGTAGAGGAGTATAATGTCGATCTGTAAAGGGAGGCAGCAGATGAATCCCTGTGACCGATTTACAGAGAGCCTTAGAATAGATTTCCCATAGGTGAAAACATGGCATCATCAGGCAATACTCCCTTCACATCCCTCAGACAAACACTGTACTTTGAGAGGAACTGGGCTTCAATATTCTTAGAAGCGCCTATCACAGAAGAAAATCAAACACAACTTACTTCACCATCTCCATGAGAGGCAAAGTTTGTAAAAACTAAGGTATGTGTGAGGTGTGAGGTGTATTTATAGGCATTTTGAGGTTTGGGAAACTTTGCCCCCTCCTGGTAGGAATGTGTATCCCATACATCACTAGCTCATGGACTTGCCACTTACATGAAAGAAAGTAAAATCATTATTGAAATACACAAAAAAAAATGTAAGTCTCACAGTAGAAATCATAATAAAGTTACAAAGCACATGCAACCCCCCCCCCCCCAAAAAAAAAAACATTTGATAGGAAATTCAAAACATGTCTTCCTTATTAAATTATAAAATTTGTCAATGCCTCTGCCAGTGGGCTGAACAGGGGCGTTCTGGGAGCATAGTTGAAAGTTCTAAGGGAGGTTTGGGGTATCTTCTTAACAATTTCCAAATGCAGATCTCACAGTTTTAAATCACAAACTGAAAGAAACAAAGGTTGTATCAATATATACAAAACCTTTTTTTACAAACAAAAAACATGTATATGAAAATAGAGGTAAATGTAAGACACAATGAAAGTAGGTTATTCAAACTTGTATTAGCTGCAGAATTTAATTTATACAGTGTACCCCTTATTCCCTAACTTCACGCTCCCCAGTAAAATTTCCTTTTCCTGCAAGCTCTATTAATTTCTAGGGGAGACATCTTGCAACTTGCAGGGACAGCCCCATTTTTAGATAACTCCCTGAGGGCATACTTTGAGAGTGTCGGCAGTGGTGTCACTAGGGGGGTGCGGGCCGCACCCAGGTGACACCCTCCAGGGAGTGACACCACCAGAAAAAAAAAATGTAGAAATGCATAGATTTTTTTCTTAGAGGGGCCAGCATTTGTGAACATTAGTTGGACTGGGGAAGTTGTAGACACACTTAATTTTTTTGCCCCTTGGGCCAGCGCTGCAGTTTCCACAAATAGATTTTGCGGCTGCTTGTTTGTAATTTGCTCCTCCCCTGCCCAATTTCACTATGAATGTTGTGAGCGTGCTATGGAGCATGTGAAGTTGCGCTGCTAGCCTAAACCTGCCTGCCTATCTGTGCTCACTGCTCAGTGATGTGTGGAGCAGTGGAGTCACTCACTGCTGTCTCTCTAAACGGGAACCGGGAAATTGTGAAGGGGATGCCCGGCACCTGACCACATGACTGTCTGACACTGTCAGTGAAGGAGCCACGTATGATGCCCACCACACCAGTATGGTTACTGTACACTAAGTGCACACTGAAGAGGTAGGAGGGGAGGGCGGGCAGGGGTCTGGGGGTGGGCAGAGTGCAGAGGTGATTGACCATAAGAACCGGTAGGCACGCGGCCATGGGCTGTGCACTGACAGACTTGGAACAGAGTCAGAGAGCAGCATTTGCATAGTTTGCGTCTAAACCTTTTCTTTAGTGATTTATTTTTAGAGTGCACTGTTTATCTTTTATTTGATGCTCTGCTGAGCCAGGGAGCAGCTTTAGGCATCAGCTTTATAATTAATCCAGGGCAGTTTACATATTTTGTGTGTGTGTGTCTGAGTGTTTCTGTGTGTGTGTCTGAGTGTTTCTGTGTGTGTGTCTGAGTGTTTCTGTGTGTGTGTCTGAGTGTTTCTGTGTGTGTGTCTGAGTGTTTCTGTGTGTGTGTCTGAGTGTTTTTGTGTGTGTGTCTGAGTGTGTTTCCGAGTGTTTGTGTGTGCATCTGAGTGTGTTTTTAAGTGTGTCTGAGTGTGTGTGTGTGTGTGTCTGATTGTTTGTATGTGTGTGTGCCTGTGTTTGTGTGTGTCTGCTTTCTGGGGGGTGGGGGGGGTGACACCATAACTTACTGCACCGGGTGACACCAACCCTAGTGACGCCACTGAGTGCCGGCCTGGTTTTTAAAGTTCTATTCTGTAAAGTTTAGATAATATGGACCCAGAGTGTGACGCATGGTACCACTGTGGGCTCAGAACTAGCTCACATACACTGTAGCTCATACGTTAAGGCCTCTTATTGGCTGTTTTGCAATATGCTTTAATAATTTGCAAAATTAAACAATGCACACTTTATATACTGTAGATTTAGCTCACAAAATAAGCTGTAAATGATGCATTAAATTTAATGTTATCACTTTCATTGTCATTAAAAGAATACTAAACCCACATTTTTTCTTTCATGATTCAGATGGAGCATGACGTTTTAAGCAACTTTCTAATTTACTCCTATTATCATTTTTTCTTCGTTCTCTTGCTATCTTTATTTAAAAAAGAAGGCACCTAAGCTGAGGAGCCACCCAGTTTTTGGTTAAGCACCCTGGACAGCACTTGTTTATTGGTGGCTGACCAATCAGCAAGAACAACACATGTTGTGAACCAAAAACAGGCCGGCTTCTAAACTTACATTCTTGCTTTTCAAATAAAGATAGCAAGAGAATGAAGCAAAATCGATAATAAGAGTAAATTAGAAAGTTGTTTAAAATTGCACGCTCTATCTGAATCACAGTGCCCCTTTAATGTTATGTGAGCATTATTCTTTCTAACTGAAATAAAGCCCATGACACAGTGAAAATGATGCTGTAGCCTCTCAGATAATATTATACAGGTATCCAAAATTTTTATTTTCGTAAGTATAGTGTGAGTGAAATTCTTTTTAACATTGGTACGATCTCCAAATAGTTATGCCCCTATATTTTAATTATGCACCATAAAAAAGAAGTCAAATACATACCACCCAGGTGACACCCTCCAGGGAGTGACACCACCAGAAAAAAAAAATGTAGAAATGCATAGATTTTTTTCTTAGAGGGGCCAGCATTTGTGAACATTAGTTGGACTGGGGAAGTTGTAGACACACTTAATTTTTTTGCCCCTTGGGCCAGCGCTGCAATTTCCACAAATAGATTTTGCGGCTGCTTGTTTGTAATTTGCTCCTCCCCTGCCCAATTTCACTATGAATGTTGTGAGCGTGCTATGGAGCATGTGAAGTTGCGCTGCTAGCCTAAACCTGCCTGCCTATCTGTGCTCACTGCTCAGTGATGTGTGGAGCAGTGGAGTCACTCACTGCTGTCTCTCTAAACGGGAACCGGGAAATTGTGAAGGGGATGCCCGGCACCTGACCACATGACTGTCTGACACTGTCAGTGAAGGAGCCACGTATGATGCCCACCACACCAGTATGGTTACTGTACACTAAGTGCACACTGAAGAGGTAGGAGGGGAGGGCGGGCAGGGGTCTGGGGGTGGGCAGAGTGCAGAGGTGATTGACCATAAGAACCGGTAGGCACGCGGCCATGGGCTGTGCACTGACAGACTTGGAACAGAGTCAGAGAGCAGCATTTGCATAGTTTGCGTCTAAACCTTTTCTTTAGTGATTTATTTTTAGAGTGCACTGTTTATCTTTTATTTGATGCTCTGCTGAGCCAGGGAGCAGCTTTAGGCATCAGCTTTATAATTAATCCAGGGCAGTTTACATATTTTGTGTGTGTGTGTCTGAGTGTTTCTGTGTGTGTGTCTGAGTGTTTCTGTGTGTGTGTCTGAGTGTTTCTGTGTGTGTGTCTGAGTGTTTCTGTGTGTGTGTCTGAGTGTTTCTGTGTGTGTGTCTGAGTGTTTCTGTATGTGTGTCTGAGTGTTTCTGTGTGTGTGTCTGAGTGTTTCTGTGTGTGTGTCTGAGTGTTTTTGTGTGTGTGTCTGAGTGTGTTTCCGAGTGTTTGTGTGTGCATCTGAGTGTGTTTTTAAGTGTGTCTGAGTGTGTGTGTGTGTGTCTGATTGTTTGTATGTGTGTGTGCCTGTGTTTGTGTGCGTCTGCTTTCTGGGGGGTGGGGGGGGGTGACACCATAACTTACTGCACCGGGTGACACCAACCCTAGTGACGCCACTGAGTGCCGGCCTGGTTTTTAAAGTTCTATTCTGTAAAGTTTAGATAATATGGACCCAGAGTGTGACGCATGGTACCACTGTGGGCTCAGAACTAGCTCACATACACTGTAGCTCATACGTTAAGGCCTCTTATTGGCTGTTTTGCAATATGCTTTAATAATTTGCAAAATTAAACAATGCACACTTTATATACTGTAGATTTAGCTCACAAAATAAGCTGTAAATGATGCATTAAATTTAATGTTATCACTTTCATTGTCATTAAAAGAATACTAAACCCACATTTTTTCTTTCATGATTCAGATAGAGCATGACGTTTTAAGCAACTTTCTAATTTACTCCTATTATCATTTTTTCTTCGTTCTCTTGCTATCTTTATTTAAAAAAGAAGGCACCTAAGCTGAGGAGCCACCCAGTTTTTGGTTAAGCACCCTGGACAGCACTTGTTTATTGGTGGCTGACCAATCAGCAAGAACAACACATGTTGTGAACCAAAAACAGGCCGGCTTCTAAACTTACATTCTTGCTTTTCAAATAAAGATAGCAAGAGAATGAAGCAAAATCGATAATAAGAGTAAATTAGAAAGTTGTTTAAAATTGCACGCTCTATCTGAATCACAGTGCCCCTTTAATGTTATGTGAGCATTATTCTTTCTAACTGAAATAAAGCCCATGACACAGTGAAAATGATGCTGTAGCCTCTCAGATAATATTATACAGGTATCCAAAAATTTTATTTTCGTAAGTATAGTGTGAGTGAAATTCTTTTTAACATTGGTACGATCTCCAAATAGTTATGCCCCTATATTTTAATTATGCACCATAAAAAAGAAGTCAAATACATACCACTGTTACTAATTTCTTAATTTTGTCTGGGAGTCTAGAAAAAAAAATACATTATTACTATTTAGTTTTATGGTATACATATCACAAATAATTAACATTTCCTAAATGAACGCAACAAGATAATCTGTGCAATATTTACTGAGCAAAATCAGTTTCATTATTTTTGAATTGACAATTAAATAGGTTCTAGATCTCCAAATATATGATATCTAATTTTGATCTCATTTTGTAAGTACATCATGACAGCCTTATACAAAAATACTCTAGAGTTGTTTCCTGTTAGCTGAACATTTATTGCTTTTAACCTGTTCCTTGTTGGTAAACCCATACCAGTTTAAAGGGATATGAAACCTAAAAAGAATTTAGTGATTCAGACAGAGCATACCATTTTAAAAAATATTGGCTAGATTTAGAGTTTTGTCGATAAAAAGCTGAGTAGCTAACGCTGCTTTTTTTCCCAACGTACCCTTCCAACAACGCTGGTATTTAGAGTTGTCTGAGGGTCTGCGTTAGGCTCAAAAAAGGGTGCGTTGAGCATAATGTAGCTCCACTTCAACCCTCAATACCAGCGCTGCTTACGGTAGCGGTAAGCTGGGAAAACGTGCTCATGCACGATATCCCCATAAGAAACAATGGGGCAGTTTGGGCTGAAAAAACACCTGCAAAAAAGCAGCGTTCAGCTCCTAACGCAGCCCCATTGTTTCCTATGAGGAAACACTCTCTAAGTCTGCACCTAACACCCAAACATGAACCCCGAGTCTAAACACCCCTAACCTTACACTTATTAACCCTTAATCTGCCGCCCCCACTATCGCTGACACCTGCATTTATACTATTAACCCCTAATCTGCCGCTCCGTACACCGCCGCAACCTACATTATCCCTATGAACCACTAATCTGCTGCCCCTAACACCGCCGACCCCTATATTATATTTATTAACCCCTAATCTGCCCCCCCCCAACGTCGCCGCTACCTTACCTACACTTATTAACCCCTAATCTGCCGATCGGACCTCGCTGCCACTATAATAAATGTATTAACCCCTAAACCGCCGTACTCCCGCCTCGCAAACACTAGAATAAATAGTATTAACCCCTAATCTGCCCTCCCTAACATCGCCGCTACCTACCTACATTTATTAACCCCTAATCTCCCGCCCGCACCGTTGCCGCTACTATAATAAAGTTATTAACCCCTAAACCTAACTCTAACCCTAACCCTAACACCCCCCTAACATAAATATAATTTAAATTAAACAAAATAACATTCCTAAAATTAACTAAATTATTCCTATTTAAAACTAAATACTTACCTATCAAATAAACCCTAATATAGCTACAATATAAATAATAATTACATTGTAGTTATTTTAGGATTTATATTTATTTTACAGGCAACTTTGTATTTATTTTAACTAGGCACAATAGCTATTAAATAGTTAAGAACTATTTAATAGCTACCTAGTTAAAATAAATACAAAATTACATGTAAAATAAATCCTAACCTAAGTTACAATTAAACCTAACACTACACTATCATTAAATTAATTAAATAAATTATCTACAATTACCTAAAATAAAATACAATAAAATAAACTATAAATTACAAAAAATAAAAAAGAATTACAAGAAGTTTAAACTAATTACACCTAATCTAAGCCCCCTAATAAAATAAAAAAGCCCCCCCAAAATAAAAAATTCCCTACCCTATTCTAAAATACAAAAGTAATCAGCTCTTTTACCAGCCCTTAAAAGGGCTTTTTGCGGGGCCTTGCCCCAAAGTAATCAGCTCTTTTACCTGAAAATAAAATACAACCCCCGCAACATTACAACCCACCACCCACATACCCCTACTCTAATCCACCCAAACCCCCCTTAAAAAAAACTATCGCTAACCCCTTGAAGATCATCCTACCTTGAGTCGTCTTCACCCAGCCGAGCCGAATTCTTCATCCAAGGTGCGCAGAGGAGGTCCTTGATCCGGTAGAAGTCTTCATCCAAGCGGGGCAAGAAGAGGTCCTCCATCAGGTAGACGTTTTCATCCAGGCGGCATCTTCAATCTTCATCCATCCGGAGCGGAGCCATCTTCAAAGGAGCCGACGCGGAGCAATCCTCTTCTACCGACGGACTAACGACGAATCAGCCAATCGTATTGAACTCGAATTCTATTGGCTGTTCCGATCAGCCAATAGAATGCAAGTTCAATACGATTGGCTGATTGAATCAGCCAATCGGGTTGAACTTCAATCTGTTTGGCTGATTGCATCAGCCAATCAGATTTTTTCTACCTTAATTCCGATTGGCTGATAGAATTTTATCAGCCAATCGGAATTGAAGGGACGCCATCTTGGATGACGTCCCTTAAAGGAACCTTCATTCGTTGTTAGTCAGTCGGTAGAAGAGGATGGCTCCGCGTCGGCTCCTTTGAAGATGGCTCTGCTCCGGATGGATGAAGATTGCAGCCGCCGCCTAGAAGAACAATTCTCCAGTATGGAGGACCTCTTCTTGCCCCGCTTGGATGAAGACTTCTACCGGATCAAGGACCTCCTCTGCGCACCTTGGATGAAGAATTCGGCTCGGCTTGGTGAAGACGACTCAAGGTAGGATGATCTTCAGGGGGTTAGCGATAGGTTTTTTTAAGGGGGGTTTGGGTGGGTTAGAGTAGGGGTATGTGGGTGGTGGGTTGTAATGCTGGGGGGGGTATTGTATTTTATTTTCAGGTAAAAGAGCTGATTACTTTGGGGCAAGGCCCCGCAAAAAGCCCTATTAAGGGCTGGTAAAAGAGCTGATTACTTTTGTATTTTAGAATAGGGTAGGGAATTTTTCATTTTGGGGGCTTTTTTATTTTATTAGGGGGCTTAGATTAGGTGTAATTAGTTTAAACTTCTTGTAATTCTTTTTTATTTTTGTAATTTAGTGGGGGTTTTTTGTATTATAGAATAGTTTATTTTATTGTATTTTATTTTAGGTAATTGTAGGTAATTTATTTAATTAATTTAATGATAGTGTAGTGTTAGGTTTAATTGTAACTTAGGTTAGGATTTATTTTACCTGTAATTTTGTATTTATTTTAACTAGGTAGCTATTAAATAGTTCTTAACTATTTAATAGCTATTGTACCTAATTAAAATAAATACAAAGTTGCCTGTAAAATAAATATAAATCCTAAAATAGCTACAATGTAATTATTATTTATATTGTAGCTATATTAGTGTTTATTTGATAGGTAAGTATTTAGTTTTAAATAGGAATAATTTAGTTAATTTTAGGAATATTATTTCTTTTAATTTAAATTATATTTATGTTAGGGGGGTGTTAGGGTTAGGGTTAGAGTTAGGTTTAGGGGTTAATAACTTTATTATAGAAGCGGCGACGGTGCAGGCGGGAGATTAGGGGTTAATAGTTGTAGGTAGGTGGCGGCGATGTTAGGGAGGGCAGATTAGGGGTTAATACTATTTATTCTAGTGTTTGCGAGGCGGGAGTGTGGCGGTTTAGGGGTTAATACATTTATTATAGTGGCGGCGAGATCCGGTCAGCAGATTAGGGGTTAATAAGTGTAGTTAGGTAGCGGCGACGTTGGGGGGGGGCAGATTAGGGGTTAATAAATATAATATAGGGGTCAGCGATGTTAGGGGCAGCAGATTAGGGATTTATAGGTATAATGTAGGTGGCGGCGGTGTCCGGTCGGCAGATTAGGGGTTAAATTTTTTTATTAGAGTGGCAGCGATGTGGGGGGGCCTCGGTTTAGGGGTACATAGGTAGTTTATGGGTGTTAGTGTACTTTAGAGCACAGTAGTTAAGAGCTTTATATTCACGCGTTAGCCCATAAAGCTCTTAACTACTGACTTTTTTTGGCGGTAGGAGTCTTGTCAGTAGAGGCTCTACCGCTCACTTCTCCCAAGACTCCAAATACCAGCGTTAGGCAGATCCCATTGAAAAGATAGGATGCGCAATTTGCTTAAGGGGATCTGCGGTAGCCTGGAATCGCGGTAGGGAAGTGAGCGGTAGACCCATTCCTGTCTGACTCTAAATACCAGTGGGCGGCCAAAAGCAGCGTTAGGACCCCTTAACGCTGCTTTTGATGGCCAAACTCTAAATCTAGGCGTAAGTTTCCAATTTACTTCTATGATCAAATTTGCTTCTTTCCCATGATTTTTTTGTGTTAAACAGATACCTGGGTAGGCATCTGGAGAACTAAATGGCAGGAAATAGTGCTGCCATCTAGTGCTCTTGCAAATGAATAACATTCTTGCTAAACTGCTGCCATAATAGTCCAGAAATGGGCTGGCTCCTAACCATATGTATGAAGCGAGCAGGGAGGTGACAGAAAAGTAATTTTTATTCAATAGTTACAGAGACAATACAAATGGGTGACATTTCGGGGTGTTATCCCTTAGTCATGCCATGCCAAACATACATACAATAATGACTTATATATTGACATACCACTAGGTGGCGCTATTGATAATTTAACATGTTAACTCTTTCCTAGCTCACATAGCAATATTGCATTCACAGTTTTGATAACTAATAGCTAGTGGTATATATTAAACAGTATATTAAACAGTAAAAAACAGTAAAAAAAACAGTAAAAAACTAATTACTTAACATTGGGGGCAGCAAGTTAACCAATCCCTAAATTTAAAAATAGAGAGATAGCATTCAACAATAATTAACAAAAATTGCAATTAATGATTAAGTTATAAAGACATAAGGTAAATTCTATAAAAATACTGATAAATCACAATCTTTGTTCATGACTTTCGGCTCAAGACTTCCTAATTTGTATATCCAAAAAGATTTTTTTTGCTTCAGACACTTATCCATATAAAAGATGAATGTGGTTAAACAGGTAAAATATCCTGTAATGTTATATTTTTTTGCCATGTGGGGGTGATAGAACATTGATCCTTAATCATATTGCTACAACATTACCACCCCAAGCAAGGGTAACTGCCTTGGTTTTTAGTAGTTATAAACCTAGGACCAGATTTAATGTTAGACCCTACATCTGCCTTAACCAATTTCATTTGAATATTCATATCTTTTTTATACGCCAGCATAGGGCATAACTGGAATTCTTTTATAGTGAGATTACAGCTAGATAACACACTACAGTGTTTCCTAATAATGCGTTGAATTTCTAGACTCTGAGAACTGAACTCTGAAACAAATAAAACATCTTTGGTCCTTATTATCCATATTTTTAGTTTTACCCCTAATATACTTAGGTGTTAATAAATTGGATCTAGGTATAGATCTAACAGACTTGATTTCATCATTAATTATAGTGTCAGGGTATCCTCTTTCCTTAAATCTGTCCTCAATTCTTCCAGCCTTTTATCAATTATATTCTCATCTTAGAGAATCTTTCGAACTCGTAAAAGTTGGCTATGGGGGAGCGACTAAATCAAAGAGGAGGGATGTGCACTGTCATATCTCAAAAGGCTGTTTCGATCTGTACTTTTTTTAAATAAATACGTTTTAAATGAGTTGCCTATTTTAATGACCCTCACGTTCAAAAAATCCAAATACTCTTCACTCCAAACCAATTTGAATTTTATATGGTTAGTGGCTAAATTTAATTAATTAACAAAATCAACCAGGGTTCCAACGTCACCCATCCACACTCCAAATATGTCATTGATATATCGCCACCAGGTGGCACCATACCGAATAAACATACTATTTGAAAAAAATGTATCTTTCTTCATATAAATTCATAAAAGTATTAGCATAATTAGGGGCGACGTTGGAACCCATGGCAGTGCCCTGAAGTTGGAGAAAGTAATCATCCTGAAACAGGAAATAATTGTTATACAATATAATGGATAGTAATTGCACAAAAAAATCTATTTGTGTGGTATTATATTTGTTATCAGATATCAAGACCGAATATACTGAGTCAATGCCACAAGTGTGTGTGATATTAATATACAAGCTTTCCACGTCAAGGCTGAACAAAATAAATTTAGTGGTAGGGGGTGCCAAAGAGTCAAGCTTCAGCAAAAAGTCCCCTGTATCTATAATAAAGTAATTAGACAATTCTACATAGGGGCGATGAATTTTGTCAAGAAATATGGAAATATTTGTAAATACAGAATTTATACTTGCCATGATAGGGTGCCCTGGGGGGGGGGGGGTTTAACCATTCTCTTATGTACTTTAGCGAGCAAGTAAATAACAGGGGTACATGGTTTTCTATTTTTAGAAAGGACACTACATCTTTCCCTATGATGTTATTTTGTAATTTAGTGATATCTTTTTGTACAATGTTGCAAATGTCTCTACACTTAACAGATCCTGGAATAAAATGACATTTCTTTTTTAAACCCAACTGTTTCAAGTGAATCGTAAGACTCTCAGATGTAGTTAACAATTTATTATCCCAACATATAGTTTTAAGCCTGAGATTTCTAAAGAATTTAAACAAGTCCTTTTGCAACTGAAAAAAGTTGAAATTTCTTTTAGGGCAAAAAGAAAGCCCCTTTTTCAAAAGCTCAAGTTCATCTTCTGATAATGTATAATTAGAAATGTTAATCACATTATTAACTTGATCTTTAAGGCTTACACATTCGGTAGCAGGCTCACTGGCAACAATATTCTCTCTATCATCTTGAAAAGGGGAGGCAGCATGTACAGACCTTAATGGCGGCGTCCGGACCGCAACTGTCTGCCACGCTTCTTCTTTACTTTCATACCTGGAGCTGTGCCTGTGTTTCCGCCCTCCGCGCCTCCTTCGTGGTCTGATACACCCGGCGAGATGACTGGAGATTCCGTGCTGCTACTGCTGGGTGCTTGATTCCTAACCATATGTCCCTGCATTCAACAAAGGACACCAAGAGAACAAAGAAAAATTGATAATACAAGCAAATTAGAAAGTTGTTTAAAATTGTATGCTCAATCAGAATCATGAAAGAACAATTTGGGGTTTAATATCTCTTTAAAAATAACCATTTATCGTTTTAAAACGAACTTCTAATCTATCAACATATCACTGTACTGCACATTAACTTGACACGGACTGATCAACATTTTCTATGGAAAATATAATCATTGATGAACTTATCGACTTTAAATTGTTGACGCCTTTATGAATAGGATCCTTTGGGGCATATTTATCAAGCTCCATATGGAGTTTGATGTCCCGCTGCTCCATAACCTGTCCACCTGCTCTGAGACGGTGGACAGACATCGCCGAAAATCAACCCAATCCAATACGATCGGGTTGATTGACACCTCCTGCTGGCGACTGATTGGCCGTAAATCTGCAGGGGGCGGCGTTGCACCAGCAGTTCACAAGAACTGCTGGTGCAATGATAAATGCCAACAGCGTATGCTGTCGGCATTTATCGATGTGCAGCGGACATGATCCGCAATATCGGATCATGTCCGCTCGCACATTAATAAATAGGCCCCAATGTCTCAGTTGAAGAGCTCTGTTAAAACGTAAATGATATACATAACGTTCTCCAGCTTACATTTGGTTGTCGAATCAGTGCCACAAGAAGAATTACAAAGATGAATGCAGGGATGAGCAAAATTGGAATCTGGACCAAACGTTTTCTTTTGTTATGCTGTTTGCCTTGGTCTATGTGCTTGTGAAACTGAAATAATACTGTGGGATGAACTGTGCTCATCTCATAACTGTATAGTTCTGCTTCTGTTGGTACGCTGGCCACTGGAGCTGTACAAAATAAAAATTTCCATGTGTAAATTTGTATTAATATTCAACTTACATGAAACGCATAAAGGGACACTAAACACTAAATAAATGCTAATCAAAATAATAGTTTGAGGTCAAATGTATATCAGTCCAGGAACTTGTTTTGAAACACTGCTCACCTTTAAAATGATATTCCCCAAAAAAAGCTAAAATATGTAATGTTAAAGAAAAGGTGGCGCAAAGAAACTTGCTGTTTTCAAAATAATTTAAATCTTGCTAATAAAAGTAGAAATAATATAAAATATGTACTGTCATTCGTTGTGAATATAATGTATAACAAACTATACGAGACAGAAAATGTTTCATAAAATAAAATGGATATTCTTTATATATTTAGGTTAATACTATGGGTTAATAACATTAAAAAGCTTATTCAGGACACCGGTGTCTTTTAGACAAAACAGGTACATATGTATCTCAATATCTGATACGTTCAGTTAAAACTAAAGCTGAAATTGATTAAAACTTTGTGGGCAATTTATAGCTAATCCTTTATGTAAACAATTTTCTAAGCAAGCAATTTTCTAAGCAAATTCATAGTGTAATCTCATAGCGGAAAATGTACTCATAACGTAAAAGTACATAGCATAAAAAGGAAATGATAATTAAAATAGTACAGATCTGGATTCACTAAATATTATAGCGTTTCTTATGACCAGTCACATACATTTAAGTGATGGATCCTGGATATGTGTTTCAAGGTCTGCTGAGTTAGTCTTTACGGATACTTTGTCCTAATGTTGTGTGTTGATGTGAGATCTCTTAAAGTTCACAAGCTTTTACTTATATGCGTCTTCAGCCTGTTGGCTTAACGACTAGCCTGCCAATCTGAATAAGCTGACAACTCCATTGCTGCTTGTGTTGCGTGTGGGTCTTTTTATCTTCCAGTAAAATACTTAGAGTGCACTGTAGTAGGTGTAATTCTTCTGAGGGGTCAGTCAAATGAATCTTTGTTTAGCTGTTCTGGTGGAGTGCTCAAAATATAGCCTCTGTTATACCAGACAATCACCTCCTCCTTTTTTCAGCCATCAGATTTTTGTGGCGATCAGGTTCTACACGTTTCGGCTTTCCAGCCTTTCTCAAGATCTTGAGAAAGTCTGGAAAGCCGAAACGCATAACTTAGGTTACCTTCTCTGCTGTGGCCAATTAGGGACAGTTATAAATAGGTCACTAGAGTGTGCAGCCAATAGCTGTGTGGAATACAACAGTGTTCTGCACTTCCATTTGAAACAGGAACTGAAATGCTCACGATTTCAGAATGGAATTACAGGAAAAGTTGAGAAAATAAATAAATAATGAAAGTATATTGCCAAGTTATATATATATATATATATATATATATATATATATATATATATATATATATATATATATATATATATATAATCAATTTATATTACCATCTCAAAGTGTTTAATGTCCCTTTAAAAGACCAAGAAATCAGTACCATAAACATGCAGATGTTTAAGATGAAAATAACTTTTGCATGATATTATTCCTCATTATTAAAGCATTTTTATATATTATATTATTTGTTCATGTGTTACTCTAGCAGTTAGAAGCAAATTAATGTACTTTTTTTTTTACAAAATTAATAATATTTTGTAAGGAACCTTGGAAGAAATTGTAAACAACATATCAGCCAAGTCTAAACATTTGTTAAACAAATTAACACACACATTTTCTTCAGTTGTTTTTCAATAGCCAAACTCCAACCACCACTTGCCTTATTTGGAGGAACCAATCTAGGCTTTAGTCTACAGACAACAAAGCTAGTTATGAGTGTTATGTAGTATAAAGTTAATTGTTTCACAGTTGTTTTCTGTTAAAGCCAATTTGTGAAAGATATGTGGCATATTTAGCTTTGAGTCAGTGGGGCGCATTTCCAGATCTGAAAATTAGAAAGCCTGCACTTTTGAGAGCTAAATTACATGAAAATGAGGCAAAATAAAAAATGAATGTGTATTGCAAAGTTATTTTATTATTTATAACTAAATAGGATGGCAATTTCCAGGTGTGTACAGTCCCTGAATCTCTGTACTTCACAGCACATAATGATCTGTTTTGATCTATATTATTTTGTGCACTTGATTGTTTGCTGTTATGTAAATAAAGTTAAGAAATTCAATAACACATGAGATATGTGTACATCAATCTCAATGAGTAGTTAAATTAACACTAAACTGCTGAGTACAACTTTAATAGCATGGTTACTACTTGCCATGGTATTCATTTTCTTCCTGTATCTATAGCTCACTTTAAAGGGACATGAAACCCAAAATCTTTCTTTCATTATTCAGATAGATAATTCAATTTTAAAAAAGTTTCCAATTTACTTCTATTATCGAATTATATTTGTTCTCATGTTATTCTTTGTTGAAGAACATTTGTTGGAGCATTACATGACAGGAAATAGTGCTGCGGTCTAGTGCTTTTGCTAATCTATAACATTGTTACAAAACTGCTATCATATAGTACTGCAAACACATGCACACTCCTCAGCTTACATCCCTGCTTTTTAACAAAGGATAACAAGAAAACAAAGAACATTTGATAATAGAAGTATATTGGAAAGTTATTTAAAATTGTACATTCTATCTGAATCATGAAAAAAAAGGATTTATTTCACTTTAAAGTTGTTGTCTTATTTGAACCCATTACAGAAGCCAGTTGGTAAAGCTCTGCATCTTTGTCCTGGACGCTACCATCTATGTACGCAAATTGTTGCATTCTTTGATAGGGTTGCCATATTGCCACTTTAAGGGGGGACACATGAAAAAATACATATTCCAGGGTTCTTATAATTGAACATTATTCAAACATTTCTTTAAACAGCCCCTGACATATGTATTTTTCATAAGTGTACTCCCTGAAAGCGATAATATGGCAACTCTATTCTGCAAGAGAAGCAGTGCACTTTCACAGATCAATCGCGTTGCTGGCGTTTTGACAGCTGTACCTTGCACTTTGGATTAGTTCGCACAAGATAATGTAACAAATATAAGAATCCCTCAGGACCACAAAAATGTACAGCTTCACTCAGTATTAAGCATGCTAAACTTTTGCAGTTTTGTATTATTATAAAACCTGCAAACAGTTTGTTGAAGACAAGAAGACTAAGGACATGGATTACTGGAACCATGTCCTATGGTCCGATGAGACCAAGAAAAACTTATTTGGTTCAGATGGTGTCAAGCGCGTGTGGCGGCAACCAGGTGAGGAGTACAAAGACAAGTGTGTCTTGCCTACAGTTAAGCATGGTGGTGGGAGTGTCATGGCCTGGGCCTGCATGAGTGCTGCCGGCACTGGGGACCTACAGCTCATTGAGGGAACCATGAATGCCAACATGTACTGTGACATACTGAAGCAGAGCATGATCCCCTCCCTTTGGAGACTGGGCTGCAGGGCAGTATTCCAACATGATAACTACCCCAAACACACCTCCAAGACGACCACTGCCTTGCTAAAGAAGCTGAGGGTAAAGGTGATGGACTGGCCAAGCATGTCTCCAGACCTAAACCCTATTGAGAATATGTGGGGCATCCTCAAACGGAATGTGCGGGAGCACAAGGTCTCTGACATCCACCAGCTCTGTGATGTCGTCATGGAGGAGTGGAAGAGGACTCCAGTGGCAACCTGTGAAGCTCTGGTGAACTCCATGCCCAAAAGGGTTAAGGCAGTGCTGGAAAATAATGGTGGCCACACAAAATATTGACACTTTAGGCCCAATTTAGATATTTCCACCTAGGGGTGTACTCACGTTTGTTGCCAACGGTTTAGACATTAATGGCTGTGTGCTGAGTTATTTTGAGGGGACAGCAAATTTACACTGTTATAAAGGCAATATTTACAAAAATGTGAGGGGTGTACTCACGTTTGTGGGATACTGTACATATGTATGTGTTAATATGTGTATATACACATATTAACACATAAATAAATGTAGCCCCTCGTGTTGAACATTTTCCTGTTGAACTTTTGCACCTGTATACAGTCTGCAGGAGACGTTACATAGGTAACTATTAGACTGGTTGGTCATGTGATCAATTGAAACTTAGGAGAATAGTGTAAGACACAGAAGGAAGCAGACATGTTAGAGCAGTGAAGGAGTGTGTGAGGCCTGGCTGTGAGAGGAGCTGCATAGAGACTTCATCGTGTGTAAAGTAACAGCATTCCTCCGATCTACTGATTTAGTGTATGCTGCCAGCTGCAGTATGACTCTGTGGGAAAGCTGTGGAGAAGAATCCAGACAAAGTAAATGACTGGCAGACTCTGGAGTTTCCCTTCAGCCTGTGCAGTTGAATCTTGTTTAGTGGTACGGAGTATCCTCTCCCCTTGTCCTACTGACAGGGCATTCTGTCCATCACAGAAACTTATAAACAGCTCTTCCTGGATATTGCAGCTTTCTATGAGTTGTAACTGTTTAAATGCATGTGGATTACCTTAAAGGGCCCCAATATTTCTGTGAACCAACTGGTACCCATCAGCCATTAGGGTGAAGCCTGAGGGTGGGTTCGCAGGTGGTTTGGGAGGGTGCTGGGCCTGGTTAGAGAGAGTTGGTGTGTTAGTTAGCCACTGTATTACTTGCCTTACTTTTATGTGCCATAATCCTTTAATACATGTTCATACTGTTTTACTGTTATTACTGTGTGTGTTGTAGTTATTTATTATGTTCTGGCCTGTGAAACCCATTCTTGCCCTGGATGCCCAGTCAGGTGGAGGCACTGCCACAGTCATGTCATCTGGGGTAAAGACCCACAGGGGTAATTGTGGGCCTAGGCCAAACCCCGTTACATTTGGAGGCACTGCTGAGATAAATTGGGGTACACCCAGTAAGGATACATTAATTCCCCAGCCCACACTCCCATTTGCGACAAATTGGGCCCAGCAACAGAAGGTACCATTGCATCATGCAGTGATGATATGTCAGGTACCTCCCTATAGTGAGATAAAACATGTCACCAAGTGCGTAGAGATTGTACTGGGAATAGAGATGGCTACCATCAGATATATCCTGCATGATTCATACGGTCAAACTTACATGTTAGTATATTCCCATGCAGATTTGAGAGGCCGTCATAGGCCTACATGTCTATACCTTCTTGAAACAGTTCCTGAAGGATGTCGCTTAGTGTACGCTCTCCCTGATAAGGAGGAAGGGGTTACACTGCAGCAACCCTCCAGTATAGGCCTAAGAGACTTTAATGTATCAAGTTATTCCCAGATTCTGTCCCCTTTGTCAGAGAAATCCACCAGGAGATTACTGGTTACCCCTGTAGAGACTAGGGCCATCCCCAAATGAAATGTCTACTTTTCCAGTGTGCAAGGGGACAACTGCCCCTAAGACCCCAGATCTAGTGGTTCCCTTATCTCCAACATCCCCAAAACCAGGCGTTTCCCTATTGAAAGCCACAAGTACAGGAGAGAATAACATATCTAAAAAACTGCAAAAACTCTCAGAAGCCATAGTGATGGCTACCCATACCCACAGTTACAGTAAGCTGAAAGTGTTTTCTGGGAATCAGCCTGTTCCTGCCGGGGAGGAACCCTTTAAGGCCTGGAAAGATAATGCTGTACAATTATTGGAAGAATGGTCTTGTACGGATAACATAAAAAAAACAACGGATAATGGAGAGTCTTTGTTTCCCAGCTATGAATATGATAAGGCTGTTTAGGGGAGTGAATGAACAAGCTATCGCACAAGATTACCTGAATGTTTTGCAGGATGTGTATGGAAAATCAGAGGACTCTGATGATCTATTAATGAAGTTCCTAGCCACTAAACAGAAGGAACATGAGAAAGCTTCAGACTATATCAATCGATTACAATTGTCACTGGGAAAACTGTTTCATAATGGAGCAGTCACTGATGCTCGACTATCCAAACAAATTCAGAAGGGAGGCCTTAGCAATGATCATGTTAAGAGTTAAGTTGGATGATCAAATCTTGTCCTATTCCACACTGATCCGAAAAGCAAAAATACTGGAGAACCAAATGTCCCCATCTCCTCCACAAAAAGGAAATTCTTTTAAAGCCACAGAGAAAGAGGATATGGAACTGTCCATCCTTAAAAAGAAGGTAGCTGAATTAGAATGATTGTCTAAGCCATCACCAAGAAAAACAGATTATTCTCCTACCAGGAGGTAGCACCGCAGGGAGACCACAGGAAGGTTATTCCCAGAGGAACAGTCCCACCGAGGGAACTGTTTAAGTGCGGAATATCAGGGCATTTCAAGCAGAGTGTCCCACTAATTCATCAGAGACAGGAGTGGAAGTGCTAGCTATTGAGCTGGAGGAGGCCCAAGTTGCCAGTCTTTTCAGGAAAAGAGAAAAAAAACACACCCATGTTATCTGTGGGGGCAAAGATCAAGCCCAAATCTCTGATACAGTTACAAATAGAAGGTATTCATGCCTCAGCCTTGTTGAATACTGGATCCCAGGTCACCATCATTAATAGAGACTTCTATGACCATCACCTAAAACATATTCCCCTGGAGCCAGCAGGAGAGTTGCAGTTGTGGGGAGTGGGATCACAGGCCCAGCCTGTAGAGGGATGTATAAGAGTGACAATAACCATCCCACAGTTAAACACAGGAATGATCTGCCCTATGGAATTGGAAGCTCTTGTATGCCCCATGAAGAAAACAATGTGCGCCCCAACAATTTTGGGTACCAATGCAAGAATGGTGCAGGACCTATCTAACTGAAGTGGGAGATGTATCTCTAACCCGACTGATGGAAGTCAGCCCTGTTCTATGGAAAGTGCCATTGACTAGCACTACAAGCTAGACCAGGGTCATGCCACTACTCAGGGAAAAAACCTTTATTTGTAAGGCCTGGAGAGACTAAGACTCTACGAGCCATAGCATCTATGCACCATGAAATATCAGGAGGAACCAGGCAATACCTCATTGAGTCCTTGCCTGAGGAGGATGCAAAAAAAGGGTGGACTCTCATACCTGAGGTGAAAGACTGGCAGAATCACTGGTGTAAAGATTTTCCCATAATGATAAGAAATTTAACACCCACAGAGATCAGAATTGATTGTCACGAGAAGATTGGTGTGATTCACTTGTTAGACCAAGTCTCTTCAGTAATGTCTGTAAAGGCAGAATAGGGGGGTGATCTTGAAGGACCTCCAAAAGTGGAGAGATAGCCTCCGATCCAAATTTGATACTCAAGAGAAAGTCTTCTCCAGGAAAGAAATGGATGTTGGATGTGCACAGAGTGCCACACATACCATCACACTTTCTGACCCAGCTCCTTTCAGAGAAAGATCAAGGAGAATACCCCCTCGAGATGTGGAAGATGCCCGGGATATACTCCAACAGATGGCATTATTAAAGAGTCTAGAAGTCCATATGCCTCACCCATAGTGGTAGTTAGGAAAAAGAATGGCACAATCCGGCTCTGCATAGACTATCGGACTTTAAACAAAAGGACTGTGCCAGATCAATATACACTGCCACGGATAGAAGATCTGCTAGATGCCCTTTCTGGAAGCCAGTGGTTCAGCGTCCTGGACTTGAGGTCTGGGTATTATCAGGTACCCATGAAGAAGGAGGATCAGGAAAAGACAGATTTCATCTGTCCCTTGGGATTCTACGAGTTTACCAAGATGCCCCAAGGGGTCACTGGAGCTCCCGCAACCTTTCAAAGGCTGATGGAGAAGACTGTGGGGGATATGAATCCCAAAAAATGCCTAGTCTATCTTGATTATCTCATAGTGTTCGGAAGGACACCAGAAGAGCACGAACAGCGATTGCTGAAGGTGTTGGATCGACTCCAAGCAGAGGGTCTGAAATGATCAAAAGACAAATGTCGGTTTGCCCAGAACTCTGTTACATATGTAGGTCACATTGTTTTCGCACAAGGTGTGACAACTGACCCGACCAAAATCGAGGCGGTGATGAACTGGCCCAGGCCAGATAACATCAGTGAGCTGCCCTCATTCCTTGGATTCTGCGGTTACTACCAGAGGTTTGTGAAAGACTATTCAAAGACTGCTCAAGAGCTACACAACCTGTTAAAGACTACCTCCGATATAGAGGGTGTTAAGGCGCCAAGTCCTAAAGACTCCTTTGGAAAGAAATGGACCTCAGGATGCGAAGAAGCCTTCTTAATCTTGAAGAAAAGACTCACAGAAGCTCCTGTATTGGCGTATGCAGATCCTGAGAAACCATATGTGCTCCATGTTGATGCCAGTATGGAAGGCCTAGGGTACGTACTGCATTAAAGCTACCCAGAAGGGTTAAGACCAGTGACCTACATAAGTAGAAGTCTAACTGGTGCAGAGAAAAACTATCCGGTCCATAAGCTAGAATTCTTGATGCTCAAGTGGACAATTGTGGACAAGTTACATGACTATTTATATGGAGCAACATTCGAGGTAAGGACGGATAACAATCCGCTTACTTATATTCAAAGAACAGCTTAAGCTGGATGCCACAGGGCATAGGTGGCTGGCAGCATTGTCAAACAATAGTTTCAGCCTTAAATACAAGCCAGGCCCTAAGAATGAATGTCAGTGCGGACGGTCTGTCCAGCAGACCTGGACTTCCTCCTCATGAAGAAAAGGAGGAATGTGAAGAAATCCCTGTGCCTGGAGTAGGAGCCCTGTGCCAAACATATGTAATGGCTGAGAGGCAAGATGAGTTCTCTGAACTCGAAGTAATACACTCCATATGTCACTCCCCAGAAGATGTGTTCCAGCAATGCTCCAACAGTGGTCTCACATAACCAATGAAGACAAGAAGAAAGCCCAGTCACATGACTGGTATATAGGGACAGTCCTCAAGGCAATGAGAGCCAAGAACCCTAAATTACTGAGCTCCCTCCCCATTGGACAAAGAGATTTGTACTGGAGAGAATGGGGTAAACTACATGTAGAAGATGGAATCCTTTATAGAATTATAAAATACCTTGACCACCCTGATCAACATGGGCATCTTGGGGTAGACAACCTATGGCCTGGTACAAGACCGGTTCTATTGACCTTGCATTAGAGAACATTATGTGAAGGCCTACAGAAGATGTATTCAGAGAAAGACTCTGCATGTGAGAGCTGCCTCTATGGGCCATCTGAGAAGTACAGGACCCTTGGATCTTGTGTGTATGGACTATCTATGTATTGAGAATGATACTACCGGATTCGGGAATGTTCTGCTAGTAACAGATCATTTCACCAGATACAGAGCAGAGAGAGAAGGGCGCCTCCTAGAGTAGCCAATTTTTTATAAAAGGAATAATGCAAGTGCAAATATACTCACAATATGGAAAGGCAGAGGTAATGCCTAGGTGAACGGTCTGGGAACTTCACAGTGTCCCAGCAAACTGTGCACTGAACTGAGGGCTGCTCCTCCCAAACGCAGAAGATGTATCTGTGATCTGTAAATTTAGAAAGAAAACAAGAGGGCGACCCCTAGTGCAGATCAATTGTGGACAAGTGGTGAATATCTGCTTATGCTTACGAATGGATACTCACAAAGGGTATTGCACCCTGTAGTGCAAATGTAGCGTACTAGGAATATTATGGTGTCCTACTGCACATAACCATCCAAGCAGTACTGTTGTAGTTGGAGATGAACTTCGAGTGTAAAAGGATAGACGTCAGGATGATAAAAAGAGAACTCCAGTATCGATGTATAAAAATATTTAATAAAAAAAAGGATAAAAGAATATATACACAGATCTACAATGACATCTGTTGTACAATGCTACGTGTTTCTAAGCGCTCACCGCGCTTTTTCCTCAGGCAAATGATACTGAATACACTGGAGTCTCTTACATATATACCTGTGCAGGCTTAATGTGGTCAGCTGTAACTAATTGTAACAGGTGCTGCATAAATTAACTCCCTTGATGTTCTAACCGGATGTTACAAAAGTTGCAAAGAATACAATACAATGTGCATAAAAGGAAATATCTAGTACCATCTAATATGCTAATCATTCTCGACATATAAAAACTTAAATAAAGAAATAAAAATATTAAAAAAAAATATAAAAAAAATATCCTGAAACTTAGACTCTCTGAGTTATCTTGAATGTGTAAAAACACTGTTATAAATAATTGTGAATATTTGTCAAATTACATGTACATGTATATAAAGAAAAAAATGTTTCTGCAAATTGCGCTATTTAAATAGCTATCTTTTCTGATGATATTTAAAAGTGGGCCAAGATGTAAATCAATATAAACTACCATAAAGTATGATCGTAAATTTCTAAACATAAAAGGGTGTGTGTCGCTGAGCTAATGAGAATGCTGTATTGAATATCCAATATGATTGCTTCGTCAAGACGGGGTGTGTATCGCTAGACTAATGAGAGTGCTGTATTCAATGCTACCCCGATCGTGTAATATGTTGCTCCATATGATTGGAGCTCGGGGTGTGTGTCCGATGACGTCAGGGTTACGTTAGGATACGTATATTGCCTCCCATAGATACGGAATCTGTTACCATGTGTTGCTATGTATGTGAGTAGCGTGTTTGTGCAGCTAATGCAAAAGTTATATGCTGATAGTTCAGCGTGCGAAAATAATGTGTAGTGAGCTACAAGTGATACATATACTAACTACAGACATAACTTAATATGCATATAAAATAAGTGTATAAATTCAACATATGTTGAAATGTGTGTATAAGTCAGTGAACTTGCTGTAATAAATACGAGTGTATTGCATAATTATATCTATTGTTAAACTCGTATATTATGAAGAGATGATATATCTACATAAAACCTATGTGGACATTATAATGTGTGATATGTGAAATTCGTGTATGATATGTGTGAAATAGTGCTAAATATAAAATCTAGAAAATAAATGTTAGAATTAAAATACAATGTTGGAAGATATATTCTCAACTGTAAGAGTTATTAAAGTGATAGATGTGATATAATGATGTATGGAGTGCAGTGTATAAATCATATAGAAATATAATTCAAAAAATACATGTGATATGCAACGATGTTAGATATATCGAACATGTGTTAAAAAGCAGCAGAGTCTATTACTTCATTAAGGCCCTCTGGATATAGAGTTTTAAATTGATAGATCCAAAAAGTTTCCCTCTGGCGCAATTTGGTCATTCTATTCTGGGAACTTGTGGCAGGTATAATTTCCAATGGGGTAATGTTCATGACACCGTTATTTTTGCCATGAATGGAAAAATGGTGCCTAGAGGTACTATATTTATCAGATCCCTTTAGGATGCATCTTAAATGTTCTGACCATCTTTGTCTAATTTTCCTACAGGTGCGACCTATGTATTGTAGGCCACACAAGCATGTTATACAATAAACTACATAGTTGGAATTGCATGTTATTCTTTGAGTAATGGCAAAGGATTCTCCAGTACTGTTAGATATAATGTTTTTAAGGCCATTGGTGATGTACTTGCACATATGGCATCTATTTTTGTTACATCTATAAGTTCCTATGTTTAACATCATAGAGCTGTGAAAACTATTATTAGGAGTTTTGAGATTACGTTTGCACATAACCACCTTACTAGGTGCCAGTTTTTCTTTGTCTAACAGTATCTAACAGTACTGGAGAATCCTTTGCCATTACTCAAAGAATAACATGTAATTCCAACTATGTAGTTTATTGTATAACATGCTTGTGTGGCCTACAATATATAGGTCGCACCTGTAGGAAAATTAGACAAAGATGGTCAGAACATTTAAGATGCATCCTAAAGGGATCTGATAAATATAGTACCTCTAGGCACCATTTTTCCATTCATGGCAAAAATAACTGTGTCATGAACATTACCCCATTGGAAATTATTCCTGCCACAAGTTCCCAGAATAGAATGACCAAATTGCGCCAGAGGGAAACTTTTTGGATCTATCAATTTAAAACTCTATATCCAGAGGGCCTTAATGAAGTAATAGACTCTGCTGCTTTTTAACACATGTTCGATATATCTAACATCGTTGCATATCACATGTATTTTTTGAATTATATTTCTATATGATTTATACACTGCACTCCATACATCATTATATCACATCTATCACTTTAATAACTCTTACAGTTGAGAATATATCTTCCAACATTGTATTTTAATTCTAACATTTATTTTCTAGATTTTATATTTAGCACTATTTCACACATATCATACACGAATTTCACATATCACACATTATAATGTCCACATAGGTTTTATGTAGATATATCATCTCTTCATAATATACGAGTTTAACAATAGATATAATTATGCAATACACTCATATTTATTACAGCAAGTTTACTGACTTATACACACATTTCAACATATGTTGAATTTATACACTTATTTTATATGCATATTAAGTTATGTCTGTAGTTAGTATATGTATCACTTGTAGCTCACTACACATTATTTTCGCACGCTGAACTATCAGCATATAACTCTTGTAGAATCTTATTCACTTTTGCATTAGCTGCACAAACACGCTACTCACATACATAGCAACACATGGTAACAGATTCCGTATCTATGGGAGGCAATATACGTATCCTAACGTAACCCTGACGTCATCGGACACACACCCCGAGCTCCAATCATATGGAGCAACATATTACACGATCGGGGTAGCATTGAATACAGCACTCTCATTAGTCTAGCGATACACACCCCGTCTTGACGAAGCAATCATATTGGATATTCAATACAGCATTCTCATTAGCTCAGCGACACACACCCTTTTATGTTTAGAAATTTACGATCATACTTTATGGTAGTTTATATTGATTTACATCTTGGCCCACTTTTAAATATCATCAGAAAAGATAGCTATTTAAATAGCGCAATTTGCAGAAACATTTTTTTCTTTATATACATGTACATGTAATTTGACAAATATTCACAATTATTTATAACAGTGTTTTTACACATTCAAGATAACTCAGAGAGTCTAAGTTTCAGGTTTTTTTTTTTTATATTTTTTTTTATATTTTTATTTCTTTATTTAAGTTTTTATATGTCGAGAATGATTAGCATATTAGATGGTACTAGATATTTCCTTTTATGCACATTGTATTGTATTCTTTACAACTTTTGTAACATCCGGTTAGAACATCAAGGGAGTTAATTTATGCAGCACCTGTTACAATTAGTTACAGCTGACCACATTAAGCCTGCACAGGTATATATGTAAGAGACTCCAGTGTATTCAGTATCATTTGCCTGAGGAAAAAGCGCGGTGAGCGCTTAGAAACGCGTAGCATTGTACAACAGATGTCATTGTAGATCTGTGTATATATTCTTTTATCCTTTTTTTATTAAATATTTTTATACATCGATACTGGAGTTCTCTTTTTATCATCCTGACGTCTATCCTTTTACACTCGAAGTTCATCTCCAACTACAACAGTACTGCTTGGATGGTTATGTGCAGTAGGACACCATAATATTCCTAGTACGCTACATTTGCACTACAGGGTGCAATACCCTTTGTGAGTATCCATTCGTAAGCATAAGCAGATATTCACCACTTGTCCACAATTGATCTGCACTAGGGGTCGCCCTCTTGTTTTCTTTCTAAATTTCACCAGATACACTCAGGCTTTTCCCACTAAAGACCAGAAGGCTGTGACCGTAGCCAAGGTCCTCTGGCAGAAATATTTTGTGCACTACGGTCTGCCCAATCGAATACATTCTGATCAAGGTAGAGACTTTAAGAGTAAGCTGATCAAAGAACTGTTGGATATGTTGCAGGTTCACAAGTCCAGAACAACACCCTACCACCCTAAGGGTGATGCCCAGCCTGAGCGTTTTAATAGGACACTCATAGACATGCTCAGGACTCTGAAACAAGTGGAGAATTGTCCTGGAGTAAGAATGCAGAAGCCATGGTCCACGCATATAATTGCACAAGGTATGAGTATACAGGATTCTCACCCTACTTCCTAATGTTTGGACAGGAAGCCAGACTACCGATAGATGTCCGGTTGGGGTGTCCCCAGATGGGACAAAGTCAGACTCTCACTTCCAGTATGTGAGGACCCTCAGACAAAACCTTCACAGTGCCTACGAGTTGGCCACTCAAGCTGCGGCAAAAATGGAGGAACGCAACAAAAGAAGATGCGATACCAAAGTGAAGCATTGTGAAGTCCAAGCGGGAGATAAGGTTCTCCTCCGGAATCTAGGGGAACCTGGGAAACACAAATTAGCAGACAGATGGAAAGATACCCTATTTGAAGTTGTGTCTAAGCTAAAGGGGCTGCCAGTGTACAATATAAAAGGCCCAGAAGGCCGGATAAAGGCTTGGCATAGGAACCATCTACTACCAATAGCCTATATCGATGAAGAGGAAGGGAGTAGTAGTGAATGGGAGAAAAACACAATTGAGAGTCCTGAAAATGAGGCAGTGGAAACCCCAGAAGCTATTAGTGCTGATGATCAATGGTGGTCTCCTCCTGCTGAGGAAACACAGCACTTTCCTTCCTCTCCTCCCTTAGCCTCCTCCACATTGAATCCCAACAGCACAAACTTTGTGCCTGGGACCACAAAAAGAGACTCTTTTATCATGGGAAAGCCAGGGCCTCAAGCATCTGGTGACCCCCCACCCAAGTGGCCAGAGCTGAAGATTCCCAGGCACATTCTGGACTTCCTCAGAGAGAACAGAGACTGGGTACTAGAATACGACAGCCTCCCAGGTTTCTTACTTATGATCAAGTCAGAGAACCCAGTTATGTACATATGCCCCAGGTACAGTCTAAAATGGTTGATTTTCTGTAGGCGGTTGCAGAAATGATGAATGTTGGAACCTCTCAGTACCAGAGTAAACTGTAAGATAGTTAACATTTGTTTATAGGACTGTTAGTGCATTTATTATTACTTTATATGTACTTTAAAGTATTACTTTATATGTGAATAGTAGCTTTATCCTTCTTTTTTCTCCTTTACTAGTCTGACATTTTAAGCAAACTTCATATCGTTCTATAACTATGACAGGTTTTTAACATTGGCACCAATTAGGATTATATAATATTTTTTAGTATATTATATGTGTATGTTTTAGATTTATTTCATTTTGATGAATTAATAAAAGTTTATATCACAATATTATTCTTTGTATTTGCTCATAGTATTATACCTTTGGACCTTGAGCTTGCAAAAATCAATTACTTAATATAATATAATAAATTAAAGATTTAATAATATATCCTCTAAATAGCCATTTTAAAGATCATTTTGCCTGTTAGTGTTTTTACTACATTATTCTTGGCACTCACATATACCCCCTACTGTTTAAATTGTACTATTTTATCTACAGGCCTTGGGATTGTCTGTTTTTATGTGTAGCTTTTGATTTTATCCAGCACTTGGTTTTTCTTTTACTCTTTTCATATAAAGACACAGAAGGAAGCAGACATGTTAGAGCAGTGAAGGAGTGTGTGTGAGGCCTGGCTGTGAGAGGAGCTGCATAGAGACTTCATCTTGTGTAAAGTAACAGCATTCCTCCGATCTACTGATTTAGTGTATGCTGCCAGCTGCGGTCTGACCCTGTGAGAGAGCTGTGGAGAAGAATCCAGACAAAGTAAATGACTGGCAGACCCTGGAGTTTCCCTTCAGCCTGTGCAGCTGAATCTTGTTTAGTGGTAAGGAGTATCCTCTCCCCTTGTCATACTGACAGGGCATTCTGTCCATCACAGAAACTTATAAACAGCTCTTCCTGTGGATTGCAGCTTCCTATGAGTTGTAACTGTTTAAATGCATGTGGATTACCTTAAAGGGCCCCAACATTTCTGTGCACCAACTGGTACCCATCAGCCATTAGGGTGAAGCCTGAGGGTGAGTTTGCAAGTGGTTTGGGAGGGTGCTGGGCCTGGTTAGAGAGAGTTGGTGTGTTAGTTAGCCACTGTATTACTTGCCTTACTTTTATTTGCCATAATTCTTTAATACATGTTCATACTGTTTTACTGTTATTACTGTGTGTGTTGTAGTTATTTATTATGTTCCTGCCTGGGAAACCCATTCTATATGTATATATTCATAAACATATATATTTATATTTGCTGCCCATCACTGCATGACTTACCCCCTCTCTTGTGGCATGAGAACGAGGCTCCCATTGGAGGCGTTCTGGTGTTTCTTTTTGGATGTATGCGTACTGGACTGTATCATTGGGCTCTTACACCACCAAACGAGACTGTGAACCTGTACCCGGAAGTGCTTGCATTCGGGAAGGCACACGAGGAGGAAGACTGCAGAACTGGTGAGTACAATGGTGCTGGAGCTCTCACATGAGATGAGACGCAACAGACTGTAGATTCCACTAGGACACTGACCGTAATTGGATTTCACTTCCAATTTACTATACGCTTTTGTGCCATAACAACAAATATCCTTTGGCTTTGAATTGCATCTCTGGGGTACATACGTTTGGAAATCTGGTTTAGCTAGTACTGATAAGCTTGTCTGCTGTTGTTTTAATATGTGTACTGTATATACACATATTAACACATAAATATATATGTATATATTCATATACATACAAAATCTAGAATACCTAAGGGACAGAAAGTCCACAAGTAAGCCCCAAAAGTGATGTCAGCAAGGGAAACCAGACAACTATGATATATTGTTTAAAAAAAAGACAAATTAATGTATGTGCATGTCAAGCATATAAAGCATATAAAATAGGTATTTAAAAAGCATAACAAAACATGTCATAAACTCACCCACACACACTAAAAAATTTTCACCAACCATGGCTTCCAGACCCAGAGACAAGAGGAATAAAAATACAATTGAAACCACAGCTGAATTACACTCAGATTTAGACCCCGTCACAAAATCAAAAGAGGCTATTAACTCACAAATAATTGTAAAAGATATCTTAGAAGCTCTGAACCCCAAATTTGAATCACTTAGAATGGAAATAAAGCAAGATCTGCACACACTATCTATGGAAGTTAAGCAATTTTCAATAAGGATCCAAGAAGTAGAGCAAAGGGTGTCTGACCTTGAAGATCACTCGGTCACAAATGATACCAAACTACAGGCACATTCTTTAACTCTCAAGGCCCTACAGAATAAGATCGAGGACCTAGAAAATAGATCTCGAAGAAAAAACATTAGAATAATTGGGGTCCCAGAAACCTTTCAGAGCACAGATCTAATCCAGTTTGCAGCTGAAGTTTTACCTCAACTCTTAAAGATTCCCCAAGAAACTTTGCCCCTAATGGTTAAGCGAGCTCACAGATTGGGGAGACTTCCCCTATCAAACGGTGACAGATTGAGGTCCAGACCTATAATCGTGAAATACTTGAATTTTCAGGATAAGATCAAGATCATGCAATTTTCTCGTAAGAATGCTCCTATCCTTTTAGATGGGAACAAAATTTTAGTGTTTCAAGATTTTGCCTATGAAACCTCCCTGAAAAGAAGGGAGCTCTCTCCAATCTGTGGCCGGATGATTAAGGAGGGTTTCACTGCAACGGTTATTTACCCAGCTAGGCTGAAAGTAGAATTTCAGGGCCAGATATATCTCTTTGACACTGCCTCAGAGGCAGAAAAGTTTTTTGCAGGAAAAATTGCTAAGTAATTTGAGTTATTGGTTTAATTGTCTGGTAGACTAAATCTGAACTGTTTGATGATATTGTCAATTTATAACTGTGACTTGTACTCGGTGGCTTCCACTATTTTTACTAGTATTCTTCAGGCGTTAGTATCGAATAAGCATTGTCATGTAGATGACTGGCGCGGGGAGAACACTAGGGGAGAGGGGAGACTCTTCCCCCCCCTTTTTTTTTTTTTTTTTTTTCTCTTTCTCTCTCTTCTCTCTCCATTTCTTTAGAAGGGAACAGTAAGAAAAAAGGGTTAAATTATGTCTAACATAAAAAGGTTGACTTTATCTTCTTGGAATGTTGGAGGGGTCTCAACCCCAATGAAACGAAAGTTGATAATCTCCTTAAGGAAACTTAACTCTGATATCGCATTTATACAAGAGACACACTTAAGTGCAGAAGAATCCGAAAAGTTGAAGTTCTCGTGGGTAGACGAGGTGTTTTTTACACCAAGCATAGGCAGAAAGAGGGGTGTAGCCATTCTGCTAGGTAAAAAAAATCAGCACGAAATCTTGGCAGAATATAAAGATCCCGAAAGTCGAATTTTGATTCTAAAAATAAGAATGGCTGGCTCAATTTTCACGCTATGCAATCTTTACACCCCGAATAACTTTGAAAGAAGTTTTTGGGAAAATCTCCAAACTAAAATATTACAAATAGGTGAAGGCTATATAATTATAGCAGGGGATTTTAATATGACCCATAGGGTCCAGATAGGTAGACACAGGCAAAAATCCACTAAAAGCATGGCCAAAAGAGATAAGCTTGAAGGCAAAATGTTTAAAACTTTATTTAAAAACTTAGCCCTTAAAGACATTTGGAGAGTTCACAACCCGGATCAAAGGGAGTTTACGTGTAAGGCTAAGAGTGTAAGATCCTTTTCCAGAATTGACCTATTTCTAGTAAGCGAGAATTTATTAAGAATTGGGACAACATCAAAAATAATGCATATCACTGTCTCTGACCATGCCCCAATCATACTAAAAATACCTTTAAATGGAAAAAATCTACTACACGTCGATTTTTTCCCCCAAAATTTTTAACAAAAAATATAAAATTCAAGACATGGCTGAATGCCAAAATGAATGAATTTTTCACTTTAAACGCTCACACTGTTAATGATCCAAATACACTATGGGAAGCTGGTAAGGCTGTAATGAGGGGGGAAATTATTGCTTATTTGGCAGATTATAAGCGGAAGGCGGCTCTTCGAGAGAACGAAGTTTTGAGAGCACTTACCAATAGTTATAGTAAATATATATCCCAACCAACATCAATAAATTGGAGGAGATACACCTCTGCTAAGAGAGAGAGAGACAATTTTATACTGCACACTGCAATCCAAGAGGATTATAAAATGAGAGCTAAATTTTATAGGCACGGAAATAAGGCAGGTAAATTAATGGCGAACTTAGTTAAGAATATACAGGGAAGCTCTATTATCGACTCACTCTCAGAACAAGGATCCATACTTCAAAATTCTAGGGAAATTATAGAAGTTTTTTTCACTTATTATAGAGATCTCTACTCACATAGGGAATCAGATGAAGAAGTCTCAGAGCTCTTCTGGGAAGGACTGGACCATCCAGTTTTAAATGAAGAGGCAGTAGGTAAAATTAATGCCCCTATCTCTGATCAAGAAATTACCTTGGCAATTAAAGAAGCCCGTTTAGATAAATCACCTGGCCCAGACTTTCTCCCTAACGAGTTTTACAAGCTCCTTGTCCCAACTATAATACCCCATTTAAGAAAAGTATTTAATCATTTCTTTGTTGATAATAAATCTATACCCACGTCTTTTACAGCATCTATAACAACATTAATTTTGAAACCGGGGAAAGATCCTCTGAATAAAGAGTCATATAGACCTATAACACTACTTAACTCGGATTACAAGTTGTTGACATCAATTTTGGCTAAAAGACTTCAAAAAGTGATAGGGGATCTTATTAATAAAGATCAGGCAGGTTTTATATCTAGGCGCAATATAGCAGCCAAGATCAGAGAACTATGCTTAGTTCTTGATTACTTTCACAATTGCCCGGAAACCATAACCCAAAATCAATTTGACGTAGCAATAATTGCATTAGACGCAGAAAAAGCGTTTGATTCGGTCTTTCATCACCATATTATTGATTCTTTATTGCGGTTTGGTTTTAAGGATAATTTCCCTCTTTTCATTAATAACCTCTGTTCTAAATCCACAACTAAACTGATTGTTAATAAACTGGAATCCAACCCAATCAACTTACAAAGGGGCACAAGGCAGGGGTGCCCTCTGTCACCACTCTTATTCGATTTAGCGATTGAGCCATTGGCTATTAGAATTAGACAGAGGATACAAGGGATAAGGATTGGTTCAGTCGAACCAAAAGTTGCTTTATATGCTGATGATGTGCTAATTTATATGTCCAATACAGCAGTCAACATTCCGAGATTGATCTCGATAACTAATGCATTTGGTTCCTTTTCAGGCTATAAGCTAAATGTTTCTAAGTCAGAGATATTGTGGGTAAGGAAGAATGAGCTTTCAATTGACAAGATACCATTTAGGGAGGTGCTGAGCCATCTCAAATACTTAGGGATCTACATTTCATCAAATCCACAAGAATGGTATAATCTCAATATCTCTCCCATCTTAGCCAAAATTAAAGAATATATGTTAAGCTGGCAAAATCTTCCAATATCCTTATCGGGGCGCATTGCTCTGTTTAAAATGATTCTACTACCTAAAATTCTTTACCCTCTTCAAAATATTCCAGTGACGCTAAAAGTCAGGGATTGGAAAAGTTTAAACAGGGCGCTGCGATACTTTATCTGGAAATGCAAGAGACCTCGAATTTCCTTAAATAAACTCCATCTTCCTAGGAGGTATGGCGGATTAGCTCTTCCGGATCTTAACAAATATAACCTGGTCTTCCTCTCGCGCATTGCAATAGACTGGATTTTAAATAAGGATTATTTTACTAATAATAGTTTGGAGAGGAGCATCATATTTCCATATAATCCCTCAGCTTTAATTCACTGCCCGACACAGTTAATTCCAAAAAAAGTGAGGGGTATTCAATCAATATATAAGGTCATACAAGCCTGGAAAAAATTAGGACGTAAACTCGATATTGATTTAACTATTCCAAAGTTTCAAGGACTATGTGGCAATCCAGAATTTCAGGAGGGTATTCAAGCACAAGTATTTCAAATTTGGCAGAGAAAGGGTCTCTTTCTTATGTCTCAATTTATAGATCAGGGTACTGCATCGATCAAAACCTTTGAAAGGTTGAAACAGGAATTTGATTTAAGCAATAAAGATTTCTTTGCTTATCTACAAGCTAGGCATTATCTATTTTCGTTAATACAGAAGTTCGGATGGTCATGGTCGTGGGGAAAGTTAGATAACTGGCCCATTCTGGCTAAAAACGAACTATCATCTATATCGTGCTGGTATGACCTGTTGATAAGTCAAGATGGGGTACTTAATCTTCAACAGATAACTCAAAAGTGGAATCTATTAGCACCAGATTTAGACATTGAGACGGAACAGGTGGAAAATTCTATAGATATTGTAGCTCAGACTACACTATCCACAAACTGGAGGGAATCACACATTAAACTACTTTATAGAACATATTATACTCCGCTCAAAGGGTTTAAAATGGCATAATTATGACTTCAATGTTTGTCCTAAGTGTTCTCTTCCGGCTGCGGATATAGTCCATATGATATGGTCATGCCCGAGGATTAGGCAATTATGGAAAAATTTAGAATTCTGGCTAATTAATACATTGAAGCTTCCTACTTTCTCTCTCTCGCTGGCAGGGGTGGTATTCTTAGCAGAATCCTCTTTGGAGCAAAAAAAAATTAGGAATGGGGCAATTCTGGCAACGAGGAATTTAATTTTTGGAAAATGGAGAGACTCCTCAATACCTAGTATTCAAGAAATTAAAAATTTTATGAAAAAACAATGTGTTATTGAGCAAATGGATGTATCTCTAACCTCGGAAAAGGAAGTAACCTCATTTTTTAAAAAATGGGCGGCCTTCATTAAAATATTTACTCCAGAAGAAATAAATCAACTAATATACCCTTTTAGATACTCAGAAATAGTCATATTAGGACTATGGTAACAACTAGATTTTGAATAATTTTTTAGGTTCCTTCTAAATGGGGGGGTTTGTGGGTTGTTTTTTTTTTTTTTCTCTTCTCTCCCTCTCTCTTTTCTTCTCCCCGCGCCCCTATCTTCACTTAGATCAGGTTTTCCTGAATCAAATTTTTGCTATCATTTAGTCTGAAGATACAAGATGTAGAACATTATTGACAAAGCATAAAAAAAAAACAAAAAAAAACAAGAGGCTTTGATTACTGTTTTATTTTGACACATTTTCGATATATTTTGAACGATGTATGATCAATGATTGCCGGGTCTTCTGTTATTGATGCTGGTTTTTCTTTTCGTTTGTATTTCCCTGTATTGTTGATCTGATTTCATCACTGTGCATAATTGTATTTTACTTTGCCTCAATAAAAATAATAAAAAAAACAAAAAAAAAAAACATGTCATAAACTAAATGCAGATTTTATAAAAGAAATTAGGTGGGTGCAAAAAGTCCTCAGTCCAAACGTTAGTAGTAGGTGCCAGAGAGAAGGGTTCCACGCCCAAACAGATGTGCACTTACTTGATGTGCCCTCAATCAATATGAGGTAAGTAGATAGTATCAGTCAGGCACTCCCGGAGTATGGATCAAAGTGTTGGTAGGTCACGGAATCCTCAGGTGATACTGCTTGTGAAGACAGAAACTTCCAATTTGGCCCTCAATAAACTCTCCCTCTGTCCGTAAACAGGCCGTTAGGTTCACTACTATGGTATCCAGGGACTGGGTGTTTCCATGAAGTCCTGGCACCTACACAGCTGGATCTCAAGTAAGGTTGAGATCCATCCTTACTTGAGTTGTACACATTACAATCCTATTGGCTAGTGCATGTTTTTGTGGGTTGTCAAGCTGTGTAGGTGCCAGGACTTCATGGGAACAGCCAGTCCCTGGATACCATAGTAGTGAACCTAATGGCTTGTTTACGGATGGAGGAAGAATTTATTGAGGGCCAAATTGGAAGTTTCTGTCTTCACAAGCAGTATCACCTGAGGATTCTGTGACCTACCGACACTTTCATCCATTCTCCAGGAGTGCCTGACTGATACTATCTACTTACCTCATATTGATTGAGGGCACATCAAGTAAGTGCACATCAGATTGGGCGTGGAACCCTTCTCTCTGGCACCTACTACTAACGTTTGGACTGAGGACTTTTTGCACCCACCTAATTTCTTTTATAAAATCTACATTTAGTTTATGTCATGTTTTGTTATGCTCTTTAAATACCTATTTTATATGCTTTATATGCTTGACATGCACATACATTAATTTGTCTTTTTTTTAAACAAATATCCTTTTATCATTGACATTACCATTGATGTGGCTATAGAATATTAGTCACCTGCAATAGTATCCTAAAACACTGGTATACATTTTTATAGATTGAGCGCCATCCCTGATCTTCCTATAATGTTAAATATATTCATATACATATACATTTATATTTGCTGCCCATCGTGGCGCGACTTACCCCCTCTTTTGTGGCATGAGAACGCGGTTCCCATTGGAGCCTATGGAAGCACACTCTCTTATGAATGCAATGCTTCAGTGCAATGCGAATACGAAGTCGCATTCGCATTGCGCCTCTCCTGTAATACCAGCGGACATTTGCGTGCCCTGGTATTACAAAGTGGAGCACAAATATCGCTTTAGCGAAAGCGATATTTTGCGCTCCGCTTATAATCTGGCCCTAAGTGCATGATAAAAAGACAACAATATCACTGATCTGTGAATGTGCAACACTTCTGTCACAGGGTACAAGAATACTAAAATTCCAAGATGGCGGCAGTGTAAAGATGGAGAACATCCCTAACCAGTATTTCAGTAACTCTCATCCTTTTAGATGATTTGCATTTTTCAGCCAATAGGAATGTAGGTACCCCAAATATAAAATGGGTACCTTGCATTCAAGCTTCAGTGTGCGTCATCAATCGCATGAAAAGGATCCTCCACGCTGGATGGCTCCGCGGCCATCGGTCCTGTTCCGCGGCTGCCTTTGTCCTGGATGAAGATAGAAGAGGTCACCGCGCTGGATGAAGATGTTGCCGCCTGGAAGAAGACCTTCATCCCTGGAGTTCAGGAACGGTGAGTACCTATTTGGGGGTTAGACTTAGACTTTTTTATTTTTTAAGGGCTATTGTTATCTTAGTGTTAGATTAGAGGGTGTTTTTATTTGGGGGGGGGGGGCTTTTTTATTTTTATTGGGTTATTAGATTAGGTTTAATTTTCTATTTTTGATAATTTGGTTTATTTTTTCTGCAAATATTTTTTGTAATTTTAGATTTATTTATTTTAATTTAATCTTAGTTTATTTTTTTAATTAATTTTAGGATTTTTTATTTTAATTTTAACTTAGTATTTTTGTATTTTATGTAATTAAGGTTAATTTAGGGGATGTTAGGTTAAGGGACTTAGTGATTAAATTAGTTATTTGTATTGTGGGGGGATGGCAGTTTAGGGGTTAATAGTTTAATAAGGTTTATTGCATTGTGGGGGATGGAGGTTTAGAGATTAATACGTTTATTTTATTAGTAGTGATGGGGGGCGACGGTTTAGGGGTTTATAGGTTTATTATAGTAGTAGCGATGTGGGGGGGCCGGCGGTTTAGAGGTTAATAGGTTAATTACAGTAGCAGCGATGTGGGGGGCCGGTGTTCTATCAGATTCTGCTACTTTTTTAGAACATGCTCCCTCTGACTGCGCATGCTCTGTATGATGTAATCACAATCCACATATGTTAAATAGGAATGTGTGGAATGCGATTATGTCAATCAGCAACATGCGCACTCAGAGGGAGCGGATTCTGACAGGGAAGTTGTGACGGATCTTGCTGCCGCTACGCATACACTGTTGAAATTTAATACTGACCCACAAATTAAAAGTGCATATAATATATATATATTTACAGAAAAAAACTTAAATTATGCTTACCTGGTAATTTTCTTTTCTTCTGACGGGAAGAGTCCACAGCTGCATTCATTACTTTTGGGAATTCAGAACCTGGCCACCAGGAGGAGGCAAAGACACCCCAGCCAAAACCTTAACTACCTCCCCCACTTCCCTCATCCCCCAGTCAATCTGCCGAGGGAACAAGGAACAGTATAAGAAATATCAGGGTGAAAAGGTGCCAGAAGAAACAAGAAATACGGCTGCCACTTATGAAAAATGCGGGCGGGGAGCTGTGGACTCTTCCTGTCAGGTAAGCATAATTTAAGTTTTTCTTCTTAAACGGGAAGAGTCCACAGCTGCATTCACTGCCTGATGAAAGGGTGGCACTAGCACCTTGAAACGTGTAGCAGTTTTATTGTATTGATTTTAACTTATCTTTTAATAAAATATATCCCATACTTTGGGATATTTATTTTATATGGTTTGTGAGCTTTATTTGAGGGTTATATTCCTTCTGTGGACCGTGGTTCCTGTGTTCTGGAGTGAGCTTGCACTGCATTATAGTGCGCAGCCTATGTGAGTATCCATTCTCAGCGGGGAAATATTATTGGGAGCATTGAATTTTAAAGTGAACGTCTGCACTATTGGAGTTTTTTGCCCCCCTCCCCTGTCTTCTTTTCCATCATTACAGGACTAAGGATACATTGAATCCTGTGGGAGCTAGCTGGTGGGCTCTGATCTATCCAGCCTGTTTGAATAGCACTGTACTATAGTGCGCTCTCTTTGTGAGTATCTACTTATAGAGAGGGTGTTTTTGGGAAAAATTTGAAATTAATTTTTTGTAACATACTGCCCCATTGGAGCGCCTTCTTCCTTTTGTTTTTTAAATTATGCTTACCTGGTAATTTTCTTTTCTTCTGACGGGAAGAGTCCACAGCTGCATTCATTACTTTTGGGAATTCAGAACCTGGCCACCAGGAGGAGGCAAAGACACCCCAGCCAAAACCTTAAATACCTCCCTCACTTCTCTCATCCCCCAGTCATTCTGCCGAGGGAACAAGGAACAGAAGGAGAAATATCAGGGTGAAAAAGGTGCCAGATGAAGCAAAAAATACGGCCCCCCCCTTATGAAAAATGCGGGTGGGAGCTGTGGACTCTTCCCGTCAAAAGAAAAAAAAATGATCAGGTAAGAATAATTTAAGTTTTTCTTCTTAAACGGGAAGAGTCCACCTCTGCATTCATTACTTTTGGGAAAACAACACCCAAGCTATAGAGGACACTGAATGCAAAACGGGTGGGTACAAAAGTTTGCCCATTCTCAGGGCACCACAGCCTGAAAACACCCAAAACTCCCGACAGAAAAAAACTGCTTCACTAGAAGCCAAAGGACAAAAAGGAAAAGGCAGAGATAACTGCCCAACAATTATGAGGAGACGAAGTCCCACAGGCACGCAGCCCGCAAAATTAAAATCACCCCCGATCAGAAGAAAGGGGAAACATCTACATTCCCCCAGAGTCCAAAAGGACCCTCAGAAAGGAAGGAACAGAACCCAGAAAATAGTAGAGAAAACTAACTGCCAAGGAGGGATCCACCGCAAAGCCTCTCACCAAAGGAAGGTTCACAATAACTAACTATGATACGCGGCCAAGATCAACAGATCAGACAGATCCCTGACTCTCGCTCCGGCAACGGACCCAGCACCAAAGTGACTGATAATGTCCGAAAAACTTAGGGAATTAAAATTATCCTGAATCATCAAGACCTGCAGTAAGGAAAAAGGGAGGGAGCCAGCCCCCCCCCCCCCCCCAAGGGCTCGGGTTCCATAACCCAGACACAGCCCCTTTTCTGAAGATGAGGGATACGCATCCAGCACGCAAGGCAGGGGGAACAACCCCACTAAACAGAGGAATAAAAAGTACCTCTAAGCACCAGGCGGATACTATGGAATGCCAATTCACCCAAAAGGGAGGGAAAGCAAAGCCAGAACTTAACAGATAGCCAGCACACAATCAAGGTGCAAATAGCTGCAGCTGGTTTTAAACTGCAAACCCTCCGCTCGCTAGACAGCAAAGCTAACCATCAGGCTACTTACAGCGGGGCTGGAGAGTAAAGCTTTAGATGGACTCAAAAGGTCAAATACCGAATGAAAAAAATATCCGGCCACTAAGGCCCGCCCAGTAAGAAGTCTAATGCTCCCAGAAAGAGAGAAAAACACGCCCGTAGGAACAGAAGATGTCCCTGAACCAGGAAACTGGGCTGTCCCAAACCAGTCCTAAGGGATCTGATACAGACCACCAAAATCCAGTCAAAGACAGGACAAAAAACCCGGCACCCAGAACTCGGAGCCGGCTTTAATATGTAATAACCCCTGAGGAACCACTAGGTTACCACATCCGGAGTAGACTTTGCACAACAGGCAATACGATCACAGTCATATCTAAGACACCTTGGACACTGAACTCTCACATAAATTTCCCTGTGCTTAGGACACCCACAGTGGGATACAACTTCCAACATAAACAGTGTTAGGCAATGATGGAAGCCACACAGCCACTCTGGAAGGCCCTAAGGCCAAAGACTAAGGAATGTACGAGAAAACAGAAAACTCAAACCTTAGAAACTGGACTGAGAAAATAACAAAAGTCTCCAAGATCCTCAGGATCCTTTTCCCTGACACCCCTACATCTCAAAGATTAAAGGAGGAACATGTATCCTAACCCCTGGCAGGTGAAAACCCATAAAAGCTTAAGCAGGAGCGACACAGGAAAAAGAGAAAAGACACAGGGAAATCTGTAAATCTCCCAAAAATATGGGAGCAGACCAGAAGTAGAACAACCAAAAGGCTCTAACTTCCAGAAAAGGATGACCAGAAGCCAACCCCAAGGAAGGGGACAAAAAGGCCCGATTTACCTCAACTCAAAGGAAGAGATACCGTCATCAAGGAAAACAGATTCCAAGAGGAGAAACCTCAAAATAGAAGACAAGGAAAAATCACCCAGAATGATCCCTAGTAGGATCCGGTCTGGACCCCTGCCCACAAGGAACAGGACAGTGAGGACTGAGCACAATCCTCTGATGCCCCACCCAAACGCGGAAAGAGAACAGCCTGACATTTGGGAATGAAGGCTTCCTCTACCATGTTTTAGCCTTGCATGGACAGAGCCTCAAAAGTTTTTTGAAAACTCATGGAAGGTTCACTTCACAAAAACTCTTAGCAAAAAGCAAAGTTTTTTTTCAATCTGAAGAGACACCAAGATAATAAACTCCTCATCCGAGTGAGAACCTCACCACCCAACCAGGTGAGCCAGTTACACCGGCACCACGTGGATGATATAGACCGTAAGGAACAGAGATAGCGCCTTATCAGGACCAGTCTGCTACATAGGGCACTCAAAACTGACCCAGGCCACAGAAAATTTGAGACCCCAATAGGAATTGACAAAAGGATATAAACACTTAACAATGTACTAACACCTTAACATGCGACTTCCGCAAAAGTGCCCAAGCGACCACAAAATCGCTAGTATCCCATTCCAGAGAAGAATATTTTCCAACGGAAAAATCATAACAGCCACAAGCTTCTTAAAAAATAAATAAAATACATCCTACCGGATCAAATACAAATAGGGTACACCAACAGGACCAGCCAACCAGAGACCCCATTCTTCCAAAGCTGAAAACTGGAATAAGATACCCAAAAAAAGAAAAGTAAATTGGAAATGACCAGGAGATTAACTTCATTCACACACGTCTAACCCAGCTTGCTGTCTGGAACAGTAGACCGAGGATCCCTCAACCTATTAGTACTGGGATCCTCCAGCACCACCAAAACATTTTGTAGCAGGTTACGAAGGTGCGCCAGTCTATCACAAAAGGCAAGACTTACCTCCACTGGGGCAACTGATGACCCCGACCCGAGGGTTGGGCCCCTGAAGCTTCAGAGACAACTGCTTACCCAGATGGCAGATCTGACCCAGATGATTTCATGCCTGATGAGCCCTGGTTAGCATAACACGGACAGTATCTCAGTAACACCTCCTCTGGAAGATGTAAATGCGCCAAAGCCCTAGCTATGGCCATGCGGAAATGTGCCGTAACCACTGGAGAAAACAAGCCACCTTCCGGAGAAGGGGTAATGGCATTAGGGACACCTGCTTGCGTAGCCAAAGAAGGTTCTAAGGGACGCGCCACACAGGTTAATGGATCCCCAGGGGCAGATGGCTCAGCAGACTCTAAGTTCCCTGTATCGGGAGAAGAGAGCACTCTAAAGAACATAACTGATGGGCATGGATTACCCGGGCCATTTCATACTCCTCACAAGAAGTAGAATCTGAATTAGAGACATCCATCTCCAAAAAAATCAGAATCCTCCATAACTTGGTGACAGAAATTATGGATAGACAAAATAAAAAATGGCACCTTACACCCCCAATGGCTGGGGCACTCACCACCTCCTGAGACCCAGACAGCTAGTGAAACAGACTCTCTCCATCACCATGCGGTCAGGAATACGGAAATGGAGCACAGAAACATGACCACGCCTCATCACAAGGTGCACCGTGCAGGCCATAGAAAAAGCATGCAAAGGCCACAAGGGCTGCGCAGCCTGACAAGAAAAGGCCATTATGTTCCAAACTAGTCACAAGCCCAAGTGACACTACACATTAGCAGACAGAATCACATAACAAACATAATTAAAGTACCCCCTGTTCAATAACCCCCCCTCAGGAGATATTAAGCCTTGATTCCTTATAAAGATAAAGAAGTCCCACTGAGACCCTGACTTCTTTGTTAACATTACTTATTCACACATCGAAATAAAATGAAACGATCTTACCGGAATCAACGCAGTGGAACAGGAACATGACCCTTCAAGTGTGACAGATAGTAGCCTCATTTCTGACATGGTCTTGAGAGAAGAAAGCAGGCAGCGAAATTAGTCAATGCTGATTGCTAGGGAGCTGTTAACATGAGTCGGGATGGTTTCACAGAAAGACTCTCCCTGCATCTCCTGACTCTAACATTCATCCATGCTCTCACTGAGAGGCTGACAGGATTACTTAAAACTCCAGTCCCATTTCGAAGAGTACTACCTGTTATGTTCTGATATGATCTGATATGGGTAAGTACCTTTCCTTAGGTAGAAATGTACTGAGGAATGGATATCAGGTTTTAAAGGATCACTTGTGTTGATTAACAAAAAATATGTTTTTAAACAGTACTGTCGCTTTAATAAAATTATATATTGTCCCAGGTTTCTGCAAATTAATCCATCTAAGGAGCAATAGATGCAGAGGTATGTCTTATTATTGACAGAAAGAAAGTTAGTGTTCTTATATGTAGAATAAGACACTAACCTTATTAGGCTTGTAACAGACAGAAGTACTGAATATGCAAAAGTTTCATAAGCAGAAAAACAGTACCTGTTAGGAGAAGAAGGCAACAGATCACCTGGATGAACTTGCTTGAATTACAAACAGTGGCTTAGCTTGCTGTGGAGAGCTGCTGCTGTGTGGGAGAGAGACAGAAGACAGAACGGCTGCTGCTGATGATGTCACTCAGTTGGAATGCTGTGTTGTTAGATCTGCAAAACCCTTCCAATGGATGAGATATTGTAGTTGTCCTCTTACGCGCCTGGAATCTAGGATACTGTGGATCTAATATTCTTCATCAGGAAGCGGTTGATCCGCTATAGGGACTGTGTCGGTTTGGAGAGAAGAATTACATGGCTTAACCAGTGAGACATGGAATGTCTGATGTATTCTGTATGTCTTAGGCAGTTGGAGGGTAACAGTATTCGGATTATTGACTGCGGTTACCCTGAATGGTCCATCAAACAATTTACTGAGTTTTCTGCTGGGAGTCTGAAGTCTGAGATGCTTAGTTGATAGACGAACAGAATCACCTATGCAGTAAGTAGGAGATACTCGATGTCTAAGGTCATAGTACTGCTACCTAGTTAAAATAATTACAAAATTACCTGTAAAATAAATCCTAACCTAAGTTACAAATACACCTAACACTACACTATCAATAAATTAATTAAATAAATTACCTACAATTAGCTAAACTAAAATACAATTAAATAAACTAATCTATAATAAAAAAAAAAAAACCAAAACAATCGGATTGATCGGAACAGCCAATAGAATGCAAGGTCAATCCAATTGGCTGATTGGATTAGCCAATCGGATTGAACTTCAATCTGATTGGCTGATTGAATCAGCCAATCAGATTTTTCTTACCTTAATTCTGATTGGCTGATAGAATACTATCAGCCAATCGGAATTTGAGGGACGCAATCTTGGATGACGTCCCTTAAAGGAACCGTCATTCGTTGTTAGTCCATCGGTTGAAGAGGATGGCTCCGCGTCGGCTGTATGGAAGATGGCTCCACTCCGGATGGATGAAGATAGAAGACCCCGCTTGGATGAAGACTTCTACCGGATGGAGGACCTCTTCTTGCCCTGCTTGGATGAAGACTTCTACCGGATGGAGGACCTCTTCTTGCCCTGCTTGGATGAAGACTTCTACCGGATGGAGGACCTCTTCTTGTCCCGCTTGGATGAAGACTTCTACCGGATGGAGGACCTCTTGTTGCTCCGCTTGGATGAAGAATTCGGCTTGGCTGGGTGAAGACGACTCAAGGTAGGGAGATCTTCAGGGGGCTAGTGTTAGGTTTATTTAAGGGGGATTAGAGTAGGGATATGTGGGTGGCGGGTTTTAATGTGGGGGGGTTGTATTTTTGTTTTACAGGTAAAAGAGCTGATTACTTTGTAATTTAGAATAGGGTAGGGCATTTTATTATTTTTGGGGGCTTTTTTATTTTATTAGGAGGCTTAGATTAGGTGTAATTTTGTATTATAGATTAGTTTATTTAATTATATTTTAGTTTAGCTAATTGTAGGTAATTTATTTAATTAATTTATTGATAGTGTAGTGTTAGGTGTATTTGTAACTTAGGTTAGGATTTATTTTACAGGTAATTTTGTAATTATTTTAACTAGGTAGCTATTAAATAGTTATTAACTATTTAATAGCTATTGCACCTAGTTAAAATAAATACAAAGTTGCCTGTAAAATAAAAATAAATCTTAAAATAGCTACAATGTAACTATTAGTTATATTGTAGCTATATTAGGGTTTATTTTATAGGTAAGTATTTAGTTTTAAATAGGAATAATTTATTTAATTATAGTAAATTTATTTAGATTAATTTAAATTATATTTAAGTTAGGGGGGTGTTAGGGTTAGACTTAGGTTTAGGGGTTAATAACTTTATTATAGTAGCGGGGACGTTGGGGCGGGAGTTTAGGGGTTAATAATTGTAGGTAGGTGGCGGCAATGTTAGGGAGGGCAGATTAGGGGGTAATAAAATTTATTATAGTGTTTGCAAGGCAGGAGTATGTCGGTTTAGGGGTTAATACATTTATTATAGTGGCGGCGAGGTCCGGTCGGCAGATTAGGGGTTAATAAGTGTAGGTAGGTGTCGGCGACATTGGGGGGGCAGATTAGGGGTTAATAAATATAATGTAGGTGTCGGGGATGTTAGGGGCAGTAGATTAGGGGTTCATAGCTATAATGTAGGTTGCGGTGGTGTCCGGAGCGGCAGTTAAGGGGTTAATAGTATAATGTAGGTGTCAGCGATAGCGGGGGCGGCAGATTAGGGGTTAATAAGTGTAAGGTTAGCAGTGTTTAGACTCGGGGTTCATGTTAGGGTGTTAGGTGTAGACTTAGAGAGCGTTTCACCATAGGAAACAATGGGGCTGCGTTAGGAGCTGAACGCTGCTTTTTTGCAGGTGTTAGTTTTTTTTTCAGCCAGTTCAGCCTCATTGTTTCCTATGGGGATATCGTGCACGGGCACGTTTTTCCAGCTTACTGCTACCGTAGGCAACGCTGGTATTGAGGGTTGAAGTGGAGCTAAATTATGCTCAACGCTCCCTTTTCTGAGGCTAACGCAGCCATTCAGACAACTCTAAATACCAGCGTTGTCTTAAGGGTGCGCTGGAAAAAAAAGCCTAGTTAGCACTGGATAGAAGGGACGGACCATTCTTGTATGGCAAGAGCTTTATCACATTGCATTTGTACTCCAGATGGAATGATATGGTATCCCAAGAAGGAGATTTCAGTGGTATCAAAAAGGCATTTTCCCAATTTGGCATATAAGTGGTGGCTTCTGAGTCTTGATAAGACTGACCGAACGTGGTTGACATATTCCTGCAAGTTATTGGAAAAAAATAGTATATCATCAAGATAAACAATAACATAGACAAAACGAAAGAGATAATTTACAAAGTATTGGAAGGTAGCCGGAGCATTACAGCGACCGAATGGCATCACTGTGTACTCATAGAGACCATATCTGGTCCTAAAAGCTGTGAGCCATTCGTCTCTGGCTTGTATTCTAATTAGATTATAGGCACCCCTTAAATCTAATTTGGTGTAGATCTTCGTACCTTGCAATCTTCTGATTAACTCAGGGATCAAGGGGAGTGGGTATCTGTTTTTCCTTGTTCTTTTGTTAAGCTCCCTATAATCAATGATCAGTCTTAGGTTACCATCCTTATTCTTCACGAAAAATATGCCAGCCCCTGCTGGAGAGGTTGAAGGACGGATTAACCCCTTTTGGAGATGTCAAGTGACAAATATTCTCGATGACCAGAATCTGTTGTCATAAGAAGTGGTACTGTTTGGTGGGTAATAGGACCTGAAGCCGAATGTGAATCATCAATAAGACTAAGAGACACAGGGTTATGCTTGGGAAAAAAAGGAATTTTATTAGTATCTACAATTCGCTGGTCAGTGACATTTCCACATGCTCCTGTGTCGAGTATGGCTTCAATGGGTATTCAGTGTTGATCCCACAGCAGAGATTGAGGCAATACAAAGTAAATGGACTGTGATTTTTTTGTAGACAGACATTGATTCATATGATAATGCTTACCAGCCTTATTCCTGCATAAAATAGGGCAATCATCAACGTAATGGTCTTTTGAGGAGCAAAACATGTATAGCTTGAGGTTCCGGCATCTATTCTTTTTCTCTTGGATGAGTGGAGATTTAATAAATCCAATCTCCATGGGAGTTTCTGCAGAGTGTTGAGTAATTTGAGCAGGTATTTTCCTGGTAGAGACCTCTAAGGTATGTTTTTCAGATCTTCTCTCCCTTATGCGCCTATCAATACTGATGACTAATGTATATAAGGTTTCAAGGTTATCAGGCAGGTCTATGCGTGAGAGTTCATCTTTTAAATCCTCAGAGAGACCTAAACAGAATTGATTCCTGAGTGATATGTGATTCCATTGGGAATCCTTAACTCATCTCTTAAACTGGGCTATGTAATCCTCGACTGGCCTTCGGTTTTGTTTTAATGCCCTTAGGGCAGATTCTGCAGTTATCTGTTTAAAGGGGTCTTCATACAGAGAAGACATTGCCTTGAAAAATTCTTCTAGGGAATCAAGGATAGGATCCTGATTTTCAAAATAGGAATCCGCCCAAGCCCTTGGTTCTCCCCTGAGATAGGAAATAACCATTAAAACTCTTTGGCGATCAGTGGAGTATGTCTTAGGTTTCAAAAAAAAAAAAAAGGAATAGGCAGGCATTTTTAAATTTTCTATACTCTGCCCTATTACCACTGAACTTTTCAGGGGGTGACACTAGGGGTTCAGGAAGATTTTCAGAAACCTGTCTTTGTGTTATAGATTCATTAAGTCGTGCTTTTAAGTTCTGGTTTTCTAATTGCAATTCTCTGAGACCTTGTGTCAAGGTATCCACTCTCTGTGAGAGAACTGAAACATGATTAATTAATTCAACTGGATTCATATTCTTTTTTCGCTCAGTGAATAAGTTATCTTCTGATATTATCTGATATGGGTAAGTACCTTTCCTTAGGTAGAAGTGTACTGAGGAATGGATATCAGATTTTAGTTGAAATTATTTTTATTAACTCCTCTCCACCTCCTCCATGTACAGGGATCATATAGACATTACATGTTTTTGGGTACATCAGATATCACAGTACAATAGTTGCTTAACATAGATATGCTCACCTCTGAAAGTGTTCCCTTATGTGAGATTTTTAACAGTTCATATGCCTCATCCCTTATTAGCATATATGAAGAGTTCAATACTTAAATGTGGTTTTAATGTCTCAATACTATGTTCTTCATAGTCTTCTGTGGAGTTGTTTTTCTTAGTACATTCTCCCCCTGTTGATGCTTTTCTTTATTCTCCTTTAGAATATTGTTCTTTGTAGGGAGTAGAATAATATGGGGGGGGGGGGTGCTTTCATAATATTTTCAACCTAACTTATGAAACTCTTGAATTTAAACAAACCAAACTAACAAATCAACAATATAAAAACATTCATAGAGTTGTATTCTACCACTGCATATTTTATATTCTCCTTATCTAAAGATTGCTTGCTCATCTAGGAGTGCTTCTGTCGAGGATCTAAGTATCCCCTCCAACCAATCTGGATATCAGATTTTAAAGGATACCTTGTGTTGATTAACAGCAAATATATTTTTAAACAGTACTGTGGCTTTAATAAAATAATATATTGTGACAGGCTTCTGCAAATTAACCCATCTAAGGAGCAATAGATGCAGAGGTCTGTCTTATTATTGCCAGGAAGAAAGTTACTTTTCTTATATGTAGAATAAGACACACTAACCTTATTAGGCTTGTAACAGACAGAAGTATTGAATATGCAATAAGCAGAAAAACAGTACCTGTTAGGAGAGGAAGGCCACAGATCACCTGACTGAACTCCCTTGAATTACAAACAGTGGCTTAGCTTGCTGTGGAGAGCTGCTGCTGTGTGGGAGAGAGACAGGAGACAGAACGGCTGCTGAAAATGATGTCACTCAGTTGGAATGCTGTGTTGTTAGATCTGCAGTGTTCACACAGACTGAAGTTCAATTGATGCAGGGACTGCAGCAGGAGAAAATCTACTGAAGTTGGAGAGGCTAAGGAATACAGAAGAGCAGTAACAAGAATTGTTACAGCTAAAAATTCACTGAGCAAAGAATAAAGGAAGATGTGGGGCTAATAAGGCTGTAGAAGTGAAACAAGACAAGCCTCTTAAAGGTAAAGGACCTGACACTACCCTCCATAAGAGACTATATAGAATCTTCCGACACTTCTCTGCCAACCTCCTGTGATGAAAGGCAAAAAATGACTGGGGGACAAGGGAAGTGGGGGAGGTATTTAAGCCTTTGGCTGGGGTGTTTTTGCCTCCTCCTGATGGCCAGGTTCTGAATTCCCAAAAGTAATGAATGCAGCTGTGGATTCTTCTCGTTTAAGAAGAAAAACAGGGTATCAAATTGCGCTGTTTATTAATGCATGAAATTAAACTGCGAACAGTCTCTCCTAATGTATTTTTCAAGGCAGCTGAAACTGATGGATCTACTATTACCAGTGGATATGGGGTAATCTTTGGCAGTAGTTTAGGCAGGAGAGAGAGAGAGAAGAAAAACAAAAAGCAACCAATAGTGTAATTTGTGCACACAAAGGTGATGTGTTTTGAAATGCAAAAAACTTGCTCACCTTCTAAGACCTCAAACATGTGAGGTATGTGATGTTCACAGAGGGGATACGTATCCCTATCTGTGTTAAAGACTTTATTGTTTGCTTCCACCTCTTGTAGTATAGTATAGAAGTGGTGATGAAATCGTGGATCCCAATCAGAGTATTTGAAATGGTTTACATCTTGTCATAGGAAAACAAATGACTCTTCAGTCACAATGCTGACATAAAAGATTATTTATTGTTGAATAAATCAGTAAGGTGTAAAGATCCAGGCTTTTACCTATGCATAGTTCAAGATACAACAAATGTCTCAGAGTAAAATATCTCACAATGGAGATTATAAACGTTTGCTGATTTAGTAACAGTTGAATAATGCTCAGTTCGATTAACCAGTAAAAGTTCAATAGACCTGGCTAAGGTGAGGCATTTCTGTGAAAAACAGTAAGGTCCTGTTGGAGATACACACGAACAGTCCTGCTGAGTCTTTCAAACTCTGTTTGCGTGTGGTTTCACCGGATCGGAAGTGACGTCACTAAGTGGACGGCCTCTTACACGTTTCATGAACACTTGGTTCACTTCATCAGGGGGGGGGGCGGCAGTTTTTATAGGTTAATATGTTTATTATAGTAGTAGCGATGTGAGGGGCCAGCGTTTTAGGGGTTAATAGGTTTATTTAGTTGCTAGCGATGCGGGGGTCGGCGGTTTAGGGGGTTAAACACTTTATTTAGCGTCAGCAATGTCGGGGGCGGCGGATTAGGGGTATTTAGACTAGGGGCTTATGTTAGGGTGTTCAGTTTTTACATAACTTTCTTTTCCTCATGGACATCAATGGTGTTGCGTTACAGCGATCGCCATTCCGCGATCGCAGGTGTTAGTTTTTTTCTAACACTTTCTCTATATTGATGTCTATGGAAGAAAACGTGCACAAGCACGTCAAGTCAGGCCTTGCGTTTTGTGCGGTATGAAGCTTAACGCACCATACCGCACAACAAAAGAAGGTTTTTCAGTAACTTGTAATGGCAGCGCTATGGAGAGTGCGAAACCGCTCATTTTTTTGTGTTATTTAAGCACCCGGTTTAGCGCACAACTTGTAATCTTAGTGTTTGTTTGCTGAAATTGTTTTTGAATAGTCAAACTCCACCCATCACTTTCCTTACTTGGAGGAGCCAATCTGGGATTGTGTCTGGAGATGCGAGGGCTTGCCACAGTCATTGTTTTAACCAAATCTCCATTGTTTACTTTTTAGCAGAAAATATAAAATAATAAAGTGCAAATTGGAGATAGATAAGTTACAAGGTAATGCTTCAAAAGTAAAAATTCCTTTTGTAAGAAAATAACAAAAGCGATGTACAGGTGATACCTTTAATAGCTAACTAATAGTGGATACAATTGCAAGCTTTCAGGACACAGACGTCCTTTCGTCTGGCATTCCAGGGAAAATCCTGTTGTTAAGGGGTTAAATTACAAGAAAATGCAACGAAATAAAGTATATTGCAAAGCTGTTTTACTATGCACAATTAAGCATTTCATATTACAATCCTAAAGTGTTTAATCTCCCTTTAAAAGGATATTAAATACATAATTAGGTTTTCCATAAAATGCTTAATACTTCTGCATACTGAGCAATTGTAAGGAACTTACCTAATAATCACGCCATGGCTGCTCTCCCCTATGCGCACGCGGCTGTGCACTACGCTAGTTTAACTCTTTCAGTGCTAATGACGGCTCTGAGCCGTCACAGTGTTTCTCACTCTGGTGCTAATGACGGCTCAGAGCCGTCATGAGCACTCTCCCACCTTGAGGGAGATCTGGGGGCTCCTTACTCCTCCTACCCCGGCGATCGTGCCTGTAGAGTGACAGGCATCGCCGGGACTTCACGTGATGCGCGATGACGTCACACGCAATTACGTGATGACGTCACCACGCAACTTTATTTATACTTAACAATGTTAAGTATAGGAGGAGGGGGCATGCTGCTTAGAAGCCTGTATCTCAGGCATCTAAGCAGCTACAGACCCCCAAGACCCACTGTTGGAAAGGTAGTCGCCTAACCTTTCCAACAGTGTAAGTCTTGGGAGTCTGTAAAAAAAAAAAAAAAATAGAAAAGAAAATATTAGCACCCAGGTGGGAAATGGCTTAGCAGCCAAAGGGTTAAATAGGCCCCAACATAATTACAAGAACTCCCACATAAAGGCCCATCACTCTGGGCTGAGTTATTGTTAGCTGCTCACAAGACACAGTTCCTGTGTCTTGTGAGATATTTAACGCGCATCTGGGCACACTGTCTAATCATAGCCGACCCGATCGCGCTATTAAACTCAATGTAGCTTGCTGCCTCTGCCAGACCAGAGCGTGAGCGAGCTACATTGATTTTAATAGCGCGATCGGGTCGGCTGTGATTAGACAGTGTGCCCAGATGGGCTTAGGAGAAGAAAACCGACCCGCTCAGTAGAGCCAGGAGCGGCGTTCTGTTTTTTTTTGCTAAATATCTATGTGCAGAATTATATAACATTATTTGCTAGGTTTACTGGCCCTTTAAGGGATGCAGCATAACTGTAAAAAGCTGACAGGAAAATATCACCTAAGAATCTCTATGTAAAAAATGAAGATATTTTACCTCACAACTTCCTCAGCTCACCAGAGTAAGTATTCTGTAAAAAGTTATCTTTCAGCTACTGCCCAACTGCAGGTTTAAATAAAAAAAAAGGAAGAAATGAACAGCAGCCAATAGGCATCAGCAGTGCTGAGGTCATGAACTCTTTTACTGTGATTTTATGAGATTTCACTTAACTCTCATGAGATTTCACAGTAAACTTCCTTAATCTGAATAGGGAAATAAGATGAGTGTGCATGAAGCACACTCCCTTACCTGTCCCAGGACAGGCATACAGATTTGCTGCTTGAAGTTCTTTACATTGGGGTGTAAATACTTAGGACATTTTGAGGTACAATATCTTCCTTTTTTACATAGGTGATATTTTCTAGTCAGCTTTTACAGCTATGCTGCATCACTTTTAAAGTGTTTAAACATTTGGGTATCATGGCCCTTTAAGTAAGGTGCCGTTTTGACTGACCCTGCTACAAGTTACACAATAATTGCTTAAATAAACACAGAAACTCGTTAACTTCCAATTACCCACAACAAAGAAAACAAGATATAAAATCTGAAAAGGCTTTTTAAGAGGTATTTCCCATCCTTGGATGGCTCTTCAACAGCAAAACAAAAACAAAATGTATTAAATCAAGACAACATAGTGCAACAAGGATATATGGTAAAATTTCAAAGTGGGTAGAGTTGAAAACTCTAGTGCTTGATTGTAGGGAATTCCCAGAAGGTAAATATGGTGAAGTACGTAGGATCAAATAATCCAGTCCCCCAGGGAACCATACTCACGTTGGAGAGAGCTATAACTAAGCTCTTAGTGAAGGCGCAGGTAGGTATAAAGTCCCTCGGCTCACAAAGATACTCCCAGGATATTGTGCATAAAATATATTTATTAAAAGAAAGGAAGAACAAATGGAGGGAACAGATGGGCTAGACAAATGTTCCATGGAAACACTAAGGTGTTAATCATTTGAGTTTTTGTATCCCTGGATCTTATACAATAAACTGACAGTTTGAAATTCAAAAGAGAAGCCATCAGATCTACATTTGGAAAATAACTGATAGAAGATCTCCTGATGGAGAGACCACTCTCCCTAAAGAACAGAATGATGGCTGAGATAATACTTTCACAGTTCCTTACAACCAATGAATGCATTAAGCAAAAAGGAACCCCAAAAAGCTACTAAATTGACAAAGAGGGCATGGGGGCTGCTGCCTAGACCCCCAAGATGAGTTCAGGGCACATAGATTGAGATTTCAAGCCCAATATTGTGTCTACAGGAAGGCAGGCTAAATCCCCCAGCTATGATATATTTGAAAGAAAAGGTACCTTTTTATAGCTTGTGGGCTAAAAAAGTGCTAAAAACTTCCCAGCAATAAGCACCCCTCCACTGGGCTTTTCAGTCAGAAATCTGAAGCTGTATCCACTAGAGAGCCCATCCAGTGCTGTACAGTTACAGCAGAGGATCTGATAGGAAATACCTTAAATCCCACAGGGTGAGGCTAAAGGATATGTTCCCACAATGCCTTAAGGTAGTCATGGCTAAAATTGCATAGGGAGATACTGCTCACATAACATGATATTCCTGTACCCCTATATTATTTAGAGCTCTGAAGTTCAGTTCCTTGAATCCATCTGAATGATAGTTCCCAGAGGTAATGAGTCTCACATTGGTCTGAACTCCCATGTAATAATCTATAAGGGAGAAGATGGAGCACCTCTATTCTCAACCTTCTCCTGGGAGGCCAAGAATAAAACTGAGGAGAAAAGGGAGGAGGGTTCTTGACCTCCTCCTATGAATAACAGTTTAAGTGTTTACCCAACAATTATTTTTATGCAGATTGATTTGCAGTGTCATGGTCAATTACTTATATACACATATATTATAATTTTTTTTTTTTTTTTTAAAAAGTATCTCTTCAAGTTTAAAAATGAATCAGGCAAAAAAGTGAGGTCCATTTTCCTACACTATTAAACAGTTGATTTAATTGCAACATATTACATATACAATGACTCCCTCTGTAGTGTAGCTCAATATATCATTCACTTTAGTGCAGGGGTTTTCAAACCTGTCTTCAGGCCTCCCTAACAGGTCAGATTTTCAGGATATCTCAACTGGAGCACAGGTGAAATAATCAGTTGATTAGTAAACATGGTTATTAACCTGCTCCCATCCAAGGTAATCCTGACCTTAGAGGCCGAATTATCAAATGTCTGTCGAACCTGATCCGACAGTGCGGATCAGGTCTGACATATATGCTCTCCGTATTCAGCATTGCACCAGCGGCTCTTGTGAGCTGCTGGTGCAACGCCGCCCCCTGCAGACTCGTGGCCAATGAGCCACCAGCAGGGAGGTGTCAATCAACCAGATTGTACTCAATCGGGTTGAATTGTGGCAATTCCTGTCCGCCTCATCAGAAAAGGGGGAAAGGGTTAAGTCTTTAGACCGCTGCTCCATAACTTGTGTTTCTGGTGAGTCTGAAGACTCGCCAGAAACACAGGCCCTCAAGCTACATTCGGAGCTTGATACATGGGCCTCTATATCTGGCCTGTTAGAGAGGCCTAAGGACAGATTTGAAAACCCCTGCTTTAGTGGCATATATCACTGTGTACCTATAGTCCTGTAAATTTTACCTGAATTAACAAAATATGCTGGAATAAATGTTAAAAAAATAATATTTTGTCTGCCTTACAGAGAGCTGATACTTTCACTACTGGGATGGGAGCATGTTTATCCATTTTTTATGCATTCATTTTTTTAATGAGAGTATTGAAGGGAAACAACCAGTATTCCCTCTAAGGCAAATTTTGTGAGCGGCCCAACAGTGAAACAGTTAATAAAGGAACCACACCTTGCAGTCTGCTTTGTGTAGGTTTTGCTAATTGGTCTAATTAGCTATTTCACTGCTGGGCCAATCACAAAACTTGCCTTAGAGGAAACAATGGACACAACTGTTTGTAAATTGAATTCTGCCCTAGGCCTAATTTCCCATTAAGTGGTACAATTTGGAAACTGGTGATAACATAAAAATTCTCTATAGACTTTAATAGAGATAAATGTTTTTACCACCAGTTTCCAACCGTTACCACCTCAATGGAAACTAGGCCTTAGTTGCCATATATGAAGCATATGTGGGTGTTGTCTGGTTTTGAATTAAGGGTTTACCTGATACACAGGATATCCAGGTGCAATTTTGAAAATTATTTTTAATCTTGTACTTCATGTTGTTCATTGTATGAAGCATTGTTTTGAAAAAGATGGATATGTTCATCTGTTGATGTGCTAAGCAGAGACTTGATTCCTAGTAAAAAAAAAAAAAAAAAAAGAAGAAATCATAAACCTAATTTAAAAAATATTAAATAAACGTAAAGAGCAATTTTACTTAGAACAATATAATGCACGATTTTTCTCAGAAAATTTTACATATTTTCATTACAAATGGAAAAGTTATATTTCTGCTCAACCTAATAATATTCAACAACAGATGTTAAAGCCATTTGAAATATCCAAGACTTCATTAAAGGGTAATATTTTATAAAAACTGAGAAAGATTATTTATTTGAATAGAGTTTTTTCTGTATGGTGTGACACCATTTATGGAAGTTTTTTTGTGAATTTTGTTATGTTGAATGTATTATTTTTATTTTTTTCTCATTCATAACAAAAAGGAAGAAGAACAAAGTGATAGAGAAAGACATGTATATATGAATATGTTTATTATATAGTGTTCACCATTTTTGCATTTGTTACATGTAATGAGGTTTACCATTGGTTTCTGAATACATTTTTAAGTGATTTTAAAAGTGAATTCCTGTCAGCTGCCTCCCAACAATAATATAACAAAAAGGTTCACAATGTCACCAAAATACCCAGCGACAAACTTCCGCAATACAGGTCAACACTGGAAAATAACAGGATAACTCTAGTTGTAACCTATAACCCACAATTAGTATTTTATGAACAATTGCCAGACTTACATCCCACCCTACATAAGGACAGAAAACTAAAAATAAATATTCCCAGACCCACTCCTACTCTCATACAGGCAACCCCAAACCTTAAAAAAAATGTTAATCAAAGCCAAAAGCCAAATAGGATATCCCACAAAAAAACGGCACATTTCCCTACAACTAAAATCAATGCAAAACCTGCTCCTACAACAGCGAAGAACAAGAATACAGAATCCAGGGCTGTTGTACTTGTTGTTCATCATATGTAGTGTACCTCAATACATGTAACAAATGCAAAAATGGTTGACACAATATAGGAGAAACAGGACAACAACTCAGGAAAAGAATGAATATCCACCGCTTCACAATCACCAAAAAATATCAGATACACCAGAAGGGAATCATTTCAACAGACCACATCACGATCTCCAGGGTTTGAGAGTAACAATACTGAAAGGGAACTTCAGATCCCCAAGGAAAAGAAGGATTTGGGAATACAAATTCATAAGCCTGTTTGACTCTTTCAATTCATGGTGGAACCTGACCCATGGCTTTATGAATTCATATATTTCCGAAGGATATGGCAAATCTATTCATTTTCTACTATCTAAACAATTCTGAGTAAGGGCTAGATTACAAGTGAGGCACAAACGTTTTTGCGCAAGCAATATCGTGTTTTCACGACCCATTTTAATTGTGCTCAATTTACAAGTTGAGAGAAATCACAATTGTGCTTGGGAAATCGCGATATACGCTTCAAGCCTTACCGCAATCTCAGAACAGTGGTTAACTGTTTTCCGAAACTAAAAAGTTGTACAAAACACTTCAAAAATAGATTACAAAATATAGTTACACTCATGATAACACCATCTAATAAAACATAATTTATGCTTACCAGATAAATTCCTTTCCTTCCTGGCAGGGAGAGTCCACGACTTCATTCCTTACTGTTGGGAAATACAACATCTGGCCACCAGGAGGAGGCAAAGACACCCCAGCCAAAGGCTTAAATATCCCTCCCACTTCCCCTATCCCCCAGTCATTCTGCCGAGGGAACAAGGAAAAGTAGGAGAAACATCAGGGTATAAAGGTGACAGAAGAAATAATATAAAAAGGGAGCCACCCAACAAAAATAAATTATGGGTGGGGTCGTGGACTCTCCCTGCTAGGAAGGAAAGGAATGTATCTGGTAATCATAAATTATGTTTTCCTTCCATAAGGCAGGGAGAGTCCAAAACTATACCCAAGCTCCAGAGGACACTGAAGGAATAACGGGAACAAAAAAGAGGTGGATCCCTATTCTGCGGGCACTACAGCCTACAAAACTTTTCTCCCAAAAGCTGCTTCAGCCGAGGCAAACACATCAAACTTTAGAAAAAGTGTGTAATGAGGACCAGGTAGGCACCTTACCATCTGATCCATAGAGGCTTTGTTCTTAAAAGCCCAGGAGGAAGCCACTGCTCTAGTGGAATGAGCTGTTATCCTCTCAGGAGGATGTCGCCCCGCGGTCTCATAAGCTAAGCGGATGACACTCCTCAACCAGAAAGATAGGGAAGTCGTAGTAGCCTTCTTTACCTTATGCTTCCCCGTAAAGATGACAAACAAAAGATTGTCTGAATTCCTTAGTAGCTTGAAGATAGAATTTCAAGGCAAGAAACACATCCAGATTGTGAAACAAGCATTTCTTCGCTGAAGATGGATTAGAACACAAAGAAGGAACAACAATTTCTTGATTAATGTTAAGATCCGACACCACCTTAGGGAGGAACCCTAATTTAGTACGTAAAACCGCGTTATCAGCATGGAAATCTCAGAGGCAATAGCCAACAAAAAAAGAACCTTCCAAGATAACAATTTAATGTCAACAGTATGCATAGGCTCAATCTGAGCCTGCTGCTAAACACTAAGAACAAGATTGAGGCTCCAAGGCGGAGCCCCTGATCTAAACACAGGTCTGATCCTATTCAGAGCCTTAACAAAGGACTGCACATACGGAAGCTCAGACAATCTCTTGTGCCGTAACACCGACAGGGCGGACATCTGTCCCTTCAGGGAACTAGCAGATAGACCCTTCTCCAGTCCATCCTGGAGAAAATATAAAATTCTGGCAACCTTAACCTTATGCCAGGAAAAGCAATGCTCTTCACACCAGTACAAGTAAGTCCTCCACACTTTATACAACAAGTAACTGGCTTACGAGCTTGAACCAGAGTGTCAATAACACTCTCATAAAACCCTCTCTTGGTTAAGACTAAGCATTCAATCTCCACTCAGTCAGTCTCAGAGAATCTAGATTTTGATAAACGAAGGGACCCTGTATCAGCAGATCTTTGCAACAAGGTAACCTCCACTGAGGAGATGAGGACATCCCCACAAACCACGTCCTTTGCGGCCACGATGGAGCAATCAGAATCACCGATGCTCACTCCTGCTTGATGCAAGCCACCACACGAGGAAGAAGCGGTAATGGAGGGAAAAGATATGAGTCTGAACCTCCATGGTACTGATAGGGCATCTATCAGTTTTGGTAGAGGATCCCTCAACCTCGACCCGTACCTGGGTAGCTTGGTATTGAGGCAGGATGCCATGAGATCTATCTCCGGCCTCCCCCACTCACTGCAAACACCTCGGGGTGGAGAGACCCTTCCCCTGGGTGAAAGGATTGCCCCCTCCAGATGGAGGATTAGTTGAGCCGTGGGGAACTGCATGTGGAGCGGGTAGTGTAGAAAGGGTAGTAATCTCTCAGGACACAGATTCCTTAGAGGTAGATGGTTTAGAGAGACTAATAGCACAATGATTATAAGCAGGCTTGTCTCCCTTCTTAGAACAGTGCTTTGGCAAATGGAACAACATTGAGCAGACGTGCAAACCACGGCCTCCTCACAATATAAACAGGAATTATTAATCAGTTCAGAAGGAGCGGAACTTTCTAATGTAGTATCAGAGTCCTCCATAGCTAAAATATATCCCCAGAAGGACAGACAAAAAAGAACGCTTTTATTAAAAAAATGGCACCTTTATAATCCCAATGGCTGGGGCACCCACCACCTCCTAGACCCAGACAGCTAACAGCGAAAACGCTCTCCTTAGGAGTGATGTCCACAGCAGGATCATAGGAAAATGAAAAGACCGCACCTGGTCACATGGGGCGTAGGTCAGGACTTCCCCTGCTATGAAAGAGGTGCTAAGCTATTATGAGCTGTGCAACACTCAAAAACAAAAATGAAACCTGTTTGTTCCAAGCCAAAAGCACACAGTATATGAGTCCAAAAACTCCCACATTAAAGCAGTTATAAATAACCCCTAGCTGTTCAAATAATCTCCCTGAAGGAGATATTAAGCCTTGATCCTATTGAGGCATAAAGGAGCCACACTGTGACCCTGTATAGCAAAAGTGTATATATAAAACGGTCTTATCCTCCAGGATCCATGCTGTGGAACAGGCACAGCATCTCAAGTGTGACAGTCTTGCAGCGACGCTCTGACATGGACTTGAGTGTGTAACAGCAAGCAGTTAAACTCGTCAACACAGATTGCTCAGGGGCTGTTAGGCGACAGTCTGGATGGGTTCACAGAAAAACTTTCCCTGCATCTCCAGACTCTAACTTTCATCAATACTCTCACTGAGAGGTTGACATGATTAATTAAAACTCCAGTCCTTTCTTGAAGGGAACATACCCATTAAAGGACTATCCAAATCTTCTGACACTTCTCTGCCATCTCCTATAGTGACGAAAGGCAAAGAATGACTGGGAGATAGGGGAAGTGGAAGGAATATTTAAGCCTTTTGGCTGGGGTGTCTTTGCCTCCTCCTGGTGGCCAGGTGTTGTATTTCCCAACAGTAAGGCATTAAGTCGTGGACTCTTCCTGCCTTATGGAAGGAAAAATTATTTAAAAAAATATTGCCCAAAAAAAGTTAAAAGGGCTCAAAGATATGAGATCTCGGGTGTTAGAAAAAAAAAAAAAAGGGGAGGCAAACAGCTTTAACAGGAGATGTCTAATGATGTATATGTATGTATGTCTATACAGTGAGGGGAAAAAATATTTAATCCCCTGCTGATTTTGTACATTTGCCCACTGACAAAGAAATGATCAGTCTATTATTTTAATGGTAGGTTTATTTGAACAGTGAGAGACAGAATAACACCAAGAAAATCAAGAAAAATGCATTTAAAAAAAGTTATAAATTGATTTCCATTTTAATGAGTTAAAAAATTATTTGATCCCCTATGAATCAGCAAGATTTCTGACTCCAATGTGTCTTTTATACAGGCAATGAGCTGAGATTAGGAACACTCTCTTAAAGGGAGTGCTCCTAATCTCAGCTTGTTATTTGTATAAAAGACACCTGTCCACAGAAGCAATCAATCAATCAGATTACAAACACTCCACCATGGCTAATACCAAAGAGCTGTCCAAGGATGCCAGGGGCAAGATTGTAGACCTACACAAGGATGGAATTGGCTACAAGACCATCGCCAAGCAGCTTGGTGAGAAGGTAACAACAGTTGGTGCGATTATTCGCAAATGGAGGAATCACAAAATAACTGTCAATCTCCCTCGGTCTGGGGCTCCATGCAAGATCTCATCTTGTGGCGTTTCAATGATCATGAGAATGGTGAGGAATCAGCCCAGAACTACATGGGAGGATCTTGTCAATGATCTCAAGGCAGCTGGAACCATAGTTACCAAGAAAACAATTGATAATACACTATGCTGTGAAGAAGTGAAATCCTGCAGTGCCCACAAGGTCCCCCTGCTCAAGAAAGCACATGTACAGGCCCGTCTGAAGTTTGCCAATGAACATCTAAATGATTCAGAGGAGAACTGGGTGAAAATGTTGTGGTCAGGTGAGATCAAAATCAAGCTCTTTGGCATCAACTCAACTCGCCGTGTTTGGAGGAGGAGGAATGCGGCCCCTTTGACCCCAAGAACACCATCCCCACTGTCAACCATGGAGGTAAAAACATTATACCTTGGGGGTGTTTTTCTGCTAAGAGGACAGGACAACTTCCCCGCATCAAAGGAATGATGGACGAAATAATTCTATTTCTCCGCTGTTACCTTCCAAAGTTTTCGGTCCTGTGCACCGCCAAAAAGCGTTCGGGGTTCTCCCCTGTATTAAAAGGGACACCTCTGTGTAAACCAAGTCATGTGTATGCTTTGGGCCAATTGAAAGGGCAGATTCTCTGCTTTTCGGTTTCTTGTAGTTGACTGACTTCCTGTACACAGAACAGAAGCTACTTGAACAAATTGCGCCAAAAATTCATGAGATATTTGTGGTTTTTAGCAGAGCGCTCTGAATAAAACAGCTGGTGAACAAACTACAAGGAACCGAAAAGCCAAGAATTCGGCCTTTCAATTGGCCCAAAGCATACACGTGACCTGGTTTACACGGAGGTGACCCTTTCAATACAGGGGAGAACGCTGAACGCTTTTTGGCGGTGCACAGGACCGAAAACTTTGGAAGGTAATAGCAGAGAAACAGAAAGATTTCAAATTTCGGTGTGTTCCCACAACTTGTGCACCTGCTTATTTTGCATAGCTCTAGCATCCTATACATATTTTTGATACAGACTGATCCTATTGATACGGACTGATCCTTATCCTCAAGGTTGTGAAAAACTAGCCTACTATTGGATATATTCTGTAAAGGATCATTCAGCCTCATAAAAGAATCACACTCTCACGGAGTATAACTCTTTCCCTTCTGTTAATACTGAATATTCTCAAGGCACAGAGTCAAATCAGTGCACTCCAAACAAATGGTTTAACTTGTTTTCCTATAACTAAGTTTGAGAAACCTAACTGGACTAATTCCTGAGCAGTAACCCCCGTTTTTTCCTTAAACCATTGTTTTTAATCATAGATTTGGAAATGTTTTTAATCATTGAAATGTTTTAAACTTATATATGCCCATAACCACCAGTGGTTCATAGTATTTCTTATATATACTGTATATCATATTTTTAAGTACATATTAAATTGTGTGTGTTGAAATCTCATTTGAATTTCATTTGCATTTTATTTAGATTTATAACATCTATTTACATCTGAATAATGTCTATAAACAGATTTTATCTTTCATCTGTACAGCTGACTGCTGTGATTGGCGCTCCTTTATGTTTTTGTATTTTTTTTTTGTATTTTGTATTGAGGTTTTGGATATCACCTCACTGTAAACAGTAGCTACGCTGTACTTAGATATAGGGTTTTGCTTTTTTTTTTCTCATCAACTACAAGAAATGTTTGACTTTTGTGATTGCCAATAAAGGTTTTGCCACCAAGTACTAAAGGGACAGTCAAGTCCAAAAAAAACTTTCATGTTCCAAATAGGGCATGTAATTTTAAACAACTTTCCAATTTACTTTTATCACCAATTTTGCTTTGTTCTCATGGTATTCATAGTTGAAAGCTAAACCTAGGAGGTTCATATGCTAATTTCTTAGACCTTGAAGGTCGCCTCTAATCTAAATGCATTTTGATAGTTTTTCACCACTAGAGGGCATTAATTCAAGTGTTTCATATAGATAACATTGAGCTCATGCATGTGAATTTACCATGGAGACAGCTCTGATTGGCTAAAATGCAAGTCTGTCAAAAGAGCTGAAATAAGGGGGCAATCTGCTGAGGCTTATATACAAGGTAATTACAGAGGTAAAATGTGTATAATTATAGCTGTGTTTGTTATGCAAAGCTGGGGAATTGGTAATGAAGGGATTATCTATCTTTTAAAACAACAACAATTCTGGTGTTGATTGTCCCTTAAGTCATGTTTTGCAAAGGGGTCAAATACTTATTTTACTTATTAAAATGCAAATTCATTAATAACTTTTTTGAAATGTGTTTTTTCTGGATTTTTTGTTGTTACTCTGTCTCTCACTGTTCAAATAAACCTACCATTAAAAACAGAATTTATGCTTACCTGATAAATTACTTTCTCTTACGGTGTATCCAGTCCACGGATTCATCCTTACTTGTGGGATATTCTCATTCCCTACAGGAAGTGGCAAAGATAGCACACAGCAGAGCTGTCCATATAGCTCCCCCTCAGGCTCCACCCCCCCCCCCACTCATTCGACCGACGGTTAGGAGAAAAAGGAGAAACCATAGGGTGCAGTGGTGACTGTAGTTTTACAAAAATAAATTTGAACCTGACTTAATTGCCAGGGCGGGCCGTGGACTGGATACACCGTAAGAGAAAGTAATTTATCAGTTAAGCATAAATTCTGTTTTCTCTTACTTGGTGTATCCAATCCACGGATTCATCCTTACTTGTGGGATACCAATACCAAAGCTTTAGGACACGGATGAAGGGAGGGAAGCAAGTCAGGTAACCTAAACGGAAGGCACCACTGCTTGCAAAACCTTTCTCCCAAAAATAGCCTCCGAAGAAGCAAAAGTATCGAATTTGTAAAATTTGGCAAAAGTATGCAGTGAAGACCAAGTCGCTGCCTTACAAATCTGTTCAACAGAAGCCTCATTCTTGAAGGCCCATGTGGAAGCCACAGCTCGGGTGGAATGAGCTGTAATTCATTCAGGAGGCTGCTGTCCAGCAGTCTCATAAGCCAATCGGATGATGCTTTTCAGCCAGAAGGAAAGAGAGGTAGCAGTCGCTTTCTGACCTCTCCTCTTATCAGAATAGACAACAAACAAGGATGATGTTTGTCTGAAACCTTTAGTTGCTTTTAAATATAATTTTAAAGCCCGAACCACATCAAGATTGTGTAATAATCGCTCCTTCTTCAAAACTGGATTAGGACACAGAGAAGGAACAATGATTTCCTGGTTAATATTCTTATTAGAAACAACTTTCGGAAGAAAACCAGGTTTGGTACGCAAAACAACCTTATCTGAATGGAACACCAGATAAGGTGAATCACACTGCAAAGCAGACAATTCTGAAACTCTCCAAGCAGAAGAGATAGCTACCAAAAACAAAACCTTCCAAGATAATAATTTAATATCTATGGAATGTAAAGGTTCAAACGGAACCCCTTGAAGAACTGAAAGAACTAAATTAAGACTCCATGAAGGAGCCACCGGTTTATAGACAGGCTTAATTCTAACTAAAGCCTGTGCAAACGCCTGAACGTCTGGTACTGCTGCCAGTCGCTTGTGTAACAGGATAGAACGAGCAGATATCTGTCCCTTTAAGGAACTAGCTGACAATCCTTTCTCCAATCCTTCTTGGAAAAAAGACAAAATCCTGGGAATCCTAACTTTACTCCACGAGTAACCCTTGGATTCACACCAACAAAGATATTTCCTCCATATCTTATGGTAAATTATCCTGGTGACAGGCTTTCTGGCCTGGATTAAAGTATCAATAACTGAATCAGAGAACCCACGCTTAGCTAGAATTAAGCGTTCAATCTCCAAGCAGTCAGTTGCAGAGAAACTAGATTTGGATGCTTGAATGGACCCTGTATTAGGAGATCCTGCCTCAATGGCAGCTTCCATGGTGGAACAGATGACATGTCCACTAGGACTGCATACCAAGTCCTGCGTGGCCACGCAGGTGCTATCAAAATTACCGAAGCCTTCTCCTGTTTGATTCTCGCTACCAGCCGAGGGAGAATGGGAAACGGTGGAAAGACATAAGCTAGACTGAAGGACCAAGGCGCTACTAGAGCATCTATCAATGCCGCCTTGGGGTCCCTAGACCTGGATCCGTAAAGAGGAAGTTTTGAATTCTGACGGGACTCCATCAGATCCAATTCCGGAATGCCCCATAGCTGGGTCAGTTGAGCAAAAACCTCCGGGTGGAGTTCCCACTCCCCCAGGTGAAAAGTCTGACGACTCAGAAAATCCGCCTCCCAGTTGTCTACTCCTGGGATGTGAATTGCTGAAAGATGGCAGGAGTGATCCTCCGCCCATTTGATGATCTTGGTTACCTCCTTCATCGCTAGGGAACTCTTTGTTCCTCCCTGATGATTGATGTACGCCACAGTCGTGATGTTGTCCGACTGAAATCTGATGAATTTGGCCTCCGCTAGTTGAGGCCATGCCTGGAGCGTGTTGAATATCGCTCTCAGTTCTAAAATGTTTATCGGGAGAAGAGATTCTTCCCGAGACCATAGGCCCTGAGCTTTCAGGGAGTCCCAGACCGCACCCAGCCTAACAGACTGGCATCGGTCGTGACAATGATCCACTCCGGTCTGCGGAAGCACATTCCCTGAGACAGGTGATCCTGAGACAACCACCAGAGAAGAGAATCCCTGGTTTGCTGGTCCAGCTGAATTTGAGGAGACAAATCTGCATAATCCCCATTCCACTGTTTGAGCATGCACAGTTGCAGTGGTCTGAGATGAATTCGGGCAAAAGGGACCACGTCCATTGCCGCGACCATTAATCTGATTACCTCCATGCACTGAGCTACAGAAGGCTGAGGAATGGCATGAAGAACTCGGCAAGTAGTGAAAAGCTTTGACTTCCTGACCTCCGTCAGAAATATTTTCATTTCTACCGAGTCTATTAGTGTTCCCAGGAAGGGAACCCTTGTGAGCGGGGACAGAGAACTTTTTTCTACGTTCACCTTCCACCCGTGAGACCTTAGAAAGGCCAGAACAATGTCCGTATGAGCCTTGGCTCTGTGAAAAGACGACGCCTGTATTAAGATGTCGTCTAGGTAAGGTGCTACTGCAATGCCCCGCGGCCTTAGTACCGCCAGAAGGGACCCCAGCACCTTTGTGAAAATTCTGGGAGCGGTGGCCAATCCGAAAGGAAGGGCCAGGAACTGGTAATGCTTGTCCAGAAAGGCGAACCTTAGGAACTGGTGATGATCTTTGTGGATAGGAATATGTAGGTACGCATCCTTTAGATCCACGGTAGTCATATATTGACCTTCCTGGATCATCGGTAAGATTGTCCGAATGGTTTCCATCTTGAATGATGGAACTCTAAAGAATTTGTTTAGAATTTTTAGATCTAGGATTGCCCTGAAAGTTCCTTCCTTTTTGGGAACTACAAACAGGTTTGAGTAAAAGCCCAGTCCTTGTTCTGCAACTGGAACTGGGTGTATCACTCCCATCTTTAGAAGATCTTCTACACAGCGTAAGAACGCCTGTTTCTTTGTCTGGTCTGAAGACAAACGAGACACGTGGAACCTTCCCCTTGGAGGAGAGTCCTTGAATTCTAGGGGATACCACTGAGTAACAATTTCTAATGCCCAGGGATCTGGAACATCTCTTGCCCAAGCCTGAGCAAAGAGAGAAAGTCTGCCCCCTACTAGATCCGGTCCCGGATCAGGGGCTACCCCTTCATGCTGTCTTGGTAGCAGCCGCAGGCTTCTTGGCCTGTTTACCCTTATTCCAGCCCTGCAAGGGTTTCCAGGTTGCTTTGCGGCAGCAGAGGTTGAAGCAGGTCCGCTCCTGAAGTTGCGAAAGGAACGAAAATTAGCCTTGTTTTTGGCCTTAAACGGTCTGTCCTGTGGAAGGGCATGGCCCTTTTCCCCAGTGATATCCGCGATAATTTCTTTCAACTCGGGACCGAAAAGGGTCTTTCCCTTGAAAGGAATGCTTAGTAACTTTGTTTTGGACGACACGTCAGCCGACCATGATTTGAGCCAAAGCGCTCTTCGCGCCATAATGGCAAAACCAGAATTTTTCGCCGCTAACTTAGCTAATTGGAAGGCGGCATCTGTGATAAAAGAATTAGCTAGCTTTAAAGCATGAATTCTATCCATGACTTCGTCATATGAAGTCTCCCTCTGGAGCGACTCCTCCAGCGCCTCAAACCAAAAAGCCACTGCAGTAGTTACAGGAATAATGCAGGCAATTGGTTGTAGAAGGAAACCTTGCTGTACAAACATTTTCTTCAGCAAGCCTTCCAATTTTTTATCCATAGGATCTTTGAAAGCACAACTGTCTTCTATTGGAATGGTTGTGCGCTTGGCGAGAGTTGAAACCGCTCCCTCAACCTTAGGGACCGTCTGCCACGCGTCCCGCCTGGGGTCATTTATGGGGAACATTTTCTTAAAGATAGGGGGGGGGAACAAAGGGTACTCCTGGTCTCTCCCATTCCCTAGTCACAATATCCGCCACCCTCTTCGGTATCGGAAAAGCATCAGTGTATACAGGGACTTCTAGAAACCTGTCCATTTTACACAATTTTTCTGGGACCACCATGGGGTCACAATCATCTAGCGTAGCTAAAACCTCCTTAAGCAGTACGCGGAGGTGTTTCAGCTTAAATTTAAATGCTAAGGCATCTGATTCTGCCCACTGAGAAACTTTTCCTGTGTCAGAAATTTCTCCCTCGGACAGCCCCTCCCTCACTGCCACTTCTGAGTGTTGTGAGGGTACAACGGATAGATCATCCAAAGCCTCTGATTGCTCATCCTCTGTTCTTAAAACTGAGCTATCACGCTTTTTAGGAAAAACTGGCAGTTTGGATAAAAAAGCAGCAAAGGAATTATGCTAATTGTTGTATTGTAATAGGGCCCAAAGCGCTAGAGGTCCTAGGCAACGCTTGCGCGGGCGTAACTGGTGTCGACACATGGGGAGAGGAAGGAGGACTATCCTCGTTACCTTCCGTCAAAGAATCATCTTGGGCTACATTTTTAATTGTCACTGCATGGTCTTTAAAATGTTTAGAAACCTTAGCACACTTTAAACACAAATGTAAAGGGGGTACCGCCATGGCTATTAAACACATAGAACAGGGTCTATCTGTAGGCTCAGACATGTTAAACAGACTGACAGCACTCAAATACAATAAAATACAATTTTTTAAAAAACGGTACTGTGCCTTTAAAGTGATGGTAAACTCCACTATTGGTAAATTACAGATTTAAATTATTTAATATAATATCTATTAAACCGCATTAACTTTTTAACCTTTTTATATGTGCTTTTATTATAATTTACACATATTTAGAAACTGTTGTAGCGCCGCATCGCTCCGCCCCTTATATTTCCTTTACTGAATACACTAGACACTCATCTTGTTTTCACCCTCTCTGCACGTCATAGAATTTGCGCGCTCCCTATTCTGATATTTTCAACGCATGCGCATTGTTGAAAAGGATGTATACCAAGTAAACATTGAGTCATGAGATTCAATGTTTACTTGGTTACGTCTGAATAAAAATATTGTTGTGATCAAGATCGAGTAAGCGAGAGATCAGTCCCTTAGAAAACGAGCAAAAAAAGTGACTATAACGAATGCGTTCCCAAGAAAATGCACGCGCAAATTCGTCATAGATATTGAATGCTCCTGATTGGATGCGCGTCTTGGAAGTAAAATAGAATATTGCGCATGCGCATAGCGGGTTGCATAGGAGTAAGCCTGTCTGGTGACAGGCTTGCTGATTGGTACCAAAAAAATAAACATTGAAAATTACGTCACAGGGGGCTGGAGATGGAACGCATAAGACGGACCGAGAAATAAAAGTTTTCCAAGTATTTTTCATATATTTGATTAGATGAAATTTTGTGTGTGTAATTAATGTAATCAAACAGGATAATTAATATAATCTATTTATGTGGAGTTTACCATCCCTTTAAATAATAAAAAGCGCACACTTTTTTACTGAATCTCAAAAAAACATCCAATCTTTATGAAATTTTCACCATATGATCCTAATGCTTTGAAATGATTGCACAGTAAATTTCAAGACAATTAACCCCTTATTGCCCAAACCGGAGCCAATTAAAGAAAACCACCGGTTTATTAAGCTACAGCACCATGCCACAGTCTCTGCTGTGGCCCTACCTTCCTTGGGGATTAGTTTTGGATGAAAATAAGCCTCTCTGGAGCCCTTCAATCAATCCTCTGGGCTCTGCATGTGAAGCTGCATGAAGCTGCCTTGCAAAGGAACTGCGCAACTGAGGCGCGAAAATTAGGCCCCCTCCCTCATCACTCCGGAGTTGTGGGGCCTTCCCAAGCCAAAATAGGTGTCTAAAGAAATGCCAGGCGTAATAAAACCCAAAAAAGTGTTCCAAACGTATTAAACACTTGTATAAATATCAGATTATAGTAATAAAGTAATCGATTTCCCCATAACAGTGTCCACCAGTGATTTAAGCCCTTCAGCTAAGCCATCCTTCTATACTGAGTCTCAGAAAATGGCTTACCTTCCCACATGGGGATTTCTGTCAGTCTTCTAGCATTACCAAGTCTTGTTAGAAAAAAAGTGACTGAGCATACCCTTAAGCAGTTAAGCCTGCAAACTGTTCCCCCCAACTGAAGTTCTCCGGTACTCAACAGTCCTGTGTGTGGAACACGCAATGGATTTTAGTTACAACATGCTAAAATCTTTTTCCTCTCAGCAGAAATCTTCATCACTTTCTGCCTCAGAGTAAATAGTACAAACCTGGCACTATTTTAAAATAACAAACTCTTGATATAAAATACTACAAATCTAAACACCACATTCACTTTACCCTCCCGTGGAGATGCTACTTGTTAGAGCGGCAAAGAGAATGACTGGGGGGGCGGAGCCTGAGGGGGAGCTATATGGACAGCTCTGCTGTGTGCTCTCTTTGCCACTTCCTGTAGGGAATGAAAATATCCCACCAAGTAAGGATGAATCCGTGGACTGGATACACCAAGTAAGAGAAATTATAGACTGATCATCGATCATGTCAGTGGGCAAACGTACAAAATCAGCAGGGGATCAAATACTTTTTTCCCTCACTGTATATATATATATATATATAATCAGTGAGGAAAAACGTTATTTGATCCCCTAGCTATATGTGTTAACATTAGTATTAAAGTATTTATATATGTATATATGTATTTACAAACATACATACACATATAAAAACATTAATATATATGTATATATTTTTTTTATATTTTCATGTCGTGTATGCCCATATTACAGTAAGCAATCATGCATATTACAGTATGCAATCGGTTATGCGCCTATTACAAACAAACGTGTTAAAGAACATTGGAATTTGAAATATTCCTAACTACATGTCGGGTTTGCGTTAATGAGAATATCTGCCACTTGTGAGAGACAGACAGTGTCTTCAAACATAAGATACAACATGAATCCTGCACTTTGTGTTTACCACTTTGTTCTGCATAACTATGTAATCATGTCAAGTAAAGTGTATACTCTGTTTGTTGCCTAATGCAAGCGCAAGACATATGTTACTCAAGAGATTTTTTTTTAAATGTCAGAGATGACATCAGAACATTGCGCAGTGATGGGGTACAGTAGCACAGCGATGGTAGCAATCTTAAATATATATATATATTTAACACATAATAATATATGTATATAAGCATATACATATATCCTTACAGGGAGCACACAGTTCCCATAGACCACAATGTAAAAGCACTTTTCAGTGCCCGTTTTTGTCTAACACCCCCACTCCCAATAACGCTACCACCCCCAAATACTGCCTAGTGCAGTCATTTTCTTAAAAAATAAAGATGCTGCTATCTTTATTTTTCAATAAAAATACACTAATATAGTATTTTGGGGGCATTTGGGGCACATTTATAAAATTAACCAGAGATCTGATCTCTGGTTAATTTAATAAGCGCTAATTGCTACCGTGAGCTTGTGGTAGCAATAATCAGCCACTTGTAATGGCTGATTAATTATCGCACACTCGCAAATTATTTAGCGCTCCACTTGTAATCTACCCCTTAGCTATTATATTACTTCTGGCTATTGAATATCTATCATCTATCAAGGTATCTATCTATCTATCTATCTATCTATCTATCCATCTGTCTGTCTGTCTGTTTATCTATCTATCTGTCGGTCTGTCTGTCTGTCTGTCTGTCTATCTATCTATCTGTCTGTCTGTCTGTCTGTCTGTCTGTCTATCTATTTATCTGTCTGTCTGTCTGTCTGTCTGTTTATCTATCTATCTGTCGGTCTGTCTGTCTGTCTATCTATCTATCTGTCTGTCTGTCTGTCTGTCTATCTATTTATCTGTCTGTCTGTCTATCTGTCTGACTGTCTGTCTATCATGTAGCTATGTATCTAATAAAATAATAGATCAATTTCACTTGGGAATACTATTTTAAATAATGCTGCAACCCTAGCTGTTTAGCTTGGATTGGAAGCCACTGCAAAACCCTGAAAACCTGGCATAATTGGTTTCAGTAGAGAATATTATATATATATAGTATATATATATATATATATATATAATATATAGACAATATGATGATTGCAGCCAAAATAACTGCACATCTCTTTATGAAACTGGGCTACAAGATAAAAAACATACATTGAAATTGCATTCTTCAAGAAATGTCACCTCCCTTCGCACCATGCCTATTTTATTGCGTATGTTCTCTCCAGATACAGTCTCTAATCTCTTCAGTTCCTTTCCAATAAAATGAAGGTACCAAATATCGAAACACCAGTTGTCCTAGAAAAAGAACATTGATTAGAACGGAGCATTTATTTCAAATGTAACTCTTGGTTTACAAATAGCAGCTGGAGAAGAAGCTAGAATTGTCAGCTGTAAACAAACACATTTGCTAGATGATCATATGTATTTAAAACACACAAAAAACAATTAATGTATGTATCAACAGGTCCAGGAAAATATATTTATACAATAAATTATGAGTAACAAAGGGCACTGTTGTATGTACATGGGCATGGACTTCTATGTTAAATATGAAAAATGAAAGAGCTGAGAATATTAATGGAATATATAGTTTGATCACTGCAATCTGTATCCTCCCATTTCTACAGAAATATTTAAGCTTTAGACCCTCAGGAATGTTCACAATTATGGGGGATATTTATCAAGCCATCAACTGCAAATAAGCCAGATATCCGCAGCGTAATTATTGCAAGCTTGATCCGACCAAGTTATCAAAGCCTACAGACCGCCAAAAGTTGAAATTTGTGACGTAACATATGATCCGCCAGTCTCAATCCGATGCAGATCGATGCTTACATCATTACAGATGTTCTGAATACACATTCGGCTCTATTTGACAACTTTTCACAGTTATCAAATTTCTAACAGGTAAGCTCGCGGCTATTCGGCCCAGCGTACCTGGTTTTCAATAAGCCACCCTAGAGCCGCAGAATGCCATAGAAATCAATGGGAGTCTAAAAGCACAGAAAGCTTATATTCAATGTTGCCAGATATCCCATTGATTTCTATGGTTGAAAACAAGTTACGTTTACACCTAACTCCCTAACATAAACCCTGAGTCTAAAACACCCCTAATCTGCCGCACCCGACATCGACACCACCTAAATAAAAGTTATTATCCCCTATATCCGCCACTCCCGGACCCCACTGCAACCTATATAAAGGTTATTTACCCCTATCCTGCCACTCCCGGACCCCGCCACAAAACCTAAATAAAGTTATTAACCCCTATCCCGCCGCTCCTGGACCCCGCCGCCACTAAATAAACGTATTAACCCTTAAAGCTCTGGCCTTCCACATCACTACTATTACCTAAACCTATTAACCCCTAAACCGCCAGCCCCACAACATCGCCATAAACTAAATTAAGCTATTAATAAATAAAACCTAACAACCCGCTAACTTTACATTAAAATTACAACACCCCTATCTTAAAATAAATTAAAACTTACCTGTAGAATTAAAATAAACTAATTTTAAACTATTAAATTAACCTAACCCTAACTATTATACTAAAATTACATTAAACTACCAATTAAATTAACTAAATTATATATTAAAAAACCCTAACCATACTCAAATTATCTAAATGTACTATTTAAGCTTATTAAAAATTACTAAATTACCCCAAAAAATAAAACGCTAATTTACAACTAAATTACGGGGGGGAAAAAAACACATTATCAAAGATAAAAAATAATTACACCTAATCTAATAGCCTGTCAACATAAAAAAGCCCCCCCCCAAAAAAAATAAAAAAAAACCTAGCCTACAATAAACTACCAATGGCCCTTTATCAGCCATAGGATGAGAGCTCAATCCTATTGGCTGATTGGAACAGCCAACAGGATGAGAGATGCTCAAATCCTATTGGCTGATTGGAACAGCCAATAGGATGAGAGTTGCTCAAATCCTATTGGCTGATTGGAACAGCCAATAGGTTTTTTAGCAGCTCTAATCCTATTGGCTGATTGGAACCTTTCAGCCAATAGGAATGCAAGGGACGCTATCTTGGCTGGCATCACTTGCATTCAAGTTAAAGTTTACAGTGGCTACCGTATTGAAGAGGAGCTCTGCGCCGGATGTCTTCAGGATGGACCCGCTCGCGCGCCGCATGGATGAATATAGAAGATGCCATCTGGATGAAGACTTCTTGCCGTCTGTATGAGGACTTCGCCGGCTGGATGGATCTTTCAAGCGGGGACTTCAATAACTGTGGATTGTCGGGGGTTAGTGTTAGGTTTGTGTAATTTTTTTTTGGGTGGGTTTTATTTTTAGAGTAGGGTCTAGGCAGGTAAAAGAGCTAAATGCCCTTTTAAGGGCAATGCCCATACAAATGCCCTTTCAGGACAATGGGGAGCTTAGGTTTTTTTTAGATAGGGTTTTTATTTGGGGGGGTTGGTTGGTTGGGTGGTGGGGTTTACTGTTGGGGGTGTTGTATTTTTTTTTACAGGTAAAAGAGCTGATATCTTTGGGGCAATGCCCCACAAAAGGCCCTTTTAAGGGCCATTGGTAGTTTATTGTAGGCTAGGGAGGGGTTTTTATTTGGGGGGGGGCGTTTTTATTTGGTAGGGCTATTAGATTAGGTGTAATTCTTTTTTATTTTTGATAATGTGGTTTTTTTTCTCGTAATTTAGTGTTTTTTTATATTTTGTAACTTAGCGTTTATTTTTTGGGGGAATCTTAGTCATTTTTAATAAACTTAAATAGTAGATTTAAATAATTTTGAGTAGGGTTAGAGTTTTTTAATATGTAATTTAGTTAATTTAATTGGTAATTTAATGTAATTTTAGTATAATAGTTAGGGTAGGTTAATTAATAGTTTAAAATTAGTTTATTTTAATTCTACATGTAAGTTTTAATTATTTAAGATAGGGATGTTGTAATTTTAATGTAAAGTTTAGCGAGTTGTTAGGTCTAGGGGTTAATAGTTTAATTTAGTTTATGGCGATGTGTGGGGGGCTAGCGGTTTAGGGTTAATAGGTTTAGTTAATGTTAGTGATGTGGTGGAGGACAGTGGTTTAGGGAGTTAATACGTTTATTTAGTGGCGGCGGGGTCCGGGAGCGGCGGGATAGGGGTTAATAACTTTATTTTAGGTTGCGGTGGGGTATGGGAGCGACGGGATAAGGGTTAATAACTTTATTTAGGTGCGGCGGGGGGTCAGGGAACGTCAGGATAGGGGTTAATAACTTTATTAAAGTTGCAGCGGTGTCCGGGAGTGGCGGGATAGGGGGTTAAACATTTTAGTATAGTGGCTAGCATTTAGTGACAGGGTATAAATAAAGTTGGTAAAAAGCTGAATAGACATGAGATCGATGACTGCTAGTTAACAACAGTCGATGCTCATTGTCCCCTACTTGGTGCGCGTCTTTTTTGCCAGCTTTTTTTATAAATATAGGAGAGCGTATATTGGTGCCGGTGAATGCAGCATAGTGAGGCTTTGATAAATATCCCCCCATTATCTAACTCTCTCAGATGTCCTTACCAGCTACACCAGTATTGTTGCTGCTCACTAAGTGCCCGATTCTAAAAAATTGGTGTGATTTTATAAGAATGCTCACCAGTCCTTCTATTTCCCTGGTTGGAATGATATAAAGCCACTCTTTACCATGAATACAGGGAATATACTGCATTTTTTGTATGAGAAGGTGATGCATACATTACAAAAGTGCACAACGAAAATCATAATTTAAAAATCATGGCAAAACAAATAATTTATCAAAAAGGTTGTAAGACTGTGAGTATGTGTACACAGACACACAATCTATGAACCGGGACGCTCAAAAGCTAAATTAGTGTAGTAGTGATAAAAAGTAAATAAATATACATCTGAATAAAATGATTGCTCCGCTATATCGGATCAGGTCCGCTCGCTCCATCATAAATAGGCCCCTCTGTGTTTATACACACATCTGATAATAAGACTGTGCAATAAGGAAATCTTCTATGCTGGACTTTTATGCCGATTGCTTCATCTTGGCAAGTTTCAGTTGTTGCTTTGGTATAGATATCTGTGAATGTAGGAATTTGGTTGATATTAACTATTTTAACTGTTGTGATTTTATGAATTTGTATGTTGTCTTTGTCTGATTTATGCAAGCGATCATTTTTCGAATATTAAATTAAATTTATGTAACATACTAGCACTGCCTCACTATACCTATAGGATTAAATATCTATATATTTGTTCTATACATTTTTTGTACATTTTCTATATCTTTTTATATTATTTTATACTTGCATTGATAGATTTATTCAGATTTATATTTATTACTTTTTATCACTACTACACTAATTTAGCTTTTTTAGCGCCACCGGTTAATAGATTGTGTGTGTGTGTGTACACATACTCACAGTCTTACACCTTTTTGGTCTGTCTAGAGTGAGAATTTTGTGGGGAAAGTCTCTATCCCAGTGTTTTTTTGTGTGTAGGATTTCTTTAATAGTGCAATACATCTGACACTCTTTGGGGCATATTTTTCAAGCTCCGTACGGAGCTTTGATTGCCCCGTGTTTCTGGCGAGCCTTCAGGCCCATCGCCTGTTTCAAAACAAATAATTGAATCATTCACACCAAAAATATTCAGGAAAAAAACTGTATTGTTAAGGGTGCATCAAAAATTGTATTTTATCAAAACTTGCAATTTGTATGTGAAATTAGACAGAAATAAATCATATTAAATATGCACAGAGTAAATCGTAATATAAGTACACTGATTGTGCAAGAAAACACACATAGAAATGCATTCTTATAAGTACAAAATACAAAGCTTTTTTTTTTTTTTCTTCATAAATTGGGCTGAACCAAGGTCTTATATGAAATTGTCTCTCAAATCCCAGATAATTCTATAAACAGTTCCGCTTTACAATTCTCACTGTTTTTTCTCGCAACTTAAAGGGTGGCAAGATTTTATCAAAATCCTCAAAACACTAGTTACTCTTAAAGGAAAACCTGGTGCAATATGAAAATAACAGCGAATGTAAGGCACAGTGCTACAGTCATTTGAATTAGGCGTAATATGAAAGGTTTAAACATACGCAGGTTCTCCCTCTGACTTCGTCTTCTATTGCAAATTTTAAGTAAAGCTCTCATTATTTCTATGGTAGACATTTCACCACTCGCAAGGATAGCCCCCTTTTTTTAATAAAATTCCATGATGGCTGTCCTGCAAGTTTTGGCGTGGGAAAACCAAGTCTAGACTGCCAAATTTTATAGAAGCAGCCGCTAATATTACTTATTATTATTATTACTTAATTTACATATGCCACTCTAAAATGCACCAAGCCCCAACTTGGAATTCCAAATTATACACATGCAATTTGATATGGAAAAATTCCAAAATTACTGTATTCTTTGTATTAGTTTCAAATAAAAAACAAGCAGCTCCTTTAAGGAATTAAACATTATGTTAATGCATCAAAAAATAAGTTCCTTCGCTCAGGCCCATTAACACCACTATTCTAAAGGTGTGAAAAGGCTTTTCTACAGGCAGGTAATGGTTCAGGAAGTTACAAATTTGCATTATTCAATAATTCTATCCAAATTTAAAAGGACACTAAACCCCAAAAAAGGTGATTTCATGATTCAGGTAGGAGAAATACAATTTTAAATACATACATTTTAAATTTAAATACAATTTTAAATAACTTCCAAATTACTTCTATAATCTCATTTGCTTCATTCTTTAGATATCCTTTGTTGAAGAAATAGCAATGCACATGGTGAGCCAATCCACAAGGCATCTATGTGCATCTAGCAATCAGCAGCTACTGAGCATATCTAGATATGCTTTTCAAACAAAGCATATAAAAGAGAATGAAGCAAATTAGATAATAGAAGTAAATTAAAACGTTTTAAAATTGGCTTGCTCTTTCTAAAATCATGAAAGAAAAAATGTGGGTTTCATATCAATTTAATTGGCAAGTTGACTGATTCTTTTTGTTTCCTTTTTCTTTGTTCTTGGTTAGTCATGACACTATAAAAAATACATTAAAAAAGAAATAAATTTCTGAGATGCTGCTGGCTTGTATCAGTAGCTATAGCAACTATATTAACCTTATTTAAGTTTAAACTGCTGTTCATCTGGGTAAGTACTTGACCTCAAGGTGATCTCCATAGGAAATAAAGGGTTAACAAATTAATAATGTCAGAATTTAGCCTTAGGTAATAATCTTGGATGATTATAATAAGTTGGTTTCATGATGAATGATTAATCCAAAACAATTTTTTGTTTGTGTACGTCTATTCCAATTTCACCCACTGCCTTCAATGATGTTCTTACACTGCTGAGCAACACTGAAGCTAATCAGGACACTCAAGCTTACTTTCTCTATTACAAATTCATGCTACAGTCATACTCCACTGCATTCACCCTATCTAGGCAATATAAACTAATGGCTTTCCCTATCTTCAATAACCAACATCTCTTCATTCTGCCCTTGTGTCCATCCTTCATCATCTGGCATCAACGGCAATGGCCTTTTCCTTTCACTTACAAGCATCAATAAACTCCATAAGAGGGAGACATTTGCTTGTAACTTACTATTATAACTTCCCATATTCCTTCCTATCCACCCTCAACTCTTCGACCAACTGTAACTGTAGAATATGTGTTTACTCTCCTGTCCCTTTCACTTTACAATCTGTTCATGTGATCCTATTCCATTGCATCTTTCTTGTTTCTCCGTCTCTTCAAACCTGATCCCACCATTAACTCATTTGTTCAATTTATCCTTAAAGGGACAGACTACTCAAAATGTGTTTGTTTAAAAAGATAGGTAATCCCTCTATTACCCATTCCCCAGTTTTTTTTTTATTATTATTATTATCATTTATTTGTAGAGCTCCAACAGATTCCCGCAGCGCTAGTTTTGCATAACCATACCAACATGTTTATATTAATATACTTTTTATCTCTGCGATTACCTTGTATCTAAGCTTCTGCAGACTGCCCCCTTATTCAGTTCTTTTTGACAGACTTTGCATTTAAGCCAATCAGTTCCCTCTGAAAAGTAACTAAGACTACCAACAGAACAAAGTAAATTTGCTGATAAAAATAATTTGGAACGTTGTTCAAAATAATGCCCTATCTGAATCATGAAAGTTTAATTCTGACCTAGATTTTCCCTTTAAAGGGACAGTCTACACCAGAATTGTTATTGTTTTAAAAGATAGATAATCCCTGTTTACCCATTCCCTAGTTTTTGCATAACCAACACAGTTATATTTATTATTTTTTAGCTCTGTGATTATCTTGTATCTAAGCCTCTGCAAACTGCCCTTTATTTCAGTTCTTTGACAGACTTGCAGTTTAGCCAATCAGTGATGGCTCCCAGGTAACTTCACGTGCACGAGCACAGTGTTATCTATATGAAAAACATGAACTAACACCCTCTAGTGGTGAAAAACCTGTTAAAGTGCAGTTCTTAAGAGGCGGCCTTCAAGGTCTAAGAAATTAGCATATGAACCTCCTAGTTAAGCTTTCAACTAAGAATACCAAGGGAACAAAGAAAAATTGGTGATAAAAGTAAATTGGAAAATTGTTTAAAATTACATGCTCTATCTGAAATCCTGAAAGTTTTTTTTTGACTAGACTGTCCCTTTAATACGTTTGCGTTCATAGCAAACTTTAAATAAGCATTTTGCTGTGCAACTTAAATTTGCATTTTTGCTGCATATTTTTATTACAAATTTTAATGCATATTTAATACAATTTTTTAAAGCGTACTTTGATTACGATTTTTATTTTCAATACACTTTTTAAATTGCTTATTTTATTGAGCACTATAATGTAATGTGTGTAACTTGTTCAAGCACAAAATCAATCTTACATCTGTTAGATACACAGCTATAAAGGTCGAATTTTCTTTTACACATGTAGACCTAATAGCACTGAGAGATCTCCCCTGAGTACAGAGCTTTAGATAATTGGGGCCCTCAGAATGAATATTACATCTAAACATACTAAATGAGGTGTACTGTTTGACATAACTCAAATGATCATAAAACAAGTATACACCATGGGGCCGAAATATTAAGCACCGTAAGGTGCCTAATACATCTGTTTCTGCACGGGAAACAGGCATCTATGAAGAAGCAGGCGATCTTAATCAACCCAATCATGTCGACAGACATATGATAAATTGGCCCCTATATTTTTTACTACATATATACATTATAAAAAATAATTTCCAATGTCCTAAAAATGTGTAGCTGGTCATTCAGTTTTCAGGATGGCTTGTAATATTTATATACATTTCTGCCATATAATTAGCTATTTTATTTACAGCTTGCGGCTGAAGTGTACAATGATTAAAACTTACTGGTTGAAGATTGGAGACAAGGTAATTAGGATAGTCCAAAAGAAGACTGATTTTAACTGGAGAAAAAAAATGGAAAATTGTAAAGCATGTCAATTAAATGAAAAAAAAATTCAAATAAAATAAATATATATATATCAGTAGAAATATGCCCACTCCACAAACACAAGTGGCGCTCTCTGGTCTAAGTGACTTTACTGTGTACACATACAATATCTTATCATCTTACCTTTTGTAAACGTTGCAGTTTGGGGGCTGTTGTAGCAATAAATCTTTTAAGGCACAGTGTATTCCAAAAAGCCGCTGATTAAGGCCAGATTAACAAGTGGAGCCAATATTTAATGCTCCTGCTCGAGCGTTAACTCTGCTAGAAGTAAGGTTTTTGCATTGAAAACAACTGTTTTCCGGCTCGTCGCGTTAAACCGACGCATGTAAAACCTATTCCCCCATGGAAGTCAAATGGGATTCAAGTGGAAAAGAACACCCTATAAGTGCTCAAACCAAATCGCAACCCAACATGAAAATATGAATATTTCACATTCCAATGTTCTGCACATAGCAGAATAGTTCTTTTTATTTTTAAATACATATTTCTATATATAGCTGATGGTATTTTGGTACAATATATATTTTATACCTATAGTTATATATATATATATATAATATATACATACTATAAACACATACATTTAAGAAAGAAAAGTGACACAAAGTAGTGTCCCTTAGTAAAGACAGGGGATTCAGCACTCTTTTAATAGAAAACAAACACACGTAACTGATACAATATCAAAATTTGGGTTTTATTATGGGCAAAGAGCTGGCATGGAGACCCACAGACAGGAAAGTATCAAAGGACTGCATAAGATACTATTTTAATACATAATAAAATACAAAATATAAACTAGAAAAAAATCTAGGTTATAGAAAGGACCGTGGCCCCTTGTGACTAACCAGACTAGTCTGAAAAAGAAAACATGAATATTCTGCATATATATTTAGCGAAATGGGGTGGATAGACAGACTGTTTCCATACAGATAATCAGACCATAATCGGTTTTAGTGATAAACAGAAACAACCGTACTATAGGAACAGCCTCTATACAGAACCTTAAGCAGGCTATGAGCCACCTCAATGTTGAGTTAGGTAAATACAGGCACTAGACATCATTCAGTATAGTAATACAGAATATATTTATATATATATATATATACTAGTTACATATATAGGCAAGTATGTTAAGACCGTTACATAAAGACAAGTGAGCTGAGACAAAGCAATACAAATATTGTTGTTTGGACAATGAAAGCTTAAAGAGACAGGTTCGGTAAGTGGAGGTTCGTATTGTTGGAGCTCCGTTTGATAGAAACTGTCATCTTGTAGTAAACTGTAAATAAGTCGAAATGAAAGCAATAGGCAAAGGTGTGAATGGCGGGTTAAGACAGTTATTTGCAAGCAAGGCAGATAATGAAGCAGATGTTAAGGTAAATGTACCAGCAGCGGAAATATAAAGTTAGTGCATCCTGCCAAACCAATCAAAGCTGACGGAAGTAAGACAAGTTAATACTGCAAAATTAGGGTTAGAACAGCATGGAACTAGGTACAGGAGGATACCACGATATTATATATTACCCCTTTGTCAACTGCACCTGTTCCTGCAAACTCCGATCAATACCATCAAACCATCTGTTCTGAGGCCCAGTGGCCTTTTAATTGTTTATATCGTTCAGGCAACTTCTTCTGTTCTACCACCCAAAGTTACTAGCTATACTTGTTGATTGCTGCTTCACCCAATATCCAGAGAACATCTGCCAATTACCGCATGTAACGCCAACAATTTCGGTTTTCAAGGATTTTCCATGCCCTTAGGAAAGCCCCGTCTCTTTGATGACGAGGGGGGTGGAAACGCGTGTCTGCAATTGGCTGACTGTCCCACGTGACTCTCCATGCTGGTTTGGATAGGTAACGGGAGCGGAGGCAGAGCAACTCTTTGAAAGCTTGGACAATCTTGAAAGCCGAAATTGTGGCGTTACATGCGGTAATTGGCAGATGTTCTCTGGATATTGGGGTGAAGCAGCAATCAACAAGTAAGCAAGTAACTTTGGGTCTAACAGTATATTTTTTTTATGTTATTTTGTGACACTTTTTTATTTTGGTGAAACAGATAAACAGAGCTTTGAGGACACAAGCTCAAGCGATCGCATTTACTTTTAACTTATATTATGATTGGAAAACCCGACACACTCAAACACCCACGATAACCCCTTATCACTTCGCGCATAACTGTTAGCATTCCATGTGTAATTGTGGCCCTAAAAGTTTGTTGTATGCAAAGAGCTTTCAGGAACTCCATTTTAAAATGGGCTGAGCTCTCTCTCCCATCCACGACTTTGAGGATAATTTATGCGGCTGCCTCTTGTTTATGCACTTTCCTATAAACAATATTAAATTTTTCGAGCATTTATGGCAGGTTTCAACAAACAAAAAGCAAATATTTGCAAACTATTAAAAAACTACAGCAGGTAAAGTAGATAATTAAGAACACATTAATAGGGAAACAATTGTAAGTGACAATTTTAATAATTAAATTGATTCAGTTATTGTTTTAATATATTTAAGTAATTGTGTGCAGTAAATACATGAATTATGTTCACTGTCTTTGGAAAGGATTTAATATATAGAAATATTTTATTTTCCATTGTAAGTAAAAGATTTTAGGACTCACCACTGACTCTATATTGTCTTCAATGTGCTGCTTATCGGGCTGTTTTCGGAAGCTACAGCCCTGGCATGTTTTTGTAAAGGAAGAAAGGACAAAAGAAGTATAGCCACCTAGAGGAAAAGGAGACAGAAAAAAATAGAACATTTTATTCTCAGTGACTCTTGTTTTGTGTAAGAAGTCTGCTTCATAACCTAAACAAATGTTTACATAAATAAATTGATGGATTTTAATAGATAAAAGGGTTTAATTAATTTTGGGTTGTCTAGAATATGAGGGCCAATTTATGAAATGTCTGTCCGACAGGATCCACCAGCGGATCATGTCCGACAGACATCTCTAAATGACCGACAACATTTAGCATTGCACTATCGGCAGCTAGCAGGGGGTGTCAATTAACCCAATTGTATCTGATCGGGTTGATTGCTGTAAAAATAGTGGCCGATAACCCTCAGGATAAGTAATGTTTACACACTAAATAATCGCATATGTTAGAACTGTTACTTACTTTGTAAGTTCCTAATCGCTTCATGTGGGGAGCAGTGAGATAGTGTGATCATTTAGTTTAAACAGCACACTCAGTGGATAGCGCGCAATTACCCGATCCACCCAGGCCGTGCTCGTCATATTAGGAACGCATGGCTAATTTGCATAAATTCTATGCGTGTGTGACTTGCATACTGCTGCTGAAAGAGCGCAAAACAGCGGAGATTATAGTGAAAACACCTTCTCTGTTGTTTGTTCGAGAGAAGAAATGCGGTTACATATAGGGGGAATCCCAGATCGGGCATATGTGTTTTAATCAATTGACCTATTGTGATAAAAAAAGCTCTATTGAAAAAATGCAGTTATGTCCTATTATGGAGGCTTAATAGATATGGATCAAATACGTGTCCCACCTATGTCAATCTTATGTTGTGGGATAATGTGTGATACTAGTGAAACATTATAGAGTGTGTGATATGCGTAACTACAACCCTGTTGTAGCAGTGTGAGCATGTTATCAGGCAGCTTAGAGCTATATCAAAATCAGTTGAAAATACCATACCATAAATTATGTATTAATGGGCCAACATTATGGGTATATAAGGAGTCATGACCGTATTACCCATCTCCTGTGTAAGTCCCAAGGGAACATATTTAAAAATAGATGTCAATAGGACATTAGATTATTGCATTAGAGGATTACATTCATTATCCAGGTGTCGCCCCACAGACGGGGGTTCTAAGGCCACAGACCTCATAGCCAATCATTGGTCTGTCCATAACAAGTGACAATCATGGTATCATATGTGCGAGCCAAAGTTCACAACATCTATAGAAGACAATTACAGTTAGTCTGTCAACAAGGGAAAAGACCATGCTCTAAATACAAGCAATATACTTGATTGGTATCCCACTGTTTGCTGTATCCATGGTGTAACAGATCTATTAGTGTGTCAATTCGTATGTTATTCAGGGCCAGGTAGTCATCCCACATCTTAATCAATGTGTTTGTCTATCCTAGTGATTATTAGGCCTGATCCAGTGTATAACACACAATATCATCACTAGCGGTGCTAGATGGTATATCCATTGTGTCTCCAGCTGAAGGAGCCATCTGTCCCGATCGTCGCCTCGCTTCAGAGGGGGGGACGATGGTCAATCAGAAAAAACCGTAGGTCCGTGACTTTGTATTTTGCCTCCAGAAAGTGTCTTGCTACCCTAGGTTGGTCTGACACACCTTTGTCTAGTGCACTCCGTATCGGCCGAGCGGTGGTTCGCCATTCGGAAGGTGGGCATTATCAATTGTTTTTCCTACATAGAACTGTCCACAGCAACAGCTAAGTAGGTATATCAACATGGTTTGTGGTGCATGTAATAAAGTATTTGATGGTGTATTTCCTATTGGTATGTGGGTGGTGGAAGATTTTGCATGGGATCATTCATTACACGTGGTGCAAGCCTGTACATCTAAAGCAAAGCAGTCAGTTTTCTTGGTCTTTAACCACTGTTGCTGGTAGCAATGATGTGGGTCAGTGAGCATCAGGCAGTCCCTTAGGTTTCTCCAACGTCCGTATCCCATAACCGGTGGGTCCATTTTGTTAATGGAAGGGTTTTATCCGATTCAAGGATCTCCCATCTCTCCCTGATGTTTTTGATTAATTCCTTCTTCCCAGTATTATAAGTGGTAGTGAAGATCATCCGCTTTCTCTTATCTTCTCCTGGCATCACAGTATCTTATCAGTGTTTTTAGATGTGATATCCTCTATAACCTCTCTGATAAGGTTATGCCGCGTTGAAGGAAATTTGTTGGCCATCATATCCAGTTGTTGTTCCATATTGGTATTCTCTGTGTTATTTCTCATGACTCTTATCATCTGCGATTTGATAATGGCCCTGCGGGTATGAGGTGGATGGTTGCTAGTGGTCTCAAGTAGTGAATTCCTGTCAGTTGGTTTAGAGGTACAGGGTGGTGTATAGTTTGCCTTGATTCTTATAGATCCTCAGGTCCAAGATTCAATCTGTTTGTGATCATATTTTAATTCAAACTTTATCGGAGAGTCTTTATCGTTCAATTGGGTCACCCATTGTGGTTAAGGCATCTTCATGGCCCTGCCAAATGAAGAATACATCATCAATGTATCTTTTGTAGCATATGATGTCTTTGTTATTATATACATCCATTATCCCCTTCTCATATTTTTCCATAAACAAGTTAGCATATGATGGGGCTACATTTGAGCCCATCGCTGTCCCCATTACTTGTTGATAGAAGTTTCTTTCAAAGCGAAAAAAGCTCAGTTTCCAGCATTTTTCCAAGAGGCTCAGCACAAAAGTGATAGGTGGTCCAACATAGGGATAATAGTTGAGTGCTCTACCCTATTGCATCCCATACCATCATTATGGGGAATCAGTATTTCTACAACCACTGGTAAGGGGCATGGACTCGTACGTTAGGGATTCCAGCGACTTAATCCCACTACTGAAATCATTGGAGGTGATCAATGAAGATGACATATTAGTGACAATGGATGAAGAAGCCTCTACACTGTGATTCCCATACTGATGGTATGGATGCAATAGGGAGAGCACTCAACTATTATCCCCTATGTTGGACCACCGTATCACTTTTGTACTGAGCCTCTTGGAAAAAATGCTGGAAACGGAACTATTTTTTGCTTTGAAAGAAACTTCTATCAACAATTAATGGGTGGACCAGCGATGGGCTCAAATGTTAGCCCCATCATATGCTAACTTGTTTATGGCTACAATATGAGGAAGGGGGAATAATGGATGTATATAGATAACAAAGACGCATCATATGCTACAAAAGATACATTGATGATGTATTCTTCATTTGGCAGGGGCCATGAAGATGCCTTGACCACCATGGGTGACCCAATTGAACGATAAAGACTCTCCGATCAAGTTTGAATTAAATATGATCACAAACAGATTGAATTCTTGGACCTGAGGATCTAATAGAATCAAGGCAAAACTATACACCACCCTGTACTCTAAACCAACTGACAGGAATTCCACTACTTGAAGCACTAGCAACCATCCACCTCAGGTACCCGCAGAGCCATTTATCAAATTGCAGATGATAAGAGTCGATGAGAAATAACACCGAGACTACCAATATGGAACAACAACTGGATATGATGGCCAACAAATTCCTTCAACGCAGCTATAGGAATAAACCTTATCAGAGAGGTTATAGAGGAGATCACATCTAAAAACACTGATAAGATTACTGTTTGATGCGCAAGGAGAAGATAGAGAAAGCAGTATGATCTTCACTACCACGTTATAATACTGGGAGAGAAGGAATTAGCCCAAAACATCAGGGAGAGATGGGAGATCTTTGAATCGGATATAAAACCCTTCCATTTAACAAAATGGACCCACCGGTTATGGAAACAGACGTGGGAGAAACCTAAGGGACTGCCTGATGCTCACTGACCCACAACATTGCTACCCAACAACAGTGGTTAAAGACCAAGAAAACTGGCTGCTTTAGATGTACAGGCTGCGCCACGTTTTAATGGAATGAGTCCCATGCAAAATCATCTGCCACCCACATACCAATAGGTAATACACCATCAATATACTTTATTACATGCACCAAAGCCATGTGATATACCTACTTAGCTGTTGCTGTGGACAGTTTCTATGTGGGAAAAACAATTGATAATACATGCTTACGAATGGCGAACCACCGCTCGGCGATAGGGAGTGCACTAAACAATGGTGTGTCAGACCAACCGGTAGCAACACACATTCTGGAGGCGAAACACAAAGTCACGGACCTACAGGTTGTTCCAATTAACCATGTCTCCCCCCCCCCACCCCCCGCTGAAGCGAGGGCGGCGGATCGGGACAGACGGCTCCTTCAGCTGGAGACATGATGGATATACTGTCCTAGGCACCCTACATCACAGGGCCTGAACTATGTCTAATGACTGGCAATGCTTTTTATAAACCCAGGACCTTGGGGGTAAGTAGCACCAATTTGACTAGGGGATGGGTACACGTACCAGGATATACCCGCTAGTGATATTGTGTGTTATACACTGGATAGGGCCTAACAATCACCAGGATAGACACACACATTGATTAAGATGCGGGATGACTACCTGGCCCTAAATGACATACAGAATTGACACACTAATAGATCTGTTACACCATGGATACAGCAAACAGTGGGATACCAATCAAGTATATTGGCTCGTATTTAGAGCATGGTCTTTTTCCCTTGTTAACAGACTAACTGTATTGTCTTCTATAGATGTTGTGAACTTTGCTCGCACATATGATACCATGATTGTCACTTATGTGACAGACCAATGATTGGCTATGAGGTCTGTGGCTTAAGAACCCCCGTCTGTGGGATGACACATGGATAATGAATGTAATCCTCTAATGCAATAATCTACTGTCCTATTTACATCTATTTTAAATATGTTCCCTTGGGACTTACACAGGTGACGGTATACGGTCATGACTCCTTATATACCCATAATGTTGGCCCATTAATACATAATTATATGGTATGGTATTTTCAACTGATATTTGATATAGCTCTAAACTGTCCTGATAACATGCTCACACTGCTACAACAGGGTTGTAGTTACGCATATCACACACTCTATAATGTTTCACTAGTATCACACATTATCCCACAACATAAGGATTGACATAGTGGGACACGTATTTGATCCATATCTATTAAGCTGTATAATAGGACATAACTGCATTTTTTTCAATAGAGCTTTTTTATCAACAATAGGTCAATTGATTAAAACACATATGCCCGGGTCTGTCATAGATTTACTATATTAAAAAACAGGCCCCAGAGTGGAAACTGTTTCCTACTTTGGGGCCTGTAGTTTCAAATATAGTCTTTTCTAAAGTACTTGTTTTTGATTGTTCATAAGAGGAAATATCTCTACTTGTCAATTTAGAAAATAAGGCAATTATTGAGGGGTAATACAATTTTAAATTGTTTGACATTTAGAGTGATATTGCCCAGGTGCTCTATTAAATGCATATAGAAAGTTCCAAAGAATTTGGGCACTCACAGGTCTTGAAAAAGTTCAAGACTATTATTAAATACCATGCAGAAAAGTACAATATTTTTTATTCTCTTCACGTGTAAAAGAATCTACTTTATATATTATATAAATATATATGTTACTGTACATGGTAGCATATATATATATATATAAGTATATATATATATTTATATCTATATATATATATATATATATATATATATATAGGAATAATATGCAGGTATAGGTATATACACAGTACTGTATATATAGAAATATGTATTTAAGAATAAAAAGGGACATTATCCTGTAAGTGAAGAACATTGGAATGTGAAATTTGTACAGTAAATATAGATTAAATTACATTTATTACATAGACATATGTACACACACATGGATATATAAATATATAATATATATATATATATATTTATATTTAACCAGTGTATGTATCTCTATGTTAAATTCCTTTGCCAGTCTTTTTTTTACACCTGAGACTTCATAACTTCGGGCACTTATTACATTTTTATTGCAATATTTTTCTAAATAATTTTTTCTAGACAGTGTTATTAGGAGTCCAATTGTATCTGTGAAATCGTTTTTTGATGTTTTTTTGTGACATGTTTTAATCAAGCTTCTAACAGTTAACCAGAGCTCTGGAAGTCGTGCTAATCTGATGCTCAGGCGAATGAGTTTACTTTTCAACTAGTTTTCGACATGCTACTTCCGACATGCACAAACACCCATGATAAACCGATATCGCTCGAGCGCAATAGTTAGAGCTTTATTTGTAATCTAGTCCTAAGTCTTTAGTGGCAGCAAAGCCCAATTTGCTTCATTATCGTTGTAATCCTCGTTGCCATGAGCCAGCATGCACTACTGGGAGCTAGCTGAACACATCAGGTGAGCCAATAACAACTGCATCTATGATCAGCCACAATCAGCAGCTAGCTTCTAGTAGTCCATATGCTGCTCCTGAGTCTTTCATGTATGCTTACAATAAAGGATAACAAGAGAAGGAAGCAAATTAGATAACAGAAGTAAACTGGAACATTGTTTAAAATACTTTATCATCAGATCATCAGGGCCGGCCCTAAGCCATTGCGGGGCCCAAGGCAGGATGACAAAATGGGGCCCCCTTTCTCCCCACCCCAACCCGCCCATGCCCAATCTCCGCCCCAACCCGCCCAATCTCCGTACCCAACCCCGCCCAATCTCTGCCCCCAACGCCGCCCCCACTGCTTTTAAAATTAAAAAAATGGTGAGAAAAAATAATTTAAGTGTATGCACTAACATTATATATATATATATATATACTATATATATTATATATAAATACATATAAATCCCACTAATGTAGGAGCACTATAAACATTGTATATATTGCAATATACCATTATTAAACTATGGAACAACTGTTTATTGTATATAATGAAGAATTATGCTAACAATTAGGAATCAGTTGAGATTGTACTGGGCCTTATTTTCTATGTGTTTTCTTATATAATAACAAGAACATTACTAGAGGACTGCCAGGGCTGTGCCTTAGCAGAAGGGCAGGTCCCCTAGGCAGAATTGACAGCGCTGCACAGGGCCTCTACCCAGAACAATGCACTGCAATTGGCAATGCACTGTAAACCACAACAAACACACAGATATAATACACACACTGAGATACTTAAATACACATACATCCACACACTCAGAAGACACATACACAAGTGCAGGATATATACATACACAGGTGTACACAGCCAGCAAGCCCACACACCACACACAGCCAGCTCACATACACACACCACAGCCCCACACAGCCAGACAGCCAACCCACACACACACCCAACCACACACACACAGCACGCCAACCCACACACACACACACAGCCAGCCAACCCACACACACACAGCTAGCCCACACACACACATAGCCCACACACACACAGCCAGCCCACACACACACACAGCCAGCCCCCCCACACACACACAGCCAGCCCACACCCACACACAGCCAGCCCACACCCACACACACACAGCCACACCCACCACACAGCCAGCCCCCCCCCCACACACACACAGCCAGCCCACAGACACAGCCAGCCCACATACATACACACAGCCAACCAACCCACAACACACACCCACACAGCCAGACAGCCAACACACACAACAGCCAGCCAACCACACACACACACACACAGCCAGCCAACCACATACAACACACAGCTAGCCCACACACACACAGCCACACACTCACACACACACAGCCATGCCAGGTCACTGTCACACACACACACACACACACACACACACACACTCAGCCCACACACACAGCCAGCCCACACACACACACAACCTAGCCCACACCCACACACAGGCCAGCCCAAACACACACACACAGCCAGCCCACACAAACAGCCAGCCCACACACACTCAGCAGCCCCCACACACAGGGCCGGCCTTTGGGCAAGGCAGTCAAGGCGACCGCCTCAGGCCCCACGGTTAGGGGGGCACCGCCACACTGGTAGCAAACTGTTTTGTTTTTTTAAAATAATTTTTTGGCGCGATTATATTTTTTTGCCCGGGCCAGAGGTTTTGTTTTGGCAATGGGCGAGCCGCAGCAGAAACACATGACAGAGACAGGATGGAGGAGGAAACAGCGCGGGAGGAAGTATAGTTTCCTTATCCCGGCCTGGTGAGCAACTCGGCTCATACATTTAGTATTGTGAGGGCCGCGTTGCTTGCTGACACTGGCACGATGCCTGCAGTCCACTGTCATCAGTGACATCAGTCAGAGAGAGAGCTGCTTGCATTTGGTCCCCTAGACCTCCCAGGCAGGACCGGTGCCGGACGGACAGGTAGTGTGACATGGCACTAGCAGCATTGCTGTCTCCCCCTCTCCCCTGAGCTTACCCCCATCTATTTTTATCACCCTACTGTTTCTACTAAAACTTTCCTCAGCACTTCAGCCTGGGGAACCCTGAACTCATGTGTGCACCATGCGGACCCAGGAGTTTTACCATCCCTTTCGGCCCGAGTCGAGACATTGCTAGGCATGACAATAGGAGGGGGCCTGGTCCCCATTTACAATATATAGCAGTTGCTGCCGACTGAATATTTGAAGGGTCCATTTATTCCCTTCTATAAGATACTTTGATACTATTCTCATATCCTCTCATATGCCACTTATACCTCTTTTATAGTTTACTTTGCATTTTTACTTGAATCCTGTATTTCTGGTAATAAATCGTTAATTCAACGTATCTTACTAATTTTTTTATGTTATTTTCCCCTCTCTTATTTTCGACATTGTTAAACAGTGCCAGTTCTTGCCTGCCATTTGAATTGGCACTTTGTGAGGTCAACACGATATGTAGCAATGAAAAATTGCTTATCTCTGGCATTATAGCCCTACAGATTTCTGTGTTTAATATATTAAAATACAGATTCAATTATTGGTCAGCACTTGATAAGGGCAAACTGGGCACTGCCACTTGGATTGTTTTGTGATAAAATAAATATCCTCTGACAAGTGTCCCACCATTTGTTAAAAAAAAAAAATATATATTTGCCAAAAAGCACCCCTGGTTTTATCATTTCACTATTAAATGTGGTTGGTAGACTTTAAGATTTAGGACCATCTTGCTGAAAGGATAGTGTAACAGCTGGCAGGGGTTCTATAAAGTACCCACCTGTCAGCAGCTAGCCGTTTGCAATTGCTCTTGGATAAACCTGCTTTAGCCTAAACCAGGACTGAAAATGGTTAAACTGTCATGACTCGTGTGTGTTTTTTTGAGTGTCCCTTATGGAAGTCCGGCGAGGTGATGCCAGTTTTGCTGCTGTGTAAAGACTGTTATTCATGTCTGTTCCAAGGCTTTGTGTGCGGATAATGTCTGCCACTTCTGGTCATGCCTGTTTGACTGGCTCACTTTTCACTTGAGTTCGCTGGAATGATTTGGCAGCGAGCAGGTGCAGCAGAATGTGGGGCCACTGGTTTCCTTGCTTGTCACTGTGCGCGCATGTTGCTAGCTGTCTGTTGTATTTACACATAAAGTGCATGTATCAGGGGCTCCTAAATATGAACCCATGGATTATAGCAAGATAAGAAGAGTGAAAATGTTATCAGTTTACATAATTACTTTTACTGTTTAATAAAGCAAATGCACCGCCTGGAAAGGTATGTTAGTTGTAGCACCCGGATTGAAATCTAATTTTATTATCTATTTAACTTCCACTAAAACTCATAGCTATGTTTTAATGTCCTCTTTTGATTGTAGGGGTTAATTGTAGCTAATAGTTTGATTACTGCCAGGCAACATAACTAAGATCCACTCTAGAGTCCATAATAGTAATAACCCCCCATTGCATAATCACAATGTATCAATCCCCAATTGTTTAACTCTTTAATATGTGCCTTGCTAAGGAATCCTTGTTAATTATTCATATTAGCAGCATTTCAGGTTAATCTCAATACTAACAAAATGTGGTGAATGTGATTATAACCCCCAAATATGTTGCTTGCCCACTGATGAGGAATGTATATTTTTACCTGCACTTTCTGCTTCAATTCCAAAAATATGTTCCCAATTGTATTCCAATAGGGATAGTCCACTCACCCTATTTGTACTTTGCTCACATGCTATATAAACACTATTGCTTTTCACTTAGCAGGAGTCACACATATTTTACTTATGTTTTATTCCATACATTTTTAATTGTAAAATTAAATGTTTTTATCTCATAACCATATTGGCTTGGTATTTACATTTGAGAATATTGTGTTATGGAAGATAATAAAGAACTTTGGCATTAGAAAGCGGCAGCCCATGCAAATAATTACTAAGGTGTGGGGTGTACTGGAACTGGAAACATGCACTGCTGCCATTTAAAAGACAATTCCTAGTAGGTTGAGATTACTAAACCATGGATGAAAACATGATGTGGTGTCTGTTTTTTTTGTTTTTGTTTTTTTTTATTAAAGGGACAGTCTAGGCCAAAATAAACTTTCATGATTCAGATAGAGCATGTAATTTTAAACAATTTCCAATTTTCTTTATCACCAATTTTGCTTTGTTCTCTTGAGTATTCTTAGTTGAAAGCTTAACCTAGGAGGTTCATATGCAAATTTCTTAGACCTTGAAGGCCACCTCTTTTCAGAATGCGTCCGTTTTAAACAGTTTTTCCCCCACTAGAGGGTGTTAGTTCACGTATTTCATATAGATAACACTGTGCTCGTGCACGTGAAGTTATCTGGGAGCAGGCACTGATTGGCTAGACTGCAAGTCTGTCAAAAGAACTGGAATAAAGGGGCAGTTTGCAGAGGCTTAGATACAAATAATCACAGAGGTTAAAAGTATATTTATTATAACTGTGTTGGTTTATGCAAAACTGGGGAATGGGTAATAAAGGGATTATCTATCTTTTAAAACAATAAACATTCTGGTGTAGACTGTCCCTTTAAATGTAAAGGTGCCCAAAGGTTAGTGAATACATTAAAATACATAACTTAGAATTTATATTAGATCCAGGTTACTGACCATGTTAACTGTTTACATGGTCATAACCTGCATCTAATATAAATTACATTCTAAGTTATGTATTTTAATGTAATCATAACCTTTGGGCACCTTTACATTTAATAAAAAAAAAACAAAAACACAGACACCACATCATGTTTTCATCCATGTTTAGTAATCTCTACCTAATAGGAATTGTCTTTTAAATGGCAGCAGTGCATGTTTCCAGTTCCAGTACACCCCACACCTGAGTAATTATTTGCATGGGCTGCCGCTTTCTAATGCCAAAGTTCTTTATTATCTTCCATAACACAATATTCTCAAATGTAAATACCAAGCAATAGTGTTATGAAATAAAAATGTATGGAATAAAACATAAGTAAAATATGTGTGACTCCTGATAAGTGAAAACAATAGTGTTTATATGGCATGTGAAGTAAGTACAAATTATTCCATACATTTTTTAATTGTAAAATTAATTGGTTTTATCTCATACCATATTGCTTGGTATTTACATTGAGAATATTGTGTTATGGAAGATAATAAAGAACTTTGGCATTAGAAAGCGGCAGCCCATGCAAATAATTACTCAGGGTGTGGGGGTGTACTGGAACTGGAAACATCAACTGCTGCCATTAAAAGACAATTCCTATTAGGTAGAGATTACTAAACCATGGATGAAAACAGGATGTGGTGTCTGTGTTTTTTTGTGTGTGTTTTTGTTTTTTTAATAAATGTAAAGGGTGCCCAAAGGTTATGATTACATTAAAATACATAACTTAGAAATTTATATTAGATCCAGGTTACTGACCATGTGAACTGTTTACATGGTCAGTAACCTGCATCTAATATAAATTACATTCTAAGTTATGTATTTTAATGTAATCATAACCTTTGGGCACCTTTACATTTAATAAAAAAAAAAAAAAAAAAAAAAAACACAGGACACCACATCATGTTTTCATCCATGGTTTAGTAATCTCTACCTAATAGGAATCGTCTTTAAATGGCAGCAGTGCATGTTTCCAGTTCCAGTACACCCCATTTGGAGGAAGTCCCTTGAATTCTAACAGGTATCCCTTGGAAACTATCTCTAGTGCCCAGGGATCCAGAACATCTCTTGCCCAAGCCTGAGCGAAGAGAGATAGTCTGCCCCCTACCAGATCCGGTCCCGGATCGGGGGCTACCCATTCATACTGTCTTGGTAGCAGCAGCAGGTTTCTTGGTTTGTTTACCCTTGTTCCAGGCCTTGCATGGGCTTCCAAGCGGGTTTGGGCTGGGCCGCGTTACCTTCTTGTCTAGCGGCAGTGGAGTTATTAGCCGGTCCGTTCCTGAAATTGCGAAAGGAACGAAAATTAGACTTGTTCTTAGCCTTAAAAAGGCCTATCCTGTGGGAGGGCATGGCCCTTACCCCCAGTGATGTCTGAAATAATTTCCTTCAATTCCGGCCCAAAAAGGGTCTTACCCTTGAAAGGAATATTCAGTAACTTAGTCTTGGACGACAGCGTCTGCCGACCAGATTTTAGCCAAAGTGCCCTCCGCGCTACTATAGCAAAATCCTGAGTTTTTCGGCCGCCAATTTCTGTTATTGAAAGGCGGCATCCAATATAAAGGAATTAGCTAACTTTAATGCGTGAATTCTGTCCATGACTTCTTCATAGGAAGTCTCTTTCTGGAGCGACCTTTCTAGTTCTTTCGAACCAAAAGAGGACGCCGCTGAAGTGACAGTAATAACACACGTAGCTGGTTGAAGGGATGAACCCTTGCTGAACAAAAATCTTTTTAAGCAATCCTTCCAATTTTTTATCCATAGGATCGTTGAGAAGCGCAGCTGTCCCCTATAGGAATAGTTGTGCGCTTCGCTAGTGTTGAAACAGCTCCCTCAACCTTCGGGACCGTTTGCCATGCAATCCCTTCTAGGGTCTACTATGGGAGAACATTTTCTTAAATATAGGAGGTGGGGCAAAGGGTACACCTGGCTTCTCCCACTCCTTTTTCCACTATGTTTCGCTACCCTCTTAGGTATTGGAGATAGCCGTCGTCGTGCACTGGGGACCTCGTAAAAATTTGTCCAATTTGCACAACTTCTCTGGTACTACCATGGAATCACAGTCATCCAGAGTAGCTAATACCTCCTTAGGCAAAGCGGCGGAGATGTTCTAGGCTTAAACTTAGAATGCCACTAGATCAGGGTTCTGCCTGTTGAGAAATTTTTCCTGAGTCAGAAATTTCACCCTCAGACAGCCCTTCCCTCACAGCCAATTCCGATTGATGTGAGGGTAAAATAGATAAGGCATCGTCAGCGTCTGATTGTTCATCCTTTTTATCTGTATTTAAAACTGAACAATCACGCTTTCTCTGAAAAACTGGCAGTTTGGGATAAAAGATTTGCTATAGAATTATCCACTACTGCTGATAATTGTTGCATAGAAATAAGAACTGGCGCGCTAGGTGTCGCCTGCGCGGGGCAAAGCTGGTGTAGACACAGAAGGAGAGGATGTAGAGCTATCCCACTACCTTCATTAGATAAATCATCTTGGGCAACATTATGAAAAATAACAGAGCTGTCCTGATTTTGTTTGGACGCTATGGCGCAATTATCACAAACACTCGAAGGGGGAACCACATTTGTCCTCTATAAACACAGAACATAGGTATCTGATGGAACAGACATCTTAAACAGATTTAGGCAGGCAAACAATGCAATAAAAACGATTTTAAACAAAAACGTTACTGTCTCTTTAAATAATAAAATGACACATTTATTTCTGATGTTCAAAAAACTATGAAGGGCAATATCCGATTTTTCTGAAATTTGGACCCCAGTGTCTTAATGCTTATAAAGTATTGCACAGCAAATATGGAGACTCTAGCTCTTAAAACAAGCAAACCGGAGCTAATTGTTGGATTTAACCGTTTTTACACACCACAATCCCAGCTACAGCCTTGCTGCAGCTTTTTACCTTCCTTAGGGGTCACCATTCACAGAAAAAAAGCCTTTGGGAGTCACTTTCTGAACCACAGGACCTCTCACATGAATCTGCATGCACTGCCTTGAAATTCAACTGCACAGCTGAAGTGCCAAAATGAGCTCCCTCCCTCAGCACACTAGAGTGAAGGGGCCTTCCTGACTATATTTAGTTGTCTAAAACAAGCCAGATCAATAAAAAACGTTCCCAAGTGTATGTGAGCTTATATAATATTTCAAATGGTATAATATTGTAATAAAAACCAATCGATTTAGCCCCTAACAGTGTCTACCATCATAAAAAACAAAAAGGGGAAGCCTGTTATCTTTTTTGCTGAGGTGAAAGAAAAATGGCTTACCGTTTCCCCTGAGGGGAAAAATGACTGTCATCTAGCATTAGCCTGTGTTGTTAGAAGGAGACTAGTCATACCTGAAGCAGATGAGTCTGCAAACTGTTACCCCCAACTGAAGTTCTCTTGTTTCAACAGTCCTGCGTGGTAACAGTAATGGATTTTAGTTACTTGTGCTAAAATCATAGGCCCTCTTAAACAGAAATCTTCATCACTTTTCTGTTATAGAGTAAATAGTACAAGCCAGCACTATTTTAAAATAACACCACAAACTCCTCGCCATCCCCGTGGTAGATGCTACTTGTTCAGAGCGGCAAGGAGAATGACTGGGGGGCGGAGCCAGAGGGGGAGCTATATGGACAGCTCTTGCTGTGTGCTCTCCTTGCCTTTCCCTGTGGGGGGAGAACATTTCCCACAAGTAATGGATGACGCCGTGGACCGGACACACCAATGTTGGAGAAACTGGATATCCCCATACATAGCTTCTAACTAAACATATTTCCTCTGTACGTGTAAATGCAAAATTGCTAAACTACCAAGCCCACTCTCTGACCCCATTAGAATCACAATATACATGATGTCTAGATTCTAAATCAATCAGTTTGAATTGATAAAGTTATAAATTAAACAGACAGCTCAGCGCCTTTGCAGCTGTGTATGTGGGGTGTGTGTGGGCTGGCTGTGTGTGTGTGTGGGCTGGCTGTGTGGTGTGTGTGTGGGCTAGCTGTGCGTGTGTGTGTGGGCTGGCTGTGCGTGTGTGTGTGTGGTCTGGCTGTGCGTGTGTGTGGGTGGGCTGGCTGTGTATGTGTGTGGGCTGGCTGTGTGTGTGTGTGTGGGGGGGCTGGCTGTGTGTGTGTGTGGGCTGGCTGTGTGTGTGGGGGCTGGCTGTGTGTGTGGGCTGGCTGTGTGTGTGGGCTGGCTGTGTGTGTGCATGTGTGGGCTGGCTGTGTGTATGTGTGTGGGCTGGCTGTGTGTGTGGGCTGACTGTGTGTGTGTGTGTTTGGGCTGGCTGTGTGTGTGTGTGTGGGTTGGCTGGCTGTGTCTGTGGGTTGGCTGTGTGTGTGTGTGGGTTGGCTGGCTGTGTGTGTATGTGGGCTGGCTGTGTGTGTGTGGGGGCTTGCTGGCTGTGTGTGTACACCTGTGTATGTATATATCTGTGCACCTGTGTATGTGTCTTCTGAGTGTGTGGATGTATGTGTATTTAAGTATCTCAGTGTGTGTATTATATCTGTGTGTTTGTGTGGTACAGTGCATTGCCCCATTTCTTTTAAGTATTTTTTGTTCTGGGTAGAAGCCCCGCGCAGCGCTGTCAATCTGCATAGGGACCTGCCCATGCTAAGGCCAGCCCTGGCGTCTCTGTAATGTTCTTGTTATCATAAGAAAACACACACACAGCCAGCCCACACACACACACAGCCAGCCCACACACACACACAGCCAGCCCACACACACACACAGCCAGCCCACACACACACACACACACAGCCAGCCAGCCCACACACACACACAGCCAGCCCACACACACCCCACATACACAGCTGCAAAGGCGCTGAGCTGTCTGTTTAATTTATAACTTTATCAATTCAAACTGATTGATTTAGAATCTATACATCATGTATATTGTGAATCTAATGGGGTCAGAGAGTGGGCTTGGTAGTTTAGTAATTTTGCATTTATACGTACAGAGGAAATATGTTTAGTTAGAAGCTATGTATGGGGATATCCAGTGTTTTTTTTAAATAATTGGTGAAGCTTTGTGACAACAGATTAGATAGTAGCCAATTCCTTTAACCCTTTGGGGTTAACAGTTGCTTTTTAACTTGGCAATTAGGGATCTTTCATTCAATTAAGTTTCCACATGTATTCCAATAGGGATAGTCACCCTATTTGTACTTACTTCACATGCCATATAAACACTATTGCTTTTCACTTATCAGGAGTCACACATATTTTACTTATGTTTTATTCCATACATTTTTATTTCATAACCATATTGCTTGGTATTTACATTTGAGAATATTGTGTTATGGAAGATAATAAAGAACTTTGGCATTAGAAAGCGGCAGCCCATGCAAATAATTACTCAGGTGTGGGGTGTACTGGAACTGGAAACATGCACTGCTGCCATTTAAAAGACAATTCCTATTAGGTAGAGATTACTAAACCATGGATGAAAACATGATGTGGTGTCTGTGTTTTTGTTTTTGTTTTTTTTTATTAAATGTAAAGGTGCCCAAAGGTTATGATTACATTAAAATACATAACTTAGAATGTAATTTATATTAGATGCAGGTTACTGACCATGTAAACAGTTCACATGGTCAGTAACCTGGATCTAATATAAATTCTAAGTTATGTATTTTAATGTAATCATAACCTTTGGGCACCTTTACATTTAAAGGGACAGTCTACACCAGAATGTTTATTGTTTTAAAAGATAGATAATCCCTTTATTACCCATTCCCCAGTTTTGCATAACCAACACAGTTATAATAATATACTTTTAACCTCTGTGATTATTTTGTATCTAAGCCTCTGCAAACTGCCCCTTTATTCCAGTTCTTTTGACAGACTTGCAGTCTAGCCAATCAGTGCCTGCTCCCAGATAACTTCACGTGCACGAGCACAGTGTTATCTATATGAAATACGTGAACTAACACCCTCTAGTGGGGAAAAACTGTTAAAACGCATTCTGAAAAGAGGTGGCCTTCAAGGTCTAAGAAATTTGCATATGAACCTCCTAGGTTAAGCTTTCAACTAAGAATACCAAGAGAACAAAGCAAAATTGGTGATAAAAGAAAATTGGAAAATTGTTTAAAATTACATGCTCTATCTGAATCATGAAAGTTTATTTTGGCCTAGACTGTCCCTTTAATAAAAAAAACAAAAACAAAAAAAACAGACACCACATCATGTTTTCATCCATGGTTTAGTAATCTCAACCTACTAGGAATTGTCTTTTAAATGGCAGCAGTGCATGTTTCCAGTTCCAGTACACCCCACACCTTAGTAATTATTTGCATGGGCTGCCGCTTTCTAATGCCAAAGTTCTTTATTATCTTCCATAACACAATATTCTCAAATGTAAATACCAAGCAATATGGTTATGAGATAAAACATTTAATTTTACAATTAAAAATGTATGGAATAAAACATAAGTAAAATATGTGTGACTCCTGCTAAGTGAAAAGCAATAGTGTTTATATAGCATGTGAAGCAAAGTACAAATAGGGTGAGTGACTATCCCTATTGGAATACATGTGGGAACATATTTTTGGAATTGAAGCAGAAAGTGCAGGTAAAATATACATTCCTCATCAGTGGGGCAGCAACATATTTGGGGGTTATAATCACATTCACACATTTTGTTGTATGGAGATTAACCTGAAAATGCTGCTAATATGAATAATAACAAGGATTCCTTAGCAAGGCACATATTAAAGAGTTAAACAATTGGGGATTGATACATTGTGATTATGCAATGGGTGGTTATTGCTATTATGGACTCTAGAGTGGATTTAGTTATGTTGCCTGGCAGTAATCAAACTATTAGCTACAAATTAACCCCTACAATCAAAAGAGGACATTAAAACATAGCTATGAGCTTTAGTGGAAGTTAAATAGACAATACAATTAGATTTCAATCTGGGTGCTACAACTAACATACCTTTCCAGGCGGTGCATTTGCTTAACAGTAAAAGTAATTATGTAAACTGATAACATTTTCACTCTTTTTATCTTGCTATAATCCATGGGTTCATATTTAGGAGCCCCTGATACATGCACTTTATCTGTATATACAACAGACAGACAGCTAGCAACATGCGCGCACAGTGACAAGCAAGGAAACCAGTGGCCCCACATTCTGCTGCACCTGCTCGCTGCCAAATCATTCCAGCGAACTCAAGAGAAAAGTGAGCCAGTCAAACAGGCACACGAGTCATGACAGTTTAACCATTTCAGTCCTGGTTTAGGCTAAAGCAGGTTTATCCAAAGAGCATTTGCAAAACGGTAGCTGCTGACAGGTGGGTACTTTATAGAACCCCTGCCAGCTGTTACACTATCCTTTCCAGCAAGATGGTCCCAAATCTTTAAAAGTCTACCGACCACATTTAATAGGAAATGATAAAACCAGGTGTGCTTTTGGCAAATATTTTATTTTATTTTTTTAACAAATGGTGAACACTTGTCAGAGGATATTTATTTTATCACAAAACAATCCAAGTGGCAGTGCCCAGTTTGCCCTTATCAAGTGCTGACCAATAATTGAATATGTATTTTAATATATTAAACACAGAAATCTGTAGGGCTATAATGCCAAGATAAGCAATTTTTCATTGCTGCATATCGTGTTGACTCACAAAGTGCCAATTCAAATGTGGCAAGAACTGGCACTGTTTACAATGTCGAAAATAAGAGAGGGGAAAATAAATAAAAAAATATAGTAAGATCGTTGAATTAAAGATTTCTTACCAGAAATACAGGATTCAAGTAAAAATGCAAAGTAAACTATAAAAGAGGTATAAGTGGCATATGGAGGATATGAGCTATATAGTATTTATAGAAAGGGAATAAATGGACCCTTCACATATTCAGTCTGCAGCAACTGCTATATATTGTACATGGGGACCAGGCCCCCTCCTATTATTGTCATGCTAGCAATGTCTCGACTCGGGCCGAAAGGAATGGTAAACTCCTGGGGTCCGCATGGTGCACACAAGTTCAGGGTTCCCCAGGTGATCTGAGAAAGTTTTAGTAGAACAGTGGGGTGAGAAAAGTTGGGTTAAGCTCAGGGGAAAGTGAGACAGCAATGCTGCCAGTGCATGTCACCTACCTGTCGTCCAGACCGTTCACCGCTGGGAGTCTGGGACCAAAAGCAGCAGCTCTCTCTGATGACAGTGACTGCAGGCAGCTGCCAGTGCCAGCAAGCAACGCGCCCTCACACACTGAATGAGAGCCGAGTTGCTTACAGGCGCGGAAAAAGGAAACTATACTTCCTCCCGCACTGTTGCCTCCTCCTCCTGTCCTGTCAGTGTGTCTGCCGCCGCCGCCGCCCATTGCCAAAACAAAACTTCTGGCCCGGGCAAAAAAATATAAATTGCGTCAAAAAATTAATTTAAAAAAAATGTCAGTGCAACATTTTTTTAAAAAAATTTCATCTAAATAAAAAAACAATTTGCACCAGTGTGGCGGGGCCCCCCTAACCGCGGGGCCCGAGGCGGTCGCCCAAAGGCCGGCCCTGAGAATCATTAAAGGAACATTATACACTCATTTTTTCTTTGCATAAATGTTTTGTAGATGATCTATTTATATAGCCCATAAAGTTTTTTTTTAAAATAAATGTATAGTTTTGCTTATTTTTAAATAACATTTGGACGTTTGTTCTCAGTGTACCCCTGAGTCTGTTTCACCCTGTGAATGTTAAATCTACCAAAATAAAGATGCTTTTTTACCTGCACTGAGGCCTGCGGCTGTGATTAATTCCAATACAGGTAACTCTATTGATTCAGATAGAACATTCAATTAACCCCTTAGTGACCATTTTTCAAATTTCTTACCGTTAAGGACCAGGGCTGTTTTTACATTTCTGTGGTGTTTATGTTTAGCTGTAATTTTCCTCTTACTCATTTTCTGTACCCGCACACATTATATACCGTTTTTATGGTACACATGGTTGTGAATGCTTCTCTGGGATCCCCTTTGTTCAGAAATAGCAGACATACAGTATATGGCTTTGGCATTGCTTTTTGGAAATTAGAACCACACTTGCATTATGCCCAGCAGTGAAGGGGTCAATTAGGTAGCTTTTAGGGATAATTTTAACTTTAGTGTATAGATCAGCCTCCCACCTGACACATCCCACCCCCTGATCCCTCCCTCACCCCTCTCAAACAGCTCTCTTCTCTTCCCCATCTCACACTTGTCACCACCATCTTAAGTACTTGGCAGAAAGTCTGCCAGTAGTAAAATAAAAGGCTTTTTTTTTTTAAAAAATTTTATTTGTATATATAATGCAGTATTGAATCCCCCCTTAGCCCTCAACATCCCTGATTGCCCCCCAACAGCTTTCTAACCCTCCCCCTCTACCTATTTGCCGCAATCTTGGCTGTCTGCCAGTACCCAGTTTGCTAAAAAATTTGGCTTATAATAAAAACACCCCATTTTTCTGTAGTGTAGCTGCCCTCCTCAATACCCTACCCTCCAACCAGATCCCTTTACCAACACTTATTCCTTATTCCCCTCTCCCTCCCGCCCTCCCTCTCTCCCACTCCACAGAAGTTAATAGTGAGCGCATGCGTGCTCCGCCCCCCTCCCCCCGCACACCTTACCGGAACTGGATGCCAAAACTGATGCTGCGATGGGCAGCCCACCCGCATCCCTCGTATCCCTCCCATGCCATGATCACGATTGCTTCCAGTGCTTGAAACCCCAGAGGACGTGCCAGGCACATCCTTGGTTGTTGACGACCGGTGTTTGTAGAATGTGCCTGCCACGTCCCTGGTTGTTAAGGGGGTTAAAATATTTTTTTTCCAATTTCTTCAGTTATTACATTGTCATTGTTCTTTTTGTATCCTTTGATCAAGAGTAAACCTAGGTAGGCTCAAATGAGCTCAGGAGTGTGTACATATCTTAGCATTCTAAGACAACAGTGTTTGCAAAAATGTTACTAGTTTTGCTATACATTGTTGGAAATACTGCTTCCTTGTATGAGCCTGCCTAGGGGCCAAATTATCAAGGGCCCTGAATACCCCAGTTTCCGAGCGAGCCTTCAGGCTGTGGACATCAATCCGCCCGATCGCATACGATCAGGTTGATTGACACCCCTTGCTAATGGCCGATTGGCCGCAAATCTGCAAGGGGCGGCATTGCACAAGCAGTTCACTAGAATTGCTTGTGCAATGCTTAATGCCGACAGTGCATTCAGCAATGTCTGGCGGACATGATACGCTACAGCTTATTATGTCCACCAGACACTGATAAATCGGGCCCTTAGAGTTACTCTCTACAAGACAATATAAGATACCAAGAGAACAAAGAAAATTTGATAACAGAAGTAATAAATGTGCTCTTTTATTTAATCACGTTCTGTCTGGATTCTTAAATTGCCTTTAATTTGCCTTTAAAGAGATATGAAATCCACAGTTTTCATGATTCAGATATAGCATGCAATTTTAAACAACTTTCCAATTTACTTCTTTTATCTAATTTGCTTCATTCTCTTGTTATCCTTTGTTGAAAACAAAGTTAGTTGCTGAATGGTGGCTGCACCTATATATTATGCATCTTCTTATTGCTGCTCCTTCAACAAAAGGATACCAAGAAAATAATCAAATTATATAAAAGAAGTACATTGCAAATTTGCTCTATCTGAATCATGAATTTCTGTTAAAAGTGGAACACTCAGTCACCTATTTATAACGGCCCCTAAATGGCAAAATTTTCAATATATATCGAAAACTAATATAGCTGTAAAATGTATCTGCAATATTATTCTAATGCTAATATTATAAATAAACCAATCTATACTGCTTTCTGTTTGTCCCTTTAAACAGAGCTTAATTTAAAATACTAAACCCAATAAGCAGCATTTTTTGGGGAGGTTGAAGGGGGATTTGACAAACAAGCAGAATATATACAAAGCAATAACATGAATGCTAATTGGTGCAATATTAAAGGGACATGAAACCCACACTTTTTCTTTCATGATTAAGAGCATACACTTTTAAACAACTTTCTAATTTAGTTCTATTATCAAATATTCTTTGTTTTTATTGGTACCTTTTTTTTGAAAAGCACGGAGATAATTTCATGCATGTGCACAAGTCTAAAGCAATATATGGCAGCAGTTTTGCAAGAATGTTATGAGTTTATAAGAACACTAGATGGCAGCACTATTTATGACATGTAAGTGTTCCTGACAACTACCTAGTTATTATCTCTTCAAAAAAAGAATACGGGAACAAAGCAAATTTGATAATAGAATTAAATTGGAAACTTTTTTTTTTAAATTGTATGCTCAGAGTCACTAAAGAAATGTTTTGGGTCTCATTTCCCTTTAATAAGCATTACCTAATACATTTGAATGCAGCTTTTCCCGTAAACTCTAATATCTGTTCATTACATATTTTCAATTAAAAATATTTTATTTTGATTGAATTAATAATGAAAATTTTTAAACCTCCATGTAATTATTTCACTATTGCTTGAATACAAACGATGTGTTTAACCCCTGCATTGCTGTTAAACATATAGCTAAAGTCAGCTACAGAGCACCAGTTTACTATTGGGACCTAGCTGCTCACATCTAATGAGACAATAAGAAGAACTATGTGCATTGTATTCCACCAACCACCAGCCAGCTTCCAGTATCCTAGTAGTACAATGCTTCTCCGATGCGTACATAGTTATGCTTTTCAACAAAGGATAGCAAGAGCACAAAGTACCGTACATTTGTTAACAGAAGTAAATTGAAAAGACTTTAAAATCGCATGTTCTATCTGGACCATGAGACTTTTAGACTCCTATGTCCCTTTCACTAATATTTTTAACTTTGAATTAAACCTTTGAACTACCCAGTGGCGATTCTAGAACTTAAACGAACATTAAATCAAAAACAATGTCTTTCTTGGTTCAGATAAAACATACTATTTTAAACAACTTTCCAATTCACTTCCTTTATCAAATGTGCTTCATTCTTGTGATATCCTTTATTGAAGGAGCAGCAATGTCCTACTGGGAGATAACTCTATACATCTGTAAACCAATCACAAGAGGCGTATATATGTGGAACCACCAATCAGTAGCTAGTTCCCAGCTATTTAGTCCACCTAGGTATTCATTTCAATAAAGGATACCAGGAGAACAGAGCAAATTTAATAATAGAAGTAAATTGGAAAGATGTTTAAAATTGCATGCTCTGTCTGAATCAAGAATGAAACATTTTGTGTTTTATGTCCCTTTAATATGGGGGGGGGGAAGTAATTGGCGACTAACAAAGGTGCAGACAAATGGGGGTACCCTCAGCATTCCCATAAAACCACCACTGAAACTACCATATTTATTACAACGTGAATTGGATATTAACAAAAATGGTGTGACCAGCAAAGATATGTTGTTTTTAAAAATGTGTTTTCTAATGAATTACAATACCTTTGGGCAACAGTTTATATGCAAATGATTTGATTGGGTTTTATGATGGATTGGAACTGTTTTAGAATTATAAATGCTGTGAAAAAAACCCATGCAAATAATTTTGAATGGCTCTTTTTTATGGAATGGAATAGACTCCAGATTTAGGAGGGAAATTTTCTTGCATTTGTTGACAACATTCAACTGATGCTGAATTTCAGTGACCCCATTAAGGGGCTTTCCAAAGGAAAGGAAGGCCATGTTGGTACTTAATATAGCTTTTGAAGTAATAATTATAAATAGGTCCTTGACAAAAACAATGAACCAGATATAACAAGTAGTTGGTTGATCAAATAGCTGTACAAGGTTCTGATATGTTATACTTGCAATGTCCAGTTGTTTGCTGATCAATTGATGACAATAACAAAAGCTATTTGGCAATAAAGTAGTATTTTACTAAGCAAAATGATTTTTTTTTTAACATTAGAATAATGATTCAGACTAGCAGGCCCATTTATCAAGCTCCGTACGGAGCTTGAAGGGCAGTGTTTCTGGCGAGTCTTCAGACTCGCCAGAAACACAACTTATGAAGCAGCGGTCTAAAGACCGCTGCTCCATAACCCTGTCCGCCTGCTCTGAGCAGGCGGCCAGGAATCGCCGGAAATCAACCCGATCGAATACGATCGGGTTGATTGACACCTCCCAGCAGGGGGCGGCGTTGCACCAGCAGCTCTTGTGAGCTGCTGGTGCAATATTAAATGCGGAGAGAGTATTGCTCTCCGCATTTAGCGAGGTCTTGCGGACCTGATCCGCAGTGTCGGATCAGGTCCGCAAGACCTTTGATAAATTGGGGCCAGAGTGTGTCATTTTAAAAAACAAACTTTCCAATTAACCTCTTTGACCTATGATTTTTTTTAAGCACCATACAACAACAGTGTTTGCAACAATGTTATGCATTGCTGCTATATAGTGCTCAACACACTCTTGAGCCTTCCTAGATTTGCTCTCATAGAAAGGCGCTACAATTTAAAAACACCAAGTGAACAAAGAAAATTTGATAACAGAAGTAAAATCAAACCTTTTAAAATAATTGAATGTTCTATCTAAACCATGAAAGTTTAAAGGGACACAAAACCCCTTTTCGTCCTTTCATGATTCAGATAGAGGATACAATTTTAAACAACTTTCCAATTTATTTCTATTATCACATTTGCTTCAATCTCTTGGTATCCTTTGTTGAAGCAGCAGCAATACAATCCTGAGATCGAGCTAAACACATTGGGTCAGCCAATAACAAGAGACATATATGTGCAGCTAGCTCCCAGTACAGTACATTGCTGTTTCTGTGCCTACCTAGGTATGCTTTTCAACAGAGGATACAAAGTGAATGAATCAACAGAATTAAATATGAGATTTGTTTCAAATTGCATATTATATCTGAATCAAAGTTTAATTGTCGCTTTCTTGTTACTTTAATTTCGACTTTTATATTGGCAGCTGAAAATAGAGATACACTTTAACTTGCCACACATTAAAGGGACAGTAAAGTTAAAATTAAATGTTCATGATTCAGATAGAGTATGGAATTTTAAACAACTTTCTAATTTACTTTGATTATCAATTTGGTATCCTAGGTTGAAAAGCATACCTACATAGGTTCAGAAACTGCAATGCACTACTGGGAGCTAGCTGTTAATTGATGGCTGCACATTTATCCATCTTTTCATTGGTTCACACGCTTTCAGCTAGTTCCTAGTAGTGCATTGTAGCTCCTGAGCCTGCCTTTCTAACAACATATTCCATGAGAAAGAAGCAAATTTGATTAAATAAGTAAACTGGAATGTTTACTTTTGACTTTATTGTGCAGGTTTACTTTTGACTTTACAGTGCATTTAATTTGACCTTCAGAGATGGCTGGACACCCAGTCTTTAGCTCTGCTTCTTAGCAAAGGGATCAAGCTAAAAAAGGATCAAATAAATAAGGATATTTGAGTTATTTCAGAAAGGTGGTAGACCTGAACTGTGAATTAGTTTCTGAGGGTATTTAAAGAGATCTGTTTAGCTCTGCTAAACATTTAGCTCTGCTTCTTAGCAAAGGGATCAAGCTAAAAAAGGATCAAATAAATAAGGATATTTGAGTTATTTCAGGAGTTATTCAGAATTATTCAGTAGTAAAGAATAATTATATTTTTCTTATTGTTAAAGTGTTGCATAGTTTAAAATGTCTCAGATACAGTGCAATGGGTGTTTTGCACTTTTTAATCGTGCTACTTTTTGGAGATTTAGGGGCTGTCCTGTTTGTAAGCAGTTTTCCCTCTTAAGGGAAGAAATAGCTAACCTTCAAGCTAAGGTAAGTAACATACCTGTTACCTCTACAAAGCTGCCTCAGAAAGAGGCCCCTCTACCCCAGAGATCAGCAAGGAGAGGCAGATGGATCACTGTAGGCTCTGGAAGAATTAGAACAGTAGACCAGAAGCATTGCCCACAACCTCTGCCATTGCAAAACTCCTATGCTGCTCTTGCCGAACACACTTGTGATGAGGAGATTGCTGTTTCTGAGCCCTCTGAAGCTGTAACAGGTAATTTAAATCTATTGGTACCTGATTCTCCAGGTAACATAACACAGGAAAGAACTGCAGATGTGTTTTTGAGGAAAAGACTGTTAGTGGGTGACTCTATTTTGAGGAATGTGTATTTAGGTGAAAGTAAAGGAGAAGCTAGGGAGGTTAGATGTCTTCCAGGAGCTACTGCTCACAGGGATAAGAATCGTATTTTGAGAATTGTTAAGGCAGCAGGAAAGGGAAGTGAGTTAGATGTGATTGTTCATTTAGGAGCAAATGATCTGGCTAGTAATCATGTTGCTGCTGTTCAGAAAGAGTTTTGTGACCTAGATAATCATTTAGAGACTGTGGCATCAACTCTATCATTTTCTGCTATTTTACCTGTGTATGGCCAGGAAGCAGGAAAGATGGAGCGGATAACAACATTTAATTCTTGGTTAGATAAGTGGTGCAGGGAACGAGGATTTGGTTTTATTGGCCATTATAGCTCTGTTTGGAAAGATACTAAGTTATTTAGGAGAGATGGCTTGCATTTGGATGCTAAAGGAACAGAGAGAGTATCTGGGAGAGGAGTTCTAATGCTTTATTAGAAATCATTTAAACTAATAAAGGGGGGTAGCATTAATATATCCACCTGCCCCCCACAGCATGCCAAAACTGTTAGTCCAAGTAACAATTCTAGAAATTCTAGTAGAAAAATTCTTCGCGCCATGAGCACAAATGCTCGCAGCTTAGGAAATAAATTACCTGAACTCATTTCAATAATGACTAGGGACAACTTGGATTTAGTAGCTATAACAGAAACATGGTACAATGATTTGCATGACTGGGACATAGTCATACCTGGATACAGGTTATTTAAAAAGAACAGAGTAGGAAAGAAAGGTGGAGGAGTTGCTCTGTATGTAAATGAAAATATAAAGGTTACTGAAATTGTAGGAACAAATGATGAGGTGGAAAGTATTTGGGTGACTTTGGAAATTGGAGATAAAAATGTTTTTAGAAAAGGGGTTGTATATAGGCCACCATTGCAGGATTAAAAACTGGAAAATCTGTTATTAGAAGAAATAACCAAAATGACCATGAAGGTTAAGGTTATAGTACTGGGGGACTTTAATTTGCCAGATATAGACTGGAAGATTCCTTCTGCTAGATCAGCTAGAAGCAGGTATATTCTTGAATCTCTGCTAGGGGAATCACTTGAGCAATTAGTCAAGGAACCAACTCGTAAGGAAGCTATATTAGATCTAATACTTACAAACAGTGATACAGTTTCAGATGTGTCTGTAGGTGAGAACTTAGGATCCAGTGATCATCAATCTGTTTGGTTTAGTATTCATGTGCAGGAACTGTCCACCCAGACTAAAACAAAAGTTTTAGACTTTAGGACGGCAGATTTTTCATTAATGGGAGAATACCTAAAAAACTATTTAAAAGGGAAAACTCTTATTACAGGGCTTCAAGAACAGTGGGAATTTGTGAAAGGTGCCATTTTAGATGCAACCGCACACTGTATTAGACATGTCTGTAAAAGTAAAAGAACGCGGAAACCAATTTGGTTTTCCAAAGAAGTAGCACATGCTGTAAAGACAAAAAAAATTGCTTATAAAAATTACAGACACACACAAGCAGATGATGATATGAAAATATGGAGACTCCAACAAAAAAAGACTAAGCAGTTAATTAGGAAGGTTAAAGCTCATGCAGAAGAGAAGATAGCACAGTCAGTAAAACATGGGGACAAAACATTCTTTAGATATATCAGTGAAAGAAGAAGAAATAAGGTAGGAATAGTAAAATTGAAATCAGTTGATGGTAGAATAATAGAAGGAGATAAGCAGATTGCAGACTGTCTCAATGATTACTTCTGTTCTGTTTTCACAAAAGATTGTGAAGATACAATGTCTACATTAAGGGATGCTACGAAAAATAGAAACAAGCTTAACAATAATCTTTTACAGAGGATGAGGTTTTGTTAGCATTATCAAAAATAAATGTTAAAAAGGCAGTGGGTCCTGATAATATTCATCCAAGGGTTTTAAAAGAACTTCGATCAGTGCTAACTGTCCCATTAACTGATCTGTTTAATCAGTCACTATTAACAGGAGCTGTCCCAGATAATTGGAGAATAGCAAATGTAATACCTCTTCATAAAAAGGGCAGTAAAGAAGAATCTGACAACTACAGGCCAGTTAGTTTAACTTCAGTGGTAGGGAAATTAATGGAAAGCCTCTTAAAAGAAAGAATTATGACTTACATAAAGACAAACAATTTAGAGGACCAAAATCAGCATGGTTTTACTTCAGGGAGATCATGTCAGACTAATCTAATTGACTTCTTTGATTATGTAACAAAAGTATTAGACAAGGGTGGAGCAGTTGATGTAGCATATCTAGATTTCAGCAAAGCATTTGACACTGTCCCACACAAAAAACTAATTCACAAACTGTATCTCCTTGGTCTAGATTCAAAAATTGTGAACTGGGTGGAATGCTGGCTTAAGGACAGAAAACAAAGTGTCTTAGTAAATGGAGTTCATTCAGCAGAGGGGGCTGTTACTAGTGGTGTTCCTCAGGGGTCAGTTCTGGGGCCTGTTTTGTTTAACATATTTATCTGCGATATAAGCAAAGGGCTACAGGGGAAAGTATGTCTCTTTGCAGATGATACAAAAATTTGTAACAGAGTGGATGTTCCAGGGTGGGTAGACAAAATGAGAAGTGATATACAACAATTGGAGGATTGGACAAACGACTGGGATCTAAAGTTTAACACAGCAAAGTGTAAGATAATGCATTTAGGGAAGAAAAATCCAAATGTTAATTACAGACTCAATGACACTTTACTGACTGTTACAGATGAGGAACAGGACTTGGGAATTATTATTTCAGATGATTTAAAACTTAGTAAACAATGTAGTAATGCAGTGAGTAAGGCTAGCAGAATGCTTGGATGTATTGGTAGAGGTATTTGCAGCAGAAATAGTAAGGTTCTTATGCCACTTTATAGATCATTAGTTAGGCCTCATCTTGAGTATTGTGTGCAGTTCTGGAGGCCATATCTTCAGAAGGATATTAACAAACTTGAATCTGTGCAAAGGAGGGCTACCAAAATGGTACATGGTCTAAAAAATAAAACTTACCAGGATAGGCTCAATGACCTAAATATGTATAGCTTAGAGGAGAGAAGGGAAAGAGGTGATATGATAGCAACTTTGAAGTACATTAAAGGGTTTAGTAAAACTGAGGCTGTGGGTATTTTACATAAAATGGAAAATTCAAGAACAAGGGGTCATGAGCTCAAGCTAAAGGGTAGTAGATTCAGGAGTAATTTGAGGAAGCACTTCTTTACAGAAAGAGTGATTGATTTATGGAATAAACTTCCTCAAGAGGTAGTAGCAACAAACACTGTGGGGGACTTTAAAAATGCATAGGACAAGCATAAGGCTATCCTACGAACTAGATAAGTTTATACTGTTAGGTAAGGTCGGGCACACTTGCTGGGCCTATGGCTCTTATCAACCGTCAATATCTATGTTTCTATGTCTTTCCTTGTTTAGTGGGATTATTTACTGAAACTATTTAACAGATTGTTTCTCTTCAAAAGTAGCACTGAGTTTGTGGCCAACTTGCAACTCTCTCTCATTCTTCAATTTTTAAAGTTCTCTACAAGGTAAGGTATCATACATACTTATTAGGCTTGTGCATTTGTTTTTCATTGCTAGGCACGCCCTCCAGCCCGCAATCTCAGTAACAAGCCATTAATGCTTCAATACAACAGAACGGCTAGGACGTTCCATGTCGTCCTAACGGAGGGAAGGGGTTAATATTGCATGCTCTATTTGAATCATGAAATAAATATTTTGGGTTTCATTTTCCTTTAAACTAAACTGTTAAAAGGTATATATTTGTTTCTTAAATAGCACCATCTTTGTTTATCTTTTATGAAATACAGTTTTACTAAACCAGTCTATTTTATCAGCTTAGGTTATAAGCATTGTCCATATTTGTATCTCATACAAATAACATTCTTTAAAGTCTGAATATATAAAGACACACATTTAGGTGAAAATCTTTATTCATATTTCAAAATACATTTCTGTCGAAATCGTATACTTACAGGTAATGTTCTTGGTGTCATGTAGCAAGTGTCATAAAGTCTGTTCTGTGAATCATCTTCCAAAATCATCTCCACATAGCTGGAGAAGAGTTCATGTGATGAGAAAGACAGCAAGAAATCCAGAGTCCTAGAGGAGTAAAGTCAAATAGAAATATTAAACGGATATGAAAATAAAAATATCATGATCCAGATAGAATTTTAATAGAAGCATTCCCAGACAGGCTCAAAAACAACAGGGCTCTACTGGGAGCTAGCTGGTGAGTTATGGCTACACACACTTGTCTCTTGTCATTGGCTCATCAGATGTGTTTAGCAAGTCCTCAGTATTGTATTGCTGCTCTGAAGATCACTTTAACTATTTGTTTAACCCATATTCATTGTTGAATATATAATTAAAGGGACAATCTACACCAGAATATTTATTGTTTTAAAAGATAGATAATCCATTTATTACCCATTCCCTAGTTTTGCATAACCAACACAGTTATATTAATACACTTTTTACCTCTGTGATTATCTTGTATCTAAGCCTCTGCAAACTGCCACTTATTTCAGTTCTTTTGACAGACTTGCATTTTAGCCAATCAATGCGGGCTCCTAGGAACTCCACGTGCGTGAGTACAGTGTTATCTATATGAAACACATGAACTAACACCATTTAGTGGTGAAAAACTGTCAAAATGCCCTGAGCTAAGAGGCGAACTTCAAGGGCTTAGAAATTAGCATATGAACCTGCTAGATTTAGCTTTCAATTAAGAATACCAAAAGAACAACGCAAAATTGGTGATAGAAGTAAATTGGAAAATTGTTTACAATTACATGCCCTATCTGAATCATGAAAGTTTGTTTTGGACTAGACTGTCCCATTAAATGCAAGCAACAGTGCAATTAGTAAAGTGTTCTAATGCATTAGATAATTTCTTTAAGCAATTTTATGTCACTTTCACAAAGGAAAACAGAATAATGTGTAAACAATATGTTTATACCATGCATTCGGCTAGATTACGAGTCTTGCGTTAGCCTTAAAAAGCAGCGTTGAGAGGTCCCAATGCTGCTTTTTAACGCCCGCTGGTATTACGAATCTGGCAGGTACAGGTGTACCGCTCACTTTTCTTCTGCGACTCAAGCTTACCGCAAATCCCCTTACGTCAGTTGCGTAGCCTATCTTTTCAATGGGACTTGCATAACGCCGGTATTACGAGTCTTTGAAGAAGTGAGCGGTAGATCCTCTCCTGTCAAGACTCCTACCGCATTTAAAAGTCAGTAGTTAAGAGTTTTATGGGCTAACGCCGTAACATAAAACTCTTAACTAAAGTGCTACAAAGTACACTAACACCCATAAACTACCTATTAACCCCTAAACCGAGCACCCCCCCACATCGCAAACACTTAAATTAAAAGTTTAACCCCTAATCTGCTGACTGGACATCGCCGCTACTTTAATAAATATATTAACCCCTAAACCGCCGCACTCGCCGCTACTATATTAAATTTATTAACCCCTAAACCTAAGTCTAACCCTAACAAAATAAAATTATTACAATTAAATAAATGAATCCTATTTAAAACGAAATATTTACCTATAAAATAAACCCTAAGCTAGCTACAATATAACTAATAGTTACATTGTAGCTAGCTTAGGGTTTATTTATTTTACAGGTAACTTTGTATTTATTTTAACTAGGTACAATAGCTATTAAATAGTTATTAACTATTTAATAACTACCTAGTTAAAATAAGTACAAATTTACCTGTAAAATAAATCCTAACCTAAGTTACAATTACACCTAACACTACACTATCATTAAATTAATTACATAAACTAACTACAATTAACTACAATTAAATAAAATAAACTAAAGTATGAACCCCCCCACACTAATTTACAGAAAATAAAAAAATAATTACAAGAATTTTAAACTAATTACACCTACTCTAACCCCCCTAATAAAATAAAAAAGCCCCCAAAAATAAAAAAATTCCCTACCCTATACTAAATTACAAATATCCCTTAGGGCCTTTTGCGGGGCATTGCCTCAAAGTAATCAGCTCTTTTACCTGTAAAAAAAAATACAATACCCCCCAAACATTAAAACCCACCACCCACACACCCAATCCTACTCTAAAACCCACCCAATCCCCCCTTAAAAAAACCTAACACTAACCCCTTGAAGATCACCCTACCTTGAGACGTCTTCACCCAGCCGGGCACAAGTGGACCTCCAGAGGGGCAGAAGTCTTCATCCGATCCGGGCAGAAGAGGTCCTCCAAGCGGCAGAAGTCTTTATCCAGACGGCATCTTCTATCTTCTTCCATCCAGAGTGGAGTGGGTCCATCTTCAATCCAGCTGACGCAGAGCATCCTCTTATACATGCAGATACAACAGCCAATAGAATGTGAGCTCAATCCTATTGGCTGATTGCATCAGCCAATAGGATTTTTCCTACCTTAATTCCGATTGGCTGATAGAATCCTATCAGCCAATCGGAATTCAAAGGACGCCATCTTGGATGACGTCATTTAAAGGAACCTTCATTCTTCGCTTGTACTTCGTTTGAAGAGGATGCTCTGCGTCGGCTGGATTGAAGATGGACCCGCTCCACTCCGGATGGATGAAGATAGAAGATGCCGTCTGGATGAAGACTTCTGCCGCTTGGAGGACCTCTTCTGCCTGGATCGGAAGAAGACTTCTGCCCCTCTGGAGGTCCACTTGTGTCTGGCTGGGTGAAGACGTCTCAAGGTAGGGTGATCTTCAAGGGGTTAGTGTTAGGTTTTTTTAAGGGGGGATTGGGTGGGTTTTAGATTAGGGTTGGGTGTGTGGGTGGTGGGTTTTAATGTTGGAGGGGGTATTGTATTTTTTTACAGGTAATAGAGCTGATTACTTTGGGGCAATTCCCTGCAAAAGGCCCTTTTAAGGGATATTTGTAATTTAGTATAGGGTAGGGAATTTTTTTATTTTGGGGGGCTTTTTTATTTTATTAGGGGGATTCGATTAGGTGTAATTAGTTTAAAAATCTTGTAATTATTTTTTTATTTTCTGTAATTTCGTGTTTGTTTTTTTCGTACTTTAGTTTATTTAATTTGATTGTAGTTAATTGTAGTTAATTTAGGTAATTAGTTTAATTATAGTGTAGTGTTAGGTGTAAATGTAACTTAGGTTAGGATTTATTTTACAGGTAAATTTGTATTTATTTTAACTAGGTAGCTATTAAATAGTTAATAACTATTTAATAATTATTGTACCTATTTAAAATAAATACAAAGTTGCCTGTAAAATAAAAATAAATCCTAAGCTAGCTACTATGTAACTATTAGTTATATTGTAGCTAGCTTAGGGTTTATTTTATAGGTAAATATTTAGTTTTAAATAGGAATAATTTATTTAATTGTAGTTATTTTATTTAAATTATATTTCAATTAGGGGGTTGTTAGGGTTAGGGTTAGACGTAGGTTTAGGGGTTAATAACTTTATTATAGTGGCGGCGGCGTTGGCGGCGGCAGATTAGGGGTTAGGAAGTGTAGGTAGGTTGCGGCGACGTTATGGGGGCAGATTAAGGGTTAATAAATATAATGTAGGGTTCGGCGATGTTGGGGGCAGCAGATTAGGGGTTCATAGGGATAATGTAGGTGGCGACGGTGTCCGGACAGCAGAGTAGGGGTTAATAATTATAATGTAGGTGGCGACGATGTCGGGGATGGCAGATTAGGGGTTAATAAGTGTAAGATTAGGGGTGTTTATACTCGGGGTTCATGTTAGGGTGTTAGGTGTAGACATAAAATACCTTTCCCCATAGGAATCAATAGGGCTGCGTTAGGAGCTGAACGCTGCTTTTTTGCCGGTGTTAGGTTTTTTTTTCAGCTGAATCTGCCCCATTGATTCCTATGGGGAAATCGTGCACAAGCACGTTTAGCCATCTTACCGCTACCGTAAGCAACGCTGGTATTGAGGTGAGATGTGGAGCTAAATTTTGCTCTACCCTCACCTTTTTGCGGCTAACGCCAGGTTTAAAAAAGCCTGTAATACCAGCATTGTCTTAAGGGAGCGGTGAAAAAAAAAAGGCTTGTTAGCAACGCACCCCTGTTACCGCAAAACTCGTAATCTCGCCAATTGTTTGTCATTTGATTATGAGGTTATCATTTTGATTGAAATATCAATGTTTCTTCATATTTAATTGAAAGGATAGTAAACCCCAAGATTTAATTTTATGATTCAGATAGAACATACAATTTTAAACAACGTTCCAATTTAATTCTTTTATCAAATTTTCTTCATTCTCTTGCATACCTCCCAACATTTCAAAATTCAAAAGAGAGACACCCCCCCCCCCCCCGCAGCAAAAAAATTGAAATGTGGTGGGCAAAGCTTAAAAAATCATAAGATTAAAGTAATATAAATAAAATTCTAAATAAAGTCATATATTTTAATACACTTAGGCAGCAAATCAAACACAAGCTCAAACCACTGGTATGGCTATGTGAGCTATGTATTTAATTAGCCTTTGCAAAGACTTTGCTAAATATTTTTATCTTAATTGGATATTTAATAATAAATTCTTTAAAACTACTCTCTGCATTCCCCATTAATATTCTAGATTCTGGCCTTTAAAGTCAGCAAAAATGCACAGAAGCACACTACATAGCATACACTTACACATGCAGATACACACACTACATAGCATACACTTATACATGCAGATACACACACACTACATAGCATACACTTATACATGCAGATACACACACACTAGATAGCATACACGTATACATGCAGATACACACACACTACATAGCATACACGTATACATGCAGATACATACACACACTACATACCATACACTTATACATGCAGATACATACACACACTACATAGCATACACTTATACATGCAGATACACACACATTACATACCATACACTTATACATGCAGCATACACTTATATATGCAGATACACAGACACTACATAGTATACACTAATACATGCAAATACACAGACACTACATAGTATACACTTATACATGCAGGCACACACACACTACATAGCATACACTTATACATGCAGATACACACACATTACATACCATACACTTATACATGCAGCATACACTTATATATGCAGATACACAGACACTACATAGTATACACTAATACATGCAAATACACAGACACTACATAGTATACACTTATACATGCAGACACACACTACATAGCATACACTTATACATGCAGATACACACACACTACATAGCATACACTTATACATGAAGATACACACAGACTACATAGCATACACTTATACATGCAGAAACACAGACACTACATAGTATACACTTATACATGCAGATACACACACATTACATACCATACACTTATACATGCAGCATACACTTATACATGCAGATACACAGACACTACATAGTATACACTTATACATGCAGACACATACTACATATCATACACTTATACATGCAGATATACAATTATACATGCAGATACACATACACACACTACATAGCTTCCATTTATACATGCACACACACACACACTACATAGCATAAACGTATACATACAGATACACACACTCAGTTATCGATACAGATAGACACACACACTACATCATATATGGGTATCTGTAATTCATTGTATGGGGTCCTGGGGTTGGCAAGCACATTAGCTGGCAGTCTGTGGCTGCCACTGTTCGTTACCCTGGTATTAGCACTGCTCATTGTATAAAACTGAAGGCATGCTAATATTATCACCAGGGGTTAGACATCATCACTACCAGAGGTAGGTTAGAGAGGTCACCATTACCCGTGGTCAGAGGGTATACAGCCTTCTTACTCCTGCTTAACCCACACACCATTCCTTTTCCACAGGGAATCTAACAGGTATCTAATCCTGTGAGAGCAAAGCCAGCTGCTTCTGAGTATGGGCCCAATAGAATTTTTTTTTTTTAATGCATGGGGCAAATCGGGACAGATGGCTAGCAACCCGGGACAGGGGGACAGACCCCTAAAATAGGGACTGTCCCGCGAAAATCGGGACAGTCGGGGGGTATGCTCTTGTTATCCATTGCTAAAGAAACAGCATTGCACTACTGACAGGAAGCTGAAAATATCTATTTAGCCAATCACAAGAGACAAATGTGTGCAGGCACCAATTAGCAACAGCTCCCACTAGTGTATGATATGTGCGTATTCATTTTTTAACAATGGATACTAAGAGAACGAAGCACATTTGAAAATAGAAGTGAATTTAAAAGTGTCTTAAAATGACATGCTCTATCTGAATCATGCAAGTTTAATTTGGACTTTCCTATCCCTTTAACTCTGAAGTGATACACTCAGTTACCCTACATTCTGCTCTTTTCTTTGTACTTCCCTGTCATCTACTGAATGCAAAGCAAATAAGAATACATAAAAACACTGGGCAAGATTACATATGTGGCGCTGCCCGCAAAAGCTTTAGACACCATTTTTTATGTGATTTTGGTATCATATATACGGCACCGCATATAAATATGGTGCGTATATTTCACCCGTCACCCGCAATTTTTCAATTTTTACTCCCATAAGCAAATCGGTATCACATATTCAGCGCAAAGATTAACACTGTGAAAATTTAAAAATTTGACTTCATTTTCACCTCGTCACACATAGGCAGGCGCAGCAAGCCTTACGCTGAAAATGTGAGTACTGTAACCCCCGTAACTGCCTGAAAATATTAACTAACACCTAGCGTATATGCAATATTAATCTACCTGTCAACCGCCAACACCCACCACAATAACTAATAAAATGTATTAACCCCTAATCCGCCATTAACCCACATCGCAATAAACATAATAAATGTATTAACCCCTAATCCGCCATTAACCCACATCACAATAAACCTAGTAAATGTTTTAACCCCTAATCCGCCATTAACCCACAATGCAATAATCCTAATAAATCTATTAACCCCTAATTCGCCAAACGCCCACAAACGCAAAAAAACTAATTAAATTACTAAACCCCATAACCTAACACCCTCTAAACCAGAGCATTCCAAACTTTTCAAATATATATATATATATATATATATATATATAAAACAGAATTTATGCTTACCTGATAAATTACTTTCTCCAACGGTGTGTCCGGTCCACGGCGTCATCCATCACTTGTGGGAAATATTCTCCCCCACAGGGAAAGGCAAGGAGAGCACACAGCAAGAGCTGTCCATATAGCTCCCCCTCTGGCTCCGCCCCCCAGTCATTCGACCGACGGTTAGGAGAAAAAGGAGAAACTATAGGGTGCCGTGGTGACTGAAGTGTATAAAGAAAAAATATTTCAACCTGATTAGGAAAACCAGGGCGGGCCGTGGACCGGGCACACCGTTGGAGAAAGTAATTTATCAGGTAAGCATAAATTCTGTTTTCTCCAACATTGGTGTGTCCGGTCCACGGCGTCATCCATTACTTGTGGGAACCAATACCAAAGCTTTAGGACACGGATGAAGGGAGGGAGCAAATCAGGTTACCTAAATGGAAGGCACCACGGCTTGCAAAACCTTTCTCCCAAAAATAGCCTCCGAAGAAGCATAAGTATCAAATTTGTAGAATTTGGCAAAAGTGTGCAGAGAAGACCAACAGAAGCCTCGTTCTTGTAGGCCCATGTGGAAGCCACAGCCCTAGTAGAGTGAGCTGTGATTCATTCAGGAGGCCGCCGTCCGGCAGTCTCATAAGCCAATCGGATAATGCTTTTCAGCCAGAAAGAAAGAGAGGTAGCAGTAGCTTTTTGACCTCTCCTCTTACCAGAGTAAACGACAAACAAAGATGAGGTTTGTCTACAATCTTTTGTTGCTTCTAAATAGAACTTTAAACCACGAACTACATCTAAATTGTGTAACAAACGTTCCTTCTTTGAAACTGGATTCGGACACAGAGAAGGAACAACTATTTCCTGGTTAATATTCTGGTTGGAAACAACTTTTGGAAGAAAACCAGGCTTAGTACGCAAAACAACCTTATCTGAATGGAAAACCAGATAGGGTGGATTACACTGCAAAGCAGATAATTCAGAAACTCTTCTAGCAGAAGAAATAGCAACCAAAAACAGAACTTTCCAAGATAGTAACTTAATATCTATGGAATGTAAAGGTTCAAACGGAACCCTTTGAAGAACTGAAAGAACTAAATTTAGACTCCAAGGAGGAGTCATGGGTCTGTAAACAGGCTTGATTCTGACCAAAGCCTGAACAAAAGCTTGTACATCTGGCACAGCTGCCAGTCGTTTGTGTAACAAGACAGATAAAGCAGAAATCTGTCCCTTTAGAGAACTCGCTGACAACCCTTTATCCAAACCTTCTTGGAGAAAGGAGAGAATCTTTGGAATTTTAATCTTACTCCAGGAGAATCCCTTGGATTCACACCAACAGATATATTTTTTCCATATTTTATGGTAAATCTTTCTAGTCACAGGTTTTCTGGCTTGGACCAGAGTATCTATCACAGAATTTGAAAACCCACACTTGGATAAAATCAAGCGTTCAATTTCCAAGCAGTCAGCTGCAGAGAAACTAGATTTGGATGTTCGAATGGACCTTGTACTAGAAGATCCTGTCTCAAAGGTAGCTTCCATGGTGGAGCCGATGACATATTCACCAGGTCTGCATACCAAGTCCTGCGTGGCCACGCAGGAGCTATCAGAATCACTGAGGCCTTCTCCTGTTTGATCCTGGCTATGAGCCTGGGAAGGAGAGGAAACAGTGGAAACACATACGCTAGGTTGAACGACCAAGGCGCCACTAATGCATCCACTAGAATCGCCTTGGGATCCCTGGATCTGGACCTGTAACAAGGAATCTTGAAGTTCTGACGGGACGCCATCAGATCCATGTCTGGAATGCCCCATAATTGGGTTAACTGGGCAAAGACCTCTGGGTGGAGTTCCCACTCCCCCGAATGGAAAGTCTGACGACTCAAATAGTCCGCCTCCCAGTTGTCTACTCCTGGGATGTGAATTGCAGATAGATGGCAGGAGTGATCCTCCGCCCATTTGATGATCTTGGACACCTCGCTCATCGCCAGGGAACTCTTTGTTCCCCCCTGATGATTGATGTACGCAACAGTCGTTATGTTGTCCGACTGAAACCTTATGAACCTGGCTTCCGCTAGTTGAGGCCAAGCCAAGAGCGCATTGAATATTGCTCTTAGTTCCAAAATGTTTATCGGGAGAAGAGACTCTTCTCGAGACCATAGACCCTGAGCTTTCAGAGAGTCCCAGACCACGCCCCAACCCAAGAGGCTGGCGTCGGTCGTGACAATGACCCACTCCGGTCTGCGGCAACTCATTCCCTGAGACAGGTGATCCTGGGTCAATCACCAGAGGAGTGAGTCCCTGGTTACCTGGTCTACTTGAATTTGGGGAGACAAGTCTGTATAGTCCCCATTCCACTGATTGAGCATGCACAGCTGTAATGGTCTTAGATGAATTCGAGCAAAAGGAACCACGTCCATTGCTGCGACCATTAGTCCTATTACTTCCATGCACTGAGCTATGGAGGGTTGAGGAATAGAATGAAGAACTCGACAAGCGTTTAGAAGCTTTAACTTTCTGACTTCTGTCAGGAAGATCTTCATTTCCACAGAATCTATTATTGTTCCCAGAAAAGGAACCCTTGTGGACGGTGACAGTGAACTCTTTTCTATGTTCACCTTCCACCCGTGAGATCTGAGAAAAGCCAACACAATGTCCGTGTGGGCCTTTGCTTTGGAAAGAGACGACGTTTGGATTAGGATGTCGTCTAGATAAGGTGCTACAGCGATGCCCCTCGGCCTTAGGACAGCTAAAAGGGACCCTAGCACCTTTGTGAAAATTCTGGGAGCGGTGGCTAAACCGAATGTAAGAGCCACGAACTGGTAATGTTTGTCCAGAAAAGCGAACCTCAGGAACTGATGATGAGTTTTGTGGATTGGGATATGCAGATATGCATCCTTTAGATCCACGGTAGTCAAATATTGACCCTGCTGGATTGTCGGCAAGATTGTCTGAATGGTTTCCATTTTGAAGGATGGAACTCTGAGGAACTTGTTTAATATCTTTAAATCCAGAATTGGCCTGAAAGTTCCCTCTTTTTTGGGAACCACAAACAGGTTTGAGTTAAAACCTAGACCTTGTTCCCCGGAGGGGACTGGGTTTATCACTCCCATCTTTGATAGGTCTCTTACACAATGTAAGAATGACTGTTTCTTTATCTGGTCTGAAGATAAGCGAGACAGGTGGAATCTTCCCTTTGGAGGAAGTCCCTTGAAGTCTAGTAGGTATCCCTTGGAGACTATCTCTAGTGCCCAGGGATCCGGAACATCTCTTGCCCAAGCCTGAGCGAAGAGAGATAGTCTGCCCCCTACCAGATCCGGTCCCGGATCGGGGGCTACCCCTTCATACTGTCTTGGTTGCAGCAGCAGGTTTCTTGGTCTGTTTACCCTTATTCCAGCCTTGCATGGGCTTCCAAGCGGGTTTGGGCTGGGCCACGTTACCTTCTTGTCTAGCGGCAGTGGAGTTATTAGCTGGTCCGTTCCTGAAATTGCGAAAGGAACGAAAATTAGACTTGTTCTTAGCCTTAAAAGGCCTATCCTGTGGGAGGGCATGGCCCTTACCCCCAGTGATGTCTGAAATAATTTCCTTCAATTCCGGCCCAAAAAGGGTCTTACCCTTGAAAGGAATATTAAGTAACTTAGTCTTGGACGACACATCTGCCAACCAGGATTTTAGCCAAAGCGCCCTCCGCGCTACTATAGCAAAACCTGAGTTTTTCGCCGCCAATTTCGTTATTTGAAAAGCGGCATCCAATATAAAGGAATTAGCTAACTTTAATGCGTGAATTCTGTCCATGACTTCTTCATAGGAAGTCTCTTTCTGGAGCGACCTTTCTAGTTCCTCGAACCAAAAGGACGCCGCTGAAGTGACAGTAATAACACACGTAGCTGGTTGAAGGATGAACCCTTGCTGAACAAAAATCTTTTTAAGCAATCCTTCCAATTTTTTATCCATAGGATATTTGAAAGCGCAGCTGTCCTCTATAGGAATAATTGTGCGCTTCGCTAGAGTTGAAACAGCTCCCTCAACCTTCGGGACCGTCTGCCATGCGTCCCTTCTAGGGTCTATTATGGGAAACATTTTCTTAAATATAGGAGGTGGGGCAAAGGGTACACCTGGCTTCTCCCACTCCTTATCCACTATGCTCGCTACCCTCTTGGGTATAGGAAAAGCATCGTCGTGCACTGGGACCTCTAAAAATTTGTCCAATTTGCACAACTTCTCTGGTACTACCATAGAATCACAGTCATCCAGAGTAGCTAATACCTCCTTAAGCAAAGCGTGGAGATGTTCTAGCTTAAACTTAAATGCTACTATATCAGGTTCGGCCTGTTGAGAAATTTTTCCTGAGTCTGAAATTTCACCCTCAGACAGCCCTTCCCTCACAGCCAATTCTGATTGATGTGAGGGTAAAATAGATAAGGCATCGTCAGCGTCTGATTGTTCATCCTTTTTATCTGTATTTAAAACTGAACAATCACGCTTTCTCTGAAATGCTGGCAGTTTGGATAAAAGATTTGCTATAGAATTATCCACTACTGCTGTCAATTGTTGCATAGAAATAAGCACTGGCGCGCTAGGTGTCGCCTGCGCGGGCAAAGCTGGTGTAGACACAGAAGGAGAGGATGTAGAACTATCCCCACTACCTTCATTAGATAAATCATCTTGGGCAACATTATGAAATGTAACAGAGCTGTCCTTATTTTGTTTGGACGCTATGGCACAATCATCACAAACACTCGAAGGGGGAACCACATTTGTCTCTACACACACAGAACATAGGTTATCTGATGGCCCAGACATGTAAAACAGATTTAGGCAGGCAAACAATGCAATAAAAACGATTTTTAAACAAAAACGTTACTGTCTCTTTAAATAATAAAATGACACACTTTATTTCTGAATGTTCAAAAAACTATGAAGGCAATATCCGATTTTTATGAATTTTGGACCCCAGTGTCTTAATGCTTATAAAGTATTGCACAGCAAATATGGAGACTCTAGCTCTTAAAACAAGCAAACCGGAGCAAATTGTTGGATTTAACCGTTTTTATACACCACAATCCCTGCTACAGCATTGCTGTAGCTTTTACCTTCTGTAGGGGTCAATCATCCACAGAAATAAGCCTTCTGGAGTCACTTTCTGAGCCACAGGACCCTCTCACATGAGACTGCATGCACTGCCTTGAAAATCAACTGCGCAGCTGAAGCGCCAAAATGAGGCCTCCTCCCTCAGTATACTAGAGTGAAGGGGCCTTCCTGACTAGATTTAGGTGTCTAAAACAAGCCAGATCAATAAAAAACATCCCCAAGTGTATATGAGCTCATAAAACATTTCATATGCCATGATATTGCAATAAAAACCAATCGATTTGGCCCCTAACAGTGTCTACCAGCATAAAATTCAAAAAGGGGAAGCCTGTTATCTTTTTTGCTGAGGTGAAAGAAAAATGGCTTACCGTTTTCCCTGAGGGGAAAAATGACTGTCATCTAGCATTAGCCTGTGTTGTTAGAAGGAGAGTAGTCATACCTGAAGTGAATGAGTCTGCAAGCTGTTACACCCAACTTAAGTTCTCTAGTTTCAACAGTGCTGCGTGGTAACAGTAATGGATTTTAGTTACTTGTGCTAAAATCACAGCCCTCTTAAACAGAAATCTTCATCACTTTTCTGTTGTAGAGTAAATAGTACAAGCCAGCACTATTTTAAAATAACAAACTCTTGATAGAAGAAATAAAAAACTACAACTAACACCACAAACTCCTCGCCATCCCTGTGGAGATGCTATTTGTTCAGAGCGGCAAGGAGAATGACTGGGGGGCGGAGCCAGAGGGGGAGCTATATGGACAGCTCTTGCTGTGTGCTCTTCTTGCCTTTCCCTGTGGGGGAGAATATTTCCCACAAGTAATGGATGACGCCGTGGACCGGACACACTAATGTTGGAGAAATATATATATATATATAGATACACACACATATATAAATATATATCAGTATACAACCCACACAATTGATCTAGGCCTATGTTGGTATATTTCACGCCATCATTTCACCGCCATATATATATATATATATATATATATATATATATTGTTAACTTTTTTTCAAACTTTGGGTTTCTTACTGAAAATATTTACATACTGCTTGTGCAGACATAACACAAGTGGTTCTGGTATCCCCTTGGTTCAGAAAGAGCAGACATGCGTGGCATTGCCATTTCTTTTTTGAGCTAATTGCATCTGCGCACCACATGTTTGAAATTTCCAGCAGTGAAGGGGTTAATTAGTTACCGACAGTGCGGATCAGGTCCGACAGACCTCGCTGAATACGGCGAGCAATACGCTTGCCGTATTCAGCATTGCACCAGCAGCTCACAAGAGCTGCTGGTGCAACGCCGCCCCCTGCAGACTCGCAGCCAATAGGCCGCCAGCAGGGGGGTGTCAATCAACCCGATCGTACTTGATCTGATTGATTTCCGGCGATGTCTGTCCGCCTGCTCAGAGCAGGCGGACAGGTTATGGAGCAGCGGTCTTTGTGACCAGAAACACAGGGCATCAAGCTCCATTCTGAGATTGATACATATGCCCCACTGTATCAGCGATCTGGCTTCATATGGTAAAGGGAACATAATCAGTGCCCCCTTACCATATAAAGGCAGATGCCCTCGGCTGGCTAAGCTGACAGTCGGGACTGCAGCATGCGCTACTACAGTGTTGGATGTAGCTAACAAGTCTGTTAGAAGATCACATAAAAAATGGAAAAAGTCTGACATTTATATTGCTGCTATTTCTTTCATAAACCTGATATTTTGCTAGTTGAAAGTAAACATGTTTGTTTGAGAACAAATTTAGTGTAAAGAGTAAGAGTTAACAAAATGTGCAGCAAACACATCATAAATACATTAAAATGAAGTGTTACACTCATATATACCCTATCAGACAACAATTATTTATATACTGTATATATATATAAATAAATATCATATGGTATATGACAAGGTATTTGAATGGAAAGGACTATAATATATATATGTGTATATGTATGTATATGTATATATATATATATATATATATATATATATGTATATATATATGTATATATATATATGTATATATATATGTATATGCGTATATATATATATATATATATATATATATATATATATATATATATATATATATATATATATATATAACAAAATAATAATGTATATAAATGCATGTGCATACAGGCATACCTCAGACATATTGCGGGTTCAATATATATATATATATATGTATATATATATATATACATACATACATACATACATACATACACCGGCCACTATATTAGCTACACCTTGCTAGTAACGGGTTGGACCCCTTTTGCCTTCAGAACTGCCCTAATTCTTCATTGCATAGATTCAACAAGGTGTTGGAAACATTTTGGTCCATATTGACTTGATAGCATCATGCAATTGCTGCAGATTTGTCGGCTGCACATCCATGATGCAAATTTTCCGTTCCACCACATCCCAAAGGTGCTCTATTGGATTGAGATCTGGTGACTGTGGATGCCATTGGAGTACAGTTAACTCATTCTCATCTTCAAGAAACCAGTTTACAATGATTTGAGCTTCGTGACATTTTGCATTACCCTGCTGGAAGTAGGCATAAGAAGATGGGTACACTGTAGTCATAAAGGGATGGAAATGGTCAGCAACAATACTCAGGTAGGCCATGGCATTTAAACAATGATCAATTGGTACTAAGAGGCCTAAAGTGTGCCAAGAAAATATCCCCCACACCATTACACTACCAGCAACCTGAACCGTTGATACACGGCAGGATGGATCCATGCTTTCATGTTGTTTACGTCAAATTCTGACCCTAACATCTGAACGTTGCAGCTGAAATCATGACTCATCAGACCAGGCAACGTTTTTCCAATCTTCTATTGTCCAATTTTGGTGAGCCTGTGTGAATTGTAGCCTCAGTTTCCTGTTCTTAACTGACAGGAGTGGCACCTGGTGTGGTCTTCTGCTACTGTAGACCATCTGCTTCAAGGTTTGCGTGTTGTGCATTCAGAGATGGTATTCTGCATACCTTGGTTGTAAAGAGTGGTTATTTGAGCTACTGTTGCCTTTCTATCATCTCGAACCAGTATGCCAATTCTCCTCTGACCTCTGACATCAACAAGGCATTTTCGTCCACACAACTGCCGCTCACTGGATATTTTCTGTTTTTCAGACAATTCTCTGTAAAACCTAGAGATGGTTGTGCATGAAAATCCCAGTAGATCAGCAGTTTTTTAAATACTTAGACCATAATGTCTAGCACCAACAACCATGCTACGTTCAAAGTCACTTAAATCCCCTTTCTTCCACATTCTGATGCTCAGTTTGAACTTCAGCAAGTTGTCTTCACCACGTCTAGATGCCTAAATGAATTGAGTTGCTGCCATGTGATTGGCTGATTAGCAATTTGTGTTACCAAGCAATGGAACAGGTGTACCTAATAAAGTGGTCGGTGAGTGTATATGTATATATCTATGCCTATATATAATCATATAGAAATATAGGTATATATATTTATTGTACCAAAAAACATTAGATGTATAAAGAAATATGTATTTATGAATAAATAGAATATATTCTTAGGTTTTAGTTTTTTTCCCACTTTTCTTTCTCTATTGACTTCTATGGTTGCAATATTCTAACTTCGGCTTTTTGTGCGTGTCGTGTTAGCCCTCATGCAAAAACTTTTCACTTTCAACTTGTAATATTAGCGCTAATCGACATGTGCAAAAAGCTTACTTCTAGCACAGTTAATACAAGAGCAGGAGCACAAAATACCATTCAACTCATAATCTAGTCCTTAATGGGTTATGAAATAATTTTGCATTGTTGCACCTAAAAGTGGATATAAAATGTATTTTTTAACAGGTTACTGTTCTGAATAAAAAGTATTCTGTTTTCATTCTTTTTAAGGTATACACTTTTCCAACCAAAGACAATAGTAACAAGAATGTTAAAATGTAAGTAATAAAAACACTCTCAGTAAATCAGTGCTTTTATTGCTATAAATTGTGTAACATACAGTACTGTAGCTTTCGATAAGATTCAACTGTTCAAATATCACCTGCTATAAATAGTTTAATAAATGATCTGGAGGAAAGTCCCTTCTAGAAGCAGTTATCAATTGACTTATTATTAGTGAGTTATCTAATTAAAACCATAAAAGTCAACCAAGTTAAGATATTAAAGGGACATGAAATACTTTTCTTTTTAAATAAAGGGCCCCATTTATTAAAGCCTGAATGGACAAGGTTTGCCTCAGGGAAATTGTTTGTGCAGCCACGTCCCTTGCTGTCATGCAGCCAATTGTAAGAGAGCAGGCCTTGTCAGGATGAATGATTTAACTCTGTGAGCCTTGAGACTTAAAGGGACACTGAACCCATTTTTTTCTTTCATGGTTCATATAGAGCATGACATTTTAAGCAACTTTCTATTTTACTCCTATTATCAATTTTTCTTCGTTTTCTTGCTATCTTTATTTTAAAAGCAGGAATGTAAATCTTAGCAGCCAGCCCATTTTAGGTTCAGCACAATGAATAGAGCTTGCTTATTGGAGGATTACATTTACCCACCAATAAGCAAGCATAACCCAGGTTCTCAACCAAAAATGGGCCGGCTCTTATGCATCACATTCCTGCTTTCTAAATTAAGATAGCAAGAGAACAAAGACAAATTGATAATAGGAGTAAATTAGAAAGTTGCTTAAAATTGCATGCTCTATATGAATCATGAAAGAAAAAAATTGGGTTTAGTGTCCCTTTAAAGGGACATTAAACTGCTGTGTACAACGACAGTAGTAGGGTTACTACTTATAATGCTATTGTGTTTCCTCCTGTACTGCATTTCTCTTTAAAGGGACATTAAACACTTTGAGATGGTAAGATAAAATGATAAATTGTATATATAAAACAACTCTGCAATATACTTTCATTATTTATTTTGTCCTCTTTGCCTGTAATTTCATTCTGAAATTGTGAGCTTTTCAGTTCCTGTTAGAAATGGAAGTGCAGAACACTGTTAAATCCAGCACAACCATTGGCTGCACACTCTAATGACCTATGTATAACTGTCCCTAATTGGCCACAGCAGAGAAGGTAACACAAGTTACAACATGGCAGCTCCCAGTGTTTTATAGACACTAAAACTTTACACTTATTTTGTCACTTTTTAAACCACTAATGAAACTTTAAAAAATACATCTACATGTTAGTCATGGACTAATCTTTTCTTTGAATGCATCATTTTATCTAGCATTTATTTAGTGTTTAATGTCCCTTTAAAGCCATTGTCTTATTTTAACTCATTACAGAATTTAGCTGGTAAAGCTCTACATTTTATACTGGGTGCCACCATCTTGTAGCTGACGTATTGTTGCATCCTGTGACAGAAGCAGTGCACTACCACAAATCTGTGATGTCACTTGCCTTTTCACAGCTGTACCTTGTACTACAATTTAGCTCACATAACAGAGAGCAGAAGATTGACCTTTTTTGCAGTTTTTTGTACAGTTTAAAAGTTACATAATAAATATGTATGCAAAGTGAAGATGGTGAAGATGCAAAGCTTCACTAACTGATAATTGTAAAGGGTTAAAATAGGACAACAGCTTTGAAGACATCTGCAGGCACAGAATGAAAGACAATAACATACGCCTAGATTACGAGTCTTGCGTTAGCCTTAAAAAGCAGTGTTGAGGGGTCCCAACGCTGCTTTTTAACGCCCGCTGGTATTACAAGTCTGGCAGGTACAGGTGTACCGCTCACTTTCATTCCGTGACTCGAGCTTACCGCAAATCCCCTTATGTAAATTGCGTATCCTATCTTTTCAATGGGACTTGCATAACGCCGGTATTATGAGTCTTGGAGAAAGTGAGCGGTACAGCCTCTCCTGTCAAGAGACTTCTACCGCATTTAAAAGTCAGTAGTTAAGAGTTTTATGGGCTAACGCCGTAACATAAAACTCTTAACTAAAGTGCTAAAAAGTACACTAACACCCATAAACTACCTATTAACCCCTAAACCGAAGGCCCCCCACATCGCAAACACTTAAATAAATATTTTAACCCCTAATCTGCCGACCAGACATCGCCGTCACTTTAATAAATATATTAACCCCTAAACTGCCGCACTCCCGCATCGCAAACACTAGTTAAATTTTATTAACCCCTAATCTGCCGTCCCTAACATCGCCGACACCTACCTACATTTATTAACCCCTAATCTGCCACCCCCAACGTTGCCGCTACTATATTAAAGGTATTAACCCCTAAACCTAAGTCTAACCCTAACACCCCCTAACTTAAATATAATTTAAATAAATATAAATAAAATTACTACAATTAACTAAATTAATCCTATTTAGAACTAAATACTTACCTATAAAAAAAAACCTAAGCTAGCTACAATATAACTAATAGTAGCATTGTATCTATCTTAGGGTTTATTTTTATTTTACAGGCAAGTTTGTATTTATTTTAACTAGGTACAATAGTTATTAAATAGTTATTAACTATATAATAACTACCTAGCTAAAATAAATACAAATTTACCTGTAAAATAAATCCTAGCCTAAGTTACAATTACACCTAACACTACACTATCATTAAATTAATTACCTAAATTACCTACAATTAATAACAATTAAATTTAATAAACTAAAGTACGAAAAACAACAAACACTAAATTACAGAAAATAAAAAAATAATTTAAATTTTTTTAAACTAATTACACCTAATCTAATCCCCCTAATAAAATAAAAAAGCCCCCCAAAATAATAAAAAATCCCTACCCTATACTTAATTACAAATAGCCCTTAAAAGGGCATTTTGCGGGGCATTGCCCCAAAGTAATCAGCTCTTTTACCTGTAAAAAAAAGTACAATACCCCCCCAACATTACAACCCACCACCCACACACCCAATCCTACTCTAAAACCCACCCAATCCCCCCTTAATAAAACCTAACACTAACCCCTTGAAGATCACCCTACCTTGAGACGTCTTCACCCAGCCGGGCACAAGTGGACCTCCAGAGGGGCAGAAGTCTTCATCCGATCGGGGCAGAAGAGGACCTCCATACGGCCAGAAGTCTTCATCCAGGTGGTGCAATCAGCCAATAGAATTGGGGTCGCATTCTATTGGCTGATTGGAACAGCCAATAGAATGCGAGCTCAATCCTATTGGCTGATTGGAACAGCCAATAGGATTGAACTTCAATTCTATTGGCTGATTGCATCAGCCAATTGGATTTTTCCTACCTTAATTCCGATTGGCTGATAGAATCCTATCAGCCAATCGGAATTCAAGGGACGCCATCTTGGATGACGTCATTTAAAGGAACCTTCATTCTTCAGTTGGACTTCGTTTGAAGAGGATGCTCCGCGTCGGCTGGATTGAAGATGGACCAGCTCCGCTCCGGATGGATGAAGATAGAAGATACCGCCTGGATGAAGACTTCTGGCCATATGGAGGTCCTCTTCTGCCTGGATCAGATGAAGACTTCTGCCCCTCTGGAGGTCCACTTGTGCCCGGCTGGGTGAAGACGTCTCAAGGTAGGGTGATCTTCAAGGGGTTAGTGCTAGGTTTTATTAAGGGGGGTATTGGGTGGTTTTTAGAGTAGGGTTGGGTGTGTGGGTGGTGGGTTTTAATGTTGGGGGTGGTATTGTATTTTTTTTTACAGGTAAAAGAGCTGATTACTTTGGGGCAATGCCCCGCAAAAGGAACTGTTAAGGGCTATTTGTAATTTAGTATAGGGTAGGGATTTTTATTATTTTGGGGGCTTTTTTATTTTATTAGGGGGATTAGATTAGGTGTAATTTGTTTAAAAAAAAATAATTATTTTTTATTTTCTGTAATTTAGTGTTTGTTGTTTTTCGTACTTTAGTTTATTTAATTTAATTGTAATTAATTGTAGGTATATAGGTAATTCATTTAATGATAGTGTAGTGTTAGGTGTAATTGTAACTTAGGTTAGGATTTATTTTACAGGTAAATTTGTATTTATTTTAGCTAGGTAGTTATTAAATAGTTAATAACTATTTAATAACTATTGTACCTAGTTAAAATAAATACAAAGTTTCCTGTAAAATAAGAAAACAATCCTAACATAGCTACAATGTAACTATCCTATATAATAAATGGCCAAGTATGTTTGTCAGATGCAGTCATGCGCAGTAGAGACTGCACGTGACAAACATACCTGACCGTTTGGATTCTGACACTCAGCACTCAGCACAGAGCAAGACTGAAGCGGAGTGTCAGGGAGCGTGGCCGACGGGAGCGTTGCGATGGGGGCATGTCCGGGCATCGTGAAGGGCATGGCTGGGCGTCGCCGGACGGGGTGCCGCGATGGGGGCGTTGCCAGAGAGGCAAAGGCTTTCAATGAAGACAGAGCCAGAGAGGGAGCCAAAGGGGGGGGGGGAGAGCCAAAGGGGGGGGAGAGAGCCAAAGGGTGGAGAGAGAGAGCCAAAGAGGAAAGAGAGCCAAAGAGGAGAGAGAGAGAGCCAAAGAGGGGGGGAGAGAGTCAAAGGGGAGAGAGACAAACGGGGGGGGGGCCAAAGGGGGGGAGAGAGTCAAAGGGGGGAGAGGGGGAGAGAGAGAGCCAAAGAGGAAAGAGAGCCAAAGAGGAAAGAGAGCCAAAGAGGAGAGAGAGCCAAAGAGGGGGGAGAGAGAGCCAAAGAGGGGGGAGAGAGAGCCAAAGAGGGGGGGGGGGAGAGAGCCAAAGAGGGGGGTAGAGAGCCAAAGAGGGGGGGGGGAGAGAGCCAAAGAGGGGGGGAGAGAGCCAAAGAGGGGGGGGGGGGAGCCAAAGAGGGGGGGAGAGAGCCAAAGAGGGGGGGGAGAGCCAAAGGGGGGGGAGAGCCAAAGAGGGGGGAGAGAGAAAGCCAAAGAGGAAAGAGAGCCAAAGAGGAGAGAGAGCCAAAGAGGAGAGAGAGCAAAAGAGGGGAGAGAGCCAAAGAGGGGGGGGGGAGAGCCAAAGAGGGGGGGGAGAGAGCCAAAGAGGGGGGGAGAGAGCCGAAGAGGGGAAGAGAGAGCCAAAGGGGGGTAGAGAGCCAAAGAGGGGGGAGAGAGCCAAAGAGGGGAGAGAGAGAGAGCAAAAAAGGGGGGGAGAGAGCCAAAGGGGGGGAGAGAGCCAAAGGGGGTGGGGAGCCAAAGGGGGGGGAGCCAAAGAGGGGGGAGAGAGAGAGCCAAAGAGGAAAGAGAGCCAAAGAGGGGAGAGAGCCAAAGAGGGGGGAGAGAGAGCCAAAGGGGGGGGAGAGCCTAAGAGGGGGGAGAGCCAAAGAGGGGGGGGGAGAGAGTCAAAGAGGGGGGGGAGAGAGCCGAAGAGGGGAAGAGAGAGCCAAAGGGGGGGAGAGAGCCAAAGAGGGGAGGGAGAGAGCCAAAGGGGGGGGGGGGCCAAAGGGGGGGGGAGAGCCAAAGAGAGGGGAGAGAGAAAGCCAAAGAGGAAAGAGAGCCAAAGAGGAGAGAGAGCAAAGGTGTTAGGTTTTTTCCAGCCAGCTCAGCCCCATTGTTTCCTATGGGGAAATCGTGCACCAGCAAGTTTAGCCAACTTACCTTTACCATAAGCAACGCTGGTATTACAGTGAGATGTGGAGCTAAATTTTGCTCTCAGCTCACTTTTTTTAGGCTAACGCCAGGTTGAAAAAAAACTGTAATACCAGCGTTCTCTTAAGTGAGCGGTGAGAAAAAACTGAGCGTTATCACCGCAAGCCTTAACGACAAAAACTCGTAATCTAGCCGATAGTGAGTAGTAACTATACTACTGTAGTTGTACTCAGCAGTTTAATGCCCCTTTAAGAACGCAGCTACTTAACTAGCGTTTCAGAGCCTGTGCCCCGTAACTACATCCATAGATTTATAAATGAGGCCCAAAGTGTTTAATTATGCATAGTAAAAAAAAAAACAAAAAAAAACACCTTTCATTATTTAACTTGCCCTCTTTTCCCCTTAAATTTAAACTTGAAAATTATGAGTTTTACCAATTATGAGATCTGGATGTACACAACAGAGATAACACGCTTAAAAGGACAGGAAACCCAAAAATGTTCTTTCATGATTTGGATAGAACATACAATTTTAAACAACTTTCCATTATAACTTCTATTATAAAATTTGCTTCATTATCTTGTTTTCCTTTGCTGAAGGAACAGCATTGCTCTACTGGCAGCTAGCTGAATATATCTAGTTAGCCAATCACAAGAGACAAATGTGCACAGGCACAAATCAGCAGCTGGCTCCCACTAGTGTACGATATAGCTCTCAATAGTGCATTGCTGCACCTGAGTCTACCTATGTTTACTCTTCAACAAAGGATACACAGAGAACAAACCAAATGTAATAACTGAAGTAAATTGGAAAGTTGTATAAAACTGCATGCGCTATCTAGGGTTGCCACCCAGCTGGTATTTTACTGACACGGCCGGTATTTTTAAGGTTCATGGCAATGTAGAAAATAAAGAATAAATATTGAAAGAAAGCCCCTGTCAAAGTGAAACTTCTTCTGAGTGTGATGAATACAAGTTATAAACAAATGAGCATTTAAAATCAGTCCCATCAGCTTTAGTTTTTGAGTTATGCTGTTTAATTATTTATGGAAATTTATGTTAATTAGCATGGCCGGTATTTTCTTCCAAGAAAGGTGACAACCCTAGCGCTATCTCAACCATGAAAAACTGTGATACTTCAATAATTTTTCTAGATTTTTTAAAGTATAAAAAATGTGGATTTTCAAAATTGTACCATGGGATTTAAAAGAAAGGTACAGACAGACTTCATTAAATGTAAAATCGATGTAGCAAAAAATGGATATGGAGATATTTTAAAGCAAGATTGTACCTTGAAGGGTTAAAAATCATCCAGTGTTTATCACGCTTGCTCCCACCACTGCTGTCCTAGTTAGAAAACCTCTTTTTTTCAAGCAGTGACATATTCACCGCTCATCCAATGTATGTGCCATTTGTACGGCAATAATCTGAGTCATGCCATACGGCTTGCACATTGGTTGGATGAGTGGTGAATACATCACAGCTTGAAAAAAAGAGGTTTTCTAGCTGGGATGGCAGTGGTGGGAGCGAGTGTGATTTAACCCTTCAAGGTACAATCTTGCTTTAAATCAAAGGTGCCCATATCCATTTTTTGTTACAATAAATCATATTTACATTTAACAAAGCCCGTGTCTACCATCACTTTTTAATTTAAAATGTATTAGCCAGGTTTACAGCCAAAACCAGTGAACAGACTTCGTCTAGGCTCTATAGTAGATATAAATTTATGTTTATGTGCTATATATCTTGGAGGCTTAAATCAATATAACCCAGATTTGAATATAAAAGTTATCATATTCAAGTACTGCAAATTACTGGGATTGCATGCATTCATTTATGGGGGTTTTCATGTGTAAAAATGACCATTATAACTTTGCTTTTAACCGTTATGTTTTTTAGCAATTAAAGCAGTGGCTCTTACACATACTTGCAAACAGAGAACAATTAATTATCTTTGGTGATTTGGCTTATAAGAGGAATATTTAAACATTTATGATCTTGCCAGCTAATTGATTCCTGTGTCAGCCAATAAATATGTAAGTTTGACCTTTGTTCTTGACAATGGCAATTCCTCATTAAAAATAAATACATAAAAAAACTTTATTCTGTTGCTGCTTGCTTATAAGATTAGCACTAGTTGCTGCTTTTAATTTATATAAATTTAAACTACTGTCTAGCTGTTCCTCTGCTGCCATGAAGATGTTACCTATAAGAAATTAAGGGGGTCAACACATTTTTGTTAGTGAAAAAATAATGTTAATATTCAACTAAAGCAAACAAACCCATGAACTAATATCTGACAAAACAAAATATATTTTCTTTACCACAGAGATCAGTATAGAGAGAATATAAAAGCAATAATTAAATATCTTCCTCATGCATACAGATTACATATGCAAATCTAACAATCCCTTTCTTCATGGTGCATAATCTGATTTCACAATGTTCATTATCAAGCAGCATTTTGCAAAAAATATCTCTAGGCAAAAATGGCAGCTGTTATGTCTTCTGTCACGCATTACTTCATTGTGAAAAACCCCTTATGGTTTATATCTCTAATTGCATGACATGTGATGTGAATGTGCTTAATATGTGCATTAATCGTCAGACACACAGCTCTTGTTGTCTTCCATTAGTCAGATAGATGGGCTTTGTCTCTGACATTCCTATATTCTGGAAGAGCTGCTTGAGTCATTGTGCATCCTTGCACGTTTTTGCTGAATAGGACAGTGATTTTTGTTTGTGACTAGGCCAGTCAATGGGCCCATTTCTATAGAGGAACAAAAAGCCATGTGAAAATGTGTGGTATGACCTTAGCCCAATTTATATCACGTTAATCCTACTAACCTGGTCGATAAATTTATTTTACAATGAACTTTATATCATAACTATCCTGACTGCAGTTCAGATTTTTTTGCTGCAAGAGATCATGTTTAGCCCTGTTAGTGGTTTGGCTGAATGAGAAAAATACTTAAAGGGATATAAAACAGTCTGTGTCACGCTCGGCCGCCGGGAGTTCCGGCAGTTCACGTTGCGTGCTTGGTTGCCTGGCAACGTCTCGCTCGGCTTAGCCGTCCCCTTCAGCTGACATCAGGACTGGCTTCTTATTCCGGTCTTCCTGTTCCTTCGGTGCCCGTTTGTTTTGTTAATCGTTGTGGCTGCTGTGAGTACTCAGTTTCTTTGAGAGCATTCATTTTGTTCTTGAACCTTTACCTGGATAACCTGTTGCCAAACTCTGCATTACTGACTACGCTGTGTTTAACCCTCAAACTGCCTGATAACCTGTTGTCAAACTCTGCATTACTGACCATGCTGTGTTTAACCCTCAAACAGCCTGATAACCTGTTGTCAAACTCTGCATTACTGACTACGCTGTGTTTAACTCTCAAACTGCCTTATAACCTGTTGCCAAACTCTGCATTACTGACCATGCTGTGTTTAACCCTCAAACTGCCTGATAACCTGTTGTCAAACTCTGCATTACTGACCATGCTGTGTTTAACCCTCAAACTGCCTGATAACCTGTTGCCAAACTCTGCATTACTGACCATGCTGTGTTTAACCCTCAAACTGCCTGATAACCTGTTGTCAAACTCTGCATTATTGACCACACTGGTGATTAACCCTCAAACTGTCTGATTACCTGTTGCTAGACTCTGCATTACTGACTACGCTGTGCTTAACCCTCAAATTGCCTGATTTCAAGTTACCTACTCCTGCATTATTAACTGTTCATTGTTTAAACCCTCCTTCTGTCTGAGAATAAGTGGTCTTAACCTGCAACCCTGGTACTGTGGAGGGCTATTCCTGAACTGCCTGATTACAGTTCCCTATTCTGAAGTTTTTCCAGCTGTTATCAAGATTTCCATTACTCTTTCCAGAGGACTCAGACCAACACTGCTCCATATCGTGAGTACCTTGTTTTATAGAAGTTGCCGTGGGGTCACGTCCTGGATTAAACTCAGAGTGCAAGGGTTTTGTTTTAGTTCGCCCTAGCATTTGGGTCTTCTTCTGGACATTACCTAACCTGACAGTCTGTTTCATTATTGCAACAAATAAAAACACTAAACAGTGGTTTGTACTTAATAGGAATCACTGCAATATGTATTATTCATCATTTTTAAAATTATTTTACATTTAATTAATTTTTTTAATTTCTTTTGTGCAGAGTCTATTTCCTCTCACAGCCCCTCAAGGAGGCTGGGGTCTCTACGGTAAGGCAAAGGATTTTTTTTCCCCATTTGCAGTGTAGCTGCTAGACACCATAAAATAGTTCCAGTAAGTTTATTTGCCCATGATCAGTATATGACTTATGTGGAAAAAAATCATGTGAAATTAGAACTTAAGTTTTTGTTTTGTTTGTTTTTTAATGACTGCATGCTTATTTTAGCTGTAGACAGGGGCTAGTCTTAGGTGTTTTTTTACACAATCTTTTTTATTATTACTTTAATTTAAGATATATTTTTTTTTACTAAAGAAGCACTGTGTAATATGAGTGTGCTAAACTCATAAAGGGGTCCTTGGTGAAGGGAGTCAGAACATTTCCAGTATAAGAAAAGAGACAGGAGTAGAGGTGCATAAGAAAATAACATGTAAAGCATAGATTATCATAAAAACATAAATCAACACAATATAAATCTGAAAACATGCACACACACTGTATGCAATATATTTCACAGCACATCTGGGCTACAGCTTTAAAATGAACTGTAATCATTTGTTTCTATAGCAAGTTGCCACACAATTACAAAAAGATAACTGTATTATACTTAATAGCTGAATAATTACAAATAGTAATAGTTTTGCATAAACCACACGGTTATAGTAATATACTTTTTATCTCTGTGATTACCATGTATCTAAGCCTCTGCAGACTGCCCTCTCATTTCAGTTCTTTTGACAGACTTGCATTTTAGCCAATTAGTGCCCTCTCATAAGTAACTCCACAGGTGTAAGCACAATGTTATCTATATGGCACATATAAACTAACACTCTCTAGCTGTGAAAAACGCTCAAATGCATTCAGATAAGAGGCGGCCTTCAAGGGCTTAGACATTAGCATATGAGCCTACCTAGGTTTATTTTTAACCAAGAATACAAGATAACAAAGCAAATTTGATTATAAAAGTACATTGAAAAGTTGTTTAAAAATGCATAAGCTATCTGAATCATGAAAGTTTAATTTTGACATTACTGTCTCTTTAAGTTTTACTTCTTAAAGGGACATGAACGTCCATAATATGCTGAAGCTGTACAATACAATATAATATTTTAAGACACAGCAATGCACATTGTTTTTTAAAAAGTTGTGTTTGCTTTTTTTATGCACCACCTGATGCTTATAGTAAAGACCTTTGAGCTTACAAGGTAGTGCATGGATTACGGTAACAGGCAATAAGCTTTTGTGCAAGCTAGAAGATTGGCACAGGTCTGTGCATGCAGTGCCAAAATCAGCCTTAAAGCAGCCCCAATGCAGCCTTTTCTTTTTTTGCATGCAGTATTTCATACTTGTGTACCGTCCCAGAATGCTATTCAACATTATGTCCTTTTAATTATTTGAACACTGCTTAAAGTGTCATGATATGAAATACAATTTATCAACTTTACTTCCAGGTTTTGCCTGTGTACTTAATGTCTAATGAGTATTAAATAGCAGAAGTATGTGTTTTATTGCACACATCTTTCAAGAAATGAAGCCAAAGTTCTAATACATGGTTTATTTAACACTAGATGCTCTTCAACTAATGTGTGTTTCAAACAAAGACAGCTCCAAAGATATTTATTGATAAGTTTAAGGAACTCAAGAAAATTACAAAAATATTGGGTTAAATATTTTTAGCATTTACAGTCTATATCAACTATTTACATTATCCTAAATTAAAAATCCAGAGAACTGTACTTGGCTAACTGAGCACAGTTGAAGGACCTCTGTGGAGCGGATTTGGTTGCAATTTATTTCATTCTGGCTTGATATAAGAAAATAACTGGCAAAAATAAATATATTTTTACAGATTACTCTTCAAATAATCTATACTAAATAAAACATATAAAAGTAAGTAGTTACAGTAGTTTATTAAAAAAAATCACTGAATGTTAATTTAGGAGAGTAACTTTAGATTATATCTTTAATTGACCCTGATTTGAAAGACTTCCAGAGAACATTGTCTTTAAGTATTTTTTCCTTTTTAATTGATAGAAAGCCAACTACATATCTACAGCTCTCTTGTTTCTTTCCATAAAAGGATACACAAAATACAATTTATGACAATGAAAGTCAACCAGTATCGATTAAATTCCAGCACATGTGGTCCCCAAGGCACCAGAAAGGCCACATGGTACTTTTAATGAGCAATAGCAAAAGTGTCTATTTCCTCTTAGTGTGTGTGTGAGAGATAGAGGATAGAGATAGAGAATGAGAGAATTAAAGGGACAGTATACACCAGTTTTCATACAACTGCATGTAATAGACACTACTATAAAGAAGAATATGCAAAGATATTGATCTAAAGCTCCCAGTTTAGAACTGTTGATGAGGTTAGGCTGGGACACCCAGTGAAAGGGGGCTAAGAAAGCAGGAAGAGCAGGCGCCCCCATCCCTCCTCCCCTGCATATGAATTGACCCATTACACAAACAGGAGCAAGCAGGAATCTGTAGACTTGAGTCTACATCTGTTATTTTGGGATTTGGTTAGGAGTCTGAAAATAAGCACAGTCAGCTAGATTACGAGTCTTGCGTTATGAGTTAAATAGCATTGATATGGCCCATAGCTATTACGAGTCTTGTCGGTATAGGTGTACCGCACAACTTTTAGTCAGTCAAGCAACGTCAGTACCGTACTTTAAAAAAAGTAATTTTTCAATGGGACTCCCATAGCGCCGGTATTACGAGTTTGCCTGGGAGGCCAAAAAGTGAGCAGTACACTCTATAACCACAAGATCCGTACCGCCATCTAAAGTCAGTAGTTATGAGTTTTACGTTGCTAAGCTGTACCATAAAACTCATAAAGGGTTAAAAAGTACACTAACACCCATAAACTACCTATTAACCCCTAAACCAAGGCCCTCCCGCATTGTAAACACTATAATATAGTTATTAACCCCTAATCTGCCTCTCTGGACATCGCCGCCACTATTAAAATGTATTAACTCCAATTCCGCTGCTCTCAGACATCGTCGCCACTATAATAAACCTATTAACCCCTAAACCGCCGCCCCCCCCCCCGCATCACAAACACTATTTAAATATAATTAAACCCTAATCTGCCGTCCGCCCACACCCCCGCTATAATAAACCTATTAACCCCTAAACCGCAAGCCCCCCACAATGAAATATACTTAAATAAACTATTAACACCTAAACCAAAAGCCCCCCCCCTAACTTTATATTAAATTACAATTTCCCTATCTTAAATTAAATTAAAACTTACCTGTCAAATTAAATAAATTAATTTTAAACTAACAATTAAACTAAGATAATTATTAAACTACAATTAAACTAACTACCAATTAAATTAAACTAAACTACACATAAAAAAATCCTAACACTACTCCAAAAATTAAAAAAAGTATCTAATTACAAAAAATAAAATAACTAAATTACTGTACAAAAGAAAACAAACACTAAATTACGAAAAATAAGAAACATAATAGTCCTATCAAAATAAGAAAGCCCCCAAAATAAAAATAAAAAACCCTAGCCTACAATAAACTACCAATGGCCCTTAAAAGGGCCTTTTGTGGGGCATTGCCCCAAAGATATTAGCTATTTTACGTGTACAAAAATGTACAAACACCCCCCCAACAGTAAAACCCACTACCCCCACAACCACCCCCCCCAAATAAAATAACTATCTAAAAAAACTAAGCTCCCCATTGCCCTGAAAAGGGCGTTTGTATGGGCATTGCCCTTAAAAGGGCATTTAGCTCTTTTACATGCCCAGACCCTAAACTAAAAATAAAAGCTTGGGTATATGTTTCCCACAAGTAACAAGTCTGAGGGCACCAAAGCCTGCAAAACCTTTCTCCCAAAAGCTGCTTCAGCCGAAGCAAACACGTCAAATTTGTAAAAAAAATGAAAAGTATGTAAGGAGGACCAGGTAGCCGCCCTACAAATCTGCTCTATAGAGGCCTCATGTTTGAAAGCCCAAGAAGAAGCCACAGCTCTAGTTGAATGAGCCGTAATCCTCTCAGGAGGCTTATGTCCTGCTGTTTCATATGCTAAGCGGATAATGCACCTCAACCAAAAGGATAGGGCAGTGGCAGAAGCCTTTTGGCATCTGCGTTTCCCTGAATTGACAACAAACAATGCTGAAGTCTGTCTAAATTCCTTCGTAGCTTGAAGATAGAATTTCAAAGCTCGAACCACATCCAAATTATGAAGTAATCGTTCCTTCAAAGAAGAAGGATTAGGACACAAGGAAGGAAACACGATCTCCTGATTGATGTTGTGATCAAACACCACCTTAGGGAGGAATCCCAACCCAGTGCGAAGAACAGCCTTATCAGCATGAAACACTAGGCAAGGCCACCATCTCAGAGACTCTGCGTGCCGAAGCAATAGCCAGTAGAAAAAGAACCTTCCAAGACAGTAACTTAATGTCAACCGAATGCATGGGCTCAAACGGAGCCCTCTGCAAAACCTTAAGAACCAAATTTAAACTCCAAGGAGGAGTGGAATGTCTAAACACAGGTCTGATTCTGGACAGAGCCTGAACAAAAGACTAAATATCAGGGAGCTCAGCAAGCCTCTTGTGCAATACACAGCGCCAAAATCTGTCCCTTTAAGGAACTAGCAGCAAGACCCTTTTCCAAGCAGTCCTGGAGAGAAGAAAGAATCCTGGATACCTTGACCTTATGCCATGGGAATCCACATTCTTCACACCAGAATAAGTAGGTCCTCCACACCTTATGATAGATGCGACGGGTGACCAGCTTTCTAGCTTGAATGAGAGTATCAATCACTGTCTCAGAAAAACATCTCTTGGCTAGGACGAGGCGTTCAATCTCCACGCAGTCAGCCTCAGATAATCCAGATTTTGATGAACAAAGGGACCCTGTTCCAGCAGATCTCTGCGACAAGGTAACCTCCATGGAGGAGATTATGACATCCCCACCAGGTTCGCAAACCACATCCTTTGAGGCCACGATGGAGAAATTAGAATAGTCGAAGCTTGCTCCTGCTTGATGCGGGCCACTACCCGAGGGAGGAGTGGTAACAGAGGAAAAATATAAACTAGGTTGAACCCCCAGGGCACTGCTAAGGCATCTATCAGTTCTGCCTGAGGATCCCTGGACCTCGACCCATATCTGGGTAGCTTGGCATTGAGTCTGGATGCCATGAGATCTATCTCCGGCATCCCCCATCTGTTGCAAATATCCGCAAACACCTTGGGATGGAGAGACCATTCCCCTGGGTGAAACGATTGTCTGCTGAGAAAGTCCGCTTCCCAGTTGTCCACACCCGGAATGTGGATCCTGACAGCGAGCAGCTGTGGGCCTCCGCCCATTCCATAATCTGAGAGATTTCCCTCATGGCTAGGGAGCTTCTTGTTCCCCCCCCTGATGGTTGATGTAAGCCACCGAGGTAATGTCTGATTGGAATCTGATAAACTGGGAAGTACCCAGACGAGGCCAAGCGTTGAAGATTGCTCGAAGTTGCAAAATGTTGATCGGGAGAAGCAATTCCTCTCGAGTCCACCGACCCTGTGCCTTCCTGGCACCCCAAACAGCTCCCTATCGTGATAGACTTGGTCCGTAGTCACAATCTCCCAGGATGGTCTCAAGAAGGATGTCCCCTGGGACAGGTGATCTGGACAGAGACCCCAAGAGAGCGATTCTCTCGACCAGTTGTCCAGAGAAATCTTTTGGGATATATCAGAGTGATCACCGTTCTATTGCCTCAGCATGCAGAACTGAAGAGGTCTGAGATGGAACCTGGCAAATGGAATGACATCTATGATGGACACCATGAGGCCAACTACCTCCATACACCTGGCCACAGATGGTCTGAAGGAAGTCTGGAGGGCAAGACAATTGGAAGTAATCTTGTAACATCTCTGGTCTGTAAGGAATATCTTCATGGATATGGAGTCTATTATCGTTCCCAGGAATTCCACTCTGGTACTGGGAACCAGAGAACTCTTTCCTTAGTTTATCTTCCATCCATGAGATTGAAGTAGAAGTAGCAGAACTCTTGAATGGTCTTTTGCTAGCCGGGAGGACAGAGCCTGGACCAGGATGTCGTCCAAGTAAGGTGCTACTGCAATACCTCTAGATCTCGCCACTGTGAGCAGAGCCCCTAGAACCTTTGTAAAGACTCTTGGGGCAGTAGCAAGACCAAATGGGAGAGCCACAAACTGGAAGTGTTGATCCAAAAAGGCGAATCTTAAGAAAGTGATCCTTATGAATTGGCACCCTTGCCTCCAGTGACCATGGATATGATAGAGTCCGAAAAGAACCTTCCCCTTATATGGAAGGGAAAGCAATCTAGATTTTGAAGTCATGTCAGCAGACCATGACTTCAGCCACAGAGCCCTACGGGCCAGAACAGAAAAGCCTAATGTTTTGGCATTCAAGCGAATAATCTACATCTTTGCATCGCAAATAAGCAAATTAGCTACCCTTAAGGCCTTAATTCTTTCCTTGATCTCATCAATGGGAGTTTCCACCTTGATCATCTCCGATAGACAGTCACACCAATAAGTAGCGGCTCCAGCCACCGCAGCAACTGCCGCTGCAGGCTGAAATAAAAACCCTGTGTGCTGAAACATCTTTCTCAACAGAGTTTCTAGCTTCTTATCCATAAGCTCCTTAAATGATAAACTATCCTCAAGTCCTCAAGCGGGATATTGGTGCACTTAGCAAGCGTGGAGATAGCTATATCCACCTTAGGGACAGACCCCCACAACTCTAATTGGGAGTCAGGAACCGGGAACAATTTCTTAAAGGAAGAAGAAGGGGAAAAAGAGGATCCAAGTCTTTCCCATTCATTCTTAATAATATTTGCCATTTACTGGAAAGTTTGTGGCACCACCCTATCCTCATAAACCTTATTAAGCTTAGGAATAGAAGGTTCCTCGGATAACTTAGGTTACGGAACCTCTAACATAGCCAACACTTTCTTTAACAGAAAGCGTAAGTGCTCTATCCTAAAGCTAAACTCTGGTTCCTCCGCAGCCGGAGGCTTAGAGGCAGCCGATTCCAACCCCCGAAAGAGCCTCCTCTGAAGTATCAGAGGCGCCTTCATCAGCGGATAATCTAGTATCAGATAAATCCATCAAGTTGGTAGATGACCCCTGGGAAGGATAGCAGTATTTAACCTTTCGCTTGCGCTTAGCAGGGCAAGGTAAAGCCGCAGACACTGCAGTTTGCAACAGTTCAGAAAAGTCTGGTGGTAAGAGGGTCCCTCCCGAAGGAGGATTAGTCGTGCAATAGGGAGCTGCATGTGTAATCAGAGATAATTGCAGGGATCGCACCTCGCGGGACGGAGACCCCTCAGAGGTGGACGGCTCAGTTGTACTAAACATCTTAGTCTTTTTAGACATAACTACTTTATCAAGGCATGTGGAACATAGTTGAGCAGGAGGGTATACCATAACCTCCTCACAATAAAAAACATAAATTATGCTTACCTGATCATTTCTTTTTCTTCTGATGGAAAGAGTCCACAGCTGTATTCATTACTTTTTGGAAATAAGAACCTGGCCACCAGGAGGAGGCAAAGACACCCCAGCCAAAGGCTTAAATACTCCTCCCACTCCCCTCATCCCCCAATCATTCTGCTGAGGAACAAGGAACAGTAGAAGAAATATCAGGGAGAAAGGTGCCAGAAGAATAATAAGGACGCTCCACATACAATTGCGGGTGGGGAGCTGTGGACTCTTTCCATCAGAAGAAAAAGACATTATCAGGTAAGGTAATTATGTTTTTCTTTTTAAATGGAAAAAGTCCACAGCTGCATTCATTACTTTTGGGAAAACAATACCCAAGCTATAGAGGAAACTGAATGCCAAGACGGGAGGGTACAATAGGCGGCCCATACTGAGGGCATCAGGAATGAACCTCTACCTAATAAAAAGCCCTGCTTCGTCCGAAGCTGAGAAAAACCTTTAAGGAAAAGCCCCAAGGACACTGACTTGCAGCTAGTCCGGAAGCCAAACTAGAGACTGCAAAACTGAGCCAACAGGCCTCCAGGAGACACCACCGGCCAACAGAAGGTCCCCCACCACTCACCCCCCACAAATGAAGGGGACACCAGCCAAAAAACAACAAGGGAACAAGGCAAAGGAGAACCAAGGAAACTGAAAGGCCCCTAGCACAAAAAAGAACACCTCCAAGAGTGAGCCCAGCTCACAGAGACCCAAAGGGGCCCAAACAGGGAAAGGATTCCACGCCTATACCAGGTGAAACTCGGGATAAGACCAGGCACAGAGACAGAACAGACATCTCTCCAACATCCTGCAAGCACGGAATGCAACTGAAGAGGCAAAGTCCTCCCAGAGTCTGACCATAGAAGACCAAAGCATTCGACCATGAAAAAGTGTGTAATACACCCAGGTAAAAAAACACAAGTCTGAGAACACAGAGTCCATAACAGTATGACTCAGAGGGTACTTGCGAGGAAGAAGAAGCGGTCAAGCAAGAAACAGACCCCAAAAGAAACCCCTGGACAGAGGGCACGCTCCAGGTAACCTAAGTCACCGGACCTACACACAGGTCCCTAAAAAGGGGAACACAAAACCTCAATCGAGGCCCCCTGAGAAAGAAGGGGATACCCTCAGAACCCAAAGGAAGAGTAAACCCTCTTCTGAAATCAATGGAGCAAGTTTAAAGAAAAATCTATACCCTAGAAGACTGAGCTAACAGGATAGACTCAACAAGCTCACACATCCAGAGGAGACTGCGACCCAAACGCAGCACCCTAGACCGCTCAGCCATCCTGACCTGCAGACCCACACCCAGCTGGATCAACCCAGCCTCAGGGATCAAAGACAGGGGAACAAAAAAATCCTGAAACAGGTACAGGACCGAACGTAAGGAGAGCACAGCCATCCCCACAGAGTACAAGAACAACCAAACTCTGAAAACAGACAGCACGGACATAGACCTAAGGATCTATTAAAATAAAGGCTCAACAAGTCTGACTTAGAGCCAGCAAGAACCATGGGGAAACAAATCCCACCTTGCCACCTCCCATCCAGGAGAAGTCCAAAGCAAGGACTCCATTTCCATATAAAGGAGAATATGCCCTAAAGAAAAGGGATGATGCCGGAAGGGCAACAACTGTCCCCAAGGCCCGAAGCCACCGGCTAATGGGAATAGAAATTCCCAACACAGATGTCCTAGAAAAGGACCCCCCTACAAGTACCGTGCCAAGCTGAGGCACAGCCAACCCATTTGCCTGCAGAGCAGGGAATCCACGGGAACCCTGGCAAGCTGACCAGGGGAATGCAACCTTAAGGCGCACCAGAAATTGGACATCCAGTGCCAGCAGCTGGGTATGAATCAACAACCCTTGAGGTGCAAGCCACAAAGCTAACCACCAGATGACATGGTATACTCTGTGGCAAAGAGTAAAAAATACTCAGAAAACCTAGCCAACCATGACCAGGTCAGGTAGATGGAGAAATGACATAGCCCAAGTTCCACTACCGTGGAATACCCCGACCAGCCCTGAGATCCAAGATTCCAAAACCACCCAAAACTGGGTCAGGAAAAAGGCCAAGCGAAGCTTTCGCAACCAGAAGTCTCAGGGAGAAAAACAAGCCCGGTCACCTAATAGTTCAGGCAAACCTTACCCTGGAACTAAACACCCCAGCTGCCCAAAAAGCCAGACACAAGGGATATGGATGCATATCCAAAAAATCTGGATAGCGAGAAGAACTCGAAAGTACTGAAAAGGGGAAGCAACCACCCCTAGCTAAAGTCCAACGCTCCAAGGAGCAAGGCTAGAAGTCATATGAAGATACTTCTCAGAGCCTCAGGACAACCAAGGGATACCTCAAGGTCAAAAAAATCCTACTAGCAGGACTAGTTTACCTATCGCCTCCGCACAAGCAGAGGACACAAGGAAGAGAAAGGCACTAAGACTACCCAGCTCCGGAAAACCCTGAGCTAAACAAAGTCCCCGCAGGGAACAACCATCACCCGGAAACACAGATCCCTAAAACGAGATCCAACTCACCCGGAGACAATGGAAGAAGACCCAAAGGTCTCTTATAACTCAGACAGAGAGTACACGTAAAAGAGTAAGAGCTGCCTCTAGATACACTATAAACAGCTTACGCGTACACCTGCAAGATGTCAAGAGCTGCAACTGGTTTCAAACTGCAAACCCTCCACATGCTAGACAGCTATCCTGAACAAGCTGTTGGATCAAGCCCAAAAGGACAAATCCAGAGGCCTAGAAATGAAGGCCAAACCGCTCAACTGCGGTAAGGAGCGTCAAGCCCTCCAACCCTCCACCACATAGGGGAGGAAAACTAAGTTCTGTTGAAATCAGATGTCAGATAGAGTGACGCAGTGGAAAAACTCCCCTGCCCGGCCATCTATGACTGAAAGCTATAAGGACTGAAACAATCCTTCCCGCCTCACGGACCCACAGGTCCTCTCAAATGCTAACAATGATAACCTGAGCACTCAGTGCTTCTACCAGACCAGCTGAGCAGAACAGTGCCACGTGTCTGAATAGCCGCAAGACCGAACAAACCCGAAAGGACAAGCCTGCACCTAGGGTCCTAACCGGCAAGCTGCATACATTCTCCCTCATAGGGGAAAAACAGAAAACAGACATTTTTAACATAGGACTAACATGTCCAAAACAACTTCTGAAGAAGTAATAAAGAATATCAATCCCAGAAGGTTCCCGAAAGAAACAAAAACAAATAAAAGACATCCCATTGGATATAAATAAAATATAAGGCAAACAGGGGGTTAACGCCCAAAAAGATACAGGCCTACCTGCAGGACCAGCCAAACGGAGCCCTATCTTTCAAAAACTGGGAAAGATCTCAAACAAATGACAATCAGGAGATTACCTCATCCCCAGATGTCTAATGAGGTGTACCATTCGAATTAGCAGACTGAAAATCCCTGTATCTGGTAACGATAGGGTCATTCAATAACTGAAAAACATGTCTGAGCAATATGCGAAGGCGCGCAATCCTGTAACGAAAGGCACAACACTCAGGGACAGTTACACTCTCAGGGACCCAGGACAATAGGGCCTCAAAGAAACATCTGGACTCTACAGACGAACAATCGCCAACATTATGTGGAAGCGAAAACGCTCTGCAACCTCCGGGGGGAACACGCCACCCTGCATGGAGGAATCAGAAACTGGGTTACCCGCATGTGTAGAAGTATGAATTATTATTATTATTATTATTATTATTGGTTATTTGTAGAGCGCCAACAGATTCCGCAGCCCTATAAACAAAAGGGGAGTACAACAAAACAATTATAGGGATCAAATGGGTACAGGGCCCTGCCAAGAGTTGCAGCTGGACTCTTATGCTTACATGCTAAGGGGGTTCAAGGGATAACAATGGAGGAGTGGAACTGGTATAAAGTAAGTTTAGCATAGGTTGTATGCATCCCTGAACAGTAGAGTCTTTAGGGAGCGCTTGAAGCTTTCAAAACTAGGGGAGAGTCTTGTGGGGCGAGGCAGAGAGTTCCACAAGATGGGAGCCAGTCTGGAGAAGTTCTGTAAACGGGAGTGCGATGAGGTAACCAGAGAGGAGGAGAGTAGGGGGTCATGAGCAGAGCGAAGGGGAAGGGAGGGAGAGTATCTGGAGACAAGGTATGAGATATAGTGGGGGCAGTGCAGTTGAGGGCTTTGTATGTCAGAGTGAGAATTTTTTGTTTGATCCTAGAGGCAAGAGGAAGCCAGTGAAGGGATTGGCAGAGAGGAACAGCAGATGAAGAGCGACGTGTAAGGAAGATGAGTCTGGCAGAGGCATTCATTATGGATTGTAAAGGAGCAAGGCGGCAGGTGGGGAGACCAGAGAGGACAGAGTTGCAGTAATCGAGGCGGGAAAGAATGAGAGAGTGTATTAAAATCTTAGTTGTGTCTTGTGTAAGGAAGTGTCTAATTTTAGAGATATTTTTAAGGTGGAAGCGGCAGGCTTTAGCCAAGGACTGAATGTGAGGAGTGAAAGAAAGATCTGAGTCAAATGTGACCCTGAGACATCGGGCATGCGGGGTAGGGGTAATGATGGAGTTGTCGACAGTTATAGAGAGATTGGGGGTGGAGATTTTTGAAGAAGGGGGGGAAATGAGGTCAGTTTTGGAGAGATTTAGCTTGAGGTAGGAAGAGGACATCCAGGAAGAGATGTGAGAAAGACAGTTAGTGACACGGGTTAGCAAGGAAGGAGATAGGTCTGGTGCATAGAAGTAGATTTGGGTGTCATCAGCATATAAATGATATTGGAAACCGTGGGACTTTATTAGGGAACCTAGTGATGACGTGTAGATTGAGAAGAGAAGGGGACCGAGGGCAGAGCCTTGCGGTACTCCAACAGAAAGTGGTGACGGGGCAGAGGAGGCCCCAGAGAAGACTACACTAAAGGTATGGTTTGACAGGTAGGAAGAGAGCCACGAAAGGGCTGTGTCACAGATGCCAAAGGATTGGAGGGTTTGGAGCAAAAGAGGGTGGTCAACAGTGTCAAAGGCTGCGGACAGATCAAGGAGGATAAGCAGAGAGAAGTGGCCTTTTGATTTTGCTGTAAGTAGGTCTTTGGTAACCTTAACTATACATGTCTCTGTAGAGTGATGGGGAGGAAATCCAGATTGCAGTGGGTCAAGAAGGGAGTTTAATGTAAGGAAATGGGATAGGCGTGCATATACTAGTTTTTCAAGAAGCTTTGAGGGAGAAGGGAAATAGGGCGGTAGTTGGATGGGGAGGTAGGATCAAGGGAAGGTTTGTTGAGGATAGGTGTGACCAGTGCATGTTTCAGCGATGAGGGAGATATACCAGTGCTGAGGGAGAGGTTGAAAATGTGTGTTAGTATAGGGGTAAGGGTAGCAGAGAGGGAGGGGAGTAGCTGTTAGGGGATAGGGTCAAGGGGACAGGTAGTGAGGTAAGAGCACAGTATAAGAGCCGAAACTTCTTCCTCAGTAACAGGGGAGAATGAGCTACGTTTCAGGTTATGTGGGTTGTGGTTGAGTGAGAGCATTTGAGGGGGGGAGAGAATGGAATTATGTTGAGAGCTGCTTTCATTTCTGATGGAGTCAATTTTGTTATTGAAGTGGCTAGCAAAGTCTTGAGCTGACAGAGAAGTTGTATTAGGAGGTGGGGGAGGGCGGAGGAGAGTATTGAAAGTGGAGAACAGACATTTTGGGTTTGAAGAAAGATTAGAGATAAGAGTAGAGAAGTAGTGTTGCTTATGGAGATTAAGGACAGAATAGATGAATTGGTAGGGAACTCGCCTCTTGGAGGACAGGACCCCCCGAGGTGGATGGCTCAGCAGTCACTTGATTCCCTGAGCCTAAGGAACAAGACGCTCTGAAATGGCATACAGAACAAAACTGGTTGACATGTGTCAACGAGGCCAATCCGGATTCATCACCGGACACAGAATCTGAAATCAAAATAGTCTCAGTATCAGAATCCTCCGTAACTGAATCTGAAATTAGCACAGTCTCAGCATCAGAATCCTCCATAACTGGATAGAGGATATATAAATATGGACTAAAGTAGTAAAAACAAAAATGGCACCTGACACCCCCAATGGCTGGGGCACTCACCACCTCCTATGACCAGAATCCTGCGGACTAGAAAATTTCCTTCTCCACGCGGTCGGGAATGCGGAAATGGAAAACGGAACAGAACCACGCCCGAACACAAGGTGAACCGTACAGTCCAAAAAAAGTGCACCCAACCAAAATGCCGTGTCACTTCCAAAGCCCTCAATGTTCCAAACCACAAGCCCATAAACACACATAAGCAGGTTGAATCACATAAAAAAACATGATTATAAACCCCCCTGTTCAATAACCCCCCTCAGGAGATATTAACCCTCGATTCCTAAATACTACAAGAGACTCACTGAGACCCTTATGATAAGTTAGACCCGCAAGGTGGTAGCCTCTTGGGAAAACATTCACATTACAGTACATTGATGAATAAAGTAAAATGAAACGATCTTACCGGAAACTACACCGGGGAACAGGAACACAGCCTTTCAAGTGTGATGGATAGTAGCATCACCTCCGCCATGGACTTGAGAGAAGAAAGCAGGCAGCTGAGCGAAATTCGACAATGCCGATTGCTTGAGGAGCTGTTAATCTGAGTCAGGATGGTTTCACAGAAAAACTCTCCCTGCATCTCCGGACTCTAACTTTCATCCAAGCCCTCACCGACAGACTGACAGGACTACTTAAAACTCCTGTCCCATGCCGGAGTACTACCCTCCATAAGAGACAAAAACAAAAATAAAAAATATTGACACTTCTCTGACAACCTTCTGGGACGAAAGGCAAAGAATGACTGGGGGATGAGGGGAGTGGTAGGAGTATTCAAGCCTTTGGCTGGGGTGTCTTTGCCTCCTCCTGGTGGCCAGGTTCTTATTTCCCAAAAGTAATGAATGCAGCTGTGGACTCTTTCCATTTAAGAAGAAAAAAGGTATTAGATCTGGGTAAAGAGGGAGTACCCTCTAACGCATCAGAGTCCTCAATAGCTTGAGATTTTAAAATGGACTATAGAAAAAGTAAATGGCACCTTTATACCCCCAATGGCCGGGGCACTCACCACCTCCTATGACCCAGGCCCCACAGAGAGACCACTTCTTCTCCTGTAAACCGCACAGTCAGGAAAGAGGAAGTTAATGAGGCCACATCCGGTCACATGGAGTGCCATGCAGGACCACCCCTGCTGCAGGAAGAAAAACGCGCCAAACTGAAAGGCTGCACAGTTTATCCAAAACTAAGTAAAACCTGAATGTTCTCACATCTGCCAGAGCCTCATCTCACACATAAAACATTAATAAAGCAAATCATGTATAAATCTCCCCCTGTTCAATAATCCCCTTCCAGAGATATTAACCCTTGATTCCATACAGATAAAGGAGTCACACTGTGACCTTGTCTTCTTACGTTATCATATAATATAAAATGAAACAATCTTACCAGAATCGACACCGTGGAACAGACACACAGCCTCTCAAGTTTGACAGTCTTGTAGCATCGCACCTGATATGGACTTGAGTGATAGAAGCAGGCAGTGAAACTCGTCAACACTGATTGCTTAGGAGTTGTTAATACAAGTCTAGATAGGTTCGCAGAAAGACTCTCCCTGCATCTCCAGACTCTAACATTCGTCAATGCTCTCACTGAGAGGCTGACAAGACTACTTAAAACTCCAGCCCCATAGCGAAGAGTACTACCCTCCATAAGAGACTACTCCGAATCTTCCAACACTTTTCTGCCATCCTCCTGTGACGAAAGGCAAAGAATGACTGGGGGGCCTCCTCCTGGTGGCCAGGTTCTGTATTCCCACAAGTAAGGAATGAAGCCGTGGACTCTCCTCATATTAAGATGGAAATTGACATATATACCCCTGTTTATATTAAACAATTACTATATACACAATATTAACAATCTACACAGTATTATGGATGGCAGTAGACTATTACAAAAAGCTTTGACCGGGGGATTTGATTCATAGGAAAACTGTCAGATCCAATTCTCTGTTTAATCCTACAGGTTGCATGGTATTTAATTTATGAATCCAAAATGCCTTCCGCCTCTTTAAGAGAAGTTTTCTTTGACAGGCAAAATAAGTTTATTTAAAATGTTTATTCTTCCAAAGATTCTGTATGTTCTAAAGATGTTCCATCTACTAATTAGGAAGCAAGATCTTCTATTATTCTCTCGATACCTTAGATATTTGTTATGGTCAGGGAGAAAGCCTAGGATAAAACTTTCTAATTTGTATCTACCATACTATAAAGGAAACCTAGCTTTACCAAATTTGATCTATAAGTACAAAGGTAAAGTATGAAATATGTAGGCACTTCCCTTTAGGTGCTCGCTGCCAGCCCCGGTTCTCCCAGACCGTATATAGAGGAATGATATAACAAACATGGCAGTGCTGTGTCACCTCCAGGGGACGGAGCTGCTCTCGTCTTCAGAGTACCTCAATTGTGAATCCAGGTGTCTTTCTCTTTGTTGGATGCTGATAATAATGTCTTCGGGGTGAAAAATGTTTTTCTGCTTGTGTTTTCTTTTTGGGGATCAATTGTGAACCCTATGAGTTTTTTGAATGATATCCATAGTAATGTGAAGAATTGTTTTTATTTTTTTGGAAGAATAGTGTCTCCTATCTTCATGTATATTTCTATCATTGTAATTATAGTTGCATGGGTGTTCTGTAGGTGATTCCCATTTATTGGTGTTACGTGTATCTCTTTCATTAGATCTCACCCTGCCGTTAATGTGGTTAGGAGCTTGGGGTCTTTCCTTTTGAAATCAATCTATGTGTGTCATGTTGATTGTACGTTACCCTTTGTTTATTAGTGTTCACCCTGTTATGGTTAGAAACCTTTTTTGGTTTATCTGTAATATCGGTGTTGCCCTCATTTAAATCCTCTTTGTCCCTGCAATATTTATGAAATTTAAAATCGCTGGTCTGTTCATCAAATTAACTTGCCTTTTTCTGCAATCTCCAAAAAGGTTCTAATTTAGACTCAAGGTCACTGATTGGCCGCGGATTGGCCGCTCGCAGACAGATGATTGTGATATGTAAAAATAGAATGTTTTTTAAGTTTGTTTTAAGTTTGTGATATGCAATTATATAATATCTCTAAGTTTAAAACAGCACTGTTAAATTGAACATTTAGAAGAAGAATGTATTCAATTTGCAATACTATTGAATGAGATTGACATTGCTTAAAACATATAACTGAGATGGTTTAGCGAGTACATGAAGTGACGCTTATAATGAGAATTTAAATGTTACATAAAGGGACACTGAACCCAAATTTTTTCTTTCGTGATTCAGATAGAGCATGCAATTTTAAGCAATTTTCTAATTTACTCCTATTATCAAATTTTCTTCATTCTCTTGGTATCTTTATTTTAAAAGCAAGAATGTACTGTAAGTTTAGATGCCAGCCCATTTTTGGTGAACAACCTGGGTTGTTCTTGCTGATTGGTGGATAAATTCACCCACCAATAAACAAGGGCTGTCCAAGGTACTGAACCAAAAAATAGCTTAGATGCCTTCTTTTTGAAATAAAGATAGCAAGAGAACGAAGAAAATTTGATAATAGAAGTAAATTAGAAAGTTGCTTACAATTGCATGCTCTATCTGAATCACAAAAGAAAAAAATTTGGGTTCAGTGTCCCTTTAAGGAGTGTTGATATTAAAATGTTTAAAACATTTTTTTATTTTTTTATATATGGCATATTGTGCTTTAATACCTTTAGACACTCTCTAACAGACTAGATATTGACATAGCCCTGATGTATACCGGATTCTACACACCTTATGAACGGTGTGGTATGGAGAAGAAGGGCAGGGCTAAAGGGTATAAATATTCTAAAGTAAACTGCTAGGCTATTACACTTTGTTCTGACATTGCTTTTAACTTATGCTCTTGATAAAGGCTATTTTTAGCCGAAACGTGTTGAGCTGTACTTTTAATAAATCTTTGAAGCTGCATCTAAAGTTTGCCTGTTTGATGTTTGCAATAAAGACTGATTTTAAACTGCGATTGTGAGCCTTTTATCTTTACCAAATTTGAAACTGTATAATTACGCTACTATTCTTAGATTCCCTATTATTTGGCTACACCAATTGTATAGTTATTCATTTAAAGATGTGGAAGAATTAATTTGCTATCCCTATTCACTGAATTTTTTCACACACGCATCGGACAAAGAATTAGGGAAAGCCTTTGTACACATCCCCTCTTCAAAGACATTCTTTGGATTTAGAGAACAAACTATGAGGAACCTTAATTTAAATATTAACATTTCAAAATGGCTTCCAATTAAAGGCCATCCGCAGTTTCCTCTGGGCTTATCTACAAATATATTCTCATCTTGGGCTCCTAAACAAATGTTATTAATAAAGGATATATATGATCCGGTGACTAAAAAACTCTACATATTTAAAGATTTTTAAATCAAATTCCCATTGGTTCAAAATAAACATAAATTGTACTTTTTACAATAAAAAAAACTATATCTCTCAATTAGTTAGGAATTACCCTCGGATATGACAGAATCATTCGATCTTAGATATTTTATACCTTAAGAAATGGTCGATATCGTCAATATATAAAATAATCCACATGAAACAGATAGAAAAACCAAGCAATCACATTAGGAACAATTGGGGGAAACTATTAGAGGTTCCTGATTTGTCTAATAAAATATTTGAGAAAAGAGATTAGTAATATCTGTGTAAATTGCTCATTTCAAAACCCAGATTTAGGACATTTGATTGTTGAATGCCCTAGATTAAAACAACTTTGGCAAAGAGCAGCATATTTTCTCTCTCAGATAACAAAAATCCAAATTACTTGACTATAGAAACAATCCTTTTACTAATCTCTGATAAGCTATGGTTAAATAAGATATATTTTATATTAATAACAATCTTAAATATTAGGGAGCTGATCTTTAAAAACTGGATCAATAATAAGGTTCAATCGAACGAACAACTAAAAAATCTTCTAGTCATTAAGCTGATAATAAATGCCTATGACTGCAAATTAACTAGAGGAGGTAATGTCAACATTTTTATAAAAAATTGAAATACATTTATTTCCTACTAGTCCTAAAGCCCGTTCACACGGGCCATTTTTTGCAGTACAGCGGTCTTACCCCTTGTGCTCTCTCCCTCCCCCTCTCTTTTGCTCTCTCTCTCTCCCCTCTCTTTTGCTCTCTCCCACCTCTCTTTTGAGCTCTCTCCCCCCTCTCTTTTGAGCTCTCTCCCCCCTCTCTATTGCGCTCTCTCTCTCCCCTCTCTTTTGCGCTCTCTCTCTCCCCCATCTCTTCGCGCTCTCTCTCCCCCCTCTCTTTTGCACTCTCTTTCTCCCCCTCTCTTTTGCGCTCTCTGTCTCCCCCTCTCTTTTGCGCTCTCTCTCCCCGCTCTCTTCGTGCTCTCCCCCCTCTCTGTTGATCTTTCTCTCTCTTCCCCATCTCTTTTGCGCTCTCTCTCCCCCTCTCTTTTGAGCTCTCTCTCTCCCCTATCTCTTTTGCGCTCTCTCTCACCCCTCTCTTTTCAGCTCTCCTCCTCTCCCCCCTCTCTCCTCTCTCCCCTCCGCGCTCTCTCTCTCTCGCTCTCTCTCTCGCTCTCCCCCTCTCTGTCTCTCTCCCCCCTCTCTTTTGTGCTCTCTCCCCCCCTCTCTTTTGCGCTCTCATCTCCCCCTCTCTTTTGCGCTCTCTCTCCCCCCCTCCTCTTTTGTGCTCTCTATCTCTCCCCCCTTCTATTGTGCTCTCTCTTCTCCTCCCCCCCTTTTGCTCTCTCTCTCTCTCTCTCTCGCTATCCCCCCCTCTCTTTTGCGCTCTCTCCCCCCTCTCTTTTGCGCTCTCTCTCTCACCCTCTCATATGCGCTCTCTCTCCCCCTCTCTTTTGCGCTCTCTCCCCCCTCTCTTTAGCGCTCTCTCCCCCCCATCTCTTTTGCACACTCTCTTCCCCTCTCTTTTGAGCTCTCTCTTGCTCCCCATCACTTTTGCGCTCTCTCCCCTCTCTTTTGAGCTCTCTCCCCCTCTCACTCTCTCTCCCCCCCCATCCTCTCTCTCTCTTCCCCCTCCTTCTCTCTCTCCCCCTCCCTCTCTCTCCCCCCCTTCCTCTCTCTCCCCCCCTACCTCTCTCTCTCTTCCCCTTCTCTCTCTCTCCCACTCTCTCTCTCTCCCCCTCCTCTCTCTCTCTCCCCATCCCTCTCTCTCTCCCCCCTCCTCTCTCTCTCCCCCCCCCTCCCTCTCTCCCCCCTCCTCTCTCTCTCTCTCTCTCTCTCTCTCCCCCCCCCCTCCTCCTCTCCCCCCCTCTCCTCTCTCTTCCTCTCCTCTTTCTCTCCCCCCCTCTCTCTCTCCCCTCTCCTGTCTCTCTCCCCTCTCCTTTCTCTATCTCGCGACCGAGCCCGCCAAGCCCCCTTCACACTCGGTCACGCCCCTTCACAGCCATTCATGCCCAGCCATGTCCCCTTCACGTCGGGCCCGGCCACGCCCACTTCTGCCGCAGTTCAGCTAGGGATTAGGACTCAAAGGCCAGGTGTGTTTGTCCTTGTGCTGTCTCTACTGCGCATGACAGCTTCGGACAAACACACTTGGCCTTTTATATTATAGGATATGGGCAATAGAGCTGAAATCTCGGATAAGTCAAATTGTAAATGTTCAAATTTAGTGAAATGATTCCAAGGGGGCGATCAGGGAGCATTGAGGGAAGAGGGAGCTAAGTTATTTGTCTGATTTTTTGTTTTGTTTTGGTTTTGGGCTTTGAAATGCTGGATGTACTGTAATAATGTCAATAACTTTACGATATGTGGACTGGTATATTTAAGATTTAAAATGTGGGGGGGATGGTTTGGGGGTTAATGGATTTATTTAAGTAGTTGCAATGTGGGAGGACAGCGGTTTAGGGTGTTAACAGCTTTATTTATTAGTTGTGACTGCTGGGGTGGTGGCGGTTTACAGGTTAATAGTGTAGTTTATGGGTGTTAGTGTATATTGTAACATTTTTTATGGGATTTGTGAAACTTTTTTGTTCACAAAATCCATAACTACAGGTCTTTGAATGCGGAATGGATCGTTGCATTATAGGCCATAACGATCGCGGTAAAACCATACCGCGTGACTTGTATACCAAGTAGCTGACCATTCTCTTAAAGGCCATTTACAACTTGTAATCTTGGTCTTAGAGAACAAACTTCACCTCCTCCTGTCCTGGGCTGCATTTTACTGGACCAAACTTAATAGAGCAAAATTCTGTCTGGGCCAGTAAAATTCAGCCAGGTGGCAACTTTAGCAGCGTCTGCTAGTAAGATGTGTGGTGATATATGTGCAGGACTCAACTATGCAGCCCCTAATTCTGATATGCTCCCAGTATCAGAAAGTGTTAAGTCTAAAACAAGTTGGGGGAGGGGTGCGCTCTATAACAGAGCTGTGAGTGGGACTTAGTCTGTTGCTTATAACTAATATTTTCTATATTTTGGCAACCTAGTTATGGAAGGTATATTGCCGTGATAACATATGATTATATGGTGGGGGGATATTATATGTGGATCCTCTATAGGATAAGGTACAAGTGTATGTGCAATGTGGTTCGTTTCAAATTGTGATTACAATATGTTGCAAGATAACAATGCTTAAAGTGCAATAAACATATGGTGGAAACAAACAACAATAAGTGGTGTAAAAACAGATACTTCTTAATTAAAAACAAAACAAATATTCAATTGAATTAATATTCAGTTTATAGATATAAGCAAATAAAAACAAATAAAAACAAATAAATTAGCATATCATTGCAATGGAGTATAACAAATAATTGCAATGGAGTATAACAAATAATTCACTAAGTCAGTGAAAATTGGTGTCGGTAAAAATAACTTGTCAGCATAGACAAAAATACTGAGATTTAGCTGATATGATAATAGACACTCTTATTCAAACTATGTCCTTGAAAGGGTATGATGATTATAGTTCAGCATGAAGTGTAAAAGTTAAAGTTAAAAGTTGTGGCCACAACTATTTAAGGGATCCAAAGAGCTCCAAAGAGCTATTTCTGTTTGGGTAGCTTGTGTAGCTTGTAATGTCCCGTTATTGAAAATGGAGTATACAGAGTTCTTATGTTGCTCACCCCTACCGACTACCGATATCCCTTACCTCCTCTTCTCCTGACGTGGGTTATGGGAAGGTTTGTAATTACCCGGGATGTGTCTCAGTTTGGCGTGTTGCCGTGTAGTTGTGGTGGTATGTGAGCGTCTCACCTTCAAATTTCCCGGTCAATCCTTCCTACCCTGACGTCTACACAGAGTAGTCACGTGTGTCCTCGGAGGTCCAATCGGATAGCCGGGTCGTTGGGGGGAGTGGTGCGATAGCGGTTCTATCGGATTTGCTTGCTGGAGCCAAATCGGTCACACTGGATTGTCAAAATCTACGCGTTTCAGCGCTGGATATGCGCCTTTATCAAGACTTTCTTTGTTGTTTGTTTCCACCATATGTTTATTGCACTTTAAAGCATTGTTATCTTGCAACATATTGTATCACAATTTGAAACGAACCACATTGCACATACACTTGTACCTTATCCTATAGAGGATCCACATATAATATCCCCCACCATATAATCATATGTTATCACGGCAATATACCTTCCATAACTAGGTTGCCAAAATATAGAAAATATTAGTTATAAGCAACAGACTAAGTCCCACTCACAGCTCTGTTATAGAGCGCACCCCTCCCCCAACTTGTTTTAACTTTAGCAGCGTCTGCCTTACACACACATGGTCCTAGCTGTCCTGAGGGGCAATTGCCCCGTTGACCCCCGCGGGTACGCTACTGCTCATATGCTAATTTCTAAGTCCTTAAAGGCCGCCTCTTATCTGATGTATTTGACAGTTTTTCACAGCTAGAGGGTGTTAGTGCCATATAGATAACATTGTGCTCACGCCCATGAAGTTAACTTATTAGAGGGCACCAATTGGCTAAAATGCATGTCTGTCAAAAGAACTGAAATAATGGGGCAGTCTGCAGAGGCTTAGATACAAGGTAATCACAGAGGTAAAAAGTATATTAATTTAACGTGTTCGGTTATGCAAAACTACCACTTTCAGGAGTAAAGTTTGGTGTTTATGCTGGAATACAGCTGCAGACAGTGGCATATGTAGGATTTGTGCTGCCCTAGGCACTCAAAATTATACTGCCCCGTTCCACTGCCCACCCCCAGATTATTATTTTTTTGCCATAATATTTTTTTGGTCAGGGACTATATATGAGTCAGGGCATGACTGATCTACATCAAATTTAGTAGCTATTAAGAAAATTGAGAGGTTACCAGTACATTCCTTAGTAACAAGTATGTTTGTATTTATATTTTAGAACAAAACATAACAACATAAAATATTGCTTGCCACCCAGGCAAGTATCCATCACATTTATCACATGGTGATAAATAACGTGTTGTACCCTGCGACCAAGCTGCAGGCAAATAAAGCAAGGTATTATACAATACAGTTTGTATGTGCAGAGTTAATCACGACTTTAGTATCTGGCTGCAGCCACCGGACCCCAACTCAGTCGTGCAAAACTGCTTACACATACTAAGGCTCATTGGTGAATGTGAGGAGAGATGCGGCTACAATAAAAAACGCATGCATGCAAGACCGTACAAACTACAAAACCTCTGTAACACTCTGTAAGGGATGTCAAAAAGTGCTACCCCCTCACCTTTCCCAAATCTGCCACCCAAGGCATGGGCCTTGTAATACATCCTGCTGCAGATATTATATATATTTTAAATAAACAATCAAATTGATGTACAGGTAATTTGTTTAAATCCTGCTACTGTCTCTTTAAATGGGCTCCAAATAAACAGCAACTGAGAAATACATGGAAGTTAGAGCATCTTACTGTTTGCAGTCTCTGGATCTGTAATTCTTAATAGGAGCAGAAGTCCAGTAGCAGTTTTTTCATAAAACTTCAGTTTCAGTGTTTCCATAAATTAGTAAGATCTTTGCAAAAGCAAAATCTAATATATTCAAATAGAAGATGTAGGTACATTATTTACAGCAGTAAGGTGTGCAAAAGGTGACCATTTTGCCTTCATAGTATATTATGATCCAAGGACAAGGTGAGTAATAAAAACTTGATCAAAAGAGTAACAAAACAAGCTTCTGTTGCTTTTAGCAAATCACAATTAAAAAAAGCAGGTGTAAATGTGAGAGGGGGTCTTTATAGTTTGCATAGTATTCAACAGTAACAGAGGAGTTGTCCTTAAAGCAGCAATAGCAAGTCTATATACATGATTTAACTTAAAAGGGTAACTACAAGGTTCTGTTAAACCTAACATCCAATCAGCATCACTAGTCGCACAGCTCAGCTGATGTAAGTAGCGCTACTAATTGGATCAGTAGCTGTATCCACTCTGAACTTGCAGAGCTTGTGGGTAAACAGCGTCGCTAGTCTTAAAATACATGCTCTAACAAATTGTAATTTGTCCTTTTTTTTACTATAATGCCCCTTTAAATGTTGCAGAAAGTTGGAGTCTTATACCCACCTGAAAGGGTGGGTTTTCAGGCTTTGTGTTTCTACCTTACTTCATATAAAAGGAACCTGTCTTTTTTGGTGAGTTCTACAAAGGTGAGCAGAGATATGATTTTGTCACTTTAATAAAAATGTAACACATTTTTTATAAACACATCAATGCATACCATATACAGTTGTTAACTACTTTTCTTTTTTGGAATCAGACAATATATTGATGAAAATGCCATTAACATAAACAATAAATATATGGGGTTCCCACTCCAATTTAACTTAGGCCACAGTTTAGGATAATGCAGGGAGCTTATCTTATACCACTGACAGTTCCATGACACAGAATGATTAATGTAACTATTAAACATGTTTACAATGTGCTTGTCTTTGAATATGGAACAACAAACTGCAGTGGAATAATAAAACTTTAATTGTCCTCAGTTCACTTTCTACCAAGGTACGTTGCAGCACACGTCAAAAAGTCACACCAGAGTACAGAAATAAAATACAACTGGGTCATGTAGATGAGGCAAATATTTATAACAGGGAATTTTTCTTTGTAAATTTGGGGAATTCCAGTTCTCCTTAATGAAAAAACCTTTATAATTTACAATTGAAAAGTGTTTTAATTAAAGGGTGTTTAGATTTAGAAGGATATTCATCCATGCTATTAAGAATATTTGAGAGATAAGTGGATTAACATCACAATATCTGTTTAGAATAATTATCTGTAGCATTGCACATATGTGTATATAAAAACAAAATGTATGCTTACATGTTAAATTTATTTATTTGCAGGCATGTAGAGTCCACAAATTATTCCAATTAATAGTGGAATATTCACTCATGGCCAGCAGGAGGAGGCAAAGAGCACCCCAGCAGAGCTGTTAAGTATCACTTCCCTTACCCATAACCCCCAGTCATTAGGCCGAAGGAAATGTAAAAAGAAGATAACACAAGGGTTTAGAGGTGCCTAAGGTTTGAACAAAAAAACTGCCATGGAGAGTCCACAAATCATTCCAATTACTAGTGGATCCAATACCAAAGCTAGAGGACACGAATGAAAGGGAGGGAGAACAAGTCAGGGCAAACCTAAACAAAAGGCACACCGCTTGAAGAACTATTCTCCAAAAGAAACCTCAGCCAAGGCAAAAGTACTAGATTTGTAGAATTTGGAAAAAGTATGCAATGAGGACCAAGTGGCCGCCTTGCAGGTTTGCTCCAACAGATGCTTCATTTTTGAAAGCCCAGGAAAAAAAGACAGCCTATGGAATGAGCCGTAATTCTCCCAGGCTGATACTGATGTCCAGCTGTCCCATATGCTAATCGTATAACACTTCTCAAAGAGCCGAAAGTTGTTAGAGAGTCACTCCCCAGGATGAAAAGTCTGCCTGCTCACAGAATGCGCTTCCCAGTTGTCCACCACTGGGATGAGTATGGCAGAGAGAAGGCAATGCGAGTCACCTTCTTCATCACTTCGAGTTCAACTTCGAGTTCCTCCGTGGTGATTGATGTATGCCACCAAGGAGAGATATTGTCCGATAGATATCTGATAAACCGGACTAGGGCAAGTTGAGGACAGGCTGTGAAGGCATTGTAATTTGCTCTCAACTCTAGCATGTTTATGGGAAGAGAAGACTCCTCTCGAGTCCAAAGACCCCTGAGCCTTTAAAGAACCCCAAACTGTTAGCCAGCTTGAAAGGCTGGCGTTCGTGGTCCACAATCACCCAGGATGGTCTTTGAAAGCAAGTACCCTGAGACAAAAGATCCTGTGAAATCCACCAGGACAGAAAGTCCAGAGTTACCTCTGTGATAGATTTGAGTGGTCTCCGTTACATTGTCTGAGCATGCATAAGTGTAGGGGTCTCAGATGAAAATGAGCAAACGGAAATGATGTCCATGGAAGCAACATCAGACCAATTACTTCCATACACTGAGCCACTGATGGAACGGATAGAGGACTGAAGTAAAAAGCAAGAAGCCAGAAGTTTAGATTTCTTGACCACCATCATAGATAGAGAATCTATGATCGTTCCTAAGAAACATAAACTGGTATCTGGTAACAGTGAACTCTTCTCCAGAATCACTTTCCACCCATAGGAACGTGGAATAGACAACAACATCTCTGTATGAGCTTTTGCTAACTGAAAAGATGGCGCTTGAACCAAGATGTCGTCCAGATAAGGCGCCACCACTATTCCCCAGATCTGACCACTGCCTAGGACCTTTGTAAAGATTTGAGGAGGCCATGGCAAGGCCAAAGGGAAGAGCAACAAACTGTAAATGTTTGTCCAGAAATGGCAAACCGTTAGGAATTGGAGATGTTCCCTGTGAATGGGAACATGCAGATACACATCCTTCAGATCTATGGTAGTATGAACTGACCTTCCTGAACCAAGGGAAAAATTAGTTTCCATTTTGAAGGATGAAACTTTGAGGAATTTGTTTGAGACAATTTAGGTCTAAAATGGGACGAAAAGTTCCCTCTTTTTTGGGAACCACAAATGGATTTTTTAATAGAATCCTTGACCCTGTTCCTCTACAAAGATAAGTCATTTAATCAGATTCAGAACGCCTCTTTCTATACCTGTTTTGTAGATAACCCTTGACAGAAAAAATCTGCCCCAGAGAAGACAAAACTTGATCCTATTCTGTATCCCTGTAATACTACCTTCACGGCCCAAGACTCTTGGATATCGCAGATCCAAGCCTGTCGAAAAAAGAAAAAACCTGCCCCCCCACCTTGATCCAAGACTGGATCGGGGACGGCCCTTTCATGCTGATTTAGAATCAGCGGAGAGCTTCTTGGCTTGCTTCCCCTTTTTCAAAGCTGACTGGATCTCCATGAGGACCCTGGATTTTGACTACTCTTAGGTCTATTCTTCTTGTCCAGAGGTAGGAAAAAATGTCCTTTCCACCAGTAATTTCGGAAATGATCTCAGCCAGACCAGGAACCAAATAAAGTCTTGCCCTTAAAGGCAAAGACATAAGTTTGGATTTGGAGGTAACATCTGCAGACCAAGAATTTAACCACAGAGCACTGTGAGATAGAACTACAAGGCTAGACATTTTTGATCCCAGTCTACCGCTTGACTGCTGGTATCACAGATAAAAGAATTAGCCAGCTTTAGAGACCTGATCCTATCTCGGATCTCCTCTATATTGACTCTTCTGAAATTCAAACAGAACAAGTAGTCCCACCAATAAGATTCCGCACCACTGCAACCATAGAATACTTGAGACTGGTTGCCAATGTAAACCCTGAGAATGAACATCTTTTTTAAATAGGCATCCAGCTTTTTAAATATAGGGTCTAAAAAGCGATATCCTCGAGAGGGATAGTAGATGTTTTGGCTAGAGAGGAGATAGCACCCTCTACCCGCAGGTACCGAGCTCCACAAGTACAAACAGAATCAGCAACCGGAAAACATTTTCATGTAAACAGGGGACGGGGGAAAAGGGGAATCCCCTGGCTTTCCCAATCCTGAGCTATAATGTCCGACATAAGATCTGGAACACAACGCTCCATACACAAGCCGGCTAAAGATAGAGCGAAAGCGGAAGCTCAAATGCCGGGTCGCATGACTGCAACAGAAAGAAACTGTGCCATAAATCACCTGTAAGGAAGATTATAAAACGGCGCATATAAATAAAGGACTTTTAAATACTTTCTACTCGAAGTTTATCCCGGCTCAAGATAAAGCCGGAAGCGGAAGCGCAAATGCGGTCACATGACCGCAACAGAAGAAACTGCACCACAAGTCCCCTAAAAAGAAAATCAAAACGGGGCAAAAATCCCAGGTCGTATAAACAGACCGCAACAGGTACACAAGCACCATATTTATTATAAAAACATAAATTATGCTCACCTGATCATTTAATTTCCTTCTGTATGAGGAGAGTCCACTGCATCATTCCTTACTGTTGGAAAATACTGAACCTGGCCACCAGGAGGAGGCAAAGACACCCCAGCCAAAGGCTTAAATACTCCCCCTACTTCCCTCATATCCCAGTCATTCTGCCATGGGAACAAGGAACAGTAGAAGAAATATCAGGGTATAAATGGTGCCAAAAGAGAAAATCTAATTTTGGCCCGCCGGAGTATACAGGCGGGGGCTGTGGACTCTCCTCATACAGAAGGAAATGAAATTATCAGGTAAGCATAATATATTTGTTTCTTCTTCATATGAGGAGAGTCCACAGCATCATTCCTTACTGTTGGGAAAACTATACTCAGGCTCTAGAGGACACTGAATGACAACAGGAGGGTTAAAAGAGAAAAGGACCCTACATCTGAGGACTCCACAGCCTGCAAAATCTTTCTCCCAAAAGCTGCTTTGGCTGAAACAAAAATGTCAAACTTGTAAAATTTAGAAAAAGTATGTAAGGACCTTCCAGGACAATTTGATGCCTCCCTAAAAAGATCCATCGAAAGGCATCTAATTTAAGCCCTAAAGAAAGAGATGCACTGAAATCACTTAAGAACAACCAAGAGTTAAAGTGAAAGTAAACTTACCCTAATGTCAATCCAGGATATCATTCCTTTTAAAAAATAAATATGAGTTTCATTAATCATTATTTATAAATAACATTATAAATCAAGTTATCGCCGTTATTAATTCATTTGTGAATGTTCACAAATGCAACCCGTTTTTTTTTTTTTTTTGGCTGTTGATCACGTTGGCTGGATCAGCCAACTGAAATTCTGGCCGTTAGGCGGCCGTCAGTGCACGTCATCAGCTCACTCTATCCTGTGCGCAAGCGCCATTGTTTTAAGCTTCTTCTCGGCATCTACGCGCGCTCACTTTTTGCGCATGCGTATTCTCAATATTTCTGAATACCCATTAGACGTTTAGAATTTAATTTAACGCATGCGCGGTTGGAATAGGGTTTGTAATATGCGCGTGCGCAGAAGACAGTGAGATCACTGACTGTTGCATGCGCTGTTTCACGTAGCCTAGTGAACATGCTTTAGGCATACGTAGAAAGCGGGTGGGACCGCTCTATACATCAAAGACAAGGAAAGGAGGAAAAGGTATGTGGGAGGAGTCACACATCGCAACGGTAGGGAGTTAGAAATATAGATAATGCAGAAATAAAATTAAAAAATCAGCCAAAAAGTTAGCGATTAAGTTGGGGTAATAGTAAAAAAATGTTTTCATTGTCTTGATGGTATTGAAAATTTACCTTCACTTTAATAATACGCCCGGCCGACCAAAGGAGGTGGTATAATTTTACAAGACCTATCAGACTACCTGATAGAGGCTAATAAAATACTCAGTGATAGAAATTATTATAAGAAATTAACATCTGACCCCAACTGAAAAATATCTGAAAACACTAAAAGGCATTGTAAATGTTGGTTACCAAGAAGGCACTTTAAACTAAAACGGAAAGAGATCATTTGATCCCCATTAAACCTAACTGTGCCTTTTATTACCATCTTCCCAATGTCCATAAAGATGCAAAATGCCCCCCTGGTAGACCGATTATTGCGGGCATTGGGAGTCTAACCTGACAATATGTCAGCATATGTTGATCATTATCTACAACGTTATGTTCTCACCTTGAGTCATATATCAAAGATTCCCCCAATTTGATTTATAAATTAGATAAGTATAAGAATCTGACAATTATGTATGGATTTCATGCAATGTGCATTCTATGTACTCAAATATAAAACATGAATGAGGAATCCAAGCGATCCCCAAATACCTGTTAAAATGATCTCTATATGCCTGGGTTACAAAAATAATTTATTTGCAACTAATTGCGTTCATATTACAACATAAATTAATTTGTGTTCCAAGGCGAATACTATTTACAACTGAAGGGTACTGCCATGGGGACCAGGTTCGCCCGGTTTTGCCAACTTATTTATGGCAATTTCGAAGAACATATATTTATGGCTCAAGCATTCGGGGGCGAACCCTGGTCTTTCTATGCAGATATATTGACGATTTGTTGTTTATATGGAAGGGGGACATTCAATCAGCTGAATCCTTTGTTACACATTTAAATTCTAACAACATGGGGCTGACATTTCTCTAGTGTGATTGATGAGAGGTCCATAGTATTTTTGGATTTATGTTTAACTTTCTGAACTGACAAGATTATTACAACTACTGACTTTAAGACTGTAGATTGTAACAGTTATCTTAATTACAAAAGTAACCACCATAGAGTGTGGAAGAATAATATCCCCTATGGACAATTTTAAAGGATACACAGAAATTGCAGCTGCATTAGGGATTATGAGAAACAGAGTATAATCTTGATGAATAGATTCATTGAAAAGGGTTATCCGGAACAGGTAATTCAAACAGCTTATGAACGTGCCAAAGAATGATGACAGAAAATCCTACTTTGGACAAAAATATAAAAAAGAAAGCAATAGTGATTTAAAAGCTAACTCACTTTCATTACCCAGTACAACATCAACCATAAGAAAATTAAGAATATTGTGGAAAAACATTGGGGTTTACTATGTAGGGACCCTATTTTGGGTAAATTGTTGGCATCTGAACCTAGATGCACTTTTAGAGAGAGCACCTACTATAAAAAATCATCTGGCACCTAGCAAAGTAGTGGTCCATAAAAAGCAAGCCAACCAACGTAACCAACTAGTTAAAACTGGTGTAAGTAAGAAGGGTGTTTTAAGCGTAGTTTAAGTAATTGTAATATGTGTAAATATATTAATCAGGGTTGCAATAGGTTTCATTCCCACACCACAGGGAAGAAATATGAGATACGTCAACTTATATCGTGTAAATCTACATACGTAGTTTACCTACTTACCTGCAAATATTGTGGGGTTCAATATGTAGGTCGCACCTGCAGACTTATTAGGAACAGATGGAACGAACATTTTTAGGAATATGAAGAACAATATTAGGAATCACAGTGTACCTAGACATTGTCATCTGAACCATAATGGTTCTCTTGACACTTTTACGATCTGCCCTATTGAATCCATTCCATCTTCCCATCTTTATAATAGATTTACTCGATTACGACAAAGGGAGACTTTTTGGATATACCAATTTAAGACATTGTAACCCTGTTGGCCTCAATATGAATATGATCTTGCTGCCTTTTTATTGATTATTTTCTGGTTTTATGTATGGGCTCCACTTTCTGATTTTGTTTGTGGTCTGTTTTTTAGTATACGATTTTTATATAATTTTTACCTTATATTCTATTATGTATATGTACTTGGTGATTATTATTGTGTATTATTAATTATTATTAATTTGTATGATATAATTATTATTAATTTGTATGACATAATTATACTGTAGGTGAAGGGTTACTGTAGGTGATGCATTAATTACTATTAACTTGTATGACATAATTATACTGTAGGTGATGGGTTACTGTAGGTGATGTATTAATTACTATTAACTTGTATGACATAATTATACTGTAGGTGATGGGTTACTACTTAGGTGTATTATGTATTGTATATTATAATATTGGCTATTGTATCCATGGGGGTACATATACATTTATTTATTTAATTATTATATATGTTTTGGTGACCCATTGGGATACATATTCATTTACTTACTATTATATATGTTATGGTGACTCCTTGGGACATATCATAATGATTTATGATGAATTGTATTTGTTAGATGGTATGCTTTGCACATTATTAGGCATTATATGTTAGGATTTGGTAAATGTATCTATTAGTCTAATGGTCTATGGTCTGATCAGAGCTGTGATCTATGCTATTTAGCCTCACCTTATATATACTATATGCCTATTGAGGTCCAGTGTTATATTAATATTTATTTTATATCCATTTTTTGAGTATATATTTGCGACTTATACGCCTAGTTTACATACATCCAGTCTTTTCTCTGATTTATTATTGCGCTTGGTACACCGATGATTGGCTGATAGTTTATTTGCTGTCGGGTTTGACATTTAGTTTATTGATGATTGGCGGATGGCTTTGTAGCTGTCAGTGACGTTTAAAAACACACCCCTCTCCCTTTTTTTCGGTTCAATTAGGTACTGTGAATTTTTTGGAGTAGCTAGGGGTTTTGTGGGTCGGATATTTGTTTTGATGTTGACTTTGATGTGGTTACTTCCATGATGATTATTGTGGGGCACACTATGGGCCTACGGTCAGATTAAAGGATAATGGCCACACTCCTGGTGTTTGATTGGCTGACATTGTGTGAATGGACGTGATGACTCATAGGATGGGCGGACACATTTTTTGGAGTGAGGGTGATCGTTTACTAGCCTATCTATGTGATTAGCTGACGCTTGCGGGCTGGTCGCCCATTTTATTGCTAGATATTTAGTTTAGCCGCGGTGCGGCGTAGGATGTGGATCCAAGTGGCTATCGTGGAGCTGGTCATCTATAGGATGACGATAAAGGTAATAATCACACCCCTAAAACGTATGATTGGTAACTCCGTGGATGGACACATCCCTCACATTTGATTGGCCGTTAACTTCTGTAAACAAACACACCTCTTACATATGATTGGCCGTTAACTCCGTAAACAGATATAACATGAATTACGTTATGTTATAGTTGATATGTACTCATTACGAAGATATTTTTGTTCCCTGAGACTCATTATTGCGATTCAATTTTATATCCTTCTAATATTAGAGAGAGTTATTTTTATTGTACTGAATAGAATATATATGGATGGTGGTATAAGCATGAACTCGACATCCTGTGGAGATACAAACCATCTCTTGAGGCTATACTAATAATCTTGTCATACGCTAAAGGAAATAGATCCGTATTATCCTCTCACGTTTATTACACTTGATGTTGTGATGGTTAACTACACACGATCAAAGCCACACCTCCAGACACCACACGCTTTCAATTACTGACACTAAAATCAGCTGTGTTAGCTTGTGGGTGGGTAGATGGAACGTGTTTTTGATTGGATAAGTTATTGTATAAAGTGTAGCAGTGTGTACTTTGTTTTATACAGCCTGATGAAACAGTGCTGTGACACGGAGAAACGAGTTGCTTTTTAAACTCAATTTTTATTAAACATTTTATCTTTATACTCGCTGCTACACTGTGCTATTTCTGGGAGAATTAAGCACTGTTTCATTTGTTATAGTATTGCAGTGGCTATATGATCAGCTTTCTTACATATGATCCATTAGGTCATAGCTGAAGTGACTCCCTTGATTATTATTATCTGACTCCCCCTGGTGGGACAAAGCGTGTCTTGTGATTACCTTTTGTGGGACCATCCTGTCTACTGCCTGAGTGTCTACTGGACAACTTGAGGTTCCGGTCTGCCTTACTGCACAATTGTGCTCTATACCACATGAGTAGCTATTTGGCTATCTTTTATATTGTGGATTTTGACCGCCTGACCTGCACTATGTGGCACCCTCTATGTTTTGTTTTCTATGATGTCAACCGAATGCATAGGCTCAAACGGAGCCTGTTGCAAAACCTTAAGAACAAGATTCAAACTCCAAGGTGGAGCATTAGATCTAAACACAGGTCTGATCCTAATCAGAGCCCTAATGAAAGATTGCATATCAGGGAGCTCTGCGAGCCTCTTGTGCAGCAAAACAGATGGGGCCGAAATCTGTTCCCTCAGGGAACTGGCAGAAAGGACCTTCTCCAGACCCTCCTGGAGAAAAAAAAGTATCCTGGCAGCCTTAACCTTATGCCAGGCTAAACCACGTTCTTCACACCAGAATAAGTAAGCTCTCCACACCTTATGATAGATGTGATGAGTAACAGGCTTACAAGCCTAAATGAGAGTATAAATAACCCTCTCAGAGAAATCTCTCTTGGCTGGGAATAAGCGTTCAATCTCCACACAGTTAGCCTCCCAGAATGAGTTTGATGAACAAAATGACCCTGTTGCAGCAGATCCCTGTGACAAGGTAACTTCCACAGAGAAGATGAGGACATCCCCACCAGGTCCGTGAACCACATCCTTCGCAGCCACAATGGAGCAATCAGTATCACTAATCCCTGCTCCTGCTTGATGTGGGCCACTACACGAGGAAGAAGTGGTAACGGCAGGAAAATGTAAATCAGATTAAACCTCCAAGGCACTGCTAATGCATCTATTAGCTCCGCTTGAGGATCCCTGGACCGTGACCCATTTCTGGGTAGCTTGGAATTGAGACAGGATGCCATGAGATCTATCTCCGGCGTCCCCCATTTGTTGCAAATCTCTACAAACACCTCAGGATGGAGAGACCATTCCCCACGGATGAAAGGATTGTCTGCTGAGGAAATCTGCTTACCAGTTGTCCACACCCAGAATGTGGATCGCTGACAGCGAGCAGTTGTGAGCCTCCACCCACTCCAGAATCCAAGATACTTCCCTCATTGCTAGGAAGCATCTCGTTCCCCCCCTGATGGTTAATGTAAGCCACTGAGGTTATGTTGTCTGATTAGAATCTGATAAACTGGGACAATCCCAGAAGAGGCCAAGCCGTCAGAGCATTGAAGATTGCCCGAAGTTCCAGAATGTAGATCAGGAGGAAGGATTCCTTTCAAGTCCACAGGCCCTGTGCCTTCTTGGCACCCCAAACAGCTCCCCATCCTGATAGACTTGCGTCCGTAGTCACAATCTTCCAGGATGGTCTCAAGAAGGATGTCCTTTGGGACAGGTGATCTGGACAGTGCTACCAGGAGAGCGATTCTCTTGACCGGTTGTCCAGAGAAATCTGCTGAGACAGATCCGAATGATCTCCATTTCACTGTCTCAGCATGCACAGCTGTAGTGGTCTGAGATGGAATCTGGCAAAATCAATGATGTCCAAGCTGGACACCATGAGACCAATCACCTCCATACACCAAGTCACAGAGGGCACAACAAGCAACTCAGATAAGGAGTCGCACCAGTAGGTAGCCACTCCAGTAACCGCAGCAACAGCCGCTGCCGGTTGAAACAAATATCCTGTATGTTGAAAAATCTTTCTTAACAGAGTTTCTATCTTCTTATCCATGGGCTCTTTAAACGATGAACTATCCTCAAACGGGATAGTAGTGCATTTAGCAAGCGTGGAGATAGCGCCTCCACCTTGGGGATGGAACCCTACAACTCCAATTGAGAGTCCGGGACCGGGAACAATGTCTTAAAGGAAGACAAAGGGGAAAAGAGGGAACCAATCCTTTCCCATTAATTCTTAATAATGTTCGCCATCTTTACAGGAACAGGGAAAGTTTGTGGTACAACCCTGTCCTTATAGACCTTATCTAATTTAGGAATCAAAGGTAACTCAGGCAATTTGGGCTCTGGAACCTCTAACGTAGCCAAAACTTCCTTCAACAGAAAGCATAAATGTTCAATCCTAAATCTAAAGTCTGGTTCCTCTGCAGCTGGAGGTTTAGAGGCAGCAGTCTCTGACCCAGAAAGTGCGCCCTCTTAAGTATCAGAGGCGCCTTCATCATCGGATAATCTTGTATCAGATAACTCCAACAAACTAGTTGATGACCCCTGGGAAGGATAGCAATATTTGACCTTTCGCTTGCGCTTAGCAGGGCGAGGTAAAGCACTAAAGGCTGCAGACACCGCCATTTGTAACTGTGCAGTAAAGTCTGGTGGTAAAAGGCCCTCTCCAGATGGAGGATTAGGAGTGCTACTGGAAGCTTCATGTGTATTAGGAGATGACTGTAAGGTGGGCACCTCACGGGAGGGAGACTCCTCAGGTGTGGATGGCCCAGTGGTATCAAACATATTAACTTTCTTTGACATGATTACTTTATAAAGGCATGTGGAACATAGTTGAGCGGGCGTGTATACCGTGGCCTCCTCACAATATAGACAGGTATTAGACTTAGGTAAAGAATGAGTACCCCCTAAGACATCAGAATCCTCCATAGCTTGCGCTTACAAAGCAGACTATTGATTAATAAGAAAAAACAGCACCTTTTATATCCCCAATGGCTGGGGCACTCACAACCTCCTATAGCCCAGGCAAAACAGAGAAACCGTTTCTTCTCCGGTATCACGGTCAGGAAAGAGGTAATAAAGTGTGACCACACCCGGTCACATGGTACGCAATGCAGGACCGCCCCTGCTATAAGAGAAAAAAAGCGCCAAGCCTTTCAAGCTGTGCAGCTCAAAAAATTAAAGTAAAAACCTGTACGTTCCAACATCTGCCTGAGCCCAAAAAACATCTCACACATGCCGCAGCATAATCAAATAAATGTATGTGATTAATCCCCACTGTTCAATAATCCCCTTCAGGAGGTATTAACCCTTTATTCCATACAGATAAAAGGAGTGACACTGTGACCTTATCTTCTGGCGTTATCATATGTGTAAAAAATAAAATGATCTTACCGGAATCCATGCCGTGGAACAGAAACATAGCCTCTCAAGAGTGATGGAAGCAGGCAGTGAAACTCATCAATACTGATTGCTTAGTAGCTGTTAATACGAGTCTGGATGGATTCACTGAAAGACTCTCCCTGCATCTCCAGACTCTAACTTTCATCAAAGCTCTCACTGAGAGGCTAGAGAAAGACTACTTAAAACTCCAGTCCCATTTCGAATGGTAGCTACCCTTCATAAGGAACTACTCTGAATCTTCTGACACTTCTCTGCCAACCTCCTGTGACGAAAGGCAAAGAATGACATGGGATATGAGGGAAGTTAGGGAGGTATTTAAGCCTTTGGCTGGGGTGTCTTGCCTCCTCCTGGTGGCCCAGGTTCAGTATTTCCCAACAGTAAGGAATGATGCCATGGACTCTCCTCATATTAAGAAGGAAAAAATGTTTTTTTAAATAACTGCCTACCCAAAATTTATCCCAACAAGAGATGAGTTTCCCCTTCTCATAGCCAGCCTAAAAATTAACCTCATAAAGTTAAGTACCCCTAATAGCAGACTGCAGTACCCTTAAGAATATAAGTTATCATCCAATATTAGAGATAAGGCATGTCCCATTATAAAGTCCACAGGATTTATCCTAAGTGCTGGTACCTTCTAACCTAGAAGGTAAAGCACTTACCTGTGGTAGCTGTCAGACAGGGAACAGTCTCTTAGGTGTGCTCAGATTACTCCACAACTAACAGTGACCTGTAGAAAAAGAAAAAAAACCAGAGTAACCAACTCTGGTTTTCTATCATAGTTGTTAGAAATAAAGCAAGGACCACCTTGCCGCCTTCTAACTGCTAAAAGCCACCATTACCCTTACTAAAGAGATTACAGATAACACAGCTTAGCCCCCATCCTTGCTTGCAGGGAAAAGTACCCATAAAAGGATTAAATATCTTCAGACACCTTCTTTGCATCCTCCCGTGATCAAGGCCAAAGAGAATGACTGGGGGGTTATGGTAAGGGAAGTGATACTTAACAGTCTGCTGGGGTGCTCTTTGCCTCCTCCTGCTGGCAAGAGAGTGAATATCCCACTAGTAATTGGAATAATTCATGGACTCTCCATGCCACAGGAAAGAAATATGAATGTGACTTGACACGTGTGTAGAACTTTATTTTGATGATGGTGAATTTACCCTACACTTTGCAGTCAGGGCTCAAAACCAAGGAAGATGCATTCCAGCCTCTCTGGGAGCAATTACAATTTTCAGTTAAACTACCGCAAAGTAAGCAAAAATAATTAACAAACATATATTTCAATATTTTTTTCTACAACACGTAATTAACTAAAAAGTTCCTCAAAAAGAACATTAAGGTAAAAACACTTTTTTTTATCTTACCACAGCCTCACTGCTACCAGCAAAACTGAATTATCAAATAGGAGGCTGCAACATGACCCACGATCCACTGCCTCTACCCTCGCCAACTAGTTCCACTACCTAGTTACACTTCCAACAAATGTTCATTGTTACAGTATAACAGAAGTACAGACATAATGCATTTCCATGTTTGTGCAGTGCCTTTCTCGTCTTGTGAAACATTCAAGAATTCAAGTGCTGGAGCAGCTGCCAGGATTAAAAGGTACATTTTTGAAGAAAACGTGCGAAATATCAATTTTGATGAATTAAAGTAACCTTGTTTTTAATAGGATTATTAAAAACCTGACACTAATTAATCAAAATTGGGAAAAACTATACCCAAGCTCCAGAGAACACTGAATGAATAACTGGAGGGAACAAAAAGGAAGAGGTGGACCTTATTCTGAGGGCACCACAGCCTGCAAAACATTTCTCCCGAAAGCTGCTTCAGCCGAAGCAAAAACATCAAACTAGTAAAAATTAGAAAAAGTATGTAAGGAGGACAAGGTAGCCGCCTTACAAATCTGATCCATAGAGGCCTCGTTCCTTAAAGGCCCAAGAGGAACAGTGACGTGCGGTGAGTTCAGAGGCGGGTGAGGCACTGGCGATGATACACTGGAGAAACACATATGAACGCAACAGAAGCAGCTTAAATTTGCGATTAAATTCTCAGGTTGCAGGTCCAATTTACTGCTATTAATAAATTTGCTTAATTCTCTTGGTATCCTTTGTTGAAGGCTGCTAACTGAACATATTAAATGAGCCAATGACAAGAGGCATATATGTGCAGCCACCAATCAGCAGCTAGCTCCAAGCAGCTATCTCAAAGTAATTGCTTCTCATGAGCCTACCTTGGTATGCTTTTCAAAGAATACCAAAAGAAAAAATCAAATTAGATAACATAATTAAAATATAAAAGCTAATCTGGGCTTTGTTTCTCAGACAGCAAGGCTAGCTACTATCATAAAGTTAGTATAAAAAGTTTTGCAGCTGTTATATACTAAAGCCAATTAGGGACTGATATGTAGCAAGATTAGCCTTGAGAAGTAAGCAAGGGGCATTCCATGTTCTGATAATTAGAAATTGCTCAACTTTCAGTGCTAAATTACATGAGAAAGGGGGCAAAATAAATAATGAAAATATATTGCAAAGTTGTTTCATTATAAGTAAAGCTTTTGTGTGGTTCTGAAGAATGCTGGAAACAATGCTAATCAAAATAAGCATGTTAAAATGAGAAATGCTTTAGGTAGGTACTTATAGCAATAGATTCCACTTTGTGCAGAGACTTTTCACATAACATTTAGAAGAATAGAAGCTATAGATCTACATGTTATTTTATAGTAACATAACAAATGTATGAAGTACTATAGCTTCTATTATTCTCAATATCATTTAATGTCAGTAAACAATCTGTTTGGCCTGTCTTGGGAATTCCTAACCTACAAGTTAGGGAATTTGTACAGTACTGCAAGTAAAATTTTACTTTTAGTTACTGTACACATTCTCACATTTGTTGGTTAAGAACACGCAGTCTCATACAGGTGCACACACACTCATACAGATGCACACACACACATACAGGTGCACACACACTCATACAGATGCACACACACACACTCATACAGGTGCACACACACTCATACAGATGAACACACACACATACAGGTGCACACACACACACATACAGGCACACACACACACATACAGGCACACACACACATACAGATGCACACACTCATACAGATGCACACACACACATACAGATGCACACACACACATACAGATGCACACACACACACATACAGATGCACACACACTCATACAGATGCACACACACTCATACAGATGCACACACACACATACACACACACACACACACACACACACACACTCATACAGGTGCACACACACACTCTCATACAGATGCGCACACACACACTCTCATACAGATGCGCACACACACACTCTCACTACAGATGCCCACACACACTCTCATACAGATGCACACGCACACTCTCATACAGATGCACACACACACTCTCATACAGATGCACCACAACACATCTCATACAGATGCACACACACACTCTCATACAGATGCACACACACAACTCTCATACAGATGCGCACACACACACTCTCATACAGATGCCCACACACACACACTCTCATTACAGATGCACACTCTCTTACAGATGCACACACACACTCTCATACAGATGCACACACACACTCTCAACAGATGCACACACACACACTCTCATACAGATGCACACACACACACACTCTCATACAGATGCACACACACACTCTCATACAGATGCACACACACACTCTCATACAGATGCACACACACACACACTCTCATACAGATGCACACACACACACTCATACAGAAGCACACACACACACTCATTACAGATGCACAGATCCCCCCCAAATACATCTCAAATGTCACTTTATATAAACAACAACAAAAAAACAACAACACAGGTACCCATGGGAAAACATACATATACAGGCAACCTCATAATTTTAGACAGAAAAATTGGAGTTATGTTTTAATGGGATCACTATCATGCAAGCAGCTGCTGAATCAGTTCATTTTAACTTTTGGAAAGCAGGTTTTCCTGCAGTAAAGCAGAGATAGCTACCAGAAGGCATGAGAGACACCACACAGCCCTGAGAGGGAATGGAGGAAATGAAAGCAGTGAGGAGGGGAGACTACAAAGAACAGGACACAGCTACTGTGAACAGCTTCAGACCCTCTATAGCACTGGCAATAATATAGTAGTTACTTGCCAGCAGACTCCAGCATTACCCTCTAGCTCCACCCATATGATTCCAGCAGCAGCACAGTGCTAAAAAGGTTCTGTGCATTGCTCACTGCTGTGGGGGGGATAAGCAGATCTCTTGGAATAATAAATTAAGATGCCTTAAAGGCACAGACACCCTTAACACTGCACTGTGTATACTGATCTAGCACAAACACAATACATCTATTCCTCTATTACTATAGTTAAATAAAAAACAGAATTAAAGCAATTACCCATACATTTCACACACCACACAACCTCCAATACCTTTTACTGCCACAGAGTTAAATACAGATGTAAAATAGTTTGCAGATAGTAACTATAAAAAAAAAACAAATCAATTAATAGCCATATGCAGCTATCAGACTGAAATCGTGCAATTCAAACACAGCATTAAAAAACCTACCAAGGTAAACCTGTCCCCCCCTGCTAAAAATGATTACTTTACTCACTAACATTATTTCTGTGGCCAGAAAGCAACACAGAGGGCAATAAATGTGGTTTCCTTACCTGCCTTTCACAACACCCAGCTGTCCAGTACTGCAATAGCCATGTGTGCTGAATGTAAGCAATGCACAACCTGCTCTAAATTCCCACACTTCACAGCAAATGGCTTGTAAACCTCCCCCCTGAATATGTGTGGTGTAGTCCCAGAGTATTTACTGACAGTCACTATGTGCTGCTCCCCTTCAACCCAGTACCTTAGTACTTACAGGAGCAGTCCAGACTGAGGAGCAGGGCAACAAGCCAGGTTAGGATGGAGGAGGTGGCGCCTATCACAGCACTAAATCAATCTCCCTGGGGAGCAGGGTGCAGGTCTGGAAGTTCTTCTACCCTGATCCTCTATACTGCTGCTAGCCAGAGAGAAGTGCAGGTTGACACAGGCCATATTAAGAAAGGGGAGGAGCTTATCCCTCACTGCTAAACAGATTAGTAGTGAAGTCCTGCTTGTGCTCCTCTGCAAAGTTATCAAAGTACTGCTTGCTGCCCGTCAAGCCACAAAGTTAAATTTACACACCACTGTCTCTGGGGCACAATAATAAATGAGCTCACATATGCAGATGCGTGATGGGTATTACAATTATTACAATATTCTTTTCTCTCTGAATTGTGTCTGTTTTTATTTATTGCAGGTAAAGGAAAAGTTTTGTAACAAAACTCCTTTACCTGCAATAAATAAAAACAGGCATGGATTTATAAGAGAAAAGATATTGTAATAATTGTAAATACCCATCACGCGATCTGCATATGAGTTGTTGGATCACACTCAGATCAGTCACCGGCCGGCTTATGTGACCACTGTGTGGTGACTGGTCATGTACTTACAGAGTCTTGTCTTCTACACCAGTCACTGCAGGTCAGTTCAGTTGCAAAACAGCAACAGGTCCTCTAGGCTTCAGGGCAGGACAAGTAGTTGAAGTGAACTTGCCCACGGCACTGCTAACATCTTCAATACTGTGTTCCCGCGCAGCATTTGACATGCCTCCTCCTCCATGCTCTCCACAAGCATGATGTCACTGACTATGATGAGAGACTGATTGGCTAGAGGCTATTTGAACAAAAAGCCTCTATTGGTAGCGTATGGGCCACGAAGAGCTTAAGCAGCCCCCCTGGGTGGCGCTAGCTCTTGCGGCTCATACTCTTAATGAGCAAGATATCCATGTTGCGCAATGGGAGGGCAGCTTAACAGCTCACAGCCTCTTCTTTGCGCAATATGGATATGGAGCAGTAGGCAGCCTTTAATTACAATAATATGGTAGCGACTGTGGTGGAGTCGGGGGTGGGGGGGTAAGGAGGGTACAATTTTGGGGGAACATATTTTTTTTATATATAAATATAAACTTACATTTTTTATTTTTTTTATTAAACATAATTTAAAAGTGTAATACACACATAGGACAGGTGAGGCGCTGACTCACCTGCCTCCTATGACTGCACGTCACTGAAGAGGAAGCCACTGCTCTAGTGGAATGAACCGTTATTCTCTCAGGAGGAATGTCCAGCTGTCTCTCTATCCCCCCCCCACATCGCAACTTATAATAAATCTATTAACCACTAAACCTTCATTAACCCACATCGCAATTAACCTATTAAATCTATTACCCCTAAACCACCAAACCCCACAACCCAAATAACTAATCACAAAGCCCCCTAAGCTAACACCCCCTAAATTAACCCCATTACATAAATTAAAATAATCCTAAATTACAATTAAAATAAAAAAGCTAACATTACTTAAAAAATAAAAACACTAAGTTTAAATTAATAGAGAATGACTGGGGTGAGAAGTTAGGGAGGAGCTATATAGACAGCTCTGCTGTGGGTGTCCCTCTTGCAACTTCCTGTTGGGAAGGAGAATATCCCACATGTAATGGATGAACCCGTGGGAATGGATTACACCTTACAAGAGAAATTACAGAAAATAAAAAAGTTCTGACATTACATAAAATAATAAACAAATGGCTAGATTAAGAGTTCTTGCAGTATGAGTGAAAAAGCAGCATTAAGGCTCTTTTTCACTACGGCTGGTATACGACGTCTTGCAGGTTTAGCTGCATCGCACACTTTTTGGCCGTAACGCAACGTAACTACCGCAGCTTTCCAAAAGTCCTTTTTCAATGGGACTTCCTTTGCGCCGGTATTACGGAGTTTGCCTGGGAGGCCCAAAAAAGTGACGGTAAGCCATACCATCAAGATCCATACCGTAAACTGAAAGTCAGTAGTTATGGGTTTTATGCTAAAACACTGTAACATAAAACTCATAACTAAAGTGCTAAAAAGTACCACTAACACCCATAAACTACTATTAACCCCTTAACCGAGGCCCTGCCGCATCGCAAACACTAAATAAAATGATCTAACCCCTAATCTGCCGCTCCGGACATCGCCGCCCACTATAATAAACATATTAATTCCTAAACCACCGCACTACCGCATCATAAACATAGTTAAATATTATTAACCCTAATCTGCTGTCCCCTAACATCGCTGCAACCTACATTACTGTTATTAACCCCTAATCTGCTGTCCCTAACATCACCGCAACTATACTAAAGTAATTAACCCATAACCTATGCACCTAAGTCTAACCCTAACACCCCTAACTTTAATATAATTAAAATAAATCTAAATAAAAATTACTATCATTAACTAAATAAGTACCTATTTAAAACTAAAATACTTACCTGTAAAAATAAAACCTAAGCTAGCTACAATATAACTAATAGTTACATTGTATCAATCTTAGGTTTTATTTTTATTTCACAGGTAAGTTTGTATTTATTTTAAATTGGTAGATTAGTTAGTAAATAGTTATTACTATTTACTAACTATCTAGTTAAAATAAATACAAAGAAAAAATATATAGCGCTTAAAAATCTAAAGAGTTTCCAAGCCCTCTCCCTGACCACCTCTCCAAAGGGCCACAATAACAGACAAAAAAACAAAATAGGGAATGAAGAGGGCGCTCTAGCAGGAAAATCAACACACTTAGGGCTAGATTTATTAAGCCCCTACGGCAGCAAGTTCTCTCAAGAACTTGCTCGCCGTGATGTATCAATGTATCAATTTATCTGGTGGACCGCTGCTTCCCTAACATCTACGCCACCTCTATTGTGGCAAAATTCAATCTCCTCGGTCGAGTCCGACCGAGGAGATTGACAGCTCCTGCCCACGCGTGATTGGCTGTGCGCGGGCAGGGGGCGGGATGCACGCCAAGCGCAAAATTGCGCTCGTGTGCAATGTTAATTACCTGCGGGTAATTTTGCCCCCGCCACAGGCGAGCTGAGGCATACAGGCGGGCGCGTAATTACGCGCCCCTGTACGCCTCAGTGTTGATAAATCTAGCCCTTAATCTGCAAATACTATAGTAAAAAATGGATCAACAAAGTGAGGAAATTGAAAGGATATTACTACAATAAGACACAGTAAATATATAAGGGACGTACTCCCTAGTGCAAATACATGAATATCTTACATATAACATAGAAAATACATGTTTAAAAAAGAAATACCTAAATATAATATGGTATATTTAATACCACCCATAAAAATGTATATAAAAAATGTATATACAAAAAAGGAAAAGAAAAGAGAAAAAAAAAATTATGGTCAGAAACCTTTGTTAAAAACATAAAGGTCAAAAAATACATCAAATAATTGCTAAAAGTTCATAAAGTAGAAGCAATAGTAATGTCCATAAAATTAATAAAGTTGATGTCGCGATAAAGCTGATGTGAGGGTTGGATGATAATAATGTCTAATAATAATTGATACTTTTCGTTATTGTAACTTGTGTGGATTGCAACTCTGTTGCTCAACGAAAGTAAACCTACTGCTTGAACAATGATTAATGTTCCACCCTTATAGCGAGAGTGTATAGAAACACCTTTTATATGTGAATAATTAAAGCAGTCTCTTGTTATGTGAGCCAAGATATAATCAGATGACGGCATTTGATTAATTTAAATTGTCTTGATTTTATTTTCATTATGTATGTTTATCAAGTCGTCACTCTTAGTCTGAAACTTGCAGAATTACCACCACTCTTGCAGTATACCATCCTTGCACGTTTTTATATATTTTTTCAATTTTATATTTTTCCATTTTTATATATACATTCTTATTGAATTATCTAATTTATTTCATAAAGAAGAATTATTCCCCTTTCTTTTATCCTCAAATACGTATTTACTGCTTGGTTCCATCTTACGTTCTCAGAAAGATTCAAGATAAATCATGTTTTGATATATATTTATCCACCTTAAAAGATTTCCACCTTTCAAGTCAATTAAGAAGAGCAGCAGCGGATTTTTAAACCTTGTTCCAGGAGCAACTGTCATCTTGATAAAGCCCTACATTGGGTGAAACGCGTGAGAAGGAAGTTGTTTTTCCTGCAAAGAGCAATTTTTACTAGGTACCTAGTTCATTGCCTGCGCGTTGTCATACACTAAGTTCGGGTCTTCACAGAGCGAAGTGACTTCTGCTGCTGCCGGGCTCCTGTTTGTTTGAGAGGCGTTTAGGAGCGGCGGGGCTCTCAGAGAGACGCTGACATCGGACATCATCTCTAAGCGGTTAGTGTGATAGTTCAGTTACGAACTGAGGTCTGCCATATCACAGTTGGATCCACCGCAATAACTTTTTTACAAGGTGAGCAATATTCACACAGATTACATCAGCCTAAGAATATTCTGGCAAGGCCCCACGGAGTGCCGTCATCTGATTATATCTTGGCTCACATACAAGAGACTGCTTTAATTATTCACATATAAGTGTTTCTATACACTCTCGCTATAAAGGTGGAACATTAATCATTGTTCAAGCAGTAGGTTTACTTTCGTTGAGCAACAGAGTTGCAATCCACACAAGTTACAATAACGGAAAAGTATCAATTATTATTTAGACATTATATCATCCAACCCTCACATCAGCTTTATCTCGACATCAACTTTATTAATTTTATGGACATTACTATTGCTTCTATATTATGAACTTTTAGCAATTATTTGATGTATTTTTTTTACCTTTATGTTTTTTAACAAAGTTTCTGACCATAATTAATTTTTTTCTCTTTTTCTTTTTTGTATATACATTTTTTATATACATTTTATGGGTGGTATTCTAGCAAGTTATTAAATATACCATATTATATTTATGTATTTCTTTTTTAACATGTATTTTCTATGTTATATGTAAGATATATTCATGTATTTGCACTAGGGAGATGTCCCTTATATATTTACTGTGTCTTATTGTAGTAATATCCTTTCAATTTCCTCACTTTGTTGATCCATTTTTTACTATAGTATTTGCAGATTAAGTGTGTTGATTTTCCTGGCTAGAGCGCCCTCTCATTCCCCCTATTTTGTTTTTTGTCTAATAAATAAATACAAATTTACCTGTAAAATAAAACCTAACCTTTTATTTTTAGCTTGGGGTTTGGGTGGAAAAAGAGCTAAATGCCCTTTTAAGGGCAATGCCCATACAAATGCCCTTTTCAGGGCAATGCCCATAGAAATGCCCTTTTCAGGGCAATTGGGAGCTTAGGTTTTTTTAGATAGGATTTTATTTGTGGGTTGGGTTGTGTGGGTGGTGGGTTTTACTGTTGGGGGGTTGTTTGTATTATTTTTTACAGGTAAAAGAGCTTTGGGGCAATGCCCCGCTAAAGGCCCTTTTAAGGGCTATTGGCAGTTTTAGTTTAGGCTAGGGTTTTTTTTTTAATTTTGGGGACGGCTTTTTATTTTGATAGGGCTATTAGATTAGGTGTAACCAGTTTAAATATTTGATCATTTATTTTTTATTTTGTGTAATTGTGTTTGTTTTTTTGTAATTTAGTTAATTGTATTTAATTAATGTAATTTTATTTAACTGTAGTGTAAGGTTAGGTGTTAGTGTAACTCAGGTTAGGTTTTATTTTACAGGTAAATTTGTATATATTTTAACTAGGTAGTTAATCTAATAGTTAATAACTATTTACTAAACTATTCTACCTAGTTAAAATAAATACAAACTTCGTGAAATAAAAATAAAAACCTAAGATAGCTACAATGTACCTATTAGTTATATTGTAGCTAGTTTAGGGTTAATTTTATAGGTAAGTATTTAGTTTTAAAATAAGAATTATTTAGTTAATGACAGTAATTTTTATTTAGATTTATTTTAATTATATTAAAGTTAGTGGGTGTTAGGTTAGGGTTAGACTTAGGGTTAGGTTTAGGGGTTTATAACTTTAGTATAGTGGCGGCGACATTGTGGCGGCAGATTAGGGGTTAATAAGTGTAGATAGGTGATGGCGACATTTGGGGGTGGCAGATTAGGGGTTAATAAGTGGTAGGTAGGTGGCGGCAACATTGGGGGCGGCAGATTAGGGGTTAATAAGTGTAATGTAAGGTGGCGGCAGTGTCGGGGGCGGCAGGAAAGGAGGTTATTAAATGTAGGTAGGTTGTCAGCGACATTGGGGCCGGCAGATTAGGGGTTAATAAGTGTAGGTAGCGACATTAAGGGCGACAGATTAGGGGTTAATAAGTGTAATGTAGTTGGTGGCGGTGTCGGGGGCAGCAGATTAGGGGTTAATAAGTATAAAGTAGGTGGCCAGCGATGTCGGGGGCAGCAGATTAGGGGTGTTTAGACTCGGGGTTATGTTAGAGTGTTAGGTGTAAACATAACTTTTGATTCCCCATAGGAAAAAATGGGGCTGCGTTACGGAGCGTTACGCTACTTTATTGCAGGTGTTAGCTTTTTTATAGCCGGCTCTCCCCATTGTTAGTCCTTAAAAGGGCCTTTTGTAGGGCATTTTAAGACTTGTAGGGCATTGCACAAGTTAAACAGCTCTTTTCCTTAAAAAAGTCCCCCTCTAACAGTAAAAACCCCCACCTACCAAACCCCCAAAATAAAAAAACCCTAACACTAACTACCCATTTCCCCTAAAAGGGCACTTGTATGGCATTCAGCTCTTTTTTAATTTGCCAAAATCCCTAATCTAAAAATTTTAAAAAAAAAATTTGTTTTTTAAAAAAAGCCTAATTTCTAACCCCCAGATAGGTAATCACGGTTCCTAAAGTCCGGCAGTGAAGTCTTCTTCCAAGCGGCGACCTCTTCTATCTTTATCCAGGCCTGCGGAAATGAAGACCGGTGACCACGGAACCATGGAGCGTGGGAGGATCCCCTTCGTACCGATCGCCACCGTACACTGAATAGTGATTTTAAGGTACGGATTAAATATGGCGTCCTTGCATTCCTATTGGCTGATTTGATTCTTCAAATTCAAAATTAGCCAATACTAAAATCCTATTCGCTGTTCTGTGTACGGCAGCGATCGTGTGAAGAGGATCCTCCACGCTCCATGGTTCCACGGTCGAAGGTCTTCAGTTCTGCAGTCCTGGATGAAGATAGAAGAGGACGCCGCTTGGAAGAAGACTTCACCGCCGACTTCAGGAACCGTGAGTACCTATCTGGGGGTTAGAGTTAGTCTTTTTACTAAAAAAAAAATTAAATTATTTTTTAGGTTAGGGATTTTGGGCATTGAAAAAGAGCTGAATGCCCTTTTAAAGGCAGTAAAAGAGCTGAATGCCCTTTCAAGGGCAATACCCATAAAAATGCCCCTTATGAGGCAATGGGTAGTTTAGGATTTTTAGTATTAGGATTTTTTATTTTGGGGGGTTTGTTGGGTGGGGGAGTTTTACTGTTAGGGGGGAACTTAGTTTTTTTTTAAAGGTAAAAGAGATGTTTAACATAGGGCAATGCCCTACAAAAGGCCCTTTTAAGGGCTATTGGTAGTTTAGTATTAGGATTAGGGGGTGTTTTTCTTTTAGGGGGGGCTTTTTTATTTTCATAGGGATTAGGTTTAATTTTTTATTTTTGATAATTTTGTTTATTATTTTAAGTAATGTTAGGTTTTTTATTTTAATTGTAATTTAGGATTATTTAATTTATGTAATGGGGTTAATTTAGGGGGTGTTAGGCTAGGGGGCTTAGTGATTAGGTATTTGCGTTGTAGGGTTTGGTTTATAGATGTATAAAACAAAAGGAAAAAAGGCGTTCCAATGGTGCAGTATGTTACAACAAAATAAATTCATATAAATTCCCAAAACACCCTCTCTATAAGTAGGTACTCACAAAGAGAGCGCAATATGGTACAGTGCTATTCAAACAGGCTGGATAGATCAGAGCCCACCAGCTAGGAGTTCATAGTTTAAATAGATAGTTTGCGTTGTGGGGCATTTCGGATTAGGGATTAGTAGTTTAGCTAGATTGCGTTGTGAGGGATGGCGGTTTAGGGGTTAATAACTTTGATAGATACTTTGCGATATGGGAATTGGCGGATTGGGGTTAATACATTAGTTATTGCGGTGGGGGGTTGCGGTTGAGAGGTAGATATTGCGCATGAGTTAGGTGTTTGATTTTATTTTAACATCAAGCATACAAGTGCGGCGCCGTATATGCGATCGAGTGTAGTGTAAGGTCGGGTTACCATAGTAACCTATAAATGTTTTTAGAAATCCGGCATCGGGTGGAAGCGTTAACACAATGCTAATTTACAGCTACACGAAAAGAGCGACCACTCACAAAGCGGTAACCTTTTCAATTGAAACCTGGTACTAAAATGGAGCCATAAATTACTTTAGCTGTTGGACACTTCGGTAGCTTACGGCTCCATTTTTAACGGCTCAATGGAAGAGAGCTCTTAGTACGTAAAACTGCCTTATCTGCATGATAAATCAGATGAGGGAACTCACATGGCAAAGCAGAGATCTCAGAAACTCTACGTGTAGAGGCAATAGCCATTAAAAAGAGAACCTTCCAACAATTTAATGTCAACGGAATGCAGAGGCTCAAACGGGGCCTGTTGCAAAACACGAAGAACAAGACTTAGGCTCCAATGAGGAGCCCCAGATCTAAACACAGGTCTGATCCTAATCAGAGCCTTAACAAATGACTGCACTTCTGGAAACTCAGCCAGCCTCTTGTGCAATAAAACCGAAATCTGTCCTCTCAGGGAACTAGCAGAAAGGCCCTTCTCCAGTCCATCCTGGTGAAAGGATAAGATCCTGGCAACCTTAACTCTGTGCCAGGAAAAACACGCTCTTCACACCAGAATAAGTAGGCCCTCCACCCTTTGTGGTAGATACGCAGAGTAACTGGTTTACGAGTATCAATGACACTCTCAGAGAAACCTCTCTTTGCTAAGACTAAGTGTTCAATCTCCATGCCGTCAGCCTCAGAGAATCTAGATTTTGATTAACAAATGAACCTTGTAACAGCAGGTCTGTCATGTCTGAGGTCTTGTCATTTTGTCTGTCCCTTTAAATTTGAACCCTTTATAAGGCTCCTCCTAACTAAATCCTGTGCTCTGTAATTTGATCCTTATGCTGAGTATCCTGGCTTGTGCTGAAGCTATCTACATGCTCTCCGGATCTCTACCTGAGCTTACTTACAGGAACTCTCCAAAATCTATTTCCTGCAACTTTTTGTTATTTCTTATGCTTGCTACAAATACCTTTGTCTCCTCAGCATTTACTTAAGCTTTTAGGCTTACCGCTCACAGATTGTGCTTTTCAGAATTCCTCTGCCATGCCTGTCAGCAGCTCCTCTGCTATACTCACAGCCTGCACTTCCGGTTTGGCGATACCGGACTCCAGGTAACTGCTGCTTTTCCTCTAGCAGAATCTTTCACCGGACCACAGGATTAAAGGTACTGAATTTTCCTTTGGCATTACCATTTTGAAAGTGTTTCTGGACTCATCAGGTTTCTTTGCAAACTTGTATCTTATATGCTGTGAACTGAACTTATCATTGAAATCTGTGCCTATGTACATTCACTCAAGGAAAAGGCTGCATTTCTCATATATGTGACTTTATTTTCTGTGATACTCCTACAAGTGAACTGACTTATTAGCTTAAGTATAAGTATAAATATCCTACCTATTCTTCAGTATTATATGCAGGTTTCATTTTTGTCTCACTCTTACCTGTTAATCCTTATATACAGGCACTAATATCCTTTTCTCCTCTGTTCAGCAAGTATTGGATTCAGCTTTCACTAATTGAGCTAATCCTTTTTGCAGAGTTGAGAATTCCTTTTTAACCCATACTGGGCCCTCAGTCTTGGATCAGAATAGGGGATTGTGACTTAACAGCCCCGATATTTGTGAGACTGAGTGGTAACCTAACCAATTCCCTGTATTGATTCTTACATAAGCTCAACAAAAGAACCAAGAAGAACAGATACCCTCTGCCCCTTATTCCAGAAATCATAGAACGATTACAAGGGGCGACTATTTTCACTAAACTCGATCTGAGAGGGGCGTATAATTTAATAAGAATCAAAGAGGGACACAAATGGCTGACGGCGCTTTCGAACAAGGTATGGCTTGTTCGAGTACGCTGTAATGCCATTCGGTTTATGTAATGCACCAGCAACTTTTCAGTGCTTTATTAATGAATTATTTAGAGATCTACTTGACGTATGTATGATTATATATCTTGACGACATACTGATTTACTCCAAAACGGAAGAAAAACATACTATACATGTACGCACTGTTTTACTCCGACTTAGACAAAATTCACTTTATGCTAAACCTGAAAAATGTATTTTCAATACGGATACTATATCTTTTCTGGGTTATTCAATTTCTCCTTTAGGCATACATATGGAACAAAAAAAAATAGAAGCTATAACTTCTTGGCCTACTCCTACTAACAAGAAGGAGATACAGTGTTTCATTGGTTTTGTTAACTTTTATAGAAGATTTATCAGAAATTTCTCTTCTATTGCTAAACCTATCACTTCTTTAAGTGGTAATTCATCAACATTCCATTGGACCCCTCAAGCAGAACAAGCTTTACAAAAGTTGAAACACTCTTTCACTACTGCTCCAATTCTTAAGTTTCCTGATCCCCAATTGCAATATATTTTGGAGGTTGATGCATCTGACTATGGCTTGGGAGCTATTTTGTCGCAAAGAAAAACACCCAACACCCCCATGTATCCCGTTGGTTACTTTTCAAGAGTTATGTCATCCCCAGAAGTGAACTACTCCATTGGAGAAAAAGATCTCCTGCCATAAAATCTGCCCTTGAATTTTGGAGGCATCTCCTGGAAGGTACAACCATTCCTTTATTGATTTACACCGACCGTAAAAACTTGGAATACCTTAAAACCAATAAAACATTATCGGCACGTCAAATCAGATGGAGCTTATTTTTCAGTCGTTTTGATTTCCTCATTACATACGGGCCTGGATGCAAAAATGGTAAGGCCGATTCTCTTTCCAGGAAAGTTTTAAGACCTTCATATTCCAACACAACTGGTAGTGTCATTCCCCAAAGTAAATTTATTGGATTTCACTACTAACCTCCAGTCCTCTCAAAAACAAGATCCCGACTTACCTCTGCCTTACCTTACCAAAAATAAGGATGGTCTGTATTATCATGATGGAAAGCTCTACGTACCCACAAATCTACGAAAAGAGATCTTGCATTCTGTCCATGAATCCGTTATATCTGGTCATCCTGGATTCCGTAGAACCAAACATCTCCTACAAAGGGATTTCTGGTGGCCCTCCATGTCATCTGATGTTGATAAACATATCAAAGCTTGCACTATTTGTGCTATGGCGAAACCATCCAAGGCAGCTCCATATGGTTTACTCTTATCTCTACCCGTGGCTGATAGGCCTTGGAAAGACATTGCTATGGATTTCGTGGTAGAACTTCCTAGCTCTAACAACCATAACTGCATCATGGTGGTAGTCGATCTGTTTTCCAAGATGGCTCATTTTGTACCTTGTCATTCCTTGCCTACAGCCTCTGAAACTGCAAAACTTTTTCTTTCTCATATTGTTAGGTTGCATGGACTTCCAGATACCATAACATCAGATAGATGTTCTCAATTCACCTCAAAGTTCTGGACTCAACTATGTATCATTTTAAAAATACATTGCAGACTCAGCTCTTCATATCACCCCCAAACAAATGGGCAAACGGAGAGAACAAACCAGACACTTGAGCAATACTACCTACTGCTGAATTTGCTTTTAATAATGCAGTTAATGCTTCTACAAAAGTTTCACCTTTTTATGCGAATTACGGTTTCCATCCTAGATTTCATTTATATCCCAGAGAAGACACCATCTGTCCCTTGGTCAATGACACAATAAACAAATTATCTCAACACTTTCGGATCATTCAGGACAATCTTAAAACATCTCAACAACAACAGAAGACCTTTTACGATTTACGCAGGAGGCAACCCCCTGCTTATGTAGTTGGTGATATGGTTTGGTTATCCACTAAACATCTGCATCTGAAGGTTCCTACCAAGAAACTGGCTGCCTTATATATTGGTCCGTTTAGGATATCTAGGGTTATTAATCCCAACGCTGTCACTTTGGAATTGCCGGACTCCATTCCAGTGTCTCGCTCCTTAAGCCCTCTACAGTTGGGGCTCCTCCCTTCTCTAGTTGTGCTCCCCCGATTTCTGATCTTTTGCTTCCAGAATATGAGATTCAGGACATTTTGGATTCCCGCTTTCATCTCAATGAGCTGCAGTATCTCATCCATTGGAAGGGGTTTTCCCATGATGAGGATTCTTGGGAACCCTCCACAAATCTGATGGCTCCTCGCTTGGTCTCTCTCTTTCATCGGAGGAATCCTGATCGTCCTAGGCCCTGAGCCTCGGAGTGGCTCCTTTGGGGGGGGGGGGTTCTGTCATGTCTGAGGTCTTGTCAGTTTGTCTGTCCCTTTAAATTTGAACCCTTTATAAGGCTCCTCCTAACTAAATCCTGTGCTCTGTAATTTGATCCTTATGCTGAGTATCCTGGCTTGTGCTGAAGCTATCTACATGCTCTCCGGATCTCTACCTGAGCCTACTTACAGGAACTCTCCAAAATCTATTTCCTGCAACTTTTTGTTATTTCTTATGCTTGCTACAAATACCTTTGTCTCCTCAGCATTTACTTAAGCTTATACGCTTACCGCTCACAGATTGTGCTTTTCAGAATTCCTCTGCCGTGCCTGTCAGCAGCTCCTCTGCTATACTCCCAGCCTGCACTTCCGGTTTGGCGATACCAGACTCCAGGTAACTGCTGCTTTTCCTCTAGCAGAATCTTTCACCGGACCACAGGATTAAAGGTACTGAATTTTCCTTTGGCATTACCATTTTGAAAGTGTTTTCTGGACTCATCAGGTTTCTTTGCAAACTTGTATCTTATATGCTGTGAACTGAACTTATCATTGAAATCTGTGCCTATGTACATTCACTCCAGGAAAAGGCTGCATTTCTCATATATGTGACTTTATTTTCTGTGATACTCCTACAAGTGAACTGACTTATTAGCTTAAGTATAAGTATAAATATCCTACCTATTCTTCAGTATTATATGCAGGTTTCATTTTTGTCTCACTCTTGCCTGTTAATCCTTATATACAGGCACTAATATCCTTTTCTCCTCTGTTCAGCAAGTATTGGATTCAGCTTTCACTAATTGAGCTAATCCTTTTTGCAGAGTTGAGAATTCCTTTTTAACCCATACTGGGCCCTCAGTCTAGGATCAGAATAGGGGATTGTGACTTAACAGCCCCGATATTTGTGAGACTGAGTGGTAACCTAACCAATTCCCTATATTGATTCTTACAAGGTCTCTGCGACAAGGTAACTTCCACGGAGGAGATGAGGACATCCCCACTAGATCCGGGAACCACGTCCTTCACAGCCACAATAGAGCAATCAGGATTACTGATACCCACTGCTTGATGCGGGCCACCATTTGAGGAAGAAGCGGTAATGGAGGAAAAAGATATATAAGTTTGAACCTCCAGGGCACTGCTAGTGCATCTATTAGATCCGCTTGGGGATCCCTCGACCTCGACCCGTACCAAGGTAGCTTGGTATTGAGACAGGATGCCATGAGATCTATCTCTGTCGTCCCTCACTTGCTGCATATCTCTGCAAACATCTTGTGATGGAGAGACCAATCGCCTGGGTGGAAGGATTGCCTGCTGAGAAAATCCGCCTTCCAGTTGTCCACACCTGGAATGTGGATCGCTGACAGCGAACAGCTGTGGGCCTCCGCCCACTCCAGAATCTGAGATACTTCCTTCATCACTAAGGAACTTCTCGTTTCCCCCAATGGTTGATGTAAGCCACCGAGGATATATTGTCCGATTGGAATCTGATAAACTGGGATAAACCCAGAAGTGGCCAAGCCTTCAAGGCATTGAAGACTGCCTGTAGTTCCAAAATTGATCGGGAGGGAGGACTCCTCCTGAGTCCACAACCCCTGTGCCTTCCTGGCACCCCAAACAGCTCCCCATCCAGATAGGCTTATGTCCATAGTCACAATTTCCCAAGATGGTTTTAAGAAGCACGTCCCTCGGGACAGATGATCTGGACAGAGCCACCAAGAGAGTGATTCTCTTGACCGGCTGTCTAATACAATCTGTAGAGACAGATCAGAATGATCGCCATTCCACTGTCTCAGCATGCACAGTTGTAAAGGTCTGAGACGGAACCTGACAAAAGGAATGATGTCCATGCAGAACACCATGAGACCAATCACCTCCATACACTGAGCCACAGAGGGACTCAAGGAGTTCCGGAGGGCAAGATATGCCAAAGTTAGCTTCCAACGTCTCTGGTCTGTTAGAAATATTCTCCTCGATATGGAGTCTATTATAGCCCCCAGGAATTCCACCCTGGTACTTGGAATAAGAGAACTATTTTCCAAGTTTATCTTCCATCCATGTGATCGAAGAAGACTGAGAAGGGACTCCGAGTATTCTTCCGTAAGACGACAATATGGTGCTTGCACCAGAATATCGACCAAGTATGGGGCTACTGTAATACCCTGAGTCCTGGCAACAGCTAAAATAGCCTCCAGAACCTTCAAAAGGATTCTTGGAGCAGTAGCTAGGCCAAACGGAAGGGCAATGAACTGGAAGTGCTGGTCCTGGAATGCAAACCTCAGGAACTGAAAGTGTTCCCTGTGGATTGGAACATGAAGGTAAGCGTCCTTCAGATCTATCATAAACTGGCCTTCCTAAACTAAAGGAAAGATGGACCTTATCTTCTCCATCTTGAAGGAAGGGACACTGAGAAATTTGTTTAAGCACTTTAGGTCCAGAATTGGGCGGAAAGTTCCCTCCTTCTTTGGGACCACGAAAAAGGTTTGAATAAACCCCAAACCTCTTTCTTCGATATGCACTGGGACAACTCCTAAGGAGGATAGGTTCCGAACACACCCTAGAAAGGCATCCCTCTTTTCTGGTCTGTAGACAGGTACGAGAGTAGGATTCTTCCCCTGGGCAGATGAGATTTGAAGCCTATCTTGTATCCCTGAGTACGACCTCCAGGACCCATGGATCCTGTATGTCCCTGAAGCAAGCGACTGAAAAAAGTGACAGTCTGCCCCCTACACAATCCAATCGCGAAACAGGGGCCGCACCTTCATGACGATTTGTTTTCAGCTGGCTTCTTATTCTGTTTGGACTTATTCCAGGACTGAGCCGGCTTCCAAGTACTCTTGGGTTGCTCGGGCTTGGAGGAGGATTGTTGTCGTTAGGATTTGTCAGAATCTAAGGAACAAAAATTAGAATATTGTCGTCCCTTAGACTTGTTGTTCTTATCTTGCGGTAGGAAGGCACCCTTGCCTCCAGTAACCGTAGAAATAGTTCAGGCCTGGACCAAATACAAACTTTCGCTTGAAGGGAAGAGAAAGGAGTCTGGACTTAGAAGTCATATCCGCAGACCAATACTTCAACCAGAGCGCCCGCTGGGCTAGGACCGCAAAGCTAGAGGCCTTTGCATTTAGGCAAATAATTTGCATGTTCGCATCACAGATAAAAGATTTAGCAATTCTCAGAGCTTTAATTCTGTCTTAAATATCCTCGAGGGGAGACTCCACCCCAATGAGTTCCGACAAAGAGTCGCACCAGTAGGTATCTGCTCCGGCAACTGCAGCCTCCGGTTGAAATAAAAATCCTGTATGTTGAAACATCTTTCTCAGAAAGGTTTCCATTTTCTTATCCATCGGCTCTCTGAACAAAGAACTATCCTCAAGAGGTATAGTAGTAAGTTTAGCAAGCGTAGAGATAACACCATCCACTTAGGAATGGAGCCCCACTAATCCAGTTGAGAGTCCGGGACCAGGAACAGCTTTTTTAAAAGTAGACAAGAGGGAAAAGTAAGATCCAATTCTTTCCCATTCGTTGTTAAAAATGTTCACCATTTTAACCGACACAGGAAAAGTCAAAGGAACTTTCCTGTCTTCGTAAACTCTGTCTAATTTAGGTATCATAGGTTCTTCAGACAACGCGGCCTCTGGAACCTCTAATGTAGGCAGAACCTCCTTTAATAAAAAAAATGCAAGTGTTCAATTTTAAATCTAAAGGTTAGTTCCTCTGCAGCAGGAGGCTTAGACGCTAAGGACTCCGACCCCAAAAATTCACCCTCTGAAGCAACAGAGGTTAACTCATCATCGGATAACTGGGATATAATAGCTAAATCCAATAAATATTTGGATGACTCCAGGTCAGGAGAGCTATGTTTAACCTTTCTCTTGTGTTTGTTAGAGCGAGGTAATGCACTGAGGTCTATAGACACCGCAGTTTGTAACTGGGCGGCAAAGTCCACTGGAAGAAGGCCCCCTCCAGATGGAGGATAAGATGTGCTTCAGGGAACTGCATGTGGAGTGGATAATGTAGCAAAGGTAATAATCTCACGAGATGCCGATTCCTAAGAGGTAGACAGCTCAGAGGGACTAGTAGCCTTAGCAGGCTTGTCTCCCTTCTAAAATGTCAGAGAACTCCATAGCTAAGGTTATACCCACAGAAGGACTAAACTCCCAATGGCTGATGCACTCACCACCTCATAGACCCAGACAGTTAACAGAGGAAACGCTCTCCTCAGGTTGAAGTCTCAGCCGGAATAACGGAAATGAACATAGACCACATGCTTTAAAAAGTACAGCATGTTAATAGGAGCTGTGCAACACTTTCAAAAACAAAAGTGAATGCTATTTGTTCCAGACAAAAACACACAGTCTATGAGCCCAGAAAATAAAATTACACAAAGCAGTATGTAAATAATTAATACACTGATTAATTAACCCCAACTGTTCAATAAACCCCCCTCAGAGGATATTAACCCTGAATCCTATCAAGGTATAAAGGAGCCACACTGTGACCCTGTTATAGCGTTTTATGTGTAAAAAATGTAAATGATCTTACCTCCAGGATCCATGTTATGGAACAGAACACAGCCTCTCAAATGTGATAGTCTTATAGCAGCGCTCCTGACATGGACTTGAGTGAGAGAAAGCAGGCAGTGAAACTCATCAACACTGATTGCTTAGGAGCTGTTAGCAGTAGTCTGGATGGTTTCGCAGAAAAACTTTACCTGCATCTCCAAAATCTGACTTTCATCAATACTCTCACTGAGAGGTTGACATGACTACTTAAAACTCCAGTCCTATCTCAAAGGGCAGATACCCTTTTTTCAGGACTCTACGAATCTTCTGCCACTTCTCTGCCACCTCCTATCGTGACGAAAGGCAAAGAATGACTAGGGTAATAAGGAAGTGGGAGAGATATTTAAGCCTTTGGCTGGGGTGTCTTTAACTCCTTCTGATGGCCAGGTGTTGTATTTCCCAACAGTAAGGAATGAAGCCATGGACTCTCCCTGTCTTACGAAGGAAATACATATTTATTTAGACAGACAGACACTGTGGCAAACCTTGAATTATACACTGTGGGGTTCAGCAGTGCACTATATAGCTTAGTGGTCTCTGTTCACAATGCATTATCCTGCACAACTCAGTGTCCTGCACACAGCTGAGTGTTCTCTGCAGCTGTGTCTACTGTGCACACTACTGATGCTGTAGGCATTGCACACAAAGTTCAGTACTCTCAATACTAAAAGCTGTCATTCAAATTCACAAGCAGGAACTGCAGCTGCATGCAAACTAAATCAAACGCCTACACAGGGCTGTACTTGGTCATTTAATTACAGTTTGTAACAAGAATTGCAAGGACGAACAACTTCAGTTCTAACTTGATAACTAATATAAAGGGGAATGATTGGCGGAGAGCGCTTCTGGAAACCACCCTCGCGCAATGTCTTTTCTATCCTGGAGGAGATCTGGAGGTATTGGTTTAAAGGGACATGAAACCCAAAAATGTTCTTTCATGATTTAGGTAGAACATATAATTTTAAACAACTTTCCACTTTACTTCTATTATCAAATCTGCTTAATTCTTTTGGTATCATTTGTTGAAGAAGCAGCAATGCACTACTGGTTTCTAACTGAACACATGGGTGAGCCAATGACAATCGGTATATATATATGCAGCCACCAAGCAGCAGCTAGAACCTAGGTTCTTTGATGTTCCTGAGCTTACCTAGATAAACTTTTTAACAAAGGATAACAAGAGAAGGAAGCAAATTAAGTAATAGCGGTAAATTGAAAAGTTGTTTAAAATTGGATGCTCTGTCTAAATCATATATGTCTAATTATGATTTTACTGTCCATTTGATGTATCGGAGCATTTGCACGAGTACAAGTACTTGTGCAAATGCTTGGTATCGGCACTGATACCGATACTAGTATTGATATCGGTGCAACCCTAGTGACCAGTACAGCACAATTATACTTGACAATGTAATTACTTCAGGAGAAGGAGGGCCCTGCTCCAAAGAGCTTACAACACAAAGCCATAAACAGTTTCATCCACAGACAGGTAGCTGATAGTTCCTACAAATGCCAAACAGCACAATGTCTCTGAAGACCCAGCACTTCCTCAGACTAGGAATTCCCAGATGGTGCTCAAGTAAAGTAGTGCACAAATGAGTATAAGTATATATGAGTAAGGCAGTAACTGAAACGCGTGAGGTGTGACTATCAAGCTATGCCATTTTAACCTTTGATGAATAAAGCAGAAGGAGGTGCTGGGTTTCTGTTCATTAAGATATACACTTGTGTACATGATATCTCCGACAACAAACGTAAACTGCTAGAAATGCGTAAAAACAATAAATATAGAAATGTGATCTATCAATATTAAATATTGATATAGTGTTTTGCTATGGCAAATTAGTCTTCCTGGATAGAGCAGTATATGCACCTGTAATCTTCCAGATGCAAAAAAAAGGTTCACAATGAACGGTCCTTCCTTGCTAACATTTCTGTTTCTCTCTTTCTTCTTTAATCTGCATTTCCTACTCTCAATCTTGCATCTTTTCTTACAGACCATTCTATTCATTAGCTCTTATTGATACCCTCCCATTCAGTGGTGTATTTATGTTTTATGCTGCCCTAGGCACTCAAAATTCTGCTGCCCCCCCCCCCTCAAAGGTTTTAGGCCTTTTTTCCACTTAATATTGTGTAAAATGTTTTTGTTTTGTTTGTTTTTAATAACAATTAAAAAGAAAATGGGCTAGCAAAACACTTGCATACAGGTGAATTGAACTGCATGCATCTCATACCATCTTCTCCCTGAGGGAAGGGAGAGAAAATAAGAGGGGAGTGGAAAAAAGGGAGGGAAAGGAAAGTAGGACAGGAGGGAGAGAGAGAGAGAGAGAGAGAGAGAGAGAAACGTGGTGAGGGAAAGACAGGATTTAAAGAAGGGAGCAAGGGAGGGAATTTAGAGAAAGAAGGGAGGGAGGGAGGGAAAGAAGAGAGTGAGTCGAGGGAGGGAGTTGAGAAAGGAAGGAAGGGAAAAAGCGAAAGAAGGGCGATAGGAAGGGAGGGAAAGAAGAATACACTTTGAAACAATCACTGACCTTTACATGCAACAATATACATTAATTACCATTATTCAAGTAATGAAACTTTTTAAGTGTCCGTTTCCTATTTACTCCATGGGTTCATGAATAAAGACAAAGCTATCTATTAGTAGCCAACATACATTAGTTTATAATTAGACATCACAAGCTGATCTAAGCAGTGCACAGACGCATCCAGTCTGTTAGCTGCTAAGACCTGCAATAAGCACTGCGCTCGCAGACCCACCACAGCTGATAAGGGGAGGCAGCATATCGACACAAGGTCATCTCCAGCCTCACCTTGGAAGCATATCCCCGGTCAAGCTTCTCACCAAGAACGCTTCCACTGCAAAAATGCCGGTGGCTCTAAAGGAGCACTGCCTGTAAAGAGCGACCTTAATCAGAGCATGTGCTTTGTCTTCTCTGTATAAGCCTGCACTTTATCGCTCAATGTACTGTATGCTGGCTTTTAGAGAAAGGATAGGACAGATGTGCTGCCCATCCCAAACCTGCTGACCTATGCACCGGCCTTGTTGGCCTAGGCCATAATACGCCCCTGCTCCCATTATATTCCCTTCCATACTACTCTTATCTTCATCCTTGTTTCATCCTCATTCCCCCTCCCTCTTACATTCCACTTATTCCTATTTCCCTCTCACTTTCCTTATTCCTCTTTCAAACTTTTCCTTTCCACTCTCCTCTTTAACCCCTTAGTGACCAGACCATTTTTAAATTTTCTTACCGTTAAGGACCAGGGCTGTTTTTACATTTCTGCTGTGTTTGTGTTTAGCTGTAATTTTCCTCTTACTCATTTACTGTACCCACACATATTATATACCATTTTTCTCGCCATTAAATTGACTTTCTAAAGATACCATTATGTTCATCATATCATATAATTTACTATAAAAAAAATTATAAAATATGATGAAAACTGAAAAAAACACTTTTTCTAACTTTGACCCCAAAAATCTCTTACGCATCTACAACCACCAAAAACACCCATGCTAAATAGTTTCTAAATGTTGTCCTGTGTTTAGAAATACCAAATGTTTACATGTTCTTTGCTTTTTTTGCAAGTTATAGGGCAATAAGTACAAGTAGCGCTTTGCTATTTCCAAACCATTTTTTTTTTTTCAAAATTAACAAAAGTTAGCAAAAGTGGAAATGTCCAAATTGGGCCCAAAGTGTCAATATTTTGTGTGGCCACCATTATTTTCCAGCACTGTCTTAACCCTCTTGAGCATGGAGTTTACCAGAGCTTTACAGGTTGCCACTGGAGTCATCTTCCACTCCGCCATGACAACATCATGGAGCTGGTGGATGTTAGAGACCTTGCACTCCCCCACCTTCCATTTGAGGATGCCCCACAGATGCTCAATAGGGTTTAGGTCTGGAGACATGCTTGGCCAGTCCATCACCTTTACCCCCAGCTTCTTTAGCAAGGCAGTGGTCATCTTGGAGGTGTGTTTGGGGTCGTTATGTTGGAATACTGCCCTGCGGCCCAGTCTCCGAAGGGATGGGATCATGCTCTGCTTCAGTATGTCACAGTACATGTTGGCATTTATGGTTCCCTCAATGAACTGTAGCTCCCCAGTGCTGGCAGCACTCATGCAGGCCCAGACCATGACACTCCCGCCACTATGCTTGACTGTAGGCAAGACACACTTGTCTTCGTACTCCTCACCTGGTTGCCGCCACACACGCTTGACACCATCTGAACCAAATAAGTTTATCTTGGTCTCATCGGACCATAGGACATGGTTCCAGTAATCCATGTGCTTAGTCTGCTTGTCTTCAGCAAACTGTTTGCAGGCTTTCTTGTGCATCATCTTTAGAAGAACCGTACTTCTTAGACGACAGCCATGCAGACCTATTTGTGTGCGGCGTATGGTCTGAGCACTGACAGGCTGACCCCCACCCCTTCAAACTCTGCAGCAATGCTGGCAGCACTCATACGTCTATTTCCCAAAGACAACCTATGGATATGATGCTGAGCACATGCACTCAACTTCTTTGGTCGAACATGGCGAGGAAGTGGAACCTGTCCTGTGAAACTGCTGTATCGTCTTGCCCACCGTGATGCAGCTCAGTTTCAGGGTCTTGGCAATCTTCTTATAGCCTAGGCCATCTTTATGTAAAGCAACAACTTTTTTTTTTAAGATCCTCAGAGAGTTCTTTGCCATTAGGTGCCATGTTGAACTTCCAGTGACCAGTATGAGAGAGTGTGAGAGCAATAACACCAAATTTAACACAGCTGCTTCCCATTCACACCTGAGACCTTGTAACACTAACGAGTCACATGACACCGGTGAGGGAAATGGCTAATTGGGCCCAATTAGGTTTAGACATTAATGGCTGTGTGTTGAGTTATTTTTAGGGGACAGCAAATTTACACTGTTATACAGGCTGTACACTCACTACTTTACATTGTAGCAAAGTGTAATTTCTTCAGTGTTGTCACATGAAAAGATATAATAAAATATTTACGAAAATGTGAGGGGTGTACTCACTTTTGTGAGATACTTATATATTTTTTTTTTTAGTAGACAACCCAATGTATTGTTCTAGGCCCATTTTGCAATCGAATAAAAAAAACTTTTTCACAAACTTTAGGTTTCTCACTGAAATGATTTACAAACAGCTTGTGCAATCATGGCACAAATGGTTGTAAATGCTTCTCTGGGATCCCCTTTGTTCATAAATAACAGATATATATGGCTTTGGAATTGCTTTTTGGTAATTAGAAGGCCACTAAATGCAGCTGCGCACCACCCTTGTATTATGCCCAGAGGTGAAGGGGTTAATTAGGTAGCTTGTTGGGTTAATTTTAGCTTTAGTTTACCCTATCATCTGACACATCCCACCCCTTGATCCCTCCCTAATCCCTCTCAAACAGATCTCTTCCCTCCCCCACCCCACAATTGTCACCCCATCTTAAGTACTGGCAGAAAGGCTGCCGGTACTAAAATAAAATGCTTATATATATATATATATATATATATATAATTTTCTTGATTTTTTGTTTAAATTCTTCAGCATAGGATCCCCCTTAGCCCCAACCTCCCTGATCCCCTCCCCAAGAGCTCTCTAACCCTCCCCCCCTCTACCTATTTCCAGTAAACAGTTTGCTACAAATTTGTTCTTTTTTAAAAAATATAAATAAAAAGACCCAATTTTTTCTGTAGTGTAGCGGCCCCCCTCAATACCCAACCCCCTCTCCCAGATCTCTTTCCCAACACGTATCCCCCCTCTCCCTCCTTCCCACTCACTAAACTTTTGCATAGTGTAGCGGTCTCACCCACTCCCACCCCCTCACGCTCGTTCCCGCCCACACTCACGCTCGCTCCCACCCCCTTACGCCCACTCCTGTACCTCTAATGCCAGCGGGCTGCATCGGTTGCTTACCAGAGGTTATTGCAGGATGCCTCAATATAAAGGCATCACTTCCAGTGCTTAAAACCCCTGAGAACGTACAAGGTCGTTAACGACTGTTTTTTGTAGGACGTACAAGGTACATCCTTGGTCGTTAAGGGGTTAATTAAAGAAACAATAATGTCAAAATTAAACTTTCATGACTTAAATAGAGCATGACGTTTTAAACATGTTTCCAATTTACTTTCATTATCAAAATGTACATAATGTTTTTATATTCCTACTTTCTGAGGCACCAGCTCCTACTGAGCTAGTGCAAGAATTCAAAGATTATACGTATATACATTTTGTGATTGGCTGATGACTGTCACATGATGCAGGGGGAAGAAAAATAGAACAAACTTTAAAATTTGTCAGAAAAAAAATGTATTACTAATTTGAAATTCAAACTATGTGCTTTTGCATTGTCTTTTTATTATGCATTTGTTGGTTATGCAACTACTGTATTTAATAGTCCTTTAATTTTTCCTACTTCCTTCCTAAAACTCTCTAGCTCATTACTCCTAAATTCTTGTATTCAACTTACTTATCCTGTCATTCCACAATTGTTTGTTATTACCCCTATTACATTATCTACAAACCTATAATATCTCACTTCTCTCAGACTCCCTCTTCAGTATCTGTTAACCCCCCCACCCCGCAACATCATTAATATGGAGAAGGACTTTGATTATGTCCTGGCACTGTGCCTTAGCTCAATACACTTAGAGAAATAAACAACCCTTTATCTGTATGTTTTTGCAAGCTGATTAGTTTAGAGCAAATTTACAACTGCTTACCAAACTAGGGCTTATTGGTGTATGTGAGGAGAGATGCGACAACAAATACTAAACGCACACCATGGAAGACCGTACAAACCACAAAACCTCTGTAATGCTCTGTAAGTGACGTCAAAAAGTGCCCCCCCCCCTAATTTTTCCCAAATATGCCACCCTAGGCATGGGCCTTGTAATACGTCCCTGATGCAGATATTATGTATTTTTTAATAAACAATCGAAATTGATGTTCAGGTAATTTGATTAAATCCTGCTACTGTCTCTTTAAACGGGCTCCAAATAAACAGTAACTAAGAAATACATGGAAGCCAGAACATCTTACTGTTTGCAGTCTCTGGATCTGTAATTCATAGTAGGAGCAGAAGTCCAGTTGCAGTTTATTAGATGTAGGTAAATTATTTACAACAGCAAGGTGTGAAAAAAGTAACCGTTTTGCCTTTATATATATTATGATCCAAGGACAAGGTGAGTAAATAAAAACTTGATCAAAAGAGTAACAAAACAAGCTTCTGTTGCTTTTAGTAGATCACAATTAACAAAGCAGGAGTAAATGTGAGATGGGGACTTTATAGTTTGCATAGTATTCAAAAGTAACAGAGGAGTTGTCCTTAAAGGGACAGTAAACCTTCAAATTGTCTTTATTCTATTGTGTGTAATGTGTACTGAGGTTTAAATTTGCAAATATATGTCATTAATTCTTTTTCTTAACTTCTTCACAATAATACATTAAATATCTATTGTTTTCCAAGCCCTCTGTTTTGGTCATCAAGCAAGTACTATCCCTGATTGCTATCCGGATAGGACCTCGGGGGCAAGTGCGTCACTTTAGCGCATGCGCACATCTATTACACTTGATCTGTCTCCTTTATGTGCGGCAAATTGTGGCATTCAATTGGGATGTTACCACCGGAAGTGGTGATATTTGATGAAGTTGCGCAAACGTGTAGCATGTTATGGCACTGCGTGTGTGCACGGGAGCGTGCTTCTCATAATTAAGTATGCATAAATTAAGAGCAATGATTGGCCACATTTTAAATGAGGGGGCTTGTTTTTGCAATGGGCTTAATGATCAGACTTAAGACATAAGATATTGATTGAAATGTATTTATATTTTAACATTGATAATAGATACAGAAGTGTATTTATAAAAAAAAAAGACCTTTACTTTGAAAGTTTACTGATCCTTTAAAGCAGCAATAGCAAGTCTATATACATGATATAACTTAAAAGGGTAACAACAAGGTTCTGTTAAACCTAACATCCAATCAGCAGCACTAGTTGCACAGCTTAGCTGGATTGGATCAGTAGCAGTTTCCACTCAACTTGCAGAGCTCTGCGGAGTCCTACACGGGGGTTAAACAACATTGCTGGTCTTAAAATTACATGCTCCTTTTTTTACTATAATAACTCTTTAAATAAATGTTGCAGAAAGTTGGGAGTCTTATACCCACCTGAAAGGGTGGGTTTTCAGGCTTTGTGTTTCTACCTTACTTCATATAAAAGGAACCTGCCTTTTTTGGTGAGTTCTACAAAGGTGAGCAGAGATATGATTTTTGTCACTTTAATAAGAATGTAACACATTTTTGATAAGCACATCAATGCATACCATATACAGTTGTTAACTACTAATTTTTGGAATAAGACACTATACAAATGCCATTACATTAAACCAGAGCTCGACAAACCCAGGAGCCTGTGAAACACTTGCTCCTAGAATTTTACCCCTGGCTACTAACTTTTTGGGTTATTCTCCATATCTCTATACACAAATCCCACTGTCAGGCTCCTAAAAATATGTCTGGCTCCAAAATATTCTTACTGGTTCCTAATTTTTAAACAGATTTGTCAATAAATATAGTGGATTCCCGCTTCAATTAAACTTAGGCCCAGCTTATCATAATGCAGGAAACTTATCTTATACCACTGACTTAGTTCCATGACACAAAATATTTAATATAACTATAAAACATGTTTACAATGTGCTTATGAATATGAAACTCCTCAGTTTACTTTCACTCAAGGTACGTCGCAAAACACGCCAAAAAGTCACACCCAGAGTATAGAAATAAAATACTACTGGGTCATGTAGATGAAGCAATTATTATTTATAACAGGGAATTTTTCTTTGAAATATTTGGGGAATTCCAGTTCTCTTTAATAAAAAAAAACCTTTAATAATTTACAATTGAAAAGGGTTTTAATTAAAGGGTGTTTAGATTTAGAAGGATAATCATCCAGATGCTATTAGGAATATTTGAGAGATAAATGGATTAACATTACAATATCTGTTTAGAATAATTATTTGTAGCATTACACATATGTGTATATAAAATATAAATGTGACTTGACACGTGAGTAGAATTTTTTTTCGATTATGATGGAAAACCCTATACTCTGCATTATATTACTAAGGGATTGATTACAAGTGGAGTGCTAAATTATCGATACCCACAAACAAGTGACTGGTTATTGCTACTGCGAGCTTGCAGTAGCAAATTTTTGACCACTTTGAAGCCTGGCTTCCACATTTTCTCTCTTGTAATGTCTCTTCTCTCATCTTAGGGGACTTCAACATACCCGTTGATAATCCTAACATGCCAGCTGCCTCTAAACTCCTATCCCTTACCACCTCTTTTGGCCTGTCTGTGAAGGCAACTCCATAGACCTGGTCTTCACTAATCTCTGTGCTGTTTCCAACCTCCTTAACTTTCCCTTTCCTCTCTTTGACCACCCCCAGAGGCAGAACTTTTTTTCACTTTCTGCAATGAGATTTTTTTAATGAATCTTTTTCTGCAGGTCATTTTGAAATGAAATTCGATTTTAAATTAGACAGTTACACTAAAGCACCATCTAAATTGCAATGTGTTGATTAACTGGAGAGTAAAAAAAAAAGTGTTATGTTTTTAAAATGTCTCAAATATTTTTTTTCCCTTTGCCTTTTGGTCTAAGATTACATAATTAGAAGGTTAAATGAAATAAAAAGGTGCATTGCTCACATTAACTTCTTAAATTCAGGAGTAAGAGCTTTGCAAACTATCGGCTAGATTACGAGTCTTGCGTTATGAGTAAAAAAGCAGCGTTAAGGCTCATAACGCTGCTTTTTTACTACCGCTGCTATTACCGCACACGTTTTTGGCCTTACCGCAAATCAACTTACGCAAATTGCGTATAGTCTTTTTTCTATGGGACTTCCATAGCGCTGCTATTACGAGCTTGTCCTGGGAGGCCAAAAAGTGAGCGGTACAGCCTACCCCGTCAAGATTTGTACCGCATTCTAAAGTCAGTAGTTATGAGTTTTACACTACAACGCTGTAGCATAAAATTCATAACTAAAGTTCTAAAGAGTACACTAAACACCCATAAACTACCAATTAACCCCTAAACCGAGGCCCTCCCGCATCGCAAACACTAAAATTAAATTATTAACCCCTAATCGCCGCCACTAGAATAAACATATTAACCCGTAAACCGCCGTACTCCCGCCTCGCAAACATTAGTTAAATATTATTAACCCCTAATCTGCTGTCCCTAACATCGCCGCCACCTACCTACATTTATTAACCCCTAATCTGCCGTCCCTAACATCGCCGCCACTATATTAAATTTATTAACCCCTAAATCTAAGTCTAACCCTAACTCTAACACCTCCTAACTTAAATATACTTAAAAGAAATCTAAATAAAACTTACTATTAATTACTAAATAATTCCTATTTAAAACCAAATACTTACCTGTAAAATAAACCCTAAGCTAGCTACAATATAACTAATAGTTACATTGTATCTAGCTTAGGGTTTATTTTTATTTCACAGGCAAGTTTGTATTTATTTTAACTAGGTAGAATAGTTACTAAATAGTTATTAACTATTTAATAACTACCTAGCTAAAATAAATACAAATTTACCTGTAAAATAAAACCTAACCTAAGTAGCATTAACACCTAACACTACACTACAATTAAATAAATTACCTAAATTAAATACAATTAAATAAATTAAATACAATTAGCTAAATTACAACATCAAAAAACACTAAATTACAGAAAATAAAAAACAAATTACAAGATCTTTAAACTAATTACACCTAATCTAATAGCCCTATCAAAATAAAAAAGCCCACCCAAAATAAAAAAAAACCTAGCCTAAACTAAACTACCAATAGCCCTTAAAAGGGCCTTTTGCTGGGCATTGCTCCAAAGAAATCAGCTCTTTTACCTGTAAAAAAAATACAAACAACCCCCCAACAGTAAAACCCACCACCCACACAACCAACCCTCCCAAATAAAACCCTAACTAAAAAAAACCTAAGCTCCCCATTGCCCTGAAAAGGGCATTTGGATGGGCATTGCCCTTAAAAGGGCATTTAGCTCTATTGCGGCCCAAAGCCCTATCCTAAAAATAAAACCCACCCAATACACCCTTAAAAAATCCTAGCACTAACCCCCGGTTAGATTCACTTACCGGGAGAAGTCTTCATCCAATCGGCAAGATGTCCTCAACGAAGCTGGCAGAAGTGATCCTCCAGATGGGCAGAAGTCTTCACCCAGACGGCATATTCTATCTTCATCCTTCCGACGCGGAGCGGTTCCATCTTCAAGACATCCATCGGGGAGCATCCTCTTCAATCGACGGCTTCTTGCTGTATGAAGGTTCCTTTAAGTGACGTCATCCAAGATGACGTCCCTTAGATTTCGATTGGCTGATAGAATTCTATCAGCCAATCGGAATTAAGGTAGAAAAAATCCTATTGGCTGATGCAATCAGCCAATAGGATTGAACTTCAATCCTATTGGCTGATTCAATCAGCCAATAGGATTGAGCTTTCATTCTATTGGCTGTTCCAATCAGACAATAGAATGCAAGCTCAATCTTATTGGCTGATTGGATCAGCCAATAGGATTGAAGTTCAATCCTATTGGCTGATTGCATCAGCCAATAGGATTTTTTCTACCTTAATTCCGATTGGCTGATAGAGTTCTATCAGACAATCGGAATCTCAGGGACACCATCTTGGATGACGTCACTTAAAGGAACCTTGATTCAGCAAGAAGCCACCGATTGAAGAGGATGTTCCGCGCCGGATGTCTTGAAGATGGAGCCGCTTCGCGTTGGAAGGATGAAGATAGAAGATGCCATCTGGGTGAAGACTTCTGCCCGTCTGGAGGACCACTTCTGCTGGCTTCGTTGAAGACATCTTGCCGCTTGGATGAAGACTTCTCCCGGTAAGGGAATCTTCGGGGGTTAGTGTTAGGATTTTTTAAGGGTGTATTGGGTGGGTTTTATTTTTAGGTTAGGGCTTTAGACCGCAATAGAGCTAAATGTCCTTTTAAGGGCAATGCCCATCCAAATGCCCTTTTCAGGGCAATGGGGAGATTAGTTTTTTTTAGTTAGGGTTTTATTTGGGGGGTTGGTTGTGTTGGTGGTGGGTTTTACTGTTGGGGGGGTTGTTTGTATTTTTTTTTTTTTTTTACAGGTAAAAGAGCTGATTTCTTTTGGGCAATGCCCCGCAAAAGGCCCTTTTAAGGGCTATTGGTAGTTTAGTTTAGGCTAGGGGTTTTTTTTTATTTTGGGTGGGCTTTTTTATTTTCCAAGGCTATTAGATTAGGTGTAATTAGTTTAAAGATCTTGTAATTTGTTTTTTATTTTCTGTAATTTTGTGTTTTTTTTTTGTAATTTAGGTAATTGTATTTAATTTATTTAATTGTATTTAATTTATTTATTTGTATTTAATTGTAGTGTAGTGTTAGGTGTTAGTGTAACTTAGGTTAGGTTTTATTTTACAGGTAAATTTGTATTTATTTTAGCTAGGTAGTTATTAAATAGTTAATAACTATTTAGTAAATATTCTACCTAGTTAAAATAAATACAAACTTTCCTGTGAAATAAAAATAAACCCTAAGCTAGATACAATGTAACTATTAGTTATATTGTAGCTAGCTTAAGGTTTATTTTATAGGTAAGTACTTAGTTTTAAATAGGAATTATTTAGTTAATAATAGTAAGTTTTATTTAGATTTCTTTTAATTATATTTAAATTAGGGGGTGTTAGGGTTAGAGTTAGACTTAGATTTAGGGGTTAATAAATTTAATATAGTGGCAGCGACGTTAGGGACGGCAGATTAGGGGTTAATAAATGTAGATAGGTGGCGGCGATGTTAGGGACAGCAGATTAGGGGTTAATAAATGTAGGTAGGTGGCGGCAATGTTAGGGACAGCATATTAGGGGTTAATAATATTTAACTAGTGTTTGCGATGCGGGAGTACGGCGGTTTAGGGGTTAATATGTTTATTATAGTGCTGGCGACGTTGGGGACGACAGATTAGGGGTTAATAACATTATGTAGATGTTGGCGATGTTGTGGGCAGCAGATTAGGGGTTCATAAGTATAATGTAGGTGGCGGTGATGTCCGGAGTGGCAGATTAGGGGTTAATAAATATAATGTAGGTGTCGGCGATGTCGGGGGTGGCAGATTAGGGGTTAATAAGTGTAAGGTTAGGGGTGTTTAGACTCAGGGTTCATGTTAAGGTGTTAGGTGTAAACATAAATTTTGTTTTCCCATAGGAATCAATGGGGCTGCGTTATGGAGCTTTAAGCTGCTTTATTGCAAGTGTTAGACTTTTTTTCAGCCGGCTCTCCCCATTGATGTCTATGGGGAAATCATGCATGAGCACGTACAACCAGCTCACCACTTATTTAAGCAGCGCTGGTATCAGAGTGCGGTATGGAGCACAAATTTGCTCTACGCTCACTTCTTGCCTTTTAACCGCGGGTTTATAAAAACCTGTAATACCAGCGCTGTAGTTAAGTGAGCAGTGACAATAACGTGCAAGTTAGCATCGCACCCCTCATAACACAAAACTCCTAATCTGGCCGTATGAACGGCTAGGAGGCGAGGTTAAATTTAAAAAAAAATAATTATATATATAAAAAATTGCCATGTTATGTGCCTGCATCATTTGCTGCATTAGTTGTCATTAAAAGCAAGGCATGTGTCTGCAGGAATATCCTCCCTTGGAAAACGTATAGCCTCCTTTGGATTCCAGTACCACTTATATGCTGATAATACCCAAATCTATCTTTCCTCTCCTGATATCTCTCCCTCTTTACTCAACCAGATTTCCAACTGCCGTTCTGCAATTTACTCTTGGATGTCTTCACATTACCTCCAACTCAATCTGTCCAAAACTGAGCTGCTTCTTATTCCCCCCTCTTCAAGGCATCCAACACCTGACATTTTTCTGACGGTTGGAGATTCTATTCTCAACACCTCACCCCAGGTCCGCTGAGTTAGGGTCACACTAGACTCAGAACTCACATTTAACCCACACATACAAGCACTTACATAATCCTGCCGTTAACACCTACGCAACATTTCAAGAATTCCTCCCTTCTTTACTCAAAAAGCTACAAAACACATAATTTATGTAAGAACTTACCTGATAAATTCATTTCTTTCATAGTGACAAGAGTCTATGAGCTAGTGACGTATGGGATATACATTCCTACATGGAGGGGGCAAAGTTTTCCAAAACTCAAAATGCCTATAAATACACCTCCCACCTCATTCATACTTCATTTTATAGTATAGCCAAGAAGTGAGGTGTAAAAAAGGAGTAAAAAGCATACAAAAAAAGAGGAACTGGAAAAAATTATGTGCTTTAAACAAAAAAATCATAACTACAAAAAATAGGGTGGGTCTCATGGACTCTTGCCACTATGAAAGAAATGAATTAATCAGGTAAGTTCTTACATAAATTATATTTTCTTTCATGTAAGTGGCAAGAGTCCATGAGCTAGTGACGTATGGGATATAATACCCAAGATGTGGAAGTCCACAAGTCACTAGAAACGGAGGGATAAAACAAAAACAGCTAAATCTGCAGAGAAATTAAATCCAAAAAAAGAATTTTTTCTTAAAAATGTCAGAAAAACTCAAATCAAAAGGCATTAGAATCAAACTGAGACAACTGCCTGAAGAACCTTTCTACCAAAGGCTGCTGCCGAAGAAGCAAACACATGAAAATGGTGAAATTTAGTAAAAGTATGCAAAGAAGACCAAGTTGCTGCTTTGCAAATTTAATCAACTGAAGCTTTATTCTTAAAAGCCCACGAAGTGGCAACTGATCTAGTAGAATGAGCTGTAATTCTCTGAGGCGGAGACTCAGAGAAATAAGCTTTGTGAATCAAAAGTTTCAACCAAGATGCCAAAGAAATAGCAGAGGCTTTCTGACCTTTCCTGGAGCCAGAAAAAATAACAAATAGACTAGAAGTCTTTCTGAAATCTGTAGTAACCTCAACATAATATTTCAAAGCTCTTACCACATCCAAAGAATGTAAAGACATTTCAAGAGTATTCTTAGGATTAGGACATAAGGAAGGAACAGCAATTTCCCTATTGATGTTGTTAAAATTCACAACTTTAGGCAAACATTTAAATGAAGTCCACAAAACAGCTTTATCTTGATGGAATCTCAGATAAGGAGAGAGAGCAGACAATTCAGAAACTCTTCTAGCAAAAGAGATAGTCAAAAGAAATAACACTTTCCAAGAAAGTAGTTTAATATCCAAAGAATGCATAGGCTCAAAAGGAGGAGCCTGCAAAATCGTCAAAACCAAATTGAGACTCCAAGGAGGAGAAATAGATTTAATAATAGGTTTAATATGAATCAAAGCCTTAACAAAACAGTGAATATCAGGAGGTTTAGCAATCTTTCTATGAAATAACACAGAAAGTGCAGAAATTTGTCCTTTCAAAGTATTTGCAGACAATCCCTTATCCAAACCATCCTGAAGAAACTGTAAAATCCTAGGAATTCTGAAAGAATGCCATGAAATATAGGTTTTCTAAATCCAATGATACATTTGACTTGAAACAGACTTACGAGCCTGTATCATAGTGCTAATCACTAGGTCAGAAAAACCTCTATGACTATGCACTAAGCTTTCAATTTCAATGCCATCACATTTAGAGATTTGAAATCCTGATAGAAAAATGGCCCTTGAGACAGAAGGTCTGGCCTTAAAGAAAGTGGCCAAGGTTGGCAACTGGGAATCCTGACAAGGTCTGCATACCAAAGCCTCAGATGCCAAGCTGGAGCTATCAGAAACCCATAAGATTGTTCCATTATGATCTTGGAGATCACCTTTGGAAGAAGAACCAGAGGCGGAAAAATTTAAGCAGGTTGGTAAAACCAAGGAACTGCTAGAGCATCTACCATCTCTGCATGAGGATCCTTGGACCTGGAAAGGTATCTTGTTCCTGTAGAGGAACAGGAACAATCACCCGTGAAAGCTCTAGATCTGAAACACACTTCAGAAAAGCCTGAGCCTTCTCAGGGTTTGTTGGAACATGGGAAAGAAAGAATCTTCCCATGGGAGGTCTTATTCTGAAACCTATTCTATACCCCTGAGAAACAATATCCTGAATCCACTGATTTTGGACAGAATCTGCCCACATGTCTTGAAACTATTTCAATCTGCCCCCACCAGTTGAACTTGTTTGAGGGCCGCACCTTAATGCAGTCTTAGGGGCTGTATTTGGTTTCTTATAAGGCTTAGATTTATTCCAATTTGTGGATGGTCTCCAATTGGAACCAGAAGCCTTAGGGGAAAGAGTGTTTTTTTGTTCCTTAGTTTGATGAAAGGAATGAAAACAATTGGAAGCTTTAAATTTACCCTTAGATTTCTTATCTTGAGGCAGAGAAACTCCCTTACCCCCAGTGATAGTGGAGATAATAGAATCCAATTGAGAACCAAATAAATTATTACCTTGAAAAGATAAAGATAGTAATCTAGATTTAGACACTATATCAGCATTCCATGATTTAAGCCATAAAGCTCTCCTAGATAGAATAGCTAAAGACATAGATTTAATATCAATCTTAATAATATCAAATATAACATCACAAATGAAATGATTAGCATGTTGAAGTACAAAGAACAATTCTAGACAAATCAGGATCTGATAACTGCTGTGCTAAACTGTCCAACCAAAAAGTTGAAGCAGCAGCAACATCAGCTACAGAAATAGCAGGTCTAAGAATATAGCCAGTATGTAAATATGCCTTCCTAAGATAAGATTAAATCTTCCTATCTAAGGAATCCTTAAAAGAAGTACTATCCTCCATAGGAATAATAGTACGTTTAGCAAGAGTAGAAATAGCCCCATCAACCTTAGGGACTTTTTCCCAAAGCTCTAAATTGGACACAGGTAAAGGATACAACTTTTTAAACCTAGAAGAAGGATTAAAAGAAGTACCAGGCTTAGACCCTTCCTTAGAAACCATATTAGAGATAGCATCTGGAATAGGAAAAACTTTAGTAGTAACCTCGGGAGTCTTAACAACAGAATTCAAACATTTGCTATTCTTGTTATCAAGAGGACTAGATTCCTCAATACCCAAAGTAAACAATACTTCCATCTTAAAAAGAAAGAATGATTTTTCAATTTCAGAATCTGAAGTAGGATCCTCTGAGCCAGAGAAATCCTCATCTGCAGAAAATACTTCAGTATGCTGTTGATCAATACAAACTGCATCAGAATTATGAGAAGTAAGGAGAGACCTTTTACGTTTATTTGAAGGCGGAATAGCAGTCATAGCCTTCTATATGGCTGCAGCAATATTATCTTTTATATCTTTTATATCTACAGGAATATCATGTACATTTGACTGTGAAGGTTCTGATGTATTTGTACTTATAGAAACATTATCAGCATGAAACAATTTCTCATAACAAGTGCCAAATACTTGAGCTGAAGAAGGAAGATCAGCCAATTTACAACATACACACTTAGCTTTGGTAGATTTGTTTTCAGGCAACTTGGTTCCTACAGTAACATCAGATGCAGGATCAGTTTGAGACATCTTGAAAAATGTAACAAAATATCCAATTTCCACAAAATAGCAGTTTCAGGAACGGGAAAAAATGCTTATATGAAAAACAAAAGCAAATATCATTGCCCTCTGTAACAAATGAAAACCGAGAGCAAAATAGGGAGAGACTTAATAAAACAAAAACATTTCGGCAAAAATGGCGCCAACAAAGATGACGCAAATTCTGAGAAAGAAACTTTTGGCACCAAGGTTAACAGGAAATTACACGATTCGCGTCATAACAGGTGTGACTTTGCGCCAAAAAATTTGCGTCAACAAAGACGCAAGAAATGACGTGACTTGCGTCACAAAAAACGCAACCTTTGCACCAAAAAAAATGTGCACCAAGAATGACGCAATAAATAAAAGCATTTTGCTCCATCGCGAGCCTAATTTGCCCGCGAAAATTTGAAAAAACATGACCGAAGTTACAACTAGCTGGAACCTCAGGTAAGAAAAAAATGTACTAAATTTCTCCCAAACATAATTTTCCATTCTGAGACTGCAAGGGAAATAAACATAGACCTGACTCATGGAAAGTATATGGAATATATATTTAAAAACTTTAAAAATATAAAGTGTCAAACATAGCTGAGAGTGTCTTAAAAAATATATATATACTTACCTGAAAACACCCATCCACATATAGCAGACAGCCAAACCAGTACTGAAACATATCAGCAGAGGTAATGGTAGAGGACTATAATGTTGATCTATAAAGGTAGGTGGCAGATGAATCTCCACAACCGAATACTCCCTTCACATCCCTCAGACAAACATTGTACTTTGAGAGGAACTGGGCTTTAAAATGCTTAGAAGCGCCTTTCACAGAAGAAATCAAGCGCAACTTGCTTCACCATCCTCCAACAAAGGCAAAGTATGTAAAACTGAAGTATGAGTGAGGTGGGAGGTGTATTTATAGGCATTTTGAGGTTTGGCAAACTTTGCCCCCTCCAGGTAGGAATGTATATCCCATACATCACTAGCTCATGGACTCTTGCCACTTACATAAAAGATATACTTATTCATTCCCTCATTTTGTCATGCATTGATTATTGCAATCTACTCCTAAATGGCCTTCCAAAATATCGCCTCTCCTCCCTCCAATCTATTATGAATGCTTCTGCTAGACTCATCCACCTAAGTCGCTAATCTACATCAGCTGCTCTGCTCTGCCAGTCTCTACACTGGCAGCCCATACACTCCAGAATACAATTTAAAGTATTAACCCTAACTTACAAAGCACTCAACAGTCTAACTCCCAACCATATTTCCTCTCTCATTGTGAAATATTCGCCATCCCATCCTCTTCGATCAACCTCTGACCTCTGTCTCTCCACTTCTGTTATCTCTACATCCCACTCCCGCCTCCAAGACTTTGCACGTGCTGCTCCTGTCCTCTGGAACTCTCTACCCCGCTCCAACCTTATATAGCTTCAGACGTTCCTTGAAAACCCACCGATTCAGAGAGGCTTACCATCTCTCCTCCATCCCTCATCCGAACCAAACTAATACATGAACTGCCTAACTCACTGCTGCAACTATAACCGATGTGACAAGCTACCCCAACCTTATATCTCTGCACCCTAAACCTGTAGACTGTGAGCTCTCCGGAGCAAGGCCCTCTTCCTTCTGTACTAGATTTGTTTAGTTTTGTTAGGTTTTGTATTTTAGCACAAATCTATGTCATTGTATACCCCTATTATTGTACCCAGCGCTATGGAATTTGGTGGCACTATACAAATAAATGACAATAATAATAATAATAATAATAAATTAACCAGGGGCCAGACCTCTGCCACCAAAATGACCCAAAATTTAACACATAAATATGTCTATAAGCATATACATATATATTTAACACTGCTGCCCATCTCTGCACTACTTACCCCTTGCGCTGCGCGAATTCTGATGCCACAATAATTTACTATTGAAAAGGGATTTAATTAAAGGGTGTTTAGATTTAAAAGGATAATCATCCAGATGCTATTAGGAATATTTGAAACGAGATAAGTGGATTAACATTACAATATCTGTTTAGAATAATTATCTGTAGCATTGCACATATGTGTATATAAAATATCAATGTGACTTCACACGTGAGTAGGACTTTATTTCGATGATGATGAAAAACCCTACACTTTGCATTCTATTACCAAGGGATTAATTACAAGTGGATCACTAAATTATAATGCAACCGCAAACGGGCAAATTTGCCTGTTTCTGGGCACGCAATAATTAACAAGCCATTACAAGTACTACTGAAAGCTTGCGGTAGCAATTAGCGCTTATAAAATTAACTAGAGGTCAGACCTCTGGTTAATTTTATAAATGTGCCCCAAATGCCCCCAAAATACTGTCTAGCGTATTTTATTAAAACATAAAGATGGCAGCATCTTTATTTGTTAATAAAATTACTGCACTAGGCAGTGTTTTGGGGGTAAAGTTGGTGGGAGTGGTGTGTTTGGAAAAAAACGGCACTGAAAATTGCCTTTACATTGCGGTCAATGGGAACTGTGTGTTCCCAGTAAATATATATATATATTATATACATATATCTGTATGTGTTAATATGTGTATATACACATAGTAACACATAAACATGTCTATAAGCATATACATATATATTTAACACTGCTGCCCATCGCTGCACTACTTACCTCATGCGCTACGCAAGTTCTTTTGATGCCATTTTTGATGGCATCAGAACAAGGCTTCCATAGGAGCCTATGGAAGTGTGCTCTCTTGAGCACAATGCTTCCCATCAATGCAAACGCAAGGTCGCATTCGCATTGCTAAAAACTTGTAATACCAGTGCACATTATCATGCACTGTTATTGCACAGTGAAGTGCAAATATCGATAAAGAGAGAGATACAAGAAGCAAGTAAAGTCAACTTATTAAAAGGACATGATTTTTTGTTCTTTCATGATTCAGATAGATCATACAATTTGAAAAACAATTTCAATTTACTTCTATTATCATTTTTGCTTCATTCTGTATCCTTTATTGAAGAAGCAGCAATGCACTACTGGGAGCTAGATTAATTAGTAAGACAATGATAATAGGTATATTTGTACAGCCACCAATAAGCAGCTAGCTTCCAGCTCCTGAACCTACCTAGGTATGCTTTTCAACAAAAAATACCAAGAGAACAAAGCAAATTAGATAATAGAAGTCAATTGGAAAGTTGATTAAATGTGTATGTTCTATCTGAATCATGTAAGAAAAAGTGTTTCATATCCTTGCAAGTTTTTGAAAAAAAAAATGTTGCTTACCTGATCATTATCTTTTCTTCTGATGGAAAGAGTCCACAGCTGCATTCATTATTTTTGGGAATTAAGAACCTGGCCACCAGGAGGAGGCAAAGACCCCCCAGCCAAAGGCTTAAATGCTCCTCCCACTTCCCTCACCCCCCAGTCATTCTGCCGAGGAACAAAGAACAGTAGAAGAAATATCTGGGTGAAAAGGTGACAGAAGAATAAAAAAACAAAGACGCCCCACATAAAAAAGACGGGTGGGGAGCTGTGGACCCTTTCCATCGGAAGAAAAGAAAATGATCAGGTAAGCATAATTTAAATGGAAAGAGTCCACAGCTGCATTCATTACTTGTGTGAAAACAATACTCAAGCTATAGAGGACACTGAATGCCAAGATGGGAGGGTACAATAGGCGGCCCATTCTAAGGACACCAGGCCTGAAAACCACTACCCAACAAAAAAAAAACCTGCTTCGTCCGAAGCCAAGAAAAACAGAAAGGGAAAAAGCCCCAAGGAGACTGACCAGCAGATAGCCTGGAAACCTAGGTAGAGCCCGCAACATGAGACAAAACTGAGCCAACAGTCCTCCGGAAAATACCATCACCCTACAGTCGGTCCCCCACCACACACCCTTTACTAGCGAAGGGAACCCCCGCCGAAACTCCCAAAGGAAAAAGGCACAGAATAACCAAATGGGAACCGAAAGGTACCACAAACTCCATAAAAGGAAAAACCCCCAATCAAACCAAGCTCGCAAGACCTAAAAGGGTCCTGACAACAAGGGGAGGCAAAACCCAATCCAAATAGAACCACAAGGATTAGAACCGAAAGCAGAACAGAGAAAGAGTTCTCCCAACATCCTGCAAAGGATTGGAACAGCTAGCTAGCACTCGGTCAAGGCCCAAACAGCTGTAGCTGGGTTCAAAGAGCAACCCTTCACTTGCCAGGCAGCAAATCAACCAGCGCCTAGGAACAACAGAAAATGGAGACCAAACATTAGAGTGCTAAATCTCCATTACAGAAGGCACACCTTAGGCAACCAAAACCGCCAGACCTACACATAGGTCTCAAAATAAAAGGAGAGCCCAGATTAGTATTATTATTATTGTTATCCTGCCTTTTCAAATAAAGCTTTGCAAAAAAAAAAAAAAAAAGGAGAGCCCAGAATCTCAACGAGGACCAATGCGCCCCAAGATCCGAGAGAAAAACGGATCTCAGGACCTACTTCCAGCAGGGCTAGCCCAAGCATCGGCAGGTCTGAAACCAGGGGACCAGAAAACCCCAGGCTCAAACAACGAGCGGAAAAAATGTCACAGCCATTACAATAATGCTTGGGTGCCAACCCGAAATACCACATGGAGACCATCGACAAGGCCTTAGACCCGGAGGTCTAGCTAAAGGCCCAACATAGACTCAAGGCAGAGCCAGCAACTCTCCAAATGGACAGAACACCCAAGAGAGAGTACCTCTCTCTCCGAAATAGGTTAACCCATCTGTCCTAACCTCCCGAAGCCAGGAGAAGCCCCAAGATAGGGACCACACTTCTGAAGGAAGGATATAAGCCCCCCCAGGACAAAGGGGGGGCTGGCAAGTGGGCCAGAAGGACAGAGCACCTGCCCCCAGGACAGCGATGGAACACAACTCCAACGCCCTGACCTGGAAGGCATCCCTGAAGATATAACTGGCTAGCACACAGACAAGGTGCCATAGCTGCAGTGGTTCCACAGCAAACTCCTTTGCTTGCAGCGCAGCAAAGTATCACACTATTTCAGCAAGTCAACCAAGGGAAACCGACCATAGGCAAAAGGCAAGCCCAGGGGGTATTGGCACCCAGAAAAACCTGGTCTACTGAACCAGATCACTAGCCCAACCAAACGACACCGCCCACGTTTCTTGGAACTGGGGAACCCCGGACCAGCTCTATATCCTAACAGTCCGGTACAATCAGCAACGGGATCCACAAAGGAAATGCTGAGTGAAAAACTCATCCACCGGAAGAGCCAGAGTGAGGAGAGGTCCGAGCCCCCCAAATAAACAAGAACCCAGAAAAGTGAAATCCCCCATCTGATATAAAACCAGACCCCCGGGAGATACCATACAATGTGCAAAGTAAAATGGACAACGAGAAAAACTTTCAAGTCCCGACCAGAAGACGAGACCACCCCTTGCCAGAGTCCAACGCTCCAAGAAACTAAGGAGGCAAAGACTGAAACAAGGCCACTAGAGCCCTAGCCACAACAGACGACCAAGAGCAAGGGGTTTAAAGTCTGATGCTCTACCGGCTGAGCTATCCACAGCAGGAACAAGTCCAAGGACAAATCCAGAGCCTCAGAAGGCCAAACCGTTCAAATAGCGGTATGGATGTGCTAAGCCCCCAATCCTCCCCAGTCAGGAAAGAAACTCTAGGCCCCGAGGAAATTGGAGCAAAGAGAGTGACGCAGCGGAACTCCACTGACCTGCTCACCAGATTGAGGGCTGAATAAGGACTGACACAATCCTTCTAATCATGCGGATCCTTTTAGAGTATTTAGCTTAACTTGTAAAGAAAAACAAGAAGGCACACAAATAATAATGTGAGCTCTCAGCTCCCCACCGGACCAGCCAGGCAGAACAGGCGCCACGTGTCTGAACAAGCCACAGGACAGAAGATGTGACTCCCAGCAGGACCAGCCGCAGCTTGGGTCATAACTGTCAAGTTGGCTAAATCTTCCTCAGAGGGGAAGGTAAAATAGACAAAACCTAGGACTAACGTGTCCCTTAACAAGCTTCCGAAGAAGCAACCAGAGAGAATCGATCCCAGAAGTTTCCGAAGGAAACACATAATCGAAATTAAAAGACATCCTAACCGGATAAAAGAAAATATAAGGCAACCCATAGGTTAACTCCCAGGAAGAAAACAGGCATACCCGCAGGACCAGCCAAACGGAACCCTGATCTTCCACCAAAAAACTGGGAACGATCTCAAAAAGCAGACAATTTGGAAATTACATCATCCCCTCATGTCTAATGAGGTGAGCCATTAGAAGTAAAATACTGCGGATTCCCGTATCCATTAAGGATAGGATCCTCCAATAACTCAAAAACGTGTCTGAGTAAAACGCAAAGACGCGATATTCTGTATCGAAAGGCACAACACTCAGGGACAGCTACACCCGCAGGTTACTATATAGGCCCACCCAAGATCGGTAGACCCGGGATGATCAGGCATGACCACAAACGCAAATAAAGGTCTGGACTTTGCAGATGCATAATCGCCAAAAATATGTGAAAGCAAAAACGAGCTGCAATCTCCGGGGGGAACAAGCCACCCTGTAAGGAGGGATAAACATAATCTGGGTTACCCGCGTGTGTAGTAGTAGAGAGTGGTAGGGACTCGCCTCTTGGAGGACAGAACCCCCAGAGTCGGATGGCTCAGGAGACCCCTGATTCCCCGAGCCCGAGGAACAGGGCTCTCTATTACGGCATATCGAAGATAACTGATTGACCTGTGTCAACAGGGCCAATTTGCATTCTTCACAAGTCGCAGAATCTGAATCTGAAATTTGAACAGTCTCAGCATCAGAATCCTCCATAGCTAGATAGAGAATATGCTAATATAGACTAAGAAAAAAACTTAAACGGCACCTGACACCCACAATGGCTGGGGCCGTCACCACCTCCTAGAATCAGACACACACTGACTCTAATTTTTCAGTCGCCACACGGTCAGGAATGCGGAAATGGAACGTAAACATGTCTAGTCACAAGGTGAACCGCACAGTCCAAGAAAAGCGTGCCCAACCATAAGGTTACGTCACTTCCAAAGGCCTATTATCTTCTAAGCCAGAAGCCCAGTTAACACTACACATAAGCAGAATGAATCACATAACAAACATGATTAAAAAACCTTGTTCAATAATCCCCCTCAGGAGATATTACCCTTGATTCCAAGATACCAAAGGAGCCTCACTGATGCCCAATAAATATACTTAATAAGTCCAACAAGATAGTTCCTTACGGGAAACATTAATAAGTTACAATACATTCTGATGAAGTAAAATGAAATGATCTTACCGGAATCTACACTGTGGAAAAATAACACGGCCCTTCAAGTGTGACGAATAGTAGCAGCGCCTCCGCCATGGACTTGAGAGAAAAAAGCAGGCAGCGAAGCGAAGTTTGACAACACTGATTGCTTGTGGAGCTGTTAATATGAGTTGGGATGGTTTCGCAGAAAGACTCTCCCTGCATCTCTGAACTCTAACTTTCACTGATAGGATTACTTAAAACTCTCATCCCATGTCGAAAAGTACTACCCTCCATAAGAGACAAAACAACTTCTGACACTTCTCTGCCAACCTCCTGGGATGAAAGGCAAAGAATGATTGGGGGATGAAGGAAGTGGGAGTATTTAAGCCTGTGGCTGGGGTGTCTTTGCCTCCTCCTGGTGGCCAGGTTCTTATTTCCCAAAAGTAATGAATACAGCTGTGGACTCTTTCCATTTAGGAAGAAAATTAATTTACTCTAATTGCTACTTTTACTCAAAAAATTAGTATATAAAAATTAAAGATTTTAAAAAGTTATAAAAAAGGGATGATTACAATTATTTATATAGAGTTCATATCATACCTCCTAAAATTTGTGGCTAGGTATGGTACTTGGGAGGTTGAAGGGGGCCATCACTGTTTATGGGCAAGGCCATGTTAGAGGGGGTGGGGTCATTGGCAGATGGTGAAAGGGTCATGTGTCTGGCTACTCGGTGGGCATGTCTGCTCTATGGGCAGGGCTTTGGAAAATTCTGCAAATAGGGACTTACGGCTGTCTCAGAGGGACAACAGGACTAGGCTGAGAATTAGGGACGCTCCCTCTCAAATAGGGACAGTTGGGAGTTTTTTCATACTGACAGATTTGCAACTTTGGTGCATAGCTTAACCCCTTAATGGCCGGACCATTTTTCAATTTTCTTACCCTTAATGACAATGGCTATTTTTACATTTCTGCAGTGTTTGTGTTTAGCTGTAATTTCCCTCTTACTCATTTACTGTACCCACACATATTATATACCGTTTTTCTCGCCATTAAATGGACTTTCTAAAGATACCATTATTTTCATCATGTCTTATAATTTACTAAAAAAAAAAAAAAAAAAAATATGAGGAAAAAATGGAAAAAAACACACTTTTTCTAACTTTGACCCCCAAAATATGTTACACATCTACAATCACCAAAAAACACCCATGCTAAAAAGTTTCTAAATTTTGTCCTGCGTTTAGAAATACCCAATGTTTACATGTTGTTTGCTTTTTTTGCAATTTATGGGGCAATAAATACAAGTAGCACTTTGCTATTTCCAAACCAATTTTTTTCAAAATTAGCGCTAGTTACATTGGAACCCTGATATCTGTCAGGAATACCTGAATATCCCTTGACATGTATATATTTTTTTTTAGAAGACAACCCAAAGTATTGATCTAGGCCCATTTTGGTATATTTCATGCCACCATTTCACCGCCAAATGCGATCAAAAAAAAAAAAGTTCACTTTTTCACAAAATTTGTCACAAACTTTAGGTTTCCCACTGAAATTATTTACAAACAGCTTCTGCAATTATAGCACAAATGGTTGTAAATGCTTCTCTGGGATCCCCTTTTTTCAGAAATAGCAGACTTATATGGCTTTTGGGTTGCTTTTTGGTAATTAGAAGGCCGCTAAATGCCGCTGCGCACCACACGTGTTTTATGCCCAGGAGTGAAGGGGTTAATTAGGGAGCTTGTAGGGAGCTTGTAGGGTTAATTTTAGCTTTAGTGTAGTGTAGTAGACAACCCCAAGTATTGATCTAGGCCCATTTTGGTATATTTTATGCCACCATTTCACCGCCAAATGCGAGCAAATAAAAAAAAAAACTTTACATTTTTCACAATTTTAGGTTTCTCACTGAAATTATTTACAAACAGCTTGTGCAATTATGGCAGAAATTGTTGTAAAAGCATCTCTGGGATCCCCTTTGTTCAGAAATAGCAGACTTATATGGCTTTGGCGTTGCTTTTTGGTAATTAGAAGGCCGCTAAATGCTGCTGCGCACCACACGTTAATTATGCCCAGCAGTGAAGGGGTTAAATTAGGTAGCTTGTAGGGAGCTTGCAGGGTTAATTTTAGAGATCAGCCTCCCACCTGACACATCCCACCCCCTGATCCCTCCCAAACAGCTCTCTTCCCTCCCCCACCCCACAATTGTTCCCGCCATCTTAAGTACTGGCAGAAAGTCTGCCAGTACTAAATAAAAGAGGTTGTTTTTTTTTTTAAATAAAAATAATAAAGTATTTTAGCTGTGATGGACCCCTGCCTTAGCCCCAACCTCCCTGATCCCCCCTCCAGCTCTCTAACCCTCTCCCCTACCTAATTACCACCATCTTGGGTACTGGCAGCTGTCTGCCAGTACCCAGTTTGGCCCCAAACACCCCCCAAAAAGTATTTTTAGTTTATTTTTACTTAAAAAACTATTTCTGTAGTGTAGCAGCCCCCCACAATACCCCCACCCCCACCCCCTCCCAGATCCTTTTATATTTTTTTTAAAAAAAAAATCCCTTTTTTTTCCCCTTTCTGCCCTCATTCATTGGTGTCAGTGTGGCTAATGGGTGCACGTGCACGTGCGCGCACGCGCACATGCATGCTCACGTGCACACACGCGCATCGTGCACGCGCGCGCGCACCCTCACATCCGGCACTATCGCTACCGGTGCAGAGAGGGCCACAGAGTGGCTCTCTCTGCATCAGAGGCTTGTAAAGGGGTATTGCAGGATGCCTCCATATCGAGGCATCACTGCAATACCCTCAGAGCTGCTGGAAGCATTTGTGATCGCTTCCAGCACTCTGTTAGACAACTGACGTACCAGGTACGTCCATTGTCATTAACTGCTTGTTAATGCATGACGTACCTGGTACGTCAGTTGTCATTAAGTGGTTAAATGTCAGCCCACAAGTTCACCTGTCCTTTACACCGCCTTTATTTCAGATGGGAACTCATACCCCTTCATCATTTATATAAATATCTTTGCAATTATTATCCAGTCCTCATGCACACAATTTATTACTGTTACTATTATTATTATTATTATCATCATCATATATTTCAGCACTGAATATATGATCATATGGGTCCTTTAAAAAAAATGTCTTAAGACCGCTGCTCCTTAACTAGTCTGCTCCTTAACTAGTCCGTCTCCTCTGAGGTTGCAGACATTAATCCGCCCGATCGTGTACGATCATGTTGATTGACACCCCCTGCTAGCTGCCAATTGGCAGCGAATCTGTAGGGGCGGCATTGCACAAACAGTTTACCAGAACTGCTTGTGCAATGTTAAATGCCGACAGCGCAGGATCATGACCGCCGGACATTGATAAATCAGCCCCTATTTCTAAACTGCTTGTCACTCTCAATAATAAAATAATTAAATTGAATTATTCAATTAAAAAAATCATTATTTCCTTTGTCTAACAACTCCAAAAGAGGTACTAAGTAAAATATGAGACTGTCACTTATAAATATTATATATATATAAATAAATAAATAAAAACAAATCCCATCATAAATACATCTAGAGAATATTTAAACAAGCGGCGCCTATATCATATAGTGATTTGTTCTTGTTCTCATTGTGGTACCGATTGGGGGAGAGCTGAAGAGCAGTTTTGGAATTGGATCGACTACATCTACAAAGCTCCTCAGGTGATAGCTTGGTGTATAGATAGGAATAAAGTTTGAGACATAACATTAGCTTTATTAAATTTCTATTGCAAAGTTGAGCAGACAGGGGGTATCATTACATTATTACTATTGCGTTGCGTTTCAGGGAGTAGGGACATAAAATAGAACTCCCTGAAATGAACCAAAGGAGTTTTAATACAGTATGTCCACGGTGGCACACACTTTTTTCACTATTTGTTCACTATTAAAGCATTTTCAGATTTGGCACTTATAAGGTTTAAATTATATTACCAGTAGGGTCAAACTCACCCAGCAACTATATTCACTACCATTCCCTTGACACTGTTGACGGGCCTTGCCTGCAAAAGGTTCCTGCAAGTCACTGTGATCATGCACTACAGAACTCTCTGGGAGACAAGGAGTTAAACTGCAGTGGGTTAAAACACACTGTCATAAATCTGCAGTATATAGTCTGAACTGTAAAAAAAAATATCTGGCAATGATCAGCATATGTATGTTTGCTGTTAATGCCTTTCGCCAAACAAGGGAAAAGAAGTAGAAATTTGTACATTATTGTATTTGTCTAGTCTGAAATCAAAACCAGAAACTCCCTTTTAAGCAAAAATCACGTGTTTTTTTTCTCTCCCTCTCTATGGATCATGTAAACCCCTTAAATAATAAGGGATAATTATTGTCAGACAGTGACTTAGTACTTTTTCTCAGATCACTGAAATCTTGTTTTAGCCAACTATACAAACAAACAGAAATGAAAAAATACATATGTATATGTATTGTAGAGTGTCAGTTTCTGAAGCCAGCTGTGGTACCATGACCAAGCAAATTGAGGACATACCTTAATCTGCAGCTCTGCATGTCTCCTGTGCCCGGTGTTACCTTTGCTAGCCATGGTAACTTGTAATGCTCTGAGCTAAGTTGCGTCTGAGAAAGGTATCTGCCGTCCTCCCTCTGCACATGCACTTGAGGTTGCCTGGCCATAATGCCATCCCTCCAGGCAGTTCCACTTCACAGTACTCACTAGGTAACTACATTAGACAGGCAGCTCCAGTTCTTTCCCGCTCAGCAGAAAATTACAGTTTTAAATCAGAGTGTTGCTGTAGGTTACCATGGCAATCCTCTGATTTAAAACTATCAGGAGTAGGACACAGCGGCACAGGCAGATGAAGGAGGGGTAGGCGAGTGCAGAGGTGGCGCGGGGGTGCAATAAATTATGGGGGGAAAATGTAAAAAAGAAAAATTGTTGTGCTGAAGCTGGGGCCCCTCTGATGGGGGCCCTCCTAGGGGCCCATCGCGGTTGCGACCGCTGCATCCCCAGTAGCTCCGCCCCTGACCAATACAATTTTTTTAAGACCGAGTACAAGTACCAATACTTTTTTTTCCAAAAGCTTGCCAATATCAATTAGCCATACTTTTAGTTATGTCATGGGACAGTTTCCCAAGCACAATACAGACTATTTCAAAATTAGTTCCTACATTGATCAACTAATTACTGTGTAGAATGTTGCTGAGTCAGGGCTCACAAGACAACTCAGGAAGATGCTGTCCAGGCTCTCTGGGAGCAATTACAATTTTCATTAAAACTACAGCAAAGGAAAGCAAACTAATTAATGAACATATATTTCAATGTTTTTCTACAACACATAATTAACTGAAAAAAATCCTCAAAAGGAACATTAAGGTAAATCTTAATACAGCCTTAATGTTACCAGCAAAAATGAATTATCAAATAGGAGGCTGCACATGACCCGTGATACACTGGGGGATATGTATCAAGCTGTCAACTATGTCGCATTCCCCGGCATCAATACGCTCGCCTAACATCACCGCCACGGATCTCAATACTTATTTATGAAAAAAGCCGGCAAAAAGACACGCACCAAGTACGGAGCAATGAGCATCGGACTGTTGTTAACTAGCAGTGATCGATCTCGCGTCTATTCAGCTTTTTCCCAACTTTATTTATACCCTATCACTAAACGACGCCACTATACTAAAATGTTTAACCCCTATCCCGCCACTCCCCGACACCACCGCAACCTAAATAAAGTTATTAACCCTTATCCTGCCACTCCCGACACCGCCGCAACTTAAATAAAGTTATTAACCCCTATCCTGCCGCTCTCCGACACCGCCGCAACCTAAATAAAGTTATTAACCCCTATCTCGTTGCTCCCCGACATCGCCACAACCTAAATAAATGCATTAACCCCTAAACCGCTGGCCTCTTACTTCACTACCACTAACTAAACCTATTAACCTCTAAACCGTCAGCCCCCCACATTGCCAAAAACTAAATTAAGCTATTAACCCCTAAACCTAACAACCCCCTAACTTTAAATTAAAATTACAACATCCCTAGCTCAATATAAATTAAAATGTACCTGTAGAATTAAAATAAACTATTTTAAACTTTTAATTAACCTACCCTAACTATTATACTACAATTAAATTAAATAAACTAAATTACATATTAAAAAAAACCTCACCCTACTCAAATATACAATTAAACATTATTAAATGTACTAAATTACAGAAAAAACACTAGGTTACAAAAACAAACAAACACTAAATTACTAAAAATAACAAACCAAATTATCAAAAATAAAAAAGAATTACACCTAATCTAATAGCCCTATCAAAATAAAAAAGCCCCCCAAAATAAAAAAAATACCTAGCTTACAATAAACTATCAATGGCCCTTAAAAGGGCCTTTTGTGGGGCATTGCCCCAAAGACAACAGCTCGTTTACATTGCAAAAAAATACAAACACCCCCAAACAGTTAAACCCACCATCCAACCCCCTAAATAAAAAACCTATCTAAAATAACCTAAGCTCCCCATTGCCCTGAAAAGGGCATTTGTATGGGCATTGCCCTTAAAAGGGCATTTAGCTCTTTTACATGCCCAGACCCTAATCTAAAAATAAAACCCACCCAAAAAACCCTTAAAAAGCCTAACACTAACCCCCTGACGATTCACTTACAGTTCTTGAAGGATCCATCCAGGCGGCAAGAAATCTTCATCCGGGCGGCCTCTTCCATCTTCATCCAGCCGGCATCTTCATTCATCCGGCGCGGAGCAGGTCCATCCTGAAGACATGCGGCGTGGAGCATCCTCTTCATACGGTCGCCACCGTAAACTGGAACTTCAATGCAAGTGACGCCATACAAGATGGCGTCCCTTGCATTCCTATTGGCTGAATGATTTCAATCAGCCAACAGGATTGAGCTCTCATCCTATTGGCTGTTCCAATCAGCCAATAGAATGAGAGCTCAAATCCTATTGGCTGATTGGAACAGCCAATAGAATTAGAGCTGCTCAAATCCTATTGGCTGATTGGAATTGACTAATTGAAATCTTTTAGCCAATAGGAATGCAAGGGACGACATCTTTGATGACATCACTTACATTGAAGTTCCAGTGTACGGTGGCGACTGTATGAAGAGGATGCTCCGCATCGGATGTCTTCAGGATGGACCCACTCCGCGTCGGATGGGTGAAGATAGAAGATGTCGTCTGGATGAAGACTTCTTGCCACCTGGATGAGGACTTCTCCGGTTGGATGAAGATGGAAGAGGCCGCCCGGATGAAGACTTCTTGCCGTCTGTATGAGGACTTCTCTGGCTGGATGGATCCTTCAAGCGGGACTTCAAGAACTGTAAGTGGATCATCAGGGGTTAGTGTTAGGTGTTTTTTAAGGGTTCTTTTTTATTTTTGATAATTTGGTTTGTTATTTTTCGTAGCTTAGTGTTTCTTTTTTTGTAACTTAGTGTTTGTTTTTTTCTGTAATTTAATAATTTTAATAATGTTTAATTGTATATTTAAATAATTTGAGTAGGGTTAGGTTTCTTTAATATGTAATTTAGTTTATTTAATTGGTATTTTAATTTAATTGTAGTATAATAGTTAGGGTAGGTTAATTAATAGTTTAAAATACTTTATTTTAATTCTACAGGTAAGTTTTAATTTATATTAAGATAGGGATGTTGAAGTTTTAATTTAAAGTTAGGGGTTTGTTAGGTTTAGGGGTTAATAGCTTAATTTAGTTTTTAGCCATGTGGGGGGCTGACGGTTTAGGGGTTAATAGGTTTCGTTAATGGTGGTGATGTGGGAGGCCAAAGGTTTATTTAGTGTCGGTGGTGTCGGGGAGCAGCGGAATAGGGGTTAATACATTTTATTTAGTTTGCGGCGATGTCGGGGGCGGCAGATTAAGGGTGTTTAGACTCAGGGGTTTATGTTAGGGTGTTAGGTGTAAACGTTACTTGTTTTCTACCATAGAAATCAATGGGTTATATTTCTTTGTCTTGCAGCATCGAACATAAGCTTTCGCTGCTTTCAGACTCCCATTCATTTCTATGGCATCCGAGGCCTCCAGGGTTGCGGATTGAAAACCAGGTACGCTAGGTCGGAAAAGATGCACGCATACCTGTTTAAAGTTTGATAACTGTGAAAAAGTGTAAGATAGAGCCGAATGTGTATTCAGGACATCTGTAATGACGTAAGCATCGATCTGCGTCGGATCGAGATCGCCAGTTCGTATGTTACGTCATGAATTTCAACATTTGCCAGTCTGTAGGCTTTGATAACTAGGTAGGATCAATCTCACAACAATTACAATGCGGAAGTCTGGCGTATTTGCGGTTGACACTTTGATAGATAGGGGCCTAGTTATCAAGCCGTCAACCTCAAATACGCTGGAATTCCGCAGCGTATTTGTGGTGAGGCTGATTCGCCTTAGTTATCAAAGGCTAGAGACTGGCAAAAGTAGAATTTTGTGACGTAAACTTCGATCCGCCGGACTCAGTCCGACACAGATCGATTTTTACGTCACTCCAGATGTTCCGCACACAAGTACGGCACAATCTGACTACTTTTGCTAGTTATAAAAAAACTAGCAGGTACGCTCGGCCCAGCGTACCTGGTTTTCAATCCGCCGCCCTGGAGGCGGCGGATCCCATAGGAATCAATGGGAGTCTGACCATAGCGAAAGTACAAGTTCGCTGCTGCCAGACATCCCATTGATTCCTATGGGAGATGTCTGCACCTAACACCCTAACATGTACCCCGAGTCTAAACACCACTAATCTGTCCCTCCTACACCGCCGCAACTAAATAAAGTTATTACCCCCTAAACCGCCGCTCCCGGAGCCCACCGCAAGCTACTCTATACATATTAACCCCTAAACCGCCGCTCCCGGAGCCCACCGCAACTATAATATATGTATTAAACCCTAAACCGCCGCTCCCGGACCCTGCCGCAACCTATATTAAATTTATTAACCCCTAATCTGCCCCCCCTACACCGTCGCCATCTATAATACATTTATTAACCCCTATCCTGCCCCCCACTACACCGCCGGCACTGTAATAAATTTATTAACCCCTAAACCTAAGTCTAACACTAACCCTAACACCCCCCTAACTTAAATATTAATTAAATAAATCTAAATAATATTTCTATTATGAACTAAATTAATCCTATTTAAAACTAAATACTTACCTTTAAAATAAACCCTAATATAGCTACAATATAAATAATAATTATATTGTAGCTATATTAGGATTTATTTTTATTTTACAGGCATCTTTCAATTTATTTTAACTAGGTACAATAGCTATTAAATAGTTATTAACTATTTAATAGCTTACTTAGCTAAAATAAAGAGAAATTTACCTGTAAAATAAAAACTAACCTAAGTTACAATTACACCTAACACTACACTATACTTTAATAACTTATTCCTATTTAAAACTAAATACTTACCTGTAAAATAAACCCTAAGATAGATACAATGTAATTAATAATTACATTATAGCTATTTTAGGAATTATATTTATTTTACAGGTAACTTTGTATTTATTTTACCTAGCTAAAAGAAATACAAAATTACCTGTAAAATAAATCCTAACCTAAGTTACAGATTTTTCCTACCTTAATTCCGATTGGCTGATAGAATCCTATCAGCCAATCGGAATTGAAAGGACACCATCTTGGATGACGTCCCTTAAAGGAGCCTTCATTCGTCGGTAGTCCGTCGGGAAAGAAGGATGTTCCGCGTCGGCGGGATGAAGATTGAAGACCCCGCTTGGAAGATGACATCGCCCGGATAGAAGACTTCTTCAGCGCCTCTTGGAAGATGACATCGCCCGGATGGAAGACTTCTTCAGCGCCGCTTGGAGGATCACTTCATCGGATGGAAGATTTCTTCAGCGCCGCTTGGAGGATAACTTCTGCCGCTCCGGGTCTCCTCTTCGGTTCCATCGCTGCTCGGCTGAGTGAAGACGACTCAAGGTAGGATGATCTTCAGGGGATTAGTTTTAGGTTATTTTAAGGGGGGTTTGGGTTATATTAGGGGTATGTGGGTGGTGGGTTTTAATGTTGGGGGGTGTATTTTTCTTTTACAGGCAAAAGAGCTGAATTCTTTAGGGCATGCCCCACAAAAGGCCCTTTTAAGGGCTGGTTAGGTAAAAGAGCTTTGAACTTTTTTAATTTAGAATAGGGTAGGGCATTTTTTATTTTGGGGGGGTTTGTTATTTTATTAGGGGGCTTAGATTAGGTGTATGTAGCTTAAAATTGTTGTAATATTTTTTAAATGTTTGTAACTTATTTTTTTTATTTTCTGTAACTTAGCTTTTTTTATTTTTTGTACTTTAGTTAGTTTATGTAATTGTATTTAATTGTAGTTATTTGTAGGTAATTTATTTAATTAATTTAATGATTGTGTAGTGTTAGGTTTAATTGTAACTTAGGTTAGGATTTATTTTACAGGTAATTTTGTATTTCTTTTAGCTAGGTAGTTATTAAATAGTTAATAACTATTTAATAACTATTCTAACTAGCTAAAATAAATACAAAGTTACCTGTAAAATAAATATAAATCCTAAGATAGCTACAATGTAATTATTAATTATATTGTAGCTATCTTAGGGTTCATTTTACAGGTAAGTATTTAATTTTAAATAGAAATAATTTATTAATGATAGTGTAGTGTTAGGTGTAATTGTAACTTAGGTTAGTTTTTATTTTACAGGTAAATTCTTCTTTATTTTAGCTAGGTAAGCTATTAAATAGTTAATAACTATTTAATAGCTATTGTACCTAGTTAAAATAAATTGAAATTTGCCTGTAAAATAAAAATAAATCCTAAGATAGCTACAATATAATTATTATTTATATTGTAGCTATATTAGGGTTTATTTTAAAGGTAAGTATTTAGTTTTAAATAGGATTAATTTAGTTCATAATAGAAATATTATTTAGATTTATTTAATTAATATTTAAGTTAGGGTTAGTGTTAGACTTAGGTTTAGGGGTTAATAATTTTATTACAGTGGCGACGGTGTAGTGGGGGGCAGGATAGGGGTTAATAAATTTATTATAGGTGGCGACGGTGTAGGGGGGGCAGGATAGGGGTTAATAAATTTAATATAGGTTGCGGCGGGGTCAGGGAGCGGTGGTTTAGGGGTTAAACTATTTATTTAGTTGCGGCGAGGTGCGGGATCAGCAGGATAGGGGTTAATAACTTTATTATAGTGGGCGACGGTATAGGGGGGCAGGATAGGGGTTACTAGGTATAATGTAGGTGGCAGCGGTGTCCGGGAGCGGCGGTTTAGGGGTTAATACATTTATAAGAGTTGCGGCAGGGTCTAGGAGCGGCGGTTTAGGGGTTAATACATTTATAAGAGTAGTGGCGGGGTCTAGGAGTGGCGGTTTAGGGGTTAGTAACTTTATTTAGTTGCGGGAGGCTCCGGGGGTGCCGGTATAGGGGGTAGAACAGTGTAGTTAGTGTGGGTGCTTAGTGACAGGCTAGCAAGAAAGCTGTAAAAAAGCCGAAGAGCAGCGAGATCGGATGAGTGATAACTCTCGCAGTCCGCTGCTCATCGCCCCGTACTTGGTGCGCAGCTTTTTGACAGCTTTTTTGATAACTTAGGCGAATTTTTGCAGGTCCATGGTGGAGATGTGAGGCGAGCTTAGGCGGGCGTATTGGGCCGGCGAAGACAGGTAAAATAGACACGTTGATAACTACCCCCCATTGGCTTCACTGCCTCTACCCCCGCCAACTAGTTCCACTACCAACAAATGTTCATTGTCAAGTATAGCAGAAGTACAGAGAAAATGCATTTCCATGTTTGTGCAGTGCCTCTCTCGCCTTGTGAAACATTCAAGAATTCTCTCACTAGAGTGAGGCACAAGCCATACTGCCGCAATTTGTGACGTAAAATACGATCCCGGGATCTCAATTCGACGCATATCAATGATTGAATCATTACAGATGTTTTGAATTCACATTTGTCTCTATTTGATACTTTTCCCAATTTATCAAACATTTAACAGGTTCGCTTGCGTCTATTACCACACAGCGTACCTAGTTTTCAATCTGCCACCCTTGAGGTCAAGGATGCCATAGAACTCAATGGGAGTCTGTAAACATAGAAAGCTTATGTTTGATGGTGCAAGAGAATGAAGTGCATTACATTATAAAAGTAAATTAGAAACTCTATTACTATTGTATACCCTTTCTAAATCAAACAATATTTTTGCTCCACATTTGGTGCACTAGTAGATATAGGGATAAAAATGAAAAATACATTACTACTTATGGATTATGCTACACATTTGTCTCTCATTACAAAGCAAAGGGACAATATTTCTACAAATTTGTTGAAAAGTTTTGCCCCAAACTTGTTGCACTAATAGATAAAGAGATAAAAATGAAATACACAACATAATATAGCTAACTTCCTTTTTATTTTTTGTGAACAATCTATTTGCACCATGTGTAAGCCATGTAATACAAATCCCACTCTCCACTTTGCACCAAATTTGAAGCAACACTTTTCGCACCATTATGACGCAAACTCCTAAACAACCCACACACTAGAGAATTTTTCAACCACTTTTGTTTGGAATATGCATAATCACATGATTTATGACATCAGCCAATCTGATTCAAATATACATTTTAAACTATCACTAACGATTTAAATTGCTCGATACTTGTGTCACTGATCACTGCTGTCAGCATTTATCATTGCACCAGCAGTTCTTGTGAACTGCTCTTGCAATGCCACCCCTGCAGATTTGCGGCCAATTGGCCGCTAGCATGGGGTATCAATAAACCTGATCAAATTTGATCGAGTTGATTTCTGTCCGTCGCCTCTGAGCAGACGGACAAGTTATGGAGCAGCGGTCTTTAGACCTCTGCTTCATAACTTCTTGTTAACTTATGGAGCTTGATAAATATGCCTCATTGTGTATTATACTTTGAAAGTATGTATATGTGACATTAGTATTAAAAATAAACATTGATGCTGACATTAGGACACACCGTGTAATATTTTAGACAAGGATTTTAAAAACAGAATTTATGCTTACCTGATAAATTACTTTCTCCAACGGTGTGTCCGGTCCACGGCGTCATCCATTACTTGTGGGATATTCTCCTCCCCCACAGGGAAAGGCAAGGAGAGCACACAGCAAGAGCTGTCCATATAGTCCCTCCCAGGCTCCGCCTCCCCAGTCATTCGACCGACGGTTAGGAGAAAAAAGGAGAAACTATAGGGTGCCGTGGTGACTGTAGTGTATAGAGAAGAAATTTTTCAAACCTGATTAAAAAAACAGGGCGGGCCGTGGACCGGACACACCGTTGGAGAAAGTAATTTATCAGGTAAGCATAAATTCTGTTTTCTCCAACATTGGTGTGTCCGGTCCACGGCGTCATCCATTACTTGTGGGAACCAATACCAAAGCTTTAGGACACGGATGAAGGGAGGGAGCAAATCAGGTTACCTAAACAGAAGGCACCACGGCTTGCAAAACCTTTCTCCCAAAAATAGCCTCCGAAGAAGCAAGAGTATCAAATTTGTAGAATTTGGCAAAAGTGTGCAGAGACGACCAAGTCGCTGCCTTACATATCTGATCAACAGAAGCCTCGTTTTTGAAGGCCCATGTGGAAGCCACAGCCCTAGTAGAGTGAGCGGTGATTCGTTCAGGAGGCTGCCGTCCAGCAGTCTCATAAGCCAATCGGATAATGCTTTTCAGCCCGAAAGAAAGAAAGAGAGGTAGCAGTAGCTTTTTGTCCTCTCCTCTTACCAGAATAAATGACAAACCAAGAAGAAGTTTGTCTGAAATCCTTTGTTACTTCTAAATAAAACTACATCTAAATTGTGTAACAAACGTTCCTTCTTTGAAACTGGTTTCGGACACAAAGAAGGGACAACTATTTCCTGGTTAATATTCTTGTTGGAAACAACTTTTGGAAGAAAACCAGGCTTGGTACGCAAAACAACCTTATCTGAATGGAACACCAGATAGGGTGGATCACACTGCAAAGCAGATAATTCAGAAACTCTTCTAGCAGAAGAAATAGCAACCTAAAACAGAACTTTCCAAGATAGTAATTTGATATCTATGGAATGTAAGGATTCAAATGGAACCCCTTGAAGAACTGGAAAAAAAACTAAATTTAGACTCCAGGGGGGAGTCAAAGGTCTGTAAACAGGCTTGATTCTGACCAAAGCCTGTACAAAAGCTAGTACATCTGGCACAGCTGCCAGTCGTTTGTGTAACAAGACAGATAAAGCAGAAATATGTCCCTTTAGAGAACTCGCTGACAATCCCTTATCCAAACCTTCTTGGAGAAAGGAGAGGATCCCGGGAATTTTAATCCATGAGAATCCCTTGGATTCACACCAACAGATATATCTTTTCCATATTTTAGGGTAAATCCTTCTAGTCACAGGTTTTCTGGCTTGGACCAGAGTATCTATCACTGAATCTGAAAACCCGCGCTTGGATAAAATCAAGCGTTCAATTTCCAAGCAGTCACCTGGAGAGAAACTAGATTTGGATGTTCGAATAGACCTTGTACTAGAGGATCCTGTCTCAAAGGTAGCTTCCCTGGTGGAGCCGATGACATATTCACCAGGTCTGAATACCAAGTCCTGCGTTGCCACGCAGGAGCTATCAGAATCACCGAGGCCTTCTCCTGTTTGATCCTGGCTACAAGCCTGGGAAGGAGAGGGAACGGTGGAAACGCATAAGCTAGGTTGCAAGACCAAGGCGTCGCTAATGCATCCACTAGAGTCGCCTTGGGATCCCTGGATCTGGACCCGTAGCAAGGAACCTTGAAGTTCTGACGAGACGCCATCAGATCAATGTCTGGAATGCCCCATAATTGAGTCAACTGGGCAAAAACCTCCGGGTGGAGTTCCCACTCCCCCGGATGGAAAGTCTGACGACTCAGATAATCCGACTCCCAGTTGTCTACTCCTGGGATGTGAATTGCAGATAGATGGCAGGAGTGATCCTCCGCCCATTTGATGATCTTGGATACCTCTCTCATCGCCAAGGAACCTTTTGTTCCTCCCTGATGGTTGATGTAAGCTACAGTCATCATGTTGTCTGACTGGAATCTTATGAATCTGGCCTTCGCTAGTTGAGGCCAAGCCCGGAGAGCATTGAATATCGCTCTCAGTTCCAGGAAGTTTATCGGGAGAAGAGACTCTTCCCGAGACCATAGACCCTGAGCTTTCAGGGAATCCCAGACCGCACCCCAGCCTAATAGACATGAGCATGCACAGTTGTAATGGTCTTAGATGAATTCGAGCAAAAGGAACTATGTCCATTGCTGCAACCATCAACCCTACTACTTCCATGCACTGAGCTATGGAAGGCTGCAGAATAGAGTGAAGAACTTGACAAGCGTTTAGAGTTTTGACTTTCTGACCTTTGTCAGGAAGATCTTCATTTTTAAAGAATCTATTATCGTTCCCAAGAAGGGAACTCTTGTCGACGGAGACAGGGAACTCTTTTCTATGTTCACCTTCCACCCGTGAAATCTGAGAAAGGCTAGAACAATGTCTGTATGAGCCTTTGCTTTGGAACGAGACGACGTTTGGATTAGAATGTCGTCCAGATAAGGTGCCACTGCAATACCCCTTGGTCTTAGAACCGCTAGAAGGGACCCTAGCACCTTTGTGAAAATCCTTGGATGATCTTTGTGGATAGGAATATGTAGATACGCATCCTTTAAATCCACGGTAGTCATAAATTGACCCTCCTGGATTGTAGGTAAAATTGTTCGAATGGTTTCCATTTTGAACGATGGAACTCTGAGAAATTTGTTTCGAATTTTGAAATCCAGAATTGGTCTGAAAGTTCCCTCTTTTTTGGGAACTACAAACAGATTTGAGTAAAACCCCTGACCTTTTTCCACAGTTGGAACTGGGTGTATCACTCCCATCTTTAACAGGTCTTCTACACAATGTAAGAATGCCTGTCTCTTTATTTGGTTTGAAGATAAGTGAGACATGTGGAACCTTCCCCTTGAGGGTAGTTCCTTGAATTCCAGAAGAAAAACCCTGAGAGACTATTTCTAGTGCCCAGGGATCTAAACATCTCTTGACCAAGCCTGAGCAAAGAGAGAGAGTCTGCCCCCTACAAGATCCGGTCCTGGATCGGGGGCTACCCCTTCATGCTGATTTGGTAGCAGCAGCAGGATTCTTGGCCTGTTTACCCTTGTTCCAGCCTTGCATTGATTTCCAAGATGGTTTAGTCTGGGAAGCGTTACCCTCTTGTCTAGAGGCTGCCGAGTTGGAAGCCGGTCCGTTCCTGAAATTGCGAAAGGAACAAAAATTGGACTTATTCTTAGCCTTGAAAGGTTTATCTTGTGGGAGGGCATGGCCCTTTCCCCCAGAGATGTCTGAAATAATCTCTTTCAATTCTGGCCCAAAAGGGGTCTTACCCTTGAAAGGGATATTAAGAAATTTTGTCTTGGAAGATACATCCGCCGACCAAGACTTTAGCCAGAGCGCTCTGCGCGCCACAATTGTAAACCCTGAATTTTTAGCCACTAACCTCGCAAACTGCAAAACAGCGTCCAAAATAAAGGAATTAGCTAACTTAAGTGCGTGAATTCTGTCCATGACTTCCTCATAAGGAGTCTCCCTACTGAGCGACTTTTCCAGTTCCTCGAACCAGAACCACGCCGCTGTAGTGACAGGAATAATGCACGAAATAGGTTGAAGGAGTTAACCTTGCTGTACAAAAATCTTTTTAAGCAAACCCTCTAATTTTTTATCCATAGGATCTTTTAAAGCACAATTGTCCTCAATAGGAATGGTCGTGCGCTTGGGTACAGTAGAAACCGCCCCCTCGACCTTAGGGACTGTTTGCCATGTGTCCTTCCTGGGGTCGACCATAGGGAACAATTTCTTAAATATAGGAGATGGGACAAAAGGTATGCCTGGCTTCTCCCACTCCTTATACACTATGTCCGCCACCCGTTTAGGTATCGGAAAAACATCAGGGTGCACCGGGACCTCAAGGAACTTGTCCATCTTGCACAATTTTTCTGGGATGACCAGATTGTCACAATCATCCAGAGTAGATAGCACCTCCTTAAGTAATGCGCGGAGATGCTCTAATTTAAATTTAAATGTCACAACATCAGGTTCTGCCTGCTGAGAAATTCTTCCTATCAGAAATTGCCCCATCTGACAAACCCTCCCTCACTGCCACTTCAGGTTGGTGTGAGGGTATGACAGAAAAATTATCATCAGCGCCCTCCTGCTCTACAGTGTTTAAAACAGAGCAATCGCGCTTTCTCTGAAATGCTGGCATTTTGGATAAAATATTAGCTATGGAGTTATCCATTACTGCCGTCAATCGCTGCATAGTAACAAGCATTGGCGCGCTAGAAGTACTAGGGGTCGCCTGCGCGGGCATAACTGGTATAGACATAGAAGGAGATTATGTAGAACTATGTCTACTTCCTTCATCTGAGGAATCATCCTGGGCAACTTTACAATTTGTGACAGTACTGTCCTTACTTTGTTTGGACGCTATGGCACAATTATCACACATATTTGAAGGGGGAACCACATTGGCTACCATACATACAGAACATGATCTATCTGTAAGGTACAGGCTTAAACTGGTTAATAAAGCACAAAAACCGTTTTAAAACAAAACCATTACTGTCTCTTTAAATGTTAAACAGGGCACACTTTATTACTGAATATGTGAAAAACTATGAAGGAATTATCCAATCTTTACCAAATTCTGATTGGCTTATAGAATTCTATCAGCCAATCGGAATTAAGGTAGGAATATTCTGATTGGCGGATGGAATCAGCCAATCAGAATCAAGTTCAATCCGATTGGCTGATCCGATCAGCCAATCAGATTGAGCTCACATTCTATTGGCTGATCGGAACAGCCAATAGAATGCGAGCTCAATCTGATTGGCTGATTGGATCAGCCAATCGGATTGAACTTGATTCTGATTGGCTGATTCCATCAGCCAATCAGAAAATTCCTACCTTAATTCCGATTGGCTGATAGAATCCTATCAGCCAATCGGAATTCAAGGGACGCCATCTTGGATGACGTCATTTAAAGGAACCGTCATTCGTCGTTCAGTCGTCGGCCAGGATGGATGTTCCGCGTCGGAGGTCTTCAGGATGCTGCCGCTCCGCTCCGGATGGATGCCGCTTGGATGAAGACTTCAATCGGATGGAAGACTTCTTCTGCCCCGCTTGGATGAAGACTTCTACCGGATGGAGGACCTCTTCTTGCCCCGCTTGGATGAAGACTTCTACCGGATGGAGGACCTCTTCTTGCTCCGCTTGGATGAAGAATTTGGCTCGGCTGGGTGAAGACGACTCAAGGTAGGAAGATCTTCAGGGGCTTAGTGTTAGGTTTATTTAAGGGGGGTTTGGGTTAGATTAGGGGTATGTGGGTGGTGGGTTGTAATGTTGGGGGGGGGTATTGTATGTTTTTTTTTACAGGCAAAAGAGCTGAACTTCTTGGGGCATGCCCCCGCAAAGGGCCCTGTTCAGGGCTGGTAAGGTAAAAGAGCTTTGAACTTTAGTAATTTAGAATAGGGTAGGGCATTTTTTTATTTTGGGGGGCTTTGTTATTTTATTAGGGGGCTTAGAGTAGGTGTAATTAGTTTAAAATTGTTGTAATATTTTTCTAATGTTTGTAAATATTTTTTTATTTTTTTGTAACAGTTCTTTTTTATTTTTTGTACTTTAGTTAGTTTATTTCATTGTATTTATTTGTAGGAATTGTATTTAATTTATTTATTGATAGTGTAGTGTTAGGTTTAATTGTAGATAATTATAGGTATTTTATTTAATTAATTTATTGATAGTGTAGTGTTAGGTTTAATTGTAACTTAGGTTAGGATTTATTTTACAGGTAAATTTGTAATTATTTTAACTATTTTAGCTATTAAATAGTTATTAACTATTTAATAGCTATTGTACCTAGTTAAAATAAATACAAAGTTACATGTAAAATAAATATAAATCCTAAAATAGCTATAATATAAATATAATTCATATTGTAGCTATATTAGGATTTATTTTACAGGTAAGTATTTAGTTTTAAATAGGAATAATTTATTTAAGAAGAGTTAATTAATTTTGTTAGATTAAAATTATATTTAATTTAGGGGAGTGTTAGGGTTAGATTTATCTTTAGGGGTTAATACATTTATTAGAATAGCGGTGAGCTCCAGTCGGCAGATTAGGGGTTAATAATTGAAGTTAGGTGTCGGCGATGTTAGGGAGGGCAGATTAGGGGTTAATACTATTTATTATAGGGTTATTGAGGCGGGAGTGAGGCGGATTAGGGGTTAATAACTTTATTATAGTAGCGGTGCGGTCCGCTCGGCAGATTAGGGGTTAATAAATGTAGGCAGGTGGAGGCGACGTTGAGGTGGGCAGATTAGGGGTTAATAAATATAATATAGGGGGCGGCGGTGTTAGGGGCAGCAGATTAGGGGTACATAAGTATAACGTAGGTGGCGGTCGGCAGATTAGGGGTTAAAAAAATTTAATCGAGTGGCGGCGATGTGGGGGGGGCCTCGGTTTAGGGGTACATAGGTAGTTTATGGGTGTTAGTGTACTTTAGAGCACAGTAGTTAAGAGCTTTATAAACCGGCGTTAGCCCAGAAAGCTCTTAACTACTGACTTTTTTCTGCGGCTGGAGTTTTGTCGTTAGATTTCTAACGCTCACTTCAGACATGACTCTAAATACCGGAGTTAGAAAGATCACATTGAAAAGATAGGATACGCAATTGCGGTATGGAAAAGTCGCGGCTGGAAAGTGAGCGTTAGACCCTTTCCTGACTGACTCCAAATACCGGCGGTAGCCTAAAACCAGCGTTAGGAGCCTCTAACGCTGGTTTTCACAGCTACCGCCAAACTCTAAATCTAGGCCTAAGAAAGTTGTTTAAAATGGTATTCTCCATCTGAATTATGAAATAAAAATTTTGGGTTTAATGTCCCTTTAATAATCATTTATAAAAAAGATAAAAGCATATCATGACTTCTAGAAATACAAATAAACATTCATTTATGTGAAAGTATCATATAACAGGGATTTTTTTTGTATAACAAATAAAATATAAAAATAACTATCTATGAGATATTGTTTGTTGAGGTATAAATAGAGCTATTTCTTGGACATTAACAGTTGAAAACTAAAAGATTAGCTTTAGATAAATGTGCTTGTTCATGGACAGTAATGAAATGGTATAAATAAAGTTGGGAAAAACCCGAATAACTGCGACATCGATGACTGTTAGTTAACGCCAGTCCGATGCTCTTCGCACCATACTTGACTGCGTGTTTTTGACTGCTTTTTTGATAAATAAGGGGATCGTATTCAGATCCGCATCAGCGATGTCTTGCGAGCGGGCGAATGCACTGAGATTGACGCTTTGATAAATTGACCCCCATCTCTTGACAGTCCTGGAAAGAAAGGCATCACATTTATATTATAGTTAATATTTTTCTGTGCTACTAGTTTTATATAATATAAAATGTATATTTCTTTAGACAGACACTGTGAAAAACCTTGCATTATACACTGTGGGGTTCAGCAGTACACTATACAGTCACTGTAATGTCACATAGCTTAGTGGTCTCTGTTCACACTGCATTACCCTGCACAACTCAGTGTTCTCTGCAGCTGTGTATACTGTGCGCACTACTGATGCTGTAGGCATTGCACACAAAGTTCAGTTCTCTCAATACTAAAAGCTGCCATTCAAATTCACAAGCAGGAAGTGCTAAACTAAATAAAACGCCTACACAGGGCTGTGCTTGGTCGTTTAATTTAAAGAATTACAAGGACGAACAACTCCAGTTCTAACTTGATAACTTATATAAAGGGTAATGATTGGCGGAGAGCGCTTCCAAAAACCACCCTCGCACAATGACTCTTCTTTCCTGGAGAACGCGGTTTTGGCACTGAAGATCTGGAGATATCAGTTTAACTATCAGAGCATTTGCACGAGTTCAAGTATCGATATCAGTGCAACCCCAGTGAGCAGTACAACACAATTATACTTGACAGTGTAATTACTTGAGGAGAGCACTGCTCCAAAGAGCTTACAACACAAAGCCATAAACAGTTTCATCCACAGACAGGTAGCTGATAGTTCCTACAAATGCTGAACCACTTTAAACAGCACAATGTGTCTGAAGACCCAACGCTTCTTGTGACCTTCAGACATGGGGGCTGATTTACCATCTGTCGGACGGACATGATAAGCTGCAGCGATCATGTCCGCCCAACATAGCTGAATGCCGACATATGCTGTCAGCATTTAACATTGCACAAGCAGTTCTTTTGAACTGTTTGTGCAATGCTGCCCAATGCAGATTCAGGCCAATCGGCCACTAGCAGAGGGGGTGTCAATCAACCTGATCGTATCTGATCGGGTTGATTGCTGTCCGCCGCTCAGAGCAGGCGGATGAGTTAAGGAGCAGCGGTCTTAAGACCGCTGCTTCTTAACTCCTGCTTCCGAGCAGAAACAGGGGGAACAGGGGCCCTTGTTAAATCGGCCCCTAGGAATTCCCAGTTGGTGTTCAAGTGAAGCAGTGCACAAATAAGTATATATAAGTAAGGCAGTAACCAAAACGCATCTGATGTGACTATCAAGCTATGCCATTTTAACCTCTGACCAATAAAGCAGGAGGAAGTGCTGGGTTTCCGTTTATTAAGATATAAATTTGTGCACCAGTCTGTGATATCTCACACAACAAACGTAAACTGCTAGCAATGCGTAAAAACAATAAATATAGAAACATGATCTATTAATGAGCGTAATTGTTAAATATTGATATCGTTTTTTTGCTATGGGAAATTAGTCTTGCTGGATAGAGCAGTATTTGCACCTGTAATTTTCCAGATGCAAAAAAAAAAAGGTTCACAATGAATGGTCTTTTCTTGGTAACATTTCTGTTTCTCTCTTCTTTAATGTGCATTTCCTACTCTTAATCTTGCATCTTTCCTTACAGAACATCCTATTCATTAGCTCTTATTGTTACTCTCCCATAATAGTCCCTTCCATTCATCCCATACTTCTCTTATCTTCATCCTTTCTTCCTTCTCATTCCCCCCTCCCTCTTACATTCCACTTATTCCTATTTCCCTCTCACTTTCCTTATTCCTCTTTCAAACTTTTCCTTTCCACTCTCCTCTTTAATTAAAGGAACAATAATGAAAAAATTTAACTTTCATGATTCAAATAGAGTATGACGTTTTAAACATCTTTATATGGATGTAGCCTGAGCGCCTCAACTAGAAGTGGGCTAGGATGTGAATAGGTAGTACACGTGTATTTATTAATGACAATAAATGATGACAGTTAAAACAATTAAAAAAATAATTAAAACAAAAGTTTAAAACAATAAATAATATGCAATATGCAAAGGTACCTATGTGGAATATTCAAATAGTACATTAACATGGATCCATGTTTATCGACATACAAAAAGACTGATAAGATGTAACAGTAGACAATCTTGATAATAATATGCGAATAAAAGCTATATATACACTATATATATATATATATATATATATATATATATATATATATATATATATATAAATATATATATACAAATACAGGCAGCTGGAGAGCACTCACACTTCTTAGGTCAATCTGCCAGGGTGCATGCAGGAGTTGAATAGCAATGAACATATGGCAGCACTCACTGGTCCTTTTAAATGTGTATTTTTATTTGTGACGTTTTCGGCGACCGTGTCTGAGGAAGGGAATGCGGTCCCCGAAACGTCACGAATAAAAATACACATTTAAAAGGAGATAAATATATATATATATATATGGAAAAAGTACCACTAAAGAAAGTACCACTAAAGCAGTACTACACCACCTTGGTACACAAATGGGGCACTAAGCGCCCAGCGGGGTCTTGGCCGTGGTGTAGTGAGAAGTCACAAACTGTTCCTATCAGTTGAGTGTAATTTGTAATCCCAGGTTCAGTGAAAATATGATGTAGAATTTCCAAGCGTATACTTAGGTAGAGTCCAATATAGTTATGTTATAGATGATCCCTCATTAGTGATGGTGTAGGAGAAAAAAGGGGATGTGACTGATAGCTCAAAAAATAGTGCAAAATAGTGAAGGGGAAAAAAAAAGGATAATCCTTCAACAAAGGATAAAAATGTAAAAATGTGAAAAAATTAGATTTTTTTTTTTTTTAGCAGAAATTGCCAAAAGATGCCATTGATGAAAAAAGATGAAAAAATGTGTTGAAGTTAGGATAAATACATTCGTAGGTGCAATATAAGTCTAAGTGATGAAAGTTAGTGAATGAAAAATGATTTTCAAGGTTCAGTTGGGTGTTGCGAGATTAGTGCAGCTGGGTGCTGCAGGGTTAGTGTTGCGACCACAGGTGGAAATCGAGAGATTTTAGTAGATGTTCTGCTCCTAGCTGGATTTATCTGTGAAAGATAATCAATATAGTGTAGTATGCTCAAAGTAGATATAGATGTAGAAATAAGGCTTACTAGATGCTTGGTCAATGCGTTTCGGCCTCTCACAGGCTTTTTTCAAGACTTATGCAGGGGGAAGGAAAATGGAATTTACTTTAAAATTTGACAGAAAAAAATCTATTACTAATTTGAAATTCAGACTATGGGGACGATTTATCATATGTCGGGGGGACATCGCTGAATGCCGACAGCATACATTTTAGGAATTTAGCATTGCACAAGCAGTTCTGGTGAACTGCTTGTGCAATGCTCCCTCGGCAGATTCACGGCCACTAGTAGGGGGTGTCAATCAACCTGATCGTATGTGATCGGGCTGATTGCTGTTTGCCGCCTCTGAGGCAGCGGACGAGTTAAGGAGCAGCGGTCTTAAGACCGCTGCTTCTTAACTGCTGTTTCCGGTGAGCCTGAAGGCTCAAGCGGAAACATCTGCATTGGGGCCGATTAACCACTTGGTAAATCGGCCCCTATGTGCTTTTGCATTGTCTTTTTATATTTTATGCATTTGTCGATGATGCAATTCTTCTGTATTTAATGATCCTTCAATTCTCCTACTTCCTAAAACTCTCTAGCTCATTATTCCCAAATTCCTGTAGTTAACTTACTTATCCTATTGTTCCACAATCATTTTTATTACCCCTTTTACATTATCTACAAACCTATAATGTACCACCTCTCTCTGACTCAATCCCCTTTTTCTCTGTTCACTATCTGTTAACCTCCCACCCCCGCAGCATCAACAACACCGAGAAGGACTTTGTTAATTTTGTGGCACTGTGCCTAAGTTCAATACACTTAGAGAAACAAACAATCCTTTCTCTGTATGTTTTTGCAAGCTGACTAGTTTAGAGCAAATTTACTGCTCATGTGTGAGTAGACTGTTAAAATAAAATATGCCCTACCTTTCCTATTTAAATGAATAATTGAATTAATGTAAGTAGATAATGCATCCATAGGGGAAAACCATGTGATCAGTACGTGTATGCACACATTTCAGAATGTGTGCCAAAACTATTGCTAAGACCCTTTGATCCTAGCTGTTATAGGTTAAAGACCAGGAATAAAAATATCTTCTTTATTATGTGTGCTACAATTACAAAGCATGTCTTGTTTGCATAAATGTCGTCTTAATTGTATAATGTGATAAATGGTGTAGTTATTTCAACATTATCAAGATTGTACAAGGCAACAATTATATGATCTGTTCAGAATAAATGTTAATATCAACAAAGATTTTATTCCAGAATATACCTAAACACGTTCCCATAGACCACTAAAGTCAAAATTAACGTTTCACATAAAGCATGCAATTTAAAAAAAAAAATCCAATATATTTCCATTATCAAAACAGGCACATTATTTTTATATGCACACTTTCTGAGGCTTCAGCTCTTACTGAGCATGTGCTAAACTGCACAGTATATACTAATATGCATTTTTTGATTGGCTGATGGCTATCACATGATACAGGGGGAGGGAAAATTGGATTAACTTTGAAATATCTCCGAAAATATTCTACTGCTCATTTCAAACTCAAAGTAAGTGCTACTGCATTGACTTTTTATTGTGTAATTGTCAGTTATTCAATAATACCGTCTTTCTAAAGTTCAATGTCAAAATATATAAATAAAATCTATATATTTTTGTAAACTATGCTTTGAAAGAACATTCCATGGATCGAATAAAAATAGACATATGAGCAAATCTGAAATGCCTAGCAATAACCTCATGCACAAGTCTGCATGCATGTGGCCTAAGAATGCTTTGGGCCAGATTACAAGTGGCGCACCAACTACATTTTTTACTTGAGCGCAAACACAACTGGAAGTAAGCTTTTAGGGGTCAATTCATTATTGTGCGGACGGACATGATACAATGTAGCGTATCATGTCCACCGCACATCGATAAATGCCGACAGCATACGCTGTCAGCATTTATCATTGCACCAGCAGTTCTTGTGAACTCCTGGTGCAATACCGCCCTCTGCAGATTCTGCTAGCATGGGGTGTCATTCAAGCCTAACGTATTTGATCGGGCTGATTGCTGTCTGCCACCTCAGAGGTGGCGGACGAGTTAAGGAGCAGCTGTCTTAGGAACGCTGCTTCTTAACTTCCGCTTCAGGCGGAACTGAAGCGGAGTGGGTCGTAAGAAGCATCCGCTGCTTCATAAAATCGACCCCTTAATGTGGGTCGATGAGCACACTGTTCTCTCCTGACAACAGGGGTACACTTGCAATAGTACTGAGAAACAGAACTTGACACAAAAAAATGCAGTATAATAGCATCTGTGTTTATTATGAACTTATTGCAATAACATAAATCAGGTTATCTGCTTATAAGCTAGGGTATGATTAAACTATAAATACATTACTTATCTCCGGATTTCAAATAAGGCATTAATATCAGCATACAAGGGAAGACAGTAGTATCACATCCAGATACAGCATTCAAGGCAGCAGATTTTTCACAGGTGTTAATATCAGACCTCTCTTTCAAATGTTATCCCGATACTTCTCCTTCAATCACTCCTGCCCCCCTTCCACAGAATCTAATAATTAAACCGTTAGTGTAGTGAATCATATTCTTTCATAGCAATTGTGTTAGTTAACTTAAAGAGTGTTTTTAAAATAAAATGAATATTCTCACAGACAGTGCCTCTATTGAAATGTGAACCACATTCTCCTTTGAGAAATACATACTGTATATAAATACATATACAAATGTATATACAATGTATATACAAATATATAGACATACATATATACACACACATATTTAGACATATATTTATATATAAAAGCATTACTGGGCTAAAAGAAGCTGCACCCAGGTGGTAAATCGTCATAGAACAGGCTAACAATGGTATTGAGACGGTTGTTCGTTCCTGTGAGTGTGCTTCTCTGTGTGTATTTAGTTTCCCTATAGGCCCTGGAGGCGGCGGATGCCATAGGAATCAATGGGAATCTGAAAGCAGCGAAAGCTTATGTTCGCTGCTGCCCGATATCCCATTGATTCCTATGGGAGAATAAAGTTACATTGACACCTAACACCCTAACATGTACCCTCAGGGTCGGCTCCAGAACGAATTAAATGGGGGGGCATTTTTTTTCACGAGCCCAGAAGCAGAACTTTTTTTCACTTTCTGCGATGAGTTTTTTTTTTAGCTAAAAATTTTCTGCAGGTCATTTTGATCAACACTAGAACAGTAAAAATAAAACCAGGGTTGTGATATACATTTTAAATGTTAACAGACCAAAAATGTATATCACAACCCTGCTCCTACCTGGTAGTACGGTACATGACAAGCTCAAGCTGTCACAAATACTATGTTGTGACAGCTTGAGCTGGGTGTAATTTTGGAGGAGTTGGGAGGTATCCTGGGTGGAGTTTAGGACAAGTGGGAAGTAGCCTGGGCGGAAGTTAAGCATAGTGTTAGCTTAATAGAGAGATGTGTGTGGGCAGAGTTCCGGGAATTGCCGATTCCCATTTTTGATAATCACCAAATTAGACACAACATCGGTCCCTCCCTCTCTACTGAAGTCCGCGCCCAGGCTGTAAACATTTGTTGTGAATGTGTGCGCAGCGCTAGCTTCTTTTCATGTTCAGGTGTTGTGTCTAATTTGGTGACTATCAAATCGCTCTTTTAGGCAGCAAATTATTCAAAGCACTGCTTAAAACTGAGCTGGTGTTCTGTGAAGGGACCGAACTTTGTAAAAGAGCGAACCATGTCACTTCCTGTGACGTTTCATCAGCTGTTGCACACATATTTCAGCTAATGCGCATGCATGCCAGCGTCATCACATACCTGGCCGCATACGTCACTGCTGAAATATTTAGCCCTGTGAAATTCACAAGCCCTTTCTATATCTCATGTGTAGGATTTTCTATCCCAAATGGCGCGCTCATGAAAAGCCTGTTTATTAGCCGACTCTGCAATATTCTGAACTCCGCCCCCCACTGCAACTACTCGTACTGCTGTAAAGCATCGTGCATGTCATATTTCATTACAGCCTACAATTCATTGTGCTGCTCCTTGTTAATAAAAACAGCATTTACTGCTGAAAAAAAACACGTTTAAAGAAACGGATTGTTATATTTCTTTACAGCTCAAATTCATTGTGCTCCTTGTTAATAAACAAAACATTTACTGATGCAAACAAATGTTTAATGAAACAGGTTGTTATATCATCCAATAAAAATTCATCAAAATAATGTAAGTGATTCTTTCATATTTCTTTCTTTCTCTGCATATCCTTTGTTGAAAAATAAAATTCTCTGGATATCCTTTGTTGAAAATAATTGATTTCAATACTACAGTACACAAAGAAACAGGTTTTAATATTTATCCAATAAAGATTAATCAAATAATGTTAATGCTTCTTTGAGATTTCTTTTGTTCTCTGCATATCTTTTTTTAAAAAAAATGTCATTCTCTGCATATCCTTTGTTGACAATACTTTATTTAAAATACTCCAGTTCACGAACAAACAGTTTGCAATATTTATCCAATAAAGATTAATCAAATATTTTTAATGCTTTTTTCATATTTCTTTTATTCTCTGGATATCCTTTGTTGAAAAATGTCATTCTCTGCATATCCTTTGTTGAAATTACTTTATTTCAATACTCCAGTATTGGATGAATATTACAAGCTGTTTATTCAAGTACTGGAGTATTGAAATAAAGTATTTTCAACAAAGGATATGCAGAGTGACATTTTTCAACAAAGGATATCCAGAGAATAAAAGAAATATGAAAAAAGCATTAACAATATTTGATTAATCTTTATTGGATAAATATTGCAAACTGTTTGTTCGTGAACTGGAGTATTTTAAATAAAGTATTGTCAACAAAGGATATGCAGAGAATGACATTTTTAAAAAAAAAAGATATGCAGAGAACAAAAGAAATCTCAAAGAAGCATTAACATTATTTGAGTAATCTTTATTGGATAAATATTAAAACCTGTTTCTTTGTGTACTGTAGTATTGAAATCAATTATTTTCAACAAAGGATATCCAGAGAATTTTATTTTTCAACAAAGGATATGCAGAGAAAGAAAGAAATATGAAAGAATCACTTACATTATTTTGATGAATTTTTATTGGATGATATAACAACCTGTTTCATTAAACATTTGTTTGCATCAGTAAATATTTTGTTTATTAACAAGGAGCACAATGAATTTGAGCTGTAAAGAAATATAACAATCCGTTTCTTTAAACGTGTTTTTTTTCAGCAGTAAATGCTGTTTTTATTAACAAGGAGCAGCACAATGAATTGTAGGCTGTAATGAAATATAATGACATGCACAATGCTTTACAGCAGTACGAGTAGTTGCAGTGGGGGGCGGAGTTCAGAATATTGCCGAGTCGGCTAATAAACAGGCTTTTCATGAGCGCGCCATTTAGGATAGAAAATCCTACGCATGCGCTATAGAAAGGGCTTGTAAATTTCACAGGGCTAAATATTTCAGCAGTGACGTATGCGGCCAGGTATGTGATGACGCTGGCACGCATGCGCATTAGCTGAAATATGTGTGCAACAGCAGATGAAACAGAGCACCGGTCCACCCCTCTCTATTGAAGCCCGCGCCCAGGCTGGAAACATGTGTTGTGAATGTGTGCGCAGCGCTAGCTTGTTTTCATGTTTAGGAGACCCTTGATGTGTGAGTGTAATAAGGCTGATTATTTTACCATTATCGTGTATTGTTATTTCTTGTGGGAACGATAATGAAATGTAGTGCATTTCATTGCTTGTCTTCTGAGTTCACCTCAAAAACGTGTTCATTGTAGATATTAATTTCCATAACCTTAACCATTTGGCTGCCGATGTTGTGTCTAATGGTTAAGGTTATGGAAATTAATATCTACAATGAACACGTTTTTGAGGTGAACTCAGAAGACAAGCAATGAAATGCACTACATTTCAGTATCGTTCCCACAAGAAATAACAATACACGATAATGGTAAAATAATCAGCCTTATTACACTCACACATCAAGGGTCTCCTAAACATGAAAACAAGCTAGCGCTGCGCACACATTCACAACACATGTTTCCAGCCTGGGCGCGGGCTTCAGTAGAGGGGGGGGGGGGACCGGCTCAGTTTTAAGCAGTGCTTTGAATGATTTCACCAAAGTAGACAGTGACACAACACCTAAACATGAAAACAAGCTAGCGATGCGCACACATTCACAACACGTTTCCAGCCTGGGCGCGGGCTTCAGTAGAGAAGGGGGTACCGGCTAAGTTTAAAGCAGTGCTTTGAATAATTTGCTGCCTGAGAGAGCGACTTTACCCCTTCTGCTTGCCCATTGCCCTAATAAATGTAAAAAGAAAAACATGTCCTGGGCGATATGAATTGCGCATCCCTAGCTGCACTTACCTCTCAGTCAAAGGAACAGAAGCCGTTCTGGCGGCTAAAAGTAACAAATTAAGATATAGCAGCATCTAAAAAACGTATCAATTTAAAGTATCAATTTCATGAGCATCAGCCATTAGCCAATAATTTTAAAGTAAAAATGTGCCGGTTGCACTGCAGAAAAATAAAAAAATTCATGTTGAAGAAAATTCTGTGCATAACATAACTGGCCATTCTTTCTGCAGGCAGGCTCCACTTTCTGCGATATTATCGCAGATCGCACTATGTTCTGCCTTGGGGTTCACGAGGGGGCACGCATTTAAAAAGCATGTATGAGAGTCAAAATAAGAGCAGTCCAGGGGTTACATTTATCAGATCTCTGGCTGTGCAGGAGTTAGATTTGTTTATATTTCTGGAAGTGCAGTGGTTACATGTGTCACACACACACACACACTGTGTGTGTGTGTATATATATATATATACACACACACACATACACACGGTATATATGTATATACACACATATATATATATACACACAAACAATATATATATACACACAGTGTGTGTATTGTGTGTATGTATGTGTGTGTGTTTGTATGTGTATATATATATATATATATATATATATATATATATAATAAAACAACCTTGGGGACAAATAGGAGATGTTTTGAAACGTGTAAATAATAAACATAAGGCTATTTCACTCATTGTCCCACAGCTACATTTGAAGTGTGTGTATTTGAGCACCTATAATCTGACACACATTTTACACTGATCACTGCAGATAAAGCAGGCACAATGCACACTTGTTTTGTGTGACCTGCAGTGGGGAAACCAAGGAATTCCCAATGTGCTTCTTTATCTGTGGCTGCCAGGATATAAAGCACATTAGGGAAGGGATACTACTCTGACACACACATTGGTTATACGGCTGTGTTTTCACAAACTTACTTCTGCCTTCCCTCTCACTGACTGTTAGCTTCTCCCAGCACTTCCTGCAGAGGTCTGATGACCAGATGTCATCATCTCACTTCAGCTCTGTAGTAAGTGGGCTAGCAGGAGGAGGGGCATTGCAAGCCCAAGGTTAACTGTGAGAGCACCAGCAGGGAAATGCAACTTTATTTGTTATCTGGTTGTAAATAGAGGAGAGTAAAGAGATTTTCTGGGCCCTCCAGTGGCGACATTTGGGACCATGGACGTTCCGTCACTTTTAAAATGTAAAAAAAAAAAAAAAAATTTAAATCACTTCTTTTGCCATGGGGGGCACAGCATTCCATTTGGGGGGGATTGCCCCCCAATGCCCCCCCTTAGAGCCGACCCTGTGTACCCTGAGTCTAAACACCCCTAATCTGCCGCCCCCGACACCGCCACCACCTACATTATACTTATTAACCCCTAAGCTGCCACCCCCAACACCGTCGCCACCTACATTATGTTATTAACCCATAATCTGCCCCCCTACACCGCCGCCACCTACATTATGTTATTAACCCCTAATCTGCCCCTACATTATGTTATTAACCTCTAATCTGCCCTCCTACACCGCCGTCACCTACATTATGTTATTAACCCTAATCTGCCTTCCCCAATGTCGCCGCCACTATATTAAATTTATTAACCCCTAAACCTAAGTCTAACCCTAACACCCCCTAACTTAAATCTAATTTAAATAAATATAAATAAAATTACTATCATTAACTAAATTATTCCTATTTAAAACTAAATACTTACCTATAAAATAAACCCTAAGCTAGCTACAATATTACTAATAGTTACATTGTATCTAACTTAGGGTTTATTTTTATTTTACAGACAAGTTTGTATTTATTTTAACTAGGTAGAATACTTACTAAATAGTTATTAACTATTTAATAACTACCTAGCTAAAATAAATACAAAAGTACCTGTAAAATAAAACCTAACCTAAGTTACAATAACACCTACACTACAATTAAATAAATGACATACAATAAAATAAATTATATACAACTAGTCCTAAAGCCCGTGTACACGGGCCATTTTTTGCAGTACAGCGGTCCTACCCCTTGCTCTATCTCTATCCGCCCTCTCTTTTGCTCTCTCTTTCTCCCCTCTCTTTTGCTCTCTTTCTCTCTCCCCTCTTTTACTCTCTCTTTCTCCCCTCTCTTTTGCTCTCTCTCTCTCCCCTCTCTTTTACTCTCTCTCTCCCCCCCTCTCTTTTGCTCTCTCTCTCTCCCCTCTCTTTTGCTCTCTCTCTCCCCCCTCTCTTTTGCTCTCTCTCTCCCCCCTCTCTTTTGCTCTCTCTCTCCCCTCTCTTTTGATCTCTCTCTCCCGCTCTCTTTTGCACTCTCTCTCCCCCTCTCTTTTGCACTCTCTCCCCCTCTCTTTTGTGCACTCTCCCCCTCTCTTTTGTGAACTCCCCCCCCCCCCGCTGGTATTGAGCTGGTTGTTTGTTCCTGTGAGTCTGCTTCTCTCTGTGTGTATATATGTATATATATATATTTTAGGGATGCACCAAAATGAAAATTCTGGACCAAAACTAAAAATTCAGGATGCCCCTGGCCGAAAATCGAAACCGAAAATGACTTTTTTTAAATAAATCATTTTAAATGCCTATATAAAGCCTACTGTAAAACATTTCTTAGGCAACTATTTTTTTAAAAAATATATAGTGTTTTTTTTGCATAATTACACTATTTAACAAATGAATCTGAATTAAAAAACTGCAAGCCATTAAAATAATCACACTTTTATTGAAAGTAACACACTAAAATTAGACGAACAAATATCTTAAAGGGACAGTCAACACCAGAGTTTTTGTTGTTTAAAAAGAAAGATAATCCCTTTATTACCCATTCCCCAGTTTTGCATAACCAACACTGTTATAGAAATACACTTTTTATCTCTGTGATTACCATGTATCTAAGCCTCTGCAAACTGCACTCTCATTTCAGTTCTTTTGACAGACGTACATTTTAGCCAATCAGTGCTCACTCCAGGGTAACTTAACGTGCATGAGCTCAATGTTATCTATATGATACACATGAATTAATGCCCTCTAGTGGTCAAAATGCATTCAGATTAAAGGATTCCAAAAGTTTACATTTTCAAGCACAATTTGATCATCTAATTCTAATCACTAACGCTTATAGATCATAACGTACCTTATTTTACATCAAAACGATAATTCAGAATGTAATAAACATATAATTTACATTTCAAATATGACATCACCGAAGCCAACCCTCTATTATGGGCCGTCCACTAACAAACTAAATTGCCAATCCGATTGCGTTTTTGCGCATATAATTATTTGCCCATTTCGTCATTGGACGCATGCACACTGCGATACGTTCACTCGCACACGGCTTCTTTCTAAAATCAATTCAGAGCATCTGCTGGATGGAGAGTGCCGTATTCTATGACGAGCCAGAACGATTGCGCATGCGCATAATGGCCAAAGGCCGACATTTTGATAACACAGGTTATCGTCCAGGATTTGTAGATGCAAAAGAATAGGCGAGCGGTGGGTTTGGAAAACAATAAAATAATAAGAATATATCGATAACATTAAGAATAAGAAACGCAAAGCACATTACATATATAATTATAATCAAAGAATCTTGCGATTGAAGATAAGTTCTTTGCACCGTTTAGTGTCCCTTTAAAGGCAGTAGAGAACAAAGCAAAATTGGTGATAAAAGTAAATTCGAAAGTTGTTTAACATTACAAAGTTTGGTTTTTTTAGACTTGACTGTCCCTTTAAAATAATATTATGCTACACAATAATCTTACCAAGAAAAATACAGGCAAAAAAAAAATAAAAACGATAATGCTATTTTGGCCCAAATGTTTCTGCGACCGAAATTTCAGTGCATCCCTACACAATATTAAAGGGACAGTATACTTTCATTTTCATATAACTGCATGTAATAGGCACTACTATAAAGAATAAGATGCACAGATACTGATATAAAAATCCAGTATAAAATGGTTTAAAAACTTACTTAGAAGCTTTCAGTTTAGCTCTGTTGAAAAGGCAGTTGGAAAGCCCACTGCAAGTGGGAAATAAGATACTCCCCCCTCCCCTTCTTTTGTATATGAAAAGACCCTTTACACAAACAGGAGCAAGCTGGAGAAGGTATCTGACGGTATTCACATAAAACTTTGGGGCTTGGTTAGGAGTCTGAAAATCAGAGCAATGTTATTTAAAAATAAGCAAAATTATACATTTAAAAAAAAAAAAAAACTTTATGGGCTATATAAATAGATCATCTACAAAACATTTATGCAAAGAAAAGATGAGTGTATAATGGCCCTTTAAATATCAGTATACAGTATTATTCTTTATTTAGTTCTGTGTAACACAATCAGATTTAAGGTTTTTTTTTCTTACCAATTATCCAAATAAAGTATAGTTCTAGAAAAATATTATTATATGCAAAACAGTAAGTCAAATAATGACTCAAACAGCAGCTCTAGGCTAGAATCAAGTTTGAAATATGCTACAAAATAATTTTACCAAAAATAACAGGCAAAAACAACGAAAACCAAAATAGCCAAAAATGCTATTTTCGGCCCAAACATTTCTGCGGCCAAAATTTCGGTGCGCCCCTAATATACACATACACACACACACAATATAGCCCTTTCCATTCTAACAACTTGTCATACACCATATACATTTTAACTCATAATAAAAATGTATTTTTTATCAGCTATTATATATTTGAGAGTAACACTCTGTAATTGCATGAGGGAAAGGCTTTTCTCCAATAGACATAGGGGCCGATTTATCAAGGGCCGAATGGCCCCTGATGCCCCTGTTTCTGCGCCAGCCTTCAGGCTTGCCGGAAACAGCAGTTAAGAACCAGCGGTCTACGATCAGGTTGATTGACACAACCTGCTAGTGGCCGCAAATCTGCAGGGGGTGGAAATGCACAATCAGTTCACCAGAACTGCTTGTGCAATGTTAAATGCCGACAGCATATTCTGTCGGCATTCAGCAATGTCTGTCGGACATGATCCACTGAGTGGATCATGTTGGACAGACATTTGATAAATCTGCCCCCAAGGACTGATTTATGGGAGAGCTGCTTTCTATGGCAACCAGCATGGAAACAGAACTGCACTACCACTAAGCATGGGTGCTCAGACTTTAACCCCATAATGTATTCCTGGCTGCACATGGATTAAAAGAATGTGAGATCATTGGAGTAAATAACAGGTAATTTGGTTTTATCTCCCCCTTCGGCCAAGGCACTTGAGAAGTACACTCTGTGAGACAGGGCAGAGTGCAATTAGCATGCAGTGATTCACTGACATAAGCGTGTGTTGTATGTTGGGGGGTTGCTGTCTGAGGATCAGGGCTACATACATGCTTACAAACTCCCAGCTGTATGCCAAAAGCTCCAGCTGACACTGCACAAACACACAGAATCAAGTGATATTAACTCTCTCCTGTGCCTAGTCATTGGTAATTAGGCGTTGGGCTTGGCCAAAGTTTGATTTTTATATTCTAGCTGCAAGGCCTAGAAAGGATCCAGCCACACCAGTACATTTAAGCTGAGGTTGGTGGTGGTTGGAGAGTTGAAGTGGGGGCACCCATTGTTGTCTTGGGGGCTCCAAACCTGGGCACCAGAGCCCTAATTTTATGGCATCAGTGTTTCCCTGACACTTGGATTTGTCAAGCCCTGCTTTAAAGCTTATCTTACCACTAGCATTTTTTTTTTATTCAACTGAAAGCCATAACAATTGTGAAAATAAACAAATATTCTATCACATAAATACATAAAAGAAATTATTTAAATGAAACTTTGCAGCACAATTTACTGTTCATTAAATTGTTAATACTTTAATAAATGATAAAGTATAATAAGATATAATAAGTGCACACACATACACATATACACATTCTTTGAAACAATGTTAACACAAATTGTTTTGTTTTTAGAATAGAAATACATCTTGAAATAGCACTGTAATTAACTTAGAAGAACATGTTATTATTTTTAAATTTAAATACATATATATATATATATATATATATATATATATATATATTATATATACAAACAGAAAGAGAAGCAGTTTTCTATAATATGTGTATGTGTGTGTGTATATATATATAAAAATACACACACAGATATATACAGTATACAGGTATAGATATAACTATATATAGATATATAAAACTATATATAAACTATATACAGTATATATATATATATATATATATATATATATATATATATATATATATATATATATATATAATATATATATACATACACACTCACCGGCCACTTTATTACGTACACCTGTTCAATTGCTTGGTAACACAAATGGCTAATCAGCCAATTACATGGCAGCAACTCAATGCATTTAGGCATCTAGACTTGGTGAAGACGACTTGTTAAAGTTCAAACCGAGCATCAGGATTGGAAAGAAAGGGGATTTAAGGGACTTTGAATGTGGCATGGTTGTTAATGCCAGACGGGCTGGTCTGAGTATTTCAAAAACGGCTGATCTACTAGGATTTTCACGCAACCATCTCTAGGGTTTACAGAGAATGGTCTGAAAAAGAGAAAATATCCATTGAGTGGCATTTGTGTGGTCAGAGGAGAATGGGCAGACTGGTTTGAGATGATAGAAAGGCAACAGTAACTCAAATAACCTCTTGTTACAACCAAGGTATGCAGAATACCATCTCTGAAGACACAATACCTCGACCCTTGAAGTAGATGGGCTACAGCAGCAGAAGACCACACGGGTGCCACTTCTGTCAGCTAAGAACAGGAAACTGAGGCTACAATTCGCACAGGCTCACCAAAATTGGACAATAGAAGATTGGAAAAATGTTGCCTGGTCTGATGAGTCTCGATTTCAGCTGCGACATTCATATGGTAGGGTCAGAATTTGGGGTAAACAACATGAAAGCATGGATCCATCCAGCCTTGTATCAATGGTTCAGGCTGGACTGGTGTTGGTGGTGTAATGGTGTGGGGGATATTTTCTTGGCACACTTTGGGCCCCTTAGTACCAATTGAGCATTGTTTAAAGGCCACGTCCTACCTGAGTATTGTTGCTGACCATGTCCATCCCTTTATGACTACAGTTTACCCATCTTCTGATGACTACTTCCAGCAGGATAATGCACCATGTCACAAAGCTCAAATTATTTCAAACTGGTTTCTTGAACATGACAATGAGTTCACTGTACTCCAATGGCCTCCACAATCATCAGATCTCAATCCAATAGAGCACCTTTGGGATGTGGTGGAATGGGAGATTTGCATCATGGATGTGCAGCCAACAAATCTGCAGCAACTGCGTGATGCTATCATGTCAATATGTACCAAAATGTCTGAGGAATGTTACCAACACCTTGTTGAATCTATGCCATGAAGAATTAAGGCAGTTCTGAATGCAAAAAGGGGCCCAACCTGGTACTAGCAAGGTATACCTAATAAAGTGGCCGGTGAGTGTGTGTATATATATATATATATATATATATATATTGACTATAATCTGTCCTTCATACCCCACATCCAATTGCTCTCTTCATTCTGTCGCAACCACCTACGCAATATTTCCAAAATGTGTCTGTTTCTGAGTGCTGACCCTACTAAACAGCTAATCCACTCCCTGGTAATTTCCCAACTTGACTACTGTAATAACCTACTAACTGGCCTCCCTCTCTCCCACCTCTCCCCTCTTCAATCCATCCTAAATGCCTCTGCTAGGCTAATCCACCTCTCCCGATGCTCTGTATCTGCTGCACCTCTCTGCGAGTCCCTTCACTGGCTCCCGATTCACAACAGAATTAAATTCAAAATTATCACCCTGACCTACAAATCCCTTACCAACGCAGCCCCCCCACCTGTCCTCACACATCAACAAATATACTCCAGTCCACCCCCTAAGATCCAACAATAACCTGCTCCTTGCATCTTCTACCATCACCTCCTCCCATTCTAGACTACAGGACTTCTCTTGTGAGGCACCAACCATCTGGAATGCACTTCCTCAAGCTGTCAGACTTTCCCCTAACCTTTCCTCCTTTAAACGCTCCCTAAAGACCTCTTTGGTCAGGGAAGCCTATCTCCAAATTAGTAACAAATGAATTCCACTTGCCTGCCCTCATCTAACTCCACACTAACATCATTCTCACCTTTGCAGTCCCCACCTCCTGTTTCTCACCCTCCTACCCATCTAGATTGCAAGTTCCCATGGGAACAGGGCCCTCAATTCCCCCTGTATTTGTTTGCTAAACTTTGTCTGGTGTCTTTTATATTGTATTGTACTGTACTTTCATCTTTGTACCCATGGACAGCGCTGCGGAGTCTCTTGGCGCTTTATAAATAAATAATAATGAAAAAAAAAAAAAAATATATATATATATACACACTAGTCCTAAAGCCCATTCACACTGTCCATTTTTTGCAGTACAGTGGTCCCACCCCTTGCTATCTCCCCCCTCTCTTTTGCTTTCATTGTCCCCCTCTCTTTTGCTCTCTCTCCCCACTTCTCTTTTGTGCTCTCTCCCCCCTCTCTTTTGCACTATCTCCCCCCTCTCTTTTGCGCTCTCTCTCGCTCCACCTCTCTTTTGCTCTCTCTCCCCCCTCTCTTTTGTTCTCTCTCTCCCCCCTCTCTTTTGCTCTCTCTCCCCCCTCTCTTTTGCTCTCTCGCTCTCTCTCCCCTCTCTTTTGTTCTCTCTCCCCCTCTCTTTTGCTCTTTCCCCTCTATTTTAATCTCTCTCCCCTCTCTTTTGCTCTTTCCCCTCTCTTTTGACACTTTGAGCCCAATTTGGACATTTCCACTTAGGGGTGTACTCACTTTTGTTGCCAACAGTTTAGACATTAATGGCTGTGTAAATTAAAAGAGATGCTCAATTTGGGAATGAACAATAGCATAATAGCTTGTTCTATGGCTAGTTACCACCCAAGAAGCAGCCTCTTTTTGCTCAACATGTGCCTTTCACAGAGAAGTACTTTCCTGAAGCATAGTAGACTGATCCTGATTTTTACAGTACAGTCCAGCCCCAAAATACCAGGCAATCCCTCTCTGAATGAGAGAAACAGCAAAACCCCAAATTTGCGTCAAGGAACGTAACTCTGCGCCAAAAATGACACAATATACTTTGGCCCATACGTCACTAGCTCATGGACTCTTGCCAATTACATGAAAGAAAATATTTTAAAAACTGACTTGCATTGTAGCATCCACCATAAAGAATGACAAAATAAAAATTTTATCTAACCAAAATTACTTTTTTGGGAACAGATCATTTTTTATATTAATTAAAAAAAATATTTGTGGTATGGTACACTACTAGACTGCAAACTGGTATAATAAGGGTAATGGTAAGTGTAATTTAACAATTAACACTTAGAGGAAAAAATACTAAACTTAAGATATTGTTGTGCACTGCTAGTATTTATTTATAATATTATCAATAATATCTTCTAGTACTTAGTTACAAACATCCTACAACATATATAATTTAAATAGATTTTAAAATTGACCCAGACAGGGAATGGAATCGATGTTATGCGCCACAGAAGTTACTTAGAAAAAAAAATGTCACTTTAAAGTTTTTGTACTCACTTTATTGCTTACAACTTTGAGCGCGTGTCCCACCGCCAAACCACCGCTTGACCACCGCCACACCATTGCTTGTCCACCACCACACCACTCCCAGATGAAGGCCTTTTGTGTCCTCTGCTGCTCCGTTACCTGTCACACACGCAATAATGGCCATTTCGCAGGCATTCTTAGGTCTGCCCACGGCCACCAACTAGTCCGCCTCTCATCCTCCCTGATACAATGCAAGCCTGGAGTACTCCACCTCCGTTTTCATGAAGAAAAGAAAAGTTGTTGTTTTTTTCAAAAAATCGCCTACCCTCGCAGTTTCATATTGCGGCGATTAATTGCATCATGCGATTATTCATGCAGCCCTACCTAAATATAATAATAGTGAGAAAGAAAAAACATATCTAACCCCCAATTAAGGACTAGATTACGAGTGGTGCGCTAACTGTTGCATGCAAGCGATATGGGGTATTTTGCAGCTCTTTGCGCACGTCAGAAATAGCGCACGTATTATGAGCTGAATGTAAATGCGTTTGCGTGAGTACAAACGAATTTAGCACATGTCGAGTTAGCGGAACTCTAGTTAACTGCAAGACTAAAAAGTTGCACAAAAAAGTACAGTTACACTTATAGGGCTAGATTACAAGTTAAGCGCAAAATATGGCTTCCGCAAAAGCGATATTTGTGCTTAACTTCGTAAAACTAGCGCAAGCAAATGAGCGCTGGTATTACAAGTGAGGTGCAATGCAAAGGCGACCATGCATTCGTATTGCACGGAAGCATTGCACTCACAAGAGCACGCTTCCATAGGCTCAAATGAAAGCCTTGTTCTCATGTCGTCAGACACGGCATGAGAACTAGCACACCGAAAAGGGTAAATTGTGCAGCGATGGGCAGCAAATATAAATGTATATGAATATATACATATATATTTATGTGTTAATATGTGTATATACACATATTAAATCATAAATATATATCTATATAAGCATATTTATATATATATTTACAGGAAACACACAGTTCCCATAGACCATTTACGGGTGCGCAATAAAGAAGCTAAAGCTAAAGTAATCTAGCTTATAACTACACTGTCTGATAAAAATTATTTTAAAAAATTGCAATAAAAAGTTATAAGGGCTCAAAGATATGAGGTCTCAAGTGTTAGAAAAAAGGGCTGCGAAAGGCTTTAACATAGAGATACATACATACACGTCTAAATATGTATATACTGTATGTGTGTGTGTGTACAGATGTATTTATGTGCTTTACCGAATATTTACTGTACATATGTCATCGTATTCCAATGTTCTTCAATTACAAGCTAATGTCCTTGTTATTGTAAATTTAAATTTTAACACATTTGTTTGTACAACATTCTAACATTCGTTTAATGAAATAATGTTTCTAATGTAATATTCGATTTGAATTATGCAATATTTAAATTAAAAAAATTCAAATTGATTGATATTAGTATTTCTAATCCTCTGGTCAGTATACACCACTTTTCATTTAACTGCATGTAATAGACACTAATATAAAGAATATTATGCACAGATAGTGATATAAAAATCCAGTATACAACCTTTGAAAAACTTATTTAGAAGCTCCCAATTTAGCACTGCTGATAAGATTAGCCTGGGACACGCAGTGAAAGGGGCTGATAGCAGAGCCCCCCCCCCCCCTCTCCTGCATATGAAAAGATCCATTATACAAACAGAAGCAGTCTGAACTCTGTAGACATCAGTATACATCTAAAAAATTGGGGCTTGGTTAGGAGTCTGAAAATCAGCACAATGTTATTTAAAAATAAGCCAAGCTATAATTTTTTACAAAAACACACCCATGTGGGCTATATATCATTTATGCAAAGAAAACTTTAGTGTTTAATGTACCTTTAAATGTAATATTTGAATTGTGCAATATTTGAAATAGAAACATTCACATTGATATATTTGTATCTATTATGTATACATTTACTAAATTCTCTATTACATGAACTACTGAACTTCTGAATAGTATTTGTTAAATCAAATGTAACATTCAAAATTTCTAATGTGGATATTCGATCTAATTATGGAGCCAAGTGTAATGATAAAATGTCCCAAGTGTAATGATATCAGTGACATGTGCAGCAATAGCAGAAGAGAGTTGCTCATTGTACATATGAGCTGCACATTATTTTTTTTATTTTTTTAAACATTTTTATTGAGGTCAAGAAGCATAATTAACACATTTGAAAAAAAAGGGGTTCATTAAATGCTCAGTACATATCAGATCAAAGATAAATAATAAAAGTCCTCAATTTTTCTTCTTTTCCTTCTTCTGTCAATATGTAAGGCCACTTTTGGACCTATGCAACCAAATATATCAAAGTCCACAGGGGTTGTGATTTAAACATAAAAGAAAATAAACATTGAAAAGAAAAGGTGTATCTAAACAAATATCACTGTTGAGTTTGCTAGGCAATCTGGTAATCTCGACACACCTGCCTGACCCAGGCATTTTTATAGTGCTCAAAACGGAGTTATTTAAAAGGCAACAGCACAAACAACTTAAGGTTAACATGAAAAGTGCATTAAGAAGGGAGACATTTGTATATCTATTGTAAACTATAAGGGTATTCTGATCATGTCGCAGAGGCTTACTCTAGGCAATTTAAACTTGTATGAACTATATCAAAACATTTATGTGATCTATAATCTTGTAGTCTAATGACAAGCATGGGCCTCTGGTTTAGCTGTCAGAACCCGATTCCCCATCATGGCCCCGGCCGCAGGCCACGACTGCGAATCTTATTTAAAGGGATACTAACCCCACATTTTTTTCTTTCATGATTCAGATAGAGCATGCAATTTTAAGCAACTTTCTAATTTACTCCTATTATCAATTTTTCTTTGTTCTCGTGTTATCTTGATTTGAAAAAGCAGTAATAAAAGGTTAGGAGCCGGCCCATTTTTTAGTTCAGCACCTTGGTAGAGCTGCCGATAGGTTTGCTACATTTAGCCACAAATCAGCAAGTTCTACCCATGTGCTGAACAAAAAAAGGTCTGGCTCTAAAGCTTACAGTACTGCTTTTTCAAATCAAGATAGCATGAGAACAAAGAAAAATTGATAATAGGAGTAAATTAGAGAGGTGCTTAAAATCGCATGCTCTATCTGAATCATGAAAGAAAACAATTGGGTTTAGTATCCCTTTAAGATACCGCGTTCCAGAGATCCCCATACTATATAAAACATATACAGGGAGTGCAGAATTATTAGGCAAATGAGTATTTTGACCACATCATCCTCTTTATGCATGTTGTCTTACTCCAAGCTGTATAGGCTCGAAAGCCTACTACCAATTAAGCATATTAGGTGATGTGCATCTCTGTAATGAGAAGGGGTGTGGTCTAATGACATCAACACCCTATATCAGGTGTGCATAATTATTAGGCAACTTCCTTTTCTTTGGCAAAATGGGTCAAAAGAAGGACTTGACAGGCTCAGAAAAGTAAAAAATAGTGAGATATCTTGCAGAGGGATGAAGCACTCTTAAAATTGCAAAGCTTCTGAAGCGTAATCATCGAACAATCAAGCGTTTAATTCAAAATAGTCAACAGGGTCGCAAGAAGCGTGTGGAAAAACCAAGGCGCAAAATAACTGCCCATGAACTGAGAAAAGTCAAGCGTGCAGCTGCCAAGATGCCACTTGCCACCAGTTTGGCCATATTTCAGAGCTGCAACATCACTGGAGTGCCCAAAAGCACAAGGTGTGCAATACTCAGAGACATGGCCAAGGTAAGAAAGGCTGAAAGACGACCACCACTGAACAAGACACACAAGCTGAAACGTCAAGACTGGGCCAAGAAATATCTCAAGACTGATTTTTCTAAGGTTTTATGGACTGATGAAATGAGAGTGAGTCTTAATGGGCCAGATGGATGGGCCCGTGGCTGGATTGGTAAAGGGCAGAGAGCTCCAGTCCGACTCAGACGCCAGCAAGGTGGAGGTGGAGTACTGGTTTGGGCTGGTATCATCAAAGATGAGCTTGTGGGGCCTTTTCGGGTTGAGGATGGAGTCAAGCTCAACTCCCAGTCCTACTGCCAGTTTCTGGAAGACACCTTCTTCAAGCAGTGGTACAGGAAGAAGTCTGCATCCTTCAAGAAAAACATGATTTTCATGCAGGACAATGCTCCATCACACGCGTCCAAGTACTCCACAGCGTGGCTGGCAAGAAAGGGTATAAAAGAAGAAAATCTAATGACATGGCCTCCTTGTTTACCTGATCTGAACCCCATTGAGAACCTGTGGTCCATCATCAAATGTGAGATTTACAAGGATGGAAAACAGTACACCTCTCTGAACAGTGTCTGGGAGGCTGTGGTTGCTGCTGCACGCAATGTTGATGGTGAACAGATCAAAACACTGACAGAATCCATGGATGGCAGGCTTTTGAGTGTCCTTGCAAAGAAAGGTGGCTATATTGGTCACTGATTTGTTTTTGTTTTGTTTTTGAATGTCAGAAATGTATATTTGTGAATGTTGAGATGTTATATTGGTTTCACTGGTAAAAATAAATAATTGAAATGGGTATATATTTGTTTTTTGTTAAGTTGCCTAATAATTATGCACAGTAATAGTCACCTGCACACACAGATATCCCCCTAAAATAGCTATAACTAAAAACAAACTAAAAACTACTTCCAAAACTATTCAGCTTTGATATTAATGAGTTTTTTGGGTTCATTGAGAACATGGTTGTTGTTCAATAATAAAATTAATCCTCAAAAATACAACTTGCCTAATAATTCTGCACTCCCTGTACATTTATCTATTATAATTTTCCATATATTATAAGACCCGCATCTTTGTGGCGTTACATTAGATGATTGGCTTGCCTGGTTTTTCATGTCAGTAAGCATTAGTCATTAGTTTTTCATTCAGTTCCAAAATGCTGTATATTCTGATATACCCAAATACTTTATAGTTTACATTAGTTTTAATACTGTATATATTGATAAACTCATATACCTATTAGCTTAGCTACTACTATCTACAAACATTGCTGGGATGAACCTGTAAGCAAAAGGAAACTAATAACACACATTGAGCTGACAAAAACTGGAGTAGCCTGGCTGGAGACTTTACACACTAACACTGTGTTGTATTGCATAAGAAATATGCTATATATTAGCCCACTCCAATTGTAGGAAAAATAAAAACACTAGCGGCTAGATTTGGAGTTTGGCGGTAAAAGGGCTGTTAACGCTCCGCGGGTTTTTTTCTGGCCGCACCATAAATTTAACTCTGGTATCGAGAGTTCAAACAAATGCTGCGTTAGGCTCCAAAAAAGGAGCGTAGAGCATTTTTACCGCAAATACAACTCTCGATACCAGAGTTGCTTACGGACGCGGCCGGCCTCAAAAACGTGCTCGTGCACGATTCTCCCATAGGAAACAATGGGGCTGTTTGAGCTGAAAAAAAACCTAACACCTGCAAAAAAGCAGCGTTCAGCTCCTAACGCAGCCCCATTGTTTCCTATGGGGAAACACTTCCTACGTCTGCACCTAACACTCTAACATGTACCCCGAGTCTAAACACCCCTAGCCTTACACTTATTAACCCCTAATCTGCCGCCCCCGCTATCGCTGACCCCTGCATTACAGTTTTAACCCCTAATCTGCCGCTCCGTAAACCGCCGCAACCTATGTTATCCCTATGTACCCCTAATCTGCTGCCCTAACATCGCCGACCCCTATGTTATATTTATTAACCCCTAATCTGCCCCCCACAACGTCGCCGACACCTACCTACACTTATTAACCCCTAATCTGCCGACCGGACCTGAGCGCTACTATAATAAAGTTATTAACCCCTAATCCGCCTCACTAACCCTATCATAAATAGTATTAACCCCTAATCTGCCCTCCCTAACATCGCCGACACCTACCTTCAATTATTAACCCCTAATCTGCCGACCGGAGCTCACCGCTATTCTAATAAATGTATTAACCCCTAAAGCTAAGTCTAACCCTAACACTAACACCCCCCTAAGTTAAATATAATTTTTATCTAACGAAATAAATTAACTCTTATTAAATAAATGATTCCTATTTAAAGCTAAATACTTACCTGTAAAATAAATCCTAATATAGCTACAATATAAATTACATTTATATTATAGCTATTTTAGGATTAATATTTATTTTACAGGTAACTTTGTATTTATTTTAACCAGGTACAATAGCTATTAAATAGTTAAGAACTATTTAATAGTTACCTAGTTAAAATAATTACAAATTTACCTGTAAAATAAATCCTAACCTAAGTTATAATTAAACCTAACACTACCCTATCAATAAAATAATTAAATAAACTACCTACAATTACCTACAATTAACCTAACACTACACTATCAATAAATTAATTAAACACAATTGCTACAAATAAATACAATTAAATAAACTATCTAAAGTACAAAAAATAAAAAAGAACTAAGTTACAGAAAATAAAAAAATATTTACAAACATAAGAAAAATATTACAACAATTTTAAACTAATTACACCTACTCTAAGCCCCCCTAATAAAATAACAAAGACCCCCAAAATAAAAAATTCCCTACCCTATTCTAAAATACAAAAATTACAAGCTCTTTTACCTTACCAGCCCTGAACAGGGCCCTTTGCGGGGCATGCCCCAAGAATTTCAGCTCTTTTGCCTGTAAAAAAAAAACATACAATACCCCCCCCCAACATTACAACCCACCACCCACATACCCCTAATCTAACCCAAACCCCCTTAAATAAACCTAACACTAATCCCCTGAAGATCTTCCTACCTTGTCTTCACCATCCAGGTATCACCGATCCGTCCTGGCTCCAAGATCTTCATCCAACCCAAGCGGGGGTTGGCGATCCATAATCCGGTGCTCCAAAGTCTTCCTCCTATCCGGCAAGAAGAGGACATCCGGACCGGCAAACATCTTCTCCAAGCGGCATCTTCTATGTTCTTCCATCCGATGACGACCGGCTCCATCTTGAAGACCTCCAGCGCGGATCCATCCTCTTCTTCCGACGACTAGACGACGAATGACGGTTCCTTTAAGGGACGTCATCCAAGATGGCGTCCCTCGAATTCCGATTGGCTGATAGGATTCTATCAGCCAATCGGAATTAAGGTAGGAATTTTCTGATTGGCTGATGGAATCAGCCAATCAGAATCAAGTTCAATCCGATTGGCTGATCCAATCAGCCAATCAGATTGAGCTCGCATTGTATTGGCTGATCGGAACAGCCAATAGAATGCGAGCTCAATCTGATTGGCTGATTGGATCAGCCAATCGGATTGAACTTGATTCTGATTGGCTGATTCCATCAGCCAATCAGAAAATTCCTACCTTAATTCCGATTGGCTGATAGAATCCTATCAGCCAATCGGAATTCGAGGGACGCCATCTTGGATGACGTCCCTTAAAGGAACCGTCATTCGTCGTCTAGTCGTCGGAAGAAGAGGATGGATCCGCGCTGGAGGTCTTCAAGATGGAGCCGGTCGTCATCGGATGGAAGAACATAGAAGATGCCGCTTGGAGAAGATGTTTGCCGGTCCGGATGTCCTCTTCTTGCCGGATAGGAGGAAGACTTTGGACCCTCTTCTGGACTTCTTCAGTGGATGTCTAGCCCCCGCTTGGGTTGGATGAAGATCTTGGAGCCAGGACGGATCGGTGAACCTGGCATGGTGAAGACAAGGTAGGAAGATCATCAGGGGCTTAGTGTTAGGTTTATTTAAGGGGGGTTTGGGTTAGATTAGGGGTATGTGGGTGGTGGGTTGTAATGTTGGGGGGGGGGGGTATTGTATGTTTTCTTTTACAGGCAAAAGAGCTGAACTTCTTGGGGCATGCCCCGCAAAGGGCCCTGTTCAGGGCTGGTAAGGTAAAAGAGCTTGTAACTTTTTAAATTTAGAATAGGGTAGGGAATTTTTTATTTTGGGGGTCTTTGTTATTTTATTAGGGGGCTTAGAGTAGGTGTAATTAGTTTAAAATTGTTGTAATATTTTTCTTATGTTTGTAAATATTTTTTTATTTTCTGTAACTTAGTTCTTTTTTATTTTTTGTACTTTAGATAGTTTATTTAATTGTATTTATTTGTAGCAATTGTGTTTAATTAATTTATTGATAGTGTAGTGTTAGGTTAATTGTAGGTAATTGTAGGTAGTTTATTTAATTATTTTATTGATAGGGTAGTGTTAGGTTTAATTATATCTTAGGTTAGGATTTATTTTACAGGTAAATTTGTAATTATTTTAACTAGGTAACTATTAAATAGTTCTTAACTATTTAATAGCTATTGTACCTGGTTAAAATAAATACAAAGTTACCTGTAAAATAAATATTAATCCTAAAATAGCTATAATATAAATGTAATTTATATTGTAGCTATATTAGGATTTATTTTACAGGTAAGTATTTAGCTTTAAATAGGAATAATTTATTTAATAAGAGTTAATTTATTTCGTTAGATAAAAATTATATTTAACTTAGGGGGGTGTTAGTGTTAGGGTTAGACTTAGCTTTAGGGGTTAATACATTTATTAGAATAGCGGTGAGCTCCGGTCGGCAGATTAGGGGTTAATAATTGAAGGTAGGTGTCGGCGATGTTAGGGAGGGCAGATTAGGGGTTAATACTATTTATGATAGGGTTAGTGAGGCGGATTAGGGGTTAATAACTTTATTATAGTAGCGCTCAGGTCCGCTCGGCAGATTAGGGGTTAATAAGTGTAGGTAGGTGTCGGCGACGTTGTGGGGGGCAGATTAGGGGTTAATAAATATAACATAGGGGTCGGCGATGTTAGGGGCAGAAGATTAGGGGTACATAGGGATAACGTAGGTGGCGGCGATTTGCGGTCGGAAGATTAGGGGTTAATTATTTTAAGTAGCTTGCGGCGACGTTGTGTGGGGCAAGTTAGGGGTTAATAAATATAATATAGGGGTCGGCGGGGTTAGGGGCAGCAGATTAGGGGTACATAAGTATAACGTAGGTGGCGGTCGGCAGATTAGGGGTTAAAAATTTTAATCGAGTGGCGGCGATGTGGGGGGACCTCGGTTTAGGGGTACATATGTAGTTTATGGGTGTTAGTGTAGTTTAGGGTACAGTAGTTAAGAGCTTTATGAACCGGCGTTAGCCAGAAAGCTCTTAACTCCTGCTTTTTTCAGGCGGCTGGAATCTTGTCGTTAGAGCTCTAACGCTCACTTCAGAAACGACTCTAAATACCAGCGTTAGAAAGATCCCATTGAAAAGATAGGCTACGCAAATGGCGTAGGGGGATCTGCGGTATGGAAAAGTCGCGGCTGTAAAGTGAGCGTTAGACCCTTTAATCACTGACTCCAAATACCAGCGGGCGGCCAAAACCAGCGTTAGGAGCCTCTAACGCTGGTTTTGACGGCTACCGCCGAACTCTAAATCTAGGCCTAGGTGTTGAGTGGAGCTGCTCAGAGATCCAGTGCCCCCCCCCCCCACATATGTATGAAAGAGAGAATCTGCTGGAGCCGGGGCAGGCACCTGTGTATGCTGCTGTATTTCTGGGCTCGGAAACACAATGACCACACTTCCCAAGTGTTTATCATAGGCTCGACTCTCAGTGATCACAGAAAAGTCCTCACAAGGCATATGGGGAACATCGGGACCTACCCAGGATGCTCCGGTAAGCAAGGCGTGAATAGTACTGGTGAGTGCACAATAATGGGAGTCCCCCCCGAGCTCCCGCAAGGACACTGTACCTGTAGAGTTCTTAATGGTCAGTAGGGTCCCAATGTCCGCAGGAGACTGCATAAGTAAAGATGCAGCCGCATATAGATCTATAACAGGTGCGCATGGTCTCATGTTTTCATTAGTATTCTGTTGGTTCGGTGAGGCGCGATCGTTTTCCTGGAGAGTAGCGGCTGTAAGAGTGTCTTTACTCCTCTGCGGTGTCTCCTCCCAGTGTAGGTATTTCAGATCCGCTAGTAGGGTTTTTCCTTGCAGTGATTCTCTCCAGCAGAGAGGTTCGGCGGGAGCGCTCATGGCCGCCACCTCCCTACCTTCAGAGATCTGAGCCGGGTTCACAGTGTCTGCCCTCTTATGATGCAGAGAGTGTAGATTTACCAAGTAGTCCCAGGGTGCTCTGGTTATGAGGTTCAGTAGGCAATCCTCAAGTCGTCCCAAATAGCGGTCAATGCGATCCAGAGGGCCTTCTGTTTGATTGGGCTCCATCTTTGACATGTCGCTAATTGCGTTTACCCCGTTTTGATCAGCAACTTTTCCCCTCTGCGTTTGTTACTAAGTTCTGCTATAGTATATTAAAGTGTTATTGCCGTTGTACCTGAGTCAGGCAATTTACCTCGGTTTCCCGAGGGGGGTAACGTCACCTGTTATGAGCCGCCTCTCCAGGCCGTAATCGTCCGATCTTATTACCCCAGCTTCACAAATACAGCAAATAAGTTGATGGGTATATTGCTTCTGTGTATCTTTATGATACAAGGCGATTATGGCAAATTTTAACTGTAAAATGTCTCCGATATATATTGGCGGAATATTGGGTACTCAGCTGGAGCTCTAAGAGAGTGCGACCACTCAGGATCGTTGCACGGACACGCCCCCCGAGCTGCACATTATTTTATACCCAGTGCGCACGCCTGTGTTAACATATATGTAGGGATGAGCAAAATGTTTGCAACATCTGTAAAATGAAACTCATTTTAACACATTTGTTTGTTTGTTTAAAATTTAGAATGTTTGCACAACATTCTAACATGTGTTTAGTGTAATAGTATTTCTAATGCTATCTTTAAAGGGATATGAAACCCAAACATTTATTTTGTGACTTAGACAGAGCATACTATTTTAAAAAGGTTTCCAATTTACTTCTATTATCAAATTTGCATTGTTCCCATGATATTCTGTGTTGAATAGATACCTAGGTAGGCATCTGGAGGACATAGTTCTGCCATCTAGTGCTCTTGCAAATGGATAACATTCTTGCAAAACTGCTGCCATATAGTGCTCCGGAAATGGGCTGGCTCCAAAGCATACATCCCTGCTTTTCAACAAAAGATACCAAAAGTACAAGGAAAAAGTGATAATAGAAGTAAGTTGTTTAAAATCACAGGCTAAAGACCGCTTCTCCATAACTTGTCCGCCTGCTTTGAGGCGGCGGACAGAAATCAACCTGATTGAATACGATCGGGTTGATTGCCACCCCCTGCTAGCGGCCTATTGGCCGCTAATCTGCAGGGGGCGGCATTGCACCAGCAGTTCACAAGAACTGCTGGTGCAATGATAAATGCAGACAGCGTATGCTGTCTGCATTTATCAATGTGCGGCGGACATGATACTCTACATCGTATCATGTCCGCTCGTACATTAATAAATATACCCCCATATCTGAATCATGAAGGGAAATTTTGGGGTTTTATATCACTTTAAATGTAATATTGGAATTATGCAATATTCATAATTTTAAAATTCAAATTAATATAGTTATATCTACTATGTTTCTATTTACTAAATTCCCTACCAAATGAACTATTGAACTTCTGAAAAGTATTTGTTAAATTTGAAATTTTGAATATGGAGATACGATCTAATTGGAACTAACACATTCGATTAACAAATTGTAATGGATTTTCATTCTTATAAGCATTCAATTGTCCAAAACGAATGTCTACAGGTCTATTCGTTTTACCAAGTGAATATATCATAGAACACAACATGTTCTATTTCAGCTCTATTAAAAAAATGTACTTTAGTTTGCATTAGAGGCGCAATAACATATACGGCGCAGACTTCGGTGCAAGCGTTGAAAACCGTGCCGCATGTAATTTCACCTCGCACATCGGGGTATTACATATACTGCGCCGTTAGATGCTAAACTGGCGTAAGTAGGACAAACTGGCGATCTTCTGAAATGTGCGCAAATACACATTTTAGTCGTCGCAAGTAGCTTACGCCAGTATTGTGTCCACAGAAAGTGTCAATTAAGAGTAGTTTTATGCAAATTAGGTTAACACTCGTAAAAATGAAACAGGAATTCAAATAAAAATGTGACACGTAATTACGCTATTCAAATTCATATATAAACCCATTCGCAGCCGCCATTTTCTTCAGTGTGTTGGGATTGTTCGTTGAGATACAACACACTACACTGGAGTGGAGGATTAGTCAGAGTATAGAGAGAGGCGCAAACAGAGGGGTTAGGTTGCATTGTTGTTAAGTAAGCATGTACACTTACACATATTCTTACATATTGCACACATTGCATACATACATACATATACAAATACACCACACTTTTTTTTTTTTTTTTTAAAGCACCTCACACATATTTTATTTGATTTTTACAGTGTTTGGTTGTGATTGTGTGTGATTGAACTGGGAGTGTGAGTATGTGTAGTGTGATGTAGTGTGAGGATGGCAGGGAGAGGTAGGGAAGAGCGGAGGAGGGGAGAGGAGTGGCAGGGAGAGGAGTATTGGAGAGGACAGGAGGAGCAGTGGGCCCTCCGTCAGGAAGTAAGTGGAGTGGGGAGAGGGAGAGCCAGAAGTGATGGGAGGGGAGATGCCCAAGAGCCCCAGAGAGCAGGCACAACTAGGAGAGGGACAGAAGGGGGAGGAGGGAGAGGATAGGGAGGAACCCACACAAGGGATATCACAGGGAGGAAGCCAAGTGGCCATGGAGGATGAGAGGCTGAGATGTCCCAACTTCTCATTTGCGGAAAATGTTGCCCTTGTCCAGGCCATCATGGACAATTACAGTGCCCTCTTCAGGCAGGAGAAGGGCAAAGGCATTGCCAAAAAGAGAAAAATGGCATGGTTGGCGGTAGAGGATGCCGTCAACAGTGTGGCCTCCCAGAGGACTATTGAGGGCCTAAAAAAGTGCTGAAATTACTGCAAGAGGCGGGTCAAAGAAAAGATGGGGCAGGAAGCTATACACCAGAAGAGAACAGGCGGTGGTCCATCCCTGGATATAGAGTATAACACCTGGCAAGAGATGATACGCAGGTCCCTGAGTATCACAGCAGTCCATGGACTTCCAGGGGCTGCAACCACAGCACATCATGCTGGTGAGTAACATCCCACACACCAGTATTATATGTATTTGAGATATAACATCCTTTAATATCACACATTCATGTACACGATGAGGAGCATGGTATTTGGCATACTAACAAAAACACCTACAATTATACTTGACATTACTGCTACTTAACACAATGCAATTCATGATATGAGGTGGAATAGTGCAATACTAACATGTCTCAGAGTAAAACAGGCCACAAGCCACATGTAATTGTGTGCCCACATGGACATAAATCTGACTGTACTAATCTCTCTCATCCTTTGACTCCTCCACAGAACCTCCTGTCACGAAGATACAAACATCCATGCCACCACCACCACCACCACCACCATTCTTCAGGCAACCGCAAGAACAGTATGCTCCCAGGCATGAGCATGGTTGGATGGCTTCAGTTGAGGACCCGGGAGTGATGCCACCGCCATTGCCATATGACCACTGGCAAGATTCCTGGCCAGAGGAATATCCTTCCTTTGGCTTTGAGGGGGAGCCAAGACAGCTACAAAGGGTCCATGTATTTACCCCCCCACACAACACAATCTCTTGTCAGTCATGGATTTTACCCACAGACTATGTCACAAGAAATGCCAATTGGAGAGGCTGGGTGGTCAAACACTGGTCATCAGTGGGGCTATCAATCAACCATGAGAGCTCCCCCATCCTCATCCATGGGACGATCTCCCCCATCCTCATCCATGGGAAGACTTCCCCCATCTTCATCCATGGGACGACCTCCACCATCTGCAGATGGAAATATATCAGAAACTACAGCTGCACCTCAAGCACCATCAGATGCAGCTGAACCTGCCCCACAAGCACCATCAGATGTAGCTGAACCTGCCCCACAAGCACCCTCAGATGCAGCTGAACCTGCCCCACAAGCACCCTCAGATGCAGCTGAACCTGCCCCACAAGCACCATCAGATGCAGCTGAACCAGCCCCACAAGCACCAGCAGATGTAGCTGAACCTGCCCCACAAGCACCAGCAGATGCAGGTGAACATACCCAACAAGCACCAGCAGATGCAAGTAAACATGCCCCACATGCAACTAGAAGCCCTGTTGCTCAAGAGCCTGCGAATTGTATTCTCCCCTGGGTGAGGAATACATTGCACTCCAGAGGAGGCTCATAACAAGCACTGAGAGCATACAAAGAGGCCAAGAGAGGTTCTGCAGGAGCCAAGAGAGGTTCTGCAGGAGGCAAGAGAGAAGACAACAATGTAGCATAGAGCTACAGAGGGACATGGCAGCATCATTAAGTGCAAGTGTTCATAACCAATCACAGATGATGCAAATTCAGTCTGATTGCAGATGCAGATGGACAATAGATGGAGAGAACAAAATCAACTGTTGGGTGTGTTGGTTGAGCACTTTACACACCAGCAGGACACTGCCTCCAGCCTATCATCTGTGGCCAGCACACCAGCAGAAACACCAGAATCCTCTAAAACCAGGAAAACAAGAAAATCCACTACAGGCACCTCAGCTCCCTCATCCAAGATGCCAAAAAAATAAATAAATATTATTATAGTTCACCATAAACCTTGTCCTCTGTTATTTACCATGTAATTGTCATACACATCCATGTAAGGTGTGTTTTATTACACCAATATTGTTAAAACATATAATATGACTGTGTGGAAATGGCAAGAAAAACAGGTAATATTATCATGTTTATGACATATTCTTGTACTATAACTCACATCCACAATAGTTGTTTATGAAGGGTACATATAGTAATATTCTCTTCTAAGATGTAAATCAATGTATCTCACATCCAATATAAATTGACACATGGGTATATATAATAATGATGTTTACGATAGGTGTGCATTATCCTGTGTTTTAAGGCTGCAGATGAGAGGTTGTGTTGTTTGTGATTGGTTTGACACAATTGCAAAGAGGCGGCCTTCAAGGTCCTAAAAATGATCATATGAGTCATGCTAGGTTTATCTTCCAACTAAGAATACCAAGAGAACAAAGCTAAATTGGTATTAGAATTAAATTGGAAAGTTGCTTGAAATTACATGCCCTATTTAAAATCAAGAAGGTTTTCTTTGGACTTGACTGTCCCATTATATATTTTAGCATCAATGCCAAGCTGTGTTAACAGTAGCATAAATTACACTCCCAGTGGGTTCTAACGAGATAAAGGTAATACAATTATGATTTCTCATTGTTCTCTTGAAGTATTGGTGATTTTTAAGAACAAATATAAAGTAAATAAGCAAGTATATGTACACAATGTGATAAAGTAATGAGATCTGATTATACCTACAAGCTCAATGCATTTGATTAGGTTGTGGCTTCAAAATACAAAATCAGCTATTTCAAATACACAAAGAAAGCTTAAAAAAACAAATCTCATAGTATACTGTCCCTTTAACTATTTGAGATGCTGCTTAAATGTATGTGTTTGTTAAGGCTTCCAGGGAGTTACGTTGCTTTTTTAGTCAGTGCAAGGGTTGCTGCGCCTGCAATGTTTGGCGAGATGAGAATGGAGTAGATTTTCTGAATTCTGCGCACGTAACTCCTTACGCTGTATATTGGATACCAAATTGCGCGGATGTTCTATGTTAATCTATAGGAGAAAAAAATACGGCCGACGGGTCAAATATACGTGCGTAACTTATATGCTACGCTGTATATGTAATACCAAAATAGCGTAAAAACTGGTGGCGCCGGTTTTTGCGGGCAAAGCCGCATATGTAATGGAGCCCTAGGTGTACATTATATTTGGTTGTATCTAAGGAAATTTCAGGAACATTTTATTTATGAAGAGAGAACTATATTTATTACAAATCATATAAAACTTTGTTAGCTTGAATGCATTGTATAAGGTGTATTATGTCATGTAAATATTGCATCTTCCAGGCTGTTCGGATACTCAGGCCCATTTATCAAAGGGCTTGCGGACCTGATCCGACACTGCGGATCAGGTCCGCAAGACCTCGCTAAATGCGGAGAGCAATACGATCTCCGCATTTAACATTGCACCAGCAGCTCACAAGAGCTGCTGGTGCAACGCCGCCCCCAGGGGGTGTCAATCAACCCGATCGTATTCGATCGGGTTGATTTCCGGGGATTCCTGTCCGCCTGCTCTGAGCAGGCGGACAGGGTTATGGAGCGGCGGTCATTAGACCGCTGCTTCATAAGTAGTGTTTCTGGCGAGTCTGAAGACTCGCCAGAAACACGGCCCTTCAAGCTCTGTACGGAGCTTGATAAATGGGCCTGATTGTGTCTGTATTGGAATCTGTGTGTGTGTGTGTTATAATTTAGGAGTGTTGTATTTTTTTTTATGCTGACACTTTGTTCTGTGTTGTGAGCTACTTTTTAGGCTACATAAAACATGCAGATTCAAGTTATTTTATATTGATTGATTGTATTGGTGCTCTGGAGTTGAATTTAACCCCTTAACGACCGAGGACGTGCAGGGTACGTCCTCAAAAAAAAGGCAGTTAACGCCTGAGAACGTACCCTGCACGTTCTCGGTGTGGAAAGCAGCTGGAAGCGATCTTGCTCACTTCCAGCTGCTTTCCGGTTATTGCAGTGATGCCTCGATATGGAGGCATCCTGCAATAACCGTTTTAAGCCATCCGGTGCAGAGAGAGCCACTCTGTGGCCCTCTCTGCACCGGAGATCGGTGGCTTATTGCGTTGGTGGGTGGGAGCCGGACCGGGAGGCGGGTGGCGGCCATCGATGGCCCTTCGTGATGTGGAGGGGGGCGGGATCGTGGGCGGGGAGGCCAGGGGGCACGCACTGACGAGCGCACGTGCACGGGAGGGTGGGGGCGGGCGCGTGCACGGGGAGGGAGCGGGTGGGAACCGCTACACTACAGAAAAAAATTGTAGGAAAATGAGAAAAAAATCGCAAAAAATAAATCAAATTAAAAAAAAAACATCAGTTAGGTGGTGGGTGTTGGGCTGTGGGGAGGGGGAAGCTACACTACAGAAAAACCGGGTAAAAAATAAAATAAAACATATTTTTTTGCAAACTGGGTACTGGCAGACAGCTGCCAGTACCCAATATGGCCCCCAATAAGGCAGAGGGGAGGGTTAGAGAGCGGTTTTGGGGGGATCAGGGAGGTTGGGGGCTAAGAGGGGGATCCTACACAGTAGCATATGTAAATATGCTTAAAAAAATAAAAAAAAATTATTTTAGTACTTTTATTTTAGTACTGGCAGACTTCCTGCCAGTACTTAAGATGGCGGGGACAATTGTGGGGTGGGGGAGGGAAGGGAGCTGTTTGGGAGGGATCAGGGGGTGGGATGTGTCAGGTGGGAGGCTGATCTCTACACTAAAGCTAAAATTAACCCTGCAAGCTCCCTACAAACTCCCTAATTAACCCCTTCACTGCTAGCCATAATACACGTGTGAGGCGCAGCAGCATTTAGCGGTCTTCTAATTACCAGAAAGCAACGCCAAAGTCATATATGTCTGCTATTTCTGAACAAAGGAGATCCCAGAGAAGCATTTACAACCATTTGTACCATAATTGCACAAACTGTTTGTAAATGTTTTCAGTGAGAAACCTAAAATTGTGAAAAATGTAACTTTTTTTTTTAATTTGATCGCATTTGGCGGTAAAATGGTGGCATGAAATATACCAAAATGGGCCTAGATCAATACTTGGGGTTAATACACGTGTGGTGCGCAGCGGCATTTAGTGGCCTTCTAATTACCAAAATTACCAAAAAGCAATGCCAAAGCCATATATGGCTGCTATTTCTGAACAAAGGGGATCCCAGAGAAGCATTTACAATTATTTGTGCCATAATTGCACACGCTGTTTGTAAATCATTTCAGTGAGAAACCTAAAATTGTGAAAAATTTAAAGTTTTTTTTTATTTGATCGCATTTGGCGGTGAAATGGTGGCATGAAATATACCAAAATTGGCCTAGATCAATACTTGGGGTTGTCTACTACACTACACTAAAGCTAAAATTAACCCTACAAGCTCCCTAAAAGCTCCCTAATTAACCCCTTAACTGCTGGGCATAATACACGTGTGGTGCGCAGTGGCATTTAGCGACCTTCTAATTACCAAAAAGCAATGCCAAAGCTATATATGTCTGCTATTTCTGAACAAAGGGGATCCCAGAGAAGAATTTACAACCATTTATGCCATAATTGCACAAGCTGTTTGTAAATAATTTCAGTGAGACACCGAAAGTTTGTGAAAAAAATTGTGAAAAAGTGAACGATTTTTTGTATTTGATGGCATTTGGCGGGGGAATGGTGGAATGAAATATACCAAAATTGGCCTAGATCAATACTTTGGGATGTCTACTAAAAAAATATATATACAGGGATATTCAGCAATTCCTGAAAGATATTAGTGTTCTAATGTAACTAGCGCTAATTTTGAAAAAAAAATGGTTTGGAAATAGCAAAGTGCTACTTGTATTTATGGCCCTATAACTTGCAAAAAAAGCAAAGAAGATGTAAACATTGGGTATTTCTAAACTCAGGACAAAATTTAGAAACTATTTAGCATGGGTGTTTTTTGGTGGTTGTAGATATGTAACAGATTTTTGGGGTCAAAGTTAGAAAAAGTGTGTTTTTTTCCATTTTTCCTCATATTTTATAATTTTTTTATAGTAAATTATAAGATATGATGAAAATAATGGTATCTTTAGAAAGTCCATTTAATGGCGAGAAAAACGGTATATAATATGTGTGGGTACAGTAAATGAGTAAGAGGAAAATTACAGCTAAACACAAACACTACAAAAATGTAAAAATAGCCTTGGTCCCAAACAGACAGAAAATGGAAAAGTGCTGTGGTCATTAAGGGGTTAAAGAGCCAGTCTAGGCAAAATTAAACTTTCATGATTCAGATAGAGCATACAATTTTAAGCAACTTTCTAATTTACTCCTTTTATCATTTTTTATTCGTTCTCTTGGTATCTTTATTTGAAAAAGCAGGAATGTAAGCTTAGGAGGCAGCCCATTTTTGGTTCAGTACCTAGGTAGCACTTGCTGATTGGTGTCCTCTGTGATTACCTTTTATCTAAGTCTCTTCTGGCAGCCCCTTATCACATAGCTATTTATTTATTATCAATTGACTTGCATTTTAGCCAATTAGTGCTGCACAACTTCATGGGAGTGAGCACAATCTTATCTATATGGCAAACACGAATTAGCAGTTTCTTGTTGTGAAATGCTATTAAAAAAGCATGTTATAAGAAGCTGTCTGTAGTGGCTTAGAAACAGGCAGAAATTTAGAGGTTTAGATGTTATAAAGTGTAGCAATATAACAATGTTGGTTGTACAAAGCTGGGGAATGGGTAGTAAAGGTGTTATCTATCTTTTTAAACAATAACAATTTGGTGTAGACTGTACCTTTAGAAGGGAAATACAAAATGCTTATTTAGTAGAAAAAAATGTTAAAACAAAGTAAACAAAAATAATCAGATTGTGTTAAAAATAGTACAGCTAAATTGTTTTATTGCTAAATGAGCACTTTCTAAGGGTAGTCACTGATTTCAGCTAGATAAGCAAGCAGAAATTGCAGAATTTAGAATCTATCATCACAGAATTTTTGTAGCATAAGGCCACTACTGAGCACTGGCAATACATTAATTGCAGCTAGAATAGATGTCTCCTAGGAACACTCCAAAGGAAAACAACTAACTTGTCATTCTTTAGAAACCCAAGCCCCCTTTATTGGGCTGTGACAGGAAGGAATAATGGTCAGTACAAACATTAAGTTAAAACAGTCAGAATTGTTATTTTTTTTAAAAATAGATCATCCTTTTATTAACCAATCCCCAATTTTGCATAACCAACACGTTTAAGAGGGGGCCTTCAAGGGCTTAGAAATTAGCATATGAGCCTACCTTGGTTTAGCTTTCAACATAAATATCAAGAGAACAAAGCAAATTTGGTGATAAAAGTAAATTGGAAAGTTGTTTAAAATTGCACGCCCTATTTGAATCATGAAAGCTTAATTTTGACTTTACTGTCCCTTTAATAAAAGTATATATCCCATTACCCATTTTGGAGAAAGTAGTGATATCTTACCTTTTTGGTAGCACCTGACCATGCGTGCTAAATATAGTATTACACTTTTTATTTTTCATAGATAGGTGTAAAGATGAAAAGGGCATCATAGTGGTCGGGAGAAGTGAAAAGCAATGAAAGAGAAAGAAAAAAAATACCAATAATCTTGTCAAATAACCCAAAAAAATACAGCATTTTGTCCCCTGAAACAAGCAAGTGGAACAAGTACAAATGGTACAAATGAAAGCTTTGGAATAAGTTATGGACAGTGATTTCAGAGCCTCCAAAAATATGTGTCCTGGTTAAAATTTTAAAAGGCACTGTACAAAGTTGCTATGTTACAGAGAACAGTTAAATGGGGAGGAAGTTCCTTGTGACTGGCTGCAGAGCCGCCACTAGACATTTTGGGGCCCCTGACAAAACAATTGATCTGGCCCCCTTTTACCTGTATAATTTTTGGCCACATAGCTAAAATGTATTGCACTTTATTCAAGTGTAGTCAAACCTGAAAATGTTATAACACATATACAGGTACACACACACACTGATACACACTCACACAAACACACACAAACACACTCACTCATGCATCTACACATACACACATCCACTCTCACACACACACACTCACATACACACAGATACATACTCACAAACACACACACAGATACACACTCACAGATACACACTCACACAGATACATACTCACAAACACACACACAGATACACACTCAGAGATACACACTCACACAGATACACACTCAAAGATACACAGATACATACTCACAAACATACACACAGATACACACTCACATACACTCACACTTATACACAGATACACACACAGACACCCACAAAAAAGATACACACACACTCACACAGACACACACTCCACACATACACAGAAAACCCACACAGACACTCAGCTCTCGTTTACATTGACTTGACAAGTAATGAGTAAGCTACATTTTTGTCAATCCACAACTCATAGCAAACCTCTTTTCTCAAATTAAGTTATTCTATATGATCCCCTGAAAATATCAAGTTCTATAATGAGATATATAGTGGCCACTGACCAGTGTTCCCTCTAAGGCCAGTTTTGTGTGCAGTCCAGCAGTGAAACAGTTAACAAGAGAACCATACCTTGCCATCTGCATTGTGCAGTGTTTGCTAATTGCAGGGTGTGGTTACCTAATTAACTATTTCACTGCTGGGCCGCACACAAAACTGGCCTTAGAGGGAACACTGCCACTGACCACCTCATGCACATCTGTAGAATAAGGGGGAATACCTGAGGAAGGAAAACATAAAAGGTTACTTTTGTATCCAGAGATATTATAAGTATAATGTAATTCCTGATTGCTGTTCCTTGTGCTCAAGATGATCAGGGCTGGACTAGGACCATAAATATACCCTGGCAAGAAAAGCTCACTCCCCCCCCCCCCATTTGTTATTTAACCATTTACAGGATTGGCAAAAACATTCAAAGTTTGTAACACCCTTGTTACTATATGTTATACACAGTGATGACATATACTAGTCCTAGCAGAAAAAGTTTACAAGTCTCAAACAAACTTTGCCTCTGATTAGCACTGAAATAACAATCTAAGTTAAATAAAGTTAAAAACTACCTTTTACCAACATCTATTTATTGTGATTTTTCTTTTTTTAAACACAGTACACAATAGATTCTCTTTAAAAAAAACTTTTGGGAGTTTTACAAAACAAAATGTAAAATGGTGCCTAAAAAAATTTGAGGGACAGAACTATGATTCAACCGGAAAGCGATATGGGCAGAACTTCCGGTAGCAATTGGGTTTATATCCCCAAACAAACGATGGCCTGCCACCTTTGATAAAAAGGTGCGAAACTCGTCAGGGGAGATTGAGAGCAATGGGGGCTCTCTTTTTCAACTAAGGGAATTAGTATTTGCAGTAATATTAATAACTATTCGGACGGAGAGAGAGCGCAGAAGAGAGGGGGGGGAGAGAGGGGGAGAGAGAGCGCAAAAGAGAGGGGGGAGAGAGAGAGGGGGAAGCGAGAGGGGGGAGAGAGAGAGGGGGAAGCGAGAGGGGGGAGAGAGAGAGGGGGGGAGAGAGAGGGGGGGAGAGAGAGAGCAAAAGAGAGGGGGGAGAGAGCAAAAGAGAGGGGGAGAGAGAAGGGGGAGAGAGAGAGGGGGGGGAGAGAGAGAGAGGGGGGGAGAGAGAGAGAGGGGGGGGAGAGAGAGAGGGGGGGGAGAGAGGGGGGGAGAGAGAGAGCAAAAGAGAGGGGGGAGAGAGAGCGCAAAAGAGAGGGGGAGAGAGAGAGCGCAAAAGAGGGGGGAGAGAGAGAGCGCAAAAGAGATGGGGAGACAGAGCACGCAAAAGAGAGGGGGAGAGAGAGAGCAAAAGAGGGGGGGAGAGAGAAAGAGAGAGCAAAAGAGAGGGGGTGAGAGCGCAAAAGAGAGGGAGAGAGAGCGCAAAAGAGAGGGGGAGAGAACGCAAAAGAGGGGGGAGGGAGAGCATTCAAAAGAGAGGGGGAAAGAGAGCGCGCAAAAGAAAGGGGGGAGAGAGCAAAAGAGGGGGGAGAGAGAGAGAGCAAAAGAGAGGGGGGAGAGAGCGCAAAAGAGAGGGGGGAGAGAGAGCAAAAGAGAGGGGGAGAGAGAGCGCAAAAGAGAGGGGGAGAGAGAGCGCGCAAAAGAGAGGGGGAGAGAGAGAGAGCAAAAGAGGGGGGAGAGAGAGAGCAAAAGAGAGGGGGGAGAGAGCGCAAAAGAGAGGGGGAGAGAGAGAGGGGGAGAGAGAGCAAAAGAGAGGGGGGAGAGAGAGCGCAAAAGAGAGGGGGGGGAGAGAGCGCAAAAGAGAGGGGGAGAGAGAACGCAAAAGAGGGGGGAGAGAGAGAGAGAGCAAAAGAGGGGGGAGAGAGAGAGAGCAAAAGAGAGGGGGGAGAGAGCGCAAAAGAGAGGGGGAGAGAGAGAGGGGGGAGAGAGAGCAAAAGAGAGGGGGGAGAGAGAGCGCAAAAGAGAGGGGGGAGAGAGAGCGCAAAAGAGAGGGGGAGAGAGAGCGTGCAAAAGAGAGGAGGAGAGAGAGAGAGCAAAAGAGGGGGAAATGAGAGAGAGCAAAAGAGAGGGGGGAGAGAGCGCAAAAGAGAGGGGGGAGAGAGAGCGCAAAAAAGAGAGGGGGGAGAGAGAGCACAAAAGAGAGGGGGGAGAGAGAGGGGGGAGAGAGAGTGCAAAAGAGAGGCGGGAGAGAGAGATGGGGGGGAGAATGGGGGGAAAGGGAGAGAGAGAGGGGGGAGAGAGAGAGAGCAAAAGAGAGGGGGGAGAGAGAGAGCGCAAGAGAGGGGGGAGAGAGAGTGCAAAAGAGAGGGGGGGAGAGAGAGCGCAAAAGAGAGGGGGAGAGAGAGAGGGGGGGGGGGGAGAGAGAGAGCAAAAGAGAGGGGGGAGAGAGAGAGCAAAAGAGAGGGGGAGAGCGCAAAAGAGAGGGGGGAGAGAGTGCAAAAGAGGGGGGGAGAGAGAGAGTGCAAAAGAGAGGGGGAGAGAGAGCGCGCAAAAGAGAGGGGGAGAGAGAGAGAGCAAAAGAGGGGGGAGAGAGAGAGCAAAAGAGAGGGGGGGAGAGAGCGCAAAAGAGAGGGGGAGAGAGAGCAAAAGAGAGGGGGAGAGAGAGTGCAAAAGAGAGGGGGGGAGAGAGCGCAAAAGAGAGGGGGAGAGAGAGAGCGCAAAAGAGGGGGGAGAGAGAGAGAGCGCAAAAGAGAGGGGGAGAGAGAGCGTGCAAAAGAGAGGGGGAGATAGAGAGAGCAAAAGAGGGGGAAATGAGAGAGAGCAAAAGAGAGGAGGGAGAGAGCGCGCAAAAGAGAGGGGGGGAGAGAGAGGGGGGAGAGATAGTGCAAAAGAGAGGCGGGGGGAGAATGGGGGGAAAGGGAGAGAGAGAGGGGGGAGAGAGAGGGGGAGAGAGAGAGCAAAAGAGAGGGGGGAGAGAGAGCGCAAGAGAGGGGGGAGAGAGAGCGCAAAAGAGAGGGGGGAGAGAGAGCGCAAAAGAGAGGGGGGGAGAGAGAGCGCAAAAGAGAGGGGGAGAGAGAGAGAGAGAGAGAGAGAGATGGGGGGGGGAGAGAGAGAGCAAAAGAGAGGGGGGAGAGAGAGCGCAAAAGAGAGGGGGGGAGAGAGCGCAAAAGAGAGGGGGGAGAGAGCGCAAAAGAGGGGGGAGAGAGAGAGCGCAAAAGAGAGGGGGAGAGAGAGTGCGCGCAAAAGAAGGGAGAGAGCAAAAGAGAGGGGGAGAGAGAGCGCAAAAGAGAGGGGGGAGAGAGCGCAAAAGAGAGGGCGAGAGAGCGCAAAAGAGAGGGGGAGAGAGAGCGCAAAAGAGAGGGGGGAGAGAGTGCAAAAGAGAGGGGGAGAGAGAGAGCGCAAAAGAGGGGGGAGAGAGAGAGCGCAAAAGAGAGGGGGAAGAGAGCGCAAAAGAGAGGAGGGGAGAGAGAGCACAAAAGAGAGGTGGGGAGAGAGAGTGCAAAAGAGAGGGGGAGAGAGCGCAAAATAGAGGGGGAGAGAGAGAGTGCAAAATAGAGGGGGGGAGAGAGAGTGCAAAAGAGAGGGGGAAGAGAGAGCGCAAAAGAGAGGGCGGAGAGAGTGCAAAAGAGAGGGGGTGAGAGAGAGCGCAAAAGAGAGGGCGGAGAGAGAGCGCAAAAGAGAGGGGAGAGAGAGAGCACAAAAGAGAGGGGGAGAGAGCCAAAAGAGAGGGGGAGATCGAGCGCAAAAGAGAGGAGAGAGAGGGGGGGGTGGAGAGAGAGAGCGCAAAAGAGAGGGGGAGAGAGAGACCGCAAAAGAGAGGGGGAGAGAGAGCGCAAAAAAAGAGGGGGGAGAGAGAGCAAAAGAGAGGGGGAGAGAGAGAGCGCAAAAGAGAGGGGGAGAGAGAGAGTGCAAAAAAAGAGGGGGGAGAGAGAGAGTGCAAAAGAGAGGGGGAGAGAGAGAGCGCAAAAGAGAGGGGGGAGAGAGAGCGCGAAAGAGAGGGGGGGAGAGAGAGAGCTCAAAAGAGAGGGGGAGAGAGAGAGCAAAAGAGAGGGGGAGAGAGAGAGCGCAAGGGGTGGGACCGCTGTACTTCAAAAAATGGCCCGTGTGAACGGGTTTTAGGACTAGTCACTAATAATCTATAACTAAATGTGCATAAACAGCCGTTATAGCATGTTTATGTTTTACTAAATGTCAACACCTACTTGATATTTAGAAGTATATGTGTGGCAGCTACACCAAACAGCATTCAAAGCACAAACTACCATAGCACAAACTTTATATAACTGTTTACATAGCAGGAAATAGTGAACCTAGTGTTAACTTTAACCCCTAATTAGGAATACCTTTGACGTATTAATATTATATAGTTGTATAATGTTTTTTGGTTCAAAATGCTATATTATCTAGAGAGAGTATTAACGCCAATAATGTTATTATTTAGAAACTGTGCAATATAAAAGACTTGCAACATTGTAAACATCTGAACTCTAGGGTTGATACAATCATACAGTACGTACTTTGCATTTATACTGCACGTATTGTGACTAATTGCAACACAAAGTATGTGAAGAGTGGCTTGTATATCAACGCCAAATAAGTACATATTGTACTACTTTGTATCATAACACATGTGTTCAAGCATAACATACACTCTACTTGATGACACACTGTATAGCAACGATCATGAATTTGAAATATGAGATGTGAATCTTTCTGATAAACATATAATACTGCTGTTCTATCCTAATTCAGTAAGTTACTGGAGCTTTTCATCTAGTCTGTATGTCACTCAAGTGGTATTTATAGATTATTTATTTTTCAAGGCCTTACTTAATAAGAATTAATAAGAAACTAACCACTTAGCTACACTGAAACCCATGCTAATTTCCCTTATTCTTTTAAACACTTCATTCACCCATTTGTAACAAACTAAAAGTTATGTTTTTACCTATATAGCTACTTTTTTGCTGTATAGTCTGGGCACAGAGTGCTGTAATTGTATTATTTTGGTGGAATTGCTTTCTTTTTCCACTTTTCAATTGTTAAAGGGACAGTACACTGTTAAATTGTTTTTCCATTAATGTATTTTAAATTACTGGTTATACCAACTGCAGAGTATAAAATATTTGAGAAATTCCATTTTCATGCTTATTTGTGTATATGAAATAGACGATTTTGTGCTTTGAAACCACAGCCTATTACAATGGGTTGAACCTAAAGGTGATATCAGATCTCATTATGTTATCACTTTGTGTACACAGTCTTGCTTCCTTATCTTTTATTTGGCTGGAACACCATTGCTCAATACATAGAGAGAACAATGGAAAATTATCATTTTATTACTTAAAGGGACAGTCAAGTCCAAAAAAAACCTTTCATTTTTCAAACAGGGCATGTAATTTTAAACAACTTTCCAATTTACTTTTATCAACAATTTTGCTTTGTTCTCTTGGTATTCTAGTTGAAAGCAAACCTAGGAAGGCACATATGATAATTTTTAAGCCCTTGAAGGCCGCCTCTATTTTATTTACTTTTCACAGCAGGGGAGAGCAAGCTCATGTAGGCCATATAGATAGCATTGTGATCACACCCGTGGCTAGTGGCAGACACTGCACTAATTGGCTAAAATGCAAGTCAATAGATAATAACTGAAAGTCATGTGATTAGGGGCGGTCAGAAGATGCTTAGATATAAGTTAGTCACAGATGTAAAAAGTGTATTAATATAACTGTGTTGGTTTTGCAAAACTGGGGAATGGGTAATAAAGGGATTATCTATCTTTTTAAACAACAAAAATTCTGGTGTTGACTGTCCCTTTAACTATCCTGCATCCCACTGAGAGTGTAATCTCTTCTGCTGGCTGTGTATACTTAGGCTATTTAATAGCCTATACTCCAGTATTAATTTGTTCAGTATAGGTGGCGATACCACAGGCTAAATCAGCTATTTAAAATGCTGAAATAGGAGTAAAGGAGCTACTTGTAACCAATTTAATACACTCTAGCAGGTTAAAAGGATCATTGGGAATAATTTAAAGGGGAGAAAAATTTTGGGTGAACTGTCCCTTTAAGTTTAAGTGCAAAGCACCACTCACTTTAAGAAATTATCATTGGGTAATTCCATTTGGAGTACCTGATAGTGCCAGTGTTTGTAGGTTACAGTATTTGGTGCCTAAGAACACGTATTAGACTTCATGCACATAGGTTAATATACATACAAAGCAAATACTACATTCATACTTGTTGCTGAGACACACACAGGAAATTGACATGGGCATTGTTGGGGAGGTCAGGGAAATTTGATATAAATCAAACATTTTAGTAAAATGTAGGACTATCATTAATGTTTTAAATAAAACAGACTCTCCACACTCTTATGGTACTACAGAATGCAAATATTTAAAATCAGATCAGAAGCTTTATTCATGCAGAAAAAAGTGAAAATTCTACATTACAGTGGCTCTGGAAAGGAAGGGGTTAAAGCTCAATGCACACTTGTGTATATCTGCTCACTGAAGATCTGGGCAGTAAAACAGATTTATTAGCTTTGCTTTAACTCAATGCAGGCTGCAAACTAAAGCAACAAGTTAGGTAGTGCAGGGTCACAGCAGGCAGGTGATAGTGAATAATTTACTAGCTGCCAGAGCTGTACCATTTTGACTGTCCTGCAATGCTTAGGGTTGGTTTAAAAGCTCACTGGCACTGGTGTAACCTATATGTCACTTCTATAAGATCTGCAGTGTGTAAATAAATGCTTCGCTGTGTATTACCTGACCTCTCTGACTACACAGCAAACTGCTGACTGAGGAAGGAGTATGCTGCCCAGCTCTGCCCATGACCAGTTTGTCACCCTGTTACATTATCCCCTGTGCCCTGGTGGGAAATCCTATTTTGTGTTTCAGTGCTCCTACTTTGAAAATAAACCTGCTTATTGCCATAAGTAAAAGAGGACAAGGCAACCAACCATAGATCACTGCAAATGCTTCAATCCAATCAATCTAGCTGCATTTAAATAATACAAAATCAGATTGCTTACCTGGAGCCCTTTCACTCAGGTCCCCATACCTCAGAAAGCCCTTTCCTTTCCAGGAGACACGTGCAGTACAGCAGGGAGCCTCTCCCAATTTCCCTCTCCACTCTGGGCAGGAGCTCCTCCCCCTTTGATTTGCAGGCCAGGAGCCCCTCTCCCACTTATAATTTGCAGGCCCTTGCTGCACAGCATTCTAAAACTTGTAATTCCCTGCCATCATGGAGCATACAAGGGCCTAGCCGCACCAACACTAAATTTATTATTCGGCCCTGGGTTCCTGACTGGAGTTACCCCTGTCACCTCCTGATGGTGGCCCTGACTGGCTGTGTTATTCACCCAAATCAGGCAAACTTTTCTGTGACCTTTGTAAATTATTTTCAAAAGATGAAGCAGTACATTTGGCTTACCATGATTATTCAGATTGGAGACATGCAACAAGAGATTTAAGCAGGCATGAAAATAGCATTTTCTATGCAAAATCTCTTAAAAAAATGTAGCATAAGAAAAATGACTGGACAAAAAATAGACAAAAGCCTAGTCAGACAGTTTGAAGCTCAGAAGTACTGGCACCAGATACTAAACCGTATCCTTCTTTCTGCAAGAGGGCTACCTTTTTGAGGAAGTAATGAAATGAATGGATCAGTGCACAATGGTTATTATTTGGGTTGTCTTGAACTGTTGGCTAAATATGACTCATTCATTGCAGAACGTATTCAAAAATATGCCAACAAGGGAAGAATACATGTATCTTACCTGTCATCCACAATATATGACGAATTTATAGAATTGATTGGCCAGAAAGTGCTACAACAGATCATAAACAAAATTAACAAGGCTAAATATTATTCGGTTTCTGTTGACACAACCCCTGACATATCCCATTCTGATCAACTGACGGTTATATTTCAATATGTACTTCATGGTGGTTCAGTGGAGCATTTCACTAAATTCATTCCAATATATAGACATACTGGTACGGAATTGGAAAATGCTTCAAATCTGAGTGGCAAATAAATTGGCATGCAGCCTTAATCCGTGAAAAGAATGAGTTGGTCGAATACATTCCTTGTTGTGCACATTCCCTTAACCTTGTTGGACAGAATGCAGTAAACAGTTGTAAAGTTGACGTTTCCTTCTTTGATTTTGTTCAACGGCTATACGTCTTGTTTTTCTTCATCAACTCAAAGAATCTGTTGGCAGCTTCAAAAAATGTGGCATACCAACATTAAAAAGAGTATGCAATACATGCTGGTCTGCATACCATGATGCTGTATGTGCCTTACAGAAAGGCTACCAGAAAATCAAGCATGTTCTTTCTAAAATATCAACTGATGAATCTACAAAAGGAGAAATCTGTTTACAAGCAAAGGGCCTAACCAATATTAGAAGTTACTTGGAAGCTCGGTTAATGGTTGAAATTTGGTCTGCAATTTTACCAAGGTTTAACAAAACCAACCAATACCTCAAGATGCAAAACTAGACCTGAATACAGCCACAGGTTTGTTGAGTTTGCTGATGGAATTTGCAGTTACTCCATTCTCAATTAACCACCTTTGAGTAGCAGGTTAAAAAGACTACCTGTTGTGAGGAATACCAATGTGGAAAGGAAATTAAAAGAATAGGAAATGGGACTATGGTGATGCAGAAGATATTGCTGATTGCATGCATCTGAGAAATTTAGAGTGTGTACTTTCTACTCTATAGTTTATCAACAAATACAATGGCTGAGCAGAAGACAAACTGCTTATAACATAGTTCAAGAAAGATTTGTTTTTTTGTCAGAAATGTGCTGTCTGGAACCAGATTCCAGACAGTCTATGGGCCAAAGCCAATACACTAGTGAAAAAATGCCCACAAGATCTTGACTCTCTCTGTGCAGATGAGGTTGTACAGTTTGTCTCAACATTTACCAGTCCACTCCTACAACTAAAGAGAATTATTAAAGCCAAGAAATACAAATGCACACAGTTTTGACCACACAGTCCTTAGTTAGTACATTTCAATATACATCTGTGACTCTCTGCATGTATCTGTGTTTAATGGTCAGAAACTGCAGTGGTGAGCGTTCTTTTCCAGCATTAAAGCATGTAAAAAATTAACTAAGATCCTCAATGGGTCAGGAGCCATTAAATGCACGTTCTCTGTTGTACATTGAAAATAAATTATTGAATGAACTTGACGTCAGCTCTACAATAGAAGAATTTGCAAATAGAAAAGCACAAAATGTATTATGTAGATCAGTTAAAATGTAATTGTTTAGGTGAAAAAAAAATGCACTTTTTATTCGTTGACAGTATGAATGTTAAATTAATAAGACATTTAGTGCCAGATTACAGAGTTAAGCACAAAATAACCCGTTTATGGGAGCACGATAAATAACCAGCCATTACAAGTGGCTGGTTAATGCTACCGCAAGCTTGAGGTAGCAATTAGTATTCTGAAAATTAACAAGAGGTCAGACCTCCGGTTAATTTTAAAAATGTCCCCTAATTGCCCTCAAAATTAAGTGTAGTGTTTGCTTTTAAAATAAAAAAATGAGCATCTTTATTTTTTTAAATAATAACTGCACAAAGCCGTTTTTAGGGGTTAAAGTGAGCAGATGTTGGGTGTAAGAAAAGAGACGGCACTGAAAATTCTATGGGGACTTTGTTAAAACTGTTTATATATGTATATGCTTATATACATATATATTTATGTGTTAATATGTGTATATACACATATAAACACATAAATATATATGTATATATATTCATATACATATATATTATACAATTGCTGTCCATCGCTGCACGACTTACCCCCTTCGTTACGATTAGATTCTGTGTCGTGTATGACAGCATCAGAACGAGGCTCCAATTGGAGCCTATGAAAGCTCTTGTGAGTGCAAAGCTTCCATGCAGTGCTAACGCGGTTGCATTCACATTGCGGGACACTTCTAATACCAGCGCACAATTGCGTGCTCTGGTATTATGACGAGTACAAATATCGTGCTCGCAAAAGAGTAATTTTGTACTCCACTTGTAATCTGGCCCTGTTTGGTTTATGTAAGTTAAAACTAGAAAGATTCCAGTAGTATCCTGTCTCTCTCCTCCCCTATTTAAAGGGAAATTAAACCCAAAAAATGTCTTTCATGATTCAGATAGGGAATACAATTTTAAAGAACTTTATAATTTACTTCTATTATCTAATTTGATTAATTATCTTGATATTCTTTCCTGAAAGCATATCTAGATAGGCCCAGTAGCTGCTAATTGGTGGCTGCACATAGATGCCTTGTGTGATTGGCTGACCCATGTGCATTGATATTGCTTCAACAAAGGCTATCTAAAGAAAGAAGCAAATTAGATAATAAAAGTAAATTGGAATGTGGTTTAAAATTGTATTCTCTGTCTGAATCATGAAATAATTTTTTTGGGTTTAATGTCCCTTTAAAGTTATTTAAAAAATACATTTGAGTGCATATTTATAATGTACAATTATAATGTTTACAAGAGTAAAGAACACAACTGCAGATTACCAATCTGGATGCAGCAAAAGTACCATAGTTTCAAGTGTATTAGGCGAAAAATAGAATGAGCTGTTGCCTAATTTATCATTTTAGTACTAATAACAACCCTATACTCTTTTTCATCATGATTATGATTATTTGTCATATGTGCAGTACATATGTATCATGATTTAAGTCTTAAAACTATATAGAATTGAAAACAATAACATAGAAATCATAATGAGATACTGCCAACTATAACTATGTAATTTATATATTTGATAATCTGTGTAGAAGATACCCAAAGGAATTTGATCTCATGGATTTTATCCATTTGTTCTGAGGTGAAATAATATCTTTCTAAGGATAATGTAATATCTATCTGATCTAAGTAAATGTGCATACAGAGGAGACACTGCTCCTTTTTAAGGGAAGATGAGATAAGATGTTCAAAGCTAGTTAATTATCTAGTTAAAGGGACACTAAAACCATTTTTTTTCTTTCTTGATTCAGATAGAGCATGCAATTTTAGGCAACTTTCTAATTTACTCCTATTATCAATTTGTGTTCATTCTCTTGCTATCTTTATTTGAAAAGCAAGAATGTAAGTTTAGAAGCTGGCCCATTTTTGGTTCACAACCTAGGTTGTCCTTGCTGATTGGACAGCACCAATAAACAAGTGCTGTCCATGGTTCTGAACCCAAAATTGGCTGGCTCCTTAGCTTAGATGCCTTATTTTTTAAATAAAGAAAGAAAGAGAACGAAGACAAATTGATAATAGGAGTAAATTAGAAAGTTGCTTAAAAATTCATGCTCTCTCTGAATCATGAAAGAAAATAATTGAATTCAGTGTCCCTTTAATTATCTAGTGAAGTTTGCTTTTATTGGTGTATTTAAGAAAATATTTAATTGGTTTTAGCATAACCAGGACATATCATATATGTAAATTATTTGACTTGTACTTACAAAAAAAAAAGATGCTGTAGAAGTTTATTCCAATAATATGATTTGCTGTTCCGTACATTAGTTTCTGTTACAACACATTAAAGAGAAATAAAGTATTTTATTTGTTTAAACAAAAAAAGTGTTTTCGTTTATTTTAAAATGTTTTTCATTTTATAGTGATGGTAAATCCAAGCATTGGGTGCACAACGTTTGTGAGTAGCCATTCATCACATTTGTAATATCATTTGTTGTGAGGGTCCTAGGTCATTGTAGCGCCTCTGTGTTTTCCTTTTTCAAATCCAAGCATTTAACAAACGGTAGATTTACCATCACTAAAAATAAACTCTAGTTTCTGTCATCAATTAGTAAAAAAAAATGGGTGCTAAACTCACCCTTTCTGTCCTCAAGTAAATCAGCACCTCTGGCGCCCACGGCACAGCGCTCTTCTTCAATGAGATGATGTTTCCACCTCTAAACCTATATCCGAGCGTGTCAAATTACATCATAGAACAGCTAGAGATGGAAACGTCACCTCATTGGTAAAGCAGCACCATTCCATGGGCGGCCGGAGGCGCTGATTTTAGCGATATACTGCAGCACAAAAAGGGTGAGTTTAGCACCGTTTTTTTGTAATTGATAACAGAAACTAGAGTTTATTTTTAGTGATGGTAAATCCTAGCGTTTGTTAAACGTTTGGATTTACCATCACTTTAAATAAAATTCTGAAATAAGGCCCACCAAAAACCTTCAGAACCAGGCCCACGAAGCCCTTAATCTGGCACTGGTTATTAGCTATGTTGGTTGCAGGGCTAGCCTTGCACTGCATTGCTGCTTTGCAGTGGGACTCCTACTAAGACTGCTTGAAATTATTTGGAGCCATCAGCAATGTTAACCTCCACCTTGGCTCGCTGTCATCAGCAGAGCTGCAGAGGATCCTTGTGGGTTATATACAGCTGGATATATTTGGTAAGGATAGTTTTGTATTGTTTTTTTTATCCTGTTTATTGGAAATAGATTTCCATGCAGTTTTTGTCCAACAAATGCTTATATACCGAAGCTGTTGCATTGTAATTAAGTTGGTTTTAGTTTAAATATTGCACATATACTTGTATTTTTTTATTTAGATGTGGGATATTAATTTTATGCTGTGCTTCTGTTGGTGTAGTGCTGTGTCATCTTTATTTATTTATAAATAGTAATAGACGTGTGTGTATATTCATGGGGGTTCTTAGACCTGGAAACCTCGAATTGTAAGACATAAATTGCAGGGAATGAAGGTAAAATAAATGATGACATTATACATCTGAAAGTTTTTTGCTTTTTTTTTTACTGCTAACGTGACAAGATTTCCCAGATCCCAATTCGGGACACCTCAGACCCAAATACGGGACACCTCATAAATATTGAGGAGATGTTAAAAAAAACTATTAATTTTAATTTATACAGGCACAGCATAGTTTACCGATAATGAACACCAATAGAAAAAATGTATTGCTAAGATAAAACAGTGGTTATGCGTAAATTAATATAAAGAAGAGTTGCTGTATTTTTCAGAACTGTGAATTCCTAAAAAGGTCTTTCTTCATCAGAAGCATCTTAAAAATACTCAATACAAGTTTACCTTAGTGACTGACATTCAAATACTTTATGGAAACCATAAATTCTAAGCAAATATTTTGACTCTGAAAAGAGTTGTGCAATCAGTTAAGTTGTACACTCGAAACAATACAAAATACAAGTGGTTGAGGCTGCGGAATGTGAAATTCCAAAAATCCTGTAAAACGCTTCTGGAATGGTTTTCTCTGATGGACATAGAGCAAGTAAACTACCCCTTCCTGCTGTCACTGGGAATGGAAACTGCGATAAGCAACACACAGTATTGCTGGATTGGAGAAGTAATTGTAAATCATTTTGTGGGCAGTAAAGTTGATTCATGTCATTTACACACTAGGTCAAGGGACAGGAAAACCATTCAGGCAGTTTAAAGGGACAGTCTACCATAGCATTGTTATTGTTTTAAAAGATAGATAATGCCTTTATTACTCATTCCCCAGTTTTGCATAACCAACACAGTTATATTAATGTACTTTTTACCTTTGTGATTACCTTGTATCTAGGAACCTTCTTCCTGCCCCCTGATCACATGACTGTGACTGTTTATTATCTATTGTCTTAAATTTAGCATTGTTTTGTGCTAGATCTTAAATAACTTTCTGTGCCTGAACACAGTGTTATCTATATAGCCCACGTGTACTTTCTGTCTCTTTGTGTTGAAAAGAGATTTAAAAAGCATGTGATAAGAGGCAGCCCTCAAAGGCTTAGAAATTAGCATATGAGCCTACCTATGTTTAGTTTAAACTAAGAATACCAAGAGAAAAAAGCAAATTTGATGATAAAAGTAAATTGGAAAGTTGATTACAATTAAAAGTCCTATCTGAATAATGAAAGTTTAATTTATACTAGACTGTCCCTTTAAGGACAATCCGGGACAGCATAACTTTACAAATTTAGGGACACACTACCCAAATTCAGGCCTGTCCTGGTCACCTAATTACTGCATATTTAAAGTAACAGTAAAGTCAAAATTCATCATTGGGAAAGCAGAAATTCATATTGTCACTTTATGCGGATGACTTACTTCTATATATTAAAGATGTTAACTTAGAAATGGGTAAAGTATTAGAGATTATACATCAATTCGGTTCGTTCTCCGGATATCGGATTAATATAGCAAAATCAGAGCTTTTCTGGATATTGCAAAGTGTGAAGCGAACTATGCAAACCCCATTCAAAGAAGTTAATACACAATTTACATATCTGGGTATAAATATATGTAGCGATCCCGAATTATGGTATAAAATAAACTATACGCCACTAACTAATAAAATCAAGCGAGATCTGGAAAGTTGGGCTAAACTACCACTCTCACTCACTGCCAAAGTAAACTTAATTAAAATGATATTGATACCTAAGTTTCTATATCTTATGCATAATATACCAGCTCTGATGCCCAAAAAGGATATTGAAAACGTATACAAAAATTTTAGACTTTTTTTATGGGGCAAGAGACGCAATAAAATTGCACTGAATACACTAATGCAAGCTAAAAATATGGGGGGTCTATCACTCCCTTCACTTAAGATATATAATAGTATTTGTCTAGGGAAAGTAGCTCTAGACTGGCTCACCCATGGCAGCTACATCGCTTCTTTGGAGGCGGAGGAACATATAGTAGCCCCATATAATTTACAAGCATTATTACATTGCCATGTAAGAAATTTGCCAGCCAAGGCAAAAAAATATATGACTATATGTAGTATTCTTAAAGCCTGGCACGGTATATGTGGCTGGCTTAAAACTGATTATACGGTCTCCAATTACCTACCAATAGTAGGGAATCCGTATTTTGTTGCCGGAATTAATAATAAGTTGTTTAAAAATTGGGCCAATAGGGGCTTAAAGTATATTTACCAATTTAAAGAATCTGCTGGCCCTAATATACAAACGTTTTCAGAGCTCAGGCAGCAATATGACCTATCTAACCGAGACTTCTATGCTTATTTGCAAATACGTTATTGGTATAACTCAATAATCAGGAGACCAAATCAGAGTTGGGTAAACCCTAAAATACACTCTGGAATAATCTTATATCAAGCTGGTATCCACTCCTCAAAATATTGGCTCAAAGTGATACTGGAACAGACAGGTGAGGAGAACCGCAGGCGATTGGCCCATATCTGGTCATCAGAGTTTCAAGATATACAAATAGAAGATATTAGTAGAAGTATACAGAAAGCAGAAAATGCTACCTTGGCAGCGAGTTGGAGAGAAAGCCACTTTAAACTGATTAATAGAAGCTATATCACACCGGCTACTTTAAGTAAATGGTTTCATAATACCGAATATGTATGTCCCAGATGCGCAAGTAGTAATGCCGATTTAATGCATATGTTTTGGATGTGTCCCAAAATATACCAATTCTGGGCCAAGACAAGCTATTGGCTAAGCAAAATACTAAAAGTTACTCTCAAATTGGAAAAAAGACATATATTTTTTTTGGTTGACTATGACAATAGAAGCCAAAAAAATGCGCGCTTTATTAATTGTATTATATTAGGTGGTAGATATCTGATACTTAAAGGATGGAAAGATAAAAAAGCCCCTTCAATACACAATTTAACATATCTGATGATGAAACAAGCTATAATGGAACAATTTGATTGTTCTGCTGGCTCTGAGTCATGTATCAAGAAATACTGTATCAAATGGTATAGTTTTATAAAAACCTATGATACAAATACACAAGCTAAATTCTTAGATCCCTTTCTTACATGTAAATACGTGGACTATATTTTGCAGAGGAGCCAGATATAAACGAGAGGGAGGGGAGGGGGGAGAGTGGTAGAGAGAGGTGAGGAAATGAGTCTTCTGTACTGTCTTTCTTTATTCCTTTTTCTTTTTTTCTTTTTTTTTTTTTTTTTTTTTTTTCTTTCCTTTTTCTGTGGCCACTCTCAAGTGCCGATTCTGGTACTCTCTTGTTAGCATTATGTCAATCACTAGGATGATCCGAATCTTTAAGTATGTGTATGGACTTATTGTTTAAGGATAGGGCAACAACCCTAATCCTGCTTAGATTAGCTTAGAAAATAAAATATTGGAGTTGTAGAAGAATTATTTTAGACATATAGAGAAGCCTGCTAATGGAAAACTTCTTTTTTTTTTTTTTCTCTTCTCTTTCCCTAATTAATTATACATATATATTCATGGAAGTAATGTAAAGTGTTTTTTTTATATGTCGACAAAGGAAGCTTATGATTAGAAAATTAAAACGGAAATGGAATATTTATAATTTAATGAGACTACGGAATGTAAACTGTAACATGTAACAAAATTGACTATTGACTATGTAATCTCTTCTGTTGTACATTCTCCAATGTTTGAATAAAAATTAAAATTACAAAAAAAAAAAAAGTCAAAATTAAACGTTCATAATTCAGATAGAGCATGCAATTTTAAACAACTTTCCAACTATAATTTGATCGCTAAACTTTTGATTGTAATAGGAGTGCAAAATTGAAGTGCTTTTGATTGCAGTCAGAAAATGTTAACACACAATAGCGCTATTTTTGCACTCCACTTGTAATCTATCCCTTTATGCACTGTATATTTTGACTTTAATGGCCCTTAAATGATTTGGCATATCTTAAGTATGACCATGAAGTAACAAAATTCATTACAAAAAATGCTTCTATTCAAAACTAAAATGCATCCACGTGGATTCCAATTATGGCTGGAATGTCCCTTTAAGTATTTAAATCCCTTTAGTTTTGTGGACTGCATATTATCACAGAGACAAAGTCAGTTTCAGTTTGTGAAATGTATTTTTAATTTCTCAAAACCTAGTTAATAAATAACCATGCTAGAATAGGCAAAGGGCGTTTGTTGTTTTAATGTGTGTATAATGAAACTGCAAGCTGTGCTAGTCTCTCGTTGCTGATAATCTCCATAAGAACATACAACATTAAAGCACCAATACATTCAGTAGAATTACATAATTAATAAATACATAATCAAGACAAACCAATAACACACTCTGAATTTCAAATAAGTAGTATATTTTTTTTCTGACAAATTTCTAACTTCCTCCATTTCTCTACCCCCTATATCAGAGCTTTCCAAACTCCTCATGTTGGTGACACACTTTTTAGACCTACATAATTTTGTGACGCAGTAATTCAGCTGTACTAACAAACAGGAGGTTAAACTAACTTGTTTTAAGAGATACGGACACATACATAAATTATATAATAACGAAATGTATTTAAAAGTAACAGTATGTATGTGCAAGAATTAATAACACCAATAGCTACTATTTTAATGGGCTGTATGAGGTTGATGGGATGAACACAGTTTCTGAATATTTGGTGGAATATTAGATAAAGATATTTGCATTTCATCATCAAGCATTTTTAAGCTTCCACTTCCTATCCATATATCAAGAGCAGGGGCAGCAATGCACTACTGGGAGCTAGCTGCAAAAACACTTTGACTTCTGACTTCAGCTCAGCGTTTAAGCTGCTGCCCTCAGAGCTCTACGTGTCTGACTGACTAGTGCCCGCGCTGTAAACACACTGCTGTTCCACTCACTGACTACACGTGCAGTCACGAGCCGATTAAGGAGTCTACATGTGCAGTCAGGAGCCAATGTGCCGCCAATGGGAATAGTTTCAGTTTCTGCTAAGCTGCGCCAATAGGTTAAGATGATCTGTAACCCACTAAGTATCAATCAGATGTCAACCACATGATATGCGTAGCAGGCAGGCGGGAAGTCGGAAACCCAAAAAAATGTCAAAAAGAATTTTAAATTAAAAGAAAATTGTGCTGAAGCAGGGACACACCTACACACTGTCGCCGACACACTAATGTGTCACGACACACAGTTTGGAAAGCACTGCCCCATATCATGTCAGGCATCAGCACATCACAGACTCATGTACATATAAACTATGAACTCTTGCACACGCTAATGGTGTAAAATGTGCACACAGTGCGTAAAGAAATGAGCATAGAAACATTTTGACAATGAAAGTAAACTGCAAAGTTTTTTGGGGTTTTTTTAAACTGCATGCTCTATCTGAATCACAAACGTTTAACTTTCTTTTGTAATTCAGACAGAGCATAGAATAAAAAAGTTTCTATGTTACTTCTATGATCAAATTTGCTTGTTCCCATGTTATTCTTTGTTGAAAAGATACCTAGGAACGGTGTCTGGAGCAGTAGATGACAGGAAACAGTTCTGCCATCTAGTACTCTTGCAAATGGATAACATTCTTGAAAAACTGCTGCCATATAGTGTTTCAAAATAATGCAAGCTCCTGATCTTGCATCCCTTCTTTTCAACAAAAGATACCAAGAAAACAAAGACAATTTGATAATAAAAAGTAAATTAGAAAATGGTTTAAAATGGTATGCTCTATCTGAATCATGAGGAAAAAAACCTATCCTTTCCCAATACAGTACATAGCATGTTACTTGTTTGTGAATGACTGCAACCTTATATAAGTTATAAAAAGAAGTCTCTACATAGACCAGGCTTTAGGAACTTCCCCTGATCCCTGTCTCCTTGCAGCTGGCACAAATACATAGAAGCTAGGGGTATGTGATTCTTGCATATGTAATAAATATTCTTTTTAATCACCTGCTGCACTTTCCTAATGCTATGCATCAATAACACAAATGTTAACAGAACATCAGCATACTGGTACCACATATTGTTAACTGATAATAGTTAATAACAGTGCACTACTGGTCAGGCAACAGCAATGTATGTTCCTTTACATACATTACAAGAGTCCTCAATATATTACTCTCAAACCTCAGTAACCTTGTCTTGTCAATGTTGACAAACTACACATATTCCATACGTTCTTCTCATCATCATGTAACCATAATAATATACCAAAACATTTGTAACACTACAAACGCAAACATTACACAACAGATCCAATCTGAGGTCCCTAAAACACTCTTTAATCAGTCACAATCTTTTATGTACATTTTAACTAACCTGTAGTTAAAGGGACACTGAAACCAATTTTTTTCTTTCATGATTCAGTTAGAGCATGCAATTTTAAGCAACTTTCTAATTTACTCCTATTATCAATTTTTCTTTGTTCCCTTGCTATCTTTATTTGAAAAAGAAGGCATCTAAGCTTTTTTTTGGTTCAGACCTCTGAACAGCATTTTTTTATTGGTGGATGAATGTATCCACCAATCAGCAAGAACAACCCAGGTTGTTCACCAAAAATGGGCCGGCATCTAAACTTACATTCTTGCATTTCAAATAAAGATACCAAGAGAATGAAGAAAATTTGATAATAGGAGTAAATTAGAAAGTTGCTTAACATGTCATGTTCTATCTGAATCACGAAAGAAAAAAATTGGGTTCAATGTCCATTTAAGGTAATCCCCTAAATGTTAACAATACTAATCGCACATGCAATGTTTTAAGCAAAAGCTGGAATATACAGCTATTTCACTTAGGACAGCATTTATAGTGTGGTTTAGTCTTCATCATAGTTGTTGACATTTCAAAAAAATTTCCAGGGACACTTTGCAGCAGAGCAAGCAAATATGCAAGAATTGTTTTAACTTTGCAGCAATGCTCCACATTGCGCTGTTCTCTTCAAACAGTGCTGTGCTCTGGCTGCACTATATACGTTTTCCTTAACACAGTGCATCCAGAGTAAAGTACTGTTTGAAGTGAAAAGTAAAATATGCAGTAGCGCTGCAAAGCGGCAATGCAATGATTGTTGACTGGCTCTCAGATATTTTCAAACATGCCCCCCCCAGAGGCAGAACTTTTTTCAATTTTTGGGATGAGATTTTTTTTTTTTTGTGTAAAATTTTATCTGCAGGTGATTTTGAAATTTAATTAATTTCAAATATGCCTTTAATTATTTTACAAAAAGAAAAGCAAGGAAACGACACAAGCTCAAACAATGTGATCAATGCATACAATTCAGTGAGTTAACTATAGAAATAATAGCAACGCCTCTAGGTGCAGGTCAGGGAAAGTAGTAAAACACAAAATGGATATAAACTGTTTTTTTCACAGAATTAGATATGTTATGTATATGGCCACATTAAAATTAACTCTGAAGACCATACTGCATCAGGTTAGCAGAGGAAGACTTATGAACCCTAATGTTCTGTCAGATTTTATAACCAAAACCAAGTAAAAAAAAAATACTATTTTTGTAGTGCAATTCAGCTCCAGGTCCAGGGACCAACATAGGTCAGTGAAACTTCACTTTCTGTTAATGTAGTGGAGACTGAAACAGAGGTGATGAACAGGAGGGACAGAGAGAAATGAAGAACAAATGAGAAATGATAATGAGGAATGTATTAGTAAAATGAATAAGGCACACAGGTCACCCCAAGGTAATCTAGAAAGTCTGACCTGGAAAGTGGGATGCAATGCAAGCACCATCCAAATAAATACAGAGGGGCATATTTATCAAGCCCCGTATGGAGCCTGATGCCCTGTGTTTCTGGCCAGCCTGCTCCATAACCTGTCCGCCTGCTCTGAGGCAGCGGACAGACATTGCCAGAAATCAACCCGATCGAATACGATCGGGTTGATTGACACCCCCTGCTAGTGGCCAATTGGCCGCAAATCTGCTTGGGGTGGCATTGCACCAGCAGTTCAACAAGAACTGCTGGTGCAATGATAAATGAAGAGAGGGTATGCTGTCAGCATTTATCGATGTGCAGCAGACATGATTCGCAATTTCAGATTATGTCCGCTCGCACAATGATAATTCGGTCCCAGAGTGTCTATATTATCAAATAACAAGAAAAGTGATCAGAGCCTTTTGCTCAGCATTGAAATGTGTATCCCTACTTAAAAACAGTGCTTGAGAGGGGGCATGGAAGAAATCAAAAGTTTACCAGCTGCCAACATAAATGCTGAACCACACAGTGTATGTAGCGCAACTTCTCAGCTTCCCAATTGTGCTGTCACTCTGCACTGCACTGGAGTTCAGGAAGGGGGAAGATAATGAAGAGAGAAGAGCCGCAGTAAATATTTACATTGAGCTATAATGGAACAGTGACACCTACAGGTAGAAATGAAAAGTGCAGGCACAAATTTGATTTTAACCGACACAATTTTCTTTCTGCAGACATGCTGCATTTTCTGGGTTAACATTTCTACAGCATGTTCTGCCTTGGAGCTTGCCCTTAGATTGTCCCAGTCTGCAAAGCTGTTTTGCCTGAATGTAAGACCTTCTTATGAACAATGCACCTTTTTTTATTACTAAATTTCTATTTTAGACCAAGAGAAAAGGAAACAAATTTAATTAAGAGACTGCCAGTACCAAAGATGGTGGTGACCAGTGGTGGGTGAGGGAGGAAAGAGAGCTGTTTGGGAGGGATACGGTAAGGATCATTGGTGGGAGGTGTCAGGCAGGAGGGTAATCTCTACACTAAAGCCAAAATTAACATTACAAGCTACCTGATTAACCCCTTTTCTGACAGGAATAATAGGAAGTGTGATACGCAGCTGCAATTACCGTCATTCTAATTACCAAAAAGTAATGGCAAAGCCATGTAAGTCGGCTATTTCTGAACAAAGGGGATCCCAGAGAAGCTTTTGACAATCATTTGTGCCATGATTGCACAGGCGGAATGTAAATAATTTCAGTGAGAAACCAAAATTTTGTGAAAATGTTAACAATTTTTTATTATATGATTGCATTTGGCGGTGAAATTGTGGCATGAAATATACCAAAATGGGCCTAAAGCAATACCTTGGGTTATCTACTTAAAAACATATATAGGGGTATATTTATTAATGTGCGAGGGGACATGGTACGATGTAGCGTATCTTGTCCGCCGCACATAGATAAATGCCGACAGCATACTCTGTCAGCATTTATCATTGCACCAGCAGTTCACAAGAATGCCGCCCCCTGCAGATTCGCTAGCAGGGGTGTCAATCAACCTGTTCGTATTTGATTGGGTTGATTTCTGTCCGCAGCCTCAGAGCAGGCGGACAAGTTATGGAGCAGTGGTCTATAGACCGCTGCTTCATAACTTCTGTTTCCGGCGAGTCTAAAGTGCTTCCCGTTAACAAAGGGCATCAAGCTCCATAAAGATCTTGATAAATCGGCCCATAGTTTTGACAGGTAATTAAAAAAACAAGGCTCTATTTCTGTTTAAATGGCGTGATAGCAAAAATGCTAAAAATTCTCCGATATTTTTGGTTCTTCACTGAAAGTCCAGGTAGGGAAGGTGTTAAAAATGGTTTAGATGCATTAATGGGAACAAGCTGAAAATATTGGTAAACCAATAACAAGAGGCATGTGTGTGCAGCCACCAATAAGCAGCTAGCTCCTGAGCCTACCTAGATATCCTTTTCAACAAAGGATTCCAAGAGGACAAAACAAAATAGATAATAGAAGTAAACTGGAAAGCTGTTTAAAATTGCATTTTGTATATGAATCATGTATATAAAGTTTTTGAGTTTTATGTCCCTTTAATTCTGATAAACTCTTGTTTGCGTGTCAAGAACAACTCATGATTATTATTTATGATACTAAATATTTTTAAATATTTTACATTTTATTTGCGTACAATCTACATTTGTATATTACATGGTTAGTGTACAGTAAATTGTCCAAAAGAATAAAATAGTGATTCACACACACACAAAAAAAATTGAATGGGTATGCTAGTAGAACAGAGCAGTTTTGTCTTACAGCTGATGAACATATGTTTTTCATTAGATTCCATGCATCTATCACATCCAGTCCAAGAAAGTTGTTTTATTGGAAATAGAAACTAACTGATGGGAATTGCTCTGCAGTATAAGCTGGGTAGGAAATGGACAATTTATACTACAGTTGTACTATTGCTCTTTGAATATCTATTGTCTAGGCACTGGTTCTGTTATGTAAAGCAGAGTTTGGAGGCATAAACAAGGAGCTTTGACAAAACCAATCATGGGTGTGCCTTTTTAATCCAGAATCAGATACATGTTGAATGCTATCCAGACTATATAATGTTTATGTTACAGGTAAAGTCAGATATCCGGGCAATCCTAGGATTACCCGGGTAAAACTGACATTACCCCAGGGTCTGTGGGTAAAGCCTGATGTAAAATCATACATCGGGCATTACCCGGGTAATCCTAGGATTACCCAAACGCTCCTGGATAAAGCTACCTGCCTGCTTAAAGGGACATTAAACACTTTGAGATGTAATATAAAATAAAAAAACGTATACCTAAAAAAAGTCTGCAATATACTTTCATTATTTTTTTTGGTCCCATTTTCTTGTTGTTCCATTCTGAAATTGTGAGCTTTTTAGTTCCTGATAGAAATGGAAGTGCAGAACACTCTTATATTCCACACAGTCATTGGCTGCACACTCTAGTGATCTATTTATAACTGTTCCTAATTGACCACAGCACAGAAGGTAACCTAAGTTACAACATGGCAGCTCCAATTGTTTTTTAGACACTAAAACTTTATACTTATTTTGTCATTATGTAAACAGCTAATGAAACTTTAAAATTTCAACCACGTTATTCTCCGACTAATCTTTTATTTGAATGCATCATTCTATCTAGCATGTATTTAGTGTTAATTATCCCTTTAAAGTTAATCACAGCTCTCATAACAGTTACAGAACCTAATGTAATTCCCCCATCTTTACTATTTTTTTTGCCTCTTCTTGGTGGGTTCAAGCCCCGACGATCCTCTGGCATCCAACTCAAGAGAACCTTTGGGAATAAAATTTACAATACCGGCTTTGAAACCCCAAGCGCAGGCAAAAAAGATAGTAAAGAGGGGGAATTGCAGTGCAAACATTAGTTTTATCCAGAAGTGTTTGGGTAATCCTAGGATTACCCGGGTAAAGCCAGATGAATCATCTTACATCGGACATTACCCACAGTCGCTGGGTAATGTCAGTTTTACCCGGGTAATCGTAGGATTACACAATATCTGACTTTACCCGCAACATATATAGTATAGTTTAGCAGTCAGGGTTTACACATATATACTATGGACAACAAGTTGCACGTTACTGATTACATGTGGTGCTGTAATTTGCACTCAGAATTGTTGCATATATATCTATACGGTATATATATCGCGATTATGCTTAACTTGTAATATCAGCGCAATTAAAAATGCTCACAAAAAGACGATATCGCTTGAGCAAAACAGTTTGCACCTCACTTGTAATCTAGCCCTCATTTTTTTGTATTGCAATTAATTGGTCAAGTGTAGAGAAGGCTCTATCCAAAATATTAATTTTTCTTTTAACGCTTTTGAAAACTTTGTATTAACTATTTGCACTTTCTAGTACATCTGAAAATTCTATAGAAATTAGGTTTAATTAAGGTTTAATACATGTTAAAAAAACAATTAGGATAAATAAAGGGTTGGGGTGCTGGGAAAGAGGAAGTTTATTTTGTACAGATTTTTAAAAAGGTAAAACTTGATTTAAAACTTTTTGAGAACGCCCCATTTGGTTTAATATAACATTATTAACACGTTAGTTTAAACTTATTTATGGTAAATTATTTTATTATATAAAAAAAATCACATAAGACTAAAAAGTGAAAGGAAAGTTAAAATTAAGCCTTTTACTTTTACTATAATCAAATTTGTTTTGTTCCTTTGGTAATCCTTTGTTGAAGCGTAAACTTGAGTAGGCTCATAAGGGGCACATAAATGTGCGCTTGTCTCTAGATCTCTATGGCAGTAGTGTATAATATTGCTATAAACCATGTTGTAAACACTGTTGACAGAGTTCTACAGACAGATTAGCTCTTTAACAAAGAATACCAAAAAAACAAAGACAATTTGAAAATGTAAGTAAAGTTTATTAACAATGTATGCTTTATCTAAACAATTAAAGTTTTATTTGGACCTTACTGTCCCTTTACTACACCACTGAAATACATATTTCTGGTTTAATGTCCTGTGACAGCTATATGGGGCACTGTGTGGAGGTTTAAAAGTACTGCCATCCACACAGGCTAATCTGGCAACACTGTTTTAATCATCTGGATGTAACATATATAGATTGCTCGTGAAACTGTTGTTGCACATAAAGCCAAACATTCTGTAAAAACAATATGTTTAACTAAAACCATTTCAAAATTAATGTTCAATAAGCAAGTTGATGTTTTTCACCTAATTCTGTGTGACACCCGAAACTCACAGTTGCAACACCCCAGGTTGTCTTTACCCCCTGATAATTCCGCAGACAGTAAAAAATGAGAAAATAAAACTATGCTTTTAATTATACAACTCTACAAAATGCAGGAACAATTCCTAATACAGGAAACATAAAGTAAGTCAGAATAAATCCCACTGTTGAGAAACAGTATTGTATAGTACAGTACCTTTAAAGCTAAATATCTTGCAAATCCTTTGCTACTTGGAGAAAACTTGTAAAATATAGTTCTATTTTTTGAGGATTCCATCCATTTTTTGCTATAACAAATAAAATATTGTATGGCTTAACAGGTAATATACTACATTACACAGAAAAAAATGTAATTTAAATATCAATTAACGGAAAATTTTAAAATAATTATTTTTCCTTTATGAACCCAACACAGTGTTTGTTAAAACTTACCAGACGCAGATAGTATCATCTGTGGGATGAGTTTCCTTCTGTTTAAATTATGGGCATCCCTCCAGTGCATAATATATGGCAATCAAATCACATCCTAAATATATATCCTCTTTCAGTCTATAGACACTTTGTTCAAATCTCTTGTCAAACAGCATAAACTATGCAGATTAACTATTAACTATTGCAGGTATTTAAATCCCCAGACTTGCTAAGGAAAGATGGATCTGTCAAACCAACACGTGCTGCTTTCTCATTCCTGTTGAAATCTGGATGACAAACTTCAAATTCACTCTTCTTTCAGATATCATCAGTTCACATATCCTATAAACGAATACCCTGGTTCAAGCCACTATGCTATAATTCCCTCTTTAGCTTTACATAAATCAGCAAACTGGAAATCTGACTGATTTCTGAAATGCTGCTTTTATCTAAACGTATGTGAAAGTGAAACTAAAATACATGTTCTTTTCTATGAGGGCGGGGAATTGCAAAGCCAAGCAAACTCATCTGCATTTTGCAGACAAATAAACACTATGAAGTGATGTGACACACTATCTGAGCTCTGTTCTCTAGCTCATCAGTAAAATAACACTATAAAATTAAAAATCAGATTGTACAATTTTCTCGCTCTATGATTACCCATGCCCAGAAATCTGCAACAATTTTATATTTGTCATCTAATATTGAAATGTGTGTGCATCCTAATGCAAAAAATGACATGCTCTAATTAAAGGGACACTTGAATGCACACATTAAAATTTCAATTTTGACCTTGCTATCTCTTAAATAATATGGCCTTGATAAGAGTGCTGTTTGATGCAAAATTAAATCTTGCATTTAAAGGGACACTGAAACCAAATTGTTTTATTCATGATTCAGGTAGATCATGGAAATTTAATCAACTTTCTAATTTACTCCTATTATCAATGTGTTTTCGTTCTCTTGCTATCTTTATTTTGAAAGCAGAAATGTAAATCTTAGCAGCCAGCCCATTTTAGGTTCAGCACCATGGATAGCACTTTCTTATTGGAGACTTACATTTACCTACCAATAAGGAAGCATAACCCAGGTTCTCAACCAAAAATGGGCCGGCCTCTATGCATCACATTCCTGCTTTTTAAATAAAGATAGCAAGAGAACAAAGAAAATTTGATAATAGGAATAAATTAGAAAGTTGCTTAAAATTGCATGCTCTATCTGAATCATAAAAGAAAAAATTTGGGTTTAGTGTCCCTTTAACTAAAACATTTTGGACTAGATTACAAGTGGTGCGCAAACAAAAGCTGGAACCTGCTCAACTCCACTTCCCCAGATGTCGCTTTCTTCACGAAAACTGGCTGAACCCCACATCAATGCCTGACATCCACATCGTCATCCCCGATGGACACAAGATTTCCCACAAGGACCGCAGCAACCGACCGGGACGAGGCATCACCATCGTCCACAAACACTCCCTCCATGTCACAACCAGCTCCGACTACCACTCACAAGGCTTGGAACACTTACACTTCAAGATCCAAGTCAGTCCCAACACCACCTGCGGCACCCTCATCTACAGACCTCCCAGACTTTGTCCGCCTTCTGCGACTCCATCACCAACCTTGCCTCAACAGACTACATCCTCCTCGGCGACCTCAACTTCCACCTAGACAACCATAACATCCACAACACCACCAACCTCCTGGAAAATCTTGGAACCATCGGACTGAAGCAACTCATCAACTCCCCAACCCACGTAGCCAGACACACCCTCAACCCTATCTCAGTCAACCACATCACAGAACTCCATTTGACCGGCCACCACTGCATACACTTCTCCTTTAAAAAACCTACCACACACCTCCGACAGCACCACACGCCCCACAGAAACTGGAACAACATCACCAAGACCAACTGTACTCCACCCTGAGTAATTCCCCCCAGCTACCTTCACAGATGCCAACTCCTACACCCGCAACCTCCACCACTGGCTCACAGACTGCACCAACACCCTCGCCTCCCTAATGAAACCGTCCAGCCGCCAACCCACCAACAAGGTCAGTTGGTTCACCCTGGCCCTCCAGGACATCAAATGCCACTGCAGGCGATTGGAAAAAACCTGGAGATCCAGCAAGACCCCTACGAACAAAACCGCCTACAAAGAAGCTATCACTACCCATCACCACCTCATCAAAACCACCAAGAAGACAGCCATCCCAGACAGAATCAACGCCAATGCACTCAACAGCAAGGAGTTGTTCACAGTCATCAAGGAATTCTCCAAATCCAACAGTGACACCAACAACATCCCACCCTCCAAGGACCTCTGCAATAACCTTGCAACGTACTTCCACCGCAAGATCGTGAACATCAATGACAGCATCGCCCCCCAGAACTCACCCACCACCGACGACCCACCAACCCCCACCAATACCTTTACCCAAATACACCACCGCTCACCCCCCACAGACCATCTGGAGCCCCCTCACCACAGAGGACACCCTCAGAATCATGAGATCGATCCACTCTGGAGCACCTTCGGACCCATGCCCGCATCACATATTCAACAAAGCAGGTTACACCATCGCCCCCGAGCTCTGCCGCACCATCAATTGCTCCATCCAAACTGGCACCTTCCCGGATGATTGGAAGCACGCAGAATTAAAACCCCCACTGAAGAAACCCACAGCAGACCCCAATGATCTGAAGAACTACCGCCCCATCTCTCTGCTTCCCTTTGTGGAAAGAAGTCCATCAACGTGAAACTCGTTAACCACATCAAGGCCAACCACACCCTCAACCCCTCCCAATCCGGTTTTATGGGCAAACACAGCACCGAGAACCCCTCCTCACCACCACAGAAGACATCCTCGCCCTACTCGACTGAGGAGAGACCGCCACCCTCATCCTCCTAGACCTCTCAGCAGCATTCGACACTGTCTCCCACCTCACCCTCTGCACCCGCCTATACAACACCAGCAAATGCGACAAAGCCCTGGGATGGATCACCTCCTTCCTCATAGACAGAACCCAGAATGTTAGACTCCCACCCTTCACCTCCAAGCCCACAAAGATCAGCTGCCGTGTACCTCAAGGCTCTTCGCTGAGTCCCACCCTATTCAACATCTACATGGCCCCTCTCGCCGCAATCGCCCAACGACATGACCTCAACATCGTCTCCTATGCCGATGACACCCAGCTAATCATCTAACTCACCAGTGACCTGACCACCACCAAGAGAAACGTCCACGAAGGGCTGAAAGCAGTTGCCACCTGGATGAGCGATAACTGCCTCATGCTGAACATAGACAAGACCGAAGTCCTCCTCCTCGGTCCAACTACATCCACCTGGAATAACTCCTGGTGGCCCACAGTCCTTGGACACCCTCCAACCCCCACCGATCATGCACGAAATCTAGGCGTCAGCCTGGACTCATCGCTCTCCATGGACAGACAAATCAACACCGTCTCCTATGCATGCTTCCACATACTCCACCTGTTGTGAAAGATCTTCAAGTGGATCCCAACCGAGACCAGGAAGCCTGTTACCCACGCCGTCATCAGCAGGGACACACTCTATGCTGGCGCCACCATCAAGCTCCAAAAGGGACTCCAGTGCATCCAGTACGCCTCGGCCAGATTCATCCTCGACATCCTTCGCCAATGCCACATCACCAAACACCTGCGGGACCTGCACTGGCTTCCTATCAACAAAAGAATAACCTTCAAGCTTCTCACTCACGCATTCAAGGCCCTCCACAACATCAGTCCCGAATACATCAACCACTGCGTTACCTTCTACACCCCCGCCAGACAACTTTGATCAGCCGACCAAGCCCTAGCAGTCATCCCCTGCATCAGGAAAACCACAGCAGGAGGCAGATCCTTCTCTCACCTGGCAGCCAAGACTTGGAACACCCTCCCGCTGCACCTCAGACAAGCTACCGCCCTAACAAAATTCAGAAAGGACCTCAAGACCTGGCTCTTCGACTGAACTGCAACCCTTAGCGCCTTGAGACCCTTAAGGGTGAATAGCCGCGCTTTACAAGATAGATAGATAGATAGATAGATGTATTTATGTATTTACAGACATATATACACATAAATATATATGAATACACATATAGACATACTGTATATATATATTTGTTTAAAAAACCATCATATGTATGTAGAAATATGGATAAATAGAACATATTTTATTACGTAAAGAACATTGGAAAATTAAATATTTATATTTTCATTTCGGTTTTGCGCTAATGAGAATATCTCATGGTGCTTGCATGAGAGTGGGGTGTTACGATTTTTTTCATTTATTTATTCTCCGTTGACTTCTATGGGGGAATACGTGCATGCAATATTCTAAGTTTGATTTTTTGCACTAGTCGGGTTACCGCTAGAGCAAAAACAGTTTACTTTCAACTTGTAATACCAGCGTAACTCGACTAGTGAAAAAAATCAAAATCCTAGCAGAGTTTTCACTATAGCTAAAAACGCAAAATAACGCTCCACTTATAATCTTGCCCTTTGTTTTTGCATGACTAATCCTAGATAGCCATGTGTTTAAGACTACAAAGGATTTAACACATAGGTAAAGAAATAATTGTAGAGTGATTGTAGGGTTGCCACCTTGACTACATTTTCCTGGACACTTATGAGTTACACATGCTTCAGGGTATACAGGTAGGAGCATGACTAGTGCTGTCCAGGGTCACTATTTGTGAGCTGTTTAGGTGCACAATGAATGTTGTGCTCTGCACACCCTACAACATGTGTAACTCATAAGTGTCCAGAAAAAATGGCCTTGGTGGCTACCCTAGGTGATTGGCAGGTAAATACAACTAATGCTAATCATTGTGTCTCACACTAGTGCTTTTAATATGAAAGAGCAACATTGGGGGGGTCTGTAATGCAAAAATTAAATCAGTTATGGCATCTTATCTCTGCATTACTGTACTGGAAATGCAATTCTTGTTGCTCCTAAGCACATTACACAGAGCAAGGGTTTCTTGTTATAACCATTGTTATACCTGCCTTTATTCTGTCTCATGCTCACAGAACTGAATTTTTGTTGCTTGATGTTAAGAACATACTACATGCATGCATATTTATTATTAACACAATCATTTTTCTAATATACTTCCATTTGCAAAAATGTTTCTAGTAAAACGTATTACTGTTTTTTCAGAGGCATACATACATATGCTGTGAGGGCCCTTGCATCAGTATTCAAACACCAGACAACAGTGGCTTAAATTACACAAATTAAGTAGTCAGCTCGAATACTGGTACCCAGGCCCTTACAGCATATGTGCGTATGCCGCTGAAAAACAATAATAACTTTTAACAGAAGCATTTTTGCTTATGGAAGTTTATTACAGAAATGCTTTTATTTAAAATTGAAATGCACACATTCACATTTCAATTTTGACCTTGCTATCTCTTTAATAATATGGCCTGGATAAGAGTGCTGTTTGATGCAAAATGAAATCTTGCATTTAAAGGGACACTGAACCCAAATATTATCTTTCGTGATTCAGATAAAGCATGCAATTTTAAGCAACTTTCTAATTTACTCCTATGATCAATGTTTCTTCATTCTCTTGCTATCTTTATTTGAAAAGCAAGAATGAAAGTTTAGAAGCCGGCCTATTTTTGGTTCACAACCTGGGTTGTTCTTGCTGATTGGTGGATAAATGCTGTCTAGGGTTCTGAAATGGGCTGGCTCCTTAGCTTAGATGTCTTCTTTTTCAAATAAAGATAGCAAGAGAACAAAGAAAAATTGATAATAGGAGTAAATTAAAAAGTTGCTTAAAATTGCATGCTCTATCTGAATCATGAAAGAAAAAAATTGGGTTTAGTATCCCTTTAACTTTAGTTTTTTGGGACATTTTATTTTACATGCCAAGAACATGATTCATCTTTAGTGGTATAACCACTCTATACCCACTCTGTGCACTGCTCAAGACCCTCTTTATTAGTTGAACCCACATACTCCTCCGGTGCTTGGTGCCCTATGGACATTAATACTTAGAAAACTGCCATAGTTGCCAACATTTCAAATAAGTTTCCAGGGATATTTTAAAGAAGAGCAAGCAAGCAGTTTACCTGAGTATTAATGACCTACTGCTCTATTGTTCCACCCACTCAGTTCTGCAATCAAAACACACCCAGTTGATAGTTATAGTAACATTTAGACATCCATAACTTATACAAATTAAAGCACCAATACCAGTCTCTGGAACACATTCTGGGCATATGGTTATTGTTACAACACACACACACACGTTGTTGTTTGTACTTGGTTACAGGCTTGTAACCATATTCTCATGTTTTTACATGCAAAAGATTTTAATGGTTTTTCAGAATAAAGTTTTCTTTTTTGGCCGGAGATGCGTATATGCAGAGAATTTTATATGGCTATCTAGCCAGTAGATGGTTTCTAACACACTAATACAAAGAATAATTATGTATACAATTTTAATATTAGATAAAGCTTCCCAGACAGACATCTCCCAACCATAGAAACCCAATCCTGCCAACTTTGAATGTCATCATTTGCCGTAGTATTTCATATTCAGTGACAGTAAGAAATTTCAAAGGAAGAGATGTCACGTAAAGTAAAGCAATATGCAAAAAACGACTTTCAAAAATGTTAATGAAAAAAAACAATTCATTTACTTTAGAATTTGTACTAGTAAACAGAAAACAGTCTGCATCACTAGTCAAAATGCATTAAAGTGTCTAATTTAAACAAATTATACATGTGCACATATATTTACAAAACTTTTACTATTAACAGTTAATTCTTCCAAAAGACCATTAAAAATAGAAGCATTCTTGCACTATTGCAGTAGAGTTATAATGAAACATAAACCATCTCCTAGCTTAAAGACACACAGAACTGAAGTGACACAAAACTACCTTAGATACACTTTCTTAATAGTCAGCAGCAATGCTTCCTAAGTTATCTTGGACTATTAATGACACTCTGAGGGCAGAGTTGCAGGGGAGGAGCTAGGCTGCAGTGTTCCAAATTACTATAAACAGGAGAAAAGACACAGCAAACACTGATCTTACTATGTGATTAGTGCACTGGGTCCATCTTCAAGACATCCGACACGGAGCATCCTCTTCATTTGACGGCGACTGGAACAATGACGGGTCCTTTAAATTATGTCATCCAAGATGGCGTCCCTTCAATTCCAATTGGCTGATAGAATTCTATCAGCCAATCGGAATTAAGGTAGAAAAAATCCTATTGGCTGATCCAATCAGCCAATAGGATTGAGCTCGCATTCTATTGGCTGTTCCAATCAGCCAATAGTTTGCAAGCTCAATCCTATTGGCTGTTCTAATCAGCCAATAGGATTGAACTTCAATCCTATTGGCTGATTGGATCAGCCAATAGGATTTTTTCTACCTCAGTTCTGATTGGCTGATAGAATTCTATCAGCCAATCGGAATTGAAGGGACGCCATCTTGGATGACGTCATTTAAAGGACCCGTCATTGTTCCAGTCGCCGTCAAACGAAGAGGATGCTCCACGTCGGATGTCTTGAATATGGACCCGCTCCGCTCCGGATGGATGAAGATAGAAGATGCCGCCTGGATGAAGACTTCTGGCCGTCTGGAGGACCTCTTCTGCCCGGATAGGATGAAGACTTCGGACCATCTGGAGGACCAATTCTGCCCGGTTAGGTGAAGAAGTCTCAAGGTAGGGTGATCTTCAAGGGGGTAGTGTTAGGTTTTATTAAGGGGGTTTTAGAGTAGGGTTGGGTGTGTGGGTGGTGGGTTGTAATGTTGGGGGGGTATTGTATATTTTTTTACAGGTAAAAGAGCTGATTACTTTGGGGCAATGCCCCGCAAAAAGCCCTTTTAAGGGCTATTTGTAATTTAGTGTAGGGTAGGGATTTTTATTATTTTGGGGGCTTTTTTATTTTATTAGGGGGATTAGATTAGGTGTAATTGTAATTATTTTATTATTTTCTGTAATTTAGTGTTTTTTTTCTCCGTAATTTAGTTTATTTAATGTAATTGTAATTAATTGTAGTTAATTTAGGGAATTCATTTAATTACAGTGTAGTGTTAGGTGTAATTGTAACTTAGGTTAGGTTTTATTTTACAGGTATATTTGTATTTATTTTAACTAGGAAGTTATTAAATAGTTAATAACTATTTAGTAACTATTGTACTTAGTTAAAATAAATACAAACTTGCCTGTAAAATAAAAATAAATCCTAAGATAGCTACAATGTAACTATTAGTTATAGTGTAGCTATCTTATGGTTTATTTTATAGGTAAGTATTTACTTTTAAATAGGTATAATTTATTTAATACTATTAATTTTATTTAGATGTATTTAAATTATATTTAAGTTAGGGGGTGTTAGGGTTAGACTTAGATTTAGGGGTTAATAACTTTATTATAGTTGCGGCAATGTTGGGGGCGGCAGATTAGGGGTTAATAATTGTAGGTAGTTGGCGGCGATGTTAGGGACGGCAGATTAGGGGTTAATAATATTTAACTAATGTTTGCGAGGCGGGAGTGCGGTGGTTTAGGGGTCAATATATTTATTAAAGTGGCTGCGATGTCCAGTCGGCAGATTAGGCGTGAAAAATTTTAGTTAAGTGTTTGCGATGTGGGGGGGTCTCGGTTTAGGGGTTAATAGGTAGTTTATGGGTGTTAGTGTACTTTTTAGCACTTTAGTTAAGAGTCTTATACTACGGCGTTAGCCCATAAAACTCTTAACTACTGACTTTTAAATACGGTAGGTGTCTTGACAGGAGAGGGTGTACCGCTCACTTTTTCCAAGAGTCGTAATACCGGCGTTAGGAAAATCCCATTGAAAAGATAGGATATGCAATTGACGTAAGGGGATTTGCGGTATGCTCGAGTCACGGAAAAAAGTGAGCGGTACACCTGTACCTGCCAGACTCGTAATACCAGCGGGCGTTAAAAAGCAGCGTTGGAACCTCTCAACGCTGCTTTTTAACCCTAACGCAAGACTTGTAATCTAGGCATTAGTGTGGCTGAGCTGTTTGTGTTTTTTCTTCTGATTTGTGGCAGTTTAAACATCAATTACTCAGAAAAGGTGCAGCAAGTGATCAAGCACTTACAGACTCACTGACAGCTCCTTCCCATTAACTTGTGTCACACATAGCCCAGCTCAGCTGCAGCCCTCGAAATCTCCTGGATGGGACATTTTCAGGAACAAAGAAATCCAGGGACACTCCCTGAAAATCAGGGACTGTGGGCAACTGTTCTTCTTATCTTTGTGCAGATGATTAATTGAATACCTAGTGTCACTTGATTGTTGTTGTCATCTTTTTGTATATGTTACTCTTTCAATAAAGAGAATTTTCCTAAATAAATAAAGTAGCTTTTAACATATAATATGAGCGTAAAAAATAGGAAGCACTATTGATTGTCCTTGAGCGATGTTAACGCACAATAGCACTAATATTTGCACTAAACTTCCATATCTATTACGTCAATCACAGATGATGGTCGCACATAAACAACAATTTATACTATAATTATGTCTGTCGCCGTCGGCAGTTGTGCACACATCCTCAATGGAATGCTGGCAGCATGACAATGGAATGTCGGTGGATTCTTACACCACCCTGCCATTTTCGGAATCCACCGGGATGCAGCAAAGGCAAACGGAGCATTACAAAAAAAAAAAAAACACCGCCCGCACGAAGTATGACAAAAAAACCTGAACCTCCCACACAAAGTATTAACACATACACCGCAAACCCACACATTGCAAAATAATAAAGTAATTAACCCCTTTTATTATTATTATTATTATTATCAGGAATTTGTAGAGCGCCAACAGATTCCGAAGCGCTGTAAACATAGTCAATATACAGGATAGCTTTTGCAGGGATTAAGTGGGTAGAGGGCCCTGCCGAGAGTTTCACTGTTGTAGTCGGCTCTTATGAAGCGATCTGTAAACAGCTGGGTCCATAGGCTTACATTCTAAGGGGTTCAAGGGGAAAGCAATGGCGTTAGGAAAGGTTAGTGTTGGTTGTAAGCATCCCTGAATAGTAGTGTTTTTAGGGAGTGCTTGAAGCTGTTAAAACTAGGGGAGAGTCTTGTGGAGCGAGGCAGGGAGTTCCACAAGATGGGGGCCAGTCTGGAGAAGTCCTGTAGACGGGAATGTGAGGAAGTAACAAGAGAAGAGGAGAGGAGGAGATCCTGAGCTGATCGAAGGGGACGGAAGGGAGAGTATCTGGAGACAAGTTCTAAGATATAGGGGGGAGCAGTGCAGTTGAGAGCTTTGTATGTCAGAGTGAGGATTTTGTGTTTAATCCTAGAGGCAAGAGGAAGCCAGTGAAGGGATTGCCAGAGAGGTGCAGCAGATAAAGAGCAACGAGTAAGAAAGATGAGCCTGGCAGAGGCATTCATAATGGATTGTAAAGGAGCTATGTGGCAGCTAGGTAGACCAGAGAGGACGGGGGTTGCAGTAGTCGAGGCGGAAAAGGATGAGAGAGTGGATTAAAGTCTTAGTTCTGTCTTGTGTAAGGAAATGTCTAACTTTAGCGATGTTTTTAAGGTGGAAGCGGCAGGCTTTAGCCAAGGACTGAATGTGAGGAGTGAAGGAAAGATCTGAGTCAAGTGTGACCCCAAGTCATCGGGCATGCGGGGTAGGAGTAATGATGGAATTATGAACAGTTTATAGAAATTTTGGGGGTGGAGACATTGGAAGAAGAGGGAAAAATAAGGAGTTTAGTTTTGGAGAGATTTAGCTTAAGGTAGTGAGAGGACATCCAAGATGAGATATGAGAAAGATAGTTAGTGACATGGGTTAGTAAGGAAGGAGGTAGGTCTGGTGCAGAGAGGTAGATTTGGGTGTCATCGGCATACAAATGATATTGAAACCCATGGGACTTTATTAAGATACCTAATGATGACGTGTAGATTGAAAAGAGAAGGGGACCGAGGACAGAGCCTTGAGGTACCCCAACAGAAAGTGGTAACGGGGCAGAGGATGCTCCGGAGAAGGCTACACTAAATGTACGGTTAGTTAGATAGGAAGAGAACCACAAAAGAGCTGGGTCACAGATGCTGAAGGAGTGGAGGGTTTGGAGCAGAAGAGGGTGGTCAACAGTGTCAAAGGCTGCAGACAGGTCAAGGAGGATAAGCAGAGAGAAGTGGCCTTTGGATTTTGCTGTAAGTAGGTAGTTGGTAACCTTGACAATTGCTGTCTTTGTAGAGTGATGGGGACGAAATCCAGATTGCAGTGGGTCAAGAAGAGAGTTTGGTGTAAGGAAATGGGATAGACGTGCGTATACTAGCTTTTCTAGGAGCTTTGAGGCAAGTGGGAGTAGGGAAATAGGGCAGTAGTTGGATGGGGAGGTTGATCGAGGGAAGGTTTTTTGAAGATAAGTGTGACCAGTGCATGTTTTAGAGATGAGGGAAATATACCAGTGCTGAGGGAGAGGTTAAAAATGTGTGTGAGTATGGGGGTGAGGGTAGAAGAGAGGGAGGGGAGTAGCTGTGAGGGGATCGGGTCGAGGGGACAGGTAGTGAGGTGGGAGGACAGTATAAGGGCAGAAACTTCATCCTCGTTAACAGGGGCAAAAGAGCTGCATTTTTTCATATTTGTGTTTTGGATGATTGTGAGCTTCTGAGGGGGTGGGAGATTGGAAATATGTTGAGAGCTGATTTCCCTTCTGATGGAGACAATTTTGTTTTTGAAGTGGCTGGCAAAATCTTGAGCTGAGAGAGAAGTTGTATTAGGAGGTGGGGGAGGGCGGAGGAGAGTATTGAAGGTGGAGAACAGACGTTTTGGGTTAGAGGAAAGAGTAGAGATGAGATTAGAGAAGTATTGTTGCTTATAGAGATTAAGGGCAGAGTAGTAGGAGTTTAGGATGAACTTGTAGTGAAGAAAGTCAGCTGAACTCTGAGATTTCCTCCAGTGTCGCTCAGCAGTACGGGAACCCCTTAATCCCTTAACCGTCAACCACCCACATTGCAATAAACCTAATTTCCCTATTAACCCCTAAACTGTAAAACCCCCACATTGCAATAAACATAATTAACCTATTAACCCCTAAACCACAAAACCCCCACATCGCAATAAACCTATTTACCATATTAACCCCTAAACCTATTAACCCCTTCTCCGCCGGACTTCAGGACCCATGAGTATCTATTTGGGGCTTTATTGTTAGTTTAACAAAACAAAAACATTTGATTAGGGATGGGCAGCAAAAGAGCTGAATGCCCGTTAAGGGCAATGCCCATACAAATGCCCTTTTCAGGGCAATGGATAGTTTAGATTTTTAGTGTTAGGTTTATTTATTTTGGGGGGTTTTGTGGGTGATGGGTTTTACTGTTAGAGGGACTTAGAATTTTTTATAACGGCAAAAGAGCTGTTTAACCTAAGGCAATGCCCTACAAAAAAGCCCTTTTAAGTGCTATTGGTAGTTTAGCATTAGGTTTTATTTTTACTTTTGGGGGTGTTTTAGACTTAGGGGGGTTTTTTTAGATTAGGGATGGGCATCAAAAGTGCTGAATGCTCATACAAATGCCCTTTTCAGGGCAATGGATAGTTTAGGTTTTTTAGTGTTATGTTTATTTATTTTGGGGGGGTTTGGTGGGTTTGTTGGTTTTACTGTTAGAATTAGATTTTTTTTGTAACTGCAAAAGAGCTGTTTAACTTAAGGCAATGCCCTACAAAAAGCCCCTTTTTAAGGGCTATTGGTAGTTCAGCAGTAGAATAGGGGGTGTTTTTATTTTGGGGGGAGCTTTTTAATTTTCATAGGGATTGAGTTTAATTTTTTTTATTTTTGATAATTTGTTTATTTTTGTCTGTAGTTCAATTTTTTTTTTTTTTAACAACACATAGACTGCCCTCTGGACAGGCTTAACAAATAGTTATTTTATAACACTGGTTAGAGTTGCTAAGGAACATATTCTTAGAGGCTTCTTTTCTTTTGAAAACTGCTACGTTAAATAGCATTAAATAAAAATGAGGGTATGGTAACCCTTAAAGGGACATGAAACCCAAAATTTTTCTTTCATGATTCAGACAGAGCACACAAATTTAAATAACTTTCCAATGTCTTTCTTTTATCTAATTTGCTTCATTCTCTTGGTGTCCTTTGCTGAAAAGATTATCTAGATAGGCTCAGAAGCTGGGAGCTAGCTACTTATTGGTACAATCATTACTCAAAGCAGAAACACGTTGGATTTTCCTGTAGAAATCTGTCCAACCTTTTGGTCTAATTGAAAACAACAATAAATATAGCAATTCTTCAGGGATGTAATTTAATTCTATCCAACTAGAAAGCATCCCATGCACCCAGCCTTGCAACATTCAGTGAAGGGATGATAAAACAGATGACAAAACGTAAGACTTTTTTTCACAAATGGTTGAAAGTGATAGAAGCTCTCCCTATAAATAGACAATTACAAATCATACAAACACTTAGGCCTATATTTAGAGTTCTGCGGCCAAAGGGGTGCGTTAGCTACGCTGGCTTTTTTTCTCCCGCACCTTTTAAATACCGCTGGTATTTAGAGTTCACAGAAGGGCTGCGTTAGGCTCCAAAAAGGGAGCGTAGAGCATATTTACCGCCACTGCAACTCTAAATTCTTACGGACGCGGCCCGCTTCATAAACGTGCTCGTGTACGATTCCCCCATAGAAAACAATGGGGCTGTTTGAGCTGAAAAAAAACCTAACACCTGCAAAAAAGCAGCGTTCAGCTCCTAACGCAGCTACATTCTTTCCTATGGGGAAACAATTCCTAAGTCTGCACCTAACACCCTAACATGTACCCCGAGTCTAAACACCCCTAACCTTACACTTATTAACCCCTAATCTGCCTCCCCCGCTATCGCTGACACCTGCATATTATTATTAACCCCTAATCTGCCGCTACGTACACCGTCGCAACCTACATTATCCCTATGTACCCCTAATCTGCTGCCCCTAACACGGCCGACCCCTATATTATATTTATTAACCCCTAATCTGCCGCCCCCAACGTCGCCTCCACCTACCTACAATAATTAACCCCTAATCTGCCGACCGGATCTCACCGCTACTATAATAAATGTATTAACCCCTAAAGCTAAGTCTAACCCTAACACTAACACCCCCCCAACTTAAATATAATTTAAATCTAACGAAATAAATTAACTCTTATTAAATAAATTAATCCTATTTAAAGCTAAATACTTACCTGTAAAATAAACCATAATATAGCTACAATATAAATTATAATTATATTGTAGCTATTTTAGGATTAATATTTATTTTACAGGCAACTTTGTATTTATTTTAACCAGGTACAATAGCTATTAAATAGTTAATTCTATCAGCCAATCGGAATTAAGGTAGGAAAATTCTGATTGGCTGATGGAATCAGCCAATCAGAATCAAGTTCAATCCGATTGGCTGATCCGATCAGCCAATCAGATTGAGCTTGCATTCTATTGGCTGATCGGAACAGCCAATAGAATGCGAGCTCAATCTGATTGGCTGATCGGATCAGCCAATCGGATTGAACGTGAATCTGATTGGCTGATTCCATCAGCCAATCAGAATTTTCCTACCTTAATTCCGATTGGCTGATAGAATCCTATCAGCCAATCGGAATTCGAGGGACGCCATCTTGGATGACGTCCCTTAAAGGAACCGTCATTAGTCGGGAAGGTGTCGGTGAAGATGGATGGATCCGCGCTGGAGGTCTTGAAGATCAGCCGGTCGTCATCGGATTGAAGAACATAGAAGATGCGGCTTGGATGAAGATGTTTGCCGGTCCGGATGTCCTCTTCTGCCCGCTTGGATAAAGACTTCAGCCGGAGGATGGACGTCACTCTTCAGCCCCCCGCTTGGGCTTGGATCAAGACTTCAGAGGCTTGGATCAAGACTTCGGTGGACGGATCGGTGAACCCGGCGAGGTGAAGACAAGGTAGGGAGATCTTCAGGGGCTTAGTGTTAGGTTTATTTAAGGGGGGTTTGGGTTAGATTAGGGGTATGTGGGTGGTGAGTTGTAATGTTGGGGGGGTATTGTATGTGATTTTTTTTACAGGCAAAAGAGCTGAATTCTTTGGGGCATGCCCCGCAAAGGGCCCTTTTCAGGGCTGGTAAGGTAAAATAGCTTTTCTATTTTAATTTTAGAATATGGTAGGGCATTTTTATATTTTGGGGGGCTTTGTTATTTTATTAGGGGGCTTAGAGTTGGTGTAATTAGTTTAAAATTGTTGTAATATTTTTCTAATGTTTGTAAATATTTTTTTAGTTTTTTTTTTTACTTTAGTTAGTTAGTTGTACTTTAGTTAGTTTATTTAATTGTATTTAATTGTAGGTATTTTATTTAATTAATTTATTGATAGTGTAGTGTTAGGTTTAATTGTAGATAATTGTAGGTATTTTATTTAATTAATTTATTGATAGTGTAGTGTTAGGTTTAATTGTAACTTAGGTTAGGATTTATTTTACAGGTAATTTTGTAATTATTTTAACTAGGTAGCTATTAAATAGTTATTAACTATTTAATAGATATTGTACCTGGTTAAAATAATTACAAAGTTACCTGTAAAATAAATATTAATCCTAAAATAGCTACAATATAATTATAATTTATATTGTAGCTATATTAGGGTTTATTTTACAGGTAAGTATTTAACTTTAATTAGGATTAATTTATTTAATAAGAGTTAATTTATTTCGTTAGATTTAAATTATATTTAATTTAGGGGGGTATTAGTGTTAGGGTTAGACTTAGCTTTAGGGGTTAATACATTTATTATAGTAGCGGTGAGATCCGGTCGGCAAATTAGGGGTTAATTATTGTAGGTAGGTGGAGGCGACGTTGGGGGCGGCAGATTAGGGGTTAATAAATATAATATAGGAGTCGGCGGTGTTAGGGGCAGCAGATTAGGGGTACATAGGGATAATGTAGGTTGCGGCGGTGTACGGAGCGGCAGATTAGGGGTTAAAAAAATATGCAGGTGTCAGCGATAGCGGGGGCGGCAGATTAGGGGTTAATAAATATAATATAGGGGTCGGCGATGTTAGGGGCAGCAGATTAGGGGTACATAGGGATAACGTAGCTGGCGGCGGTGTACGAAGCGGCAGATTAGGGGTTAAAAAAAATTAATAGAGTGGCAGCGATGTGGGGGGGCCTCGGTTTAGGGGTACATAGGTAGTTTATGGGTGTTAGTGTACTTTAGCGCACAGTAGTTAAGAGCTTTATAAACCGGCGTTAGCCCAAAAAGCTCTTAACTCCTGACTTTTTTCTGCGGCTGGAGTTTTGTCGTTAGATTTCTAACGCTCACTTCAGCCACGACTCTAAATACCGGCGTTAGAAAGATCCCATTGAAAAGATGGATAAGCGAATGGCGTAGGGGGATCTGCGGTATGGAAAAGTCGTGGCTGCAAAGTGAGCGTTAGACCCTTTCCTGACTGACTCCAAATACCAGCGGGCAGTAAAAACCAGCGTTAGGACCCTCTAACGCTGGTTTTGACGGCTACCGCCCAACTCTAAATCTAGGCCTTAGAAAGTTTAAAGTAGCCCCTCGTTGGATTGCGAGTAATAAACTTCCTTCTATATGGAGGGACTCAAGAAAATGGTTCCTTTTTCTTTTCATGTTTGAATGAGTCATCAGGAGGATAACTGGTTCAAGGATAGACAGGTTACCCTCCTATGTTTTACTTTATGACTCATAGACAAAAGTTGATAAGGGAAGGGCAGATAATTATCATAAGTTATAATTGTATAGTATATATATATATATACACATTAGTATTGCAAGAGAATCTAACATTCCTGAAGATAAATCGTTGATAGCTTAGGTTTCTCTTTAGCATGATTACTAAATATATAGATTTTTGTTATAATTGTGCATAACTATATTATGTGAAACTTTTCTCTAGGTTATGTGCAACAATGTCTTTGTATTTAATGAGTTGTCTCTGTATATAAGCATATGTCAAATAAAAAGATAATAAAAAAAAAAAAGATGGCAACAATATGTCCTGCCAGGTAGCGCTCCAGACACCTACCTAAGTATGTCTTCAACAAAGAATACCATGATAACGAAGCAAATGGAATGTGTTTATAAACTTGTATGCTCTGGTTCACAGAGGAAAATGTTGGGTTTTATATTGATTTAAATAATTAAAATGTTCTTAATTCTATTCATTGCTATGCAGACAAAAAGATTCAGATGTACAGGAGATATACATAAGGGTATCCTGCGAGTTATTAAAGCTTACACTTTAGGAGGAAATATGGGCAGGCTCAAATGGTCTTTTTATCCATATCCGCCATCAAAATCTATTTTTCTAAATGAAATTGATATGAGTAGAATTGTTCCTGATGTGAGATCTTTTTAATCCCATCCATTTTGTACGATTGATGCTTTGGTTAATTTCCCTGGTAAGCCTGCTAAACATTCTTTGAAAACATGAAGTTAAATGCAGAGATAGGGACCGCCTAAAAAAGGCTCAAGTGATTTTACACTGATAAACGAATAAAATATAATATAAAATAGTTTATTACTCAGATATCAGATATGTGTATATATAACAAAAGGGTACCCTATTGTGACAAGAATGAGGGACAAAAATTAGAAAAAACATAGGGGCCAATTTATTTAAGTGCGGACGGACATGATACAATGTAGTGTATCATGTCCACCGCACATCAATACATGCCGACAGCATACACTGTCGGCATTTATCATTGCACAAGCAGTTTTTGTGAACTGCTTGTGCAATGTCAATCCCTGCAGATCTGTGGTCAATCGGCCGCTAGCAGGAGGTGTCAATCAGCCCGATCATATAGAATCAGACGGATTGATGTCCGCAGCCTCAGAGCTTTAACACTATGTAAGAAAATATATTATGTTTTAACACTTGATAAATAATTGGTAGAACATATTTTTTTATTTTGTGTTTTTTTTAACAATGATGTGTATAATATAGGCCTTGTCACATATTCCTCATACTAAATATGATTTGTGTTTGTGCTTGATTTTTGACAGCTGACCAGGAATCCATCCTGGGCGCTGCTCCTGCCATCTTGCCAGCGCTGGTAGAGGATCAGGGGGCTGGAGGAGAATGTAAGAAATATTATGTTTTAACAATTGTATCTTGATAATGAATTTGTAGAACATATTTTATTTTGTCTTTTTATAGCTTGCGATCAGGGGACACAGACCAAGCCCTTCCTGCAAGAATATTTTCAACAACTGGCGGAGGGGCTCCAGATTGTCACCACTGCAGTCCGGGGATACAGGAGGCCATACATATTTTTTTATAAAAAGTTTTAGGTTTCAGAAAAAAAAGTTTTAATTTATTTATAATAAATAAGTATTTAATCAAAATTATAGTGTAGCTGTATTCATTTAAATATTATTTTGAAGGGACATGAAAAGTAAAAAAAAATTGTTGAATGATGTATAAATTGGGGTAAATTATTTTTTGGTTTATATATATATATATATATATATATATATTTTTATATATATTTCATTTCTCTTAATTTTTTAAATATCCTTTGATGAAAAGCATATACAGATAAACTATGTAGCTGCTGATTGATGACTGCACATAGATGACTCATATGATTGGCTTGCACATGTGCATTGCTATTTCTACTAAAAAGGATATCTGAGGAATAATAAAAGAACAAAAAGCTAGCTTCATAACGCTGCTTTTCACTACCGCTGGTATTACGAGTCTTCCAGGTATATCTGTACCGCACACTTTTTTGGCCGTCACGCAACATAACTACCACAGCTTTCAAAATGTCCTTTTCAATGGGACTTTCACAGCGCCAGTATTACGAGTTTGCCTGTCCGGGCGAAAAGTGAGCGGTACAGCCTGTAACTACAAGATCCATACCGTAAACTTAAAGTCAGTAGTTATGAGTTTTACGTTACAAAGCTGTAGCATAAAACTCACAACTAAAGTGTTAAAAAGTATACTAACACCCATAAACAACCTATTAACCCCTAAACCGAGGCCCTCCCGCATTGCAAACACTAAAATAAAATTATTAACCCCTAATCTGCCACTCCCTAAATCACAACCACTATAATAAACATATTAACACCTAAACCGCCGTACTCCCGCATCGCAAACACTAGTTAAATATTATTAACCCCTAATCTGCTGTCCCTAACATCGCCGCAACCTACATTACTGTTATTAACCCCTAATCTGCTGCCCCCAAAATCGCCGACACTATACTAAAGTTATAAACCCCTAAACCTAACCCTAAGTCTAACCCTAACACCCACTAACTTTAATATAATTAAAATAAATCTAAATAAAAATTACTATCATTAACTAAATAATTCCTATTTAAAACTAAATACTTACCTATAAAATAAACCCTAAGCTAGCTACAGTATAACTAATAGTTACATTGTATCTATCTTAGGTTTTATTTTTATTTCATAGGCAAGTTTGTATTTATTTTAACTAGGTAGACTAGTTAGTAAATAGTTAAAAGAGCTGACTTCTTTGGGGCAATGCCCCGCAAAAGGCCCTTTTAAGGGCTATTGTCAGTTTAGTTTAGACTAGGGTTTTTTTTTATTTTGGGGGGGGCTTTTTTATTTTGATAGGGCTATTAGATTAGGTTAATTAGTTTAAATATTTGATCATTTCTTTTATTTTTCGTGTAATTTAGTGGGGTTTTTTTGTAATTTAGTTAATTGTAGTTAATTAATGTAATTTATTTAATTGTAGTGTAAGGTTAGGTGTTAGTGTAAGACAAGTTAGGTTTTATTTTACAGGTAAATTTGTATTTATTCTAGCTAGGTAGTTAGTAAATAGTTACTAACTATTTACTAACTAGTCTACCTAGTTAAAATAAATACAAACTTGCCTGTGAAATAAAAATAAAACCTAAGATAGATACAATGTAACTATTAGCAAAACCTAGCTATGCACTACCAATTACCCCACCATAACGGAGTAAGCACAAAAGCAATCAGTATGAACACAATCAGACAAACCACACACCCCCAATCATAAACCACCTAAAATAGCATACACACATAACGCAACTATACTATAAAACTACCAATTTCACAGATAAAAAGTAGTACAAAAACATACACCCAGCCAAGCTAAAAACACAGACACATACCAAAAAAACTAAATTTATGTTTACCTGATAAATTACTTTCTTTTACAATATGACGAGTCCACGGATTTCATCCTTACTTGTGGGATATTAACCTCCTGCTAACAGGAAGTGGCAAAGAGCACCACAGCAGAGCTGTATATATAGCCCCTCCCCTTCCCCTCCACCCTCAGTCATTCGGCCGAAGGTTATAGGAAGAGAAAAGGAAAGGCTAAAAAGGTGCAGAGGTGACTGAAGTTTTCAAAAAATAAAATAAACCTGTCTTAAAATAACAGGGAGGGCCGTGGACTCGTCATATCGTAAAAGAAAGTAATTTATCAGGTAAGCATAAATTTAGTTTTCTTTTACAAAGATATGACGAGTCCACGGATTTCATCCTTACTTGTGGGAAACCAATACCAAAGCAATAGGACACGGATGAAAGGGAGGGACAAGACAGAAACCTAAACAGAAGGCACCACTGCTTGAAGAACCTTCCTCCCAAAGATAGCCTCAGAAGAAGCAAAAGTATCAAATTTGTAAAATTTGGAAAAATTATAAAGGGACAACCAAGTCGCAGCCTTACAAATCTGTTCCACAGATGCATCGTTTTTAAAAGCCCATGTGGAAGCCACAGCCCTAGTAGAATGAGCCGTAATTCTTTCAGGTGGCTGCTGTCCAGACGCTCCTTCTTAGAAGAAGGATTAGGACACAAGGAAGGAACAACAATTTCCTGATTAATATTCTTATTCGAAACAACCTTAGGAAGGAACCCAGGTTTGGTACGTAAAACTACCTTATCAGAATGAAATATGAGATAAGGCTAATCACACTGTAATGCTGAAAGCTCAGAAACTCTTCGAGCAGAAGAAATAGCAACCAAAAACAGAACTTCCCAAGATAATAGTTTAATATCTGGAATGCATAACCCCTTGCAGAACTCGAAGAACTAAATTCAAACTCCAGGGAGGAGTAATAGTTCTAAATACAGGCTTAATTCTAGATAGAGCCTGACAAAAAGACTGAACATCTGATACATTTGCCAAACGTTTGTGAAACAGAATTGACAAAGCTGAAATTTGTCCCTTTAAGGAACTAGCTGATAACCCTTTCTCCAATCCTTCTTGGAGAAAAGACAAAATCCTAGGAATCCTAACTTTACTCCATGAGTAACCCTTGGATTCACACCAATAAAGATATTTACGCCATATCTTATGATAGATTTTTCTAGTGACAGGCTTTCTAGCCTGTAAAAAAGTATTGATAACTGAATCAGAGAATCCTTGCTTCGATAAAATCAAGCGTTCAATCTCCATGCAGTCAGTTGCAGAGAAATTAGATTTGGATGTTGGAAAGGACCTTGAATGAGAAGGTCCTGTCTCAACGGAAGTTTCCACGGTGGCAGAGAGGACATGTCCACTAGATCTGCATACCAAGTCCTGCGTGGCCACTGAAGCTCTCTCCTGTTTGATTTGAGCAATCACGCGTGGGAGGAGAGGAAACGGCGGAAACATATAAGCTAGGCTGAACAACCATGGTACTGCCAAGACATCTATCAGTTCGGCCTGAGGATCCCTTGACCGGGATCCGTATTTTGGAAGCTTGGCATTCTGACGAGATGCCATCAAATCCAATTCCGGTCTGCCCCATCTGAGAATCAATGAGGCAAATACCTCCGGGTGAAGTTCCCACTCCCCTGGATGAAAAGTCTGTCAACTTAGAAAATCTGCTTCCCAGTTCTCTACCCCTGGGATGTAGATCACTGACAGATGACAAGAGTGGGCCTCTGCCCAACTGATAATCTTGGATACTTCTATCATCGCTAAGGAACTCCTTGTTCCCCCCTGATGATTGACATATGCCACAGTCGTTATGTTGTCCGACTGGAATCTGATGAATTTGGCTGAAGCCAAATGAGGCCACGCCTGAAGCGCATTGAATATTGCTCTCAGTTCCAGAATATTGATTGGAAGTAGAGACTCCACCTAAGTCCAAAAACCCTGAGCCTTCAGGGAGTTCCAAACTGCACCCCAGCCCAGAAGGCTGGCATTTGTTGTCACTATCACCCATGAGGGTCTGTGGAAACAAGTCCCCTGGGACAGATGATCTGGCGGCAACCACCAAAGAAGAGAGTTTCTGGTCTCTTGATCCAGAATTATCTTTGGAGATAAATCTGCATAATCCCCATACACTGACCGAGTATGCACAGTTGCAGTGGTCTGAGATGAAAGCGAGCAAACGGAACGATGTCCATTGCCGCTACCATTAATCCGAATTCCTCCATACACTGAGCCACTGATGGCCGAGGAATGGACAGAAGTGCTCGGCAAGCATTCAAAATCTTTGATTTTCTGACCTCCGTCAGAAATACTTTCATGGCTACCGAGTCTATCAGAGTTCCCAAGAAAGGAACCCTTGTCTGTGGAACAAGTGAACTCTTCTCTATGTTCACCTTACAGCCGTGAGTTCTCAGAAAAGACAACACTGTGTCCGTGTGAGATTTTGTCAGATGATATGTTGACGCCTGAATCAGAATATCATCCATATAAGGCACCACCACTATCCCTTGTGGTCTGAGAACCGCCAAAAGAGACCCTAGAACCTTTGTGAAGATTCTGGGTGCTGTGGCCAACCCGAAATGAAGAGCCATGAACTGATAATGTTTGTCCAAGAAGGCAAACCTTAGAAACCGATGATGATCTTTGTGGATTGGAATATGAAGGTAAGCATCCTTCAAATCCACGGTAGTCATATATTGACCCTCCTGGATCATTGGCAAAATCGTTCGAATTGTCTCCATCTTGAATGATGGAACTCTTAGAAATTTGTTTAGACACTTGAGGTCCAAAATGGGTCTGAACGTTACCTCTTTTTTTGGGGACCACAAATAGGTTTGAGTAAAACCCCTGTCCCTGTTCCAATTTTGGAACAGGACAGATTACTCCCATAGTAAAAAGGTCTTTTACACAGCATAAGAACGCCTCTCTCTTTATCTGGTTTGCAGATAATTTTGAAAGATGAAATCTCCCTCTTGGGAGAAAATCCTTGAATTCCAATTGATAACCATGGGTCACTATTTCTAGTGCCCAGGAATCCTGAACATCTCTTGCCCAAGCCTGAGCAAAGAAAGAAAGTCTGCCCCCTACTAGATCCGGTCCCGGATCGGGGGCCACCCGTTCATGTTGCTTTGTGGAAGAAGAAGAAGCGCGGGGTCCTCCTTTAAAGTTCCAAAAGAAACGAAAATTATTCTGTTTACCCCTCATTTTAACCAACCTATCCTGAGGTAGGGCATGGCCCTTACCTCTTGTAATATCAGAAATGAACTCCTTCAATTTTGGCCCAAAAAGGCTCTTACCTTTAAAGGGAATAGCTAAAAGCTTATGTTTTGATGACACATCAGCAGACCAAGATTTGAGCCACAATGCTCTACATGCTAAAATAGCAAATCCTGCATTTTTTGCCGCTAATTTAGCAATTTTAAAAGCGGCATCAGTAATAAAAGAACTAGCTAGCTTAAGAGCCTTAATTCTATCTAGAATGTCATCTAATGGAGTCTCAACCTTAAGAGACTCTTCTAGAGCCTCAAACCAAAAAACTGCTGCAGTAGTTACTGGAACAATGCAAGCCGTAGGTTGTAAAAGAAATCCCTGATTAACAAATAATTTCTTTAGTAGACCCTCTAATTTCTTATCCATAGGATCCTTGAAAGCACAACTATCCTCAATGGGTATAGTAATACGCTTAGCTAGGGAAGATATAGCTCCCTCTACCTTAGGGACCGTTTGCCATGAGTCCCGAATGGTATCTGATATAGGAAACATTTTCTTAAAATTAGGAGAGGGAGAAAACGGTATACCTGGTCTATCCCATTCCTTACTAATAATTTCCGAAATTCTCTTAGGAACCGGAAAAACATCAGTGTAAGTAGGAACTTCCATATATTTATCCATTTTACACAATTTCTCTGGAGGAATCACAATAGGATCACAATCATCCAGAGTCGCTAAAACCTCCCTAAGCAACAGGCAGAGGTGTTCAAGCTTAAATTTAAATGACATAGCATCCGAATCTGTCTGAGGCAAAACATTCCCTGAATCAGAAATTTCACCCTCAGACAGTAATTCCCTGATCCCCAACTCAGAGCACTGTTAGGGAACATCGGAAATAGCTAATAAAGCATCAGAGGATTCAGTATTTACATTAATACTTGACCTACTGTGATTACCCTGCAACACTGGTAATTTTGACAATACCTCTGTAAGGGTAGTTGACATAACTGCAGCCATCTCCTTCAGAGTAAAGGAATTAGACGCACTAGAAGTACTAGGCGTCGCTTGTGTGGGCATAAAAGGTTGTGACACTTGGGGAGAATTGGATGGCATATCCTGATTCTCTTCAGACTGAGAATCATCCCTAGGCACACTTACTTTATTTAAAATATGCTTTTTACATTGTAAAGCCCTTTCAGTACAAAAGTTACACAATGTTAGAGGGGGTTGCACAATAGCTTTTTTTTTTTTTAATTATAATTTTTATTAGGGAAACACAAGTTCAAACAAATAAATATAGCACATACAGCATCGAGTTACACAAATATCTCTCATATTCTGATATATGTACCCTATAACTAAAATCAGCTTACCATCAGAGAATGATACAATTGAAATTAAATGACACCAAAAAGAAAACAATATAGTAATAACGAAGAAAGTTCCCTAGTATATTCTTAACAAAACAGATACAGGAATTAAATGACTTCTTGGCTGTATATGAGCTGCACATTTTTAAATACAAAACATTATTACTATATAGGGTAAGTTAATACACTAAAAGATATATCAAAACTAATCAAATACCCTTTAGAGTTAGAACAGTGTTTCTAAATTGAAAAACGATCATCAGGTTAACATAATTATACCGATCAGACAGATGTCCCTGGGTAGCAAGAAACGCTGACTTGATAGATTAGAGAGACACTGATCCCCGTCCATCCTATTTAATGACTCGACCAGAGCCTACCACCCTTTTTTCTTATTTAATATTATTAACTAGAATTTAAATATACTGACCAAAGTCTACCGCCATGTTCAATAATTGACAATTATGGCCTTCCTTATCTGCTTTTATACTTCTAAACCATTTATTCCCGATCCTACCACCTATGGTAATTACTTCTATATCATAGGAACCATTATAAGACATATGGTTATATCCATTATTTTGATTGGCCTCCCCCCCCCCCCTGCAGAGAAGGAGAGGAGAAAAAAAAAAAAAAAAAGAAAGGAAAAAGGAACAAAGAGGTGAAGCTACCACGCCCCCAATAATACTAGTTCGGAATTTCTGAATGGAAAAATCATATAATCTATTTCGGCTACCGAAAAAATCTTAATAAATAAAGACCACTTTATAAAAAACTTTCTAATGTCCTCTTCATCCTTCATATTTGTATCTATCTGTTCTAAAATACACTGTTTTTTTAGATAGTCTTTGACCTCCACAACCGTAGGGATTGCTTTCAATTTCCATTTTTTGAAGATTAGGTGTCTGGCTGCAGCAACTGTCATATTAATTAGCTTATGTTGAGGGTATGGTTTTCCCCTGTCTGTCATTAAAAAAACAATATAGCTCAGAGATAAATCCAGAGGGAAAATCTTAACAGTATTTTTCAGCCAGTATTCCACTTTTCTCCAGAATTGACCTATTCTCGGGCAGCTCCATATCATATGGACCAGATCGGCCGCCGGTTTTGAACATTTTGGACATTTATTGAAATCTAAGTTCCCGCATCTAAGGCCTTTCTCAGGGGTAAAGTATGTCCTGTATAAAAGTTTAACCTGTGATTCCCTCCATGTAGAGGAAAGTGTAGTCTGGGCTATTCTTGTGATGGAACCCTGAACCAAGTGTACATCTATGTTACTTTCTGGTATCAAATTATTCCATTCTACCGCAAGTTTCTCCAAATTTAGATTGCCCTTGAGAGAGGCCAGAAGGTGGTAGCATGGGGAAATAGACATCCGTCCATTTTCCACCATAGCTAACCACCCATCTAGTCCCCCCCAGGACCATGAGCTATTCCCCTCCCTCTGTAGCTCCACCACAAAATGTCTGGCTTGCAGATACGCGAAGAATTCTTTATTTGGAAGATCAAACTCTTGCCTAAGCACTTCATAAGTTTTTACCACTTGGTTTTCTCTATCAATGAACTGGATGGCCCTGTTCAAACCTACACTATGCCATCTTTGGAATATTGCTGACTCAAGACCCGCCAAGAATTTGGGATTGCCTAAAAAAGGGACAAACTTTGATGTATTACAGTCCAGAGCCAATAACTTACTCATTTTCCACCAACTCTGGATAGGGTTGTAAATTGTTTTAAATGTCTTCAGCTCCTGCGAAATTAAGCTAGGTTTGCAATGTATCAATGCTACTGGCGAAAATGGATAACATATACTATTCTCAACTTCATTATTAGTGACATAATCTTTTGCATAGAACCAGTCTGCCACTATGCGTGCGAGATAGGCATAATTATACAATCGCACATCTGGTAGTGCGAACCCTCCTTTATTTCGTGGTAGATGTAGTTTGGCAAAGGCAATTCTGGGCTTTTTGTTCTGCCATATGAATCTTCTCAGGGCTGTATTGATCAACTTAATATCTTTCCCTTTAAGTATTACCGGAACATTTTGCAAGATATATAGCAGTTTCGGGAGTAGAACCATTTTAAATAAAGCTATTCTGCCTGAGATAGATAAAGGAAGACTTTGCCAGTTTGTTAATCTCTGTTTAATCTCAGAAAGTATTGGGGGAATATTTAACTCGTATAATTTCTCTATATTCGATGGTACCAGTATGCCCAGATATTTGAATGCATCTAAAACTATATTGAAAGGTATATTTGATGGTGAATCTATCTTTTTCCTTAACCAGAGAAATTCTGATTTTGAGGTGTTAACTTTGTACCCGGAAAAAGATCCAAATTGTTTGATAATTAATAATAGTTTTGCCAAGTTGTCTTTAATATTTGATATATACAAAAGAATGTCATCCGCGTATAGTGCGATTTTGAGCTCCTTTTTCTGCAGTCTTATACCTTCCAGCCGGTGTCTCACCATAATTGCTAGGGGTTCTATAGCTATGTCGAAGAGCAAGGGAGAGAGAGGACATCCCTGTCGTGTTCCCCTCTCCAGAATAATCTCTGGAGAAAGGATGCCATTCACTGACAGACTCGTGCGAGGTTTGTTATACAAATTCCCTATAAATTGACAAAAATTACCCAGAAAACCAAATTTGGAGAGAGTCTCAGTTATATGATCATGATGCACCGAGTCAAATGCCTTTTCCGCATCAATTGATATGACTGCCTGATCAGGGATGTCCTGCCTCTCCCCGCTACCAACACTCTCCCTTAGTTTAAAGTAATCTACACTCATCAAGACCTCTCTTATTTTTGCCGATGAATTCCGTTTGTGAAGAAACCCTGCTTGGTCCTTATGTATAATCGTGGGTAGAATAAGTTGTAACCTATTTGCTAAAATAGAGGACAAGATCTTGTAGTCTGTATTTAACAGCGCTATAGGTCGATAAGATTCTTTAACACTAGGATCTTTTCCCTGTTTCAGTATTAATATAGTATTTGATGCTGAAAAAGATGAGGGGATTGGTAGCCCATCTATATAAATAGCATTATATAGTCTACAGAGATTGGGAACTATTAAAGGCAAGAGAATTTTATAGAATTCACTGGGTAATGAATCTGGTCCTGGTGCCTTATCCAGTGCCAGTTTGGTTACAACTTTCTCTATTTCTGGTTCACTAATAGGAGCATTTAGCATCTCCATTTCTTCTGATACAAGAGTTGGAACCGTCAGCTGGCTCCAGAATTGAGCAGATTGGATTTTGTCCGATTTTTTTAGGGAGTAAATCTCTTGATAATATGCTAAGAGAAAATCTGCTATCTCTTCTGACCTTGTTATTGTTCTCCCTTCCTTTTGTAATGAATCAATCACTGCTGAACCCTTTGCCCCTTTTACTAACTTAGCGAGGAGTTTCCCCGATTTGTTTCCAAATCTATAGAATTTGGCTTGGAATTTTAATTCTTTTTGTGTAACCTGGTAGGTTAAATATGTATCTCTCTCATTTTTGGCATTTATATATTTTAACCAATTTGCCCTTGTTTTCATTGAGAGATAGTGATTATAAGCATTAGTCATTGAACTAATCACTTCTTTCTCTCTGGTTTTGATTTTTTTCTGAATATTAGCTGTGTATGAGATTATTTCTCCCCTCAAAACCGCTTTTGCGGCCTCCCAAAATATCACGGGGCGATTATAGTAATCAACATTGTGGTCTGCGTATTCTTCGAATTTCGCATTGAGCCAGTTTTTAAATTTTAAATCTTTTAATAGATAAGTGGGAAAATAAAACCGAGCCTGTTTGAATCTCCTCTCAAAATCCTGAATCTGAAAAACAATAGGGGCATGGTCAGAGAGAGATATAGGTAGGATCTCTGTCTTCACTTTTAATTTTAAGAGCCTGTCATCCACGAGAAATAGGTCAATTCTGGAAAATGATTTGTGGGCCTTCGATAGGCAGGTAAAATCTCTTGCATCTGGGTTTTGGAGTCTCCAGATATCTTTTACTACCAAATTCTGTGTTATTTTTTTGATAATCTTAGCTTCCAGTTTATCTCTTTTATTTTTTGATTGATTGGGAGTTCGTCTCAGCCTGTCTAACGGATATTGTGGGGCCATATTAAAATCGCCACCACAAATCAAAAAGCCTTCCTGAAAGAGCATGATCTTAGTTTGTAACGAGTCCCAGAACATTGGGTCTATAACATTGGGTGCATAGATATTACACAGTGTATAAACAATTTTTGCCACTTTAATTTTCAACAGAATAAATCTTCCCTCTGAATCTACCTCAGTGCTGAGGATCTCCAAACCATTAGTCATTATCTTTTTCCCCAGAAGTATGGCCACTCCTCTTTTTCTATTTAGACTGGGGCTAGCAACCACCTCTTTTACCCAGAATTTCTTTAGTTTCATCGTTTCCTCAAATTTCAGATGCGTTTCTTGGAGGAATACTATGTCAGAATTTATCTTCCTTAATTGGTTTAAAATTGTTTTCCTTTTAATAGGGGATGTGAGACCTCCGATGTTCCATGAAACAAATTTAATACTCTCTATCCTTGACATTCTCTAAATTGTGGCAACACGGAGTCCAACAGAGAAAGAGAAAAAAAAAAAAAAAAAAAAAGGAGAAAAAGAAGGAAAGAGCAGGGGGGGGAGGGACGGGGAAGAAAAAAACAGCAGAGGGGAGACCCTTAGTCTATAGTCTAACACAGTGCCGCTGCCCTCCATGTAGTTTTATATCCATTTATCACTTACTCAGGGATATTTAATTTGACTAAGAGTTCACTTGCCTCTTTAGCTGTATCAGCAAAATAAACTTCGTCCTTAACCCAGACTTTGAGTTTTGCCGGAAAGATCAAGGTGGCCCTTATACCTAGATTAATAAGTTTGGTACATATTGGGGATAACTCCCTTCTTTTGGTTGCTGTCTCTGCAGAAAAATCTTGGAACAGAAAAATATTGAAATTCCCCAATGAAATTGGCTGATTTTTACGGTAGTATTGGAAAATGGTAATTTTGTCCTGAAAATTCAGTAGCTTGGCTATTACTGGTCTCGGCCTGCCTTTACCTTTGTTATCTAAATCAAATCTCCCTATTCTATGGGCTCTTTCAACTATAATTTTAGGGTATGTATTGGGAATCTTGAGAAGCTGGACTAGTGTTACAGAAATAAAATTATTCAGGTCTTCATACTGCTTTTCCTCTGGGACCCCAATAATTCTGAAATTGTTCCGCCTGGAGCGGTTTTCTAAGTCCTCTAATTTAAACTGGATTTTTTCAAGTGATACATCATTAGATTTGGATTTTGCACTCTGTGTTACTACATTATCTTCGAGATCTGAGACCCTTTGTTCAAGCTCCTGTACTCTGTTGGCAAATTGTCTGAGCTCTTGTGAGAGCGACATAATGTCTTGCTTAATTTCTAATTTTAAAGTATCAAACTTAGGGGCCAGGGCTTCTGAAATGCTATCTACCAAGGCTTGGGTGTTTACCGCCGAATCCCCTGCATACAGAGGATTATTAGGAGTTAAATGAATATCGGCAGAAGTATTTATTGTGCTTTTTATTTTCCTGTCCTTATTTTTATTCGCCATGGTTGGAGAAGGGGTTTTACCGTGAATATTAAGAAATTTATCCATGTGCAGTGAATCAAGTTAGTGATTGGGGGGGGGGGGGGGGTATTCCCCCAGCTCTACAATTATCTTAGTGAAGAAAAAAGAAAAAAAAAAAAAAAAAAAAAAAAAAAAAAATTAGGGGGGGGGTAGGAGAGAAAGTGAGGGGAAAGTGATTAAGGTATTAATGTGTTGTTAGTGAAGCAGTGTCAAGTGAGGGAAAAAAACCAGTTTTGAATTCGTGAGTCTAGGTTCAACCCCTTAACTTCCCCTATGGACTCGTATTTAGCTCTTAACAGATAAAACTATTCTGATGTCCTGCCTTTAATTCACTTATTGGTTTGAGGACCTTTAGCCACCAATCCACAGAAGATGCTTTTGCAAGTAAACCTCAGTCTTTTCTTGCTACCCAAGCGGGACTGTTATTGACATTTTGACCCAGAAAAAGAAAAACACAGCAAAAACAAAAACAATTTCAATAATCTTAACGCTTCTTTAAATTGCCACTTTAGAGAAAGGCAGAGGAGATTCAAGTTTATTCTTTAATAAATTATTCTGTGGATCTCATAGAGTTTTCCCTTCACTTGTTTTCCTGATCTAGAGGATCTACTATATAGATAAACTTTTAGCTATACTATTGTTTTTCTTAGATCTAAAGAGAAGGTATGTCTATCCTTTATGAAAGGAAAGTAGTTTTTAGATGATCCAGATTTCTTTTAGTCCTCTGAACTTGAGGATATCAATCAGAATATACTAATAAATTTTGTTAATTCCCAGGGTATTTACAGGTACATGGTTAAATAAATTGGACACGGATGTCAGTATTGTGCCACATTTTCATAATTAATACCTTGAACAAACAACTTTTTTAGGGATTTGTACCTTAACTTTTTCAAGATCAGTAACAGTTTTCTTTGTAAATCTTTACTTCACCCTCTACAGATACCTTCTAGTACCTAAAAATTTCCCTCTTTCCTTTCTGATTTGAACCTGACAGTATATTTAGAGCTCATTTATTTATATGAGTGTTTTTTTTTAAAATTCTCTGAGAAAAGTAACGATTTAAGGATATCTAAGATCTGTCAGCTTAGAAATAGATAGACAGTTTTTCTTATATTATTTCAACCTTGATTCCTGTTATAGACAAGTTATTGTAATATGTTGGCAGTGATGTCTGCAATTAACAAGATATGTATACCCTAGATTTTATTTATCTCAGAATACCTTCTGTTACATATAATCTTTATAGGTACAAGTGTTCTAATGGTAATTTTGGGGTGTATTATACCTACTACTTAGATTGCTTTGACCCTACTCTAACTAATGTGGCATATACTATGAATACGATTAGTTATAGTATACCAGTATAATTAATAAACCCCATCTTACAATTATCTGTTTGTAACGAACTTATACAATTCTCCAATAAACTTAAACTCTATTAATCCCAAGAATAGTGGGGAATCTAGAAGGAGGATTAGTTACCAATTTGATACAGAAATATACAATGTTACATTCAGCAAGGCATCTTTCCCCTTCTCAGGCAGTATGTCAATGCTATATTACAGACACTCTTATTCTGTCCAGTATTGCCTTATACTATTCCTTCTTTCAATAATGTTCTGCAAATAGGAGCTCTAAATAGATCTCGTTAGTGGACTATTTGCAGTGGTTTCCAATAGACCATATAGGGGAGAAAAGCAAACAAACAGTACTTTACCACCAGCCGCTCTGTTACTTCGTACTCCTTTTCATAGGGGAATTATATCAGCAGTTGTTGTGTGGACGTTCCTGCTAGTATTGAAACTAGCCTCTAGGATTAAGCCAAATAAGCCTTTTCTTTATAGGGTAAATGCCAACCGCAACCCCCCACTTATCTCAAAGCGGGATTTACCCGTAGTCTCCCGGCTCTGAAGCAGTCTCCTCACCTCCTCTCGCGCAGCACCGGTGGGAGAGGAGGAGAGACAGAGCAAGGCTGAAGTCGTCACCGGCGAAAAGACTACCACAGAGTCTCTGATGTGGCTGTATCTAGGTCGCTCTATACTCCGGTCGGCTTCTCCTACGTTGCAGCAGATGCGCCGCGGCTCCTACTGGTGACGCCACCGGTCTCCAACGTCAATTCCAATGTGCGGCTGCGATGAGGTTAGCTGGGTTCGTGCAGACTCAGTTTTTCCTGCCCGTCCCCGGGGCTATTATATTCATTAAAGGTGAGCTCCCTTTCCTCTGATTTTACGTCTCAGCAGCCCAGGTAAGGGATCCTTTAGCAACATCTCAGGAATGCTTTAGCAGGTTATTAGTAAATGCCGAGTAAGACAGTTCTTAGATTTTCCCCGCAGTTGTGCTTTTAGGGGTATAAGCCAGATATAATACTGACTCCCAGAAGTGTCTTTAAAGAATAAATTTTATTCCTGCCCACCTCTCGCGCAGCAGCGGTGGGAGAGGGGGTTTTTGCGACCAGGAAATGTCCTTTAAATTCGAGGCCTTTATTCTGATATTTTTTAACAAATGGGTATCCTTTTAGTCTGAGCGTTAACAATGCAGTGGATTTCCCACTGCCAAGGTTCCGGCAGCGATGTAGCAGGCTGTCCAGGTAGCTATCCCAATTACTTGGGGTTAGGCGCGGGAAAAGCTCCGCCAGAAGCTTAGGGACTGGAGTTCTCTGAGCCAGCACTCTCCAGGTGCGCTTAGCTCCTCCTCCGGAACCACGCACAATAGCTTTTAAACACATAGAACAATGAGAAACCTCAATGTCAGACATGTTGAACAGACTAGTAATACCACAAAAGTCGTTTAAACACTTATTTATAGCATAAAATAAACATAAAAAAAAACGTGTACTGTGCCTTTAAGAAAAGAAAAAATGAACAATTTTTCCAAAATGCACAAAAAACGTTAAATTATTCCCAAATTTAACTTAATATCGTTGGTTACTCCAAAAATTACTGCACCCAGAAGCAAGGGCAGAAATAAGGCTTTAGAAGTACTTATATCAACATGTAGTCAAAAGACAGATAAAAATACACTCTGCACCTCTGTGGCGCCTACCTGCCCCCAGGGTACTTCGAATCAAGTTTCCAACCCTTCAGACCAGCTACACAGTCCAGGAGCCACGGAGTTACTGTTTGCTGCTGCTAAGCCTGAAGAAATTGTGCCAAAATAGGCTCCGCCCCTTAAGGTCAAAAGTCAGAGTAGGCCCAAACAACACCGCATGGAAATGCAGTTTTGCACTAAAGTAAAAGTACACACACAATATAACCCTCAAGCATAAAACCAATAAGTTTTAAGTGCCAAAAATAAAAAACATAAAACATTGTTTTTTATATTCTCTCCCATGTCACATAATGCCCAAATATCAACAAATGATAAATATAAAATAGGGACTCCAGTAAAACCCCTCTTATTAAAATAGGTTTTACTGCTTACCCCTTTCCCATACAGGGAAATAATGCCAGCCAGTTCTGATACACCAAGTCTCCTCAGAAAAAAAGGCTCCACATACCTTAATGCTGCTTGTAGCATGAAACCGGTCTCCACACTGAAGATGTCTCATGGTTACCTTCAGAAGTCTTGTGGGAACTAGCGTGGATCTTAGTTACAAATGCTAAGATCATCAAACCTCAGGGCAGAAATCTTCTTCCATATCCCCCTGAGGAAAATAGTATGCACCGATACCATTTAAAATAAAAAACTTCTTGATTGAAGAAACTAAAATTAACACCTCACTTTACCATGTCTTCCTAGTATAACACAGGCAAAGAGAATGACTGAGGGTGGAGGGGAAGGGGAGGGGCTATATATACAGCTCTGCTGTGGTGCTCTTTGCCACTTCCTGTTAGCATGAGTTTAATATCCCACAAGTAAGGATGAAATCCGTGGACTCGTCATATCTTTGTAAAAGAAAACATCCAAACTCCATTTATAATACACACGCCATCACAATCACAACCAATCAGATTAACATTAAATCAACCATACTCATCCATACCGTCCAGGCATGTGCACCTCGCAGCAACAACAACATTATACCTTACTGGTCACAAACCATACCAAATACAAATAAATCTATTGACATATGCCCAAATACCTTTACGCATATTAGCATATTGACAGCTTTCCAGGCACCAGAGCCACCTGGAGCTTTTGTACCATAAATTGCTGAGAGCTATGCATCACTACCAATCTAATTGCATACACACAACCACCAAATCCACTCATACATCAAGCACACAACCAGCAGTCACCCAAATCATCACAGTGGCTACCCTAATATACCCAGCACTAAAAAAAACACATTACCACCCATACTACACCACTTATATATCCATAATGACCATATCTTCACATTACCATAGTCATAGGACCCTCCTAGCATCATCAAACATAATGAGTACAACCATATAAATTCAAAATCAAACATACTCCATTACCTTAAACACATAAGAATCACCACAACCAAACATGCACCAAAACATCATGGGATCCAAAAGATAACAGATAGATAATAGAACTATCCAGTATGAACCAACTCATCCCGGAAGTTTAATCAACACCAGGACATCCTGTACTTCTAATTATGGCACCCAAATAATCTCATCATCTGATATGGACCAACACACAATCAAAGATGTGAAAGATAAAAAAAGAAGGCGCCACCATAGTGCACAATCAGATGATTCAAACACGCCAAATGTACAAGTAAGACCGTACTTACAAGCTGTATGACACTTGAGAAGTGTCACAAATGCCTTCTGGACTGTTGGGAGTCGCCCAGCTAACTCACACTGATGGAAGTCAGAGCAGCTCTGGAGTGTGGGAGCGGCGACAGGCAAGCAGCATGTAGTGACCAGCCACAAGCCTAGCACTGAGCCAGATCGTCCACTGGTGTTGGTGGATATACCAGTAATAGTAGATACAATAGTGAATACAATGTATCAAAATGAATCCAAATGTTGATTAAAGTATATGGTAAAATAAGGATGATAATTCGTGGCAAAAGTCTAGTAAAAACAAACAGACTTTATTAAAAGTATAGCAGCACAACGTTTCTCGGTCTTTCCTGACCGTTTCCTCAGGTGCAATATGATTGCACCTGAGGAAACGGTCAGGAAAGACCGAGAAACGTTGTGCTGCTATACTTTTAATAAAGTCTGTTTGTTTTTACTAGACTTTTGCCACGAATTATCATCCTTATTTTACCATATACTTTAATCAACATTTGGATTCATTTTGATACATTGTATTCACTATTGTATCTACTATTACTGGTATATCCACCAACACCAGTGGACGATCTGGCTCAGTGCTAGGCTTGTGGCTGGTCACTACATGCTGCTTGCCTGTCGCCGCTCCCACGCTCCAGAGCTGCTCTGACTTCCATCAGTGTGAGTTAGCTGGGCGACTCCCAACAGTCCAGAAGGCATTTGTGACACTTCTCAAGTGTCATACAGCTTGTAAGTACGGTCTTACTTGTACATTTGGCGTGTTTGAATCATCTGATTGTGCACTATGGTGGTGCCTTCTTTTTTTATCTTTCACATCTGCAGATTATAACATCTTGGGACACCAACAAGGAATTTCGAAGAAGCAGCCTGCCATCTGTTCCAGACATTTGAATCTGGATTATGGACTAGACGAACTGTCCTATACCACATACCTACCATCTACCAGACTGGTCTGATTGGGACTTTTTTTCACTTTGCACACATATTTTGCATCTTTTTCAGTTTTCACTTCTGTATATATATATATATAGTGGTATTGTAATTTAGTATTGCAATATATAGTGGTATTGTAATTTAGTATTGCACTATATGTTGTTATTTTCTCTTTTTACACAGAGATTTGGCGCACTGGTTTTTTCACATTTACACAATCAAAGATACACACATACTCCACCACTCATAAGTCAGAATCAACCAAAACCATATCACATGCAAACACATCCCCAGCCATCAAGACCCATCCCAAACATCCCTCACATACCATACTGGTATCACACACTCAACTTATCACCTTACCCATAGGCAAGGCCAAAAGTATCTAGCACCACAACAAATCAAGGATCAGCCAATTCAATATCAACAGTGACAAAACACTGCTAGTGCATAGTGCATAGCTAGGTTTTGTTATGATGAGGTGTTCCGACCACATCTAGTGCTGCATTAGATATTGTTTGTTATTTTTGATAGTAGGTTGCTAGGCAAGAGTATGCTGGCTACTCTGTACTTACGAGTGGTGTGCTGATCGGCTACTGTTCTGTGGTTACTTATGTGATCTTTTGCTGCTGATATTGTTTATTATAGGACTTTTTGTGTTCAAATGTGACTATGTTTGTTTTTTAATGCTCTAATGTTATACACAATTACGTGGTGATGTCTCCATGGTGACGGTAGATCTAAGACTATTTTTGTACTCACAAAAGAAGCAGGGTAAGTAGCACTCTTAATTAATCAATCAAGAAATACAGGTGCATCCTAGAATAATAAATATCTAACAACGTGAACAAGAGAGTAGAAACCTAAAATACAGGTTACTAAAAGTCTAGGCAAAAGAGAGCACAACTGTATGTAATAAAGAGGAGACTAAAGCGAATTCTTGAAATACAAATAAATTTAATAAGGTTATACTATACAAATGCATACGTCCAAACATACATATCACATACATACAGGGGTATGAGGGATGCATAAAAATGTCAGATGGGCCGTGAAGGGGACTGGTGCACCAGTGTACAAAAATAGGCAAATGTTAATCACTTTGATGCATGTATAGGTAGCATATAATTGTAATCCAAAGTATAGTGCGTGTCCCTAGAAATGCACGGACCAGGTGGATACAGTCTTACCCCTTCGTGTCTAAATGCAAATAGTAGCGTGAGGTCATCAGGAGTCAAGGGGAGCTTAACCTCGCCGCGTCTTTTTCACAGGCATGTGTAAAGTGCAAATAGATAACAGTTCATGAGAATACCTGTCTTTTTCACGCGGTTGCTCTACCCTGAATCGTAGCTCCTGAGACACTGGATCTTCCAGATGAGACAAGGGGTAGACCACAGTCAGGAAAAAAGGTCCTCTGACAGAGTGCTGCAAACCGACGAGTCTTAGAGCTCGTTTCACTCCTTTCAATACAGCAGCATGGAGCTTCTTCCGGGTGCTGACGTCACGTCAGTAGCTGTGCTGATTTATGGGAATTTGGCCGCACAGGGATTGGAAGTCATTGGCAGAGAGATCTGTCATTCAAGACGGCTTTGATACTTTATAGCAACATTTTGCTTTCTTGTAGATCAGAACAGCAAGGGAATATTTACAGGGATACATTTGTGTTGAAACACTCATCCTTACATACTTGCATTCGATACATTAGAAAATTATGTTATACATCTAATCTATTATGTTACTAGTGTGTGTGTATGTTTAGGTTGCATTGTGAAGATTGTGTTTTTTTATTATTTAATATTGCAATTACGCCATTATACTCAATTCATAATTTTGATACTACCAAAGACTATGTAGTTACACATAGAGTAATGTGCATATATCCACAGAGGATTAAACTAAAAATGAAGCAAACTCTATTTTTTCATTGAGGCCATGAGGTGCTAAGGTATTAAGTTTATATATCCATTTTGTTTCTTTGCATAGAAGGATATTATCAATATCCCCGCCGCGCATGCTAAGTTTCACAGATTCAATTCCAATGAAATACAAATCATCAGTTTTAGATTCATGAAATTGTGCGTAGTGTCTTGCCACAGGACATTCCTTAATATCGTCCCTATGTTCAGAAATTCGAGAACGAAGTTCTCTGAAAGTTTTACCAACGTAAAAACTTTTACAGGAGCAGTAAAAAAATATATAACTCCTTTTGTGGAGCAATTGATAAAGGAGTTGATTTTATATGTATGCCCTGTATTTGTGTCAAAGGTTTTGCTTCTCTGCATATATTGACAGCAGACACAGTGGCCACATGGGGTGCTGCCTACAATTTTCTGTGCATTTTGTTCCAACCAATTATATGTTGGGACTTTATTGAATTCACTTTTAACCAAAATGTCTTTTAAATTACTGCAACGCCTTGCAGTCATCTGTGGATAATCTCCTGCATATTGGTGAAGTGTTGTATCATTAGTTAGTAAATGCCAATTTCTATTCAGAGTGTCTTTTACTTTGCTCCAATGGGCATTATATTCAGTGATGAACCTGATCTTGTTTTCATCATTTGTGTCATCCCTGTTCTTACATTTATATAACAGGTCTTTTCTTTGGTGTTGGGAGGCTCTGTAGAGAGCTCTCTTAATACACCTTTTGGAATAGCCTCTATCATGGAATCGGGTCGCCATCTCTTTTGCTTGTATTTTAAATGTTTTATCATCAGAACATATTCTGCGAAGCCGCAGAAATTGTCCGTAGGGGATGCCTTTTTTCAAATTTGTGGGGTGGTGGCTCGACCCCAGGAGGAGGCTATTTGTTGCCGTTGGTTTCCGAAAGACTTCTGTCTCAATTTTCCCTTCTTTTTTGCTAATTTTCAAATCCAAAAAATCAATTGAGTTTAAGTCATGATTACAGGTGAGAAAAATGTTACGGTCATTACAGTTCAAAAGAGAAATGAATTTCATCAATTCATCCTCAGTGCCATCCCATAATAGCAAAATATCATCAACATATCTGATCCAGAGGGCCACATGGGGGCCACATGTGCACCAACCTACGCCTGTTTACATCTTGGTGGCTGGGAGAACCAAATTGTATTTGGTGATCACTCTGATGTGGTTGATGCACATGTGGCCCTCTGGATCAGCCCTGACCGGGCTGAAACGCGTTGCTCCTCCCACTCCACGCCACCTGACGTAACATTACCTACACAGACCAGCTTCTGTGTTAACTGCAACTTTCAGCGGAGTATCTTTGAAAAATCCGGTATTGTTCCAAAGGCTTATCCGGCTCTGCTACAGCTTGCTAAAAGGGACCCATCGGCGCAGCAGCAACCAAGACACGGTGTAAGTAAAAGTGAACACCTTTTGTTTGGTTTTCTGCTTGTGTATGATTTGGATCCGTTTGTCGTTCCAGCCTCACTCTGCTTCTCAAGGAATCAGCTGGGGATTTCGACCGCTCACTCTTTTTTCCGGACCTTCAACATTTGTTTCGCATATCAGCTCCAGGGTTGTTTTGTTATTTTTGATGCTACACTGACATTTGCTATAGTGCCATATTGTGTGTTGCTATATTGTGTCAAGTTAGTTTGATTGTTACATTCTTACTATTTAATTGCTACAATTATTTTATTGCTCTTTTGCTGATCAGCTTTTTTAATTTATGTTTAATATTGTATAAATAAATTCACATTGTATTCTTTTAAAACAAGTTATTTCATTACTGAAGTTATCTCATTACTGAGGCCAAAGGTTTCATATTTTAAACATTTGACTATTGTCACGGTTTATCCAATCACTAGTTTCAGCTGCAATGTTTTGCAGCGCCAAGGTCTTTTGAAATATCTGGTTCCATCTGGGACACGATTTTCAAAGTACAAATTTTCTGTTTTTGGTTGTGGAGATAGGGGTCTCCATTTTTTCCCTTGGTCTATTGGTGCCTTTTCCTTAGCGCAGGGCAACATTTTTTATTTTTGTACTAATATCCTTCTACGCAAAGAAACAAAATGGATATATAAACTTAATACCCTAGCACCTCATGGCCTCAATGAAAAATTAGAGTTTGCTTCATTTTTAGTTTAATCCTCTGCGGATATATGCACATTACTCTATGTGTAACTACATAGTCTTTGGTAGTATCAAAATTATGAATTGAGTATAATGGCGTAATTGCAATATTAAATAATAAAAAAACACAATCTTCACAATGCAACCTAAACATACACACACACTAGTAACATAATAGATTAGATGTATAACATAATTTTCTAATGTATCGAATGCAAGTATGTAAGGATGAGTGTTTCAACACAAATGTATCCCTGTAAATATTCCCTTGCTGTTCTGATCTACACGAAAGCAAAATGTTGCTATAAAGTATCAAAGCCGTCTTGAATGACAGATCTCTCTGCCAATGACTTCCATTCCCTGTGCGGCCAAATTCCCATAAATCAGCACAGCTACTGACGTGACGTCAGCACCCGGAAGAAGCTCCATGCTGCTGTATTGAAAGGAGTGAAACGAGCTCTAAGACTCGTCGGTTTGCAGCACTCTGTCAGAGGACCTTTTTTCCTGACTGTGGTCTACCCCTTGTCTCATCTGGAAGATCCAGTGTCTCAGGAGCTACGATTCAGGGTAGAGCAACCGCGTGAAAAAGACAGGTATTCTCATGAACTGTTATCTATTTGCACTTTACACATGCCTGTGAAAAAGACGCGGCGAGGTTAAGCTCCCCTTGACTCCTGATGAACTAACGCTACTATTTGCATTTAGACACGAAGGGGTAAGACTGTATCCACCTGGTCCGTGCATTTCTAGGGACACGCACTATACTTTTGATTACAATTATATGCTACCTATACATGCATCAAAGTGATGAACATTTGCCTATTTTTGTACACTGGTGCACCAGTCCCCTTCACGGCCCATCTGACATTTTTATGCATCCCTCATACCCCTGTATGTATGTGATATATATGTTTGGACGTATGCATTTGTATAGTATAACCTTATTAAATTTATTTGTATTTCAAGAATTCGCTTTAGTCTCCTCTTTATTACATACAGTTGTGCTCTCTTTTGCCTAGACTTTTAGTAACCTGTATTTTAGGTTTCTACTCTCTTGTTCACGTTGTTAGATATTTTTGTACTCAGCTGTGTTCCGTAGCGGGTGTTGCGCTCGGCAGACGTGCATGGACACAGCTGATTGTGATGACACAGTGATGGGTTTTCCTGTAAATAGGTGAGTTTTGTGACTATACTGTTGGTCTGAGGACGGGGGTAACCCCAAAAACGTTAACAAGTAAATAAAGTGTTATATTAACTACGGTGAGTGCCTTCCCATTGCCTGTTCTCTATGTATGTTTTTTGAAGAGCACCCCGAAAGATGAATAGTTGAAAGTGTGTGCTGCTGGTTTCTCTCTGCATATTACACAATATATATATGTACATATATATATTATATATACAGGGAGTGCAGAATTATTAGGCAAATGAGTATTTTGACCACATCATCCTCTTTATGCATGTTGTCTTACTCCAAGCTGTATAGGCTCGAAAGCCTACTACCAATTAAGCATATTAGGTGATGTGCATCTCTGTAATGAGAAGGGGTGTGGTCTAATGACATCAACACCCTATATCAGGTGTGCATAATTATTAGGCAACTTCCTTTCCTTTGGCAAAATGGGTCAAAAGAAGGACTTGACAGGCTCAGAAAGTCAAAAATAGTGAGATATCTTGCAGAGGGATGCAGCACTTTTAAAATTGCAAAGCTTCTGAAGCGTGATCATCGAACAATCAAGCGTTTCATTCAAAATAGTCAACAGGGTCGCAAGAAGCGTGTGGAAAAACCAAGGCGCAAAATAACTGCCCATGAACTGAGAAAAGTCAAGCGTGTAGCTGCCAAGATGCCACTTGCCACCAGTTTGGCCATATTTCAGAGCTGCAACATCACTGGAGTGCCCAAAAGCACAAGGTGTGCAATACTCAGAGACATGGCCAAGGTAAGAAAGGCTGAAAGACGACCACCACTGAACAAGACACACAAGCTGAAACGTCAAGACTGGGCCAAGAAATATCTCAAGACTGATTTTTCTAAGCTTTTATGGACTGATGAAATGAGAGTGAGTCTTGATGGGCCAGATGGATGGGCCCATGGCTGGATTGGTAAAGGGCAGAGAGCTCCAGTCCGACTCAGACGCCAGCAAGGTGGAGGTGGAGTACTGGTTTGGGCTGGTATCATCAAAGATGAGCTTGTGGGGCCTTTTCGGGTTGAGGATGGAGTCAAGCTCAACTCCCAGTCCTACTGCCAGTTTCTGGAAGACACCTTCTTCAAGCAGTGGTACAGGAAGAAGTCTGCATCCTTCAAGAAAAACATGATTTTCATGCAGGACAATGCTCCATCACACGCGTCCAAGTACTCCACAGCGTGGCTGGCAAGAAAGGGTATAAAAGAAGAAAATCTAATGACATGGCCTCCTTGTTCACCTGATCTGAACCCCATTGAGAACCTGTGGTCCATCAGAAATGTATATTTGTGAATGTTGAGATGTTATATTGGTTTCACTGGTAAAAATAAATAAGTGAAATGGGTATATATTTGTTTTTTGTTAAGTTGCCTAATAATTATGCACAGTAATAGTCACCTGCACACACAGATATCCCCCTAAAATAGCTATAACTAAAAACAAACTAAAAACTACTTCCAAAACTATTCAGCTTTGATATTAATGAGTTTTTTGGGTTCATTGTGAACATGGTTGTTGTTCAATAATAAAATTAATCCTCAAAAATACAACTTGCCTAATAATTCTGCACTCCCTGTACACATATATTTACATATATACATATATATACATAGATACAGATATGTAAATATTTTATTATATCTTTTCATGTGACAACTCTGAAGAAATAACACTTTGCTACAATGTAAAGTAGTGATTGTACAGTCTGTTTAACAGTGTAATTTTGCTGTTCCCTCAAAATAACTAACACACAGCCATTAATGTCTAAACCGTTAGCAACAAAAGTGAGTACACACCTAAGTGGAAATGTCCAAATTGGGCCCAATTAACCATTTTCCCTCCCCGGTGTCATGTGACTCGTTAGTGTTACAAGGTCTCAGGTGTGAATGGGGAGCAGGTGTGTTAAATTTGGTGTTATCGCTTGCACACTCTCCCATATTTGCCACTAGAAGTCCAACATGGCACCTCATTTCAAAGAACTCTCTGAGGATCTGAAAAAAAAGAATTGTTGCTCTACATAAAGATGGCCTAGGCTATAAGAGGATTGCCAAGACTCTGAAACTGAGCTACAGCATGGTGGGCAAGACCATACAGCGGTTTCACAGGACAGGTTCCACTCAGAACAGGCCTCGCCATGGTCGACCAAAGAAGTTGAGTGCATCTGCTCAGGGTCATATCCAGAGGTTGTCTTTGGGAAATATACGTATGAGTGCTGCCAGCATTGCTGCAGAGGTTGAAGGAGTGGGGGGTCAGCCTGTCTGTGCTCAGACCATACGCCGCACACTGCATCAAATTGGTCTGCATGGCTGTCGTCCCAGAAGGAAGCCTTTTCTAAAGATGAACAAGAAAGCCCACAAACAGATGGCTGAAGACAAACAGACTAAGGACATTGGAACCATGTCCTGTTGTGGTTCTATGAGACTAAGATAACTTATTTGGTTCAGATGGTGTCAAGCGTGTGTGGTGGTAACCAGGTGAGGAGTACAAAGACAAGTGTGTCTTACCTACATTCAAGCATGGTGGTGGGAGTGTCATGGTGTGGGCCAGCATGAGTGCTTTCTGAACTGGGGAGCTACAGTTCGTTTAAGGGAACCATGAATGCCAACATGTACTGTGACGTACTGAAGCAGAGCATGATTCCCTGCCTTCGGAGACTGGGCCTCAGGGCAGTATTCCAACATGATAATGACCCCAAATACACCTCTAAGATGACCATTGCCTTGGTGATGTACTGGTCAAACATGTCTCCAGACCTAAACCCTATTAAGCATCTGTGGGGCATCCTCAAATGGAAGGTGGGGAGCGCAAGGTCTCTAACATCCACCAGCTCCGTGATGTCATCATGGAGGAGTGGAGAAGAACTCCAGTGGCAACCTGTAAAGCTCTGGTGAACTCCATGCCCAAGAGGGTTAAGGTAGTGCTGGAAAATAATGGTGGCCACACAAAATATTGACACTTTGGGCCCAATTTGGACATTTCCACTTAGGGGTGTACTCACTTTTGTTGCCAACGGTTTAGACATTAATGGCTGTGTGTTGAGTTATTTTGAGGGAACAGCAAATTTACACTGTTATACAGGCTGTACACTCGCTACTTTACATTGTAGAAAAGTGTCATTTCTTCAGTGTTGTCACATGAAAAGATATAATAAAATATTTACAAAAATGTGAGGGATGTACTCACTTTTGTGAGATACTGTATATATATATAAAAATATAAATATATATATTATTTTAATAGGTTGGTAGTTTAATCATGACAATACAATCTACATGTATTGCAGCTGCAAAAACATTACGTAGAAGAACATACATCTTTATATGTTCACAGATTTATCAATGCCAAGGGATAGGATCCCCCGGTATCTGATGCCAGTCTCCATGGCCACGCCACAGAGCAACCGTTCCTTACCACCGCTGCCACAAAGTCATCTGGAAGATACAAGAGAGGATGAGTCAGGGACTGATTCTGATGTCCCTGATACCCAAGGTAATTTTACATTACAACAACATATTTTCAGTATTTATCATATCATGATGCAGGTTAATGTAAGGTATTGTGTTTTTGAATTCATATATTTGATTTTTATCATCATGTTGTCATAACAGTCTACAGCAATGCTGAGTATAATCTAGGACTTTTCACATAATCCTCATCCTAACAATGATTTGTGTTTGTGCTTCATCTCTGACAGATGAAACTGAAGAATCAGTGGCCAATGATCCTGCCCCAGCCATGTCGCCGGACAGATCAGATGAGGAGGTGGATGGAACAGAATGTAAGAAATTATCATATCATGTTTTGACACTTCTATATTGATTGTGAATTAGTAGACCATAATTTATTTTCTGTTTTTTAACAATGTTGTGTATAATATAGGCCTTGTCACATATTCCGCATCCATAACAATGTTTTTTGTTGGTGCTTCATCTCTGACAGCTGAAAGAGAGGAATCATCTGGAGATGAAGGTGCCCCTGTCATGTCGCCGGAGAGATCAGATAAGGAGGTGGCTGAACAGAATGTAAGAGATTATCATATCATGTTTTAACACTTCTATTTTTAAAATTAATTTTTATAACATATTTTATTTTGTGTTTTTATTACAGCTCAAGATTTGGGGACCCAGACAGACCTCTTCCTGCTACAACTATTAGACAGGGGCTGCAAATTGTTGCGGATGCTGTTCATGGCATACAGGAGGCATTAAGGGATTATTAATGATTTTATATATATATTTAATTTTTAATCATTATGTTTTTATTGTTTTTGTTTATAAAAAAAAATAATAATAAAAAAATAATAATAAATATATAGTTAAGAAAAATAATGGTGTCGCTGTATTTCTTTAAGTATTATCTTGAAGCGACATGGAAAAAATATGTTTAATTATGTATAAATAGCAAGCAATGTTGTTGATTATTATTTGGTTTGATTGTTTATATCCTTTGATAAGGAGCATATTTACATAAAGTATCTAGCTGCTGATTGATGTCTGCACATATAGTAGATGACTCATGTGATTGGCTTGCACATGTGCATTGCTATTTCGAATAAATAGGATATTTTAGGAATAATAGAAGTGAAAAGGATTAATATTGCTTGAGATTGTCTTGTCTGACTGCATAATGAAATAACATATATGAGTTAGATGTCCCTTTAAGCTCAGAACTAACATTCTTTCAAATGTAGCAATTAATTGACTAATGCTTCACATTACATGTTTAATTTTCAATTATTATTGATCTGATTAATAATACATTTACAAATAGTATGAATAAATACAGAGATATGAAAGACAACATTGCTTTATTCAAACATATTTTATTTATTTATTTATATATACAGTATATTTATTTTGAAATATATATATATTTTTATATATAAAGCAACAAAAAAACAAAAGAATGCAGACGGCTTTCCAAAACATAACTTGATTTTATTCCAGAGCTAGCAGCAGTATCTTTCAGGCAGCAGAGACTTTCCTTCTATTTGTCCCTGGAGTCCCGCACCAGCAAAAGATTGCTAACAGCTCGCACATACAGACAAGCCACACAAGTCGAGTGGATCTGATTGGATTGTGGGATCACGAGGTGTCAAGTCACTCCCCCTGCACACGTAGGACGCCGGAACGCTGAACTTCCTCATGGACGGAGGCTGCAGCAAGAAGCACATTACAGTATACCAACTGTTCTACTGATATAAACACGGCATTGAATCCGGGTCATCCAGTATGGTGAGTTTAGGTCTCATTGACCAACCGCAATAGGAGCGAGTTTACCACCACTTGAAAAGGAAATTTATGCTTACCTGATAAATTGATTTCTTCTACGATACAACAAGTCCACGGATTCATTCTTTACTTGTGGGATATTATCCTCCTGCTAACAGGAAGTGGCAAAGAGCACCACAGCAGAGCTGTCTATATAGCTCCTCCCTTGACTCCACCCCCCAGTCATTCGACCGAAGGTATAGGAAGAAAAAGGAGAAACTAAAAGGTGCAGAGGTGACTGAAGTTTTAAAAAAATAAATAATATAATCTGTCTTAAATTGACAGGGAGGGCCGTGGACTCATCGTATCATAGAAGAAATCAATTTATCAGGTAAGCATAAATTTCCTTTTCTTCTACAAGATACGATGAGTCCACAGATTCATCCTTTACTTGTGGGATACAATACCAAAGCTACAGGACACGGATGAACGGGAGGGACAAGACAGATACCTAAACAGAAGGCACCACTGCTTGAAGAACTTTTCTCCCAAAAATAGCCTCAGAAGAAGCAAAAGTATCAAATTTGTAAAATTTGGAAAAGGTATGAAGGGAAGACCAAGTCGCAGCCTTACAAATCTGTTCAACAGAAGCATCATTTTTAAAAGCCCATGTGGAAGCCACCGCTCTAGTAGAATGAGCTGTAATTTTTTCAGGAGGCTGCTGTCTAGCAGTCTCGTATGCCAAACGGATGATGCTTTTCAGCCAAAAAGAAAGAGAGGTAGCCGTAGCTTTTTGACCCCTACACTTTCCAGAATAGACAACAAATAGAGAAGATGTTTGACGGAAATCCTTGGTCGCTTGCAAGTAAAACTTCAAGGCACGAACCACGTCCAAGTTATGTAACAGACGCTCCTTCTTAGAAGAAGGGCTAGGACACAGAGAAGGAACAACAATTTCCTGATTAATATTCTTATTTGAAACATCTTTAGGAAGGAATCCAGGTGTAGTGAGCAAAAACAACTTATCAGAATGGAATATAAGATAAGGCGAGTCACATTGTAACGCAGATAGCTCAGAAACTCTTCGAGCAGAAGAGATAGCAACTAAAAACAGAACTTACCAAGATAGAAGTTTAATATCTATGGAATGCATGGGTTAAAACAGAACCCCTTGAAGAACATTAAGAACTAAATTCAAACTCCATGGCGGAGCAACAGGTTTAAACACAGGCTTGATTCTGACCAAAGCCTGACAAAATGACCGAACGTCTGGGACATCTGCCAGATGCTTGTGTAGTAAGATTGACAAAGCAGAAATCTGTCCCTTTAAGGAACTAGCTGATAACCCCTTCTCCAATCCTTCTTGGAGAAAGGACAAAATCCTAGGAATCTTGATCTTACTCCATGAGTAGCCTTTGGATTCGCACCAATAAAGATATTTACGCCATATCTTATGGTTTCCTAGTGACAGGCTTTCGAGCCTGAATCAAGGTATCAATGACCGACTCAGAGAATCCCCGCTTAGATAAAATCAAGCGTTCAATCTCCAGGCAGTCAGTTGCAGAGAAATTAGATTTGGATGTTGGAATGGACCCTGAATGAGAAGGTCCTGTCTCAGTGGCAGTTTCCATGGTGGCAGAGATGACATTTCCACCAGATCTGCATTCCAAGTCCTGCGTGGCCACGCAGGCACTATCAAGATTACCGAAGCCCTCTCCTGTTTGATTCTTGCAATCAGACGAGGTAGGAGAGGAAAAGGAGGAAAAACATAAGCCAAGTTGAACAACCAAGGTACTGCTAGAGCATCTGTCAGTACTGCTTGAGGATCCCTTGATCTGGACCCATAACAAGGAAGTTTGGCATTCTAATGAGATGCCATCAGATCCAATTCCGGTGTGCCCCATTGATGAATCAATGTTGCAAACACCTCCGGATGGAGCTCCCACTCCCCCAGATGAAAACTCTGACGACTTCCGCTTCCCAGTTCTCCACTCCTGGGATATATATTGCTGATAGATGGCAAGAGTGAGTCTCTGCCCATCAAATTATTTTGGAAACCTCTATCATCGCTAGAGAACTCTTTGTTCCCCCATGATGATTGATATATGCTACAGTCGTGATATTGTCCGACTGGAATCTTATGAATTTGGCCGAATCCAGCTGAGGCCACGCTTGAAGCGTGTTGAATATCGCTCTTAGTTCCAGAATATTTATTGGTAGTAGGGACTCCTCCTGAATCCACACACCCTGAGCCTTCAGGGAATTCCAGACTGCACCCCAGCCCAAGAGGCTGGCATCTGTCATCACTATGACCCATTCTGGCCTGCGGAAGCACATTCCCTGGGACAGATGATCCTGTGACAACCACCAATGAAGAGAGTCTCTGGTCTCTAGATCCAGATTTATCCACAGAGATAAACCCGCATAATCCCCATTCCACTGTCTGATCATGCACAGCTGCAGTGGTCTGAGATGTAAGCGAGCAAACTGAACTATGTCCATTGCCGCTACCATTAACCCAATGACCTCCATACACTGCACCACTGATGGCCGAGGAATGGAATGAAGTGCTCGGCAAGTAGTTAGGATCTTTGATTTTCTGACCTCCGTCAGAAAAATTTTCATGTCTACCGAGTCTATCAGAGTTCCTAGGAATGGAACTCTTGTCAGAGGAACTAGTGAACTCTTTTTTATGTTCACCTTCCACCCGTGTGAGATTTGGCTAGATGGTAAGTTGACGCCTGAATCAAAATATCGTCCAGATAGGGCGCCACTGCTATGCCCCACAGCCTTCAGACCGATCTAAAATCGGTCTGAAGGTTCCCTCTTTTTTGGGAACCACGAACAGATTGGAGTAAAACCCCTGGCCTTGTTCTAATTTTGGAACTGGGCAGATTACACCCATGGTATATAGGTCTTCTACACAGCGTAAGAACGCCTCTCTTTTTGTCTGGTCTACAGACAAAGGTGAAAGATGAAATCTCCCTCTTGGGAGAGAATCCTTGAATTCTAGACGATACCCCTGGGACACAATTTCTAATGCCCAGGAATCCTGAACGTCTCTTGCCCAAGCCTGAGCAAAGAGAGAAAGTCTGCCCCCTACTAGATCAGGTCCCGGATCGGGGGCTACTCCTTCATGCTGTCTTGGTAGCAGCAGCGGGCTTCTTGGCCTGTTTACCTTATATTCCAGGTCTGGTTAGGTCTCCAGACTGACTTGGATTGTGCAAAGTTCCCCTCCTGCTTGGAGGCGTGGAGGCGGATGAGGAAGTAGAGGGACCGCCTTTAAAGTTTCGAAAGGAACGAAAATTATTCTGTTTGGTCCTCATTTTAACCATCTTGTCCTGAGGACAAGAAATGATCAGTAAGGTCAGAAATTATCTCCTTTAGTTCAGGCCCGAATAGGGTCTTACCCTTAAAGGGAATAGCTAAAAGCTTGGATTTAGATGACACATCAGCAGACCAAGACTTAAGCCATTACGCTCTACGCACTAAAATGGCAAAGACTGCATTCTTTGCCGCTAATTTAGCCATTTGGAAAGCGGCATCTGTAATAAAAGAATTAGCTAGCTTGAGAGCCTTAATTCTATCCAAAATATCATCTAATGGGGTCTCAACCTTAAGAGACTCCTCTAGAGCCTCAAACCAAAAAGCTACTGCAGTAGTTACTGGATCAATGCACCCTATAGGTTGTAGAAGAAAACCCTGATGAATAAACAATTTCTTTAGAAGCTCCTCTAATTTTTTATCCATAGGATCTTTGAAAGCACAACTGTCCTCAATAGGTATAGTTGTACGCTTAGCCAGGGTAGAAATAGCTCCTTCCACCTTAGGGACCGTCTGCCATGAATCCCGAATGATGTCAGATATGGGAAACATTTTCTTAAAAGTAGGAGGGGGAGAGAACGGAATGCCTGGTCTATCCCATTCCTTAGTAACAATGTCCGAAATTCTTATAGGGACTGGAAAAACATTAGTGTAAGTAGGGACCTCTAGATATTTATCCATTTTACACAGTTTCTCTGGTGGGATGACAATAGGGTAACAATCATCCAGAGTCGCGGAGGTGTTCAAGCTTAAACTTAAAGGCCGTCACATCTGAGTCTGTTTGAGGGAACATCTTTCCTGAATCAGAAAGCTCTCCCTCAGACAACAATTCCCCCACCCCCAAATCAGAACACTGTGAGGGTACATCAGAGATGGCCAATAACGCGTCAGAGGGCTCAGCATTTACTCTAATACCTGACCTGCTGCGCTTACCCTGTAAACCTGGCAGTTTAGATAATACCTCTGTAAGGGTAGTAGACATAACTGCAGCCATATCTTGCAGGGTGAAAGAATTAGAGGCACTAGAAGTACTTGGCGTCGCTTGGGCGGGCGTAAAAGGTTGTGACACTTGGGGAGAAGCAGATGGCATAACCTGATTCTCTTCTGACTGAGAATCATCCTGAGACATACTTTTATCAGCTAAAATATGTTCTTTGCAATGTAAGGCCCTTTCAGTACATGAGGGACACATTTGAAGTGGGGGTTCCACAATGGCTTCTAAACACATGGAACATTGGCTTTCCTCAATGTCAGACATGTTAACACAGGCTAGTAATGACCACAAACAGGCTTGAAAGTACTTAATTTAGTGAAGAAAATAACAATCTGAAAATTGGTACTGCGCCTTTAAGAGGAAAAAAAGCGTACACATTTTCCAAAACTGCTTTAAAATTAAAAATTATCCCAATTTTAGTATATATGTGTCTTATCTTGTCAGCTAAGATTGCACCACAAGAAAAGGAATGCTTAACCCTTAATGACAAAAACGTTATTCAAAAAAACGTTATGATTAACCAAAAAAAACCCTGCACCTGGCAACAGCTCTGCTGTGGCGCCTACCTGCCCTCAGGGGTCTGTAAAACCAGTTTAACACTTCGATTAGGCCCAATCCTTCCTTTGAGGCTCACCGGAGCTGGAGCTTGCTTCTTGCATGGGAAATTCAACTGCGCAACTGAGGCACGAAAATAGGCCCCGCCCATCTACATCGATGTCTCACAGCCTTGCAAAAAAAAAAAAAACGCTACAAAGCGGTCTAAAACCTAGCCATGTGGGTTTCAATATACCCTCCATTGCCATTATAATAAAAACGTTTGCTTCACACAAAAAAAACGTTAATTTTCCTCCAAACATAAAATCGTTTGCCCAACAAACATTATGTCATCAGTGTCAACCATTTTTTCAGCCTAACATACAGGCCCCAGTAATACCCTTCTCTTTCACATTAGGATTACTGCCTACCCCTTCCCTTATGGGAATACTGTCAGCCAATTCTGAAATAACACAGTCTCTCCAGAAAAAAATGACTGAACATACCTCAATGCATGAAAAACGTTTCTCACACTGAAATTTCTTAAGTACTCCTCAGCCATTCTGTGGGAACTTCTCTGGATCTTTGTAACAACTGCTAAGATCATCAGTCTCCAGGCAGAAATCTTGATCCATCTGCTGCATGGGGAAAAAATAGCACTCACCGGTACCATTTAAAATAAAAAAGTCTTGCTTGAAGAAAATAAAAACTATCATTTTATCACCTCTTTCACTTTACCCTTCCTATTACTTAGTGTAGGCAAAGAGAATGACTGGGGGTGGAGTCAAGGGAGGAGCTATATAGACAGCTCTGCTGTGGTGCTCTTTGCCACTTCCTGTTAGCAGGAGGATAATATCCCACAAGTAAAGGATGAATCCGTGGACTCGTCGTATCTTGTATAAGAAAAGACATATCCCCGGAGCTGCAGCTTGGACTTTGAGGTACCTGTCATTTGTTAAAGGCTAAAAGCTTACATTTTAACAGATCTTCCTGTCTATATTGTTGATTATACTGGCGTGCTGGGGTGACTACACTCTCTATTGATCCCCAACCTGAACCAAACATTCAGAAGTATTCCATCTCCACTTATTTGGGACTTTTGTGCTTATGTACATAGTACACTGTTTATATTATTTATATATATATATATATATATATATATATATATAGATATATATTTCTTTCATGTAATTGGCAAGAGTCCATGAGCTAGTGACGTATGGGATATACAATCCTACCAGGAGGGGCAAAGTTTCCCAAACCTCAAAATGCCTATAAATACACCCCTCACCACACCCACAATTCAGTTTTACAAACTTGCCTCCTATGGAAGTGGTGAAGTAAGTTTGTGTTACGATTTCTACGTTGATATGCGCTTCTCAGCATTTTGAAGCCCCAATTCCTCTCAGAGTACAGTAAATGTCAGAGGTATGTGAAGGGACTATCACCTATTGAATGTCATGGTTTTCCTGGCAGGAGATCTATTTCATAGTTTCTCTGTTATCGGTCGTAGAGATTCATCTCCTACCTCCCTTATTCAGATTGATGATATACTTTCATATTCCATTACCTCTACTGATAACTGTTTCAGTACTGGTTTGGCTATCTGCTATATGTGGATGAGTGTTTTTTCGGTAAGTATGTTTTCATTACTTAAGACACTCTCTGCTTGTTGGCACTTTATGCTTTAATATAAAGTTCTAAATATATGTATTGTACTTATATTTGCCATGAGTCAGGTTTATGTATATTTCCTTTTGCAGACTATCAGTTTCATATTTGGGAAAAAACATATTTAGGAAAATATTTTTCTTACCTGGGGTATAGTCTTTTTTCAATTGACTGCTTTTTCATTAAATTTTGCGGGCAAAATTAGGCTCACGAGGGTGCAAAATGCCAAAGTTTACTGCGTCATTCTTGGCGCAAGAATTTTTTGGTTCGATGATACGTCCGATGACGCAAATTCATCATTTCCGGCGTCTTAGTTGACGCCGAGTTCCTTGCACAAGGTTGCATCTACAATGACACAAGTGTGTCATTTCCGGATGTTGTTAGCGCCCAAAAAATTGTCTGGCGAGCGTATTGATGCCAGCAAATGCACCTAGATTGATGCTTTGATAAATATCCCCCTGTGTGTCAAAGCTGTTTCCAGGACAAAATCCCAAGATGAGGGGTATTTTTGGTACAATATATATATATATTTATATATATATATATATATATATATATATATATATATATATATATATATATATAAAGAGTAGGGGCAGGTGCACTCTCACAAACCTCTTCCACTTGCCGGGGTGCTAAATGGTAGATAAGATATAGTCGATAGAAGACAGCACTCTCTGGGCTTATAAATAAACGCAACAAGTGCCTTTTATTTAGTGAGGTTTTGAGGAGTTCACCCCTTTATCAGACCCTGGTCAGTTATTTATAAGCCCAGAGAGTGCTTTCTACTATCAACTATAAATATATATATATATATATATATATATAAAACCAAACAGACAAGCACTCCAGATTCCATTAGACACCTGGGGTGCAACAGAAAGTATGCACAGTAACAAGAAAGGATGCACTCACCATATATATATATATATATATATATATATATACACACACCATTACGTTCAGGTGTTTCAGCCACACCTATTGTTAACAGATGCATAAAATCCAGCACATAGCATGAAGTCTCCATAGACAAACATTGGCAGTACAATGAGTCAAGCTGAAGAGCTCAGTGACCTTAAAATGTGCCACTGTCATAGGATGCCACCATTTTCACAAGTCAGTACGGCAATTCCTGCCTTACTACATCTTCAGTCAGTTGTGCTATTATTGTGATCATGTCCGCCCGACATCGCTGAATGCCGAAAGCATACGCTGTTGGCATTTAACATTTCCGATAGCAGGGGGTGTCAACCAACCCAATCATACATGATCGGGCGGATTGATACTTCTTAACTCCTGTTTCCGGCAAGCTTAAAGGCTTGCACGGAAACAACAGCATTAGGGACCATTTGGCCCTTAATAAATCCACCCCATTTTCTTTATTTCAGGATTTCAAAAGTGACTTTCATTATGTATAGGACATTGGGTGTGGGGGGGCTATCAATCTTCTAGCCCTGCCCGCACTGAACCATTACATAGTGCTGCTCTTGATACAAAATATAAGAGAAGAAGTGAAAAAGAGAAAAGGAAAAGTCAGAACTGCATAAAACATGTTTATAGAGCAAGACTCCACTGCTGTTTGATTTGAATAGTATTTATTTGTATAAAAATATTATTTAGTAAGAGTATGGTATTTTATCACCCTTTTATTATGGTCTTGGAAATAAACTGTAAAGGAATAAGCATTGGAAAAGGTTTTGTTTTGCTGTTGGCTTTGTAGTGGCTACCAGAGGTTATTACCCTATTTTACAGACTATAGCACCTAGTAGTCATCTTGTGTTGCCACTTTATTATTTTAATTTGATTTGAATACGATTCAGAATATCTTCATTTTGTTCTAGAGGTAATAATAACACTGGCGTGTTTAGATAATTTTATCTGCACAAGTGGTGTGCCGGTATACTGCAGGGAATTATTCTTATCTCACAGAAATCGTTAAAGCATTACCATACTACAATAATCTATGAACACTGCCCAGATTTTTTTGTAATTCTGAATTCTCTAAATGCTTAGCTACCCAAGGCACTAGTAAATTAATTAGGGTCACTCTTATAGTGTACCTATGGCATGCCCACATTGGAACCCAATACTTCTTCCCTCATCTCTACACCCAAAACGTGTATCCTCTATTACTCCAACCACAGCACAATAATACTCTCATCCAATACTCCGTAGACCCCCACCTGAGACCACCAAATACAAGTACAAGCAAACCATGCCTTCACTCAAGACTTCTACCAGTAGCCCAAAACCTCCATGTAAAATGACCACACACCGCACACTCCTAATGAAAAAATACAATCACACAAAATTTAAATCCCTTACCAAAGACCCATTTAACAGTGTCTAGCCGAACCTTAAACAACCACAAAGTTAGCCCCAACTTAATTTTTTGTACCAACTATACCAATGACTCTTCAACTTTGTTCTCGTGCGCCTAAAGATTGGTGATGATTAGGGTTTGCTTATTGCACTAACACAAGCAAAAACTTGATACCTATTACCACATTGGCAAAGAGGTCAAAATAGAAAGTAAAATTACACCATGCTCAGACCAGAATATGTTTTTCTATAGCTAAAACGGGAAATTTTTTTACATTAGGTGGGCCATGAAGGACCTATTTTTAACCTTGGCTATTTTGCTATGAAAAGACCGGTAATTTTTGATGATGCATTTTACTCAACTAAAGGTCATCACTTCCCACTAGCATGCTATATAGATCATTTCAAATCGGTATTAATAATCATGAACACCCACAACTTGTAATTCTGATATGTTGAAAGTCTTTGAAACCCAATTTGTCACTCAAAATTCAACTAAATTTCCTTTAACTCACCAACACTAGTAGTAGTATGTATTTATGTTCAAGTTGTGTGGCCTAAGATTTAAACCTCAATAACCACAAGAATTGAATAGGCTTCAAGTTTCTTTTAATACACATAATATATCTGACTTTTCTAAGAAAATTCTCCCACACAGGAAACAAGTTTCAGAAACCACATTACTATATTTATATTTTTTGCCATTTATTGCAGTCCTATAATTAAGATATTTATACACAAGTTAATAGGCACGGAAATGTAATACTGTTAATTCACTTAAAATAAATATTTCCATTTGTCTGCCTATTATTCTATTTAATAACATAATAAAAATGGTATTTTTAGTTCAAAATAAATTCTCAATAAATTAGAGAGTTGTTGCATTTATCATTTAAAAACACGGCTGCCTTTTAAAAGCAATGAAATATCATATATACAATTGGTCTCTGATTTTCAAAGAATTTTTATACTGTTGGTATGGCTTTATTAGAACTTGTTTGATTTTCTTAGATAAGACATGGGCAAATATTAGTTATTTGCCATTTGTTTGTTTTAGCCAAAGCATTTTAACACACCAAATACACACATAGCAAAACCCTATGCTTTCAGATAACTTCTTCCTGATTCAAATTTGTGCACAATATAAAAAAGTTGCTTCACCAAGCCAGATTAGTTAATATTATCAAGTTTTTTTATAATAAAATAATAATAATAATAATAATAATAAAATAATAATAATAATAATAATAATAATATATGCGACGAATTTAAAAAGGTTATCAATCTTAACAATATGTTTTTTTATATTGTTTTGAATAAAAAAAATATGTAAACCTAGTTTAGCACAATGTAGGAAAAAAGTGCCATGTAATTATATATGATCTTGCTTCTAAAGTGCCATTCTAGAGTATAAAATGCCATATTAACCCCTTAATGACATAGATGTACCCTGTACATCACATTTACTTAAGTTTTTTTAGTGAAAACAGCTATTACAGGATTCCTTACGCCTGGAAGCACTGTGATATAGAGGGACTGTGCCAAGAATCAGAGCCATGCAATTTAACCCTTTCAAAGGAAAATGACAGCTTATGTAAAGGATATGCTGGCTGCTGTATATGGGTTAAACCAATATTTAAACCAAAATGGATGAGTATACAAACTTGATTGAACACAGTTATGGTTGCTAGATTTTGCATATTTAGAAACAGTTTTTAAATTTCACCATCATCCTCAAGATCTGCAACTGTAAGTCATCATTATTTACAATTTAGGAACCTTATGCCAGATAGCTAACACGCTAAGAATTGGAGACACCATTTCATGGAAAAATAGCATTCTGCCGGAAGTGGCTGAGGAGCTCAGCTCAGCATAATCTGCACACAAATAAAGGAACTTTCAGCATGAAGTTTTTATACTTCATGGCTGAAAGTCCCCTTTATTTATAGCACTGGTAAATCCTAGCATTTAAAAAAAACTAGGATTTACCATCCTTTAAACTTTATAGCTACTAGTATAACACAGAGATTTACTTAAAAATGAAAGCTGTTATATGCTGAATAATACAAAAGTATGTACCAGCAACAAAGCCTATCATATCATATCACTTAGTTTGCTAGCTCTCTAGGAGTAGGACCCTGTAATCCTTCCCCTACAGAAAAGGGGTTGCTACAGAAAAAAAGGGACATGGAGGAATAGGGCAGCTACAATACAGAAAAGGGGTTGCTACAGCCAAAAAAGGGACAGGGAGGGATGGGGCAGATACACTACAGAAAAGGGGTTGCTACAGAAAAAAGGTACAGGGTGGGATGGGGCAGCTACACTACAGAAAAGGGGTTGCTACAGAAAAAAAGGGACAGGGAGGGATGGGGCAGCTACACTACAGAAAAGGGGTTGCTACAGAAAAAAAGGGAGAGGGAGGGATGGGTCAGCTACACTACAGAAAAGGGGTTTCTACAAAAAAAAAAGGGAGAGGGAGGGATGGGACAACTGCACTACAGAAAATGTGTTGCGAAAGAAAAAAGGTACAGGGTGGGATGGGGCAGCTACGCTACAGAAAAGGGGTTGCTACAGAAAAAAAGGGACAGGGAGGGATGGGGCAGCTACACTACAGAAAAGGGGTTGCTACAGAAAAAAAGGGAGAGGGAGGGATGGGGCAGCCACACTACAGAAAAGGGGTTGCTACAGAAAAAAGGGACAGGGATGGATGGGGCATCTACAATACAGAAAAGGGGTTGCTACAGAACAAAAGGTGACAGGGAGGGATGGGGCATCTACAATACAGAAAAGGGGTTGCTACAGAACAAAAGGTTACAGGGAGGGATGGGGCAGCTACACTACAGAAAAGGGGTTGCTACAGAAAAAAAGGGAGAGGGAGGGATGGGGAGGGATGGGGCAGCTACACTACAGAAAAGGGGTTGCTACAGAAAAAAGGGACAGGGAGGGATGGGGCATCTACAATACAGAAAAGGGGTTGCTACAGAACAAAAGGTGACAGGGAGGGATGGGGCATCTACAATACAGAAAAGGGGTTGCTACAGAACAAAAGGTGACAGGGAGGGATGGGGCAGCTACAATACAGAAAAGGGATTGCTACAGAAAAAAAAGGGACAGGGATGGGGAAGCTACACTACAGAAAAGGGGTTTGGGGGTGCTGTACTAAATGGCAATCGCGGAGGGGGGGAGGTGGTGGGACATCTATACTACAGAAAATAAAAATAAATACATAAAATTAAAAAGGGGGTTTATAGGTACTGGCGGCAATATTTAGAGGGGGGAGGGTTAGAGAGCTGTTTGAGGGAGGATCAGGGAGGTTGGAGCGTTAGGGTGTTCCTACTCTGCAAAAAAATAAAGATAGAGGGATATGGATTAGGGATAGAGAGATGGGGATAGAGTGATGAAGATAGAGGGAGAGGGATAGTGGGAGAGGGAAAGATATATAGAGGGATAGATAGATAGATAGATAGATAGATAGGGATAAGAGGGATATGGATTAGGGATAGAGGGATAAGGATAGAGGGAGAAGAATAGATGGATAGAGGGATAGGGATAGATGGATAGATAGATAGATAGATAGATAGATAGGGATAGAGGGATAGGGATAAAGGGATGGATGGATAGAGGGATAGGTATATTTCATTCCTTAAACATTTTGGCCCATGTACACAGGCTTTAACACTAGTATATATATATATATATATATATATATATATATATGTATATATATATATATATATATATATATATATATACAGGGAGTGCAGAATTATTAGGCAAGTTGTATTTTTGAGGATTAATTTTATTATTGAACAACAACCATGTTCTCAATGAACCCAAAAAACTCATTAATATCAAAGCTGAATATTTTTGGAAGTAGTTTTTAGTTTGTTTTTAGTTTTAGCTATTTTAGGGGGATATCTGTGTGTGCAGGTGACTATTACTGTGCATAATTATTAGGCAACTTAACAAAAAACAAATATATACCCATTTCAATTATTTATTTTTACCAGTGAAACCAATATAACATCTCAACATTCACAAATATACATTTCTGACATTCAAAAACAAAACAAAAACAAATCAGTGACCAATATAGCCACCTTTCTTTGCAAGGACACTCAAAAGCCTGCCATCCATGGATTCTGTCAGTGTTTTGATCTGTTCACCATCAACATTGCGTGCAGCAGCAACCACAGCCTCCCAGACACTGTTCAGAGAGGTGTACTGTTTTCCCTCCTTGTAAATCTCACATTTGATGATGGACCACAGGTTCTCAATGGGGTTCAGATCAGGTGAACAAGGAGGCCATGTCATTATATTTTCTTCTTTTATACCCTTTCTTGCCAGCCACGCTGTGGAGTACTTGGACGCGTGTGATGGAGCATTGTCCTGCATGAAAATCATGTTTTTCTTGAAGGATGCAGACTTCTTCCTGTACCACTGCTTGAAGAAGGTGTCTTCCAGAAACTGGCAGTAGGACTGGGAGTTGAGCTTGACTCCATCCTCAACCCGAAAAGGCCCCACAAGCTCATCTTTGATGATACCAGCCCAAACCAGTACTCCACCTCCACCTTGCTGGCGTCTGAGTCGGACTGGAGCTCTCTGCCCTTTACCAATCCAGCCACGGGCCCATCCATCTGGCCATTCAAGACTCACTCTCATTTCATCAGTCCATAAAACCTTAGAAAAATCAGTCTTGAGATATTTCTTGGCCCAGTCTTGACGTTTCAGCTTGTGTGTCTTGTTCAGTGGTGGTCGTCTTTCAGCCTTTCTTACCATGGCCATGTCTCTGAGTATTTCACACCTTGTGCTTTTGGGCACTCCAGTGATGTTGCAGCTCTGAAATATGGCCAAACTGGTGGCAAGTGGCATCTTGGCAGCTGCACGCTTGACTTTTCTCAGTTCATGGGCAGTTATTTTGCGCCTTGGTTTTTCCACACGCTTCTTGCGACCCTGTTGACTATTTTGAATGAAACGCTTGATTGTTCGATGATCACGCTTCAGAAGCTTTGCAATTTTAAGAGTGCTGCATCCCTCTGCAAGATATCTCACTATTTTTTACTTTTCTGAGCCTGTCAAGTCCTTCTTTTGACCCATTTTGCCAAAGGAAAGGAAGTTGCCTAATAATTATGCACACCTGATATAGGGTGTTGATGTCATTAGACCCCACCCCTTCTCATTACAGAGATGCACATCACCTAATATGCTTAATTGGTAGTAGGCTTTCAAGCCTATACAGCTTGGAGTAAGACAACATGCATAAAGAGGATGATGTGGTCAAAATACTCATTTGCCTAATAATTCTGCACTCCCTGTATATATATATATATATATATATATATATATATATACATACACACACACACACACACACACACACACATACATACATACATTCATACATATTTAGATATGTATAATGTACAGTATGTTTCTCACCTGAGCCCTCATATCTTTGAGCCCTTATAACTTTTTTGTGCAATATTGTTTTTGTTTTTTTTGGTGGTGCAACTTTTTTTTATTGTTTTCAACCATACATATGAGCAATGCATTTGTCCAATGCACTGCATGTAGTAATATTGATAATTCCTAGCAATCTACTTAAATGACTGTTAATGATCAATAAAAGCTATCACTCACTGCTCTGCAGTACAGCACTACTTATAAAACTTTATTTATTTTTTTATATTTTTTATAGATATTTTTTTATTCAAGGCAATATATTACTTAGCTACATGAAACGAATACAGACTGTAAAACTAGACAAGTTAGCATATATTTTTCCATATTCCATAGTATACAGATTACAAAAGATGCAGTTGTCTAGTTCTCAGAGTCCATTAAATATATGCCTGATTTTCTATGAAGAAGCATATATAGGATTCAGGACTAATGCTTTTAGGTAACTCAATAGAAACTGTACATAAACCAGTAAGAAAATGTCCATAATCTCCTTGTATGAAAAAACCCCCCAAAAAAACCTGGTATCATTTTTGATTCTCTGTGAACAAAGCCTACACTTTCAAATTAGTGTAGCATCGATTAAACATTTCCCACAAGAAACATATTTGCATCAAGGTTTTAGGTATACATCAATTGGTAGGGGGGATGGGAAGGACAACAAAGAGAAAGGGAAAAAGAAAAAAAGTGGGGGGGGGGGGGTAGAAGGGTAAATAGGCCTCTCAAGGTATGTTTTCCTCTATATGAGGGGTCCTAGCGTGAGGTTTTTTTTTTAGCATGAAGGGAATTCAAGGGTTCCCAGATCGCCAAATAAAGGTCTAAGGTATACCTCTATGCTTCCTAAATAATTCTAATATAGTCAACTAGTTCAGATACTTTATGTATCGTGGGGACTACTTGTTGCTTCCGAAGTCTTGCCAATGACAGTTTAGTTGCCATCATAAAATAAATATATAAATGTTTTTTTGCCTTGGTAATTTTGGGAAGTTCTAAGTGTAGAAGACACATTTCTGGGCTACGTAGTGATGGAAGTCCCATCCGCGAGCATAGGGCCAATATCTCCCTCCAAAGGCAGTGTATATGCGGACAACCCCACCACACATGCATATCATTACCCCTATATCTCCACAACCCCACCAGCACAAATAGGAATTAGAGTTAGAGACCCTATGTAATCTAATAGGAATCCAATGCCATCTAGACAGCAGTTTGTAATAGAGCTCAAACAGTGTAATACAGTATATAGCAGACTTAGTCACTTCAATAGCTGTTGACCAACGTTTGGGGTCTATAGTACGTTCAATGTCCCTTTCCCATGCTAAGATATTAGGGGTCTTATGCAATATCAGAGTGTCTAGTAGGCATTGATAATGTACTGTCATAGGTCTTTGTCCTTGTTGTCCCGCTTTCCATCTTATTTCCCATACAGTCAGATCTCTCGTGCTAAAGTAGTAAATCCCCAACTACGTATAATAGATCGGAAGCGCATTGTCTCAAAGAGAAGCTTCAGAGGAATAGTACATTTTAGTTTCATTTCAGCATGTGAAAGCCAATTGGATCCACTGTATAGATCTCCTATGACTCTGATATTAGAGTTTTCCCATAGCGTAGGGTTAGACTCTGGGAGCCCTAGGACTAGGCCTCTGATACCGTGTATTGAGGAGGGGTGGGGAGCCACCTGCGGGAAGTGTCTAAGTCTATGCCATGACTTTAAGCATTCTATTATAATTACATTGGTAAGAGGGAGTGTTGCTGTACAATGCTGAGGAATCCAAATGAGATCTGGGAGATAAATATCATGTGGGAGTAATGCCTGTTCTATCTCATACCATCTGGGTCTTTCACCAGAACCTTGCCAGTTGGATATGTGTGTCAACATCGCTGCCTCATAATAAAATTTCAAGTTAGGTAATCCCAGACCCCCTCTTTCAATTGGTGACTGAAGGATATTGTGGGAAATACGGGGTCTAGTGTTAGCCCAAACATAGGCATTCAAGAGAGATTGGTATTGATCTATTAGTGCCTTCGGTACTCTTAGGGGTAGGCATCGAAACAAATAGGTGAGCTTTGGAAGCAACATCATCTTGAAGGCAGAGATTCTCCCCATCCAAGGTATCTCTTTGTATCTGGGTAGTGCAAGGTCATGTTTTAAGGTTTGTAGGATATAATTGTGGTTCTGTTCAATTACTTTTTTTGGGTCATGTGAGAGGTGTACCCCTAGATATTTAATTCCTTCTCTGTTCTATTTAAATGAATATTGATTCTGAAGAGATTTGATTTGAGTTTCAGGGTCTTTAATGTCTGGGTTCTGCCTGATCGCTATCGCTAGTGGCTCTATGGCTATGGTGAATAAAAGTGGGGACAAGAGGCACCCCTGATGAGTACCATTGCTAAGGGGGAATGAATCTGAGCAGAAGCCAAGGCCTCTCACTCTAGCCGTTGGATTAGAGTAGAGATCTCCAAACGCTGTTTGAAATTGTTTTAGGTATGCCCATTTGACCCATAACTTTGTTCATAGTGCAATATTTTTTTTAAATAATTTTTATCAGGTAGTGTTATTATGAGTGTAACTGTAATTTATAATGTATTTTTTATTTGTTTTGTGAGCTCTGAGGTTGCGCTAACCCAATGTGCCTAACTTCAATTACGCTCAATCAATTGCGTTCACTTTCAACTTGTAATAAGAATGATAACTCTGATGTTCGTAAACACCAGCGGTAAACTACTTTTTGCTTGTGCTTAACTGTTTGCGTACTACTTGTAATCTGGCCCAAAATAAATAGATGCTGTATTATATAGCCAAGGCTAAATCAGTTTGCGTTCATGTAATAGCTACCCATGCATAACTGAAGGCTGCTTGCCAGGCTCTTGGCAAGGATTTACAATGCAACCAATATTGTTATGGTTTTCTTGGTACTTCAGCTCCAAATACATTCCCTCCTCTTTGTCCCTTCTATTTTGTCTTCCTTCTACATAGGTTTGTGTACATATTAGATCTTCTCTAGGCTACAGATGTGCAGAAGTAGGGTTTTCCCTGTTTATGAGCTACATAAGCTTATGGCAGACAGGCAGAGCTAGACAGACAGAATAGATAACTGGCTTTAAAGGGAAATTAAAGTCAAAATTAAACTTTTATGATTCAGATAGAGCAGAGGTTTTCAAAGTCTAACACAGTGGAGCTCCCCTATGGCCAGACTTTCAAGATAAACCCCCAACACGCAATCCATTTTATTAACTTTTTGAAACAATGTGCTTGAAATGCTTATAATTTATTTTTTAAAACTTAAAATTGCAAAAATATATACACACACACAATCTCATACATGCACACAAAATCTCATACACACATACAAGCACAATCTCATACACACACAAAATCTCATACACACATACAAGCACAATCTGATACACACACACACAAAATCTCATACACACATACAAGCACAATCTGATACACACACACAAAATCTCATACACACATACAAGCACAATCTCATACACACACACAAAATCTCATACACACATACAAGCACAATCTCATACACACACACAAAATCTTATACACACATACAAGCACAATCTCATACACACACACAAAATCTCATACACACATACAAGCACAATCTCATACACACACACAAAATCGTATACACACATACAAGCACAATCACATACACAAACACACAATCTCATACACACATAAAATATCATACAAACACAATCTAATACACACACACACACACACACAAAGTCTCATACACAATCACACGCAAATCATACACACATATGAATAAATATGTATATATATATACACATATACATACTGTATATATATATATACAGGGAGTGCAGAATTATTAGGCAAGTTGTATTTTTGAGGATTAATTTTATTATTGAACAACAACCATGTTCTCAATGAACCCAAAAAACTCATTAATATCAAAGCTGAATAGTTTTGGAACTAGTTTTTAGTTTGTTTTTAGTTTTAGCTATTTTAGGGGGATATCTGTGTGTGCAGGTGACTATTACTGTGCATAATTATTAGGCAACTTAACAAAAAACAAATATATACCCATTTCAATTATTTATTTTTACCAGTGAAACCAATATAACATCTCAACATTCACAAATATACATTTCTGACATTCAAAAACAAAACAAAAACAAATCAGTGACCAATATAGCCACCTTTCTTTGCAAGGACACTCAAAAGCCTGCCATCCATGGATTCTGTCAGTGTTTTGATCTGTTCACCATCAACATTGCGTGCAGCAGCAACCACAGCCTCCCAGACACTGTTCAGAGAGGTGTACTGTTTTCCCTCCTTGTAAATCTCACATTTGATGATGGACCACAGGTTCTCAATGGGGTTCAGATCAGGTGAACAAGGAGGCCATGTCATTAGATTTTCTTCTTTTATACCCTTTCTTGCCAGCCACGCTGTGGAGTACTTGGACGCGTGTGATGGAGCATTGTCCTGCATGAAAATCATGTTTTTCTTGAAGGATGCAGACTTCTTCCTGTACCACTGCTTGAAGAAGGTGTCTTCCAGAAACTGGAAGTAGGACTGGGAGTTGAGCTTGACTCCATCCTCAACTCGAAAAGGCCCCACAAGCTCATCTTTGATGATACCAGCCCAAACCAGTACTCCACCTCCACCTTGCTGGCGTCTGAGTCGGACTGGAGCTCTCTGCCCTTTACCAATCCAGCCACGGGCCCATCCATCTGGCCCATCAAGACTCACTCTCATTTCATCAGTCCATAAAACCTTAGAAAAATCAGTCTTGAGATATTTCTTGGCCCAGTCTTGACGTTTCAGCTTGTGTGTCTTGTTCAGTGGTGGTCGTCTTTCAGCCTTTCTTACCTTGGCCATGTCTCTGAGTATTGCACACCTTGTGCTTTTGGGCACTCCAGTGATGTTGCAGCTCTGAAATATGGCCAAACTGGTGGCAAGTGGCATCTTGGCAGCTGCACGCTTGACTTTTCTCAGTTCATGGGCAGTTATTTTGCGCCTTGGTTTTTCCACACGCTTCTTGCGACCCTGTTGACTATTTTGAATGAAACGCTTGATTGTTCGATGATCACGCTTCAGAAGCTTTGCAATTTTAAGAGTGCTGCATCCCTCTGCAAGATATCTCACTATTTTTTACTTTTCTGAGCCTGTCAAGTCCTTCTTTTGACCCATTTTGCCAAAGGAAAGGAAGTTGCCTAATAATTATGCACACCTGATATAGGTTGTTGATGTCATTAGACCACACCCCTTCTCATTACAGAGATGCACATCACCTAATATGCTTAATTGGTAGTAGGCTTTCGAGCCTATACAGCTTGGAGTAAGACAACATGCATAAAGAGGATGATGTGGTCAAAATACTCATTTGCCTAATAATTCTGCACTCCCTGTATATATACAGTATATATATATATATATATATATATATATATGTAAACAAAAGACTTGCACTCTCTGGATTTTTCAAACGCCAATTTTACTGTGACCGTGTAGTGACGCTTCAGGGATAATGTATCCCCTTCCTCAGACCGTCAACATTATATTATCCCCGAAACGTCACTACACGGTCACAGTAAAATTGGCGTTTGAAAAATCCAGAGAGTGCAAGTCTTTTGTTTACTTGCATTGTACTTCACTAGCACCCTGGTAGTTGGACCTAAGTGAGAGTGCACTCCCCTGCTATTATATATATATATATATATATATATATATATATATATATATACACAGTTGTGCTCATAAGTTTACATACCCTGGCAGGATTTATGATTTCTTGGCCATTTTTCAGAGAATATGAATGATAACACAATAACTTTTCTTTCACTCAAGGTTAGTGTTTGGCTGAAGCCATTTATTATCAATCAACGGTGTTTACTCTTTTTAAATAATAATAACAACAGAAACTACTCAAATGACCCTGATCAAAAGTTTACATACCGTGGTGATTTTGGCCTGATAACATGCACACAAGTTGACACAAAAGGGTTTGAATGGCTATTAAAGGTAACCACCCTCACCTGTGATCTGTTTGATTGTAATTAGTGTGTGTGTATAAAAGGTCAATGCGTTTCTGGACTCCTGACAGACCGTTGCATCTTTCATCCAGTGCTGCACTGACGATTCTGGATTCTGAGTCATGGGGAAATCAAAAGAATTGTCAAAGGATCTGCGGGAAAAGGTAGTTGAACTGCATAAAACAGGAAAGGGATATAAAAAGATATACATGGAATTGAGAAAATTCTAATAAATAAGTGGAAAATGAGGGGTTCTGTTGAAACCAAACCAGGGTCAGGTAGACCAACCAAAATTTCAGCCACAACTGCCAGGAATATTGTTTGGGATGCAAAGACAAAACCACAAATAACTTCAGGTGAAATACAGGACATGTGGTGTGGCTGTTTCAAGATCCACAATAAGGAGGCACTTGAAGAAAGATGGGCTGCATGGTCGAGTCACCAGAAGAAAGCAATTACTACGCAAATGCCACAAAGTATCCCACTTAGAATACGCCAAACAGAACAGAGACAAGCCTCAAACCTCCTGGCACAAAGTCATTTGGAGTGATGAGACCAAAATTGAGCTTTTTGGCCACAACCATAAACGCTGCATTTGGAGAGGAGTCAACAAGTCCTATGATGAAAGGTACACCATTCCTACTGTGAAACACGGAGGTGGATCACTGATGTTTTGGGGATGTGTGAGCTACAAAGGCACAGGAAATTTGGTCAGAATTGATGGCAAGATGAATGCAGTATGTTATCAAACAGAACGCCTCATTTTCCACTTCTTGATTAGAGTTTGAACACTGCTGATTTGCATTATTAATTCCTTGGATATCTTTTTATATCCCTTTCCTGTTTTATACAGTTCAATTACCTTTTTCCCACAGATCCTTTGACAATTCATTTTCTTTCCCCATGACTCAGAATCCAGAAACGTCAGTGCAGCACTGGATGAAAGATGCAAGGGTCTGTCAGGAGTCCAGAAATGCATTGACCTTTTATACACACACACTAATTACAAGCAAACAGATCACAGGTGAGGGTGGTTACCTTTAATAGCCATTCAAACCCTTTTGTGTCAACTTGTGTGCATGTTATCAGTCCAAAATCACCAGGGTGTGTAAACTTTTGATCAGGGTCATTTGGGTAGTTTCTGTTGTAATTATGATTTAAAAAGAGTAAACACAGTTGATTGATAATAAATGGCTTCAGCCAAACACTAACCATGAGTGAAAGAAAAGTTTTTGTGTTATCATTCATGTCACGAAAACCTCAGGATTTAGCTAAGAAGGGTTTAATTCTGTGTAGCTTGAACTCAAAACAGTTATTTGTTTTTCAAGAAGAATTGTGACTTGTGTTTTCTTTGAAGTGCCAGGAGCCTCCTAAATAGCCCCACCAAATGTTATTGTGTATGCATTGAGTCATAAAGCCACTCAAGCTCTTAGTTTCAGAAAATACACAGAAAAGGGTTTATGGCTTAGGCTGTCAATAGAATGCATGATGCAAAACAGGGCCTCCATCACAAAAACTGACCAGGTCATTGAAAGGACATTGGTATATTATGTACATATGTGTGTTAAAACGGTTATAACCTTAAATGAAGGTAAATATGACAACCTATGGCATATTTGATATCAAACCGATTCTCCCAATGAGAAAAATTAAGAGGTTCCCGATATGTAAATATAGAAATAGTTACCTAGCAGAAATTATAATGGATTGTATAATTTCAGGCAAGAACTTAGTCTATTGAAGGTCATAAAGACAGGGGGGTTTCTTAGCCCACCCAGGAGGGTGTGGTCAGGCAACCTGATCTCTGGAAAATGGTATAAGAATCTTATGTTTTTAACAATAAGGTGTTCATTCTTACAAGGGGAGCTGCTTTACAGAAGTAAGGAGCCATCATTTTCATGCCAGCCCCTGGCACAGAGCTTGAAGCTAGGAAAGTATTCAATTCTGTTTTTCTCCTTTTTATTTTAAAACACTGTTTGCGTGTGTAATTTTATTTGTAACAAATTTTTATTAATAATGCATTGTGCATAATATTTTTGGCATAATAAATAATTCCTTTATTAAGTTTGGCCTTTGTCTAATAATTAAACCACGTTACTGAAAGAGACTGGAATATTAGAACTGTATAATTTAGGTTATTTTCTGCTAAATTGTATTTAGAGAGTTAATGTGTAAAGTCTGGGGTTTTTTCTTATTGCCCCCCTGCAATAAAAGGATCCCCAGCCCCCCTACAATAAGATGATGTCCCCAGCCCCCCTGCAATAAATGATTACCCCAGCCCCACTGCAATGATGCACCCAGCAATAAAATGATGCCCAGTCCCCCTGCAATAAAATTATGCCCCATCCCCACTGCAATAAAATGATGCCCCAGCAATAAAATGATGCCCAGTCCCCCTGCAATAAAATGATGCCCCATCCCCACTGCAATAAAATGATGCCCCCAGCAATAAAATGAAGCCCCCAGCAATAAAATGAAACCCCCTGCAATAAAATAATGCCCAGCCCCCTTGCAATAAAATGATGCCCCCAGCCCCCCTGCAAAAATAATTCTGCCCCAGCGCCCCTGCAATAAAATGATGCCCCCAGTCCCTGCAATAAATTGATGCCCCCAACAAAAAAATGATGCCCCCAGCAATAAAATGAAGCCCCCAGCAATAAAATGAAACCCCCTGCAATAAAATAATGCCCAGCCCCCTTGCAATAAAATGATGCCCCCAGCCCCCCTGCAAAAATAATTCTGCCCCAGCGCCCCTGCAATAAAATGATGCCCCCAGTCCCTGCAATAAATTGATGCCCCCAACAAAAATATGATGCCCCCAGCAATAAATGAAGCCCCCAGCCCCACTGCAATAAAATGATGCCCCCAGCAATAAATGATTACCCCAGCCCCACTGCAATGATGCACCGTCTCCCTGTAATAGAATTATGCCCCATCCCCACTGCAATAAAATGATGCCCCCAGCCCCCCTGCAAAAATAATGATGCCCCAGCAATAAAAGTATGCCCCAGCTCCCCTGCAATAAATTGATGCCCCCAACAAAAATATGATGCCCCCAGCAATAAATGATGCCCCCATCAATAAAATGAAGCCCCCAGCCCACTGCAATAAAATGATGCCCCCAGCCCCACTGCAATAAAATGATGCCACCAGCAATACAATGAAGCCCCCCTGCAATAAAATGATGCCCAGCCCCCCTGCAATAAGATGATGCCCCTGCAATAAAATGATGCCTCCAGCCCCCCTGCAATAAATAATTATGCCCCAGCGCCCCTGCAATAAAATGATGTCCTCAGTCCCTGCAATAAATTGATGCCCCCAACAAAAATGTGATGCCCCCAGCAATAAATGAAGCCCCCAGCCCCACTGCAATAAAATGATGCCCCCAACCTCACTGCAATAAAATGATGCCCCCAGCAATAAATGATTACCCCAGCCCCACTGCAATGATGCCCCCAGCAATAAAATGATGCACCGTCTCCCTGTAATAAAATTATGCCCCATCCCCACTGCAATAAAATGATGCCCCCAGCCCCCCTGCAAAAATAATGATGCCCCAGCAATAAAAGTATGCCCCAGCTCCCCTGCAATAAATTGATGCCCCCAACAAAAATATGATGCCCCCAGCAATAAATGATGCCCCCATCAATAAAATGAAGCCCCCAGCCCACTGCAATAAAATGATGCCCCCAGCCGCACTGCAATAAAATGATGCCACCATCAATACAATGAAGCCCCCCTGCAATAAAATGATGCCCAGCCCCCCTGCAATAAGATGATGCCCCTGCAATAAAATGATGCCCCCAGCCCCCCTGCAATAAATGATTACCCCATCCCCACTGCAATGATGCCCCAGCAATAAAATGATGCCCAGTGTAACATATCTCAGCCTAATGTCACTATCCCTTTAAGAAATCCTTCTCTGACTGCTGCATTTGGGCAGTATTCACATTCAGCTTGCCTGCCTGCCTGCCTGATTAATCATTCATGCACCTGATTACCTCAGCCTCTTTTTAAGCTTTCTCAGGTCTAATGTGCCTTGCATTAACATTGAAGTTGTGATCCTGAACAACAGAGGTCTGTGACTGTTTCCTGTATGAATTTACCAACTATTTCAACCTACAGCATTTTCTATTCCAATGCCTAAAATCGTCAAATCGTACGTATCCAAATAATTCCATTTTCTGTTTCCTGGACACTGCTACTTAACAAACTCAGAACTTTATTATAAATCAAGCATACTATTGGTTATCATCACTCTCTAATTACAACAGCATCTTACTCAGAACTTTATAACTATTTCTCTGCTACAAGTTGTCATTGCTGAAATATCCTGCTGCAAATATGTTAACATATTCTGAACTCTGCATCTATGTGTTCAATTAAGAGCTTTCATGTGATTCTCCAAAATATGTTCAAACAGTAATTGATGCCTTAAACTTAACTTTCACCTGTGCTGCTCTGCTAATTACTGACATACAGCTCTTTATAATAATATGTACTGTGAACCTGCAACAAACCAAGATTGCATCTAAATGCACAAACAGTAATTAATGCCTAAACTTGCAGCTTGTCTAAGTACCTGTGCAGCTGTGCTTTAACTCTGACATACAGCTTTATATAATATTATGTACTGTGAACCTGCAACAAACCTTAGTTTGCATCTAAGTGTCAATCTTTTACTAGATTACTCTGAAGCCTGAACATTCCACATTGCTATATTTTTTCTCTCATTGAATCCTGCAGTTACTTCTATTAACTAACTATAAGTCACAGTGAAGTCAGAATATATTGTATACAAATGTTGCACCCTCCATTTATTCTACAATAACTTCTAGCAACTATGAATCACAGAATATCATCTATCCACGTCCAGGATACTCTTCCCCGGGTCAGGGGTCGGTGTCTTCAAATCCCTAACACTGCCCCGAGGGTCTGTGTCCTGAGCGCATGTACACCAGATCATGACAGAATGTTAATGCCTAAAAAAGGGATCCGCAGTGGTAGTGGATGCACCGACCCTCAAAGGAAAATAAAAAATTACAACATAACTCAGACCCAAGCAATCCCTAAAGGAAAAACAGAAGATTTTCAAACTTTAAAAAATTTAAAGACACAGTACTCCCATTCTAGACAATCCTCTACTCAAGTTCCTGGTTACCATTTTGGTGAAACTGATCCTGAATCTGACTATGAAAATGAAGAGGATTTAACCATAGCTTCAGCAGAAAAAATTCAGGCCTAGATTTAGAGTTCGGCGGTAAAAGGGCTGTTAACGCTCCGCGGGTTTTTTTCTGGCCGCACCATAAATTTAACTCTGGTATCGAGAGTTCAAACAAATGCTGCGTTAGGCTCCAAAAAAGGAGCGTAGAGCATTTTTACCGCAAATGCAACTCTCGATACCAGAGTTGCTTACGGACGCGGCCGGCCTCAAAAACGTGCTCGTGCACGATTCTCCCATAGGAAACAATGGGGCTGTTTGAGCTGAAAAAAAACCTAACACCTGCAAAAAAGCAGCGTTCAGCTCCTAACGCAGCCCCATTGTTTCCTATGGGGAAACACTTCCTACGTCTGCACCTAACACTCTAACATGTACCCCGAGTCTAAACACCCCTAACCTTACACTTATTAACCCCTAATCTGCCGCCCCCGCTATCGCTGACCCCTGCATTACACTTTTAACCCCTAATCTGCCGCTCCGTAAACCGCCGCCACCTACGTTATCCCTATGTACCCCTAATCTGCTGCCCTAACATCGCCGACCCCTATGTTATATTTATTAACCCCTAATCTGCCCCCCACAACGTCGCCGACACCTACCTACACTTATTAACCCCTAATCTGCCGAGCGGACCTGAGCGCTACTATAATAAATGTATTAACCCCTAATCCGCCTCACTAACCCTATCATAAATAGTATTAACCCCTAATCTGCCCTCCCTAACATCGCCGACACCTACCTTCAATTATTAACCCCTAATCTGCCGACCGGAGCTCACCGCTATTCTAATAAATGTATTAACCCCTAAAGCTAAGTCTAACCCTAACACTAACACCCCCCTAACTTAAATATAATTTACATCTAACGAAATAAATTAACTCTTATTAAATAACTTATTCCTATTTAAAGCTAAATACTTACCTGTAAAATAAATCATAATATAGCTACAATATAAATTACATTTATATTATAGCTATTTTAGGATTAATATTTATTTTACAGGCAACTTTGTAATTATTTTAACCAGGTACAATAGCTATTAAATAGTTAAGAACTATTTAATAGTTACCTAGTTAAAATAATTACAAATTGACCTGTAAAATAAATCCTAACCTAAGTTATAATTAAACCTAACACTACCCTATCAATAAAATAATTAAATAAACTACCTACAATTACCTACAATTAACCTAACACTACACTATCAATAAATTAAATAAACACAATTGCTACAAATAAATACAATTAAATAAACTATCTAAAGTACAAAAAATAAAAAAGAACTAAGTTACAGAAAATAAAAAAATATTTACAAACATAAGAAAAATATTACAACAATTTTAAACTAATTACACCTACTCTAAGCCCCCTAATAAAATAACAAAGCCCCCCAAAATAAAAAATTCCCTACCCTATTCTAAAATACAAAAATTACAAGCTCTTTTACCTTACCAGCCCTGAACAGGGCCCTTTGCGGGGCATGCCCCAAGAATTTCAGCTCTTTTGCCTGTAAAAAAAAACATACAATACCCCCCCCCCCAACATTACAACCCACCACCCACATACCCCTAATCTAACCCAAACCCCCCTTAAATAAACCTAACACTAAGCCCCTGAAGATCTTCCTACCTTGTCTTCACCTCACCAGGTATCACCGATCCGTCCTGGCTCCAAGATCTTCATCCAACCCAAGCGGGGGTTGGCGATCCATAATCCGGTGCTCCAAAGTCTTCCTCCTATCCGGCAAGAAGAGGACATCCGGACCGGCAAACATCTTCTCCAAGCGGCATCTTCTATGTTCTTCCATCCGATGACGACCGGCTCCATCTTGAAGACCTCCAGCGCGGATCCATCCTCTTCTTCCGACGACTAGACGACGAATGACGGTTCCTTTAAGGGACGTCATCCAAGATGGCGTCCCTCGAATTCCGATTGGCTGATAGGATTCTATCAGCCAATCGGAATTAAGGTAGGAATTTTCTGATTGGCTGATGGAATCAGCCAATCAGAATCAAGTTCAATCCGATTGGCCGATCCCATCAGCCAATCAGATTGAGCTCGCATTCTATTGGCTGATCGGAACAGCCAATAGAATGCGAGCTCAATCTGATTGGCTGATGGGATCAGCCAATCGGATTGAACTTGATTCTGATTGGCTGATTCCATCAGCCAATCAGAAAATTCCTACCTTAATTCCGATTGGCTGATAGAATCCTATCAGCCAATCGGAATTCGAGGGACGCCATCTTGGATGACGTCCCTTAAAGGAACCGTCATTCGTCGTCTAGTCGTCGGAAGAAGAGGATGGATCCGCGCTGGAGGTCTTCAAGATGGAGCCGGTCGTCATCGGATGGAAGAACATAGAAGATGCCGCTTGGAGAAGATGTTTGCCGGTCCGGATGTCCTCTTCTTGCCGGATAGGAGGAAGACTTTGGAGCACCGGATTATGGATCGCCAACCCCCGCTTGGGTTGGATGAAGATCTTGGAGCCAGGACGGATCGGTGATACCTGGTGAGGTGAAGACAAGGTAGGAAGATCTTCAGGGGCTTAGTGTTAGGTTTATTTAAGGGGGGTTTGGGTTAGATTAGGGGTATGTGGGTGGTGGGTTGTAATGTTGGGGGGGGGGTATTGTATGTTTTTTTTTACAGGCAAAAGAGCTGAAATTCTTGGGGCATGCCCCGCAAAGGGCCCTGTTCAGGACTGGTAAGGTAAAAGAGCTTGTAATTTTTGTATTTTAGAATAGGGTAGGGAATTTTTTATTTTGGGGGGCTTTGTTATTTTATTAGGGGGCTTAGAGTAGGTGTAATTAGTTTAAAATTGTTGTAATATTTTTCTTATGTTTGTAAATATTTTTTTATTTTCTGTAACTTATTTCTTTTTTATTTTTTGTACTTTAGATAGTTTATTTAATTGTATTTATTTGTAGCAATTGTGTTTATTTAATTTATTGATAGTGTAGTGTTAGGTTAATTGTAGGTAATTGTAGGTAGTTTATTTAATTATTTTATTGATAGGGTAGTGTTAGGTTTAATTATAACTTAGGTTAGGATTTATTTTACAGGTCAATTTGTAATTATTTTAACTAGGTAACTATTAAATAGTTCTTAACTATTTAATAGCTATTGTACCTGGTTAAAATAATTACAAAGTTGCCTGTAAAATAAATATTAATCCTAAAATAGCTATAATATAAATGTAATTTATATTGTAGCTATATTATGATTTATTTTACAGGTAAGTATTTAGCTTTAAATAGGAATAAGTTATTTAATAAGAGTTAATTTATTTCGTTAGATGTAAATTATATTTAAGTTAGGGGGGTGTTAGTGTTAGGGTTAGACTTAGCTTTAGGGGTTAATACATTTATTAGAATAGCGGTGAGCTCCGGTCGGCAGATTAGGGGTTAATAATTGAAGGTAGGTGTCGGCGATGTTAGGGAGGGCAGATTAGGGGTTAATACTATTTATGATAGGGTTAGTGAGGCGGATTAGGGGTTAATACATTTATTATAGTAGCGCTCAGGTCCGCTCGGCAGATTAGGGGTTAATAAGTGTAGGTAGGTGTCGGCGACGTTGTGGGGGGCAGATTAGGGGTTAATAAATATAACATAGGGGTCGGCGATGTTAGGGGCAGCAGATTAGGGGTACATAGGGATAACGTAGGTGGCGGCGATTTGCGGTCGGAAGATTAGGGGTTAATTATTTTAAGTAGCTTGCGGCGACGTTGTGGGGGGCAAGTTAGGGGTTAATAAATATAATATAGGGGTCGGCGGGGTTAGGGGCAGCAGATTAGGGGTACATAAGTATAACGTAGGTGGCGGTCGGCAGATTAGGGGTTAAAAATTTTAATCGAGTGGCGGCGATGTGGGGGGACCTCGGTTTAGGGGTACATAGGTAGTTTATGGGTGTTAGTGTACTTTAGGGTACAGTAGTTAAGAGCTTTATAAACCGGCGTTAGCCAGAAAGCTCTTAACTCCTGCTTTTTTCAGGCGGCTGGAATCTTGTCGTTAGAGCTCTAACGCTCACTGCAGAAACGACTCTAAATACCAGCGTTAGAAAGATCCCATTGAAAAGATAGGCTACGCAAATGGCGTAGGGGGATCTGCGGTATGGAAAAGTCGCGGCTGAAAAGTGAGCGTTAGACCCTTTAATCACTGACTCCAAATACCAGCGGGCGGCCAAAACCAGCGTTAGGAGCCTCTAACGCTGGTTTTGACGGCTACCGCCGAACTCTAAATCTAGGCCTCAGATTTTTAAAGATTTAAAGAGACAGAACCACTTTTCTAAAATGTCATCTGTTCCTCAATTTCGTGCTTACCATTTTGGTGAAACTGATCCTGAATCTGACTATGAAAATGAAGAGGATTTAACCATAGCTTCAGCAGAAAAAAATTCAAAAGATTTAAAGAGACAGAACCACTATTCTAGGATTTCATCTGTTCCTCATGTTCGTGATTTCCATTTTGGTGAAATTGATTCTGAGTCTGACTATGTAACTGAAGAGGATGCATTCATAGATTCAGCAGAAAAAATTCAGACCTTTAAAGATTTAAAGACACAGGACTACTGTTCCAGAAAACCATCTGCTCCTCCTGTTTGTAATTCCTATCCTGGTGATACTGATTCTGAGTCTGAATATGTCAACATGGAGGATGACTTCACAGATCCAGCTGAACTGGCATTAGACTGGTATGAGCGCAACTTTAATTCGCCACAAACTCAGACAAGACCTCAACCTATTTGCTATAATGACATACTTGGTTGTTATATTTACAACATGGATGATACAGACAGCTCCCATCATGAAACCTCTCATGGAAATACTGATCTTCCTATTTCTGATATTACAATGGATTCATTAGATTGGACAGATTCAGAGCTGGAAGAAAGGACATCTGGTTTACAGACTGCTGTTTGGAGTAAAGGTCCCCTCAACTACTATGCTGATTTATCACATCAGAATTATGCATCCAGTGATGAAGAGGATTTCTGTTCTCAACCTTACTACAAACCACAATGGCAGCAACCTAAGAAGCCTCATACTGGGAAGAAATCTAAGCTCTCTAAGAAAAAGAAGAAGAAGAAGAAAATCCTTCTGCCCACAGAAAATCAGAAGTGCAAAGAGGAAACTCAGCCTGATTCCCCTGTTTTAGATTCTGTTGTACTAGACCCTCTCTTGCCTCCTGACACTGTCAACACCGAGCTGTATGATGTCTATAGTCACTATCAGTCTGTTCTTAAAGCATCTAATGGTATCTCTTCTCAGACTCTACAACAACTACAAAAACTGTTTCCAAATATTGATTTCTCATATCCCTCTCATGATGCCTCATTGCCTGTAAACCCTGTGCTAGAAGCAAAAGATAATTTTGTTCCAGATAAACAACCTTTCAGTTTACCAGAGATAATCCTTGGAGAATTTAGCTCCGATATTCAAACTCAAATAAGCATGCCTGCTGAACTCCAGATAACTTCTCAGTCAGAATCTTGTGTCACGATTCCTCCGCATCTACCTGAGTGTGGCATATTTCAGTACACTTCATCTTCTCAAAATTCTTCTGTTACTGCATCTAAGAAATTGTTTCCCTTGGGAGATACTTTGCATCAACCTACATTTTCTACTACATCAGTTTCCTGTACAGGAATTCCTGATACTGAATCCTGTGAGGACAACTTTGAACCAAGTTCGCAAGTGGACATTCTTGACCCTGAAACTTGTACAAAAGTTCTTCAAGAAGATTCCCTTGTGCCCATTCCTGTTCCTGTTTTCCATGATTATACTACTAAACCTGACATCAAGGTGGACTCTCCTGTTTTTGACCCTGGTATGGGTATTCCTTTGTTTAACCCAGAAATGGGTGTAATAATACTTGATCCTGAAGATAGCCATGCCCTCTACTCAGAAGCGAGTATGGTTCTTGGCTGTAAAGTGGGTCTTGTTAATTCTTCGTTTATAAACCCTGAAGAAAGCCTTGCCCTCTGCTCAGAAGAGAGTATGGTTCCTGGCTCTAAAGTGGGTTCTTTTTCTTTCTCTATAGTTGAACCTTGCCCTGGCATGGGCATTCCTTCACCCGATCCTACTGAGGATATTCCTGAACCTTGCCCAGATGTGGGTACTTCCGAACCTTGCCCTGGCATGGGCATTCCTTCACCTGATCCTACTGAGGATATGACTGAACTTTGCCCAGATGTGGGTATTCCTGAACCTTGCCCTGGTGTGGACATTCATATACCTGTTCTTAGTGAGAACACTTTTGATTCTGAATCCAGTAAGGAGACATTTAATATTGAATTAGAAGATGGCAAGAACTGGACAAATCTTGCACTCTACACTCCTATCTCCTATTTTGAAGAAAGTCCTGCTATTGCGTTAGAAGTGGCTATAGCTTTTTCTTTTGGAGTATATCTAATCCTCTGCCAAGAGGTTAATTCTGAGGATACTCAAATCTCTGACCCAAAGGTGCTTAATCTGGTTATCAATCCAGAATGCTGCATCTCTATTTCTGAAGCTGAGGAAAGCCTATTCATTTCTCTAGGACTGGCTGCCTTTTCATTGGCTATGTACATGGTCATCTATCATGAAGAACATCCCCCTATCTACCCTCAGGATGATTCTCTGGTAGGAAGCTCATTGTATGTTACGTTCATGCATTCTCACGATGACTACAAAAAAGTTGACTTCAAGTTTTGCTCTCATCATTGTCAAGATCTTTTGATACCTGAATTACATGGCCTTTACTTCGTCATTCAACTTTTTCAAGAGATTTCCAACCCTCCTTTCTTGATTTCCGATTGGACTCGCTACCTCCATACACCTACTACCGGTACTCCATATCATTTTTGTTCTCTCTCCTTTTGGATTGTATTGGGTGCCCGGAGGTCGCCTTTAAGGAGGGGAATTTGTAACATATCTCAGCCTAATCTCACTATCCCTTTAAGAAATCCTTCTCTGACTGCTGCATTTGGGCAGTATTCACATTCAGCTTGCCTGCCTGCCTGCCTGCCTGATTAATCATTCATGCACCTGATTACCTCAGCCTCTTTTTAAGCCTTCTCAGTGTCTAATGTGCCTTGCATTAACATTGAAGTTGTGATCCTGAACAACAGAGGTCTGTGACTGTTTCCTGTATGAATTTACCAACTATTTCAACCTACAGCATTTTCTATTCCAATGCCTAAAATCATCAAATCGCAAGTATCCAAATAATTCCATTTTCTGTTTCCTGGACACTGCTACTTAACAAACTCAGAACTTTATTATAAATCAAGCATACTATTGGTTATCATCACTCTCTAATTACAACAGCATCTTACTCAGAACTTTATAACTATTTCTCTGCTACAAGTTGTCATTGCTGAAATATCCTGCTGCAAATATGTTAACATATTCTGAACTCTGCATCTATGTGTTCAATTAAGAGCTTTCATGTGATTCTCCAAAATATGTTCAAACAGTAATTGATGCCTTAAACTTAACTTTCACCTGTGCTGCTCTGCTAATTACTGACATACAGCTCTTTATAATAATATGTACTGTGAACCTGCAACAAACCAAGATTGCATCTAAATGAACAAACAGTAATTAATGCCTAAACTTGCAGCTTGTCTAAGTACCTGTGCAGCTGTGCTTTAACTCTGACATACAGCTTTATATAATATTATGTACTGTGAACCTGCAACAAACCTTAGTTTGCATCTAAGTGTCAATCTTTTACTAGATTACTCTGAAGCCTGAACATTCCACATTGCTATATTTTTTCTCTCATTGAATCCTGCAGTTACTTCTATTAACTAACTATAAGTCACAGTGAAGTCAGAATATATTGTATACAAATGTTGCCCCCTCCATTTATTCTACAATAACTTCTAGCAACTATGAATCACAGAATATCATCTATCCACGTCCAGGATACTCTTCCCCGGGTCAGGGGTCGGTGTCTTCAAATCCCTACCACTGCCCAGAGGGTCTGTGTCCTGAGCGCATGTACACCGGATCATGACACCCAGTCCCGCTGCAATAAAATGATGCCCCATCCCCACTGCAATAAAATGATGCCCCCAGCAATAAAATAATGCCCAGCCCCCCTGCAATAAAATAATGCCCCATCCCCACTGCAATAAATGATGCCCCTAGCAATAAAATAATGCCCAGTCCACCTGCAATAAAATGATGCCCCCAGCCCCCCTGCAACAAATGATGCCCCAGCAATAAAATTATGCCCCAGCTCCCTTGCAATAAAATGATGCCCCCAGCACCCCTGCAATAAAATGATGCCCCCAACAAAAATATGATGCCCCCAGCACCCCTGCAATAAATGATGCACCAAACAAAAATATGATGCCCCCAGCACCCCTGCAATAAATGATGCACCAAACAAAAATATGATGCCCCCAGCACCCCTGCAATAAATGATGCACCAAATAATAAAATTAAGCCCCCAGCCCCCCTGCAATAAAATGATGCCCCAGCCCCATTGCAATAAAATAGTGCTCCCAGCCCCACTGCAATAAAAGGATGCCCCCCTGCAATAAAAATATGCCCCCAGGCCCCCCCTGCAGAAAAATTATGCCCCCAGCACAATAATGATGCCCAAGCAATAAAATTGTCCCATCTCCCCTGCAATAAAATTATACCCCCAACAAAAATATGATGCCCCCAGCAATAAAATGATTTTGATTTCCCTCCCCAGCCCCCCAACAATAAAATAAATCCCCCCTGCAATAAAATTATGCCCCAGCCCCCCCTTCAATTGCCCCCAGTATTAAAATAAATCCTCCCTGCAATAAAAATGAAGCCCAGTCCCCCCCCTGCAAAAGAATTATACCCCAGCCCGGAGCCCCATGCAATAAAATTATGCCCAGGGCCCAGGCCACCTGCCAGAGTGCCTTTGAATAATTAAAATGTGGCACTAGTCAGTCACACTCACTGTTTCTGACTGACAGTCTGGGGGCCTGGGCCAAAGCAGGGCTCCTACCTGGCTACGAGCGTTCTACGACTCCGGACTGCTGCTCACTCTGTCTGCTGCCGCTGCTCACTGAAGTCCCTCGTGAGCGTGACAGGCAGCTATGCTCTGCCTCCGCCCTCCGCTCCGGTGCCAAATTAAAAAATTATTGCTCCAAAAAAAAGGCGCTAAAAAAAATACATTTAAAAATAAAATACAATAAAAAAAAATATGAATTTTTTTTAAAAAAATATATATTTTTTTAAATTTGCGGGGCCCTCCTGACCGCGGGGCCTGAGGTGGTCGCTTGCCCAAAGGCCCGGCCCTGGTGTGATCTGAAGAAGACACTCAAAACAGTGTGTCGCTGTCTCATAGTGACTTGATTAGAAAATAGAAACCCTTCAAAGGAAACTACTAAATTGTAAATGGTCTAGTAAATTAAAGTAACAAGGAAATACTTTGTGACCTTAATACGTATAGCTCAGAGATAAAAAGAGAGGTGATTTTATAAAGCTGCATCCCCTCAGCAGCCCCATCCCTTTTAGTTGTAACTGGCCAGTCCCGGCTACTGCGGCTCACCGGAAATCTCTTGGTATCTTGGTATTCCAATCCGACCTTGCCGATCAGCAAGGTCAGGTTAGTGAGTTTAAAAAGACATAAAACTCCAAATTTGTATTTTATGATTCAGTGTGCATTTTTGTTTTTAAAAAAGTTTCCAATTTACTTCTGTTATCAAACTGACTTTGTTCTCTTGACCCAATATCACACAAGATGCACATTCTGTTAATTTGCAATTCAAATTTATCTGCTTTAACTATACATTTTTCATGCAAGAAAATAGTTTGTGTTTAAATAGAGCTTTTTTTACTCACAGCAATGTTTACTGTCTAATGTCCCAAAAATGGAGAGTCTATAAAATTCTTACTGTGTTTAGCTTCTTTACACATGGTTGCTACAAAAAGGTTGCAGTGTATTTTATGTTTCCAATTTTGTGGACTAAGGACTGGTGGTCAAGGGGTAAAATAATAATATAGATTAAAAAAAATCACTGGCATACCTCTCAGAGAGTGACTATAAAATTCAGTAAGGAACAAACTTACAACTTTAGACACAGGTTAAGTATATGCTCACTGACCTTTAACCCACTGATATTTAGTGATGCAATCTCTAATGTACTATGAACACTCATAAATCTGCATAAAATACTATAGCACTGCCCTGGCATCCTATTGCAACACACTTTGTAATATTTAAGCTTGTAAAAAAAAGGTTCCTTTAGCCGACTGTTAACTTTGGGATCTACACCTTTTAGAACCAGGTGACTTTCTCAGAGTGTGCTTAGCCGATGAGTGGCACATTTTTTCGTGAACAAGCTTAATTTATGTTGATGTATAAGCTCTGTGACTGGCATAGGGCATGTGTAAAAGGTCCTGATCTATGAGATTTAAAATGTAAAAGAAGCGGTTTATTTTTTATTTTTTTAAATATACTTTATATTGCATAGTGTTTTAAAATATTATACTGAAACATACTTTTGAATCTTATGTCTCTTAAAGGGGCATGAGCACGCATTTTTTTAAAAAACATAACTTTCCAATATACTTAATTTTTTTGGTATCTTTTGCAAACCTAGGTGGGTAATGTGCGCGTCTGGAGCAGTATGTGGCAGCAGTTTTGCAAGAATCAGGTCAGTTATACCTTATGTTGCCATCTAGTGCTCTGAACCTGTATAACATTGTTACATTGTTAAAAGGATTCTTGAAAGTGTTCTGTTTTTACTACATAAAAAATTTAAAAATATATTAATTAATGGGCCTGATTACAAGCGGATCACTATTTAGCACTATTGCTTGTGTGCGAACACAGCCAGAAGTAAACTGGTGCGCTAACCTGTTACAAGTTTAAAATGTTTGCGCGTAAGCGAAAGCCGACACATGCTAACTTGAAGACTTTGGAAATTGCGACCTTGCTAACTTCTTCTCTCCATATCCTTCAATGGAGGGTGCAAATAAAAAAAAAACTAACACCTATCCCTTGCGCTAACAAAACCATATTTAACCTATGGCGCTGACATGAATGAAATATATTTTACATTTCAATGTTCTTCACATAGAACAAGAGTTCTATTTATTTTAAAATAGATATTTCTTTATATCTGATGTATTTTTTGTAAAGTATATATCTACACCTATATATATATACAGTATCTCACAAAAGTGAGTACACCCCTCACATTTTTGTAAACATTTTTTATCTTTTCATGTGACAACACTGAAGAAATGACACTTTGCTACAATGTAAAGTAGTGAGTGTACAGCCTGTATAACAGTGTAAATTTCCTGTCCCCTCAAATTAACTCAACACACAGCCATTAAATGTCTAAACCGTTGGCAACAAAAGTGAGTAATGTCCAAATTGAGCCCAATTAGCCATTTTCCCTCCCCGTTGTCATGTGACTCGTTAGTGTTACAAGGTCTTAGGTGTTGGGGAGCAGGTGTGTTAAATCTGGTGTTATCGCTCTCACACTCTCTCATACTGGTCACTAAGTTCAACATGGCACCTCATGGCAAAGAACTCTCTGAGGATCTGAAAAAAAGAATTGTTGCTCTACATAAAGATGGCCTAGGCTATAAGAAGATTGCCAAGACCCTGAAATGGAGCTGCAGCACGGTGGGCAAGACAATACAGCGGTTTCACAGGACAGGTTCCACTCAGAACAGGCCTCGCCAGGGTCGACCAAAGAAGTTGAGTGTGCGTGCTCAGCGTCATATCCAGAGGTTGTCTTTGGGAAATATATGTATGAGTGCTGGCTGCCAGTATTGCTGCAGAGGTTGAAGGGGTGGGGGTTCACCCTGTCAGTACCCAGACCATACGCTGCACACTGCTTACAATTGGTCTGCATGGCTGTCATCCCAGAAGGAAGCCTCTTTTAAAGATGATGCACAAGAAAGCCCGCAAACAGTTTGCTGAAGACAAGCAGACTAAGGACATGGATTACTGGAGCCATGTCCTGTGGTCTGATGAGACCAAGATAAACTTATTTGGTTCAGATGGTGTCAAGCTTGTGTGGCGGCAACCAGGTGAGGAGTACAAAGACAAGTGCGTCTTGCCTACAGGCAAGCATGGTGGTGGGAGTGTCATGGTCTGGGTCTGCATGAGTACTGCCGGCACTGGGAAGCTACAGTTCATTGAGGGAACCATGAATGTCAACATGTACTGTGACAAACTGAAGTAGAGCATGATCCCCTCCCTTCGGATACTGGGTTGCAGGGCAGTATTCCAACATGATAATAACCCTAAACTCACCTCCAAGATGACCACTGCCTTGCTAAAGTAGCTAAGGGTAAAGATGGTGGACAGGCAAAGCATGTCTCCAGACCTAAACCCAATTGAGCATGTGTGGGGCATCCTCAAACGGAAGGTGGGGGAGCAATAAGGTCTCTAACATCCACCAGCTCCATGATGTTGTCATGGAGGAGTGGAAGAGGACTCCAGTGGCAACGTGTGAAGCTCTGGTGACCTTAATGCCCAAGAGGGTTAAGGCAGTGCTGGAAAATAATGGTGGCCACACAAAATATTGCCACTTTGGGCCCAATTTGGACATTTCCACTTAGGGGTGTACTCAATTTTGTTACCAACGGTTTAGACATTAATGGCTGTGTGTTGAGTTATTTTGAGGGGACAGCAAATTTACACTGTTATACAGGCTGTACACTCCCTACTTTACATTGTAGCAAAGTGTCATTTCTTCAGTGTTGTCACATATATAATAAGATATTTACAAACCTGTGAAGGGTGTACTCACTTTTGTGAGATACTATATATATATATATATATATATATATATATATATATATATATATATTTACATATATATATATTTACATATATATCTATTTACAAATATAACTTTTTCCACTATTTTAAGAACATTGGAATGTAAAATATTTACAGTACATACACAGTAAAACACATTATTAAATATCAGAATTAAATAAAATTATTTTTCATGTTTTCAGGTATTTGAGTGGAAAGGGCTCTAAAGTATATAAACATATAAACCCATAAATAGACATGCATACACTGTGACAAAAATACCTCTGTCCTCTGGATTTTTTCCCGGGAACAGCTTTGACACACAAAGCAGAAAGTATTTCAGTGTGCAGCCCAATAGTCCACCAAATATGACAAAAATAACCTTTTGTAAAATAAACCCTAACTTAACACTACACTATACACTATAATTAAGTTAATTACCTAAACTACCTACAATTAATTACAATTAAATTAAATAAACTAAATTACGAAAAACAACAAACACTAAATTACAGAAAATAAAAAAGAAATTACAAATTTTTAAACTAATTACACCTAATCTAATCCCCCTAATAAAATAAAAAAAGCCCCCCAAAATAAAACAATTCTTGCATCTTGAAGACATCCAACATGGAGCATCCTCTTCCATCCGATGGCGACTGAAGAATGAAGGTTCCTTTAAGTGACGTCATCCAAGATGGCGTCCCTTCAATTCCAATTGGCTGATAGAATCCTATCAGTCAATAGGAATTAAGGTAGGAAAAATCCTATTGGCTGATCCAATCAGCCAATAGGATTGAGCTTGCATTCTATTGGCTGTTCCAAATCAGCCAATAGAATGCAAGCTCAATTCTATTGCCTGATTTTCCTACCTTAATTCCGATTGGCTGATAGAATCCTATCAGCCAATCGGTATTGAAGGGACACCATCTTGGATGACGTCACTGAAAGGAACCTTCATTCGTCAGTCGCCGTCGGATGGAAGAGGATGCTCCGCGTCAGATGTCTTCAAGATGGACCCGCTCCAGATGGAAGAAGATAGAAGATGCCGCCTGGATGAAGACTGCTGATGGTCTGCATGTCCTCTTCTGGCCGGATCGGATGAAGACTTTGGACCATCTGGAGGACCACTTGTGCCCGGCTGGGTGAAGACAGCTCAAGGTAGGGTGATCTTCAAGGGGGTAGTGCTTGGTTTTATTAATGGGGAATTGGGTGGGTTTTAGAGTAGGGTTGGGTGTGTGGGTGGTGGGTTTTAATGTTGGGGGGGTATTTTTTTTTACAGTTAAAAGAGCTGATTACTTTGGGGCAATGCCCTGCAAAAAGCCCTTTAAAGGGCTATTTGTAATTTAGTGTAGGGTAGGGATTTTTTTTATTTTGGGGGGCTTTTTTATTTTATTAGGGGGATTAGATTAGGTTAATTAGTTTAAAATTTGTAATTTCTTTTTTATTTTCTGTAATTTAGTGTTTCTTGTTTTTCGTAATTTAGTTAATTTAATTTAATTTTAATTAATTGTAGGTAGTTTAGGTAATTAATTTAATTATAGTGTAGTGTTAGGTGTAATTGTAACTTAGGCTAGGGTTTATTTTACAGGTAAATTTGTACTTATTTTAACTAGGTAGTTATTAAATAGTTAATAACTATTTAATAACTATTGTACCTAGTTAAAATAAATACAAAGTTGCCTGTAAAATAAAAATAAACCCTAAGATGGCTGCAATGTAACTATTAGTTATATTGTAGCTAGCTTAGGGTTTATTTTACAGGTAAGTATTTAGTTTTAAATAGGAATAATTTAGTTAATTATAGTAAATTTATTTAGATGTATTTAAATTATATTTAAGTTATGGGGGTGTTAGAGTTAGGGTTAGACTTAGATTTAGGGGTTAATAAATGTAGGTAGGTGTCGGCGATGTTAGGGACGGCAGATTAGGGGTTAATAAAATTGTTGGTTTAGGGGTTAATACATTTATTACAGTGGCGGCGATGTCCGTTCGGTAGATAAGGGGTTAAATAATTTATTATAGTGTATATGATGTGGGGGGGGCTCAGTTTAGGGGTTAATATGTAGTTTATGGGTGTTAGTGTACTTTATAGCACTTTAGTTAAGAGTTTTATGTTACGGCGTTAGCCCATAAAACTTTTAACTACTGACTTTAAAATGTGGTAGGAGTCTTAGAGGTAGAGGGTGTACTGCTCACTTTTTCAAGCGATCGTAATACCGTTGTTAGGAAAATCCCATTAAAAAGATAGGATACGCAATTGACGTAAGGGGATTTGTGGTATGCTAAAATCGCGGGGAAAAAAGTGAGCGGTACACGTGTACCTGCCTGACTTGTAATACCAGCGGGTGTTAAAAAGCAGCGTTGGGACCCCTCAAATCTAGGCGATAGATTCCATTATACACAAAATCCCATTAGCTTTGTCACAACACATATTTACATACATACACATATTTAGATTTTCCATTATAGTCCTTTTCATTCAAATACCTTGTCATATACTACATAACTTTTAATCCTTATAACATATTTTACTATTTATATGAATATTTGTTTTTAGATAGTGTATATATATGAGTGTAGCACTTTATTTTAATCTATTTATGTTGTGTTTGGTGCAACTTTTGTTTAGCCCTCTCCTAACCCTTTACACGTCACAAGGACTTCATTCTCGCTAACCTGAGAAGCTCAAATTTAGTTTGTGCTCTTACTTTCAACTTGTAATACGCTAATGTTAGCGAGTCACATGTAATATAGCCCTGATTATGAAGTACAATGGTAACTTGGTAAATGGTAAAGTCTTCAAATTCCAATATGAGTAGGCTGACCATATTGCCGCTTTAAAAAGGGACACATATGAAAAATACATATGTCAGGGCTGTTTTCAGGGCTGTTTAAAGAAATGTTTTGTATAAGAACCCTGACATGTATTTTTCATATGTGTTCCTTCTTAAAGCGGTAATATGGTCAGCCTAAATATGAGTCATTTTCTCTACATCCACAGTTTATATGATCACTTGAAAAGCATGCTGATATTTTTAAAAAAACCCAACAACAATTGAATTTACAATGTATCAACAATATTTTGATCGTCTCTTTGTCTTAATTCTTGCAAAGGGGTTAAGCACGTTGGTGAAGTCAGCTTCAGAGAAGCAATGCATTTCTGGTTTAATGACATATCTAAGCAGAAGTAACATGATTACATGCTCTAACATTATATCCCTTTAAAAGAAAACAACAATATGCTGAAACTTCATTGTGTCATTCAATATTAATAAACACTGATGCTGAGTTAGCAAACTACATGAGTGCCTTACATTATCAGTCTGAGCACATTCCCCCTGCAAAAAGAGCTATTTATAGGGACAGTATGAAATCTTCAGTGCAAGTTTATTTTACATCTATCTGCAGTCAATGGTTTTGTATCAGAATATTTACTTACAGAGCAGATATTCTTATGTTTTTTCAACTGGAATTACTATATTGTAATCAATGTACTTGTTTATCCTGTCCATAGAGGAATGGATTAGTATTGAAGTAGGGGTCAAGTCCCCCCAAAAAGTGTAGGAACTCAGCAAGACTTCCACCCCCATCAATTTATTTTGTTTTATAAACACACACATGGAATTTAATATGTGGAGTGTAGGTGGCGCTAGGAGTACACTAGGTATACCAAGCAATGGGTTAATAAACTGATTTTCTAAGTCTGTATTTTACTAATGTCCTTAAATGCAATGGGTGGTGATAAAAAAGATTCTAAAACTGAGTGGATATTAACTCAAATTTATTCAATAATGTGAACATAGAAATCAACAAGATCAATCATGCATGTGGCCCACACTAATCAATCACAACACCTTTCAGATCACAATTAAAATATCAACATTAAAAAATCACACTTTGCCATTAAAATGTAAAAATATAGCAGCAATAATCTTTAAATAAATAAATCCCAGTGAGGCAGTAGTAAGGCAATACAAATGTAATAAGAATGCAATAAAAATGCAATAAAAAAGAATGCAATAAAAAATGCCGTAAAAATTGTTTGAGGCAATTATATTTTTGTTCTATGTGCCTTATGAAGGTTCCTATTCGTTTTGGTCTTATGAGGCGGTTTTGTCCATAGATATGTTCCTTATCATAGTCAGATTTGGGATAAACTTTCTCTTAAGTGTATAGGGCAAAACTCTGGTAATTCAAGTCTCTTTCGTGCTATGCCCTATTGAAAGGTAATTCTTATTTACACTTCTTTGTAAGGATCCCAAAGTATTGGACAGCAGTTAAAGACCTCCGGATCTTGAAAAAGCCCCACACCTTAGGGGTGAAACGCGTAGAAAGGTTTGGAAGGTATTCAAAGAGGACACACAGCGCTAACCAACTCTGCGTACAGAGTACTTAAAGAGCAGAGAATCGCTTCAGGCTGTAAGTCCGGATACGAAGGTAACTGAGGTAAGACTTGCGCAAGTGAAGACAGTTACGTGGTGGGACCCGGAGGTCCGTGACGTATCCATAACATCAAATCCACACAGAAGCCGATATACTCGGACAAGGAGAAGCAGGTGAGAGTGTCTGTACTGATATCAGGTCCCCCTGCTAAGTCACATCTAGACCGGGCCACGGCAGTCCGTTGAAGTTTACTTGAAATAAGACTCTACTGTAATAGTTGATCCAGTTTGGGAATCCTTTTTAAAAGAAAGACCTACCTTTAACTGCTGTCCAATACTTTGGGATCCTTACAAAGAAGTGTAAATAAGAATTACCTTTCAATAGGGCATAGCACGAAAGAGACTTGAATTACCAGAGTTTTGCCCTATACACTTAAGAGAAAGTTTATCCCAAATCTGACTATGATAAGGAACATATCTATGGACAAAACCGCCTCATAAGACCAAAACGAATAGGAACCTTCATAAGGCACATAGAACAAAAATATAATTGCCTCAAACAATTTTTACGGCATTTTTTATTGCATTCTTTTTTATTGCATTTTTATTGCATTCTTATTACATTTGTATTGCCTTACTACTGCCTCACTGGGATTTATTTATTTAAAGATTATTGCTGCTATATTTTTACATTTTAATGGCAAAGTGTGATTTTTTAATGTTGATATTTTAATTGTGATCTGAAAGGTGTTGTGATTGATTAGTGTGGGCCACATGCATGATTGATCTTGTTGATTTCTATGTTCACATTATTGAATAAATTTGAGTTAATATCCACTCAGTTTTAGAATCTTTTTTATCACCACCCATTGCATTTAAGGACATTAGTAAAATACAGACTTAGAAAATCAGTTTATTAACCCATTGCTTGGTATACCTAGTGTACTCCTAGCGCCACCTACACTCCACATATTAAATTCCATTTTGAATCCAGAACTACCTAGGAAGGAGGTAGTATAAGAGGTCGGCAACGTGGGTTGAGTCCAGCGCTCCACTTCACAGTTTTACACAATCACTCCATAAACACACACATACAGTATATATATATATATATATATAAACACACACCGTGGTTAATGGAAGCAAATTAAAACTAATGAAGGGTTGAATCGTTGCTTTTGGGTCTGAGAATCCTCCTCTGTCACACAGTCTAACCCACTTAAGGTGCAATAGTCCTATTTCTGCTGAGGGGAGCTAAATAACCCCAGAGCCGCACAGAAATGTAAGCACAGTGTGTTCCACACAGATGACAGGCTTGCATTTAGTGTATTGAAGGAAGTGTTACTGCCCATTACTAGAGGCTCTCACTATCCCTCTAACCAGACTTGGCTCCAGCTCCTTCCACCAGCATCAGCAGTGTTTACTAAAACATTTCAGTTCTCTATCCAGTGGGAACTTAGTTCCTCTTGCAAAAATAGTGCAGGAACCCCGTTCCCATGCGTTCTCGCTCGACTTGACCCCTGTATTTGAGATGCCATTTTACACTGGCCATAATGCTACTTGCAGATTAAAAAAACATTTTTATACTTTTTTATAATCTTCCTCTGATACCCCCAATGATTAAAGTGACAGTAAACACCTAGTAGTGTTTCTAGATTTGAAGTACCCACTGGAATAGGGCCCTTAATTCCTCCTGTATTTTGTTTTTTCTCTTACAGGTTTTTAATAATTTTTTTTATTGAAAGGGGCATTGTACATTTGATAAATGTTTTATAGATGATACATTTGTATAGCCCATCTGGTAGTGTTTTTGTAACAATGTATAGTTTTGCTTATTTTTTATAACATTGCGCTGATTTACAAACTCCTAACCAAGCCCCAAAGTATCAGTTGTAGAAAGTGGTCTACAGATTCCTGCTGACTCCTGTTTGTGTAATGGGTCTTCTCATATGCAGTGGAGGGGAGGGTCTGCTCTTCCTGCTTTCTTAGCCCTTTTAAGTGGGTATCCCAGCCTAACCTCATCAACAGTGCTAAACTGGGCGCTTCTAAGTACGTTTTTTAGAAGGTTTTATACTGGATTTTTAGATCAGTGTCTGTGCATGTTCTTCTTTGTGTCTATTATATGCAGTCATATGAAAATTGGTGTATACTGTTCCTTTAAATTAATTTTACCCATAAACAGTGCTGCAGAATATGTTGGTTCTTAATAAATGAAGTATTATAATAATAATAATAATAGTAGTTACAAGACAATAATGTTTTGTTGCTATAGAATAACATATCAGCCAAGTATTATTGTTTTTAAGACAAATTAACATCCTTTTTCTACCATTTGTCTTATTTGAAGCAGCCAATCTGGGCTTTAGTCAGCAGACTACCAGGGTAGCCACAGTAATAAAGTTACATAAAATGCATTTATTTGCCGTTGTTATCAGTTAAAGACAATAAGAGATAGATGTCTAGTAGATTTAGGACTCTGTGTACGAAGCAGCAAGACCTTCTCCGGAGCCCTTGCAGGGCAGGTTTGCATATATGAGAATACTTCCCGCAATGTAAGATGCAGTGGTCATTAGACCATTGCTTCTTACACCCTACCCCACCTCTGAGGTGGCGAGGGAAAATTACAGAGAGCTCGCTCGCTCTCTGTGATTGACAGCCCCTTCAGTCGAGCAATTGAAGAGGTGGGCATTCCACACTGCGATGAGTGTGTAATGATATATACGGGCCAGCGGACAAACAGATCCGCTGCCTGTGGAGCAAAGGCAGACAGACAGCTTTGCAAATTGAGAAGCTGTCCGTCCACCTCTTGGGGGGTACATGGGGCCTTTAGCCTTGAGATGTCAGCAAGTGCATTTCAAGCTCGAAGTTTTAGACATTACACAAGTTTCGGAGCTAAATTACATGAAAATGGGACAAAATAAATAATTAAAATATTTAGCAAAGTAGTTTGATTATGCATAAATAAACATTTTATATGAAAATCTCAAGGTGTTTACTGTGATTTAATAATTTTCATTCAATTTAGGATTTGTGAACCTCTTCTTTTATCCTTGTCAATTGATTGTGTCCTCTTTGCTAAACTTTCTCTTGTTAATTAGCTATTTAATTTTTTTTTTCACTTTATACAAACTTAATTACTGTGAATAGCCTTGTTGTCTTCAGACTAAAGCCCAGATTGGCTCTTACAAATAAGGCAAGCAGTGGGTGGAGTTTGGTTATTAGAAAACAAGATACTAATGTGTTTTAAACATGTTCAGACTTGGCCAATATATTATGCTATAACAAGACAACAGAAATGTCTTATAATTACAAAGTGTTTACTGTCCCCTTAACTGCAATATTTAAACAGTGTGTAAGCAGAAACAGAAATGCACATACAGCACATTTCAAGGTAGTTAAATTATAAGTTTAAATCTTTTAAAGCATTATATGAATAAAATGTAAGTAGTTGCCTCACCATTTTCTTATATTTGTTTCAGTATCATGCAGGGACATTGCTGTTCACCTTATTTGCTGTGGTTTTCTAGGTTGCATGAGTTTGCAAAGCTCATTTACACACTGGGATGCATTTATCCGAACGACCCCTGATACCCCTGTTTTCGTATGAGCCTTCAGTCTCGCCCGAAACAGCAGTTATGAAGCAGTGGTCTTAAGACCGCTGCTCCTTAACTCGTCTTCCGCCTCTGAGGCTGCAGACATCAATCTGCCTGATCCTAAACGAACGGTTGATTGACACCCCCAGCTAGCGGCCGATTGGCCGTGAATCAGCAGAGGGCAGCATTGCACAAGCAGTTCACTAGAACTGCTTGTGCAATGTTAAAGGGACAGTCTACACCAGAATTTTTATTGTTTTAAAAGATAGATAATCCCTTTATTACCCGTTTTGCATAACCAACACAGTTATAATAATATACTTTTAACCTCTGTGATTATCTTGTATCTAAGCCTCTGCAAACTGCCCCTTTTTTCAGTTCTTTTGACAGACTTGCAGTCTAACCAATCAGTGCCTGCTCCCAGATAACTTCTCGTGCACGAGCACAGTGTTATCTATATGAAATACGTGAACTAACACCCTCTAGTGGTGAAAAACTGTTAAAATGCAATCTGAAAGAGGTGAGCTTCAAGGTCTAAGAAATTAGCATATGAATCTCCTAGGTTAAGCTTTCAACTAAGAATACCAAGAGAACAAAGCAAAATTGGTGATAAAAGTAAATTGGAAAATTGTTTAAAATTACATGCTCTATCTGAATCATGAAAGTTTATTTTGGCCTAGACTGTCCCTTTAAATTCCGACAGCATATACTGTCGGTATTCAGCGATGTCTGCCAGACATGATACGCTACAGCCCCATATTCAGCCCCATATGGTTTTGTTATGAATTACAGTTTCTGGATAGCATAACACAAAAAATGGACCAATAATATAGACAGCTGATCTATAGTAAGTACAGGTACCCAGGGTATGCTAAAGTATCTTAATATCTCATAGGAGTTACCCCCATGCTCCATGGGTTCTGAGGCTTAAAAAAAACTACTACTTCTTCCTCCGAAGCTACAATAAGCAGTACATCAAATGTATCTTTTGCTGATGTAAACTTGTAAGTTTAAAACAGCTGGGATGCTGGATTGGCCTTTTGGCTGGGAACAGTCTAGCAACCTCAGGGGAGCTAATAACAGCTACTCTTCTAAGAGACACCTATTGGAGAATATTAATAAATTGTCCTGGTCAGTATTCCGTGAGATACCACAACTGAAGAAGGTGACTAATGATGTCAAACTAAAATTCCAGGTCAGAACTTAGTTTTGCATTATATCACAAAAGGGTTAATATTATTTTGGAAAGTTATAGTGTATTTTGGCCCAGACGTTTTGGGTAATTTCAAAGGGAGCAGTGGTATCTGTTACTTTGATTTACAAAGTTAGAGGATGTTAGTTCTTCCATGTAAATATATGTTCATATACCACCACTGAACTTTATGATCTCTGATATTTTCTAGTCACCAGACTAATTTAATTTTATCCGAAGTCCTTGAAAACTAACTGCTGTTCTCCCAAGCCACAGAAACAAATTTATATTAAAACGTAAAAAAGCAGATTTTTTTTCATATTACTTTTCCCATATGCAGGAACCTTGCTATAAAATAGCTATACCTAAATACCCTATATTTCCTCTGAGGCTATTAGGATGTCCACAGCAAAACAGCCAGTAGGATAGTTTTGACTTCTAGCTGTTTTTCATTCAATTACTAGTGGGAATATCACTCCTGGCCAGCAGGAGGAGGCAAAGAGCACCACAGCAAAGCTGTTATGTGTCACTCCCCTACCCATAATCCCCAGTCATTCGACCAAAGGGAAATGGAAAAAGAATAACACAAAGGTGTAGAGGTGCCTGAGGTTTAGCCAAAAATAACTTAAATAACTTTCTTAATAAAAAGATGGGGTCGTGGACTCTCCATATCTGGAAAGAAAGAAATTTATCAGGTAAGCATACATTTTGTTTTCTTTCCTAAGATATGGAGAGTCCACAACGTCATTCCATTACTAGTGGGAACCAATACCCAAGCTAGAGGACACAGAATGAACAGGGAGAGATAACAAGACAGGCAGACCTAAACAGAAAGCACCACCGCTTGATGAACCTTTCTCTCAAAAGAGGCCTCAGCCGGGGCAAAAGTATCAAATTTGGAAAATTTGGAAAAAGTATGCAGAGAGGACCAAGTTGCAGCCTTGCAAAGCTGTTCCACAGAAGCTTTATCTTTGAAAGCCCAAGAAGAGGAGACAGCCCTAGTGTAATGAGCTGTAATTCTCTCAGGAGGCTGCTGTCCAGCAGTCTCATAAGCAAAACGAAGCATACTTCTCAACCAGAGGGAACGAGAAATAGAAGTAGCCTTTTGACCCTTACGCTTTCCTGAGAAATAAACTAACAGGGCAGAAGACTGGCAAAAATCCTTAGTCGTCTGTAGGTAGAATTTTAGAGCACACACAACATCCAAGTTGTGCAACAGACGTTCTTTGAGAAGAAGGATTTGGACAGAGAGAAGGAACAACAATATCCTGATTAATATTTCTATCCAAAACCACTTTAGGAAGAAACCCCAATTTAGTATGAAGAACCGCCTTATCCGCATGAAACATAAGGTAAGCCGAATCACACTGCAAAGCCGAGAGTTCCAAAACTCTCTGAGCAGAAGAGATAGCAATAAGAAACAAAACCTTCCAAGATAGCAACTTAATATCTATGAAATGCATTGGCTCAAATGGAGCCTGCTGCAAAACTTTAAGAACAAGATTAAGGGGTCTATTTAACAAGGGCCGAACGGAGTGGTTGCTATGACTTCCGGCGGAAGCGGTCACGCAGCAGGCAAGCAGTAAGCGTCTGCATCGAAGCATCAGCTACAAGCCAAGCTCCAGGGGTATATCTCTCTAGGCGGTCCCGGACACACGCCGAGACCTAACGAATTGGAGCGATACTCAGAAGGCGTCCAGGTGTTTGATCGGAGAGTGCGAAGAGGAGGCACTGTACATACCGTCACAACCTCCAGCGCAATGGGCTAAAGCTCCCCCTCCTCCACGTGGGCAGAGGACGCCAGGGTATCACTTGGCTAAAGTAAGCCTTTCAGACACGCACAGGTTCCCGAGGTATAAAGAACAGCGGACTAGCTCCATCTCGGAACCTTGGTAATCCGCCGTCAAGTAAAGCTGGCAGTCGGATCAGCGGTGCAGGTACACAGCTGTGCAGAGGAAAACGGGGACAGACTTGGATGGCGAACATTGGAAAACAACAACCAGATAAGTACCCTGCTTAAGTAGTACAATGGTTTAAAAGGGTAACTGATATCAAAGCAGTTAAACGGTTTTATAAGGCTTGAGAAGACAAACAGAAGGGGCAACCTGGGTGGACAATCCTTAGGAGTGGATAGAGGGATTACCTGCCATATGTAGGGCCCAGAGTTGAAGGCACACCGTTAAAATTGCCAAACATTTTAAACAAAATCTTGCTTTGGTCTATTAATGAACACTGAAAAGAGGTCAAAGAACACATTGGAAGTGCCATAAATAGTCTGTCCTGCACCAACACTTTGGCTAAAGACAACACATAAGCTCTATAAGCTCTTATTAAGGAAAAGGGAAGAATACCAGTGTTGTAGTGTACATATAAAGAGGGCCTATACTCATCTGAGTTAAACAAAGTAGTCTGATATATGGACGATATGGATGGACTCTTACGATTAATACGCAAAAAATTCAGTCTCTACATTTAAAGATTTCACAAGATAAGGCAGCTCTCTTTTTAAGATAATTTGAATACAAAGAAAGGTGGAACAGAGTTGCCTGCTGAGTATTAAAGGGACATACTGAAGTTAACAGTCAAGACATCTCCCCTGCCTTTACCCTAATAGAAATCTCCAGCAGTAAAAATCGGGGTTTGATTTGGAAAGCATCTGTTTTTTTTTGGTTGCTCTTTTCCTCTATCTCCCTATCTATATCTCATAAGATCTGACCAGAAGATAAGTTGGATAAATACCTCGCAACCAGAAGGAATACAAATAGATCATATATACTGATTGGGACAATTAAAAGCTGTATTGAGGAGTACTAAAAATACAACTGGTTGATAAAATAGCAATAAGCTCTTTAAGGAACACATATTAGGAAAAGGGAGGGGAAAAAGAGAAAAAAAAGAGAAAGGAAGAAGCTTGAAACTGAACACTGAACAATTTAAAGAGATAAGAAGCATATCATATACTCTAAAGAGTTGGCAATGTCAATGGCGCAATAATTTGTATTGAATCTCTATGTGTTCCCCCATACCTTTTCTTTACCTGTTTTGAAATATTACTTCACCATATATGGTTGTTTTCAATTATGGTTGTAATCTCATATACATCAATATACATGGTATGACAGGGATAGATTGGATAAAGGGGGAAAATTGACTAGCGGGGGAAGGATATATTTATAAAAATACTGGACATGTTGGTCCTTTTTTTCTTTCCTTGTTTTTCTTCTTCTCATGCTCTCTCTTCTTGTCTGGCCTTGCTTTGACTTTTCCTCTTTGGCTATCTTTCTGCAGACTGGTATAATCCAATTGGTATAATCTCCTTGATTAGATTAACATGCTTGTATGTATAGCTCATTAAGCATAGGTATAAATAGAAAAATTGTCTGGAATTAATAGCTAATAACAGCAAGATACTTTTCTGCTAGAGAAATAAAGCTAAGAGTAAATGGATTGGTTATGAAAGGGTATACATCTAAATAAGGAAATCGCTGAATATTGTACATACTGATATCAAGGCTCTCCCTGTTTGTGCCTGTGCCTTTCCTCTCATAGACTAGAGAAGCACTATCTATAACTATATAGAGAAAACGGAATTGGAACTAATAGTCAACAGCAGCAAGGGAACTTGCTGCTGGAGTAATAGTGCCTAGAGCATAATAAAGAAATATATATAAGAGATTGACAAGGTGGTATTAATATAAGTAGCTTTCTGAAGTAATATGTAAAACAAAAGAAAGAAGAAATAGAACATTAATACGAGAGAAGAAAAGGGTAGTAGGTAGACACTCAGACACTTTTTTTTTTTTTTTTTCTTTTTTCACTAAATTACTTAAAACACGGGGTAAAATAAGTCCACCAGGACATAACATTTAAAAAACACTTGGTATTTCACAATTAAATATATACACACAGATATATGCACAAGATTTTACACATAGATTGATGGATAAATATATATCCAAAAATAAGTTAAAATCACCCACAATGTCATCCAGAAATAAAAATCAAGATAAAAAAAGTAACAAATCTAACCTAGAGGTTCTGGAAGATTTAGAAGAAAACACTGCACAAAATAATGGAGATTTAGTTAGGCAATTAAATACACTTCTCTCCAAAATTTGATTCTATACAACATAGTATAAATGAACTCTCTAACGAAGTTAAATATTTTGCGACAAGGATTAGCCATGTAGAACAGAGGGTATCAGATATTGAAGACAGAGAGCTACAAAAGGACCAGATAACACAAAATATGTCAACACAACTTGAAGCAATTAAAGCAAAACTGGAAGACCTGGAGAACCGCACAAGGCGGAATAACATTAGATTAATCGGCTTACCAGAAAGCATAACAGATAGAGAGCTCAAGGAGTTCGCAGAGAGCGAATTACCGCATATTCTAAAAATTGATAGAACTGAATCTACAATTATAGTAGAAATAATTCACAGGATAGGCCCAGTCAAAAAAACAACACAAGGAGAGAATTTTAATAGAGCAGTCATCATGAAGATGTTAAACTTTCAGGATAAGATAACAATGTTCAACGCATATAGGAAATTAAATAACGAACTAATGTATAAAGGGAAAAAATTATTATTATTCGATTGAAACCTCCAATAAAAGACGTATTATGGCACCTTATTGCACGAAGCTTATTCAAATGGGCTGGAAAGCCAGGTTATTATACCCAGCAAAGATAAATATACAATTGAAAGAGGGCAACAAATTGTTTACAGAGGAGGCAGAAGTTAAAATTTTCTTAGAAAATAACCATGGCAATGAAAAAGTGGGTACAGGCAGGCAGTGGGCCCGCTTCTTTTTGAGTTCTTATTTTTTGAAGCAGGAATGCTGGTTTTATTACTGGGCTAGATGCCCAAGATTAAAAGATTTATTTTTAAATTATCACTCAAATAGAGTAAAATGTCTCTTAAAATGATATCATGGAATATAGGTGGAATTACGTCACCTATAAAAAGGAAATCTGTATTGAAGCATGCAAAGAAACTAGGAGCCCAGATAAGCTTCCTCCAAGAAACACATCTAAAAAGCGAGGAAGCAACTAAATTAAAGGGGGGTTGGATAAAGGAAGTAATCTTTACTCCATGTAGTTTAAGGAAAAAAGGAGTAGCCATCTTATTTAGCAAGACGCTAGAATACACTATTAGTAATATAATATTAGATAAGGAGGAAAGGTATATCTTTTTATCAGCTGTGATTCAAGGCAAGGAATATATACTTTGTAATATATACGGCCCTAATAGTGAGGATCCAGAATTCTGGAGGAAGATAAGAGACCAATTGATGATCTATTCAGATAAAAAACTAATAATTGGAGGAGATTTTAACCTCACCCCAAACTTACTCCTAGATAGACAGAAAGTAACTGGGGAAAGTAAAATAAAGGATTTGAGAGGTCAAAGGAATATGGGGGCCAAAAGGAAAAGGGAAAGTATAATACTTAAAAATTTAAAAAAAGACTTAAAAGTACAGGATATCTGGAGGATTAAGAATCCGGACGGGAGGGAATTCACATGTCTTTCCAAAACTAAACATTCCCTTTCAAGAATAGATATTTTCTTGGTATCGGAAAGTTTGATCAATCCGATACAAGAAGCTAAGATAGAGCAAATTACACTATCAGACCATGCCCCTATTAGCATCACCTTTAATACACCTCCTATAAAGCAACCAGGTTCATTTTTTTCCCCAAAATATTTATTAAATAACCCCAAATTCATAAGTTTTCTGAAAGAAAAGTGGAAGGAGTATGACAGATTTAATAATAGCTATTGGAATAAAACCAATATATATTGGAATACTGCGAAAGCAGTACTTAGGGGAGAGATCACTTCTTTCGTAATTAAGATGAAAAAAAAATTAAATTATAAGAAACAACAAGTAACCAAGGCCTTAACTAATGCATATACAACATTTTTGGATAAAAGATCAAAGTTTAATTGGGAAAAATATGTGTTGGCAAAACAGAATAGGGATAATTTTTTTTACCCAAAACGAAATTAAGGAGGATATGAAAAGATGTGCAAAGTTTTACAGATTTGGTAATAAAGCCAGAAGATTTCTGGCCCAAATAAGTAATAATCAAAAGAAAAGTAAGTTTATATCCGGGCTTAAAATAGGGAGTAGGGTGATAACCGACCTTAAAGAGATCCAAGAAGCATTTTATGAATACTTCTCAAAGCTTTATTCATCATTTCCTATAGACGAAAATATAAAAGAACAGTTTTGGAAAACAGTAACGGTCCCAAAAATTAATACAACCCAGCTAAACAAACTTAATGAAATGATTTCTGAGGAGGAAGTAGCACAAACTATTAGAAACTTAGCTAGTAATAAGGCTGCTGGTCCTGATGGACTACCCCCCGAATTCTACAAAATTCTGGTTGCAGAAATTACACCCACAATAACATTATTACTCAATAAGTTCTGGACAGGGCAACTTACGCCCTATACAGATTTTAATGAATCCGCAATAATTATTATACCGAAACCAGGGAAAGATCCGCAATTAATAGAGTCTTATAGACCAATATCATTATTAAATACCGATTATAAATTAACTACAAGTATTATAGCTAAAAGAATACAAGTAATACTCGGGGAGGTAGTTCACCAGGACCAAACAGGTTTCATGAAAGGACGCTCATCCAACATAAATCTAAGGAAATTGTATATAACACTGGCAGATGTCTGGTATAATAAAAAATTTAATAAGAAAATAAGTGAAGAAGATCTCTCTATAATAACGCTGGATGCGCACAAAGCGTTCGATTCTATAGTATGGGACCATATATTCACAACACTAGACAAATTCGGATTCTCTGGAAACTATTATTATATAAAAAATCCCAAGCTACTCTAATTATAAATAAAGATAAAACGAAGTCTTTTCCACTTTTAAGAGGAACTAGACAAGGGTGCCCCCTGTCCCCCTTAATCTTTAATTTAGCCCTGGAACCACTACTTAATATACTTAGATCTAAGATTCCAGGAATAAGTATACGAGGGAAGGAAATTAAATTAGCAGTTTATGCAGATGATCTGCTAATTTTTACTAAACATTCCCATAGAAATTTTAAACTAATATGTCAAATAGTGGAAGAATTCGGAGCATTCTCTGGTTATAAAATTAATAAAAATAAATCAGAAGTATTATGGGTGCATAAAAAAACAGACTCAGATACTCAAACTTTTAAAGAAGTAAAACATACTCTAACTTATCTGGGCCTAAAATTTTCAGCAGATCCAGAGGAAATATACACATTAAATATAAAACAAGCTGTCAAAAAATTTGCTGAAACTCTGAAACACTGGGAAACCCTCCCCTTATCCTTATATGGGAAGATAAATTTATTAAAAATGGTGGCACTACCACGCCTATTATATATTTTCCAAAACATCCCCCTGCTTTTGAAAAGTACAGAAAGGAAGAAAATAAGTACATCCATTAAAACATATTTATGGGGGAAAAAAAAAAATAAGGCTAAACCATGGGAAATTAACACTCCCAAAGAGTCGAATGGGAATGGCCCTACCTGACATCACTCTATATAACCTAGTGGCAGTAGGGAAAATTGCTATAGACTGGCTTTTAGATATAGGGTATTTTACTCTATTGGATATAGAATCTCAAGTAGTCAAACCCTTGTACTTAAAGAATATAGTCCACTTTGAAACTAATAAACTCCCCATATATATTAAGAAAATTAATTTAAATAATAATAGCATGGCATAAAATCTGCAATAAGCTGAATATAAGATTTGCAGTATCACACTCTCTCTCAATTAGAGGGAACCAAGATTTCCAACTAGGATTCCTAACAAATATTGGCGTAGAATGGGAAGAACATGGCTTAATTAATATGACACAAATTATAAATAGAGAAGGAGATAACGCAAGGATTATAGAATTTAGGGAAATGCAGGATAAATTTCAATGCAAGAAGGAGCACTATTACGCATACCTACAAATTAGAGATTATTGTTCGAAATTGATAAGATTACATGGGAAAATATGGGATCATTCATCCCTGACGCCAGTCTATAATGCATATAAAAATAACAAGTTCTCAATATCCCTATTATATAATACTATAAAATATACAGAATATGAGAAATATGTAGAGAAAATCACATCAAAATGGAAAGATATGTATTTTCCCGACCTGAACCCACAGATTATCTTAAAAAGTATAGGATGGATTGAGAAGGCTACGTTAGCAGCAACACTACGTGAACAACATATTAAAATTATATGGATGACATATATTACACTTGAAATAATGTCTAAATGGGGGAAGGCTCACAACGGATATAAATGTAAAAAATGCAGTGGAATTAAAGCTAACCTGATCCACTGCATATGGACATGCCCCAAATTACAGCGATTTTGGAAAATGGTAGCATATTGGGCTAATAAAATATGCAGTGAACAATTGGTACTACAAGCAGATCATGTTATATTCCTGAATTTTAAAAAAAACTGAAGTTATACACTGTAAACTTTTCTTCTCAATGCTAATTATAATAAGTAGGAATCTCATCTTAAAGGGGTGGAAGAATGAACGAGCACCAACATTGAGTGCCTTAAAAAATATAGTGCATAAACAATTCTTGATTGAACAACATGATATCTGGTATAATTTGGAGGTAAATGTAGAAAAGTTCTTTGAAAAATGGAAATTCTGGATTAAGATACAAGATAGGGATACACAAAGTGAACAAATTACTAGGTTTGAAAATACCACCTACATAATGGAGAGTAGGCTTAGAGAAGAGTGGCTATGAACTACATAGGGAGAAGGGGAGAAGCTAATTTAATAAGAATGTGACCCTATCCCCCCCTCTGGCACTCTCTCCTATCTTAAGATAAGGCTTAATTAATGATAAGAAAGGTGGAAAATAATTTGAAAGTTAGGTTATAACAATGTTTCGCTATTGAAAAGTCTGTAAGATACATGATTGATAGAAAATATAATAGAAAAGAAAGCGTAAGGTATAATTTAGAATTAGACATTATAATGATCAAGTGCTGTTTAGAAACTGTTTATTTTCAACCTGGAGCTGTGTCTCCAAGACAAGGTCTGAACAAATTGGAGCTGTGTCTCCACAATTTATGTCTATTTTTGTTATTTATCTTCTTTTCTGTATGTATTGATTGAAAATATGAAAAACAATAAAAAGAAAAAGTAAAAAAAACAAGGGCCGAACGGCCCCTGTTCCCCTTGTTTCCATGTGAGCCTTCAGGCACACCGGAAACAGAAGTTAAGAAGCAGCAGTCTTAAGACCGCTGCTCCTAAACTAATCCGCCTCTGAGGCATATAGCAATCCGCCCGATCATGTACGTATGCTGTTGGCATTTATCAATGTGTGGCGGACACAGTTCGCTATAGCAGATCATGTCTGTCCGCACATATATAAAAAGACCCATAAGACTCCAAGGAGGAGCAACAGGTTTAAACACAGGCCTGATTCTGACCAGGGCCTGACAAAAAGATTGAACATCTGGCACATCCACCAGATGCTTGTGTAACAAAATAGATAATGACAAAATCACTGACGAGGCCCACAATAGGCCGAAACGTACGTCTTGGGTTTTGCTGTTTCTCTTGTTCAGGGAGGGATTGCCTGGTATTTCGGGGCTGGACTGCACTGTTAAATCAGTATCAGACTGATATGCTACAGGAAAGTTCTTCTCTGTGAAAGGCACATATTGAGCAAAAAGAGGCTGCTTCTAGGGTGGTAATTAGCCATAGAACAAGCTAATTGTTCGTTCCAAGGTTGAGCGCTTCTCTCTTTTTTATTTATGCAAATTATGACACTTAGGGAAGCCTCCCTAAGTGTGATGCGGGAATCCAGGCGTGGACCCGTTGCTCAGAGTGCCTAGAGGGATATGGCTGCACCTCACTGACGAGGCCCACAATAGGCCGAAACGTACATCTGGGGTTTTGCTGTTTCTCTTGTTCAGAGAGGGATTACCTGGTATTTTGGGGCTGGACTGCACTGTTAAGTCAGTATCAGACTGATATGCTACAGGAAAGTTCTTCTCTGTGAAAGGCACATATTGAGCAAAAAGAGGCTGCTTCTAGGGTGGTAATTAGCCATAGAACAAGCTATTATGCTATTGTTCGTTCCCAGGTTGAGCGCTTCTCTCTTTTTATTCATGCAAATTATGACACTTAGGGAAGTCTCCCTAAGTGTGATGCGGGAATCCAGACGTGGACCCGTTGCTCAGTGTACCTAGAGGGATATGGCTGCACCTCACTGACGAGGCCCATAATAGGCCGAAACGTACATCTGGGGTTTTGCTGTTTCTCTTGTTCAGAGAGGGATTGCCTGGTATTTTGGGGCTGGACTGCACTGTTAAGTCAGTATCAGACTGATATGCTACAGGAAAGTTCTTCTCTGTGAAAGGCACATATTGAGCAAAAAGAGGCTGCTTCTAGGGTGGTAATTAGCCATAGAACAAGCTATTATGCTATTGTTCGTTCCCAGGTTGAGCGCTTCTCTCTTTTTATTTATTAATGACAAAATCTGACCTTTCAGAGAACGGACTGACAACCCTTTCTCCAGACCTTCCTGGAGAAAAGACAAAATTCTAGGAATCCTGACCATACTCCAAGAGTAGCCCTTAGATTCACACCAATGAAGGTATTTATGCCATACCTTATGGTAAATATTTTGAGTAACAGGCTTGCGAGCCTGGATCATGTTCTCAATGACCAATTCAGAAAATCGACGCTTAGAAAGAACTAATCGTTCAATCTCCAAGCAGTCAGCTTCAGAGAAACGAGATTTGGATGGAGCAATGGACCCTGAATTAAAAGGTCCTTCCTCAGAGGCAACCTCCAAGACGGCCGAGGAGACATCTTCACTAGGTCTGCATACCAGATCCTGCGAGACCATGCAGGAGCTATTAGAGTAACCGATGCTCTCTCTTGTTTGATACGAGCAATAACTTGTGGAAGGAGCATAAACAGAGGAAACAGGTATGCTAGACTGAATCCCAAGGAACCACCAGAGCATCTATCAGAGCGGCCAGAGCAACTCTTGACCTTGAACCGTACCTTGGAAGCTTGGTATTCTGCCGAGACACCATCATATCCAACTCCTGCACCCCCCATTTGAGGGTTAACCTGGAGAACACCTCCGGATGGAGAGCCCACTCCCCAGGATGAAATATTTGTCTGCTCAGGAAATCCGCTTCCCAGTTGTCCACTCCAGGAATGTGGATAGCAGATAGACAACAATTGTGAGCTTCCACCCACTGAATAATCCGTGTCACCTCCTTCATGGCTAAGGAACTCTGAGTTCCTCACTGGTGGTTGATGTAAGCCACCGAGGTGATGTTTTCCGATTGAAACCTGATAAACCGGGCTATGGACAATTGAGGCCAAGCCATCAGATCATTGTAAATCACTCTCAACTCCAAGATGTTTATGTGGAGAGCAGACTCCTCCCGAGTCCATAGTCCCTGCACCTTTAACAAGTCACAGACTGCTCCCCAGCCTAGCAAGCTGCTGTCCGTGGTCACAATCAACCAGGAAGGTCTCTGGAAGCATGTGCCCTGAGACACATGGTCCTGAGAAAGCCACCATGGGAGAGAGTCACTTGTCGACTGGTCTAGATCTATCCTCTGAGACAGATCCGAATGGTCTCCGTTCCATTGTCTGAGCATGCATAATTGCAGAGCTCTCAAATGGGATCGAAAAAAGGGAATGATGTCCATGGAAGTGACCATTAGACCAATTACCTCCATAAATTGAGCCACTGATGGCTAAACAGTAGACTGAAGAGAGAGGCAAGAGGAGAGAATTTTGGATTTTTTTGACCTCCGTCAGAAAAATGTTCATAGATAGGGAATCTATTATGGCCCCTAAGAAAACCAGCTGGAACAAGGGAACACTGTATGAGAGCTAGCTTGTTGAAAAGATGGCGCCTGAACCAATATGTCATCCAGGTATGACCCCACTGCAATTCCCCGAGACCTGATCACTTCCAAGAGAGCCCTCAGAAACTTTGAAAAAATTCTGGGAGCTGTGGCAAGGCCAAAGCTAAAGAATCTAAGGAATTTGTGATGATCCCTATAGATGGGAACATGAAGATGCGTGTCCTTCAGGTCTATGGTCATCATGAACTGACCCTCTTGGACCAAAGGAAGAATGGAACAAATGGTTTCGATTTTGAAGGACGGTACCCTGAGAAACTTGTAAAGGCACTTTAGGTCAAAAATGTCTCGAAAATTTCCCTCTTTTTTGGGAACCACAAATAGATTTGAATAGAATCCTAGACCCTGTTCCCTTACTGGAACTGGAACAATCACTCCCAGGGAGAAAAGGTCCAGAACGCAGTTCAAGAATGCCTCTCTTTTTACCTAGTCTGCAGATAATCTTGAGAGGTGGAATCTGCCCCTGTGAGGGAAAGTTTTGAATTCTTTTTTGTATCCCAGAGATACTATGTCCACAGCCCAAGGATCTGGGACATCTCATCTCCATGCTTGACATAACAGGGAAAGTCTGCCCCCCACTTGATCCGAACCAGGACCGGGGGCCGACCCTTCATGCTGACTTAGACTCAGCTGAGAGTTTCTTAGATTGCTTCCCCTTATTCCAAGACTGATTGGGCTTCCAAGAAGACTTGGACTGCTCCTGCTTGGAAGAGGTAGAGGAAGACTTTTGACCTTTAAAGTTACGAAAGGAACGAAAATTACTTTGAAGTCCTTTGAGTCTGATCTTCTTGTCTTGCGGTAGAAAATACACTTTACCACCCGTAATATCAGAAATTATTTCTCCCAGACCAAGTCCCCTTGTAAGGAAGTGCCAGAAGTTTGGACTTAGAGGTAACATCAGCTGACCAAGATTTAAGCCACAATGCCCTGTGGGCTAGGACAGTGAAGCCAGACATCTTAATTCCCAGTCTAATAGCTTGCATGTTAGCATCAGACATACAGGAATTGGCTAGTTTGAGAGCAGTGGAACAGAAACCTTACTATCTAATACTAATGTCTAATTTTCTTCTTGCATTTTCCCAGCATAATAAAAGCAGATAATGCCATAGATATTGCAGAAGATATCTGTGCAGCAAAATCTGCAGGCAAATAAATTTCTCCAGGAGGCTGAGAGGAACTACAGGGCACTGTATGTGACGCCATAGAAGCTTGGGACCTTTGTGGATAAAGCTGTGGCATTGCCTGAACAGCATCATCCTGAGAGACATTGGGCTCAGAGGGCAACAATTCATCTTTAAATTGAAGTGTTCTAGCTAAGCATGCAGCACAGAATTGCATAGGCAAAACAATTTGTGCCTCTAGGCATAACAAGCATTTGTAAAAAAAACAGAGTCTTGGTCCATGTCCATAACACTAAATAAAAAATCCTCCAAATTGTAGAAATTTTTTAAATACACTGTCACTTTAAAAAATTTTAACACCACAATTTGGCTGCCAGAAGTCTCTAAAATGATCGTATTGTAGATAGACACTGAAGAGACAGAAATTCAATGATGTCGCTCAGCTCCATGATATCCGACAGCAGAGAGAAGTCACATGACCGCCAGAGAGAGGAAACTACACAGCAAGTAAAATGCGCACGTTTCCTTCTGCCTACAACATAAGATGCAAGTAGCTGCAGCTGGTTTTAAACTCAAGCAGTTTGTCAGTTAGCCTGTTCTAGCTAAGCAAGCAAAGAAACCCAACTGCCAAATTTTAAGTTTATACATAAATCCCTTTATAAAACATAAGCCACACACATACTAAAAAAGTATTTTACAAAATTAGCCCAAAGAGGAAAAACGTCCCAACAAAGGAAAGATAAACCCCTAGGGGCCTATTTATCAAGCTCTGGATGGAGCTTGAGGGCCTGTGTTTCTGGCGAGCCTGCAGGCTCACCAGAAGCTTTAGTTATGAAGCAGCAGTCTAAAGACCGCTGCTCCATAACCCTGTCCACCAGCTCTGAGCAGGTGGACAGACATTTCCGCAATTCAACCCGATCGATGCTCTCTGCATTCAGCGAGGTCTGGCGGACCTGATCCGCACTCTCGGATCAGGTCCACCAGACCTTTGATAAATATCCCCCCTAGTCTCAACATTATAATGTGCCTGCTCACTGCCAAAAAGAATCCTGTATAAAGGATTTTAAAAATGTCCCCATCTACTGCATATGACATATTCTTCTGAAGTGCAAGTCTCCAAGATTTAGAAGATAAAAGCACTTACCTGCAGTCTAGCTGTCTGGCAGGAAGATAGCTCACAAGGACACATACTCCTTACAGAGACCTGTAGAAAAAGAAAGAACAGAGTAACCAACTCTGGCTTTCTGTACCATGGGCAGCAATGTGTTAGGAAACAAAGCAAGGACTACCTCACCACTTCCTAACTGCTTAAAAGCCACCACTACTCTACTGAAGAGATTGACATGGACTCAACTAAACCAAAACCCTTGCTTGCAGGGAAAAGGAATTTATTTCTTCAGACACCAAACTTTACCTCCTCCATTGACAGAGGCAAAGAGAATGACTGGGGATTATGGGTAGGGGAGTGACACTTAACAGCTTTGCTGTGGTGCTCTTTGCCTCCTCCTGCTGGCCAGGAGTGATATTCTCACTAGTACATGAATGATGTCGTGGACTCTCCATATCTTGCTGTCTTTATTTGAAAAGCTATAATGTAAGCTTAGGAACTGGCCCATTTTTGGTTCAGAACCTGGGTTGCACTTGCTGATTGGTGGCTAAATGTATCCACCAATTAGCAAGCGCTATCCAGGGTGCTAAACCAAAAACAGGCCGGTTCCTTAGCTTTGATTACTGCTTTTTAAATAAATGTGAAAATAGGAGTAAATTAGAAAGTTGCTTAAAATTGCATGCTCTATCTGAATCATGAAAGAAAACATTTGGGTTTAGTATCCCTTTTAGTATCACTTTAAGCCCAGACCCCATAACAGAAAAAGTGAACCCTCTACTGCATTACATTTAACACATCTTTAATTAAAACTATCTGCAATCACTCACCCATTTGTACCCTACCAAAAATCAACTCCTTTACACCTTGATACACTTACCCAAATTAACCCTAACCCACCAGAATAAACTTCACTTGTAAGTTTTATTATGTAAATTAACACTTTCATATCCGTAAGTGCAATTTCACTCTTCATGGTACACTACCAAGCACAATATCCCACTGAAGTGTAAGAACCCTGGGACTACTTGCCTAAAGAAGGTCCCTAATTCAAATCTGGTTCCAGATCTTGAAGGCTGATTCCTCAAACTTTGTTGAAGCCTACAATTTGACTCCCCCAACAAAACTGGTCTATCTTGAGGTCCTTGTGGTAGTCTTCCAAAATGCTGAATGAACCTCATAAAACATAGGCCTCATTCCAAGCTTTTGGATATTGGCTCCCAATAACAAGATTTTGGTTGATATGTGAAGTGTGTTTTCAATCACAATCCAAAATGAATTCGGACAGTAAAATTCCACATATACACAAATTAGTTTTCACTAGAAAAGTTCACAAAAATGTGAAAAGTATTTGTTATTGGGATTGAAACTAAGAAGCCAACTGAAACTGACATTGGCCAATTCACATCTCTTTAAGTTAAATTGCAGTTGTTTAAAATTAACCCATTTGTACAGTGTGTAAGGGATAACTGGTAAACAATATGAATTGTATATAGGCATGTATATAGGCATGTTTGCTCAATTAAATTGACACAATATTTTGAAAGGTGTTTTTTTCCCCCATTATGTCCAATCATTAATAAAGAAAGCACTGTTTTCTGGTTTGACGAGATATACATCTGAAATCAAGAAGAACATTACAGATTTCTATTAGAAGGAAGTGGCTGCAACTTATGTAATCTAAAATTGGAATTTAACAGTTCACACTCAGCAAAATTACGAGTTTTGCGTTATGACTCAAATAGCATCGTTACGGGGCATAACGTCTCATTTTCCCTAACGCTGCTATTACAAGTTTCTGTAGCGCCACAAAAATCACCATCTATGCTCAAATCCAGAACGCTCTCCCAGACCAGTAGTTATTGATAGATCATTACCAAAACCATTCACAAATCGCTTCAAAAATATTAGACAAAGTGCACTTACACTCATACAAACACTCAACAATTGTTTTTTTTCCAGAATGTATTTTGAAAAAGAAATATAACAGATAAAAGATACGAGATCTCGGGTGTTAGAAAAAAAAGGCACAAAAAACAATTTCACATTGACTTATATAGACATACGTGAACATACACTCATATAGCTACATCTAAGTACAAATATCATCACATACATACAGAATTAGATACATACAAACAATATACAGCACATTACTTACACAAAACATATTTTAAATATCAAATTAACACGATTTAGGTACTTTTTCACCGAAGGACATGACAGCACTCACTTTACGCTGAACACAAGTGTTGGAAGTTTTTTTTAATGAAATTTCTCGCCTCCAATGACTTCTATGGGGAATACGTGCTCGTGCACGTGACCGGCAGATTTCCGTAACGCACAAGAGATTTTTCTCCTTTAATACTCGTAATAGCAGCGTTAGAATTGTGGCGCTAATTCATTCATTCTTGCGTTGGTCCCGCTATGGCAAATAGATCAAGAAATAGACTATTTGACACTGGAGTTATGGGTTTTACTTGTGTGAACATCACTGCAACATCAAATTATTTTACGAAATTACATTACATCAACTATAAATCACCATCAATTATATCATCACCAATACGAAATTGGTTTCAAGAATTAAATCATATTTAAACGGACAGAAAATATACTTTTTAAGATTTCATTATTCACAAACAGTAGGCCATTTTAAACACTTGTCTCATTTACTTGTATCATAGCATTTCATGTAATCAAGTCATATGCTTGGATGAACAGCATATCTAGATAGGCTCACCAGATGATGATTGATAGCTGCACATAGATGCCTTTTGTCATTGCCTCACACATGTGCATTGCACTTTATTCAACAAATGATATAGAAACAATGAACACATTTACATCATACAAGTACATTGAAAGGTTGGTTAACATTGGATTATCTCTCTCAATCAGGAAAGAGAAATTATGGCTTTAGTGTCCCTTTAACATCACGATTTAAACATAATATAACACCCAATACACTTGATGACACCCAAATCTACTTCTCTGCACCAGAGCTTTCTCCTTCCTTGCTAACCCGTGTCACTGTCTTTCTCACATCTCCAACTGGATGTCCTCTCACTACCTCAAGCTAAATCTCTCCAAAACTGAGCTCCTTATTCTAAACTCTCCACCCCCAATCTCTCTATAACTGTCGACAACTCCATCATTACCCCTACCCCGCATGCCCGATGTCTCAGGGTCACATTTAACTCAGATCTTTCTTTCACTCCTCACATTCAGTCATTGGCTAAAACCTGCCGCTTCCACCTTAAAAACATCTCTAAAATTAGAGACTTCCTTACACAAGACACAACTAAGATTTTAATCCACTCTCTCATTCTCTCCCACCTCAATTACTGCAACTCTGTCCTCTCTGGTCTCCCCACCTACCGCCTAGCTCCTTTACAATCCATAATGAATGCCTCTGCCAGACTCATCTTCCTTACACGTCGCTCTTCATCTGCTGCACCTCTCTGCCAATCTCTTCACTGGCTTCCTCTTGCCTCTAGGATCAAACACAAAATTCTCATTTTGACATACAAAGCCCTCAACTGCACTGATCCCCCCCTATATCTCAAACCTTGTCTCCAGATACTCTCCCCCCCCGTCCCCTTCACTCTGCTCATGACCTCCTACTCTCCTCCTCTCTTGTCACCTCATCACACTCCCGTTTACAGGACTTCTCCAGACTGGCTCCCATCTTGTGGAACTATCTGCCTCGCTCCACAAGACTCTCTTCTAGTTTTAAAAGCTTAAAGTGCTCCTTAAAGACTCTACTGTTCAGGGATGCATACAACCTATGCTAACCTTTCTTTATACCAGTTCCTCTCCTCCATTGCTATCCCCTGAACCCCCTTAGCATGTAAGCCTAAGAGTCCAGCTGTTTGTTGATCACCTTCTCAAGAGCTGACTACAACAGTGCAACTCTTGGCAGGGCCCTCTACTCATTTGATCCCTATAATTGTTTTGTTGTACTCCATCTTTGTTAATAGCGCTGCGGAATCTGTTGGCGCTGTACAAATAACCGATAAGGGTTGAAAGGGTGAGGCTCACCTTTGAGAACATGAGCGACTTAAATGTGCAGATATAGAATGCGATTTAACCATTTATTTGTCTCTTTCAGCAAATGTCTAGTTTTAGAAACAAACAGATATGTAGCAGGTCATAGCTTAAATGTGCAGATATAAGATGCGCTTTAACCATTTATTTGTCTCCTTCAGCAAATGTCTAGTTTTAGCGAAAAACGCATATGTAGCAGGTCATAGCTTAAATGTGCAGATATAGGATGCAATTTAACCATTTATTTGTCTCGTTCAGCAAATGTTTAGTTTTCGCTCCAAACAGATATGTAGCAGGTCATAGCTTAAATGTGCAGATATAGGATGCGCTTTAAACATTTATTTGTCTCTTTCAGCAAATGTCTAGTTTTAGAAACAAACAGATATGTAGAAGGTCATAGCTTAAATGTGCAGCTTTAGGATGCACTTTAACCATTTATTTGTCTCTTTCAGCAAATGTCTAGTTTAGGCGATTTTTATATACACAAATGCATTGTATCATTTTATTGAAATGTATTTTCATATAATAATTTTTAAGATATTTGTAATATTGACATTTTGTAATGTTCATTATTTATAGATGATTAGGGTTACATGAGCCGGCCTTGGCTCATTACTCTGTTGCATAACCCAGCTGACGAGGCCCAGGTGTGCTATAATCGGGTGCACAAGTGGAACAGGGCTGTAGTGGAGCGGATGTTTGGGCTCCTCAAAATGCGGTTACAATGCCTGGACAGGTCTGGAGGAGCCCTCCAATACAGCCCTAGTAAGGTGGCAAAGATCGTTATAGCTTGCAGCGTCCATCATAACATTGCTCAGCGGGCTGGGATGCTGCTGGCCATTCAGGTGCCCTGAGATCTGCTCCAAGATGAGGAGGATGAGCCAGTTCTAGACGGGCCATTCCGGGACAAGGGGGTCAATGTCAGAGCCAACATCATCAACCGCCATTTCAGACGGTAAATACTATACGTTATATAGGAGCATTGCGAATATGTGAGATTTTGAGTAAAATTAAAGTAGAATTGTGTGAACATGTTAGGATTGTTCAAGAAATGATTATAGAAAAATCTGAAATATATTTTATAATCATAGGTAATTTGTACATCATATGATTCTGGCATTGGCTCCTGTAATGACTTTGCCACCTGATTTTTAAAGACAACATCAGATGGTAAGTATACACAATGTATGGACCGAGACTGGGGGGGGGGATTTGCCCATTGATCCATCATATGGCATACAATTAGTTTACATGTAGTATTTAGTTTAGACATTATTAGATTTTAGATATTCTGAAAGGGATGAATGCCACAGATAGCAGATAAAGGGATACTCTGAAGCACATTAGAATTGACAAAGTCATACATCAGAGGTTAAGTATGGACAATGTATGTGAGTCAGCTTCACAATGTATTGTTAGAACATAACACAAGAGGCTACATACACTTGATAAGCTATTGCTATAAACATTTTAGGAAATAGGTAGTGTTGGGGGAAGGATGCAGAACTATGGACCATTTTATTAGACATTTGATTTACACTTTTTATTTTCCATTAGGGAGATTGACTTCATCTACAGACTGAAAGTGAAGAATACCAGACTGAAAGTGAAGAATACCTATGTGATCCTGTCTGTGACATTGTCTTTCAACTGTGCTGACTTCGAAAAACATACAAAGACACATTCACATGGTAAATGTACAGAATTCTATGGAACAAGACTAGGGATGCAGGATACATCTTATGGGAAACACTTATGTTTCCTCTTCTTTTAGATGTTATTTCAGAATCCTCTATTTGGAAAGTGATGGATATGACACATAATGAAGATAAACTGATATTTTCAATAGAATCGACTTTTAAAGAACATACATCCAGGTTAGTTTGCACAATGCATGCTATTAAGAATCATAGGAGGAATAATTGGAAAATAGTTCATAATATATTGAATGTGTCTGACAATTTTCACCATGTCCTATTTTTTAAGACGTTTATTTAATATACACTCCCCCTACTTTGTGCTAGAGAGGACTCAGATTGTGATCAATCATACAGGTAAAGGGATACATTTCCTAGTTGACATTTAGGTATTATAGTTTTTGAAGGGACAGGAAACATTACATTCAATTATGTACCTCATACAATAGAATTATTAGGAATATTTGAACAAAATTGGATATTAGCTATTATTTTGTCTAATTTTAAATGTTAATATGTAAGTCAACTTGATTAGACAATTTAAGGTGATTAATTTAAAATTATGTATATATAGATATAGATCTAGATCTCAAGTCTGAACCTGGCTTTAATGTCAAAACAAACGATACATGTTAGAGCATAGACACAAGATGAATTTACAATTATTAGATTTAACGAATATTTGTTTATTCATGTGTTCATTAAATAACATAATTAATTTCAGATTCTAGTTTTTTTTTCCTTACAGATTTTCATTTTTGAAGAATTCCAAAACGAATATCGATTAATTGTTAGATTTTATTAATTTATTTTTTACAAATAAATATCTTTACCTACTATATTATTTTATTTATTTAAAAACATCTTTTATATATATATATATATATATATATATATATATATATATATATACATATATATATATATATATATATACACATATATGTAAAAATCAAGAAAAATCACCAGCGCTAACCTTTGTAGAGGATTTTGTTATTTACCTCTTTTTCTATGGCTATAAATTGCCCTAGAATATTTATGTAATTGTATAGATAAGAATCTCTGTTATGTAGTGTAAGTATAGTTGTCAACAAACACGTGTAGAACAGCACCAAAGGAATGGAGTGCCCGTGAAGACAGGTGAACTGCCCCTTCTCCAAGTAGTAGTCCAAAATAAGGAAGGTGTCCACAGCTCTCCAATAGTAGAAATAATCTTTATTAGGACATATAAGTTAGCAACGTTTCGAGGTTAACACCTCTTAATCATGCATGATTAAGAGGTGTTAACCTCGAAACGTTGCTAACATATGTCCTAATAAAGATTATTTCTACTATTGGAGAGCTGTGGACACCTTCCTTAGTAAGTATAGTTGTAATATAAATATAAAAATAGAAGTTTGTCTAATCAGTATACAATATACAATACCCATTATACAATATACAAGAAACTCTGATCCACCAAATATAAATAACGTGCTGCCTTGGTATTGGCACAGTGTACCCCTGTCACTGTTAGAGATATTAGAGAAAGAGCAATCAATAATGGAAAAAAGGTGCTCTGCTAAAGTCCGTCTTTCTGATAAACAAAATATGAAATACTAAGTGACACAAAACAATACTAAATATTAGCTGTATGCAGTTCTTAATAATTTCTTCTGTGGATAGCTTCTTAATACTGTGTGTTGAAGTGAAAAATTCCTGCTTACCAATCATATGAGGTAAGATGTCAGCTCTGCATGTGTAAAGATGATTTTATCTTTCTTTTCCAGAGTGGTATCCTCGGGAATTCTTGATCCACTTCTTATTCCATTAGTTATATGGAGCCTTTCTATTCAATGGTAACCCTGGACTCTCTGATGTTCTTTCATGTAATGGTGAGAACCTTTATCCCCTCAGGTGTATGGAGAGCGATTGACAAAGGTTCCCAGGGTTATGGGAAATTACACATAGCATAATACTGTATACCATAAAATGAAATGTATTATATACAAATGGTATTATGCTTACATTAGTAAATCTCAATCCATGATGAGGTAAGATTTATAGCTTTATCCAAAGTGATAGTATATTCCCAGATGGGACATTAGGATAAATAGTCAATAGTGCAGTGGTGTGTGTAAAATCTATAACTCACATAACTCACTCACCATAGTACTGTATGATACCCCTGTAAGTGGGTCATGAGAGGTTAGGAATAAATAAATCACCCAAATATTGAGTGACACTGATAAGATCAAGCTGTTTAGGCATATACATAAGAAACAATGTCTATGCCGTTTTTTGTTAAAAACGTAGCAATAAAAACAAACTGTAGCTTGCTACCGGTAGAAAAGGAGCTATCCACTCTCCTCTGACGAAGAAGTTAGTGGCAACTTTGAAACACGTAAGGACAATACAGTGGGCGGACAGGCTCCTTTTCTACCGGCAGCAAGCTACAGTTTCTTTTTATTGCTGAGTTTTAAACAAAAAACTGCATAGACATTGTTTCTTATATATATGCCTAAACAACTTGATCTTATCAGTGTCACTCAGTGCAATATTTGGGTGATTTACACTTACAGGGGTATCATACAGTACTATGGTAAATTAGCCTTTATATTATAAAAGAACACAAAGGCCCCTTGCCAAGCCAAGTGAGTTATGTGAGTATTGAGTGAGTATATAGCTATTATTTAGTACTTTTTTGTGTCACTAAGTATTTCATATTTTGTATATCAGAAAGACGGACTTTAGCAGAGAGCCTTTTTTCCATTATTGATTGCTCTATTCTCTATCCAAGTAAGATAATAAAAAATACTTCCTTCGAGTATTAGGATATGTAAACAAAATATCCCATGACTGTTTGTTAAAGTATCTATTTTACAAGCACATGCCTGATAGTAAATATAATACAGTTGCACTTTTATTTAATTATCAACACAACTCAAGAAGATAATGAGTGCTAAAGTCTTGTATCTTACAAAAGTTAAGGTGGAGTTAGATACAGCCATCTAATTTTTGGTTGTGTGATTTAGAGATGTACAAATCCTAAAATATTAATGACGAGGCTATGCAGTATAAAGTCTACATAACAACTTTGGTCATGTCACTTTTAAGAAATGTGTAGGGTGAACTTGTTAGATTAAAGTGACAGTGCAGTTTAATTTATATATTCACATTCTAATATTATTTTTTTTAAAGTTTAACATATTCTAACAATACATATAGCTTTGTTATTATGGTATCATTATTTGCAAGGTAACCTAGGTAGATTAAATGATCTTTAAAGAAAACATGATAGCTAAGTTTATTTGTTTGCTGTCCCTTTAAATGTATATAACCTTTCACGGGGTATACACTCATCGATTTAAATATATTATCATATTTAGACATGACTACATATTTATTTAGAAAATATCCCATTGCATATTTACTATTAGAATATTGGCTATTATGACAACTATGTAGTTTTAGTTAATAGTTTGTGATGGCTTTTTCATTTGTAGTGAAAGGGAAATGCAACCATATGTTAAAGGGATACTGAACCCAAAAAAAATATTTTGTGATTCAGATAGAGCATGACATTTTAAGCAACTTTCTAATTTACTCCTATTATCATTTTTCTTCGTTCTCTAGCAATCTTTATTTGAAAAAGAAGGCATCTAAGCTTTGTTTTTGGGTTCAGGACTCTGGACAGCAATTTTCTATTGGTGGATGCGGAGCATCCTCTTCTTCCAACGACTCCCGACGAATGAAGGTTCCTTTAAATGACGTCATCCAAGATGGCGTCCCTTGAATTCCAATTGGCTGATAGGATATTAATATTATAAGAATTGGCTGTCTAATATTTTAAGAAATCTGACATATGTGAAAGACATAATTTTCTTTCCACTCACCTTGATGAAATAATTAATTTATTTTTCATATTAGTGGTCTAGTCTTCACATTTCAAAATATATTTTTTAAGTAGTTTAGAATAATGTTATTTTTGAATACCAGATATGTATATTTAAAGCTGATGTACAAATTGTGTTACATAATGTTTATTTATATAGATCTAGAAATTGTGACAGACTCGGAGGGATCCAGCACTGACACAGACCTGCCTTTGCAGGGTTCTGGTAAGTCCATTGATTAATTCATATGCCATTAAAGGTGTCTTTTTCAGAAATACTCTGATCATGATTATGATGAAGCACTCCATTTGAATAAAACTTATAATGTACTCCTCTAATTCTATATATTTTTATGTTATTAGTTTAATATTAAGATCTCAAAGATTCTTAGTCTACACCTTTGTGCTTCAGAACATGGCTAGCACATGTTGATATTTTGTATAAATGTAGACAACAATCATCAAGCGATACACACATGAGAACTATTAAATGTTCTGTTTTCTATGCTTTTTTCCGGATTTTCAAAATACAGACAATCACATTTAATTATTAATTATCGATAATTATATATTTTATTTCAATTGCATGCTCCATCCAAATTAAGAAATTCCTAACTTTGGTTCAGTATCTCTTTAATGCAACATTTATGTGTGTCAATTGAGCACCAGTAACACATGTTATAATATTTGATTTTAACGTGTACACAACATATTATGTTTTACAGAGATTAAGGTAATAACATGTGCGATGGAGGAGGAAGTGGCTCCCTTGGAGTCTGATGGAACGTCAAATATATATAACATGTATCTAACGTGTATTGTTTCAAAATCATACTATTGAAGAGAACTAAAGTCTACAGCTTTGTCCCTTTAAAATATATTATTCCATTAATTTTCTAATACACTACTGCCCCCTTTCTATATCATGCAGCATGAACATATGTTTTAATTTATTTTCCAATTTATGTATGAATTGTTATGAATGACATCATGATATCACATGCATATTACATCCAAACACCCAATAATCATCTTATGATTGTACAGACAGTCATTGCTATTTATCTGAGTGCCTAGATGCAGACCATATCATTATGTCATCATTGTTCGGAGCTTCTCAGCCACATCTAAGTATACATAAAACATAATCGTGTTGATATAAATTGATTTAATTTCATGATGTATGATATGTAAAGATATTTTAAAATTATTTATATGTAGACTGTCCATTTCATTCAAACAAACATTAATAATTCCTCTAACTTAAATATTAAATTCTGATTGTGTCTATTAATATTGGGATGACATACATTTAATCCTAATGTAAAAGAGATATTCACAAAACATACTCTGTAAAAGTAATGTCAGATACCATTCTATTCTTAATATTTAATGAACGGTAGTATCTACCATGCATAGATTCTGATTAATAATCGATTGGACCATCAAGCTTAAAGAGACACTGAACCCAGATTTGTCCTTTTGTGATTCAGATAGAGTATGCAATTTTAAGCATCTTTCTTATTTACTCCTATTATCAATTTTTCTTCATTTTCTTTGTATCTTTATTTGAAATGCAAGAATGTAAGTTTATATGCTGGCCTATTTTTGGTGAACAACCTGGGTTGTTCTTGCTGATTGGTGAATAAATTCACCCACCAATAAACAAATGCTGTCCAGCGTGCTGAACAAAACAAATTGCTTAGATGCCTTCTTTTTCAAATAAAGATAACAAGAGAACCAAGACAAATTAATAATAGGAGTAAATTAGAAAAAATTGTTTAAAATTGCATGTTTAAAATTGCATGCTCTGAATAATGAAAGAAAAAAATTGGGTTCAGTGTCCCTTTAAAATATTTCTATTTAAGATTACAAAGGCAATCATCTTAATCAATATGGTAATCAGTGATTACCTTGTTTTAAAGGCTATGTGGAGTGGCGGATATGATCATATTACACACTTCCATATTATCCAACTTCTCCAAAGTCAATCCACGGGCATGTGTCTAAAAGAACTCTATGGCGTTTTAATCTCAAATGCATACATGCGTACTGATATATTATCAAAAAGAGAAATATCATATTATAAAATCATAAAGATTAGCACATAATGTTGACTTTGCAAAATATGGGTTTTAATGTTTTGATCAAACATTCCATGAAAAATACCAGTGAACAATCAGAGTTTCAAGTATTATTTAAATAGGATTATTAATTATTCTTGTTTCAAATCAATCAATACCTTTAAACATAGTCATTATTGTGACTTTGTATAAATATTTTCTGAGAACAACAATACAGATTTTAAATGATGGTGAATATTGATTTCTCTCAAGATAATAATATATTTTCATTTAATATATGTATTTATAAAATTGTATTATATATTTCAGACAGAACTTCCACTTCTGGGCATCAGCCTTCTGCCCATTCGAGTCCTGACCTCTCTCCCGACCCTTCCCGTCCTGACCCCTCTCCCAGCCCTTCCCGTCCTGACCTCTCTCCTGGCCCTTCCCGTCCTGACCCCTCTCCCAGCCCTTCCCCACAAAAAATCCCTGCCCTCCCTTCCCGCTCTCCCCGTTTTGCCTGTCCTGCTTCTACCCCACCTGCACAGTCACCAAATCCCCCAGCCCATGACTCCACTAGAGCAGGAACCCAATCCCCCACCTCACCCAATCCCTCAGCAACAACACCTTTACCCTAATCCCCACCTTCATTGTCCTGGGTGTAGGATTGTCCTTCCCAGCCACCGATGTAAGTATCATTACAAATCAACATTACAACATATATTGTTAAAGGGACATTTGTCAGGGTTTTTTCCCTGCTTTGTTTGCCATGTGCTGCTGGCAGCCATTTTACTCACCTTTCTTGCTGAATCTGGTTCAGACTGTGTGATGCTGCTCATTTCCTGCACACCCTCTTATGGTCAGACTCTTGTACATCATTCGTGTGAGACAGGTTGCAGTCTCAGAATTGTGATGTCATCACTTATTATTTAAAGGGCCTCTGTTCAGTATGCTTTGCCCTTGCATTGTCTCAGACCTGTTTGTGAGTTCCTGTGTATTACCTGGCTAGTCTGATGTCTCTTCTGGTTCCTGATCCCTGGCTTGTTCCTGACTTTGCTGTTCTCCTTGTTCCTGATTCCGGCTCGTCTGACTACTCGCTTTGGCTCCTGACTCGGCTCGTCTGACTACCAGCTCTGGTTATGACTCCTGGCTTGTTATTTGATTTATGGACTTTTTATTATTTTTGTTATAAATAAAGGTGTGATTATTTTTGCACTTCTTGTCTCAGTCTGATTCCTGGCACCCTGACATTAAGCAAGGGCCATGAATCCTGATGGTGCTAATAATCCACCTTTACCTACAATAATTTCCAGGATTGAGGAACAGGATCACCGCTTGGCTCAATTTGCACTAGCCCCGCAAACCCTGCTGACTCGCACTGCACATTTGGACCAGAGTGTCCCACAAGTTATGGCTGCTCCTGTTTCTGCTGCTGCACCTAGTCCTACCAGGAGCATGTCCGGTTCTGCACCTCTACCTCAGCGTTATTGAGGTGATACTAATCAGTGCAGAGGGTTTTTGAACCAGGTGGGCATTTACTTTGAGATGTTACCTCAGGCGTTTCCCTCTGACAGAGCTAAGGTGGGATATCTCATCTCTTTACCCTCTGACATGGCCCTTGCCTGGGCTAATCCCTTGTGGGAGACTAATAAACCTGTGGTTTCTAATTACCCTGAATTTGTGGCCTCCTTTCGAAGGGTATTTGATGTTCCGGCTCACTCCTCCTCTGCTGCCAAACGACTCATGTCATTCAGCAAGGTACGAGATCTGTTGCTCAGTATGCCATTGAGTTCCATACGCTTGCCGCAGAGGTTGGTTGAAACAATGAAACCCTTGTTGCCGCCTTCTTTCATGGGCTTTCTGATGTGATTAAAGACGAAGTTGCTGCCAGAGATTTACCAGAGGATCTCGAGGCTTTGGTGTCTTTTTAAATCCTAATTGACATCAGACTCAGAGAGAGGCCCTCTTTCAAGGAGCGCTTGTGGAAGCCTCCTGTACCGTTGTCTCCTATGTTGTCATTCCAACCCATGCCTCCCTCTCCTCCAATGTCTCCTGGTCCCGAGTCACCAGGTACTGCTGTGCCGATGCAGTTGGGATTTACGCGTCTCTCCGCTGTGGAGAGGGCCTTTAGGAGGAGGGAGGGGCTCTGTCTCTATTGTGGGTTACAGGGTCACCTTTTAAAGTTTTGTCCTACATGGTCGGTTAAACGCTCGCACCTAGGGTCCTGTCGGGGGTAGACCTTGGGTGGTTTATACTCGTCCCCAGAACCGCTAAAGGAGAAACCTTTGGTCACGGTTGTCCTTTCCTGGGTAGACTCCTCCATAGTCACCCAGGCTTTTGTTGACACCGGTGCAGCGGGCTATTTCATTGACAGTGCTTTTGTATCACAGCACTCCATTCCTGTATTGCCTCAGTCAGTTCTGCTTGCTATTGAGGACATTGATGGCAGGCCTCTTCAGCCTGCACTCGTTACTCACGAAAACCACTCTGTTATCCATGGCTGTTGGGGGTCTCCATTTTGAAACCCTCCAGTTCCAGATGATTAACTCTCTGCATTTTCCGGTTGTTCTGGGTTATCCCTGGCTCCAAAAGCACAATTCCAGTCTCGACTGGCGTAGGTCCGAAATTTTGTCTGGTCTCCGCAATGAATTTCCACTTGTCTTCGGAAACCAGTCAAAGACTTTTGCACTTCTTCGGTATCTCAATTGCCTGAGGAGTCCCGAGAGTTCCAAGACATTTTTGACAAGGTGCGTGCCGGTACGTTGCCTCCTCACCGGTCTTACAATTGTGCCATAGACCTGCAACCCGGAGCCATTCCTCCTCGGGGCCGGGTTTACCCTCTCTCAGTTGCAGAGAATGGTGCTATGGAGGAGTATGTTGCCGATGCTCTGTCACGGGGGATCATCCACAAATCCTGCTCCCCTGCAGGGGCGGGCTTCTTCTTTGTGAAGAAAAGGGTGGCGAGTTAAGACCATGCATCGATTATAGGGGTCTTAATCATCTTACCATTAAGATTGCTTACCCTATTCCGCTCATTACGGAACTCTTTGACCGCCTCAAAGGAGCTACGGTCTTTTCTAAACTTGATTTGAGAGGAGCATACAATCTTGTTAGGATTAAGGAGGGCCACAAATTGAAAACAGCATTTAAAACCAGGAGCGGGCATTATGAGTATCTTGTAATGCCCTTTGGCCTATGTAATGCTCCAGCTGTTTTCCAGGAATTTATTAATGATGTTCTATGAGATATGTTGCAACAGTGTGTTGTGGTGTACTTAGATGATATTCTCATACACTCACCCACTCTTGAAGCTCATTGTTCTGATGTTACACGGGTACTTCAGAGACTATGTGAGAATGGCCTGTTTTGTAAACTCGAGAAATGTGAGTTCCATCAGACTCAAGTAACCATTCTATTTTATGGAATCTCCATTGCAGGGTTCTCCATGGATCCTGACAAGTTGTCTGCAGTCCTGCAGTGTCCTCTCCCAGTTGGTCTTTGCTCTATTCAACGTTTTTTGGGCTTTGGCAATTACTATAGGAAGTTTATTAAAAACTTTTCTTCCTTGGTCAAACCTATCACTGACATGACCCGTAAGGAGAATGATCTACTCCATTGGTCACCTACTGCCAATAAGGCTTTTGAGAGTCTTAAGACTGCCTTTGCTGCCGCTCCAGTTCTGGCTCATCCTAACCCTGTCCTGCCTTTTGTTCTTGAGGTTGATGCGTCTGAGACTGGAGTAGGTGCCCTCTTGTCTCAATGTCCTATGCCTGAAGGTTCCTTGCATCCGTGCGGTTCTTCTCTAAGAAATTGTCTCCGGCAGAGTGCAATTAAGAAATTGGCGACAGGGAAATACTGGCCATAATTTTGGCACTCAAGGAATGGAGGCAACTTCTCAAGGGTACTAGCGTACCAGTGCTCATTCTTACTGACCATAAGAATTTGACCTATCTATCAGAAGCAAAACATTTGTCGCCCCGACAGGCCAGATAGGTGCTATTTTGTCTCGGTTTAATTATGTGGTCTCCTACCTGCCTGGTAGTAAGAATGTTAGGGCTGATGCCCTCTCTCATCAATTTTCACTTCTGTCCAAGGAGGAGTCTGTACCTATTCCAGTTATACCTCCTGACCATATTTTGGCCACTGTACATACTAATTTGACTTCTCCCTAAGGGGAGGAGATCCTGGCTGCACAAACCAATGCACCTCCTGAGAAACATAGTGGTAAGTGCTTTGTACCTGAGAATCTTCAAACTAAACTATTGGTCACCGGGCAAGAACCAAATGATTTGGTCTGTCACTCGACAATTCTGGTGGCCAGGTCTTCGTTCTGATGTTGCTGCGTATGTTGCCTCCTGCTCAGTCTGTGCACAGAATAAGACTCCTTGACATTGCATTTCCTTGAAGAAGTTGCTTACTGCTCAGGAGCTTGCTTCAATTTTTGCCAGGGAGGTCTTCCATTTACATGGGTTACCCAAGGAGATAATGTCGGACTGGGGTAGCCAGTTTGTCTCCAGATTTTGGCGTTCCTTTTGTGCTCAAATGGGGATCCAGCTTTCCTTCTCCTCTGCATATCACCCTCAATCCAATGGGGCTGCGGAACGGTCTAATCAAGTTCTGGAACAGTTCCTCCATTGCTATGTCTCAGATCACCACAATAATTTGTCTGAACTGTTACCTTGGGCAGAGTTCGCTCGTAATAGTGCTATTAATGCTTCCTCCCAGTTATCCCCGTTCATGGCGAATTATGGGTTTCAACCATCCTTGTTGCCCGATTCATTCATGTCTCAGGGAATTCCTGCTTTGGAGGAGCATCTCCAGCAACTCTGTTCCACGTGGGTGCAGATTCAGGATTGCCTTCATCGTTCTATGCAGCGCCAAAAGTTCCAGGCTGATCGTAGGCATCTGCCCGCACATTCCTACCAGGTTGATGAGAGGGTTTGGCTGTCCTCCTGCAACTTGAACCTTTGTGTGCCTTTCAATAAACTGGCTCCCCGTTATGTTGGTCCTTTTCGCATACTCCGGCGGGTCAATCCTGTGGCCTATGCTCTTGACCTTCCTCCTGCAATGCTCATCCCCAATGTTTTTCATGTCTCCCTCTTGAAACCATTGGTTTGTAATCAGTTTACCACTGTGTTGCCTCGTCCCCATCCTATCTTTGTTGACAACCATGAAGAATATGAGATCAGCAGCATTATTGACTCTCGTATGTCCAGTGGTCGCGTACAGTATTTGGTTCACTGGAGCGGTTACGGTCTGGAGGAGCGTTCCTGGGTTCCCTCCTCTGATGTTCATGCTTCCGCCCGCCTCCGTGCCTTCCATGCCTGTTTCCCCAATAAGCCCTTTGTCCTCCCGTGGGGGAGGAGTCGTTGAGGGGAGGGTACTGTCAGGGTTTTTTCCCTGCTTTGTTTGCCATGTGATGATGGCAGCCATTTTATTCACCTTTCTTGCTGAATCTGGTTCAGACTGTGTGATGCTGCTCATTTCCTGCATGCCCTCTTATGGTCAGACTCTTGTACATCATTTGTGTGAGACAGGTTGCAGTCTCAGAATTGTCATGTCATCACTTATTATTTAAAGGGCCTCTGTTCAGTATGCTTTGCCCTTGCATTGTCTCAGACCCGTTTGTGAGTTCCTGTGTATTACCTGGCTAGTCTGACGTCACTTCTGTTCCTGATCCCTGGCTTGTTCCTGACTTTGCTGTTCTCCTTGTTTCTGATTCCGGCTCGTCTGACTACTTGCTTTGGCTCCTGACTCGGCTCGTCTGACTTGCCAGATTTATACTAAGGGGCCATGTTGGCCTTTGTTTGCCCTTGTCAACTCCCTGAAAGGACTGTGATGCACTATGTCACCTTGTCAGATGGCTCCAAAGGGGCTGTGTTAGTCTTTGTTTGCCCTTGTCAACTCCCTCCAAGGACTGTGATGCACTGTCACCTTGTCAGATGGCTCCAAAGGGGCTGTGTTGGCCTTTGTTAGCCCTTGTCAACTCCGTCCAAGGACTGTGATGCACTATGTCACCTTGTCAGATGGCTCCAAAGGGGCTGTGTTGGCCTTTGTTTGCCCTTGTCAACTCCCTGAAAGGACTATGATGCACTATGTCACCTTGTCAGATGGCTCCAAAGGGGCTGTGTTGGCCTTTGTTTGCCCTTGTCAACTCCCTCCAAGGACTGTGATGCACTATGTCACCTTGTCAGATGGCTCCAAAGGGGCTGTGTTGGCCTTTGTTTGCCCTTGTCAACTCCCTCCAAGGACTGTGATGCACTATGTCACCTTGTCAGATGGCTCCAAAGGGGCTATGTTGGCCTTTGTTTGCCCTTGTCAACTCCCTCCAAGGACTGTGATGCACTATGTCACCTTGTCAGATGTCTTCAAAGGGGCTGTGTTGGCCTTTGTTTGCCCTTGTCAACTCCCTCCAAGGACTGTGATGCACTATGTCACCTTGTCAGATGGCTCCAAAGGGGCTGTGTTGGCCTTTGTTTGCCCTTGTCAACTACCTCCAAGGACTGTGGTGCACTATGTCACCTTGTCAGATGGCTCCAAAGGGGCTGTGTTGGCCTTTGTTTGCCCTTGTCAACTCCCTCCAAGGACTGTGATGCACTATGTCACCTTGTCAGATGGCTCCAAAGGGGCTGTGTTGGCCTTTGTTTGCCCTTGTCAACTCCCTCCAAGGACTGTGATGCACTATGTCACCTTGTCAGATGGTCAAAATGGGCTGTTTTGGCCTTTGTTTGCCTTTGTCAACTCCCTCCAAGGACTGTGATGCACTATGTCACCTATTTGGTTCACTGGAGCGGTTACGGTCTGGAGGAGCGTTCCTGGGTTCCCTCCTCTGATGTTCATGCTTCCGCCCGCCTCCGTGCCTTCCATGCCTGTTTCCCCAATAAGCCCTTTGTCCTCCCGTGGGGGAGGAGTCGTTGAGGGGAGGGTACTGTCAGGGTTTTTTCCCTTGCTTTGTTTGCCATGTGACGATGGCAGCCATTTTATTCACCTTTCTTGCTGAATCTGGTTCAGACTGTGTGATGCTGCTCATTTCCTGCATGCCCTCTTATGGTCAGACTCTTGTACATCATTCGTGTGAGACAGGTTGCAGTCTCAGAATTGTCATGTCATCACTTATTATTTAAAGGGCCTCTGTTCAGTATGCTTTGCCCTTGCATTGTCTCAGACCCGTTTGTGAGTTCCTGTGTATTACCTGGCTAGTCTGACGTCACTTCTGTTCCTGATCCCTGGCTTGTTCCTGACTTTGCTGTTCTCCTTGTTTCTGATTCCGGCTCGTCTGACTACTTGCTTTGGCTCCTGACTCGGCTCGTCTGACTTGCCAGATTTATACTAAGGGGCCATGTTGGCCTTTGTTTGCCCTTGTCAACTCCCTGAAAGGACTGTGATGCACTATGTCACCTTGTCAGATGGCTCCAAAGGGGCTGTGTTAGTCTTTGTTTGCCCTTGTCAACTCCCTCCAAGGACTGTGATGCACTATGTCACCTTGTCAGATGGCTCCAAAGGGGCTGTGTTGGCCTTTGTTAGCCCTTGTCAACTCCGTCCAAGGACTGTGATGCACTATGTCACCTTGTCAGATGGCTCCAAAGGGGCTGTGTTGGCCTTTGTTTGCCCTTGTCAACTCCCTGAAAGGACTATGATGCACTATGTCACCTTGTCAGATGGCTCCAAAGGGGCTGTGTTGGCCTTTGTTTGCCCTTGTCAACTCCCTCCAAGGACTGTGATGCACTATGTCACCTTGTCAGATGGCTCCAAAGGGGCTGTGTTGGCCTTTGTTTGCCCTTGTCAACTCCCTCCAAGGACTGTGATGCACTATGTCACCTTGTCAGATGGCTCCAAAGGGGCTATGTTGGCCTTTGTTTGCCCTTGTCAACTCCCTCCAAGGACAGTGATGCACTATGTCACCTTGTCAGATGTCTTCAAAGGGGCTGTGTTGGCCTTTGTTTGCCCTTGTCAACTCCCTCCAAGGACTGTGATGCACTATGTCACCTTGTCAGATGGCTCCAAAGGGGCTGTGTTGGCCTTTGTTTGCCCTTGTCAACTCCCTCCAAGGACTGTGGTGCACTATGTCACCTTGTCAGATGGCTCCAAAGGGGCTGTGTTGGCCTTTGTTTGCCCTTGTCAACTCCCTCCAAGGACTGTGATGCACTATGTCACCTTGTCAGATGGTCAAAATGGGCTGTTTTGGCCTTTGTTTGCCTTTGTCAACTCCCTCCAAGGACTGTGATGCACTATGTCACCTTGTCAGATGGCTTCAAATGGGCTGTGTTGGCCTTTGTTTGCCCTTGTCAACTCCCTCCAAGGACTGTGATGCACTATGTCGCCTTGTCAGATGGCTCCAAAGAGGCTGCGTTGGCCTTTGTTTGTCCTTGTCAACTCCCTCCAAGGACTGTAATGCACTATGTCACCTTGCCAGATGGCTCCAAATGGGCTGTTTTCTCATTCTGACTTGTTTTTAAAGTTATCTTATTTATTTAAGTTTTATGACATTCATAAATCATATTTATCATAAAAAAAGAATGTCATTAAAATGTTTATTTTTCTTCTTTATTTATTAATGCAATTTCTACTAAAAGATATTTTATGTTGATAATCCTTAAGTGATGCTGACCACAATGGATATGCATTCCTAATGTACATTTTATTATAAAAAAAAATTGACATCAACATACACATATAATATATTTTAAAAAAAAACTATTATCTGAATGTTGGCAACACATATATTCCAATTTTCCTTACATCTTATTGTAGTAGTACAACAAAAGAAATCACTGTGTGTAATGCACACATTTTAGATGGTTAATCTCTTTCTATTATTTATGAATAAATTTAATTATCAAACAATATATTGCTATAGGTAACATATAATGTATAAACCATACACATTTTCTGAATGTATATAGTAGCATTTTTTCTATGTTAAAACCTGCTGCTTCCTAAATATTTCCTAATCTTCCTATTCTAATGAAATATATATTTATTACCAACAATGGATTATATTTCATATATCACAGTATTATGTTATCTAGCGTTACATTATTTGAAGTTGTGCATTACATGAAACAAACACGCTTCATAGATAACAATATAGCACATACTAGTTTTTAAAATAGAAATAAGTTTGTTATTGACATGAAATCCGTCATTGGTTTGGATTACGTTTTTTACGCGATCTCGGATGCGCCATGTTGCATAAGATGTCACATGCAAATGATTAAAATCCGTCATTGGTTCGGATTACATTTTTACGCAATCTCAGATGTGCCATGTTGTGTAAGATGTCACATGCAAAGGATTAAAATCTGTTATTGGTTCGGATTACGTTTTTATGCGATCTCGAATGCGCCATGTTGCGTGACGTCACATGCAAAGGATTAAAATCCGTTATTGTTTCGGATTACATTTTTATGTGATCTCAGATGCCCTATTTTGTGTAAAACATCACATGCAAAGGTGTTAAATCCGTCCTTTGATTGGATTATGTTGTCCCGCAATATTAGATTTGCCATGTTTGCGAATGAGAACACAACTTAGTTTAAAACCATGATTTTTTTGGATTATGGATTGTGTCAATCATGTACATTGTTGAAACATAGATGATAAAGAGCAAATAAATATCTATACTCCATCTTATTTCATATGTTTGTCAACAATATTTTCCCATTAAAAAAAAAATGTGTTATGTTTAATTTTCTACACTGAAAATTCCTAAACATGCGCATTTGTATTTGAATTAATTTCTCAATATGCATTCACCTTTATCATGTTATGTCCTGATATTTCTTCATAATGTAAATGCTCAATATCGTGTCATGTATCGATTCCACATTGTTCTTCTCCAAATATAGTACTGTGAGCACGTATTTCAAATGTAAGTCTTAAAGGGACATGAAACCCTAAATGTTTCTGTCCTTAGTTATGTTAAACATACAATTTTAACCCTGTTTGCAATTCTCTTCTATTCTCAAATGTGCTTCAGTCTCCTGGTATAATGTGTTGAAGGAGCATCGATACACTACTAGTTTTTAAGTGAACACATGGATGAGGCAATGACAATCGGTAGATATATGCAGCCACCAATCAGCAGATCAAAGCTATGTTCTTTACTGCTCCTGAGCTTTCCTAGATAAACCTTTCTGCAATGGATAACAATTCAAAGAAAATACGTAAACATGAATGTTGTTTAAAATGTTATGCTCTGTCAAAATCATGTAAGCAAATTTTCTTTTTTGATGCCCCTTTTAAATGAATTAGATTTCCAAAATAAAAGACTTTAATCTAGCTTTAAAAATATGCACTTTATTTAACACATCAAGAGAAATATGGCATACTGGCTTATTATAACAATCAAATATTTGCTTGTTTTAACAAGCACGTATATATATATATATATATATATATATATATATATATATACCAACAAGCCCTAAGGATTAGTATATGTTAACATATGTTCTTATTTAAAGGGACAGTCATGTCAAACAAAAGATTCATGATTTAAATCATAAATGTAATTTAAACAACTTTCCAATGTACTTCTATCACCAATTTTGCTTTGTTCTCTTGGTGTTGTTATTTAAAAGCTAAATTTAGGAGGTTCATATGCTAATTTCTTAGACCTTTAAGAGTGCCTCTAATCTGAATGCATTTTGACCACTAGAGGGCATTAGTTATTGTGTTTCATATAGAAAACATTGAGCTCATGCACATATAACTACCCTGGAGTGAGCACTGATTGGCTAAAATGCAGGTCTGTCAAAAGAACTGTAATAAGAAGTCAGTTTGCAGAGGCATAGATAAAAGGTAATCACAGAGGTAAAAATGTGTATTTCTATTACGGTGTTGGTAATGGGTAATAAAAGAATTATATTTATTTTTAACCAACAATAATTCAAGTGTCCCTTTAAGCTGTGTTGTTGGCATCAACACAGTGATATGCTATCATGTATAATTGTAATGGTCATTGTTTTGTATTATGAGAACAGTTTGGACATCACATCACAAAAACCAATCAATCTAATCAACAAGGACAGCATGTGATGATGTTGTCTCAAAACACTTGTAAAACACACTCTGCAAAACAATCTGCTTCCATGGACCTGGTCCCATAGAAGCCTATTCAATACAGAGTGTGCTCCACAAGTGTAAGAAGACAACATCATTACATACCTATCCTTTACACATTAAATAACTAAAAAAAATATAGATATACATATTTACGTTTTCCTCCTTCCCTTCTTCCCACGAGACGGAGGCTCTGGGGAGGGCAAATGCCCACTCTGACGAGTCCTCCTTAGAGATAGTTGGGGAAGAAGGGGAGGAGGAGTACTGTGAGTGGTTGGGGATTCATCAAGCAGAGGAGGAGATGGAGGAGGCCCAGGAGCTGAGGGTCCAGGAGCTGAGGGACTTCCCCTTCCTGGTGTGCCTGCCACCTCCCAGAGGACCTGCAAGATATTATTTTGTCCTTCGAGCAGACGGTTCATTGCATTTGTCATGAACTATCAGTATTCCTGTTGTTCCCTCCGGGTGCTCTGCATTTCTATCAGGAATGCCCTCATCAGCTCCACATCTGGTACCTCTTGGGGGGATGTTCTCCTCAGGAAGATCTTGTGCACGGCAGGCTGCTAGTGCACGGCGGACTAATGAGCGGGGGGGCTGGTGCTGCACGGGGGGCTTCTTTAGGGGAGGAAGGTACAGGGATATCTTCCATTACTCCCCGAGGTGGCGTGTCACCTTCTGCACCACTCTCATGCTTGGGTGAAGGAGGAGCCTGTTGGTGCTGTGTTTCCTCCTCCCCGGCCTAAGACTCTGGATATTTGAAAATGATAGAAATCGAGATATTAGCACAGTTCCAAATAAAGATGTAAATGATATATTTGAAAGTGTATTAATGAGGCTGCCTTCGTAATTCAATTGTAACCAAAATCAAACAATACGATTTACGTATTTGCAAACCCGTCTTTTGGATATCTAGAAGGTCAATATGAATGTATTAAATCTGTTTAAATGCACACCTAATCTGTAGACAAAATACTAAATGTGATGGCTTTTGTACAAATCCAACTTTTTAAAGGTAATTCTGAATGCGTTTCCGTAATAATATTTAAAAAAGCGTAATTGCGTATGTCATATCTCAATTCTTTTGCGTGTGAATGGATTATGAGGTGGATGTAAAGAGATTATTAAATGAGCTTACCAACAGATGAGAGGGGTAGGTTCCCGGTATAAATTCCTCCTTCGATACCGACTACGGCCACCTCAGAGATGTTGGGACGCAGCATTTCCTCCCAGCGGCTGTATACAAATGTCTGTTCCGGGCCGCCACCAGTCCCTGCATGGTATGCAGTCTCCCTTGACATCTTCTTCTTGAGTTCACTTCTGCAGTCCCGGTAGCGGTGCTGTATTGATTTGACATGCCTTCTGAACTCCCCCACTGCATTGACGGCATTCGTTATCTCCAGCCACAACTTTCTCTTCTCTGAAGGGGTGGCCTTCAGTGTCTGCAGCCTCCTAACCATCTCCATATAGGCTGCTATAAGGACCTCATTCTCCTCCATGGTATACCTATCCTTCTTCTGCCTGGGTTTCCCTTGGGATGTGAGCCTCTATTGTCCGGAGTGTATTGCGCCCTGTCTGCACTCCTGCCCTACACCACTGGGCCCAGCCACTTGTTTTTCTTCAACAGAGTGGCTGGGTCCACCCACCCCTTCTTCCTCTCCCCCTTCCTCTCCCCCTCCCTGTCCCTCTCTCCTGCATAAACTCCTCCTTAAACTGCTCCCTAACCTGCTGCTTAATAAGCTGTAAGAGCTCTGCACTGATCTCCTGCCTCAGCTCTCCCATAGCCCTCCTTCCTGCCATACTTGTTCAAAATGTGAAAGTGCCCAAATGAAAGGGGGTCAAAATAATGAACTAAAAGTAAAAAGTGCTCAAACTGTGAATGGTCTTAAAAAAATAGGGTAAGGGGTATTAATTAACAGTCAAACGTATAAAAAAAAAAGGATTAAATGAGGGTATGTAAACAATAATCTGGGGTAAATCAACCAAATTCTAACTATGGGATGTGTATGGGATTAAAGGGAATGGGGTATGGAGTGTATGTGTGTGTATGTAGTGCTACTGATATGCGTATGTATGTATTGAATGTGTTTGCATGTAAATGTGTTTATGTAATGTACAAAAAAAAACAGCACTCACACACTCGCCCAGACAAACTCTCACTCTCTCACTAACTAACTCTCTCTCACTAACTAACTAACTCTCACTCACTAACTCACTGTCTGTCACTAACTCTCACTCTCTCTCACTAACTAACTCTCACTCACTAACTCTCTCTCTCTTTTACTAACTAAGGCCTCGCTTCCATTGAGTCGTTAAAAATGGAGCCGTAAGCTACCGAAGCGGACGACAGCTAAAGGTAATTTACGGCTCCATTTTAGTACCAGGTTTCCATTGAAAAGATTAGCGTGTTGCGCGCAGTCGCTCTTTTCGGCCGTACGTAAGTTTGCGTTGCCAACCGATGTCGGATTAGTCGAAAAGCGCGCCATAACAAGTGCATTGCCATGGTAACCCGACCTCTGTCTATAAGAATACCGGTTTGCGCCTGCGCTCTTTACCTGTGATCGCCTCTAGAGAGAAAGACACGGGAGCTAGTTGCGTTGGTAGGAGTTTTGGGTTTTTGAGAGTTGTTTGAGAGTTAGTGGAGAGTTTGATATTTGATTTTCATATATTCTTATTGTAGGCCTCATATAATATTAGGAACACACACACACATCCATACATTAGTTAATTAACACACATTAGTTTATACACACAAATACACACACACACACACATACACACTTTTATTTGATACAAACACATTCACATTTTTTTTTTCATTAACCCCCATATCCCCATCTTCCTTTATTACTCCTTTCATTAATCCCCTTATTCCACTTCCCATCCCCCCCTTTGACTACCTTTCCCTTCCTCACTATATAACTTTTTTTTTTATATATACATTTTTCCCATCCTATTTTTTTTTTTTTACATCCCATATTTTTTGGTTCATTTGACTATATAGCTCACCCCTTTCTTCATTTGCATCCCTTATTATTTTTCTAAAATTTTGTTCTAATCCTCCTTAGTTTTTCCTTTTTCATTTACATCCCTTTGTTTATTTTCACCCCCACATTTTATTTTTATTTTGAGGGATATAGAATAGAGATAGTTAGGGTCTAGATAGGTTAGGTAGTTAGTTTTGGGGCTATTTAATTTAGGGTTTAGTTAGGTGAATTAGTGTAGTTAGGTAAGCTAGGGACTTTAGTGTTAGGTTAGAGTTAGGGAGGAAGGAGAAAGGGATGGATAGGCCTAGTGGAGTTGGGAAGGGGGTGGCTAGGGGGAGGGCAGTGGTGAGGGTGGATAGAGGGAGGGGGAGGGGGGAAGTAGGGAGTAGTATGGGCAGGAATAGGGGCCGAGGTTTGGGTGGAGGATTTGTCCTTCCTCAAACCCTGGCAGAGGAGGGAAGGAGAGAGGGTGGAAGAGGAATGGAGGTGGGAGGAGTGAGGAGGAGTCAGCCTCAGCTAGGCACAAAAAGAAAAGGGAAAGTGGGGCAGACTGTGACAACTGGGGGTGGGGCTGGTGGTAGCCTGTCACAGCCTGCAGGGACAGAGGAGGTAGAGAGGGCTGGTCCCCAGTCACAGGAGGGAGAGTCTGTGTCTGCTGGCCCTTCAGGTGTGAAGGGCAGGCTTAGAGAGGAGAGGTACTCTGAGGAGGAGAAGGAGGCTCTTGTTGAGGCATACTTGGAGAGGGCAGCTCAGCTGGAGAACCCTAACCTGAGGCCGGCTGTCCGGAATAAGCTGTGGGAGGAGATTCGAGTGGCAGTCAGCTGCTTAGGACGTAATCGTTCTATTGCCAGCATTAAACACCGCTATCATGACTGCAGGAGGGAAACCAAAGCTAAGCTGGCACAGCAGGCCAAATATGCACGTGGGACAGGTGGTGGTCCTAGCAAGAGGATACACCTAAGGTCATGGGAGGAGATGATGGCCAATGTCATCTCAGATGAATCTGTTTACGGATGTAAGGGGACAATGGACACATCAGTGCCAGCTGAAGAGGTCCATGAAGGTGAATATTAAATATCATATGTAATAAATGTTTTATTTCTAACAAATATATGTTAACATCAGAAATATATATCGGCTTTGTTTTTTAAAATATAAATGTAATCATACACATGTGTAATACAGAATATAGAATGTTCATATATTATATATGTTTAGTAATCAATTGTGTTCAAGCATCAGTGGAAAACATACCTAGGTAGGATTAGTACAAGTAATGTTTTACATGGTTCAAAGTCTAATTTGCACAGTAACTTAAAGTGATAGTAAACCCAATTTTTTTATTTCATGATTCAGATAGAGCAGCAATTTTAAGCAACTCTCTAATGTACTACTATTATAAATATTTCTTTGTTCTCTTGGTATCTTTTTTTGAGAAAGTAGGAATGTAAGCTATGGAGACTGCATTTTTGGTTCTGAACCCTGGCTAGCTCTCGTGATTGGTGGCTACATTTAGCCACCCAATAAGCAACAGCAACCCAGGTTCTGAAACAAATATTGTCTGGCTCTTAAGCTTTACATTCTTGCTTCTCAAATAAAGATACCAAGAGAAGGAAGAAAATATGATAATAGGAGTAAAATATAAAATGTTGACTAAATTTGCATGCTCTGTCTGAATCATGAAAGTTTAATTTGTACTTCATTGCCCCTTTAATGGCATCTTAACATAGTTGTAGTGGATATATTCATCCTGATTTCTGGAGTGGCTATCTGCTCAAACAAGCAAGGGTATAGATTTAAATTCTTTCTATCTATATCATATATATGGACTATGTGTAATACAAAGAGTCGCTTAGAGGCACAATCTTTAAATATACACCTCTGGTTAAATATGTTTAAGTTCATACAGAAATTTTATATATATATATATATATATATATATATATATATATATATATATATATATATATATAAAACTATATCTATAAAATTGATTTTCAAATGTTAGATGTTTCATCAGATTAATTTATAATTACAATTTATTTTTCAGAATTGGAACATGAGTATGAGTCCTCAACAAGACCGGAGGCCAGTGATGTTCCGGAATTCAGTGAGGAGGAGGAGGGGGATGTTATTGAAGCTGGATACTCCTACCTCAGCATACTTGAAGGAGATGAGCAACAGCCACTGGCCTATGAGGTTGAAAATGTTCCTGGCCCATCCCCATATTCATCTGGGAGGACATATCATCAGATGCAGCCTCCACCACCACAGCATTATCAGATGCATCCTCCACCACAGCATTATCAGATGCATCCTCCACCACAGCATTATCAGATGCATCCTCCACCACAGCATTATCAGATGCATCCTCCAACGCAGCATTATCAGATGCATCCTCCACCACCACAGCATCGGCAGATGCCTCCTTCATCACCACAGCATCAGCAGATGCATCCTTCATCACCACAGCATCAGCAGATGCATCCTCCATCACCACAGCATCAGCAGATGCATCCTCCACCGCAGCATCAGCAGATGCATCCTTCATCACCACAGCATCAGCAGATGCATCCTCCACCGCAGCATATGTACTATATGCCACCTCAACAACACATTCAGCACCCTCCCATGGCACAACAAATGCCGCCACCACTACCACCACCACAACAATCACCACCACCCCCCACCAATGTCTGTCCTCAATTGGATATTGAGCCACCCACACAGTCCCCAAGACTGAGTGACGACAACCTCACACAGAGCCAGGAATATGTGCCGGAGACACCTATACAGCCACAAGTGCCCCCCATGGAATCCAATATCCCCGCACAGTCCCAGCAGGATGCTCTACTGAGGCTCATTCACAGGGAGCTTAGACTTACTAGGCTCCAGCAGCAGCAGGATTTCAGGAGGCTACAGAGCCAGATGGACATACATAATGCTGCACTCGTCCGCCTGGCAGAGGCAGTGGAGAGGGTTGCAGATAGGCCGCAAACTCCCTCCTCACTCGCATCCTCCGTTATCTCCCTGCAGGACCCTGAATCACATGTTTTAGCCTCCCAGTCAGCTGGTGTGCGTCGCCCAAGACGCCACACTTCCATCCCAAGTACCTCTCCTCCAAAGGCCAAATCCCGCCGCAAGCATTAAGAAGTATTTTTCTTTTTAAATTCTTTCAAGATATATAATATCTAATTTTTTTTATGAAGCACTTTCTTAAGTGTGATTTCCATCTCATAAATATGCATATATTTTTATAATCAAAATTAGAAAATATATTTCTAAATTGTTTTAATAGCTGTTTATTTTCAAAAACATTAACAGCTTTATTCATTTTTATTTCACATGATGTCAATTAATATGCAGGTGTACATTGTTGATAAATGTATGTGTCCTTTTATTGAGGATATTATGCCGTTTAAGAATACTTGGGGATACGTGTCTGAAATTTATACAGTATATGCTATCTAACATTGGTCAACGTGACATGTGTAAATGTTATGATTTATATTCCACAAGCATATGTTGTTTGCTCCTTCAGATGAAGCTAATAAGGCTTATACAGTTATAGAAGAGTTGAAAAGTAAATATTCCTTCCTGTTGATATGGCCAAACACCTTGCAGTCATTATAGTCCTATGTGGAATGTAATATCTGAAATATATACCTATCATGACTAATACCTATCATGACTAATGCACTCCTTTTTGTCAAGATTATTATTCAATATTTAGAATAATTAGATAAATGTATCTTTATGATATTTAAGCAATGATGTATACACAACATATATGTGATTGCCATGATATAGAGGTGATTAATACATTTTAATTGACATCATATGAACAGACACAGACTCTCCCTGGGACCAATGCACAATGCACTTTTAAATTGTTTCAATAATTCCATGTTAAAGACAATACTTCATATCTCTTGAAGTATGGAATATTAAGCACTTATGTATTTTGGTTAATAGTCTAAATATTGCAAATGTATTATCTGCTTTAGCAGACATGACATTACATATATTTTATAAATATTAGTACTATGACACATAACTTTAATGTGTCATCGTTTTGTATTGAATAAATATGATTTTCACATTGAAAATTACATTTGAATGAGGGTAAATCTGTAATAATAAAACTCATCTTCATTATAAACAACTTATTTCCTTTGAATTATTTTTCGATATGTATTGAGATTATATATAGCATCCCTGGGCAAAGGTTTCATTTTGAATAGGTAGATATTTTATTTATATTTATAATATTTTACCAGGAAAGATACATTGAGATTTCTATAGTTTTCAAGTATGTCCTGGGTACACAAAACATTGCATTGATACAATGGGTACAATAAAAAAAAATATAATAATACATATGCCCAAAAATTTAACATAGAACAGGTAGGAAATATATAATCAACAATGACAGGTGCATTCTGTTTTGAGATATGTAGAGAGGGATCTCTTAAAGGATATTAGGCATGGGGAAGGTTTGAAAGTGTGTGGGAGGTCATTCCATAATTGTGGTGCTTGCATATATTTTTATATGCACATACATATTGAAATTTCTATGACAACATGGGTGCAAATATTCCTATACATAGGACCAATAAATGTAGCATATATAATGTTATTTGTACATTGAAACACTCATAAATTTTTTTGATTTGCAATTTCAATGAGAAACAGGCCTCAAAAAGCTCTTTTTTCCTCCTTTACACCTAGTTGAGCTGGGGGTAATATGTCTCAATGTATCGACAGCCTCCGACAGTGTATTAACGGTTAGCGCTTTCAATGGAAACCTGGTATAATATATCGATTAACGGCTTCTATTACTTTCTATGGGACGCGAAAATCTTTTCGGCAGCCGAAGTCCGGCAGCCGATATTGAGGTATAACGCACCATTGGAAACAGTCGTTAAACGCTATTGCTTTCGACAGCATATTTAACGGTTTGCGAGTGCACGCAAACTGAATTACGACTCAATGGAAGCGAGGCCTAACTCGCTAGCTGTCTGAAACCTCCAACGCCTGGACCTGCACCTATCTCGAAAAAGCAATACAGTCAAAGAAGCCATGTTTCTAGAGTGCTTATATACCCTATGTAAATGGTTAATGTTGTACCTGTTTGCAAAGTAAAGAAGGTCCAGGTGTGCTTTAGTGATGATTTGCATGTGTGCAATGTGGAGTAGTTGTTTTAATTTGCGCATGCTCATATTGAGTTATTAAATGCACATATGTATTTGTGGAATGTGTATAATGCAATTGTCAGGGTGCCAGGAATAAGACTGAGATGAGAAGTGCAAAAATAATCACACCTTTATTAATAGCAAAAAATAATAAAAAGTCCACAAGTCAAATAACAAGCCAGGAGTCAAAACCAGAGCTGGTAGTCAGACGAGCCGAGTCAGGAGCCAAAGCGAATAGTCAGACGAGCCGAATCAGGAGCCAAAGCGAGTAGTCAGACGAGCCGGAATCAGGAACAAGGAAAACAGCAGAGCCAGGAACAAGCCAGGGATCAGGAACCAGGAAGGACGTCAGACAGCCAGGTAATACACAGGAACTAATGTGTAAAATTTACAAAAGATATCGGCACCAATTGACTCCCAAAAGGAACTGTAAGCATGTACAATCTTCACTTTATGTAAACACTAGTAATACTAGCGTGAATAAGCTGACCAAGTCCGCTTCTTCACCACTCACCCCCACTTCAGGGCGCAAACGTCAGTGTGACCGTGCTCCAAAGATTGGCCTTACCTCTTACAGGCTTCACAGCTCCCCAACATCACGGTACCTTATTCCGCTGATGTGGTCCTGTTTGCGGTCTGCAGAAAACAACACAACTGCTCCGCTAAGCTTTGCTCCGTCTTTCAGCCTCGAGGGTTCTCGGCGTCTGACATCACTGTCTCTCCCCGGTGCTCCAATTCTCGTGAGAGGTGAGTGGACTATGCTTGCAGGAATAATCACCTGTAACTCCGTGCAAATCCTTCGTTTCTATTAACATGTAGCAAGTGAGGGATTCAAGGATGCACTGGTAGCTGGTAGATTTTGCAGAAAGTTTATTGAAGAAAACATTAAAAGTTCATCAATGAACAAAATTCATTTCATAGACAAGTGAGAGGTGCTTGTTCCACCCCAAGGACTGCTTGCTGACGCGTTTCGGCTCCCAAGGCTACGATTACGGCCTTTGGAGCCGAAACGCATCAGCAAGCAGTCCTTGGGGTGGAACAAGCACCTCTCACTTGTCTATGAAATGAATTTTGTTCATTGATGAACTTTTAATGTTTTCTTCAAAAAACTTTCTGCAAAATCTACCAGCTACCAGTGCATCCTTGAATCCCTCACTTGCTACAATACACAGGAACTCTCACAAACAGGTCTGAGATAATGCAAAGGCAAAGCATACTAAACAGAGGCCCTTTAAATAATAAGTGATGACATCACAATTCTGAGACTGCATCCTGTCTCACACGGAAGATGATGCACACCAGTCTGGCCAAAAAAGGAAGTGCAGGAAATGAGCAGCATCCACCACATTGCACCATAGTCAGCAAGAGAGGTGAGTAAAATGGCTGCCAGCAACACATGGCAAACAAAACATGGAAAAAAACCCTGACAGTACCCTCCCCTCAACGACCCCTCCCCCGCGGGAGGACAAAAGGCTTATTGGGGAAATGGGCATGGAAGGCACAGAGGAGAGCGGGAGCATGAACATCAGAGGAGGGAACCCAAGAACGCTCCTCTGGACCGTAGCCCCTCCAGTGAATCAAATACTGTACATGGCCCCATGACATACGAGAGTCAATAATGATGCTGACCTCATACTCCTCATGGTTGTCAACAAAGATAGGACGGGGATGAGGCAACACAGTGGTAAACTGATTACAAACCAATGGTTTCAAGAGGGAGATATGAAAAACATTGGAGATGCGTATTGCAGGAGGAAGGTCAAGTCTTTAGGCCACAGGATTGACCCGTCAGAGTATTCGAAAAGGACCAACATAACAGGGAGCCAGTTTATTGGAAGGCACACGAAGGTTCAAGTTGCGGGAGGACAGCCAAACTCTCTCACCAACCTGGTAGGATGGCGCGGGCAGACGCCTACGATCAGCCTGGAACTTTTGGTGCTGCATAGAACGATGAAGGCAATCCTGAATCTGCACCCACGTGGAACGGAGTTGCCGGAGATTCACCTCCAAAGCCGGAATACCCTGAGACATGAATGAATCGGGCAACAAGTATGGTTGAAACCCATAATTCGCCATGAACGGGGATAACTTGGAGGAAGCATTAATAGCACTATTACGAGCAAACTCTGCCCAAGGTAACAGTTCAGACCAATTATTGTGGTGATCTGAGACATAGCAACGGAGGAACTGTTCCAGAGCTTGATTAGACCGTTCTGCAGCCCCATTGGATTTAGGGTGATATGCCGAGGAGAAGGAAAGCTGGATCCCCATTTGAGCACAAAACCAAAATCTGGAGACAAACTGGCTACCCTAGTCCAACACTATCTTCTTGGGTAACCTATGTAAACGGAAGACCTCCTGGGCAAAAATTGAAGCAAGCTCCTGAGCGGTAGGCAACTTCATCAAGGGAATGCAATGTGACATTTTAGAAAACGGTTAACCACCATAAGGATAACAGTATTGCCATTGGAAACAGAGAGCTCGACAATGAAGTCCATGGAAAGATGTGTCCAAGGACGCTCACCATTAGCAATAGGTTGAAGGAGACCCACAGGATGATGTCGAGGAATCTTATTCTGTGCACAAACTGAGCAGGAGGCAACATACGCAGCAACATCAGAACAAAGACCTGGCCACCAGAATTGTCGAGTGACAGACCAAATCATTTAGTTCTTGCCTGGGTGACCTGCAGCTTTAGGATAGTGGTAAGTGTGCAAAAGTTTAGTTTGAAGATTCTCAGGAACAAAACACTTACCACTAGATTTCTCATGCATTAGTTTGTGCAGCCAGGATCTCCTCCCCCCAAGGGAGAAGTCAAATTAGTATGAATGGTAGCCGAAATATGGTCAGGAGGTATAACAGAAATAGGTACAGACTCCTCCTTGGACAGAGGCGAAAATTGCAGAGAGAGGTCATCATCCCTAACATTCTTACTACCAGGCAGGTAGGAGACCACATAGTTAAACAGAGAAAAAAATAGCGTCTGTCTGGCCTGTCGGGCGACAAACGTTTTGCTTCAGATAGATAAGTTAAATTCTTGTGGTCAGTAAGAATGAGCACCGGCACACTAGTACCCTTGAGTAGATGCCTCTATTCCTTGAGTGCCAAAATGATGGCCAGTAATTCCCTGTCGCCAATTTCATAATTGCACTCCGCTGGAGACAATTTCTTAAAGAAGAAACCACATGGATACAACGAACCGTCAGACGTAGGAGACAAGAGGGCACCTACTCCAGTCTCAGACGCATCAACCTCAAGAACGAAAGGCAGGACAGGGTTAGGATGAGCCAGAACTGAAGTGGCAGCAAAGACAGTCTTAAGACTATCAAAGGCCTTAATGGCAGTAGGTGACCAATGAAGTGGATCATTCTCTTTAAGGGTCATGTCTGTGATAGGTTTGACCAAGGAAGAAAAGCTTTAAATAAACTTTCTATAGTAATTGGCGAACCCCAAAAAACGTTGAATAGACCGAAGACCAACTGGGCGAGGCCACTGCAGAACTGCAGATAACTTGTCAGGATCCATGGAGAACCCTGCAACAGAGATAACATAACCTAGAAAGGTTACTTGAGTCTGATGGAACTCACATTTCTCGAGTTTACAAAACAGGCCGTTCTCACATAGTCTCTGAAGAACCCGTGTAACATCAGAACGATGAGCCTCAAGTGTGGGTGAGTGTATGAGGATGTCTTCTAAGTACACCACAACACACTGTTGCAACATATCTCGTAGGACATCATTAATACATTCCTGGAAAACAGCAGGAGCATTACATAGTCCAGAGGGCATTACAAGATACTCATAATGCCCGCTCCTGGTGTTAAATGCTGTTTTCCATTTGTGGCCCTCCTTGATCCTAACGAGATTGTACGCTCCTCTCAAATCAAGTTTAGAAAAGACCGTAGCTCCCTTGAGGCGGTCAAAGAGTTCCGTAAAGAGCGGAATAGGATAAGCATTCTTAATGGTAAGACAATTAAGACCCCTATAATCGATGCATGGTCTTAACTCACCACCATTTTTCTTCACAAAGAAGAAGCCCGCCCCTGCAGGAGAGCAGGATTTGCGTATGATCCCCCGCGACAGAGCATCGGCAACATACTCCTCCATAGCACAATTCTCTGCATCAGACAGAGGGTGAATCCGGCCCCGAGGAGGAATGGCTCCGGGTTGCAGGTCTATGGCACAATCGTAAGACCGGTGAGGAGGCAGCGTACTGGAACGCACCTTGTCAAAAACGTCTAGGAACTCTCGGTACTCCTCTGGCACTTGAGATACCGAAGAAGTGCACAAGACTTTAACTGGTTTCTGAAGACAAGTGGAAATACATTGCGGGGACCACGACAAAATTTCAGACCTGCACCAGTCGAGACTGGGATTGTGCTTTTGGAGCCAGGGATAACCCAGAACAACCAGAAAAAGCAGAGAGTTTATCACCTGGAACTGGAGGGTTTCAAAATGGAGAGCCCCAACAGCCATGGACAACGGAGCAGTTTCGTGAGTAACGAGTGCGGGCTGAAGGGGCCTGCCATCAATGGCCTCAATAGCAAGTGGAAAGGACCGAGGCAAAACAGGAATGGAGTGCTTTGATACAAAAGCACTGTCAATGAAATAGCCCGCAGCAGCGGAGTCAACAAGAGCCTGGGTGACTATGGAGGAGTCCACCCAGGAAAGGACAACCGTGACCAAAGGTTTCTCCTTAAGCAGTTCCAGGGACGAGGATAAACCACCCAAGGTCTGCCCCCGACAGGACCTTAGGTGTGAGCGTTTCCCAGCCGAATAGGACAAGACTTCAAAAGGTGGCCCTGTAACCCACAATAGAGGCAGAGCCCCTCCCTCCTCCTAAAGGCCCTCTCAGCTGCGGAGAGACACGTGAATCCCAACTGCATTGGCTCAGCAGTACCTGGTGACTCGGGACCAGGACGCATGGGAGGAGAGGGAGGCATGGGTGGGAACAAACATGTAGGAGACAACGGAACAGGAGGCTTCCGCAAGTGCTCCTTGAAAGAGTGCCTCTCTCTGAGTCTGATGTCAATTAGGATCAAAAAAGACACTAATGCCTCGAGATCCTCTGGTAAATCTCTGGCACCAACTTCGTCCTTAATCGCATCAGAGACCCATGAAAGAAGGTGGCAACAAGGGCTTCATTGTTCCAACCTACCTCTGCGGCAAGCGTATGGAACCCAATAGCATACTGAGCAACAGATTTTGTACCTTGCTGAATGGACATGAGTCATTTAGCAGCAGAGGAACATCAAATACCCTTCGAAAGGAGGCCACAAATTCAGGGTAATTTGAAATCACAGGTTTATTAGTCTCCTACAAGGGATTAGCCCAGGCAAGAACTGTGTCAGAGAGTAACGAGATGAGAAATCCCACCTTAGCTCTGTCAGAGGGAAGCGCCTAAGGTAACATCTCAAAGTAAATGCTCACCTGGTTCAAAAACCCTCTGCTCTGAATAGGATCGCCTCCATATCACTGAGGTAGAGGTTCAGAACTGGACATGCTCCTGGTAGGACTAGGTGCAGCAGCGGAAACAGGAGCAGCCATAACTTGTGGGACATTTTGGTCCAAATGTGCAGTGCGAGTCAGCAGGGTTTGCAGGGCTAGTGCAAATTGATCCAAGCGGTGATCCTGTTCATCCATCCTGGAAATGATGGCAGGTAAAGGTGGATTATTAGCAGGATTCATTGCCTTTGCGTAATGTCAGGGTGCCAGGAATCAGACTGAGACGAGAAGTGCAAAAATAATCACACCTTTATTAATAGCAAAAAATAATAAAAAGTCCACAAGTCAAATAACAAGCCAGGAGTCAAAACCAGAGCTGGTACTCAGACAAGCTGAGTCAGGAGCCAAAGCGAATAGTCAGACGAGCCGAATCAGGAGCCAAAGTGAGTAGTCAGACGAGCCGGAATCAGGAACAAGGAAAACAGCAGAGTCAGGAACAATGAAAGAAATACAGAGGGCGACTCCTAGTGCAGATGAGTTAATAATGTATGAACCCACTGACTTTTCCCATAGAAAGATACTCACAAAGTGAAAAGCACAATATAGTGCAATTGCAGCCTGCTGGGTATATTACAGTGGCCCAGCGCACATAGTCACTCCAGCAGTATACTGTTTCTTGTCCTTTTGGTGGTTAAATGAAAAATTGGAGACTTCAGTTGATAAAAAGAGCTTTATATTAAAAATATAAAAACCATTGAACAAACAAATAAAAACTATCAGTAAAACACGCTACGCGTTTCTCAGAGCTAACCACTCTGTTTCCTCAGGCAAGTTATGAGTCAGGAACAAGCCAGGGATCAGGAACCAGGAAGGACGTCAGACAGCCAGGTAATACACAGGAACTCTCACAAACAGGTCTGAGACAACACAAAGGCAAAGCATACTGAACAGAGGCCCTTTAAATAATAAGTGATGACATCACAATTCTGAGACTGCATCCTGTCTCACATGGATGATGCACACCAGTCTGGCCATAAAAGGACGTGCAGGAAATGAGCAGCATCCCCCACAATGCACCATAGTCAGCAAGAGAGGTGAGTAAAATGGCTGCCAGCAGCACATGGCAAACAAAACAGGGAAAAAACCCTTACAGCGATAATGTCATAGTGATCATTTTCTATAACATTCTCCTAATTTAGTACCCCCAAATCTAAATGCTGATTTCTGTTTGTATCGTATTAGTTAAGTGTTGTAAACGTTTATTTTGTAATAATGTTTTCTAATCACTGATGCAAATGTTTTGTTTGTGTATCAGTGTGCAATTCATTTTTCATGCTGTTTTGTTCCGTGATGCAGATCGCAAACCTATTTTCCTAATCCTCATTTAGTGTAAATGTTGTGAAGTATTAGTTCTAAAGGATTGTGAATGTTTAATGCGTATGTGCTATGTTGCGTGAACGATTGTTGTTGTTGTCCATTTGATCTGATTTTAGTTTGTGTCCATGAAGTTGTATGCGTGATAAGACAGAGCAGTGTGTAGTTTTCGCGATATCGAGTGTTAGAAGACAAATCTGTGTATTCTAAATTTAGGATTAATCTCTATTAGAGAATCCATTACGCGTACGTGAGTCCGCTAGGGAAATAAACACGGTACTCATATTACCGCAATGTGTAACAAGGTTCTTTTCAGACTTGTAATCCCGACGTTATGAAAAGTGTGCAATGAAAATAATGCACACGCTCATTGCGAACAGCCATTAAGCCATAACTTGTAATCTAGCTGACTGTAAATTGTGAAACTGGTAAGTGACAAGGCTATATACAAAGATATGTTTTCTTTCATAAATTAGAAAGAGAATGACGTTTTAAACAACCTTCCAATTTACTACTATTATCTAATTTGGTTCATTCTCTTGATATCCTTTGTTGAAAAGCATAGTTGCTGCTGATTGGTGGCTGCGCATAGATGCCTCCTGTGATTGGTTCACCCATGTGCATTGCTATTTCTTCAACAAAGGATATCTAAGGAATGAAGCAAATTATATAATAGAGGTAAATTGGAATGTTGTCTAAAATTGCATTCTCTATCTGAATCATGAAATAACTATTTTGGGTTTCATGTCCCTTTTGCTCACAAATGGACTTCACTAACGAACTTCACAAACTCCAGTATCCTTTTCCATTTTGAAGCTGGGAGGCTTTGCAGAGGGTGTTGTACCGGTGTTGGAGCAAAGTTGCCGTGCTCAGATACGGACTCCTGTTTACTTATATATGAGTATGGATATAATTAATTTATGATACAAATGAAAATATGTACCTAAGGAGTATATACTATCTTAGTTTATTGCAGAAAATACTCAAGTCATCCAAGGAAATATTTGAAACATTGAATTTTTCAAAGAAGGGCTGAGTACCTTCAATGTAAACTATGAAAATGGTGAATTGTTTTTGTTTGTTTTTAAATGGAAACCATTTAAATTTTGTTTCTATATAATAACATAAAATAAAAATAGCTTTTTATACATTTATATCTGAATGTTAGAATAAGATGGTTCATACCTTATTATTATTATTAAATGTATTTTTATTAGCGAAGGCATACAGCTTAATATAATAACACAAACAAATTAAGAAGAAGAGTCGAGGAAAATGGCAATTATAAACATCATCACACTGGCACAAGGAGTAAGAAAGCAATCATTATGGATTGTTAAGTCACTCTCTACAATAAAAGGGAATAAACATAATTAAACTTCTAGATTTTTAAAGTTTACGTAATTATAATATGGGTTACTTTTGGAGCCAATCTCTCAAATTACATCACATAAAACAGTGTTAAAATTATAGGGTGGATCTACTGGTTGAGATACATGATAGCTGCCTGGTATTGCAACTATAGTTTATTGGGACACTCAAGTCAAAATTAAACTTTCATTATTCAGATAGAGCATGCAATTTTAAACAACTTTCCAATTTACTTCCATTAAAAAAAAGAGCACAGACTTTTTATATTTAAACTTCTCCTACTGAGCATGTGCAAGAATTCAAAGAATAAGCATATATGCATTTGTGATTAGCTGATGTCTGTCATATGATACATTTGTGATTGGCTGATGGCTGTCACATGGTACAAGGGGATTGGAAATAGACATAACTTTTTAAAATTGTCAGTAAAAAATCTACTATTCATTTGAAGTTCAGACTAAGTGCTATTGCACTATCTTGTTAAATTGCATTTGTTGATTATGCAAATTTACTGTGTTGACTGGTCCTTTAAGTTTGAACACAGTTTCTATTTAAATTTCAATCTTCAAAGTTGCATAAGTTTAAAACAAAAATGCAATTATGCTGAAATTTGACAGTTTTGTAGCTATTACTAGTGACTACAAATCTGCCAAATTTCAATTAAATTGGTCAAGCCATTTTTACATTTTTTAATGCAGAAAATGTGCTGTTTTTCAGAAAAAGTCCATCTACTTAAAATTCCGATTTTGGGTCAATAATTAAAGGGACACTGAACCCAATTTTTTTCTTTTGTGATTCAGATAGAGCATGCAATTTTAAGCAACTTTCTAATTTACTCCTATTAGCAATTTTTCTTTGTTCTCTTGCTATCTTTATTTGAAAAAGAAGGCATCTAAGTTTTTTGTTTGTTTCAGTACTCTGGACAGCACTTTTTTATTGGTGGGTGAATTTATCCACCAATCAGCAAGGACAACCCAGGTTGTTCACCAAAAATGGGTCGGCATCTAAACTTACATTCTTGCAGTTCAAATAAAGATACAAAGAGAATGAAAAAATGTGATAATAGGAGTAAATTAGAAAGTTGCTTAAAATGTCATGCTCTATCTGAATCACAAAAGAAAAAATTTGGGTACAGTGTCCCTTTAAGCTGACATGGCTGAGTGTATTTTCATGAAAGTTTGTATGCTGATAGCTTTTGGTTTGAGTTAACACCCTTTGGTAGTTTTAAGTTTATATTATTATTTTTAAGTTATTTCATTTAAGCTTTTGTATTGCATTGGTACAGGTTACCACCACCTAACATGCTCAGTAAAGTGCTTCTTCATCAATCTCGCTGCAGAAGGAGCCTGCAATCAGCAATCAGCATGATCAACACAGAGTTTACATTTTGCTGCCCAGTAATCTCATGAGATTTCACTTAAATATCACAAGATTTCATAGAAAGTAATTAAGCTCTCTAGGATAGTGAATCTCAGAGGGGATAGTGTGGTTAGCAGGGACGCATCTGACACATATAAGTTCTTAGTTATCAGCAAATACAAATTAAATTGAAATGTTTTGACTACAATTTGACTTTTACTTTTGTCTCTAGTTTAGTAACATTACTTTTCTGTCAGTTAAAAAAATGATCTGTGAACTTTGAGAAAACTTCACCAGCATACAGCTGGTGAGATAAATCAAGGAGACTCGCAGGTGTAACATGCTTAGAGAATATAATGAGTTGTTAGAGAGCTCTAGAATAGATACACCCAGGGAACTTCCCTGTCCCTTTAACTTTTATAGGTTCCTGTCTGAGTTGTAGCATGAAAGTGAAGCAGCTTAGGTCTGCCTTTTGTATTAAATTACAGTTTGTGTTCCTTCTGTACTGACACATACTTTACATAAAACCATGCATATAAGCTCATTAAATTAAATTCCCATCCTCTGCCACAACCCAATGTCCTTTGGTACAGAGGTCCAGACTAGGATCTCCAGGTGTATGAAGGGTAAGTTTGGAGGTAAGGAGGGGTGAGGTGGGAATATAAACATAGGGGGAGGGAAGGGAGGGACTGTCAAGTATCTAAGGGGGGTCTAGGACGGAGGAGGACTCATGATTTGCTCTTAATTCATCCTGGGCTTCTCTGAACATAAACCAGATTTCCCAAGTGGACCAGTATGCTTCCTCTTTATTGAGGTTTTGGTAGAAACCCTTTTCCATCTTAGCAAACAGGTCAACTGTGTCAATTACATTAAACAAGGCAGGGGGGGGCAGGATTCTTCCAGTTCCTAGCGACACAAGTTTAATTGCTGCAAATATGAAGATTAGGAGTCTCGAAATGATTTTTGGCAACTTGGGTGGGAAAAGGTTAAACAGTCCCATCTCCAGTTTTATTTCAACATTGCCACCTAGTTTCTTGCAAAGTAGGAACACCTGTTTCCAGGTTGGGGACAGGACTGGGCAGAACCACCAGACGTGGAGATCAGAACCTCTTACCACATTGCCTCCAATAGAGGGGGAGTGAGATGGAAACATTTGGGAAAGTCTGAGGGGTGTATAGTGCCAGCGAAGCAAGACCTTCATATATAACTCAACCCAGTTGGCACAGTGCAAGGTCTTTTTTGTTTGCAAGATGGCTCTATGGATCTCTTTATCTGACAATGATCTGTAGCAATCTGACTCCCAGAGCTTATCAGTGCTGGAATAATTCTAGCTTCATAGTGCCATGAAATTTTTTTAGGTAATCTTGAACCAAATTCTCAAACCTTTTTCCAATGAGTTGGGATTCTCAAGCCCGATCTGGTAAACCCCCAGGAGATTAAAAGACTACTCAGTCTCATATATTCAAACCCGAACCAGGGGGGCTTGTTGGGAAGATCAAAGTTGATCTGATCTAGTTTCTTCAGAGAGTTCTGTGAGTAAAGTTGGGAAATTGACTGAATGCTTTTCGACCTCCATTGGGGACCGTGAGAGTCTGGAAGAGCTGAAAGGAGACCTGGAATTGAATGGATTGGAGAGGGATGGGGAGTGATGTTTGGATAATGCCTCAGGTCTTTCCAAGCCTCGAGACACTCCAGGACAACACTATTATGTAACTTTAGTTCCTTCCATTTATAAGTGGGGACCCAAGGTAAGTCACTGAGCTCAATACCCGCTGGCAATGAGTATTGTTCAACTCCTTTCCATCTATGAGTTTCCTCAGAATTAGCCCATGCCAAGACATGTGACAGCTTTGCTGCTTCATAGTAGCCTACTATGTTTGGCATAGAGACTCCCCCTAATTCAAATCTTCTATTTAAAGTCTTGACTGATATTCTTGGTTTTCCTTTCTGCCAAACAAATCTCCAGAACATGGATTGAAGGGTGTGGAGTGTGTTTTTTGGTATATTTAGAGGCAGACATCTAAAATAGTAGAGGACCTTAGGAAGAATTGTCGTTTTTAAGGAGGCTATACGGCCTAACCAGGTGACCTCTCGGAAATTCCAGGCGGTTAGTATGTTTTGGATCTCGCGTAGGAGGGAAGAGTAGTTGATGTCTCTGACATGTTTAATCTCAGGGCCTAATTGGATTCCCAGATGTCTCACGGTGTCTTTAGATCATTTTAAGTCATATATGGAGTAAAGAATCTCCATTTCAAATCTATGTATATTAAGAGGGAGGGCCTCAGTTTTTGAGAGATTTACTTTATAATAACTGAGTTAACTAAAGTGTTCAATAATTGAAGTGCCTTCTCTTTTTATTCTTTTGCTAAAACCAGAGATTACATTTTTCTATCAAAAGTTTAAAAGCAAAGAAGTTCCTAACGGCCCACACTCACCCTTGGAAGCTTTGCATGACATTATCAATAACATTACTGATGACATCTGTGGTTATTAAAAATGTATAACTAGATAGATTTTTAAATTTAAACCACAAAATATATAATTCTAGGTAAAATTCCACTAAACCATTACAATTAAGTTAAGTGAAATAAACACTATAAAAGGGTCTCCATTGTTTCTAAAGAATTTATTAGGAATTAATATATGTTAATAAGAGGAATATATTTACATATATATATATATATATATATATATATATATATATACATACTCACATATTTTACAGCAAAACAGTTAAAAAAATGTTACAAGGCAACTAGCTACCACAACCCCAATTTGTGCAACACTGCTAAAATAATCACAGAATATTACCCATGAATATACTTAGCCAAATTCTCCAATGTGTCCAACATCAGCCATCTTTTCAGCAGGAACAAGATAAAAAGAGAGAGCAAAATAAAGTGTTTCCCAATTTTTTTCTCAAATCAAAAGGGTTTGGCCTTTCACATGCCAGTCAAGACTAATGGGGGTGTCTTTAATTAAACACCTAGCTCAGAGAAATGTGTATTTGGGGGGAAGGGATTTTAAAATCAGCTATGTGAATATGCCAAGGATAAAATCTGTGAACAGAAACAGTGGGAAAGTAGCTCGCTCAAATATAATAATAATGATCAAATATGCAAGGGAGGTGTAACCTGGGAACAATATATGCAAAGAGTTAATGAAGAAAAGTGGATATGAAAAATAAGCAGTATCCAAAAGACCAGGGGCCAAGCACACTCACTTATCAAAAATAAATTACTGAGACATTGGAGTAATATGCAAAAGTAGTAATTTATGTAATCATAAAAATGTATATATAAAAAACAAAATATATTAATACAAAATTAATACCAGAATGTGACCAAACACATGGGGACAAACAGACACACAAACACAAAACATGGGCCCCTCACAAAAAGAGAGCAAAAACTAGCTGGCATGGAGAGTTCATATGGTGTTGGTGCACCATATATAATAGAACAGTTCAGCATAACAAATGAAATTGCCTTTAAGCAGTAAAGTAGTTCTGTATAGCTGCAAATACAGATGAAAAAGCTAAGTATTAATTGTTAGCAGAGAGCTGTTAGTTGACATAAATCAAAGCAAGCAAGATAATGCCCAATGATAATGTTCCATAAAGACCATATGTGAAATGCCCACATCGAAACCAGCAAGGTAAAAGTCAATACGAGCCACAATCAGCTTACACCAACCCCACTCGGTCAGACCGCCGTCAGCATACACGTCGACTCCACCGGTCTTAAAGGTGTTACCTCTTCCTTGAGCTGTTTAGAGTTCATTCAGGGCTCACTTCATTTGGAAATGGTCAATACGCTGTAAAGTACGGTAAGGGGATCCCACGGGTAAACGAGACTGCACACCTACGCGTCCTCTTGCGCATTTCGCTCCGATTCAATCGCAGCAAGGAGCTTCTTCCGGGTGATGACATGAATCTTGACAGGGCATCCTCTTATAGGCCGCTTAGGTCATCTGACCTCTTTCGTCACTATCCAGCTGGATTGTCGGACAGTATGTTTTTGAACTGCTCAGTAATAGCATACTTATGCATACTTTAAAACCAGATATTATTCGGTTACAATAGTTACTGCAGCAAAAGAGGGCCACAATGAAGGAGACGAACAACACTTAACAAATTTGTAACAAAAATGAACAAAAAATACATAAAATACACAGTGCAAATAACTGAAAATAAAGGATTATATTATTCAATTGTATACTTATATTAATACATAGGAAAGGACTGTAGTCCACACGTGTAGGAATACTATTACTGTATAGTACTAGGATAATATTGATTTAGTCATAATGAGCTCTGAGCTTGGAGTTGCTAGAAGGTAGAGAGGTACTAGATACAAGAAAGGGTAACGTAGCCATGATCATAGCATATGAGAGAACAAATTAGATTCTAGGCAAAAACGAAGCAAATTCTATATGAGTTCTATAGGGGCCAATGTTTGTAAGTTATATATCCATTTAGTTTCTTTTTGAAGAAGTATAGTGTCAATGTTACCTCCCTGTCTATGTGGTTTTACTTTAACTATCCAATTTGGACTCGTGATATTTTGCAAAATGCTTGGCAATGGGGCTGTCCACATTTAGACACTTAATGTCATCCATATGTTCATATATGCGTTTTCTGAACTCCCTATAAGTCTTACCCACGTAAAAATGTGGGCAAGAGCAGGGAAAAAGATATGACTCCAGTTGTGAAACAGTTAATAAACGTTTGGATTTTGTAAATCTTTCCTGTAGACGTTTCAAGTTTCTTGTCAAATGTGCAAGCTACACAGTGACTGCACGGAGAGCATCCAACTATATTTTGCGCATGGTCCGCCAACCAATTGGTGGTTATTGCTTTAGGGAATTCACTCCGGACTAAAAAGGTCCTTAAGGTTGTTTGCGCTGCATGCAGTCATTTGAGGGTAATTTCCTACATATTCAGAGATAGTATCAACATTTGACAGCAAGTACCAATTTTTGTTTATAATGGCTTTTAATTTTTCCCAGTGAGAATTATACTTTGTTATAAATATTATTTTGGTGTCATCTTTACTCTGTTCTCTTTGGCCATACAGTAGAGCCTGCCTATCTTTAGTTCTTGCTTTATAAAGTGCTCTCTTGAAAGATCAATTTGACTAGCCTCTATCAAGAAATCTTACTGCCATTTCTTTAGCCTGTCTTTCAAAAGTGTATTGATTTGAACAGATTCTTCGTAATCAAAGGAATTGGCCGTAAGGTATTCCTCGCTTAAGGTTTTCAGGGTGATGACTACTTCCCAATAATGCAGAGATTCAGAAAGCTAATGCTGTCTGGTTCACTGCTGCAAGTCAAAAAGATGTTAAAAGTGTTCCTATTTAAAATAAATAAAATCTGTGAGCTATGTCACCTTAACATCACACATGGCATAATTAATTTAATCATCATTGACATCCAGGGCCGTTTTTAGGGCTGTGCGAAGCAGGCAGTAGCCCTGGGCGCAAAGAGAATTAAGGTGCGCAGTATAAACTCCCAGCTTGCTCTAGATTAAAATTTAAAAAAACACAACTTTTAAATAAGCCCATTTTGTGCACCTAATATACTGCCTCAGCCACATTAAAAGAAAAAAATCTCTGTATTTTGTTTTTTCCAAAAGAGCTTTATTGAAAAGAATAGGTTAAAGTGTACAACATAACATCAAGAAAGATACATCTCTGAAAGGGAATCATATCCCGTACATCTGGTCTGCAAATATGTACATCTTGCCAATTCTTAAAGCTAAAGAAGTTTCAAGTCTTAAAGTATTCATGGTTAATAAAGTTCAACTTTGGTGCTCCGGTTTTTCTCTTTCAATAAACTTTATACAGATTATAATTGCTATGACATTTAAAGGGTTAAAGATGTGGAATAAAGACCAGAAAGAAGAGGGGAAGACATAAATATCGAAAATATAGCGTTTAAAATTATCAGTCTTCCTGGGTATATAAATCACATATCTGTATAATATCTATACTTTACTCATATTTACAACGAAAAATACTGTGTTTAGAATTGAACTTAGAAAGGTCCACATTTACTTTACAGATCCCAGATAGCCACCATTCAAAATCAAATCCGGTCATTTATATACGTCTGTTCCCAGGCAAGAGAGGATGAACGAAGAGGGGGGAGGGTGGAGGGGGACAGAGGGGGAAGGGCCATGAGTGTATAGGGCATTTATGGCCAAGAATAGCGGATCTTCTGAAAGCTTAATTAACGATTCATCCAGGGTGTCCAAATGGTCCAATAAGCATCAAGGCTTTCTGTCTGGAGGTAAAAGTTTCTTTCCATATTGGCAAATGTGTCCATAATTTTAATTACCTGTTGTATCTCTGGGGGGTTTCTCTGTGTCCAGTGTCTAGCTATTTCAAGTTTGGTTGCCGCAAATAAAAAAATAGTTAGCCTCTTTTGGTGTCTGGGGAGCGTTGAGGGAAAAATATTTAGTAGAACCTGTTTGGGACTCAGTCGTAGGTCTATCTTTAAGGATGTCAGTAGTGTACCAACGTCATCCCAGAGTGAGTCAAGCTTCTGACAACTCCACCAGATGTGTAAGTCAGAACCTGTCTCTCCACATTCCCACCAGCATCTCGGAGACTGGGCTCCTATCATCTGGGAAAGCCATAGGGGTGTATAATGCCATCTCAGGATCACTTTCATATAGAGCTCTAAAGAATTAGCGCAGTGTAGCTTAGATTTTGTTAATGAAATGGCGCTGGCCCACTCATCATCTGATATCTCCTACCTCAAACCCCCCCAAGCCCTGAACTGCCAGGTTCTGTCTCCCGTGGTCTCCTTTAAGATCATGCGGTAGTGGATGGAGAGTGGTTTGTCCACCTTTAAGCCCGAAATCCATTTTTGTTCCCAAAGGGTTAAAGCTCTCAGTCCTTCTTTCGGGAAGCCCCAGGAAGCCAAAAAGCTATGAAATCAGAGACATTCAAAGCTCCACCAGTTTGGTGGCATAAGAATCTGAGGCAACGCATCGGGTATCCATAAGGACCCATGTTTGTATAGATCCAGTATTGTATTCAACTTCCAGGATCTCCACATTGAGACATGTGTCTCCAGGAGGCCCCTAAGCAAGCCCGGAATAGAATGTGCTGGAGAAGGGTGAGGGGCCACATCTGTATAGTGTCTGATAGACTCCCAGCACTCCATGTTTTGGAGAATTATTCTATTATGAATACCCAACATTTTGAGTTGATAATCCGGTATCCACGGGAGGTCAACCAAGAGGACCCCTACCGGTAGGGAAGCTTGTTCAACCCTCCACCAGCCAGTTTCATCATCCGCTGAGATCCAGGAAGAGATATGTGAAAGCCGAGCCTCTTCATAATATGTGTAGATATTTGGCAGTAGAACACCACCAGCCTCAAAAGGCTTTTGAAGTGTCTTCTTGACTATTCTAGGCTTCTTGTCACACCAGATGTATCACATAATCAGTGTGTTATATCTATCAAGCAGATCTCTAGGTCTGTATTTTATTTTTACTCAGCGGGTATGTGCAGTAAAATTAGCGCACTCGACTAAGCACTGATACTAGTAATCCCTTTCCTTTACATGAGAGGATGATGATCACACGTCAAGGCAGCATGTCCTGAAGTGAGGTAAAAGGTTAGGTACACTATGGCTGGCCGCTGGGAAGAAATGCAGGGACCAATCACAGCTACACTTCTCCCAGTAAAGCCTGAGAGCAGACAAACTCCCCTGCCAAACTTAGCACAGACTTGAGAAGGTTGGGCTTTCAACATGGAGGAGACAGCCAACAAGTAGGTAAGCTTATTACTTTGAAAAATGCTCGTTTTTTTTGCTGCTGTTTTTATTGCTTCTTTCTCTACTGCATGGTCATATAACACAAAGGTCGCCAAACTTTCGGACCTCAGGGACCACGAAACTCACAATTTTGAATCCCATGGACCACTAACACTAACATGAATTTTTTCAAAAAGGAACAAACCTCTATAATGTGTGTATATATATATATATATATATATATATATATATATATATATATATATATATACACACACACATACTGTACATAAGTAGTATAACCATAGCTAAGTTTACATTATGTATATATTTACACATTTTTAAGAATTATATTTTGGAATTAACTAACTGAATGACAGAACTGAGAGAATACTTCCAAATGACAGATGAAGGGTGAGTGCCAACTTTTGAGCTGGAAACAGAGAGGCAGAAGGTGGGAAAAAAGAATTATGTTTAAAAGGACCACAAGTCTTCCAAGTTACCTCCCCAGTTAGGAATTATTCAAAACTACTTATGATCATGGACAGACATTGGAGTCATAAATAAAGTTTATATCAGAAAGCTCTCAATATGGATGTGAGCAAACCACGACTAATGTTACTGGCAATTACTGTAATACTGGTGGGATATGGCTGATCAACTGGATGGCAATTACTGAAATTCAGGTGGCTTTGTGGGTAGGAAAATTATTCAATGGCTTAGTGTGTGGGAAAATTATTAGAATAAAATTAATATTTAGTAAAAATTAAAAAAGAAGATGGAGGGGAGTAAGACAAACAGTGATGTAAGTCCATGTGAGGGAATTAGGAAAAATACTACAAAGAGACAGCGGTAAAGGGAAGAAAAGAAATGAAATATAAGAGAGATTTTTTTTTTTAAGATTTTCTTTTTATATATACTTTAATTCCACTATTTAAAGCCAAGACTATACCAACCTCTGCTGGCTTTAGAATGGAATCATCTTCCTTTGAGCAGCGAGCAGGGCGGGAGGAGTTAAAAATACAATCTAGCTACCCAAGTTGGGCAGCACTACACAAAGTGCATAGGGAGATTGTAATTTAACTCCTCCTCTGTCGGTTTTCACTAATGTCCAGCCAGGCACTGTAGGGAGTTGCGGCGTGACGGGGGTGACACTATCAGAGGAGATTAATTCCTGCTTGATGGTGTCAAAGACCACCAACATCTTTTCCACAGACCACTGGTTGGCGAACCGCTGATATAACACACAGTATCAGTTTATGCTTTGTTTCCAGCAAACTTTTCCTGCTTTTGTCTGTTATGAAAGAGTGGGGAAAGGGGAGAAGTGTGACTTAGTAGTGGTTAGTTTAATTGGAACTTACTGCATTAAATTTATAAAAAAAAAAAGGTCAGATAAATGTGCTCCCTTCTGAAAAAAATAATAATTTAAATTGTGTGTATGTGTGTGTGTATATATGCGTGTGTATGTATGTATATGTATGTGTGTGTGTGTGTATATATATATATATATATATATATATATATATATATATATATATATATTAATAAAATGTGTTGCATGTTTCTGCCTTTGACAGAGTGTATATAGTCTTGTTGCTGTTTTATCTAACTTTTTATAAAATTGTTCTATTAGAGGCAGGAATGGGCCATAAATCTGTTCCCCTCTTTAAGGAAGTGATCAAGGTATTCCTATAAATCCTTATCCTTCTTTTTTTCTTTCTTTTTTTCTTGTATAGCATTTTTTTCACCCCTGAGTGCTAGTGCACTTGACTCTTGTAAATTCATAAAATTATACATAAATTTACATCAATTCTGCACACAGTAAAACACTTGATGGCCTGTTAAGGTTTATTTTTTTTTCTTATAGTAATGTTAAAGGTATGTTTATTAAAGTTTACATGATTTGGGTTTATCATTGGGTTAAAAACATATGATGAGACAAACATATGACTGTGTATGGTTTATATTGTTTGTTTTTAACTCCATATTATTTAATGTGTGCGTCTCTATATACTTAGTTGACGCATCTGTCCCACAAATGTGTACTGAATGTATCTGTGGGTGTAGTGAGAGTATGTAAATCTGTGTCTCTGAATAAAGGTCTGTTAATTTTCTGTGATTTGGGAGGTGTATGAGTATGTGATGTGTGGCTTTGTGTATATATATACTGATAGACATATATATATATATATATATATATATATATATATAGTGAATTGAATATATATATTACTGATATAACTCTGAGTGTGTTTGCCTCTGCGATTGATGGCCTTGTGTGTGTATGTGACTGTCCATGGATGTTTGGGTGCTTCCATGTAAATGTCTATTAGTGCCTCATTTAAAACTAAACAATAGTAAGACATGGAATCTCAGGAGGGAGAATTGAGTGGGGGGGGGCACATTTTGAAATATTGCCCTGGGAGCCATATTCTCTAGAAACAGCCCTGTTGACATCACTAGTGTGTGTGTATATACAGTGTGTGCAGAAATATATATTTTAAAAATACTCAATGAAAAGATTTGTAACAGTATATATGATGCCACTAGTGAAATGTGTTAGTGTGGTGTTGAAGGGTGAACAGGAGTTATTTGCGAGGGAGAGGGGAGGAAAGGAGAAGGCTGTGTGCAAGTGAGGGGGGGACTGATAGGGTAAGCAAGGCAGGGCATGGGAGGGACAGTGAGCAAGGGAAAGGTGTAATGAAGTTTTACAGAAAATGTTATCACATATCCTCAAAATATCGCATTATTTTCACATCAAGGAAAAAATTGTTTCAAATAAAAGGCAATTCAAAACAAATATGGAAAATCTACATTAAACAAATTCATTTAGAATTAATAACAATAACAAAGACCATTGAAATATGTGTATGGTTACATAGTTCCTTTAAAATCAAATTTTCTTCCCCGTTTATTTCCACAAATATATTTAGAACAAATAAAATAAACAAGACAGTATTTGTTAGTTTAATGTCAATATTTTACAAAAAAAAAAAAGTTTAATAGTTTATATAACTTGCAAAACAACAGAAAAAAAGCAGAAACAGCATTACAAAATATAAAAGAGGAATTAGATTACTGGAAAAATACAGAAATGTGTTATATTTGTCTAATTGTACAGTACTGCAATTATTCAAACTACTTAAAGAGATATAAAATCCAACATTTTTCTTCAGGTAAATCCTGCCATTGTAAACAACTCTCTAATTTACTTAAATGATCAATTTTTCTTTATGAAATAAAATATAGGGGGCGCCCTTGGTCAAAGAAAACAAATGATTTGTACAAATAAAGTACAGGTAGCCCTCAGTTTACGCCGGGGTTAGGTTCCAGAAGGAATGGTTGTAAATCAAAACCGTTGTAAATTGAAACCCAGTTTATAATGTAAGTCAATGGGAAGTGAGGGAGATAGGTTCCAGGCCCCTCTCAAAATTGTCATAAGTAACACCTAATACATTATTTTTAAAGCTTTGAAATGAAGACTTTAAATGCTAAACAGCATTATAAACCTAATAAAATAATCACACAACACATAATATATAATTAAACTAAGTTAAATGAACAAAAACATTTGCTAAACAGCATTATAAACCGAATAAAATAATCACACAACACAGACTTCACTTGCATTTTTCTGCAAACAGTTCTTTCTATTCATTCCAATCTGGACTGATTTATAGACAGGAAGATCTTGTTCCTTTGAAATCTGCTCGATAGCTCAGGTCTGGTTAAACTGATTAATTTCAGCTTGATTTGCTTTGCTGCAACACAAGTGGACAGCTCCACCTTCTGGCTATTTTAATAAATGCACTGCTTCTCAATGCTTTTCAATAGCAGTCACATGACTGGAAAAAAAGTTGTTATTCTGAAACGGTGTAAATTGAACCGTTGTAAAACGAGGGCCACCTGTATAACAAAAAAATAATACAGTGATACAATCTGTCTAATGAAGGGTCAAACAATATGACAAAATGCAGAATATGAGAAGAGTAACAAAGTCCCTTAAATGGAAAACAGGGTGTTAGGTAGATCAGGGACCCAGGTGTAAGTGGTGAATCCAAGTCCAGGCAGCTGTCTGTGGATGGATCAAGGTCAAGATCCAGAATCAGCAATCTGTAGATAGTATAGAGAAACAGAAGAGCCACATGGCCTAGTACTGTAAGATATTAGAGGATTTTAACCCTGGATTCTATCAAGATATAAAGGAGCCACACTGTGACCCTGTTATAGCGTTTTATGTGTAAAAATTGAACCAATTTTACCTCCAGGATCCATGCTGTGGAACAGAACACAACCTCTCAAGTATGACAGTCTTATAGCAGCGATCCTGACATGGATTTGAATGAGAAAAAACATAATTTATGTAAGAACTTACCTGATAAATTCATTTCTTTCATATTAGCAAGAGTCCATGAGCTAGTGACGTATGGGATATACATTCCTACCAGGAGGGGCAAAGTTTCCCAAACCTCAAAATGCCTACAAATACACCCTTCACCACACCCACAAATCAGTTTAATGAATAGCCAAGAAGTGGGGTGATAAGAAAAAAGTGCGAAAGCATAAAAAATAAGGAATTGGAATAATTGTGCTTTATACAAAAAAATTATAACCACCACAAAAAGGGTGGGCCTCATGGACTCTTGCTAATATGAAAGAAATGAATTTATCAGGTAAGTTCTTACATAAATTATATTTTCTTTCATGTAATTAGCAAGAGTCCATGAGCTAGTGACGTATGGGATAATGACTACCCAAGATGTGGATCTTTCCACGCAAGAGTCACTAGAGAGGGAGGGATAAAATAAAGACAACCAATTCCGCTGAAAAATAATCCACACCCAAAATAAAGTTTAAATTTTATAATGAAAAAAACTGAAAACATAAGCAGAAGATTCAAACTGAAACAGCTGCCTGAAGTACTTTTCTACCAAAAACAGCTTCAGAAGAAGAAAACACATCAAAATGGTAGAATTTAGTAAAAGTATGCAAAGAAGACCAAGTTGCTGCTTTGCAAATCTGATCAACCGAAGCTTCATTCCTAAACGCCCAGGAAGTATAAACTGACCTAGTAGAATGAGCTGTAATCCTTTGAGGCAGAGTTTTACCCGACTCGACATAAGCATGATGAATTAAAGATTTCAACCAAGATGCCAAAGAAATGGCAGAGGCCTTCTGACCTTTCCTAGAACCGGAAAAGATAACAAATAGACTAGAAGTCTTTCGGAAATCCTTAGTAGCTTCAACATAATATTTCAAAGCTCTAACTACATCCAAAGAATGCAATGATTTCTCCTTAGAATTCTTAGGATTAGGACATAATGAAGGAACCACAATTTCTCTACTAATGTTGTTGGAATTCACAACCTTAGGTAAAAATTTAAAAGAAGTTCGCAACACCGCCTTATCCTGATGAGAAATCAGAAAAGGAGACTCACAAGAAAGAGCAGATAATTCAGAAACTCTTCTGGCAGAAGAGATGGCCAAAAGGAACAAAACTTTCCAAGAAAGTAATTTAATGTCCAATGAATGCATAGGTTCAAACGGAGGAGCTTGAAGAGCCCCCAGAACCAAATTCAAACTCCAAGGAGGAGAAATTGACTTAATGACAGGTTTTATACGAACCAAAGCTTGTACAAAACAATGAATAACAGGAAGATTAGCAATCTTTCTGTGAAAAAGAACAGAAAGAGCAGAGATTTGTCCTTTCAAGGAACTTGCAGACAAACCTTTCTCCAAACCATCCTGAAGAAACTGTAAAATTCTCGGAATTCTAAAAGAATGCCAGGAAAAATAATGAGAAAGACACCAAGAAATATAAGTCTTCCAGACTCTATAATATATCTCCCTAGATACAGATTTACGAGCCTGTAACATAGTATTAATCACAGAGTCAGAGAAACCTCTTTGACTAAGAATCAAGCGTTCAATCTCCATACCTTTAAATTTAAGGATTTGAGATCCTGATGGAAAAAAGGACCTTGCGACAGAAGGTCTGGTCTTAACGGAAGAGTCCACGGTTGGCAAGAGGCCATCCGGACAAGATCCGCATACCAAAACCTGTGAGGCCATGCTGGAGCTACCAGCAGAACAAACGAGCATTCCTTCAGAATCTTGGAGATCACTCTTGGAAGAAGAACTAGAGGCGGAAAGATATAAGCAGGATGATACTTCCAAGGAAGTGACTATGCATCCACTGCTTCCGCTTGAGGATCCCTGGATCTGGACAGATACCTGGGAAGTTTCTTGTTTAGATGAGAGGCCATCAGATCTATTTCTGGAAGTCCCCACATTTGGACAATCTGAAGAAATACCTCTGGGTGAAGAGACCATTCGCCCGGATGCAACGTTTGGCGACTGAGATAATCCGCTTCCCAATTGTCTATACCTGGGATATGAACTGCAGAAATTAGGCAGGAGCTGGATTCCGCCCAAACCAGAATTCGAGATACTTCTTTCATAGCCAGAGGGCTGTGAGTCCCTCCTTGATGATTGATGTATGCCACAGATGTGACATTGTCTGTCTGAAAACAAATGAACGATTCTCTCTTTAGAAGAGGCCAAGACTGAAGAGTTCCAAAATATTGATCGGTAATCTCACCTCCTGAGATTCCCAAACCCCTTGTGCCGTCAGAGACCCCCACACAGCTCCCCAACCTGTAAGACTTGCATCTGTTGAGATTACAGTCCAGGTCGGAAGAACAAAAGAAGCCCCCTGAACTAAACGATGGTGATCTGTCCACCACGTCAGAGAGTGTCGTACAATCGGTTTTAAAGATATTAATTGAGATATCTTTGTGTAATCCCTGCACCACTGGTTCAGCATACAGAGCTGAAGAGGTCGCATGTGAAAACGAGCAAAGGGGATCGCGTCCGATGCAGCAGTCATAAGACCTAGAATTTCCATGCATAAGGCTACCGAAGGGAATTGATTGATTGGTACAATGAAGAGATTTGAATAAAACCCCAGCCCCTGTTCCAGAACTGGAACTGGCATAATTACTCCAGCCAACTCTAGATCTGAAACACATTTCAGAAATGCTTGAGCCTTCGCTGGATTTACTGGGACACGGGAAAGAAAAAATCTCTTTGCAGGAGGCCTTATCTTGAAGCCAATTCTGTACCCTTCTGAAACAATATTCTGAATCCAAAGATTGTGAACGGAATTGATCCAAATTCCTTTGAAAAAACGTAATCTGCCCCCTACCAGGTGAGCTGGAATGAGGGCCGCACTTTCATGTGGACTTAGGAGCTGGCTTTGATTTTCTAAAAGGCTTGGATTTATTCCAGACTGGAGATGGTTTCCAAACTGATACCGCTCCTGAGGATGAAGGATCAGGCTTTTGTTCCTTGTTGTGACGAAAGGAACGAAAACGATTATTAGACCTAAATTTACCTTTAGATTTTTTATCCTGTGGTAAAAAAGTTCCTTTCCCTCCAGTAACAGTTGAGATAATAGAATCCAACTGAGAACCAAATAATTTATTACCCTGGAAAGAAAGGGAAAGCAGAGTAGACTTAGAAGACATATCAGCATTCCAAGTTTTAAGCCATAAAGCTCTTCTAGCTAAAATAGCTAGAGACATATACCTGACATCAACTCTAATGATATCAAAGATGGCATCACAAATAAAATTATTAGCATGTTGAAGAAGAAGAATAATGCTATGAGAATTATGATCTGTTACTTGTTGCGCTAAAGCTTCCAACCAAAAAAGTTGAAGCTGCAGCAACATCCGCCAAAGATATAGCAGGTCTAAGAAGATTACCTGAACACAAGTAAGCTTTTCTTAGAAAGGATTCAATTTTCCTATCTAAAGGATCCTTAAAGGAAGTACCATCTGCCGTAGGAATGGTAGTACGCTTAGCAAGAGTAGAGACAGCCCCATCAACCTTAGGGATTTTGTCCCAAAATTCTAATCTGTCAGATGGCACAGGATATAATTGCTTAAAACGTTTAGAAGGAGTAAATGAATTACCCAAATTATTCCATTCCCTGGAAATTACTTCAGAAATAGCACCAGGAACAGGAAAAACTTCTGGAATAACTACAGGAGATTTAAAAACCTTATCTAAACGTTTAGATTTAGTATCAAAAGGACCAGAATCCTCAATTTCTAATGCAATTAGGACTTCTTTAAGTAAAGAACGAATAAATTCCATTTTAAATAAATATTAAGATTTATCAGCATCAACCTCTGAAACAGAATCCTCTGAACCAGAAGAGCCATTATCAGAATCAGAATGATGATGTTCATTTAAAAATTCATCTGAAAAATGAGAAGTTTTAAAAGACTTTTTACGTTTACTAGAAGGAGGAATAACAGACATAGCCTTCTTAATGGATTTAGAAACAAAATCTCTTATGTTATCAGGAACACTCTGAGTATTAGATGTTGATGGAACAGCAACAGGTAATGTAACTTTACTAAAGGAAATATTATCTGCATTAACAAGTTTGTCATGACATTCAATACAAACAACAGCTGGAGGAACAGCTACCAAAAGTTTACAGCAGATACACTTAGCTTTGGCAGCTCCAGCACCAGGCAGCGATTTTCCAGAAGTATCTTCTGACTCAGCTTCAACATGGGACATCTTGCAATATGTAATAGAAAAAACAACATATAAAGCAAAATTGATCAAATTCCTTAAATGACAGTTTCAGGAATGGGAAAAAATGCCAGTGAACAAGCTTCTAGCAACCAGAAGCAATAAAAAATGAGACTTAAATAATGTGGAGACAAAAGTGACGCCCATATTTTTTTAGCGCCAAATAAGACGCCCACATTATTTGGCGCCTAAATGCTTTTGGCGCCAAAAATGACACCACATCCGGAACGCCGACATTTTTGGCGCAAAAGAACGTCAAAAATGACGCAACTTCCAGTGACACGTATGACGCCGGAAACTGAAAATAATTTTTGCGCCAAAAAAGTCCGCGCCAAGAATGACGCAATAAAATGAAGCATTTTCAGCCCCCACGAGCCTAACAGCCCACAGGGAAAAGTCAAATTTTAAGGTAAGAAAAAAAAATTGTTTTATTCAAATGCATTATCCCAAATATGAAACTGACTGTCTGAAAATAAGGAATGTTGAACATCCTGAGTCAAGGCAAATAAATGTTTGAATACATATATTTAGAACTTTATAAAAAAGTGCCCAACCATAGCTTAGAGTGTCACAGAAAATAAGACTTACTTACCCCAGGACACTCATCTACATGTTGTAGAAAGCCAAACCAGTACTGAAACGAAAATCAGCAGAGGTAATGGTATATATATATAAGAGTATATCGTCGATCTGAAAAGGGAGGTAAGAGATGAATCTCTACGACCGATAACAGAGAACCTATGAAATAGACCCCGTAGAAGGAGATCATTGAATTCAAATAGGCAATACTCTCCTCACATCCCTCTGACATTCACTGCACGCTGAGAGGAAAACCGGGCTCCAACTTGCTGCGGAGCGCATATCAATGTAGAATCTAGCACAAACTTACTTCACCACCTCCATAGGAGGCAAAGTTTGTAAAACTGATTTGTGGGTGTGGTGAGGGGTGTATTTGTAGGCATTTTGAGGTTTGGGAAACTTTGCCCCTCCTGGTAGGAATGTATATCCCATACGTCACTAGCTCATGGACTCTTGCTAATTACATGAAAGAAACAAAGTTTATGCTTACCTGATAAATTTCTTTCTTTCCGGATATGGTGAGTCCACGGCATTATCATTTACTGTTGGGAATATTTCTCCTGACCAGCAGGAGGAGGCAAAGAGCACCACAGCAAAGCTGTTAAGTATCACTCCCCTTCCCACAAACCCCAGTCATTCGACCGAAGGTAAATGGAGAAAAAAGGAGCAACACACAGTGTAGAGGTGCCTGAGGTTTAGTAAAAAATAACTGTCTTAAAATAAAGGGTGGGGCTGTGGACTCACCATATCCGGAAAGAAATAAATTTATCAGGTAAGCATCCATTTTGCTTTCTTTCATAAGATATGGTGAGTCCATCATTTACTGTTGGGAACCAATACCCATGCTAGAGGACACAGATGACTAGAGAGGGAACAAGACAGGTAGACCTAAAGAAAAGGCACCACTGCTTGAAGAACCTTTCTCCCAAAAGAGGCCTCAGTCGGGGCAAAAGTTTAAAATTTATAAAATTTGGAAAATTATGTAAGGAAGACCAAGTTGCAGCCTTGCAAATCTGTTCCACAGAAGCTTCATTTTTTAAAGCCCAATAAGAAGAGACAGCCCTCATGGAATGAGCTGTAATTCTCTCAGGAGGCTACTGCCCAGCAGTCTCATAAGCCAAACAAATTATACTTCTCAACCAGAGAGAAAGATAAGTAGCAGTAATTTTCTGAACTTTACGTTTCCCAGAGAAACAAACAAACAGTGCAGAAGACTGGCGAAAATCCTTAATCTCCTGTAGATAGAATTTAAGAGCATGCACAACATCCAAATTGTGCAACAAGCGTTCCTTTTGAGAAGAAGGATTAGGACATAGTGAAGGAACAACAATTTCCTGATTATTATATTTCTATCTGAAACAACATTAGGAAGGAAATCTAACTTAGTACAAAGAATCGCCTTATCGGCATGAAAGATAAGATAAGGCGAATCACACTGCAAAGTTGAGAGCTCCGAGACTCTCAGAGCAGAAGAGATAGCAATAAGAAACAAAACCAAGATAACAACTTAATATCTATGGAATGCAATGGCTCAAATGGAGCCTGTTGCAAAACTTTAAGAACAAGGTTAAGGCTTCAAGGAGGAGCAACAGACTTAAACACAGGCCTGATTCTGACCAAGGACTGACAAAAAGATTGCACATCTGGCACATCCGCCAGACGCTTATGTAGCAAAACAAATAATGCAGAAATCTGACTCTTCAGAGTACTGACTGACAACCCCTTCTCCAAACTATCCTGGAGAAAGTACAAAATTCTAGAAATCCTGACCCTACTCGAAGAGTAGCCCTTGGATTCACACCAAAAAAGATATTTACGCCATATCTTATGGTAAATCTTTATAATAACAGGCTTGCAAACCTGAATCATGGTCTCAATGACCGACCGAGAAAAAACACGCTTAGACAGAACTAAACGTTCAATCTCTAAGCAGTCAGCTTCAGAGAAACGAGATTTGGATGAAGGAATGGACCCTGAATCAGAAGGTCCTTCCTCAGAGGCAGCTTCCAAGGTGGGAGAGACAACATCTCCACTAGGTCTGCATACCAGATCCTGCAAGGCCAGGCAGGGGCTAATAGAATCACAGACGCTGTCTCCTGTTTAATACAAGCAATGACTCGTGGAAGGAGAGCAAACGGAGGAAACAGGTATGCCAGCCTAAAATCCCAAGGGACTGCCAGAGCATCTATCAGAGTGGCCTGTGGATCCCTTGACCTTGAACAATACCTTGGAAGCTTGGCATTTTGCTGAGACGCCATCAGATCCAACTCCGGCACCCCCCATTTGAGGGTTAAGCTGGAGAACATCTCCGGATGGAGTTCCCACTCCCCGGGATGAAACGTCTGTCTGCTCAGGAAATCCGCTTCCCAGTTGTCCACTCCTGGAATGTGGATGTCAGATATACAGCAATTGTGAGCTTCTGTCCACTGAACAATTCGAGCCACCTCTTTCATGACTAAGAAACTCAGAGTTCCTCCCTGGTGGTTGATGTAAGCCACTGAGGTCATGTTGTCTGACTGGAACCTGATAAACCAGGCTAAGGACAGCTGAGGCCAAGCCATCAGAGCATTGAAAATCGCAAAGGGAATGATGTCTATTGAAGCCATATCAGACCAATTATGTATGGAGGTACATTGAGCCACTGATGGCCGAACAGTAGACTGGAGAGGCAAGAGGAAAGAATTTTGACTTTTCTGACCTTCGTCAAAAATATTTTCATCGATAGGGAATCTATTATGGTCCCTAAGAAACCAACCTTGTAGCTGGAACAAGTGAACTCTTTTCCAGATTCACTTTCCATCCATGGGAATGTAGAAAAGACAAGATCTCAGTGTGAAATTTTTGCTTGTTGAAAAGATGGCGCCTGAACCAGAATGTCATCCAGATAAGGCGCCACTGCAATTCCCCGAGACCGAATCACTACCAAAAGTGCCCCGAGAACCTTTGAGAAAATTCTGGGAGCTGTGGAAGGCCAAATGGAAGAGCCACAAACTGAAAGTGTTTGTCCAGAAAGGCAAATCTCAGAAAATTGTGATGATAATTGTGAATGGGAACATGAAGGTAATTATTCTTCAGGTCTATGGTTGTCATGGACCGACCCTCATGCACTAAATGAAGAATGTAACGGATAGTCTCCATCTTGAAGGACAATACTCTGAGAAATTTGTTGAGACACTTCAGGTTGAGATTAGGTTGGAAAGTTTGCTCTTTTTTTTGGACACAAACAGATTGGAATAGAAACCTAGACCTGTTCCTGTACTGGGACTGGAACTATCGCTCCCAGGGAAGAAAGATCCTGTACACATTTTAAGAACGCCTCTTTTTATCTGGTCTGTAGATAATCTTGAGAGATGAAACCTGCCCCTGGGAGGAAAGGTCTTGTATTCCAATTTGTAACCCTGAGATACTATGTCCACAGCCTAGAGATCTGGGACGTCTCTTATCCAAGCTTGAAAAAACTGAGAAAGTCTGACCCCCACTTGATCCAATCCCGGATCAGGGGCAAACCCTTCATGCTGATTTAAACTCAGCTGCGGATTTCCTTGATTGCTTCCCCTTGTTCCAAGACTGACTGGGTTTCCAAGAAGACTTAGAATGTTCCTGCTTGGAAGAAGAAGGGGAATACTTTCCTCTGAAGTTACGTAAATTACTCTGACATCACTTAGGTCTATTCTTCTTGTCTTGTGGAATAAAAAAAAACATTTCCATACATAATATCAGAAATTATTTCTGCCAGACTGGGTCCAAACAAGGTCTTAGCCTTGTAATGAATCGTCAGAAGCTTGGACTTGGAGAAAACATCGGCTGACAAAGATTTCAGCCACAATGCTCTGCGCACTAACACAGCAAAGCCAGATATTTTGACTCCCAATTTAATAACCTGCATGGAAGCATTGGTAATAAAGGAATTGGCTAGCTTAAGAGCATTAATCCTTTCTTAAATCTCCTCTAAGGGAGTCTCCATCTGAAGATACTCAGACAAGGCGTCAAACTAATAGGCTACCGCACTTGTCACAGTGGCAATACACACTGCAGGTTGCCATTGGAGACCTTAACCCCTTAAGGACCAGCGACGTACCCTGTATGTCGCTGGCCTTTTTTTGGGACTTGATTGTTTTATAGCGTGGTCTTGCCACCAGCATTGAGACTGCTCTATTCCACAAAGCCTGCTGGAGGGAGGGCATTAATAGCGTGTTCTTGCTAGACTTGTGCTATTATGTCCTGAAAAACCCCTTAACAACCAGTGACATACAGGGTACATTGTGGTCATTAAGGGGTTAATGAACATACATCTTCTTCAAATAAGCCTCCAGCTTTTAGTCTATTGGAACCTTAAAGGAGTAACTATCCTTTATAAAACAGGAGACAGGGAAAAGGAATCTCTGGCTTCTCCCATTCCTGTGTTATAATCTCTGTAGCATGGTCTGGCACAGGAAACACCTCCACAGAGGAAGGAACATCAAAGTATTTATTAAGTTTACTAGATTTTTTAGGGTTGACAGCGACAGGATTATCAGAGTTGTCCAACGTAGCTAAAACATCCTTCGACATTACACAGAGGTGTTCAAGCTTAAATCTGAAGGATACAACTTCACCATCAGAAGAAGGAATTATACTGTCTTAATCTGAGACTTCACCCTCAGAAGCTACCAAAGCATCCTCCTCTTAGAATCATGAGGAAGGGCAACTTGGGTATCAGAAGCTGGAGCAGAAACCTTACTTTCTGAATCTTTAATTTTCCTCTTGCATTTCCCCTGTATCATGGGAAGGGCAGCTAATGTCGCAGATACCGCAGAGGATACATGGGCAGCAATTTCTGCTTGCAAATAAACTCCTCCAGGAGATTGAGAGGAATCGCAGGGCACTGCCTATGACGCTATTAAGGCTTGGGACGGTTGAGGAGAAAACTGTGGCAAAGCCTGAACAAATCTAGATTGAAAGTAAGAAGGCGCCAGACATAGGGTAATATTGTTACAATCTGCAGACACGCTCAAGTAACATATAGATGGAATACTTACAAACGAAACGGCACCAAATCGTGCCTAGTGAGACAGACCGGGACCTCAACCGTCGCCCGGAAGACCAACCAATGGCATGCACCAAACTCCCGCAGTCACGTGAATGTTGTAGCCAATCACCGTTTCTTTGGGCTCACACACCTTCCTTGCAGACGTCCGGTTCAAAAAATAGGATCACAGTATAGACAAACCAGGTGTCCCATACACTGCGATTTCAAGATGTTGATTGGTAACAGTACTAGAGTGATAGTAAAACCCACTCCAAACAAGGTACACTAAAAACAATTTATTTAAAATGTTTTAAAATCAGCAACGCGTTTCTCGACCATGCAAGGTCGTTTCATCAGGCTTAAAGCCTGAACAGCATCGTCCTGGAAGACGTTTGGCTCACAAAGAAAAAGTTTATCTTTATGTCTTAAAGTTCTCTCTATACATGAGGAACAAAATTGCAAGAGTGGCACAATTTGGCTTTCTAAACACAGCAGGCACCTGTCCATAGGAGCAGGATCCTGTTCCATTATTTTTGGCCAAAAAAAGAACCAAAAAATAAATAATTTTTTATTAAGGTACTGTCCCTTTAAAAATAAAAAACGCAGGATAGGCTTAACTTAAAAGACATCAATTTGAAGCCATCCAAAAGATGGTATCCAAGAACAAAGGTGCCCTCCACAGGCTGTCGCTGAAGGTAGATGATCACCAGGGTCAACTCTTCTTAAAAACAGATGGACAATCTAAGCAAAAACAAAAAGAAGAAGGCGCTCCAATGGTGCAGTGAAATAGAGTAAAAGTGATTCTTTCCCATAAAATCCCCTTAACTGTAAGTGGGTACTCAAAAAGGGAGCGCACTATAATGCAGTGCTATTTACGCAGGCTGGATTGATCAGAGCCCACCAGCTAGCTCCCACAGGATTCAGAGACCTCAAATATAGGCAGCGCACTATAATACAGTGCAAGTTGTGCTGGCTGGTATATCAGAGTTCACCAGCTAACTCACTCCAGTATGCAGGATCCACAGTCCACCAGAGTAAATGATTTCCTCAAAAAAAGCTCACAAACCAAATAATGTTGAATTAAAATATCCCAAGATATGAGCTATAATTTATTAAAAAACTATGTATTAAAAACAATACAAAGACCTTTTCTGCTACGCGTTTCAAAGTACTAGTGACACCCTTTCATCAGGCAGTGATAAGTGAGCTATACAAAATACACACTATATATAAAGCACAAACAATATACACTGATTAAAAACATATTACATGCACATGTTAAAATTTGATCACATGATTCCAAACAATGATAGCCTGCAGCTGCTTGCATTGAGGAGACATAGACAAATTTCCCCTTTCTCAGGTACACACTAAGTTAATGTTTATGAATATAAGTGTAAAACACTCTTCTATGTACAAACAAAAAAAAAACAATTTCCACAAACAAAGAGTACAACAATATTCAAACAAATCTAAACATCATGTTGCAGACATATGGCTCACACGCACATAGATACATCTAAAAAAGACATCAAAAAGCATCTACCTTATATGTAGCAATAAAATATTTATTTCCCCTATTACTCAATAAACATGTAAACAATGTAATCCATTTGTTACCTCCTATTGTAACCAAATTATGAGATCACAATTGGAACAGAATAAACGAATACACGCTCTCAGTCAAGCAAGTAAAGCATTGCCATAGCAACGTATCACAACAAGAAGTGACTTATCGTGACCTTAACCAATCAGGAATCATAAGGCAAGGTTACATGTGTAGTAATAATAATAGCAGAGTTTTAAATGGCAATGCATACAAAAAAAATAACAGTAAGCTTACAGAAACATTCATCTTGATCTTAAAGAGCCAACATGATAAAAAATACCTATACAGAAAGCATCTAGATTATATTGATGCATCAAAATATACATATATATCGAGGAAGTGATTACCTCCCTCTTACTCAATATAATATAGAAATAATATGTATATATTGTAAATTTATTGACATAAATATATAATAGTCCAAACCGTACATCTAAAGCCCTTACGATCCTGCTCTACAATTACAAATACTAAATTTTATATTAATATAGATGGCCATTAAACAACGAAGGTACACCAAACTGATAAGCTAAGTGTGCACTCTCTTAAACATCAAACATAACCATCACGAGTTCCAGCAATAGAAACACGAATATATGATATAATATTTTCCCATTATAAAGAATTATCCCTATATACCCCAACAGTATGGGAGATATACTGGAAAGCCGCCAAGTCAATATTTTCATACAATCCCTCAGGGAATAATGTCTTCAGCTTCCAAATCCAATACGTCTACCTCTGTCGCAACCTAGTGAATCTATTATAATGCACAGATTTGGGAATAAATTCAATGGGGGTAATATGATAGGTGTCATCCTTACCCTCATGTATATGAGTACTATGCTGTGATACACTTTGTTTGATATACTTATGTTTGATCTTTCTATGATGTTCCCCCATCGTGTTCTCAAGCACCTATTTGTGCGTCCACAGTACTGAATTTCACAGATGCATGTTATTAAGTAAACAACATATACACTTTCGCAGGTCATACGTGTCTTAATCTGGAATACTTCCCCAGTCGTATTAGATCTAAAGCTTGTTTCCTTATGTCCAATATATTCACAAGTCAGGCATCTATTTTTGGCACATTTATATACCCCCTTCTTAAGTTTCAAAAAGCCAGAAGGCTGCTGATGTTGTCTCTTGACCTCTGACAAAACTTTGGAAGTCACAACTTTACTGGGTGCTAGACAGTTCTTCAAAGTAGGAGCCCTCTTGAAGATACATAGCGGTTTATCCCCTACAATATCTCTAAGTATTGGATCATTCTTTAAAATGGGCCAATGTTTTTCTATAGCACAAGCAATACCTCTATAGTTATTGTTAAATTGAGCTATAAATTTGGGCAAATTCTCATATCTTTTTCTCTATATGTTTGAACCTGGAAAATTACCTCCCTTTTTCTTGAAGTGGCCTTTATCATGCCCTGTGAAATAATCTTATGACTATACCCTTTCTCTTTGAATCTATTAGATAAGACTTCAGCCTTTTTAGCAAAGTCACTCTCTCTCTCTTATGATTTCTTCGAATTCTACAGAACTGGCTGTATGGAACATTATTAAGTCACCTTGGGTGGTGATTGCTTCTCTTATCTATATAACTGTTGCAATCAACCTCCTTAAAGAAGGTCTTAGAGTAAATACTCCCATCACTGTCCCACCCCAAAGTGACATCCAAAAAGTCCACACTGTCACTCCTGATATTATGGGAGAAAGATATTCCATAATCATTATTATTCAGGAATCCCACAAAGCTTTCAGCCTCATTGATAGTGCCATTCCAGATAAAAATTAAATCATCTATGAAACGGCCATAATGGACGACTCTCGCCCAATACTCAGAGTGGTACATGTGATGTATCTCAAAGTACCCCATGTAGATCTCCCATACTGTCATGGTATATAGGGAATATTCTTTATAATGGGAAAATATTATATCATATATTCGTGTTTATATTGCTGGAACTTGTGATGGTTATGTTTGATGTTTAGGAGAGTGCACACTAAGCTTATCAGTTTGGTGTACCTTCGTTGTTTAATGGCCATCTATATTGATATAAAATTTAGTATTGGCAATTGTAGAGCAGGATCGTAAGGGCTTTAGATGTACGGTTTGGATTATTATATATTTATGTCAACACATTTACAATATATACATATTATTTCTATATTTATATTGAGTAAGGGGGAGGTAATCACTTCCTCGATATATATGTATATTTTGATGCATCGATATAATCTAGATGCTTTATGTATAGGTATTTTTATAATGTTGGCTCTTTAAAATCAAGATGAATATTTCTGTAAGCTTACTGTTATTCTTTTTGTATGCATTGCCATTTAAAACTCTGCTATTATTATTACTACACATGTAACATGACTCCTGATTGGTTAAGGTCACGATAAGTCACTTCCTGTTGTGATACGTTGCTATGGCAACGCTTTACTTGCTTGACTGAGTGCGTGTATTTGTTTATCCTGTTCCAATTGTGATCTCATAATGCGGTTACAATAGGAGGTAACAAATGGATTACATTGTTTACATGTTTATTGAGTAATAGGGGAAAGAAATATGTTATTGCTACATATAAGGTAGATGCTTTTTGATGTCTTTTTTAGATGTATCTATGTGCGTGTGAGCCATATGTCTGCAACATGATGTCTAGATTTGTTTGAATATTGTTGTACTCTTGTTTGTGGGAATTGGGGGGTTTTTTGTACATAGAGGAGTGTTTTTTTTTTTAAATAGTTTTTTATTGAGGAACAATATAAATTTAACAGAAAAGACAAAACATAAGTGTAGGAGTTACACAATTTGAACAATCGTACAACAAAAATCCATTAAAGCATATGATTTTTGTAACACCTTATAACAATTATGATAGCATATTTGGCACAATAAAGAGAAACAAAGTACCGTTTTTTTAAGGATTGAGAATATGTACATATGCATTATTTCCTCATTTTTGTTTTTGCAATTATACAAGATACATTCATATGTGAAGAAATATAGAATCAGACAACAAACTTGTATCTTAACCTCTGAACATCCAGTGCGTCCCAGACAAAGTGATTATCTCCTCAGATTGGGTTCAAGTCATACTTGTTTCAGTGTATGATTCATCAATCAAAATGAGTGAATTTGCTATGGGTCAGTTGCTAAATTCACACTATCAGAAAGGGAGTAGGTGAAATTTGAGTAGATAAACACAATGAACCCAAATACGGCCTGAGTATGTATTCCTATAGATTCTACGCGCACTGGAGGCCAAAAGACAATAAATAGTAGTTTGGGGGGTATTTGGGGATATTCAGCGGGTAAGCACCGCTATGAGTAAAAGATTTTGATTTAATAATGCTTAACTTTATATGCTACAATGCTAAAACAATGGTTACCGCCTAAAATAAGGGGGGGCGGGGCAGCCAATTTGTACAACAAAAATCCATTAAAGCATATGATTTTTGAAACACCTTATAACAATTATGATAGCATATTTGGCACAATAAAGAGAAACAAAGTACCGTTTTTTTAAGGAGTGAGAATATGTACATATGCATTATTTCCTCATTTTTCTTTTTGCAATTATACAAGATACATTCATATGTGAAGAAATATAGAATCAGACAACAAACTTGTATCTTAACCTCTGAACATCCAGTGCGTCCCAGACAAAGTGATCATCTCCTCAGATTGGGTTCAAGTCATACTTGTTTCAGTGTATGATTCATCAATCAAAATGAGTGAATTTGCTATGGGTCAGTTGCTAAATTCACACTATCAGAAAGGGAGTAGGTGAAATTTGAGTAGATAAACACAATGAACCCAAATACGGCCTGAGTATGTATTCCTATAGATTCTACACGCACTGGAGGCCAAAAGACAATAAATAGTAGTTTGGGGGGTATTTGGGGATATTCAGCGGGTAAGCACCGCTATGAGTAAAAGATTTTGATTTAATAATGCTTAACTTTATATGCTACAATGCTAAAACAATGGTTACCACCTAAAAAAAGGGGGGGCGGGGCAGCCAATTTGTATAACTAATAGGCAATTAAACTTTAAATTATAACTTAAACAGCAATAAACATAAATCCGGTTTATTTCCGGATCTAACTCAACCAGCTAAAGTGAAACCTTTTAAACATTAATCCATACCTTGTCTCATGAAGATCTGGAATATAATTAAGAGCGTGTTATAAGTACATAAATTGAGAAGACAGAAGAGCCTACTGTAAAACAAAGCAAGAGCATTCAGTCATTTAAGATGGAAATAAAACATTGTCGATCAACTCTCCTTCTACCTTTTCTCAAGCCATTCTCAGGAAATTCTAATTATAGGTATATCCTCTCTGCATGTGGTTGATACTAATATTAGCTTAAGTGTATATTGTAGAGGACCTATTTTAACTACCCAATTAAGTGAATGTCATTTGTATTCTACTCTAGGAAGGGAAGGGAAACTCCATTGTAGTTATGAGTACTAGCTAAGAGGTAAATAACTGGCATGAGGCATAATTAGGTTAACATAGGGAGTTACTAAAGTCTCTGCAGAACGACATAACTGCCATAGTATAAAGTAGGGGATAGACATATTATCAAGCAATAAGTCATATAAAAAAAATAGCACATCAGTGATATATAGCTTAGTCCTTTAAGGGCCAAAAAACTTATAAAGCAGCTCCTATACTAATAAATTAGATCCTGAACCTATGTCTAAAAAAGATTTGTAAAGGTTTTCTTAAATTACACTGTAAGATGAATAGTGTTGTTAGGCATTAGCACAGTTTGACAAGACTGGTTAATCTGTACTTAGATGTCTGTTATCTTTTCCTAAGGTTACTGTCAGGCAGAGTAAGGTGTGGCGTAATATACAGGTTGAATATAGCTTAGGTGTGTCGACAACATAGGGAGAGGGTATCAATGAACAACTACTACAAAATAGAATATGGTGTAGTATATCAGGAGGTCTAGTCCCCATAACTCTAGGATGCTTAAAATCTATCATGAACTCTCTGCATAGGATCAGGTCTAGTAGACATTAACATGTGGAAGTAACTCTATTGGGGGAGTACCCTGCAAGCTCATAACAGGTGGTATCTTAAGAAAACTAAACCTCCCAAACATATTTAAGGTATCAAGTATGATAAAGGTTTTACAGTTATCTATTCGCTTCTCCAGATAGAAGAGTATAAAAAGGAGGGCTCAATGTCTAAGCAATCCTGTAACGCTACTTGCTGCCTAACCCCTATATCTGGAATAATATGTTCAACTTATATACTATTATGGTACCTCAATAGCCAGTTTAAACACATAGATTTAGATAGACATGCAAAACAACATAAACCCCACCATTAGAAAAGCTTGTATATAGAAAATATTACCATGGAATGTATAACTATGTCTAAGTTGTAAGCTCAGATTAATACATTATTCAGGTATATGATATGGGAGCATAAAACCTTAGAGAAATTCCCTATTGCAAGTATCATGTTACATAAATACAATAATTAGGGATCTCTTCCTAATACATAAAAAATAATCTGCATTTAAACAGCCTATGTAATACTTAACGGCCTATATTGTACCTAGGTACATAGGATAGAGGCTAAACATATATCATAAGGTAAATTAAAGATATTCTACTATCTTTTTTTAGGTTATATAATTACATTGATCAATCCAACGTACTCCATAAGCTGATATAGTAGATATAGAAATGACCCTTAACATATGAGCTAATACAGAGCAACAAGACAAAAAATAACTTTTAACCTAAGCTGAGACTGACTATATCTGGCATAGGAAGGTGGTGTTATAGCGGTCCCTTCTGCCATCCCTAATGCTAAGCGTATATCACAGGGGTTAAATATCCAGACTCAAACACTCTAACTCACATTAATCAAACAAAGCTTAACAAGAGAAGGTATTGGCATAACATATCTTGCACACTTAGGTTATATTTAAACAGTGAAAGCTATAAAGTTCCATAAGCCCTGAGTGTCCCTCAATTTCTGATTCAGCACATGAAGAGAGAGAAACTCTGTAAAACTACAAAGACTCTCTGTCTATTTATAACGGAAAGTATATCACATTTATCCGACACCTCTCTTCTGCAAAAGACAGGAACTCGTATAGCAGTTCATATAAAAGATGTCAAGACTGATGGGAAGCTCCTTCAAACCAAGAGGTCTGTACGTGTCAGGAAAGCTATTATTATTATTATCGGTTATTTGTAGAGCGCCAACAGATTCCGCAGCGCTAAACAGATTCTGCAGCGCTAAACTATGGTGAGTCATGGTACCCACATAAGGACATTAGGCACCATAGCAGTAGGTGGTAAATTTAAGGGTAGTGGCTACTGACATATTTATGTGCACATTACTATTATCTTTAAAAGAGAGAGAAAAAAAACAAAAAAAAAAAAAATTGAAAGAACACTAAAATTAACTGCAAGCAGGTTAGAATATTCACGCAAGCATATAACAGTCTACTCTATAGCGTGTGTAAGTCAGTACAGAGGATATTATTGCCTTGAAAATATAAGAACAGAGTAGTAGTTGAGAAAGTGAGCATAAAATCCTAAGATTTTAGGTCTAAAGCTCTTCATGATGGAGAGTATGATATTTGAGTTTCTGAGCAACCACATTTCACACATTAACATACCTTTACACAAATCTATACAAAGACATATATATGAATTTAACCTGGGGCTATCTAGCCATGACATGGAAGAAACTAAAAAGCAGAGTTATATATTAGCTTCAATTAGAAAAGAGCAGTGCAGAGGAAACCTGATGCATATATTAGCTAGACCAACAATTGCAGCCTTCTGGCAGAGAAGGAGACTTGTAAGTACAGTAAGGGCTGAGATTTCTTAGTAAAGTCTACATTAACTGACAACATGAAGTCACTTTTGTAATGTACTGAGATCAGACCCGAGGCCATCATTAAACAGTACATCAGCAACCATAGTCCCATACAAGAACTAATATTCTGTTCTGTGAGTGTATAGACCAGCGTTCACTGAACTTAGATCAAAATTGTCTTTACTCTGCTCCCGCTCTGAGGCAAACTACTCCAATGGCGTCAGGCTGAGTACCTATAATATGGATTGCATCATCTAATAAAAACAACCTTATCTAGCCTTTAATGGCAAACCTGAGTCATGTAGCATTTAGTCTGTTATTGATGAGATCTTTTGCAAATTGCTATAAATCTAAAAGTCAATGGCTATGTGGCTAAGTACAAGAGGTTATTGGTCATACTCCAGCACATCATAGCAGCTGAGAAGAATTTACCCCACTCCCGTCCTGAGACCAGATGACAAACACAAGGAGATCTGCAGATCTCGCTGCAACACAAGATGGCTCTTATCCAGTCCAAGTGAAGAGGAAGGTAAGGCGGGACTCAAAAACATGGAGCTTTCTCTCAGTGTCGCAGACACAGGGCCTCCGCAATAAGACAGAAGAGCAAAGAGCTCCAGACTCCAACTACGGAAGTCGCTCGCCCCTCCGCAGTCCAGGAGCCAGTGCGAGCGGGACAGTCCCTGTGCTAGTATAGAGTTAGGTTTTGGCTCTGGGTATAGTTGAAGAGTCGTGAACTGCGCACCTCTCTCTGGCCGGATTAGGTCGCACTTAGTAGCTGCCGCTGGTAGAGGCTGTCTTGTGGCGCAATCAGGTGAGTGCATACAAGCCGGTTGTTGCTCCATGCACATAATTTCTAAACGCAAGCCATCTCGCACAAGGGCACACTGTGAAGGCTCAGAGCGATGTTTTGGGAGCTGCTCCTCAATCATATCATTGTGTTTGGGTTCCGTGAGTTCCCTGTCCGCCATTCCTCGGGACGCCATCTTCAAAGTGTCGTGCAAGTCCACAAAACACCTGTCTAGTTGTAGTTCAAGGCTTCTTAGCAGATCTTGCAGCGACTTGTGTGAGCTCTCCATATCCAATGCAGGTAGCTTGCAATAAATAAGCCAAGAGACAGTGATGATGCTTAATTCACCAGGAAGATAGAGGGGGGAGAGCGGACATTTTGTAGAGAGGCTTCACCAGATCAGCTCAGGGTATATACTGATAATAAGCCAGAACAAGTACCCCAGGACTATTATAGGTTCTCAAACACCACGACCAAGAGTCTTATGTAGTTGGAGTAACCCTCAGGACTCGTGTGGGCTAGAAAAAAACAGCTAAATAAATCCCATTTTATGAATCTGGAGCTAGGAGCTCTGCATAGATGCAACCTTCCACTTCAGCGGTTAGCTCCGCCCCCCCATAGAGGAGTGTTTTACACTTATATTTATACACATTAACTTATTGTGTATCTGAGAAAGGGGAAATGTGTCTATGTCTCCTCAATGCAAGCAGCTGCAGGCTATCATTGATTGGAATCATGTGATCAAATTTTAACATGTGCATGTAATATGTTTTTAATCAGTGTATATTGTTTGTGCTTTGTATATAGTGTGTATTTTGTATAGCTCACTTTTCACTGCCTGATGAAAGGGTGTCACTAGCACCTTGAAACGCTTAGCAGAAAAGGTCTTTGTATTGTTTTTAATACATTATTTTGTAATAAATTATATCTCAAATCTTGTGATATTTTCATTCAACATTATTTGGTTTGTGAGCTTTTTTTGAGGAAATCATTTACTCTGGTGGACTGTGGATCCTGCATACAGGAGTGTGTTAGCTGGTGAACTCTGATATACCAGCCAGCACAACTTGCACTGTATTATAGTGCACTGCCTATATTTGAGGTCTCTTTGAATCTTGTGGGAGCTAGCTGGTGGGCTCTGTTCAATCCAGCCTGCGTGAATAGCACTGCATTATAGTGCACTCCTTTTTTGAGTACCCACTTACAGTTAAGGGGATTTTATGGGAGAGAATCACTTTTACTCTATTTCACTGCACCATTGGAGCGCCTTCTTCTTTTTGTTTTTGCTTAGATTGTCCATCTGTTTTTAAGAAGAGCTGACCCTGGTGATCGTCTACCTTCCGTGACAGCCTGTGGAGGGAGCCTTTGTTCTTGGATACCATCTTCTGGATGGCTTCAAATTGGTGACTTTTGTAATTCTTTATATATCACAAAGAGCACGTTGATGGAGATAATTTAGATTGTGCATATATTTATATATATATTTTTTGTTTAATTGAATCATTATATATTGTGTTCAATGTATTGTTGATGCTATTTTAGGCACCTTTAGTAATTTTAATATTTGGGTTACTATACCACTGCACCTATATCATATATATTTTTACATTTTTTTATTTTTTTATGTTTTTCTAGTTGCAATTGGTTAACCCCTTTTGTACATATATATTTGTTTAGTGTAATTTGTTAGTTCACTTATATATAAATCTTTAAAACAGTGGATAATGCAATCCCTGCAGGAAAGATTAGAAAAAAGAGCACAAATTCAGAATAATACTGATGTTGCTACTGAGGGGAATGAAAATGGGGTCACTACTTCACAATTATTCACCAAATTGGAAACAGCCATTAAAAAAGAGCACAAACATAGGTGGGACATATATTTCCTAAAACAGTATAATGGGAAGAAAATAATTCCCAGGGGGTTGAGACTTTTAAAGAATTGCCCTTTTAATGAGGATGCAAATATTTTGAAAGAATGGGAAGAGCCCTTAGATGAATGTGATTTTAAGTTAATGGAGATACTAGTGAGACACAGGGACAAAATTACCCAGGAAATGGGGTTGGAAATTAGCCGTATTCAAAGGGATTTAGAAGGGCGTAAGGATGACCCTGAATATGAAAAAAATAATTATAATGTGATTTTAAGGACTGACAAATATCAGAGTGAAATCGTTAAGAATAAAAATAAAAAAAATGTTGAGGGATTTGGGGGATAATGAATCTGGCCAAGTTTACTCATATAATAAAAAGGAGTTAACTATAATGGATATCGATTTAGATGAGATTAATGAAACACCGTGTAATCTCATAGAGGAGAAAATTAAAAAAGATGCTGGAAAAAATGGGCATTTGAAAAGTAACCAAAAATCTAAGGGTAAGAATCAACCCATGAAATCAATATCTCATAGAGAACCGGTTAAGAATCCTGCACAAAATAAAAATATAAATAAAAATAAGACCGGGGGGCGGAGCCTACAGCTGTTGCGGTTGGTCGCATTTGAAACGAGCTCCAGAGAATAGTTGCTCTTTCAGCTTCTAATTCCTAATAATACAATCTAATTCACAAATATCTCTGATTCCAAGAGACTATGGTTGTCACTGGAGGATCGTCTTAAGCGGCAGACCTACCTATGCTCCTCAGTTAGATGCCTAGCATTTGAATTCAACTTCCCTGTGGATTTGAGTGTGTGGGTGTCGGGCTGGCCGCATATTAACCCCCCCAGGATTCTGGGGTAGTTTGCAGTGAACAGTGCTGCAGTCAAATCATCTAAACACAAAATGAATACTCATAAAGTGGAACCTTCTGATGCTAGTTTACTTACAGAGATCAGGGACCTTCTGATGGAGCACATGGTAAAGCTGGAGCGACATTTGTTGCAGCGTGGGATAATGTCGATGAGCTTAATCAGCAATGTAATGAGATCACGGATGGCAGTGATAAAGACTGCACAGAAGAAACAGAATATATGGGAAACATTTGTACCCCTGTGACAACATCAGATATAACAGTCATGAGGTCTGAGGAGCCAGAGATCGAAGAGATCTACTGTGATCAACTGAGGAGGGTGAATTTAAACAGACAACAGGGATATGTCATTTCGGAACTATTTACTGCATGGGGCTGCTGGGCCTACCCAAGAAAGAAATCAGTGGCTTTTGAGCAGCTGGAAAGTGAAATAACGATGAACGCCACAGTAATGGCGCAGGAGACCAAGCTCAAGCAAGACGCTCCTTATACCACAGATAAATGTGACAGTAAGAGTCTGGATAGCAAAGATGTGGAAACAACCATTACCGCCACAGATTTTACAACTCATACTACACACCTGGATGACGGCCGCATGGCTATCCTAGTCTACCCTTCTGCTTATGTCTACGGAGAGAACTTTGCAAGCCAGATCCATGACCCTAGGCTGACCCTCCACTGGGCACATAAGTCGGGTATAGGTTGAGTTCCTGTAGTTGGCTTGAAACCTTCACATTCACGAATATTCTACTAAGAATATTATTAGTTGTTACCCAGTTCAACGTTAACTTTGACTGATGACTTAAAAAATGAGCGGATAGCCAATTTGAAGAATGTATTTAGAGCATACTGTTTACCTTAATCTTATCCCCCTAACATAGGCTGGACAAACCTGTTGCCTTATAGTGATACACTGCATTGCTTGTTTTTATAGTTATTCGGAAAGTTTCAGAATGTGTGCCTATTATTATATGCTTTATCTTTGTCTAACCAACTGCAAGCAGTTACCGTAGGCTAATAATGTACTATCACGAGGAGAACATGCATTCCATAAACCCCTCATGCAGATTATATACCCTGAACTTACATTTATGCCAGCTAATGTTTTAGGAGGGATCAAATGTGCTGATCTTTAATTTTCTGTATCCACACATTATCACACCTATGTGTTCAAACTGAGGGTAACCATATTTATTTTTGTTTATAATTTTTTTTTTTTAACATCATTTTTATTGTTTTATACATAGTTACAATCACAGGAAACACCACGCAGGGTGTACAATAATAAAAAATAAAAAAAATACACATAAAGAAACTTGCAACCACAGCTCCTACAGCTGTGGTTGTAGACACGGGATACAGTATCTTTGGCACAATGAAATAAACACTACACATAACAAATGAAGAAAAAAAAAAGAAGAAAAAAAAAAAAAGTGACTTAAAAATAAAATTGGTTTCAACTAAAGTACAATAGACACAGAATCTCTGTAATCCAGTTTCTTAAGCTTTCTATTTCTTTTATAATCTAATCTAAAAAAAATATTGTGTTGTATTTCATAACCAGTCTCATAGTTGGTCGCTAAAGCCCCAACCAGCCAGAGCAGAACCATAGCTAGTTCGACAAAAACAAAAAACAGGACAAAACAAAGCTAGACAAAACTAAACAAAACAGGGCCAGCCAACGTATAGTGCAACAACAAGAGAAAAAAAAAAAAAGGGGGAACTTCCTCCTCCCAACCTTTCCTCTCAGCTCCAGTGCAGTACATAGCCTCAATTAGGAAGTTCATCTCTAAGACAAGCTTCCAGAACAGGAACAGAGTTACGGAACGGAAATATATATTGTTTTTGTATACCTGTAGGTAAACTTTGTAGGAAATTAATCCATTTATTAAGACATTTTTTAATCTCCTGTTCTGAATCAATCGATGTATCATATTGTTCAATGATTAATTTTAAATGCATATTATTTAGAAATTGCACAAAGCTGGGAGAACTCTTTGATTTCCAGGAAGCAAAAATAGTATTCCTAGCACATAAAATTGTAAAATTTATGAACGTTGTGTTCAGATTAGGTATCGAGGGTGACTTTTCATATAACAAAATAATATCATCTAATTTAAGGTGAAACTGCTGCCTGAAAATTTTTGAGAGCCAAAATGAAATTTTAGCCCAAAAGGATGCAACCTTTGGGCAGCTCCAGATACAATGAATCAAATTAGCCATTGAAAAATTACATCTCCAGCAGGCATAACATTGATTTTTATTCCAAAGATTTAATGCGTGGGGCGTTACATATGTACGATTAATCAACTTTAATTGCGACTCTCTCCAAGCTAGTAACGGAGTAGCCTGCCAGGCCCTCAAAAAACTTTTACTTATTGCTTCAGTGTCAATCCCTGGCATATCGGTTGACCACCTTTGTGCCAAGCCAGTAAGATGCTTCTCTCCTTCTTTTTGTAATAACAATTTATACCAGTAGGAGATGGAATGCACACCAGCACGAAAGAGGGCGATCCCTGGATACAAGCCCTCCCAACCTATATTATCAAAACTAGTTTTCTTAGTGTTCAAAAAGTGTCTGACTTGTAAGTATCCAAAGAAATCTTTATTATCAATTTGAAAATTAGTTTTGATACTTTCAAATGAGTAAAGATTTCCAAACTCCCGGTTAATACATTGATCAAAATAGACCAGGCCCCTAACCTGCCAGTTTTTAAAGATCTTATTGTTTATACCTTCTGTAAATTCAGGATTACCTATAATAGGTAAATATTTAGAGTAGCTATGATCAGTTTTTATAAATTTACATATCTTATGCCATGCGATAATAGGGTTTTTAAAAGTACACATCCTTTTCATCATGATAGGTAATTTAGGTATATTTAAATGGATGAGCGCTTTGAGCGAGAAGGGCAAGAAGAAGTCCTGTTCTAACTCCTTTATTTGAAAGTGTCCCACATCTACTAGCCAGTCTGGGATAATTTTTACCAGACAAGCCCAATTGTATTTTTGAAGACAGGGAAAACCAAATCCCGCCGAGTCTCTCTCGAGAACAAGTTTGTTTAAGGATAGTTTAACTTTCTCTTTCCCCCACAAAAAGATCCTAAAGGCTTTATTCATTCTTTTAAGATCACAAGATTTTATAAACAGAGGCATATTCTGCATTATATATAGAAATTTAGGGAGAATAGTCATTTTGACCAGGTTTATTTTACCTGCTAGTGTGAGCGGGAAGTTTATCCATCTTGATAGGTCATTTTCCACTTTGTTAATAAGCCCTACGAAGTTTTCCTCATACCATTTTTCTGGCGAGATATTGACATTGATCCCTAAATACCTCAAACTTTCAACTTCCTTAAATGGACATTCGCTTTTATAGTTACCTGACTTTTGAACCCATAATATTTCAGATTTTTGTGAGTTTACCTTATATCCTGAAAACATACTGAAACTATTGAGAATTTTCATAAGTTTTGGAATATTTTCATCTGCTTTACTAATGAACACCAGTAAGTCATCCGCATAGAGAGATATTCTAAACTCTTTGGGGCCCACTCTAATACCCTGCATGTTATTCCTCAGCACTGTTGCTAATGGTTCTATACATAAATTAAACAGCAGAGGTGATAACGGACATCCTTGCCTGGTCCCTCTGTTCAATTGAAAACTCTCAGATAGTAAACCGTTTACCACTAAAGCTGAAAATGGATTATCGTATAATTTATAAATAAATTTGAGGAAATTACCTATTAGGCCAAAACGAGCTAGAGAATTAAAAAGGTGCTGCCACTCTATTGCGTCGAAAGCTTTCTCGGCATCTATGGCGATCACTGCCTTGTCATCCCCCAGGTATGTGTTATCCTTAGCCTGAGCATTATAATAATCCACTGTTAGGAGCAGTTTCCTTAAGTTGGTAAATGAAGACCTGCCCTTCATAAAACCTGTTTGGTCACTGTGTATTAAACTTGGTAGTAACTTCTGGAGTCTTGCTGCTATTATTGCTGTTAATATTTTGTAATCGGAATTAAGCAATGAAATTGGGCGATAAGCATCTAGAGATTCAGGATCTTTACCTTTTTTGGGAATTAAAATAATTGTTGACTTAGTAAATTATTTAGATGGAGTTGCACCTTTAATGTAAAAGTAATTAAATAAATCAACCAGATATTTTACAATATTATTTTGAAGAATTTTGTAATATTCGTTTGGGAGCGCATCAGGCCCTGCAGCTTTATTACAAGCTAAATGATTAATTATTTTCTCAACTTCCTCCTGCGAAATTGGACTATTTAGTTCTATTAACTCTTCCTCTCTAAGGTTTGGTAGATTACATGATTCCCAGAACTTGATCTTATTATCCTCCTCATTGCTTACGGAAGATGAAAAGATTTGCTTGTAATATTTTAAGAATTCAGCGCTAATATCATTAAGTTGGGTTAGTCTTTTCTTGTCACTTTTTATCGCCAAGATAGATCTTGAGCCCTTAGTTGCTTTAACCAAGTTAGAGAGGCATTTGCCCATTTTCCCACCATGTCTATAATATTTTGTATAGTTGGCTATAACTACCTGTACTATAATCAGTCTGCCCTCTTCATCAATATGTTTATGTATTATTTTATAATCTAAGTTTTTATGAAACAGTATTGCTACTCCCCTCTTCCTTTTGATGCCCGAAGTCGCCACTACTTCGCCAACCCAGCCTGACTTAAGTTTAAGGGCTTCGTTGGCTACCACATATGTTTCTTGTAAAAAGGCAATTTGCGCATTACACCCCTTTAAGTGTTTCAAAATGGCTTTTCGCTTAATAGGAGTTGTTATTCCGCGGACGTTCCATGAAACCAAATTAATCACCTTCTCACTCATATTTTATTTATGTACCGCACACATGTTAACCACCGGCCTTTCACAAGAAATGAGAGGAAAGCCAGGAAGAGGAAGAAAAAGAAAAAGAGAGAAAAAAAAAAGGGGAAAAGGGGGATAGACCCTCCTTTTGGATAAAAAACTTTTTGAGACCCTTTCATTATGACTTTTCGATGTTGCCATTTCTTACATCAAAGGATTTACCTAAGAGCAGCAATACTTAACTACTCGATTGTCTCTAGTTAATCCTGGATATTATCCAGAAAGGAATTAGCTTCCGTTTTGTTAGACAAAACATGCCATACTCCAGACTTCAACACTTAGATCTTAGCTGGGTATAATAGAAAAGCATTAAAGCCTTTTTCTATTAACTTAGAGCAAAACAGAGCCATTTCCTTTCTGCGATTAGAGGTCTCAGTTGAATAATCTTGAAAAAAAAAAAAAATTTTATCGTTTACAAGAACTGTGGCTTTCTTTTTCCTGTAGTAACTCATAATAGCAACTTTATCTTGAAAATGCAAAAATTTCACAATTATGGGTCTGTTTATTACGGTGCCATCTGGTCTTTTTTTTTCGGGGCCTATTCTATGAATTCTTTCAATCAATATTTTGGCTCGGCTAATAGGCATCTCTAATAAATTTGGTAAAATTTCATCCATAAAATTATTAAGATCAGCAAATTCTTGGGTTTCAGGAACACCTACTATTCTCAAGTTGTTACGTCTGGATCAATCTTCTAGATCGTCCAGTCTATCCTGTAATTTTTTAATTGTATAGTCGTAATACTTAGAGTCTTGCTCTCGTGAGTTCAATCTATCTTCAATTTCAGAGATTCTAGCCTCTGCTTCATCTAACCTGTTATTGAACTGCCTTACTTCCAATGATAGAGCTGCTACATCCTGTCTAATCAACTCTAGATGGGGTAACATTGATAGTGAAAACTGCTCTACCAGCTGTTGGACATCTAGATTTGTCTGAAGAGTGGCGGGTTCCTCTGTTATACTATCTTGGGACAGCGAGGTATGGGCTTTAGCTTTATGTTTGTCTTTTTTTGGTGGCATCGTGGGTGATTTATTTTTGGCTATATGTACGAATTTCTCCATATAAAGTGCAAAAAATGTGCTAAAAAGGTGAAGAATGGGGTAAAGTGTAAAAGTTTGGAAAATTGTATGTGGAGTATAAGCTGTGTCTTGCTTGGGGGTGAAAAAAAAAAAAAAGAGGAAAAAGGGTAAATGTGAGATGTGAATGTGAATGTGAGATGCAAAATAAGGAAGATCCTCAAGTGGGAATTAGTGCATTTATAGGAATGTGTAAACAATTGTGAAAAAAAACTCTATAAACTATTTTTGTTTATAATATAGCAATTATTAAGCTTGAATTTTACTTGCCCAGATCCAAAAGTGATCGCTATTTGTGTTTGAGTTTCCCCTATACCTTATATATGAGAGGCTAGGTCTAAAAGTGACCTCTTACACCTTGGGAGTCATACATCATAGTTTATAATATAAAATTAAGGTTAGAATTGTCTATTAGTAGTATTTGCAGCTGATTTCTTGTTTTATTTTATTTTTTTTATTATTTTTTTTACACATGTACTTATAACTTGTAAAACGAGAAAGATTGCCATTATTGCATGTCAAATACTGACCACTGTTTTTTTATTTATCTTTTGTTGCATAACCTCAATAAAAACCTAATAAAAAAAATAAGACCAAAATACACTTAAACAAAATGGGGGAAATATGGTTGAGACTCCAATGTGGAGAAATAAAAAACAACAGCATTTCAATAAATCGTTTGGAGGTAATTTTGAGAATTGACAAGGTAAAAGAGTGCATCACAGTCCTTGGAGAGAATTTTAATCAAAGACAATATGATAAACAATTTGGTTCACCTATGGCCTCTACATCTAGGACCACATACAACAATTATTCTAGGAATAATAATATTTTTTTAAAACAGAGACAGGAAAAGTTTTGGTCCCCAACGCCAATATGGAACAGAGATCACTAGGCCAAGGAACCCCACGAAAAAGACCTTATGTAAACGGGGTAGCAGAGGAAGGTGTAAGACCCGCCAAAAAACCAAACTGGGGAGATTGAGGAAGGGTATTTTCAATCTGTCCATTCGCCAGTTAAATAATACTGAGATAGGGATTCTAGGAAGGGGTCTTAACTTTAGTCCATCAAATTCCCACAATATTTTTGATCTATTTGTTGATATAAATACATTTGTAAGAAAGTTGAATATACAGCGATACTTTGCAACTAAGAAACTCAAAGGATCAAATAGCAAGGCAATTCTAACTAATGATATGGCAGAGAGAGAAGCCACACAATATATTTGTTTTGAGCCAGAATTATGGGAACATATGTGCAATAATGTAATACATACTGACGTAAGACCTATATCTAGTTTAAACCCTAGTGTACCATCCAATTCATATCTAGAGGTATTTAGAAATTTAGTGTTGAGTGATTTGAAAGGAATCAAGAATTATAATCTTGATGAAGGTAATCTTAACAGATTAGAAAGGAAAGCCATCTCTAATTTGAAGTCAGATAAAAACATCATAATAAGACAGGCGGGCAAAGGTGGGGGGATAGTATTACAAAACAGAATCGACTACTTGAAGGAAGCAGATCGCTTGCTCAATAATGAGTTATATTATAAAACCTTGGCCTTTGACCCAACTTTGATTTACTCTAAAGAATTGATCAAATTAGTTGATAATGGGTACTCCCATGGGGTCTTGAACAAAAGGGAAAAACATTTTTTAGTACCTATTAAACCTAGTATGGCTTATTATTACCACCTACCAAAGATCCATAAGAGCCTTGTTGACCCCCCTGGGAGACCCATCATCTCAGGAATTGGATGTTTGACATATAATTTATCTTGCTATATTGACATCTTTTTGAAAAAGATTATGGTAAATCTAGATTCATATATAAAGGACACAACAGATTTATTAAGTAAATTGGGGACTATCCAATTGGAGAAGTTACAGAATAGCATTTGGATTAGTTGTGATGTCACAGCCTTATATACAAATATTCAATATAGCATTGGTCTTAAGGCAGTTAGATACTTCTTAGACCTGGATATATATGTGCCAGAAAAACAGAGAGAGTTTATATTAAATGCTATTCTTTTTGTGTTAAAACATAATTATTTTGAATATCAGGACACTTACTTTCTGCAAATTTGTGGAATGGCCATGGGGACGACGTTCGCCCCTAGCTTTGCAAATTTATTCATGGGGTACTTTGAGATACATGTACCCCTCTGAGTATTGGGCGAGCGTCGTTCATTATTACCCCCATTGAATTTATTCCCAAATCTGTGCGTTATAATAGATTCACTAGGTTGCGACAGAGGGAGACGTATTGGATTTGGAAGCTGAAGTCATTATTCCCTGAGGGATTATATGAAAATATTGACTTGGCGGCTTTCCAGTAGATCTCCCTTACTGTTGTGGTATATAGGGAATATTCTTTATAATGGGAAAATATTATATCATATATTCGTGTTTCTATTGCTGGAACTCGTGATGGTTATGTTTGATGTTTAGGAGAGTACACACTTAGCTGATCAGTTTGGTGTACCTTCGTTGTTTTAAGGCCATCTATATTGATATAAAATGTAGTATTGGCAATTGGAGAGCAGGATCGTAAGGGCTTTAAATGTACGGTTTGGACTATTATATATTTATGTCAATAAATTTACAATATATACATATTATTTCTATATTTATATTTATATTGAGTAAGGGGGAGGTAATCACTTCCTCGATATATATGTATATTTTGATGCCTCGATATAATCTAGATGCTTTATGTATAGGTATTTTTATCATGTTGGCTCTTTAAGATCAAGATGAATATTTCTGTAAGCTTACTGTTATTCTTTTTGTATGCATTGCCATTTAAAACTCTGCTATTACTATTACTACACATGTGTAAGGTTCTGTTCTTACACTCCCCTTGTCACTCCCTGTTACTCCCACTAATTTCTGATTTGCTGACCTCTCCTTAAGACAGGTGCTCACTTTGCACTCTCTGCTTAGTATTGAAATTACCTGTGGCATATTGGATTACAAACTTTGTGTCTCAACAGTTTCTTCCTTCCTACAAACCACTTTTGGATTTAGGAATACTTCGCCAAATCCTAACCGCTGTTATTACTTAAAAGGACTTCCTTTACATTCATTCCTCTCTGCAGTGGGGTAAATAATTAATTTGTTCTATAACATTGTTTGCTGCTTTCATTCCCCCGCAGCACCTACCTACAAGCTGTCATCTGACTAAGGCTCTCAGCACTACGGACGAATACTTCCAACAGTGACGTCACTTCCTCACCAGGCCCGGCGTCTGCAGACTCAGTGCTACACGCACTAACAAACCGAACATCACTGCTAGCATTCTGCATGCATTAAGGACTTCAGGTACCGAAATATATTACCGCTTTTGTACTTTACTCTCTGCCAACTTTCTGCAGTTACTGTTGTAGCTATTGTACATGCTGAAGCCAGCTACTAACTTTAATCTGCTGCCTAATTGAATACGCTTGCTAGAAACTGCTGCTTAATTGAATACCCTTGCTATAAACTGCTGCCTAATCCTCTTTGAGTTTCAACTGCTCTAAACAGCTATCTGATGATATCTCTTTTTTTTTTTTTTTTTTTCTTTTTTTTTTGTATATCTTTTTTATTATTTCAAGCACAGAGTACATTACAGGGCATAAGCCATATCAAAGAAATTTCATGGATACAACAGAGAATTTCCAGTCAGTCATGATACAGGAGAAGAAAAAAAGAGAAACCCTTCCATTAATTAAAATTAAATAAACATTATTTATACAGTGTATTAAACTTGTCGTGTAATCCTATCTTATAATCTTCATGTACTCTTGTGCTGCAATTCCTACTAAACTTAAAAGTAAAAAAAAAAAAATGGGGAGAGAAAAAGAAAAAGGAAGAGAAAGAAAAAGAAAGAGAGAGAGGAGAAAAAAAAAAAAAGAAAAAAAAAAAAAAGGGGCAGCAAAACAGAAAAACGAACAGAGCAAAAGCCCAACAAGGGGAGGGAGGGAAGGAGATCCTGCTTATACCCATTTGCTTCGAATTATATTATTGATACCATGCAAAAGGAAAGATGTTGTTTAGAACTAAAGTTCCAAAAAAATCTGAATTATGGAAGCATTTTGTTAGGGAGTATTGTATATTACTAGGTTGTTCTAAAATTAGAGTTAGCCATTTATCAAAGAAAGCTCGAATCTGACTATCAAGCAGTGCGTTTGTATTTGCTAGTTCGAAAGAAATTTGTGATATCATTGCCTGTTTAAACACTGTGAATGGAGGGGCAGTCTTCTTCTTCCAGCAGCGAAGAATTAAGTTGCGCCCCAGTAAAATTGCTGTATCTACTATTTTATAGGATTTTATAATGGTCTCATCGGTTAAAAAGAAGATTTGATATATATCTAAAGTAATATTCTTTTGTAGGATCTTAGTTAGCCAGTATGAGACTTTATCCCAAAATTGTCGAATTTTAGGGCAGAGCCATATACAGTGTAAAAGATCAGCATTTGATTTCTTACATTTGTCACACTCGGCGCCGGTATTATGCGGCGACCATTTAGCCAGTATTTTCGGCGTAATATATGAATTATTGATAATCTTAATATGGGATTCTTTCCAAGAAGTAGGTATTTTAGCCTCTCTTACCCGTCGTATACTAGTTTTGATCTTTTCCAGAGTTATCTCTTGAAAATGGAAGCGCCAAGAGTCGACTAAAGCCTCCAACACCAATTGTCCTTGTTTGGACATTAAAATGTTGTATATCAGTGAAATGGTGTGAATGCTATTTTTGTGTAGGATAATATAATCTTTAAGCTCACCAAATTTAGCGTAGTCTTGACTAATATCTGGAAATCCATTAATAAAATGCCTAACCTGTAAGTAAGCAAAGAAATTATAATTTGGTAAGTTGTATTGATGAGAGATAGTTTCGAACGTTCTAACTTTGCAGTCATCATCGAGTAATTGCGCAACAAAAATCAGACCTTTCTCTTCCCATTTTCTGAAGACATCAGACGTAAGCCCTGGTGGGAACAAGTTATTGCCTCTAATAGGTAAATATGAAGATACGTGGTAGTCTATGTCTAGGGCAATACATAATTTTTGCCAAGCTAGTACCACGTTATGAATTGCCAACACTTTTTTAATATATGGTGGTAACTGGGCCGCTGGGCAGTGAATAATAGCTTTGAGTGAAAGAGGAGTGACCAAATGGTTTTCAATTTGTTGGTTTGTAAAGTAGTTAGTATCTGTGACCCAATCAACAGCAAAACGTGCCAATATAGCAATATTATACCACTTTATATCAGGGAGGGCAAATCCTCCAAATTCTAATAGCTGATGGAGTTTTATTCGAGATAAATAATGTCTTTTCCTACTCCAGACAAAGGACAAGCAGTGTTTATAAAATAGCCTTACATCTTTATTAGAGACAAAAAGAGGGAGACTTTGGAGAAAATATATTAATTGTGGGAAGAGGACGGTTTTAATTAACATGATTCTGGCTGAGACAGAGATAGGAAACGAGGTCCATCTATTCATCTTTTCATAAGCCTTCAAAAAAAAGGTAGACAAGTTATCCTTGTACCAGAGCACAGGATCTTTATGCAAATTAATTCCTAGATATTTTATATTATCTGTGGCCTGGAAAGGATGTTCTTGATAGCTATCTTCCTGTTGCTGAATCCACATAATTTCGGATTTGCTCAGGTTCAGTTTATATCCCGAGAAGGAACTAAATTGTTTTACAATTTTCAATACAAGAGGGATAGTTAGTTTAGTGTTTTGTAAGAAGAGCAATAGATCATCCGCATATAATGATAACACGATCCGCTGACCTCCAATTTCTATACCTTGGATAGTGTCTCTTAATAGGATTGCCAAAGGTTCTATGGCGATGTTAAATAAAAGAGGCGATAGAGGGCAACCCTGTCTCGTCCCCTTGTAAATCCGAAATCTAGGGGTTGGAATACCATTGACTAATATATACGAAGTAGGGGAATTGTAGATAGATTTAACCAACGAGAGGAAATTTCCGCTAAAGCCAAATTTTCCAAGCGTGGTATATAAGTGATCCCATATTACTGAGTCAAAAGCTTTCTCGGCGTCGGCTGTTAACATTGCATAATCCTGATTTTTACTGTGTTTATCATGCTGTCTATTGAGCCAGAGATGTTCTAAGATAGTGGTAACACGTCTAATATTCCTAATCGAGGATCTTCCTGGCATAAAGCCCGTTTGATCCTCGTGTATTATTTGCCCAATTTCTAGTTTAAGTCTTTTGGCCATTATTGAAGTAAGTAGTTTATAATCTACGTTCAAAAGCGATATAGGCCTATATGAAGCTAGATCCAGGGGGTCTTTATCTTTTTTAAGAATTAATGTGATGATATCTCTTAATGTTATCCATCACTGATTAAGTTCACTGCCCTTGTATTATTTTTCTGAGCAAAATCACAACTCTGAAAGAATCCTTTTTGCAATAGAGGATTCAGACAGTTTTGTGTAACAAACTTTCACTTTGGTTTTGAGCTGCAGTTGTGTTCCACACTTAACAGTTTTGACTGAAACCTGATAACATGTAACCTTGCCTTATGACTCCTGATTGGTTAAGGTCATGATAAGTTACTTCCTGTTGTGATACGTTGCTATGGCAACGCTTTACTTGCTTGACTGAGAGCGTGTATTCGTTTATCCTGTTCCAATTGTGATCTCATAATGCGGTTACAATAGGAGGTAACAAATGGATTACATTGTTTACATGTTTATTGAGTAATAGGGGAAATAAATATTTTATCGCTACATATAAGGTAGATGCTTTTTGATGTCTTTTTTAGATGTATCTATGTGCATGTGAGCCATATGTCTGCAACATGATGTCTAGATTTGTTTGAATATTGTTGTACTCTTTGTTTTTGGGAATTGGTTTTTTTTTTTGTACATAGAGGAGTGTTTTACACTTATATTTATACACATTAACTTATTGTGTATCTGAGAAAGGGGAAATGTGTCTGTCTCCTCAATGCAAGCAGCTGCAGGCTATCATTGATTGGAATCATGTGATCAAATTTTAACATGTGCATGTAATATTTTTTTAATCAGTGTATATTGTTTGTGCTTTGTATATAGTGTGCATTTTGTATAGCTCACTTATCACTGCCTGATGAAAGGGTGCCACTAGCACCTTGAAACGCGTAGCAGAAAAGGTCTTTGTATTGTTTTTAATACATTATTTTTTAATAAATTATATCTCAAATCTTTTGATATTTTAATTCAACATTATTAGGTTTGTGAGCTTTTTTTGAGGAAATCATTTACTCTGGTGACTGTGGATCCTGCATACAGGAGTGTGTTAGCTGGTGAACTCTGATATACCAGCCAGCACAACTTGCACTGTATTATAGTGTGCTGCCTATATTTGAGGTCTCTTTGAATCCTGTGGGAGCTAGCTGGTGGGCTCTGATCAATCCAGCCTGCGTGAATAGCACTGCATTATAGTGCACTCCTTTTGTGAGTACCCACTTACAGTTAAGTGGATTTTATAGGAAAGAATCACTTTTACTCTATTTCACTGCACTATTGGAGTGCCTTCTTCTTTTTGTTTTTGCTTAGATTAACTTAAAAGACTAAATTGCATCTACACCAAAATACAGGGTTAATGCACAGTCACTGAAAAGAAGACTTGTCTCCTAAACAACCCTCTACACCTCAGCCTGTGACTTAGGTGCCTAGCTGCCCCCATGTAGCAAACGGATGACAAGTTAGGTCGGATGTCAGAGAAAAGTCACAACTGCTTCGAACGCTTGTCGCACAGAAGCTTTCAGGATCGGAACTAAGCAGTCACGTGACTGGCCTTTGAAGCTGCGTGGCAACTCTAAAGTGCGCTTCAAAGGCGGAAAAGGACCGCAACCAAAATGAAGCTGTTTTCTGTATATAACTGCAAAAATGAAACCGTCTTAAAAAATCACATCTGTGATCCTCAGTGTCCAACACATCCTATAAGTTCCAAAACTAAATGACATGTGTCAAGCCCTAGTTGTGCATAAAATACTATGAGCCAATAATAAAGGTGTTAATTCCTTCATGCCACAAAGGAATTTAACCCCTGTCTACAAATCACATATACAGTATGCCTGCCCACTGCCGTAAATCAACTCTGACACATGATTCTAGTCCCCAAAATACTGCAGTCTTAAGGTTAACCCCATCGGTGCCAGCCTCCTATCCCCAGAAGACAAAAGGACAAAAGGCACTTACCTGCACATCTAGCTGTCCGGCAGGAGGACAGCTCACACAGTATGAAAGGAAGCCACTCCTTACAGAGGCCTGTGGAAACAGAAAAGAACAGAGTAAACCTACTCTGGCTCTCTATACAAGGGCAGCAACATGTTAGGAAAACGCAGTGAGTTCCACCTCACAAGTTCCCAACTGCTTTAAAGCCACCACTGCCCTACTGAAGAGACTAACATGGAGTACAGCTAGACCCAAAGTTTGAAAAGAAAAGATCAGAGCAAACCTACTCCAGCTTTCTAGATAAAAATCTTTTCCAATTTCCTCAGACATTAAAATTTTACCTGCTCCTTGCACAAAGGCAAAGAGAATGACTGGGGTTTGTGGGAAGGGGAGTGATACTTAACAGCTTGGCTGTGGTGCTTTTTGCCGCCTCCTGCTGGCCAGGAGAGATATTCCCAACACTAAATGATGAGGCCATATCTTAGGAAAGAAAAGCAGGCAGTGAAACTCGTCAACATTGATTGCTTAGGAGCTGTTAGTAGTAGTCTGGATGGTTTAGCAGACTCCAGACTCTAACTCATCAATACTCTACATGACTACTTAAAACTCCAGTCCTATCTCGAAGGGCAGATACCCTTTTTCAGGACTCTCCGAATCTTGTGATACTTCTGTGCCACCTCCTAACGTGACGAAAGGCAAAGAATGACTGGGAAAATGAGGAAGTGGGAGGGATATTTAAACCTTTGGCTGGGGTGTCTTTGCCTCCTCCTGGTGGCCAGGTGTTGTATTTCCCTACAGTAAGGAATAAAGCCGTGGACTCTCCCTATCTTAGGAAGGAAACTGTCATCTCAAAAGGCTGTAGTTAAATGAGTTATCCCTTGCTCTATAGGGATCGTAATGTAATAACTTACTGACTTAACAAAAGCTTAAATTTTTGTGCCAACAGATAACAATTAAAACTAAAAATAAGTTCTGAGCCACCACTATATAAATAATATATTACATATATATAGCCACCAAAAGAGGGTTAACTCCTTTCCATGAAGGAGATTAACTACTTAATTATCTCACCCACATACAAAAATGTGCCTGCCCACTGCCATAAAATAATCCTCTATCAAATATTTTAGTCCCAAGGGAAGAATGCAGAGAGTTTTGTTTTAACCCCATCAGTGCCAGTCTCCCAACCCAGAAGACCCAAGCACTTACCTGCACATCTATCTGTCCGACAGGAAGACAGCTCACAAGGCATGCAAGGACACATACTCCTTACAGAGACCTGTAGAAAAAAAGAAAGAACAGAGTAAACCTACTCTGGCTTTCTATACTAGGGCAGCAAAATATTAGGAAGGCCCACCTCACAAGTTCATAACTGCTCTAAAGCCACCACTACCCTACTAAAGAGATTAATGTGGACTACGGCTAGACCCAAAATATCTTGCTTGTAGCAAAAGAAATCCAATTTTCTTCAGACAACCATACTTCACCTCCTCCATTGACAGAGGCAAAGAGAATGACTGGGGATTATGGGTAGAGGAGTGACACTTAACTTCTTTGCTGTGGTGCTCTTTGATTGATTGATTGATTGATTGATTGATTGATTGGAGAGCTCTCTACAATCAAATTCCCAGACTTACCAGTGTCAGTTTGCTGGACTACTGAAAAGTTCCATATTGTGTATCTCCCACCTAGAAGGTGCCCTTCTAGTGTGAGTTGCTTTGATACTATATCTTATCAAACTGTTATTGCTGTACTAGGCCATTGGGCGCCTTCATGTTATTGTGTTTTATATACATTTCCCTAGACTCTCCAGTGTCAATGTTTATATATATATATATATATATTTTTTTTTATTATTTTTTTTTAAAATAATTTAAAACATTTAATTGGGGGGTTGCACATGTAGTGCCATTGTAACTTTGTCTGTATCTAAACAAACGTCTATAATGTCTGAGGGAAGTTGCTTAGAATAATCACTGCTAATAATGTAGAAGAATGCCACTAGAATTATAATGTACTACTCATTTTGAGGTTCTCTGTTGACATTACTAAAAAAAATGTCTGTGTGAATGAGTATAGGGTTAATAAAAGAAGTATAACCCAGGCTGAAGAAAATAATTGTACATAATGTATAGAGTGAAACCATATGCTTTTTAACAATTCTAAGCTATACTATCATGTCCACATGTGGTAATAATTAAGTGTATGTTTATTTATTTATTTATTTATTTATAAAATATTTTACCAGGAAGGATACATTGAGATTTCTCTCGTTTTCAAGTATGTCCTGGGATCACAAAACATTGCATTGATACAATAGGGTACAATAAAATACAAAAACAATAATAAAAATACACATTATATGCAAACATTTAACATAGAGCAGGTATGAAATATTTATCCATGACAGGAGCATTCTGTTTTGAGATATGTATAGAGGGATCTCTTAAAGGATTTTAGGCTTGGGGAAGTTTTTAAAGTGTGAGGGAGGTCATTCCATAATTGTGGCGCTCTGTAGGAAAAGGAGGATCGAGCTGCTTTTTTTTTGTATTGAGGCAAGCTAAATAATGTGCTGTTATTGGATCGGAGGTTATAGGAGGTGGGAATAGCAGGGGAGAGCATTCTGCTCAGGTAGGGTGGGAGCTTCCCAGAAAGGCTCTTAAAGACAAGGCAGGAAAGATGGAGGGTGCGTCTGGATTCTAGCGACAGCCAGTTTAGTTCTTTTAGCATGTCACAATGGTGGGTCCTGTAGTTACATTGTAGCACAAAGCGGCAGAGCGAGTTATATAACGTATTTAGTTTATTAAGCTGAGTTTGCGGAGCAGGTGCATATACTATGTCCCCATAATCCAAGATAGGCATCAGCATTTGCTGTACAATCTTTTCCTTTACTGTAGGGCTGAGGCAAGATTTGTTTCTGTACAGGGCACCTAGTTTTGGATAAAGTTTAGAGGCAATTTTTTCTATGTGGAGTCCAAAAGATAGATTGGGGTCTAACAACATACCTAAGTATTTAAAAGAGTGGACTGCGGTCAGCGTGCAATTGGATTTTGTTTTGATGCGAAGATGGGAATTTTGTAATTTATGTATTTTAGGTCCCATTCCAAAGATCATTGTGACCGTTTTGTCAGTGTTTAGGAAGAGTTTGTTTTTCGAGATCCACTTTTCTACCTCTGTGAACTGGTCTTGGAGCACTGTTTCAAGCTGCAGCAGATCAGATTTGTTTGCATAGATTACCGTGTCGTCTGCGTACATGTGTACAGTTGAGGATTTGCAGACATTAGGCAAATCATTTATAAATAATGTGAATAGTAGGGGGCCGAGAATGGAACCTTGGGGAACACCACACGTGACTGGGAGAGGGAGGGAGTCAATGTTAGAGACAGAGACATATTGTGATCGATCCGATACATATGATTTAAACCAGGTTAACGGGTGATCAGCAATACCAGAGTTTTTTAGTTTGAGAAGTAGTAGGTCATGGTCCACTGTGTCAAAAGCCTTTGCAAAATCAAGGAAAATAGCTCCAGTTAGGTCTCCTTGTTCCATGGCAGTTTGGATGTCGTTGCAAACTTTTAGGAGGGCAGTTGTAGTGGAGTGATTCGGTCTGAAACCTGATTGATCAGGGGTCAGATAGTTAGAAAGTTGGTAATACTCGCATAATTGCGTATGGACGCATTTTTCTAGGATTTTTGACAATACAGGGAGCAGTGATATAGGACGATAGTTAGAAACCAAGGTTAACTCCCCACTTTTATGAATAGGCACTACTCTTGCAGTTTTCCAGAGTTTGGGTATGTATCCAGACACCAAGGATTTGTTAATTAGGGTTGCAACAGGCTTAGCAATTGCCGGCGCACTGAGCTTCAACAGCATTGCTGGGATTTGATCAGGTCCTGACTGGTTTTTCATTTTTAGATTATCGAGGTGTTTCTTAATGACATTGAAGGGTACAGGTCTAAAATTGAACTTTTCTATATTGGGTCTTTGCTGTTTTAGTGGGGCCTGATCCACATTTGTAGCTTCAGGATGCGTGCCATTTATTAGTTTGTCAATCAGGGTGGTGGAGCATCCTACAAAATAATTGTTAAAGGCATTTGCTACTTCTAAGGGGAGTTGCAGGTTTTGGTTATCCACATTGACAGTAGAGGGTTGGGAGTGGATTGGTGGATTTTGTAAGTTATTTATGAGTTTCCAAAACTTTCTAGGGTTACATATATTATTGTTCAGATTTTCACAGAAATATTGCGCCTTAGCCAATTTTGTTTGTTTAGTACATATATTTCGCCATTTTCTATATACACAGTGATCATTCATAGAGCCAGTATGCTTGAACTTTGACCACAATGAATCCCGAAATTGGTACATTTGAATGAGGTCAGCTGTGATCCAATTCAAGTGTGCTCCTTTTACTCTCACCTTACGCAGCGGTGCATGTAAATTCCAAACTTGTAGGAGTTCAGACTGAAAGAATTCAACTGCAGAGTCTAGATCTGGGATTAGGTTTAATCTGTGCCAGGGGAGGTTCTTGATGTCATTTAGAAATGATTGAAGATTAAATTTTTTGAAGGACCTGGTGATTGTAACCTTGGGAGAGGATTTAGTTGCCTTTATTTTGCGCACGCAGTACACTAAGCAGTGGTCACTGAAATTGTTAGGGAGAACACCTGCCTCCTGGATTCGGTTGGGAGAAGTGGAGAGAATCCAGTCGAGCAGGGTATGATTATGGCTTTTGATGTTTATGCGAGTTGGGGAGGAGATTAATTGCGTTAGATGCAAAGATTTAAACAGCGAGCGACAACTGTTATTTTTTGGATTCAGCCAATCGATGTTAAAATCTCCAAAAACCAAAATTTCACTTTTTGGGTTTTGAGTTATGGATTCACTAAGGAGCTGTGCTATGTCCGAAATGGAATGCACAGGGGAGCTTGGTGGGCGGTAGATTCCTGCAACAATGATTGATTTACTGCACGGGATCTCAATTTTGCCAGAAAGGAAATCAAAGGTGGCAGGAGAGCTAGATTTTTGTAAGGGGGTGAACTTTGTGGAATTGTCAACATAAATTACAATGCCACCTCCTCTCTTTGCTCTATCATTTCTATGGCATGAATATCCATGTATTGCAATGGCAGAGTCAGGTATTTTGCGGGTTAGCCACGATTCAGAGATCACAATGATTTTGGGTTTGTATTGTAAACACCAAGCTTGCAGTGCATCAATTTTCGGTAGTAAGCTGCGGATATTACAGTGCACAAAGGAGAGGCCTTTCTTAGCTGGAAGGCTAGGAATGGAATTTGTTAGGGGACCAGGGTTAGACTCTACGTCATTTGCAAGGGCAAGTAACATAAGGAATAGGAATTTGGAAATCATTTTTGATTGGCCATATAGTGAATGTGATACTTTATAATATTGTGAGGTGGGGGTAGGAGGGTTATTTTTTATAACCCTCCACCAGCACTCAGCAGATAAGTTACAGCAACAGAGCAGGCCATGATGTATGATAATTTGTTTTCCAGTTTGAGGTGTGTGCTTATGGCGGTTATTATGTGAACCAAATTGGAGTGAGAAAAGGGTTATCATGAATAACAGTAAGGATATATTTGGATTCATGTTAGTGGTATGAGGTGTGTAGATAAAAAATAAAAATGAAAAGTATATACACTATTGATGTGTGATATATAGCTATATGTAGGAAGAGAGGGTATTTATTCTATAGGGTTAAGTAGAAGGAAGGATGTGCTGATCAGTGGTTGCAGCTGTCATTTAAGGAGAATGAAATAAGTGTGGGAGACTATCTTGCAGGATCTACCTTTTTGCAAAGCAGGGGCACAGCTGAGATAAGTTCTGTATTTTCTTGCAAGGCTTGGGTAGATATGTTTAAAAATCAGACTAAAGGAGAGAGATAAATTAGCGTCAGATTGGGCTGCAAACATTTAGAGGAATGGGGAGGGAATATCTATGAACATTTGAGCTAAGGGTCATAAAAGCAAAAACACAGGGAAAGTTAAAATTACAGAGATAACACAGAGGTATTCATGTAGGGGAATAAAACCATTAAAGTCCAAAAAAGATACATGGCCTTAGCTGATTAAACTAACTTTTAACATAATGGTCAGACATAATGGTAATAAAATATGCATTTTAAATCATAAAAACAAAACAATAAATAGCCAATACATATAACAATACACACATCAGAAAATAACAGGGTAGGTTAAATATAATGATATAACTATCTTGCAGGATCTACCTTTTTGCAAAGCAGGGGCACAGCTGAGATAAGTTCTGTATTTTCTTGCAAGGCTTGGGTAGATATGTTTAAAAATCAGACTAAAGGAGAGAGATAAATTAGCGTCAGATTGGGCTGCAAACATTTAGAGGAATGGGGAGGGAATATCTATGAACATTTGAGCTAAGGGTCATAAAAGCAAAAACACAGGGAAAGTTAAAATTACAGAGATAACACAGAGGTATTCATGTAGGGGAATAAAACCATTAAAGTCCAAAAAAGATACATGGCCTTAGCTGATTAAACTAACTTTTAACATAATGGTCAGACATAATGGTAATAAAATATGCATTTTAAATCATAAAAACAAAACAATAAATAGCCAATACATATAACAATACACACATCAGAAAATAACAGGGTAGGTTAAATATAATGATATAACTATCTTGCAGTATCTACCTTTTTGCAAAGCAGGGGCACAGCTGAGATAAGTTCTGTATTTTCTTGCAAGGCTTGGGTAGATATGTTTAAAAATCAGACTTTTTGCAAAGCAGGGGCACAGCTGAGATAAGTTCTGTATTTTCTTGCAAGGCTTGGGTAGATATGTTTAAAAATCAGACTTTTTGCAAAGCAGGGGCACAGCTGAGATAAGTTCTGTATTTTCTTGCAAGGCTTGGGTAGATATGTTTAAAAATCAGACTTTTTGCAAAGCAGGGGCACAGCTGAGATAAGTTCTGTATTTTCTTGCAAGGCTTGGGTAGATATGTTTAAAAATCAGACTTTTTGCAAAGCAGGGGCACAGCTGAGATAAGTTCTGTATTTTCTTGCAAGGCTTGGGTAGATATGTTTAAAAATCAGACTTTTTGCAAAGCAGGGGCACAGCTGAGATAAGTTCTGTATTTTCTTGCAAGGCTTGGGTAGATATGTTTAAAAATCAGACTTTTTGCAAAGCAGGGGCACAGCTGAGATAAGTTCTGTATTTTCTTGCAAGGCTTGGGTAGATATGTTTAAAAATCAGACTAAAGGAGAGAGATAAATTAGCGTCAGATTGGGCTGCAAACATTTAGAGGAATGGGGAGGGAATATCTATGAACATTTGAGCTAAGGGTCATAAAAGCAAAAACACAGGGAAAGTTAAAATTACAGAGATAACACAGAGGTATTCATGTAGGGGAATAAAACCATTAAAGTCCAAAAAAGATACATGGCCTTAGCTGATTAAACTAACTTTTAACATAATGGTCAGACATAATGGTAATAAAATATGCATTTTAAATCATAAAAACAAAACAATAAATAGCCAATACATATAACAATACACACATCAGAAAATAACAGGGTAGGTTAAATATAATGATATAACTATCTTGCAGGATCTACCTTTTTGCAAAGCAGGGGCACAGCTGAGATAAGTTCTGTATTTTCTTGCAAGGCTTGGGTAGATATGTTTAAAAATCAGACTAAAGGAGAGAGATAAATTAGCGTCAGATTGGGCTGCAAACATTTAGAGGAATGGGGAGGGAATATCTATGAACATTTGAGCTAAGGGTCATAAAAGCAAAAACACAGGGAAAGTTAAAATTACAGAGATAACACAGAGGTATTCATGTAGGGGAATAAAACCATTAAAGTCCAAAAAAGATACATGGCCTTAGCTGATTAAACTAACTTTTAACATAATGGTCAGACATAATGGTAATAAAATATGCATTTTAAATCATAAAAACAAAACAATAAATAGCCAATACATATAACAATACACACATCAGAAAATAACAGGGTAGGTTAAATATAATGATATAACTATCTTGCAGGATCTACCTTTTTGCAAAGCAGGGGCACAGCTGAGATAAGTTCTGTATTTTCTTGCAAGGCTTGGGTAGATATGTTTAAAAATCAGACTAAAGGAGAGAGATAAATTAGCGTCAGATTGGGCTGCAAACATTTAGAGGAATGGGGAGGGAATATCTATGAACATTTGAGCTAAGGGTCATAAAAGCAAAAACACAGGGAAAGTTAAAATTACAGAGATAACACAGAGGTATTCATGTAGGGGAATAAAACCATTAAAGTCCAAAAAAGATACATGGCCTTAGCTGATTAAACTAACTTTTAACATAATGGTCAGACATAATGGTAATAAAATATGCATTTTAAATCATAAAAACAAAACAATAAATAGCCAATACATATAACAATACACACATCAGAAAATAACAGGGTAGGTTAAATATAATGATATAACTATCTTGCAGGATCTACCTTTTTGCAAAGCAGGGGCACAGCTGAGATAAGTTCTGTATTTTCTTGCAAGGCTTGGGTAGATATGTTTAAAAATCAGACTAAAGGAGAGAGATAAATTAGCGTCAGATTGGGCTGCAAACATTTAGAGGAATGGGGAGGGAATATCTATGAACATTTGAGCTAAGGGTCATAAAAGCAAAAACACAGGGAAAGTTAAAATTACAGAGATAACACAGAGGTATTCATGTAGGGGAATAAAACCATTAAAGTCCAAAAAAGATACATGGCCTTAGCTGATTAAACTAACTTTTAACATAATGGTCAGACATAATGGTAATAAAATATGCATTTTAAATCATAAAAACAAAACAATAAATAGCCAATACATATAACAATACACACATCAGAAAATAACAGGGTAGGTTAAATATAATGATATAACTATCTTGCAGGATCTACCTTTTTGCAAAGCAGGGGCACAGCTGAGATAAGTTCTGTATTTTCTTGCAAGGCTTGGGTAGATATGTTTAAAAATCAGACTAAAGGAGAGAGATAAATTAGCGTCAGATTGGGCTGCAAACATTTAGAGGAATGGGGAGGGAATATCTATGAACATTTGAGCTAAGGGTCATAAAAGCAAAAACACAGGGAAAGTTAAAATTACAGAGATAACACAGAGGTATTCATGTAGGGGAATAAAACCATTAAAGTCCAAAAAAGATACATGGCCTTAGCTGATTAAACTAACTTTTAACATAATGGTCAGACATAATGGTAATAAAATATGCATTTTAAATCATAAAAACAAAACAATAAATAGCCAATACATATAACAATACACACATCAGAAAATAACAGGGTAGGTTAAATATAATGATATAACTATCTTGCAGGATCTACCTTTTTGCAAAGCAGGGGCACAGCTGAGATAAGTTCTGTATTTTCTTGCAAGGCTTGGGTAGATATGTTTAAAAATCAGACTTTTTGCAAAGCAGGGGCACAGCTGAGATAAGTTCTGTATTTTCTTGCAAGGCTTGGGTAGATATGTTTAAAAATCAGACTTTTTGCAAAGCAGGGGCACAGCTGAGATAAGTTCTGTATTTTCTTGCAAGGCTTGGGTAGATATGTTTAAAAATCAGACTTTTTGCAAAGCAGGGGCACAGCTGAGATAAGTTCTGTATTTTCTTGCAAGGCTTGGGTAGATATGTTTAAAAATCAGACTTTTTGCAAAGCAGGGGCACAGCTGAGATAAGTTCTGTATTTTCTTGCAAGGCTTGGGTAGATATGTTTAAAAATCAGACTTTTTGCAAAGCAGGGGCACAGCTGAGATAAGTTCTGTATTTTCTTGCAAGGCTTGGGTAGATATGTTTAAAAATCAGACTTTTTGCAAAGCAGGGGCACAGCTGAGATAAGTTCTGTATTTTCTTGCAAGGCTTGGGTAGATATGTTTAAAAATCAGACTAAAGGAGAGAGATAAATTAGCGTCAGATTGGGCTGCAAACATTTAGAGGAATGGGGAGGGAATATCTATGAACATTTGAGCTAAGGGTCATAAAAGCAAAAACACAGGGAAAGTTAAAATTACAGAGATAACACAGAGGTATTCATGTAGGGGAATAAAACCATTAAAGTCCAAAAAAGATACATGGCCTTAGCTGATTAAACTAACTTTTAACATAATGGTCAGACATAATGGTAATAAAATATGCATTTTAAATCATAAAAACAAAACAATAAATAGCCAATACATATAACAATACACACATCAGAAAATAACAGGGTAGGTTAAATATAATGATATAACTATCTTGCAGGATCTACCTTTTTGCAAAGCAGGGGCACAGCTGAGATAAGTTCTGTATTTTCTTGCAAGGCTTGGGTAGATATGTTTAAAAATCAGACTAAAGGAGAGAGATAAATTAGCGTCAGATTGGGCTGCAAACATTTAGAGGAATGGGGAGGGAATATCTATGAACATTTGAGCTAAGGGTCATAAAAGCAAAAACACAGGGAAAGTTAAAATTACAGAGATAACACAGAGGTATTCATGTAGGGGAATAAAACCATTAAAGTCCAAAAAAGATACATGGCCTTAGCTGATTAAACTAACTTTTAACATAATGGTCAGACATAATGGTAATAAAATATGCATTTTAAATCATAAAAACAAAACAATAAATAGCCAATACATATAACAATACACACATCAGAAAATAACAGGGTAGGTTAAATATAATGATATAACTATCTTGCAGGATCTACCTTTTTGCAAAGCAGGGGCACAGCTGAGATAAGTTCTGTATTTTCTTGCAAGGCTTGGGTAGATATGTTTAAAAATCAGACTAAAGGAGAGAGATAAATTAGCGTCAGATTGGGCTGCAAACATTTAGAGGAATGGGGAGGGAATATCTATGAACATTTGAGCTAAGGGTCATAAAAGCAAAAACACAGGGAAAGTTAAAATTACAGAGATAACACAGAGGTATTCATGTAGGGGAATAAAACCATTAAAGTCCAAAAAAGATACATGGCCTTAGCTGATTAAACTAACTTTTAACATAATGGTCAGACATAATGGTAATAAAATATGCATTTTAAATCATAAAAACAAAACAATAAATAGCCAATACATATAACAATACACACATCAGAAAATAACAGGGTAGGTTAAATATAATGATATAACTATCTTGCAGGATCTACCTTTTTGCAAAGCAGGGGCACAGCTGAGATAAGTTCTGTATTTTCTTGCAAGGCTTGGGTAGATATGTTTAAAAATCAGACTTTTTGCAAAGCAGGGGCACAGCTGAGATAAGTTCTGTATTTTCTTGCAAGGCTTGGGTAGATATGTTTAAAAATCAGACTTTTTGCAAAGCAGGGGCACAGCTGAGATAAGTTCTGTATTTTCTTGCAAGGCTTGGGTAGATATGTTTAAAAATCAGACTTTTTGCAAAGCAGGGGCACAGCTGAGATAAGTTCTGTATTTTCTTGCAAGGCTTGGGTAGATATGTTTAAAAATCAGACTTTTTGCAAAGCAGGGGCACAGCTGAGATAAGTTCTGTATTTTCTTGCAAGGCTTGGGTAGATATGTTTAAAAATCAGACTTTTTGCAAAGCAGGGGCACAGCTGAGATAAGTTCTGTATTTTCTTGCAAGGCTTGGGTAGATATGTTTAAAAATCAGACTTTTTGCAAAGCAGGGGCACAGCTGAGATAAGTTCTGTATTTTCTTGCAAGGCTTGGGTAGATATGTTTAAAAATCAGACTTTTTGCAAAGCAGGGGCACAGCTGAGATAAGTTCTGTATTTTCTTGCAAGGCTTGGGTAGATATGTTTAAAAATCAGACTTTTTGCAAAGCAGGGGCACAGCTGAGATAAGTTCTGTATTTTCTTGCAAGGCTTGGGTAGATATGTTTAAAAATCAGACTTTTTGCAAAGCAGGGGCACAGCTGAGATAAGTTCTGTATTTTCTTGCAAGGCTTGGGTAGATATGTTTAAAAATCAGACTAAAGGAGAGAGATAAATTAGCGTCAGATTGGGCTGCAAACATTTAGAGGAATGGGGAGGGAATATCTATGAACATTTGAGCTAAGGGTCATAAAAGCAAAAACACAGGGAAAGTTAAAATTACAGAGATAACACAGAGGTATTCATGTAGGGGAATAAAACCATTAAAGTCCAAAAAAGATACATGGCCTTAGCTGATTAAACTAACTTTTAACATAATGGTCAGACATAATGGTAATAAAATATGCATTTTAAATCATAAAAACAAAACAATAAATAGCCAATACATATAACAATACACACATCAGAAAATAACAGGGTAGGTTAAATATAATGATATAACTATCTTGCAGGATCTACCTTTTTGCAAAGCAGGGGCACAGCTGAGATAAGTTCTGTATTTTCTTGCAAGGCTTGGGTAGATATGTTTAAAAATCAGACTAAAGGAGAGAGATAAATTAGCGTCAGATTGGGCTGCAAACATTTAGAGGAATGGGGAGGGAATATCTATGAACATTTGAGCTAAGGGTCATAAAAGCAAAAACACAGGGAAAGTTAAAATTACAGAGATAACACAGAGGTATTCATGTAGGGGAATAAAACCATTAAAGTCCAAAAAAGATACATGGCCTTAGCTGATTAAACTAACTTTTAACATAATGGTCAGACATAATGGTAATAAAATATGCATTTTAAATCATAAAAACAAAACAATAAATAGCCAATACATATAACAATACACACATCAGAAAATAACAGGGTAGGTTAAATATAATGATATAACTATCTTGCAGGATCTACCTTTTTGCAAAGCAGGGGCACAGCTGAGATAAGTTCTGTATTTTCTTGCAAGGCTTGGGTAGATATGTTTAAAAATCAGACTAAAGGAGAGAGATAAATTAGCGTCAGATTGGGCTGCAAACATTTAGAGGAATGGGGAGGGAATATCTATGAACATTTGAGCTAAGGGTCATAAAAGCAAAAACACAGGGAAAGTTAAAATTACAGAGATAACACAGAGGTATTCATGTAGGGGAATAAAACCATTAAAGTCCAAAAAAGATACATGGCCTTAGCTGATTAAACTAACTTTTAACATAATGGTCAGACATAATGGTAATAAAATATGCATTTTAAATCATAAAAACAAAACAATAAATAGCCAATACATATAACAATACACACATCAGAAAATAACAGGGTAGGTTAAATATAATGATATAACTATCTTGCAGGATCTACCTTTTTGCAAAGCAGGGGCACAGCTGAGATAAGTTCTGTATTTTCTTGCAAGGCTTGGGTAGATATGTTTAAAAATCAGACTAAAGGAGAGAGATAAATTAGCGTCAGATTGGGCTGCAAACATTTAGAGGAATGGGGAGGGAATATCTATGAACATTTGAGCTAAGGGTCATAAAAGCAAAAACACAGGGAAAGTTAAAATTACAGAGATAACACAGAGGTATTCATGTAGGGGAATAAAACCATTAAAGTCCAAAAAAGATACATGGCCTTAGCTGATTAAACTAACTTTTAACATAATGGTCAGACATAATGGTAATAAAATATGCATTTTAAATCATAAAAACAAAACAATAAATAGCCAATACATATAACAATACACACATCAGAAAATAACAGGGTAGGTTAAATATAATGATATAACTATCTTGCAGGATCTACCTTTTTGCAAAGCAGGGGCACAGCTGAGATAAGTTCTGTATTTTCTTGCAAGGCTTGGGTAGATATGTTTAAAAATCAGACTAAAGGAGAGAGATAAATTAGCGTCAGATTGGGCTGCAAACATTTAGAGGAATGGGGAGGGAATATCTATGAACATTTGAGCTAAGGGTCATAAAAGCAAAAACACAGGGAAAGTTAAAATTACAGAGATAACACAGAGGTATTCATGTAGGGGAATAAAACCATTAAAGTCCAAAAAAGATACATGGCCTTAGCTGATTAAACTAACTTTTAACATAATGGTCAGACATAATGGTAATAAAATATGCATTTTAAATCATAAAAACAAAACAATAAATAGCCAATACATATAACAATACACACATCAGAAAATAACAGGGTAGGTTAAATATAATGATATAACTATCTTGCAGGATCTACCTTTTTGCAAAGCAGGGGCACAGCTGAGATAAGTTCTGTATTTTCTTGCAAGGCTTGGGTAGATATGTTTAAAAATCAGACTTTTTGCAAAGCAGGGGCACAGCTGAGATAAGTTCTGTATTTTCTTGCAAGGCTTGGGTAGATATGTTTAAAAATCAGACTTTTTGCAAAGCAGGGGCACAGCTGAGATAAGTTCTGTATTTTCTTGCAAGGCTTGGGTAGATATGTTTAAAAATCAGACTTTTTGCAAAGCAGGGGCACAGCTGAGATAAGTTCTGTATTTTCTTGCAAGGCTTGGGTAGATATGTTTAAAAATCAGACTTTTTGCAAAGCAGGGGCACAGCTGAGATAAGTTCTGTATTTTCTTGCAAGGCTTGGGTAGATATGTTTAAAAATCAGACTTTTTGCAAAGCAGGGGCACAGCTGAGATAAGTTCTGTATTTTCTTGCAAGGCTTGGGTAGATATGTTTAAAAATCAGACTTTTTGCAAAGCAGGGGCACAGCTGAGATAAGTTCTGTATTTTCTTGCAAGGCTTGGGTAGATATGTTTAAAAATCAGACTTTTTGCAAAGCAGGGGCACAGCTGAGATAAGTTCTGTATTTTCTTGCAAGGCTTGGGTAGATATGTTTAAAAATCAGACTTTTTGCAAAGCAGGGGCACAGCTGAGATAAGTTCTGTATTTTCTTGCAAGGCTTGGGTAGATATGTTTAAAAATCAGACTTTTTGCAAAGCAGGGGCACAGCTGAGATAAGTTCTGTATTTTCTTGCAAGGCTTGGGTAGATATGTTTAAAAATCAGACTAAAGGAGAGAGATAAATTAGCGTCAGATTGGGCTGCAAACATTTAGAGGAATGGGGAGGGAATATCTATGAACATTTGAGCTAAGGGTCATAAAAGCAAAAACACAGGGAAAGTTAAAATTACAGAGATAACACAGAGGTATTCATGTAGGGGAATAAAACCATTAAAGTCCAAAAAAGATACATGGCCTTAGCTGATTAAACTAACTTTTAACATAATGGTCAGACATAATGGTAATAAAATATGCATTTTAAATCATAAAAACAAAACAATAAATAGCCAATACATATAACAATACACACATCAGAAAATAACAGGGTAGGTTAAATATAATGATATAACTATCTTGCAGGATCTACCTTTTTGCAAAGCAGGGGCACAGCTGAGATAAGTTCTGTATTTTCTTGCAAGGCTTGGGTAGATATGTTTAAAAATCAGACTAAAGGAGAGAGATAAATTAGCGTCAGATTGGGCTGCAAACATTTAGAGGAATGGGGAGGGAATATCTATGAACATTTGAGCTAAGGGTCATAAAAGCAAAAACACAGGGAAAGTTAAAATTACAGAGATAACACAGAGGTATTCATGTAGGGGAATAAAACCATTAAAGTCCAAAAAAGATACATGGCCTTAGCTGATTAAACTAACTTTTAACATAATGGTCAGACATAATGGTAATAAAATATGCATTTTAAATCATAAAAACAAAACAATAAATAGCCAATACATATAACAATACACACATCAGAAAATAACAGGGTAGGTTAAATATAATGATATAACTATCTTGCAGGATCTACCTTTTTGCAAAGCAGGGGCACAGCTGAGATAAGTTCTGTATTTTCTTGCAAGGCTTGGGTAGATATGTTTAAAAATCAGACTAAAGGAGAGAGATAAATTAGCGTCAGATTGGGCTGCAAACATTTAGAGGAATGGGGAGGGAATATCTATGAACATTTGAGCTAAGGGTCATAAAAGCAAAAACACAGGGAAAGTTAAAATTACAGAGATAACACAGAGGTATTCATGTAGGGGAATAAAACCATTAAAGTCCAAAAAAGATACATGGCCTTAGCTGATTAAACTAACTTTTAACATAATGGTCAGACATAATGGTAATAAAATATGCATTTTAAATCATAAAAACAAAACAATAAATAGCCAATACATATAACAATACACACATCAGAAAATAACAGGGTAGGTTAAATATAATGATATAACTATCTTGCAGGATCTACCTTTTTGCAAAGCAGGGGCACAGCTGAGATAAGTTCTGTATTTTCTTGCAAGGCTTGGGTAGATATGTTTAAAAATCAGACTTTTTGCAAAGCAGGGGCACAGCTGAGATAAGTTCTGTATTTTCTTGCAAGGCTTGGGTAGATATGTTTAAAAATCAGACTTTTTGCAAAGCAGGGGCACAGCTGAGAAGTTCTGTATTTTCTTGCAAGGCTTGGGTAGATATGTTTAAAAATCAGACTTTTTGCAAAGCAGGGGCACAGCTGAGATAAGTTCTGTATTTTCTTGCAAGGCTTGGGTAGATATGTTTAAAAATCAGACTTTTTGCAAAGCAGGGGCACAGCTGAGATAAGTTCTGTATTTTCTTGCAAGGCTTGGGTAGATATGTTTAAAAATCAGACTTTTTGCAAAGCAGGGGCACAGCTGAGATAAGTTCTGTATTTTCTTGCAAGGCTTGGGTAGATATGTTTAAAAATCAGACTTTTTGCAAAGCAGGGGCACAGCTGAGATAAGTTCTGTATTTTCTTGCAAGGCTTGGGTAGATATGTTTAAAAATCAGACTTTTTGCAAAGCAGGGGCACAGCTGAGATAAGTTCTGTATTTTCTTGCAAGGCTTGGGTAGATATGTTTAAAAATCAGACTTTTTGCTAAGCAGGGGCACAGCTGAGATAAGTTCTGTATTTTCTTGCAAGGCTTGGGTAGATATGTTTAAAAATCAGACTTTTTGCAAAGCAGGGGCACAGCTGAGATAAGTTCTGTATTTTCTTGCAAGGCTTGGGTAGATATGTTTAAAAATCAGACTAAAGGAGAGAGATAAATTAGCGTCAGATTGGGCTGCAAACATTTAGAGGAATGGGGAGGGAATATCTATGAACATTTGAGCTAAGGGTCATAAAAGCAAAAACACAGGGAAAGTTAAAATTACAGAGATAACACAGAGGTATTCATGTAGGGGAATAAAACCATTAAAGTCCAAAAAAGATACATGGCCTTAGCTGATTAAACTAACTTTTAACATAATGGTCAGACATAATGGTAATAAAATATGCATTTTAAATCATAAAAACAAAACAATAAATAGCCAATACATATAACAATACACACATCAGAAAATAACAGGGTAGGTTAAATATAATGATATAACTATCTTGCAGGATCTACCTTTTTGCAAAGCAGGGGCACAGCTGAGATAAGTTCTGTATTTTCTTGCAAGGCTTGGGTAGATATGTTTAAAAATCAGACTAAAGGAGAGAGATAAATTAGCGTCAGATTGGGCTGCAAACATTTAGAGGAATGGGGAGGGAATATCTATGAACATTTGAGCTAAGGGTCATAAAAGCAAAAACACAGGGAAAGTTAAAATTACAGAGATAACACAGAGGTATTCATGTAGGGGAATAAAACCATTAAAGTCCAAAAAAGATACATGGCCTTAGCTGATTAAACTAACTTTTAACATAATGGTCAGACATAATGGTAATAAAATATGCATTTTAAATCATAAAAACAAAACAATAAATAGCCAATACATATAACAATACACACATCAGAAAATAACAGGGTAGGTTAAATATAATGATATAACTATCTTGCAGGATCTACCTTTTTGCAAAGCAGGGGCACAGCTGAGATAAGTTCTGTATTTTCTTGCAAGGCTTGGGTAGATATGTTTAAAAATCAGACTAAAGGAGAGAGATAAATTAGCGTCAGATTGGGCTGCAAACATTTAGAGGAATGGGGAGGGAATATCTATGAACATTTGAGCTAAGGGTCATAAAAGCAAAAACACAGGGAAAGTTAAAATTACAGAGATAACACAGAGGTATTCATGTAGGGGAATAAAACCATTAAAGTCCAAAAAAGATACATGGCCTTAGCTGATTAAACTAACTTTTAACATAATGGTCAGACATAATGGTAATAAAATATGCATTTTAAATCATAAAAACAAAACAATAAATAGCCAATACATATAACAATACACACATCAGAAAATAACAGGGTAGGTTAAATATAATGATATAACTATCTTGCAGGATCTACCTTTTTGCAAAGCAGGGGCACAGCTGAGATAAGTTCTGTATTTTCTTGCAAGGCTTGGGTAGATATGTTTAAAAATCAGACTAAAGGAGAGAGATAAATTAGCGTCAGATTGGGCTGCAAACATTTAGAGGAATGGGGAGGGAATATCTATGAACATTTGAGCTAAGGGTCATAAAAGCAAAAACACAGGGAAAGTTAAAATTACAGAGATAACACAGAGGTATTCATGTAGGGGAATAAAACCATTAAAGTCCAAAAAAGATACATGGCCTTAGCTGATTAAACTAACTTTTAACATAATGGTCAGACATAATGGTAATAAAATATGCATTTTAAATCATAAAAACAAAACAATAAATAGCCAATACATATAACAATACACACATCAGAAAATAACAGGGTAGGTTAAATATAATGATATAACTATCTTGCAGGATCTACCTTTTTGCAAAGCAGGGGCACAGCTGAGATAAGTTCTGTATTTTCTTGCAAGGCTTGGGTAGATATGTTTAAAAATCAGACTAAAGGAGAGAGATAAATTAGCGTCAGATTGGGCTGCAAACATTTAGAGGAATGGGGAGGGAATATCTATGAACATTTGAGCTAAGGGTCATAAAAGCAAAAACACAGGGAAAGTTAAAATTACAGAGATAACACAGAGGTATTCATGTAGGGGAATAAAACCATTAAAGTCCAAAAAAGATACATGGCCTTAGCTGATTAAACTAACTTTTAACATAATGGTCAGACATAATGGTAATAAAATATGCATTTTAAATCATAAAAACAAAACAATAAATAGCCAATACATATAACAATACACACATCAGAAAATAACAGGGTAGGTTAAATATAATGATATAACTATCTTGCAGGATCTACCTTTTTGCAAAGCAGGGGCACAGCTGAGATAAGTTCTGTATTTTCTTGCAAGGCTTGGGTAGATATGTTTAAAAATCAGACTAAAGGAGAGAGATAAATTAGCGTCAGATTGGGCTGCAAACATTTAGAGGAATGGGGAGGGAATATCTATGAACATTTGAGCTAAGGGTCATAAAAGCAAAAACACAGGGAAAGTTAAAATTACAGAGATAACACAGAGGTATTCATGTAGGGGAATAAAACCATTAAAGTCCAAAAAAGATACATGGCCTTAGCTGATTAAACTAACTTTTAACATAATGGTCAGACATAATGGTAATAAAATATGCATTTTAAATCATAAAAACAAAACAATAAATAGCCAATACATATAACAATACACACATCAGAAAATAACAGGGTAGGTTAAATATAATGATATAACTATCTTGCAGGATCTACCTTTTTGCAAAGCAGGGGCACAGCTGAGATAAGTTCTGTATTTTCTTGCAAGGCTTGGGTAGATATGTTTAAAAATCAGACTAAAGGAGAGAGATAAATTAGCGTCAGATTGGGCTGCAAACATTTAGAGGAATGGGGAGGGAATATCTATGAACATTTGAGCTAAGGGTCATAAAAGCAAAAACACAGGGAAAGTTAAAATTACAGAGATAACACAGAGGTATTCATGTAGGGGAATAAAACCATTAAAGTCCAAAAAAGATACATGGCCTTAGCTGATTAAACTAACTTTTAACATAATGGTCAGACATAATGGTAATAAAATATGCATTTTAAATCATAAAAACAAAACAATAAATAGCCAATACATATAACAATACACACATCAGAAAATAACAGGGTAGGTTAAATATAATGATATAACTATCTTGCAGGATCTACCTTTTTGCAAAGCAGGGGCACAGCTGAGATAAGTTCTGTATTTTCTTGCAAGGCTTGGGTAGATATGTTTAAAAATCAGACTTTTTGCAAAGCAGGGGCACAGCTGAGATAAGTTCTGTATTTTCTTGCAAGGCTTGGGTAGATATGTTTAAAAATCAGACTTTTTGCAAAGCAGGGGCACAGCTGAGATAAGTTCTGTATTTTCTTGCAAGGCTTGGGTAGATATGTTTAAAAATCAGACTTTTTGCAAAGCAGGGGCACAGCTGAGATAAGTTCTGTATTTTCTTGCAAGGCTTGGGTAGATATGTTTAAAAATCAGACTTTTTGCAAAGCAGGGGCACAGCTGAGATAAGTTCTGTATTTTCTTGCAAGGCTTGGGTAGATATGTTTAAAAATCAGACTTTTTGCAAAGCAGGGGCACAGCTGAGATAAGTTCTGTATTTTCTTGCAAGGCTTGGGTAGATATGTTTAAAAATCAGACTTTTTGCAAAGCAGGGGCACAGCTGAGATAAGTTCTGTATTTTCTTGCAAGGCTTGGGTAGATATGTTTAAAAATCAGACTTTTTGCAAAGCAGGGGCACAGCTGAGATAAGTTCTGTATTTTCTTGCAAGGCTTGGGTAGATATGTTTAAAAATCAGACTAAAGGAGAGAGATAAATTAGCGTCAGATTGGGCTGCAAACATTTAGAGGAATGGGGAGGGAATATCTATGAACATTTGAGCTAAGGGTCATAAAAGCAAAAACACAGGGAAAGTTAAAATTACAGAGATAACACAGAGGTATTCATGTAGGGGAATAAAACCATTAAAGTCCAAAAAAGATACATGGCCTTAGCTGATTAAACTAACTTTTAACATAATGGTCAGACATAATGGTAATAAAATATGCATTTTAAATCATAAAAACAAAACAATAAATAGCCAATACATATAACAATACACACATCAGAAAATAACAGGGTAGGTTAAATATAATGATATAACTATCTTGCAGGATCTACCTTTTTGCAAAGCAGGGGCACAGCTGAGATAAGTTCTGTATTTTCTTGCAAGGCTTGGGTAGATATGTTTAAAAATCAGACTAAAGGAGAGAGATAAATTAGCGTCAGATTGGGCTGCAAACATTTAGAGGAATGGGGAGGGAATATCTATGAACATTTGAGCTAAGGGTCATAAAAGCAAAAACACAGGGAAAGTTAAAATTACAGAGATAACACAGAGGTATTCATGTAGGGGAATAAAACCATTAAAGTCCAAAAAAGATACATGGCCTTAGCTGATTAAACTAACTTTTAACATAATGGTCAGACATAATGGTAATAAAATATGCATTTTAAATCATAAAAACAAAACAATAAATAGCCAATACATATAACAATACACACATCAGAAAATAACAGGGTAGGTTAAATATAATGATATAACTATCTTGCAGGATCTACCTTTTTGCAAAGCAGGGGCACAGCTGAGATAAGTTCTGTATTTTCTTGCAAGGCTTGGGTAGATATGTTTAAAAATCAGACTAAAGGAGAGAGATAAATTAGCGTCAGATTGGGCTGCAAACATTTAGAGGAATGGGGAGGGAATATCTATGAACATTTGAGCTAAGGGTCATAAAAGCAAAAACACAGGGAAAGTTAAAATTACAGAGATAACACAGAGGTATTCATGTAGGGGAATAAAACCATTAAAGTCCAAAAAAGATACATGGCCTTAGCTGATTAAACTAACTTTTAACATAATGGTCAGACATAATGGTAATAAAATATGCATTTTAAATCATAAAAACAAAACAATAAATAGCCAATACATATAACAATACACACATCAGAAAATAACAGGGTAGGTTAAATATAATGATATAACTATCTTGCAGGATCTACCTTTTTGCAAAGCAGGGGCACAGCTGAGATAAGTTCTGTATTTTCTTGCAAGGCTTGGGTAGATATGTTTAAAAATCAGACTAAAGGAGAGAGATAAATTAGCGTCAGATTGGGCTGCAAACATTTAGAGGAATGGGGAGGGAATATCTATGAACATTTGAGCTAAGGGTCATAAAAGCAAAAACACAGGGAAAGTTAAAATTACAGAGATAACACAGAGGTATTCATGTAGGGGAATAAAACCATTAAAGTCCAAAAAAGATACATGGCCTTAGCTGATTAAACTAACTTTTAACATAATGGTCAGACATAATGGTAATAAAATATGCATTTTAAATCATAAAAACAAAACAATAAATAGCCAATACATATAACAATACACACATCAGAAAATAACAGGGTAGGTTAAATATAATGATATAACTATCTTGCAGGATCTACCTTTTTGCAAAGCAGGGGCACAGCTGAGATAAGTTCTGTATTTTCTTGCAAGGCTTGGGTAGATATGTTTAAAAATCAGACTAAAGGAGAGAGATAAATTAGCGTCAGATTGGGCTGCAAACATTTAGAGGAATGGGGAGGGAATATCTATGAACATTTGAGCTAAGGGTCATAAAAGCAAAAACACAGGGAAAGTTAAAATTACAGAGATAACACAGAGGTATTCATGTAGGGGAATAAAACCATTAAAGTCCAAAAAAGATACATGGCCTTAGCTGATTAAACTAACTTTTAACATAATGGTCAGACATAATGGTAATAAAATATGCATTTTAAATCATAAAAACAAAACAATAAATAGCCAATACATATAACAATACACACATCAGAAAATAACAGGGTAGGTTAAATATAATGATATAACTATCTTGCAGGATCTACCTTTTTGCAAAGCAGGGGCACAGCTGAGATAAGTTCTGTATTTTCTTGCAAGGCTTGGGTAGATATGTTTAAAAATCAGACTTTTTGCAAAGCAGGGGCACAGCTGAGATAAGTTCTGTATTTTCTTGCAAGGCTTGGGTAGATATGTTTAAAAATCAGACTTTTTGCAAAGCAGGGGCACAGCTGAGATAAGTTCTGTATTTTCTTGCAAGGCTTGGGTAGATATGTTTAAAAATCAGACTTTTTGCAAAGCAGGGGCACAGCTGAGATAAGTTCTGTATTTTCTTGCAAGGCTTGGGTAGATATGTTTAAAAATCAGACTTTTTGCAAAGCAGGGGCACAGCTGAGATAAGTTCTGTATTTTCTTGCAAGGCTTGGGTAGATATGTTTAAAAATCAGACTTTTTGCAAAGCAGGGGCACAGCTGAGATAAGTTCTGTATTTTCTTGCAAGGCTTGGGTAGATATGTTTAAAAATCAGACTTTTTGCAAAGCAGGGGCACAGCTGAGATAAGTTCTGTATTTTCTTGCAAGGCTTGGGTAGATATGTTTAAAAATCAGACTTTTTGCAAAGCAGGGGCACAGCTGAGATAAGTTCTGTATTTTCTTGCAAGGCTTGGGTAGATATGTTTAAAAATCAGACTAAAGGAGAGAGATAAATTAGCGTCAGATTGGGCTGCAAACATTTAGAGGAATGGGGAGGGAATATCTATGAACATTTGAGCTAAGGGTCATAAAAGCAAAAACACAGGGAAAGTTAAAATTACAGAGATAACACAGAGGTATTCATGTAGGGGAATAAAACCATTAAAGTCCAAAAAAGATACATGGCCTTAGCTGATTAAACTAACTTTTAACATAATGGTCAGACATAATGGTAATAAAATATGCATTTTAAATCATAAAAACAAAACAATAAATAGCCAATACATATAACAATACACACATCAGAAAATAACAGGGTAGGTTAAATATAATGATATAACTATCTTGCAGGATCTACCTTTTTGCAAAGCAGGGGCACAGCTGAGATAAGTTCTGTATTTTCTTGCAAGGCTTGGGTAGATATGTTTAAAAATCAGACTAAAGGAGAGAGATAAATTAGCGTCAGATTGGGCTGCAAACATTTAGAGGAATGGGGAGGGAATATCTATGAACATTTGAGCTAAGGGTCATAAAAGCAAAAACACAGGGAAAGTTAAAATTACAGAGATAACACAGAGGTATTCATGTAGGGGAATAAAACCATTAAAGTCCAAAAAAGATACATGGCCTTAGCTGATTAAACTAACTTTTAACATAATGGTCAGACATAATGGTAATAAAATATGCATTTTAAATCATAAAAACAAAACAATAAATAGCCAATACATATAACAATACACACATCAGAAAATAACAGGGTAGGTTAAATATAATGATATAACTATCTTGCAGGATCTACCTTTTTGCAAAGCAGGGGCACAGCTGAGATAAGTTCTGTATTTTCTTGCAAGGCTTGGGTAGATATGTTTAAAAATCAGACTAAAGGAGAGAGATAAATTAGCGTCAGATTGGGCTGCAAACATTTAGAGGAATGGGGAGGGAATATCTATGAACATTTGAGCTAAGGGTCATAAAAGCAAAAACACAGGGAAAGTTAAAATTACAGAGATAACACAGAGGTATTCATGTAGGGGAATAAAACCATTAAAGTCCAAAAAAGATACATGGCCTTAGCTGATTAAACTAACTTTTAACATAATGGTCAGACATAATGGTAATAAAATATGCATTTTAAATCATAAAAACAAAACAATAAATAGCCAATACATATAACAATACACACATCAGAAAATAACAGGGTAGGTTAAATATAATGATATAACTATCTTGCAGGATCTACCTTTTTGCAAAGCAGGGGCACAGCTGAGATAAGTTCTGTATTTTCTTGCAAGGCTTGGGTAGATATGTTTAAAAATCAGACTTTTTGCAAAGCAGGGGCACAGCTGAGATAAGTTCTGTATTTTCTTGCAAGGCTTGGGTAGATATGTTTAAAAATCAGACTTTTTGCAAAGCAGGGGCACAGCTGAGATAAGTTCTGTATTTTCTTGCAAGGCTTGGGTAGATATGTTTAAAAATCAGACTTTTTGCAAAGCAGGGGCACAGCTGAGATAAGTTCTGTATTTTCTTGCAAGGCTTGGGTAGATATGTTTAAAAATCAGACTTTTTGCAAAGCAGGGGCACAGCTGAGATAAGTTCTGTATTTTCTTGCAAGGCTTGGGTAGATATGTTTAAAAATCAGACTTTTTGCAAAGCAGGGGCACAGCTGAGATAAGTTCTGTATTTTCTTGCAAGGCTTGGGTAGATATGTTTAAAAATCAGACTTTTTGCAAAGCAGGGGCACAGCTGAGATAAGTTCTGTATTTTCTTGCAAGGCTTGGGTAGATATGTTTAAAAATCAGACTTTTTGCAAAGCAGGGGCACAGCTGAGATAAGTTCTGTATTTTCTTGCAAGGCTTGGGTAGATATGTTTAAAAATAAGACTAAAGGAGAGAGATACATTAGCGTCAGATTGGGCTGCAAACATTTAGAGGAATGGGGAGGGAATATCTATGAACATTTGAGCTAAGGGTCATAAAAGCAAAAACACAGGGAAAGTTAAAATTACAGAGATAACACAGAGGTATTCATGTAGGGGAATAAAACCATTAAAGTCCAAAAAAGATACATGGCCTTAGCTGATTAAACTAACTTTTAACATAATGGTCAGACATAATGGTAATAAAATATGCATTTTAAATCATAAAAACAAAACAATAAATAGCCAATACATATAACAATACACACATCAGAAAATAACAGGGTAGGTTAAATATAATGATATAACTATCTTGCAGGATCTACCTTTTTGCAAAGCAGGGGCACAGCTGAGATAAGTTCTGTATTTTCTTGCAAGGCTTGGGTAGATATGTTTAAAAATCAGACTAAAGGAGAGAGATAAATTAGCGTCAGATTGGGCTGCAAACATTTAGAGGAATGGGGAGGGAATATCTATGAACATTTGAGCTAAGGGTCATAAAAGCAAAAACACAGGGAAAGTTAAAATTACAGAGATAACACAGAGGTATTCATGTAGGGGAATAAAACCATTAAAGTCCAAAAAAGATACATGGCCTTAGCTGATTAAACTAACTTTTAACATAATGGTCAGACATAATGGTAATAAAATATGCATTTTAAATCATAAAAACAAAACAATAAATAGCCAATACATATAACAATACACACATCAGAAAATAACAGGGTAGGTTAAATATAATGATATAACTATCTTGCAGGATCTACCTTTTTGCAAAGCAGGGGCACAGCTGAGATAAGTTCTGTATTTTCTTGCAAGGCTTGGGTAGATATGTTTAAAAATCAGACTTTTTGCAAAGCAGGGGCACAGCTGAGATAAGTTCTGTATTTTCTTGCAAGGCTTGGGTAGATATGTTTAAAAATCAGACTTTTTGCAAAGCAGGGGCACAGCTGAGATAAGTTCTGTATTTTCTTGCAAGGCTTGGGTAGATATGTTTAAAAATCAGACTTTTTGCAAAGCAGGGGCACAGCTGAGATAAGTTCTGTATTTTCTTGCAAGGCTTGGGTAGATATGTTTAAAAATCAGACTTTTTGCAAAGCAGGGGCACAGCTGAGATAAGTTCTGTATTTTCTTGCAAGGCTTGGGTAGATATGTTTAAAAATCAGACTTTTTGCAAAGCAGGGGCACAGCTGAGATAAGTTCTGTATTTTCTTGCAAGGCTTGGGTAGATATGTTTAAAAATCAGACTTTTTGCAAAGCAGGGGCACAGCTGAGATAAGTTCTGTATTTTCTTGCAAGGCTTGGGTAGATATGTTTAAAAATCAGACTAAAGGAGAGAGATAAATTAGCGTCAGATTGGGCTGCAAACATTTAGAGGAATGGGGAGGGAATATCTATGAACATTTGAGCTAAGGGTCATAAAAGCAAAAACACAGGGAAAGTTAAAATTACAGAGATAACACAGAGGTATTCATGTAGGGGAATAAAACCATTAAAGTCCAAAAAAGATACATGGCCTTAGCTGATTAAACTAACTTTTAACATAATGGTCAGACATAATGGTAATAAAATATGCATTTTAAATCATAAAAACAAAACAATAAATAGCCAATACATATAACAATACACACATCAGAAAATAACAGGGTAGGTTAAATATAATGATATAACTATCTTGCAGGATCTACCTTTTTGCAAAGCAGGGGCACAGCTGAGATAAGTTCTGTATTTTCTTGCAAGGCTTGGGTAGATATGTTTAAAAATCAGACTTTTTGCAAAGCAGGGGCACAGCTGAGATAAGTTCTGTATTTTCTTGCAAGGCTTGGGTAGATATGTTTAAAAATCAGACTTTTTGCAAAGCAGGGGCACAGCTGAGATAAGTTCTGTATTTTCTTGCAAGGCTTGGGTAGATATGTTTAAAAATCAGACTTTTTGCAAAGCAGGGGCACAGCTGAGATAAGTTCTGTATTTTCTTGCAAGGCTTGGGTAGATATGTTTAAAAATCAGACTTTTTGCAAAGCAGGGGCACAGCTGAGATAAGTTCTGTATTTTCTTGCAAGGCTTGGGTAGATATGTTTAAAAATCAGACTTTTTGCAAAGCAGGGGCACAGCTGAGATAAGTTCTGTATTTTCTTGCAAGGCTTGGGTAGATATGTTTAAAAATCAGACTTTTTGCAAAGCAGGGGCACAGCTGAGATAAGTTCTGTATTTTCTTGCAAGGCTTGGGTAGATATGTTTAAAAATCAGACTTTTTGCAAAGCAGGGGCACAGCTGAGATAAGTTCTGTATTTTCTTGCAAGGCTTGGGTAGATATGTTTAAAAATCAGACTAAAGGAGAGAGATAAATTAGCGTCAGATTGGGCTGCAAACATTTAGAGGAATGGGGAGGGAATATCTATGAACATTTGAGCTAAGGGTCATAAAAGCAAAAACACAGGGAAAGTTAAAATTACAGAGATAACACAGAGGTATTCATGTAGGGGAATAAAACCATTAAAGTCCAAAAAAGATACATGGCCTTAGCTGATTAAACTAACTTTTAACATAATGGTCAGACATAATGGTAATAAAATATGCATTTTAAATCATAAAAACAAAACAATAAATAGCCAATACATATAACAATACACACATCAGAAAATAACAGGGTAGGTTAAATATAATGATATAACTATCTTGCAGGATCTACCTTTTTGCAAAGCAGGGGCACAGCTGAGATAAGTTCTGTATTTTCTTGCAAGGCTTGGGTAGATATGTTTAAAAATCAGACTTTTTGCAAAGCAGGGGCACAGCTGAGATAAGTTGTGTATTTTCTTGCAAGGCTTGGGTAGATATGTTTAAAAATCAGACTTTTTGCAAAGCAGGGGCACAGCTGAGATAAGTTCTGTATTTTCTTGCAAGGCTTGGGTAGATATGTTTAAAAATCAGACTTTTTGCAAAGCAGGGGCACAGCTGAGATAAGTTCTGTATTTTCTTGCAAGGCTTGGGTAGATATGTTTAAAAATCAGACTTTTTGCAAAGCAGGGGCACAGCTGAGATAAGTTCTGTATTTTCTTGCAAGGCTTGGGTAGATATGTTTAAAAATCAGACTTTTTGCAAAGCAGGGGCACAGCTGAGATAAGTTCTGTATTTTCTTGCAAGGCTTGGGTAGATATGTTTAAAAATCAGACTTTTTGCAAAGCAGGGGCACAGCTGAGATAAGTTCTGTATTTTCTTGCAAGGCTTGGGTAGATATGTTTAAAAATCAGACTAAAGGAGAGAGATAAATTAGCGTCAGATTGGGCTGCAAACATTTAGAGGAATGGGGAGGGAATATCTATGAACATTTGAGCTAAGGGTCATAAAAGCAAAAACACAGGGAAAGTTAAAATTACAGAGATAACACAGAGGTATTCATGTAGGGGAATAAAACCATTAAAGTCCAAAAAAGATACATGGCCTTAGCTGATTAAACTAACTTTTAACATAATGGTCAGACATAATGGTAATAAAATATGCATTTTAAATCATAAAAACAAAACAATAAATAGCCAATACATATAACAATACACACATCAGAAAATAACAGGGTAGGTTAAATATAATGATATAACTATCTTGCAGGATCTACCTTTTTGCAAAGCAGGGGCACAGCTGAGATAAGTTCTGTATTTTCTTGCAAGGCTTGGGTAGATATGTTTAAAAATCAGACTTTTTGCAAAGCAGGGGCACAGCTGAGATAAGTTCTGTATTTTCTTGCAAGGCTTGGGTAGATATGTTTAAAAATCAGACTTTTTGCAAAGCAGGGGCACAGCTGAGATAAGTTCTGTATTTTCTTGCAAGGCTTGGGTAGATATGTTTAAAAATCAGACTTTTTGCAAAGCAGGGGCACAGCTGAGATAAGTTCTGTATTTTCTTGCAAGGCTTGGGTAGATATGTTTAAAAATCAGACTTTTTGCAAAGCAGGGGCACAGCTGAGATAAGTTCTGTATTTTCTTGCAAGGCTTGGGTAGATATGTTTAAAAATCAGACTTTTTGCAAAGCAGGGGCACAGCTGAGATAAGTTCTGTATTTTCTTGCAAGGCTTGGGTAGATATGTTTAAAAATCAGACTTTTTGCAAAGCAGGGGCACAGCTGAGATAAGTTCTGTATTTTCTTGCAAGGCTTGGGTAGATATGTTTAAAAATCAGACTTTTTGCAAAGCAGGGGCACAGCTGAGATAAGTTCTGTATTTTCTTGCAAGGCTTGGGTAGATATGTTTAAAAATCAGACTAAAGGAGAGAGATAAATTAGCGTCAGATTGGGCTGCAAACATTTAGAGGAATGGGGAGGGAATATCTATGAACATTTGAGCTAAGGGTCATAAAAGCAAAAACACAGGGAAAGTTAAAATTACAGAGATAACACAGAGGTATTCATGTAGGGGAATAAAACCATTAAAGTCCAAAAAAGATACATGGCCTTAGCTGATTAAACTAACTTTTAACATAATGGTCAGACATAATGGTAATAAAATATGCATTTTAAATCATAAAAACAAAACAATAAATAGCCAATACATATAACAATACACACATCAGAAAATAACAGGGTAGGTTAAATATAATGATATAACTATCTTGCAGGATCTACCTTTTTGCAAAGCAGGGGCACAGCTGAGATAAGTTCTGTATTTTCTTGCAAGGCTTGGGTAGATATGTTTAAAAATCAGACTTTTTGCAAAGCAGGGGCACAGCTGAGATAAGTTCTGTATTTTCTTGCAAGGCTTGGGTAGATATGTTTAAAAATCAGACTTTTTGCAAAGCAGGGGCACAGCTGAGATAAGTTCTGTATTTTCTTGCAAGGCTTGGGTAGATATGTTTAAAAATCAGACTTTTTGCAAAGCAGGGGCACAGCTGAGATAAGTTCTGTATTTTCTTGCAAGGCTTGGGTAGATATGTTTAAAAATCAGACTTTTTGCAAAGCAGGGGCACAGCTGAGATAAGTTCTGTATTTTCTTGCAAGTCTTGGGTAGATATGTTTAAAAATCAGACTTTTTGCAAAGCAGGGGCACAGCTGAGATAAGTTCTGTATTTTCTTGCAAGGCTTGGGTAGATATGTTTAAAAATCAGACTTTTTGCAAAGCAGGGGCACAGCTGAGATAAGTTCTGTATTTTCTTGCAAGGCTTGGGTAGATATGTTTAAAAATCAGACTTTTTGCAAAGCAGGGGCACAGCTGAGATAAGTTCTGTATTTTCTTGCAAGGCTTGGGTAGATATGTTTAAAAATCAGACTAAAGGAGAGAGATAAATTAGCGTCAGATTGGGCTGCAAACATTTAGAGGAATGGGGAGGGAATATCTATGAACATTTGAGCTAAGGGTCATAAAAGCAAAAACACAGGGAAAGTTAAAATTACAGAGATAACACAGAGGTATTCATGTAGGGGAATAAAACCATTAAAGTCCAAAAAAGATACATGGCCTTAGCTGATTAAACTAACTTTTAACATAATGGTCAGACATAATGGTAATAAAATATGCATTTTAAATCATAAAAACAAAACAATAAATAGCCAATACATATAACAATACACACATCAGAAAATAACAGGGTAGGTTAAATATAATGATATAACTATCTTGCAGGATCTACCTTTTTGCAAAGCAGGGGCACAGCTGAGATAAGTTCTGTATTTTCTTGCAAGGCTTGGGTAGATATGTTTAAAAATCAGACTTTTTGCAAAGCAGGGGCACAGCTGAGATAAGTTCTGTATTTTCTTGCAAGGCTTGGGTAGATATGTTTAAAAATCAGACTTTTTGCAAAGCAGGGGCACAGCTGAGATAAGTTCTGTATTTTCTTGCAAGGCTTGGGTAGATATGTTTAAAAATCAGACTTTTTGCAAAGCAGGGGCACAGCTGAGATAAGTTCTGTATTTTCTTGCAAGGCTTGGGTAGATATGTTTAAAAATCAGACTTTTTGCAAAGCAGGGGCACAGCTGAGATAAGTTCTGTATTTTCTTGCAAGTCTTGGGTAGATATGTTTAAAAATCAGACTTTTTGCAAAGCAGGGGCACAGCTGAGATAAGTTCTGTATTTTCTTGCAAGGCTTGGGTAGATATGTTTAAAAATCAGACTTTTTGCAAAGCAGGGGCACAGCTGAGATAAGTTCTGTATTTTCTTGCAAGGCTTGGGTAGATATGTTTAAAAATCAGACTTTTTGCAAAGCAGGGGCACAGCTGAGATAAGTTCTGTATTTTCTTGCAAGGCTTGGGTAGATATGTTTAAAAATCAGACTAAAGGAGAGAGATAAATTAGCGTCAGATTGGGCTGCAAACATTTAGAGGAATGGGGAGGGAATATCTATGAACATTTGAGCTAAGGGTCATAAAAGCAAAAACACAGGGAAAGTTAAAATTACAGAGATAACACAGAGGTATTCATGTAGGGGAATAAAACCATTAAAGTCCAAAAAAGATACATGGCCTTAGCTGATTAAACTAACTTTTAACATAATGGTCAGACATAATGGTAATAAAATATGCATTTTAAATCATAAAAACAAAACAATAAATAGCCAATACATATAACAATACACACATCAGAAAATAACAGGGTAGGTTAAATATAATGATATAACTATCTTGCAGGATCTACCTTTTTGCAAAGCAGGGGCACAGCTGAGATAAGTTCTGTATTTTCTTGCAAGGCTAGGGTAGATATGTTTAAAAATCAGACTTTTTGCAAAGCAGGGGCACAGCTGAGATAAGTTCTGTATTTTCTTGCAAGGCTTGGGTAGATATGTTTAAAAATCAGACTTTTTGCAAAGCAGGGGCACAGCTGAGATAAGTTCTGTATTTTCTTGCAAGGCTTGGGTAGATATGTTTAAAAATCAGACTTTTTGCAAAGCAGGGGCACAGCTGAGATAAGTTCTGTATTTTCTTGCAAGGCTTGGGTAGATATGTTTAAAAATCAGACTTTTTGCAAAGCAGGGGCACAGCTGAGATAAGTTCTGTATTTTCTTGCAAGGCTTGGGTAGATATGTTTAAAAATCAGACTTTTTGCAAAGCAGGGGCACAGCTGAGATAAGTTCTGTATTTTCTTGCAAGGCTTGGGTAGATATGTTTAAAAATCAGACTTTTTGCAAAGCAGGGGCACAGCTGAGATAAGTTCTGTATTTTCTTGCAAGGCTTGGGTAGATATGTTTAAAAATCAGACTTTTTGCAAAGCAGGGGCACAGCTGAGATAAGTTCTGTATTTTCTTGCAAGGCTTGGGTAGATATGTTTAAAAATCAGACTTTTTGCAAAGCAGGGGCACAGCTGAGATAAGTTCTGTATTTTCTTGCAAGGCTTGGGTAGATATGTTTAAAAATCAGACTTTTTGCAAAGCAGGGGCACAGCTGAGATAAGTTCTGTATTTTCTTGCAAGTCTTGGGTAGATATGTTTAAAAATCAGACTTTTTGCAAAGCAGGGGCACAGCTGAGATAAGTTCTGTATTTTCTTGCAAGGCTTGGGTAGATATGTTTAAAAATCAGACTTTTTGCAAAGCAGGGGCACAGCTGAGATAAGTTCTGTATTTTCTTGCAAGGCTTGGGTAGATATGTTTAAAAATCAGACTTTTTGCAAAGCAGGGGCACAGCTGAGATAAGTTCTGTATTTTCTTGCAAGGCTTGGGTAGATATGTTTAAAAATCAGACTTTTTGCAAAGCAGGGGCACAGCTGAGATAAGTTCTGTATTTTCTTGCAAGGCTTGGGTAGATATGTTTAAAAATCAGACTTTTTGCAAAGCAGGGGCACAGCTGAGATAAGTTCTGTATTTTCTTGCAAGGCTTGGGTAGATATGTTTAAAAATCAGACTTTTTGCAAAGCAGGGGCACAGCTGAGATAAGTTCTGTATTTTCTTGCAAGGCTTGGGTAGATATGTTTAAAAATCAGACTTTTTGCAAAGCAGGGGCACAGCTGAGATAAGTTCTGTATTTTCTTGCAAGGCTTGGGTAGATATGTTTAAAAATCAGACTTTTTGCAAAGCAGGGGCACAGCTGAGATAAGTTCTGTATTTTCTTGCAAGGCTTGGGTAGATATGTTTAAAAATCAGACTTTTTGCAAAGCAGGGGCACAGCTGAGATAAGTTCTGTATTTTCTTGCAAGGCTTGGGTAGATATGTTTAAAAATCAGACTTTTTGCAAAGCAGGGGCACAGCTGAGATAAGTTCTGTATTTTCTTGCAAGGCTTGGGTAGATATGTTTAAAAATCAGACTTTTTGCAAAGCAGGGGCACAGCTGAGATAAGTTCTGTATTTTCTTGCAAGGCTTGGGTAGATATGTTGAAAAATATATTAGCATTAGGTAATGAAAAAATGAATTTCTGCCGATTTTTACCTGTTACATACCTTTAGCTATATACCCCAGAGTTCATGTTTAACATCAGATTTTGCCATCAGTTTCTGTACTGATACATTGTTTCCAAATACATTGGAAAATAAATAATTATATTATCCAACCATTATGCAAAGCCTGGGTTCTTGTAGAAAGAACAATACTGTGAAGATCAAGCACACAGACAGCCCCCTGTAAAAGTAGGAGGGGTCTGTGTGCTTTAGGGCTTGCACAGATATACTGTGAACAAGGCTCTGATTTCCCCACCGGCCATCAATGCAAATAGCAGGTCAAGCAGTGTGCACAGTAAAATAAAAACAAAAAAACAATTCCCCTTAGAGGGAATGTTGCATGTCATGTATACAAGCACAGTCACAGCTTCATCCATCTTCTTAAATTGTGGACACTCAGCCACAACTGCTGCAACCAATCAATAAATCTCCTGGTGTCACAGTAGGCCAGACACAACCTATGTCTCTGGCCAATCACTCAGAATAGTCTGAGATGGGGGAGTATTTAATACTTTACTGTATAAGAGAAGTCTGTTATTCTTACCCCACCCCTTGAAAGGGCGCTATATTTTACTTTGTGAGTATTGTCTAGACAGAGGAACAAAATATAGGTTTTATATTGGGCTAGATTACGAGTGGAGTGCAAACTTTTGCCCCTGAGCAATAAGGGGTTTATCGCAAGGGTTTGCACTTGTCGGGTTTGAGTGCAATCACGATTATGATACAATGATTACCACGACTTCAGAGCTCTCTCTGGTTAATTGTTTCACAAAACATAAAAGTGTCACAAAACACATAAAAAAATATATTACAAAGTACAGTTACACTCATAATAACACTACCTAAGAAAAATTATTCTAATAAAATATTGCACACAAAAGTCATAAAGGCCTAAATATAGGAGATCTCAGGTGTTAGGGAAAAAAAGGCAGTAAAAAGAGCTTTTACATAGAGATACATGCTAAGATGTATATGTATGTATGTGTGTATATATATATATATATATATATATATATATATATATATATATATATATATCAGAAAGGTACTGGACAAATGGTCGATATAAATGCAAAACCTAAACTAATAGGCTATTGATGGTATAATTTTTAAGTGGTGCAGACCCTATAAAGGATACTTTGACAAAGCACTTTAAGATGAGAAATGAAACATGCAATTCAATGAACCATATGAAAGATAGGGAGTCAAGCACTCTTTTATAAACAATTCAACAGATTTATTATCTTATTAATGGAGTTTCATCTCTAATCCATATATCGCTAGTAAACGAAACATTATATATGTATACCTCACGTAACATAAATTTCTACCCTGAAGGTGTGCACACCTAAACAAATTCACAAAAAATATTTTAATCATTTAGAAATATTCCATACACACTACACCCTTACTGCACATGGTACCCAATATTGTACAAGGGATAATACCAGGCAGATAACGTAGTGGGATCTAAATGTGGTGGAATATTAATAATGGACAGCTAGCACACAGTAAATAATAGTCTTAACAGCCACACTTTATGAGCAATTACTCAATATTGTGCATAAGATGTTGCATATCATTCAAAAAGGACCCCAAACATACTACACCCTACTGCACACGGTACCTAAGAAAATACAAGGGATATTTACCGGGCAGAAATAATCGTGGGATCTAAGTATGGTGGGATGCCTAATACATGGCAATGAATGATCACACATCTATGTCAGCTATAATATAACAGCAGGTATTTGCTAACAGGCATGTGTTATTATAGACAAGCAAAATTAACAGCAGTTCACAAGCAGCATCTCCGTTGTAGTGCAATCTAGGTCAAACCAGGCTGACCCTCCACAAATAGCGGTTGCTGCAAAGTTCCAGACATTTACGATTGTAGGTGTTGATACACTTATCTGACTCCAGGATGCATAATTGTAATCCGCATAAGCCGTCAGTTCCCTGCTGCAATGTTGGCTCACAATTCTCGTTCAATTTCACCGGCTGCTGTTCCGTGCGCTATGCACGCCGAAATCCACATGGCATGAACAACTGGCGTCATCACTTCCGGGTAGGTCACGTGAGTAAACGATCCAATGCCTACGATCGTTTCACCCTCAATGTCATTTCAGAGACGGGGCTTCCTCAGGGCATATGGACCTAAGCCCTGCAATTGAAGAATATAACGGCACAAGACTCCTCCTCCTATTAACATGTTAATTACCTCACAAAACAAAACAGTGCAGTAAAAGTATACATATAGAGTTCCTAATATCCAAAAAGAACGCATTTATCTTTACTAATGTCTAACAATATAGTAAATAAAACCAATCATCATATTGTTAATACGACGTTCATTGATCTAGTTCAAAGCGACAAAATGTAGTCTTTTTATTCACGAACACAAAAACAAAAAAGAGCAGGGAGGCATCAGAGAAAATGCCAGCTAAATAATAAAACCCACACAATACTAGATAAAATATCAGCATGTTATCATATTCAAAGTAATTTTTACACACTTTTCAAGTAAGTTTCAAAATTTATTTGACAAAATCCAATGCCCTTAGCTCAACAGCGCAAAGTACTTCTTAGATAAAGCTAGCCATATCTAGTTTTTCGTTTAATCCAACCGGGGAAAGCGTCTTAAGGGTATATATCCACTTACATTCTTTTTGGAGGAGGCATTTGTTATTATCCCCTCCCCTTCCATGCAAGATTCCCTTATCAATTCCTGTGAACCTTAAACAGCTAGGATTACTATTGTGTTTATCTTGGTAATGCCTAGCAACACTGCTCATTTGAATCTGTCTTTTTATGTCATCCCTGTGCTCTTTGATACGATCCTTAAAGATCATTTTTGTTTTGTCCACGTAAAATGCCAGGCATGAGCATTCTAGGAGGTAAACCACCCCTTCTGTGTTGCAGTTAAAAAACGGTTAATATAAAAAACCTTGTTGCAATTACCAGAAAACACTTTAGTCCTTTTAATGTATTCACAGGTTACACACTTTCCACAGGGAAAGTTGCCACTGGTTATGTGTTTCTTTAACCAACCCCCTTGTTGGGTTGTCAATTTAAATTGGCTTTTTACCAGGTTGTCCTTTAGATTCATTGCCCTTTTTGCCGTTAAGTTGGGATAGCTTCCTACCTCCTCAGCGATATTCTCATCACTGAGCAAAACAGGCCAATGTTTTTGTAGGATAGACCTAATGGATTGCCAATGACAATTATAGGTGGTAGTTAGACGTATCACTGAATCTGTACGAATTTTTCGTTGCGAATAGCCACGCTCCAGAAATCTGTTTTGCATCATTTTGGCATGTACATCAAAATTCTCTTTAGATGAGCAATTACGCCTTAGGCTAAGGAATTGTCCTTTCGGAATCCCCTCAATCAGATTTTCTGGTTGGTGACTGCTTGCAAGTAGCAGACTGTTAGTAGCAGTTGCTTTTCTAAAATTCTCAGTAACTAAAGAGTTATTAATATTCCTTACTTTGATGTCCAAAAAATCAATCTCAGTGTTACTATAGTGCATAGTGAGTCGTATATTGGATTCATTATCATTCAAGATATTTACAAAATTCAATAGCTCGACACAGTCACCTTCCCATATGAGAAATACGTCGTCCACATATCTCAGCCAAAAATTAACATGTTTCATAAATAAATCATTTTGATAGACAGTATCCATTTCCCATTTGCCTAAGTGTAAGCAAGCATACGTGGGAGCACAAGTAGCCCCCATGGCAGTCCCTCTCATCTGTTTGTAAACCTTGTTCTCAAACATGAACACATTATTGTTCAAAATAAATCTCAACAGATTAACAACTAATTCCGTGTGTTTCTGAAATTTGGTACCTCTGCTTGACAAAAATTATTCACAAGCCTTTATTCCAATATCATGTGGGATACTGGAATATAGCCCTTCCACATCCATAGTTACCAAAATTGAATCTTTTACCACTGGCATATCGTTAATCTTTCTCAAGAAATCAGTCGTGTCTAACACAAACAATGGTAACGTTACCAGAAATAGACGCAGAGCGTGGTCAATATAGTGACCAACATGTTCAACAAGACTCCCGATGCCAGAAATGATGGGGCGTCCCAGAAGATTTTTTAGATTTTTGTGTACCTTCGATATGCAGTAAAAAATGGGCATTACCGGCTTATCAACCATCAAATATCCCAATTCTGCATTTGTTATGGTCCCATCATTTCTGGCATTGTTAAGAATCGTGAAAAGCTGGGATTGTAAGGTAGAGATAGGATTGTACCCAAGTTTCATATATTGATCCTTATTGGACAATTGTCTCTTCACTTCTCTACAGTACATTGTTTCATCCCATAGAACAACGTTACCCCCCTTGTTGGCTGATTTGAACACAACATTGGGGGCCGTTTTAAGCTCCTTTAAAGCCTTTCTTTCTTTCTTTGTTAAATTGTCATTGACAATGCCAGTAAGTTTTAGCCCTTTGATATCCTTTTCCACTAATTTAACAAATAAATTAACAGGTGGAGAAAATGACAACTGGGGCATGTATGTGGATCTTTTTTTGAAATGGGATGAGACCTTAAATGGTAGATCAATTTCTGAAGACAGAAAGATGAGTCATCATGTGAAGTTGACTCTTGGAACAGTTCATTCAAATCTTGCAATGCCTGTCTATCCTCAGTCGTGAGGCTCAAATCATTTATCACATTCTTTGCTTTATTTTTGAACATTTGTGACAGAACTATCTTTCTGGCAAATCTGTGAAGATCTTTCAGAAAGGTAAACGTATCAAAACCATTAGTTGGACAAAAAGAAAAACCTCGTTTTAAAACGTTTGGGTGACAATTATTCAATCTAAATGAAGATAAATTAATTACTTGTAAGTTCTCATTTGTAACCTCAATATTCAATAGGGCCTTCTGCCCCTCCGACTCCTTGGTCTGAAGTTCTGCTGTCTCTCTGAACTCCGATTGAATTCCCTGTCCCTGGTCTGCCGATATGGATATCGTCTTCCTCCAATATCTGTAATTGTCCCTATCTATCTTATGCACAATATTGAGTAATTGCTCATAAAGTGTGGCTGTTAAGACTATTATTTACTGTGTGCTAGCTGTCCATTATTAATATTCCACCACATTTAGATCCCACTACGTTATCTGCCTGGTATTATCCCTTGTACAATATTGGGTACCATGTGCAGTAAGGGTGTAGTGTGTATGGAATATTTCTAAATGATTAACATATTTTTTGTGAATTTGTTTAGGTGTGCACACCTTCAGGGTAGAAAATTATGTTACGTGAGGTATACATATATAATGTTATGTTTACTAGCGATATATGGATTAGAGATGAAACTCCATTAATAAGATAATAAATCTGTTGAATTGTTTATAAAAGAGTGCTTGACTCCCTATCTTTCATATGGTTCATTGAATTGCATGTTCCATTTCTCATCTTAAAGTCCTTTGTTAAAATAAATATATATATATATATATATATATATATGTCTATACTGTATATGTATAAATATGTATGTATGTATTTATATGTGTATATATGTATTTACAGACATATATACACCTATTAATACATATGTATACATATAAAGACATATATATGTGCATTGGAGCCCTTTGCAGTTAAGTAGATAAAAGCATGAAAAAGCATAATTATGCAATATTCATATTTAATTAATTGTTACACTGTGTATTTACTGTAGATATTTCACATTCCAATGCTCTGCAGCTAGCAGAATATGTTCTAAGTATTTTTAAATAGATATTCCTCTATATAAATCTATACCTATATATAAAATCATGTATATATAAATACAGCCAAAACAGTTTACTTTCAACTCATAATACGAGCGCAACCCGATGAGTGCAAAAATCTTATATCTAGCCCAGTTAGCGCTCAAGCGGGAGCGTTAATTGCTGCTCCACTTGTAATCTGGCCCATTGTATTGTATATGGTATAGCTTTTTCTTATTTCAGTTGGCTCAACTGTTGACTTAGTTCAAAAAATGAAATTGTCTTATTAACTATACACATAGCTATAGTCCTGCTCTGGAGTCTAAACACATTGCAGGTTGTGAGAAGGGAAAAGGTTGGTGAGACAAATAGGAGCAGAATAAACATGTATCTATCAATTCAAATTCATATCTTTATATTTGAGGCAAATACCTTGTATAAGGAAATGTAGGCCAAATTACAAAGTAGTAAAAAGCACTAATATCTGTAATAGTTCATTTAAAATGTATTGCTTTCTAACTGGTTATATACATTTAGGGCTAGATTATGAGTCGTGCGCTAATTGTTGAGCGCGAGTGACAAGGGGTATACTGCAGATCTTTGCGTGCATCAGAAGTAGAGCGTGTATTACGAGTTGAAAGTAAACGTGTTCACTTGAGCACAATTGAATTCAATGTGTGCATGGTTAGAGTGACTTCAGAGCTCTGGTAACTATTAAGCTCAGCTAAAAAGTTGCACAAAACACATACAAAAATGACATTGTACAGTACAAAGTTACACTCATAATAACACTGTCTAATAAAAAAATATTTTTAAATAATGCATTAAAAAGTTATAAGGGTTCAAAGGGTTCAGGGGGAAAAGGACCTGCAAAGGGCTTTAACATAGAGATGCATACATATACATGTCTAATTATGTGTATGTATGTATATATATATATATATATACTGTATATCTCATCACATACTGGGACTGTGTATGTGTATATATATATATACTGTATATCTCATCACATACTGGGACTGTGTATGTGTATATATATATATATATATATATACTGTATATCTCATCACATACTGGGACTGTGTATGTGTATATATATATATATATACTGTATATCTCATCACATACTGGGACTGTGTATGTGTATATATAAATATATATATACTGTATATCTCATCACATACTGGGACTGAGTATGTGTATATATATATATATATATATATATATATATATATATATATACTGTAAATCTCATCACATACTGGGACTGAGTATGTATATATATATATACTGTATATCTCATCACATACTGGGACTGTGTATGTGTATATATATATATATATATACTGTATATCTCATCACATACTGGGACTGAGTATGTGTATATATATATATACTGTATATCTCATCACATACTGGGACTGTGTATGTGTATATATATATATATATATATATACTGTATATCTCATCACATACTGGGACTGAGTATGTATATATATATACTGTATATCTCATCACATACTGGGACTGTGTATGTGTATATATATATATACTGTATATCTCATCACATACTGGGACTGAGTATGTGTATATATATATATATATATATATATATATATATATATATATATATATATACTGTATATCTCATCACATACTGGGACTGAGTATGTATATATATATATACTGTATATCTCATCACATACTGGGACTGTGTATGTGTATATATATATATATACTGTATATCTCATCACATACTGGGACTGAGTATGTGTATATATATATATACTGTATATCTCATCACATACTGGGACTGTGTATGTGTATATATATATATTTATATGTGGGTACATATGTATATATGTATTAATATGTGTATATCTGTATTTACATCGGGTTAGTTCTTCTGCAGACACTTTTTTTACTTCCAACTTGTAATATGTGTGCTACCCAACGTGTGCAAAAAGCTTATTTCTAGCAAATTAAACGTGTGAGTGGGAGCACTAATTTGTGCTCCACTTGTAATCTAGCCCTTATTTGAGTAGAAAATGAAAAAAATCTGAATTATTACTTTGGGAGTATGTCTCTTTTTTCATAATCAAGAAGAGAGAAGGTTGAAAGTTTTCAAAATCTGTCTGCATGCCTCCCAACATCAGTCTTTTGATTTCCAGGATATGGCAGTGACCTGCCGTTAATTTGTAGGTTGCTCTGTGTGTTGTATGGGTGGGGATATGGGTAGTCTAGGGTGTGCCCAGGAAGACTGTGGGTGTATCTGTGTCAGGGTTTCACCCTGCTTTTGTTTGTTATTTGCTGCTTGGCTGCCATTTTTACTCACCTGTCTATCTCCTCGCCTGCTGCAGAGTGTGTAACAGGTTGCAGTCCCAGAATTACAATGTCATCACTTACTTTTAAAGTGCCTCTGTTTAGTCTGCCTTTGCCTTTGCGTTGTCTCAGACGTCTTTGTGAGTTCCTGTGTTCCTGTTTCTGTGTATAACCTGGCTTGTTTGACGTCCCTTCTGGTTCCTGATCCCTGGCTTGTTCCTGACTCTACTAATCTTTGTGTTCCTGACCACGGCTTGTCTGACTACTCGCTTTGGCTCCTAACCATGCTCATCTGACTACCAGCTCTGGCTTTGACTCCTGGCTTGTTGTTTGGCTTTTGGACTCTTTATTATTTTTTTGTTATTATTTAATAAAGGTGTGATTATTTTTGCATTTCATGTCTCTGTCTGATTCCTGGTACCCTGACATTACACTAATAATCCACCTTTACCCACCACCATTTCCAGGATGGATGAACAGGCTCACCGCATGGATCAATTTGCACTAGCCCTGCAAACCCTTCTGACTCACACTGCTCTCTTGGATCAGAGTGCACCACAAGCTATGGATGCTCCTGCTCCTGTTACTGCTGCTGCACCTAGTCCTACCAGGAGCATATCCGGTTCTGCACCTCTTCCTCAGCGATATGGAGGTGATCCTAATCAGTGCAGAGGTTTATTGAACCAGTTGCGCATTTACTTTGAGATGTTACCTCAGGTATCCCTCTGACAGAGCTAAGGTGGGATTTCTTTCTGACACGGCTCTTGCTCGGGCTAAATGTTATTAAAAATTAATTTATTGTACAGTGTTTGTATGAGTGTAAGTCTACTTTGTATAATATTTTTGAAGTGATTAGTGAAGGTTTTTGGTTGCGATATATCAATAACTACTGGTCTTGGATAGCGTTATGGATTTGTGCGTAGATAGGGATTTTTGTTGCGCTATGGAGGTTTTTTCAAACTTGTAATGGCTGTGTTAGGGAAATTGATGCGTTATGGGCCATAACGCATAACTCGTAATCTACCTGTTTGTTATTCTGCCTTGTCCCTACTCGGAATTATGTGAAGTATAGGATCTGAAAACATCAACTCAAAGTTGCATATTCTTGTTTCATTCTGTTTTATGCACCAAAGCTTAACTATTATTCTGCTATATTAGTAATCCTGGTTCAGATCAGTTCATCAATTTTTGCTCTGATGTATTACTATTAGCCACATATACATCATATTTCAGTACTGTGTAAAGTCTCTTTAACTGCATTCAGTTTCATAACATAATACTAAACTAAAGGAATCTCAGTTTAAGTGTTGCACTCTGGAGGGATTTGTGCAGTCAGGATCTCCTCCCCCAAGGGAGAAATCAAATTGTTATTTATGGTGGCTAAAATATGATCAGGAGGTATAACTGGAGTGGGTAGAGACTTGTCAAGATAGAGCATCAGCCCTAACATTCTTACTAACAGGCAGGAAAGAGACCCCATACTTTAACCGAGACAAAAATAGCGCCCATCTGGCAAATTCTTGTGAGGATGAGCACCAAAAAAAGGGACAAGATGCGGAAATACTCATTTCTGTACATGTCCAAAATGTTCATTACCCTCGGCAGATCTTATTCATATGATCTGGGACTGCCCTAAGATTAAAAACTTCTGGGCTAAAATAGAATACTGGATTAATCAAGTTTTAAAAATCTCTCCTCTGAAGCTAGACATAAGCTCCGTAATCTTTCTATGGGAAGCATCAAAAGATTTTCTGAAGTATAATAAAATAGTTAATATGATTATTCTGGCAGCAAGATATTTAATTTTTTTAAAATGGAAAGGAAGGGCAAGTCCCAGTATAAATGAGCTTAAAAATTGTTTAAAAAAGCAATATATGATAGAGCAAAGAGACACTAACATAGAAGAAGAGAAGGATATTGAAAATGTCTTTAAAAAATGGACAACTTTCATTAAAATATTTCCACTTAATGAAAGAGAATATATGATATACCCATTTAGGAATTCAGAACTGGTACTGTTGGGACTATGGTAGTTTCCTTGCTCATCCCTCAGCCCCCCCCCCCCTTTTTTTTTTTTTTCTTCTCTCTCTCTCTCTCTCTTTTTCTTATTGATGACGGTTAATGTATGTTTTGGTGTTAATTTGTTTTTAGTACTGGTTGGTTATTTAGGTCCCCTGCAATTAAAAGTTTAATTTACATTAATAGGTTGTGAAAAAAGATCATGCACTATGTCGCTAGGTTTTATTTCTTTTCATTATGAATACCCTGAAGCTAGGGGAAAGGAGGAAAGGGGAAAAAAAAAAATGAGGTTGAAACTATTCTTTTTTTTTTTTTTCCCTTGGTGATGCAACATAAATACTAACATGTTTTTCATGAGCTGTATATTGTGAATATTTTTTTTTTCTGTATTTACGCATTCCTTTTTCTTTTTATGCTGTAATGTGATCTTAACCTCAATAAAAATAAATATTAAAAAAAAAATCAGCAATCATTACGAACACGCTACCATTGGACATTTTGCACTATAAATCACCCAAACACCATGGCCAATACGTCCCTGATGGCCGACATTGTATCAAATCGCTTTTGTGTGTTTGAATACCTTGTTACTCATTTCGTGTTTGCTCTGCTATTTGACTTGTGCTGCTTGGCTCTGCAAATATGGACAACCCCAAGTTAGATTGTGTTGGTGCTGTTGGACAAGTTATTTACAACAGACTCAGACGGGCTTGGCGCCTCGAAGAGGAGCATGTGGAATGCCTGAGGATTAGGGTTCCTCCTGTTTAGAGGGTGAGGCTCACCTTGGATAACATGAGCGAAGCCGAGGTTTTTGACAAATATAGGCTCAATAGACAGCAGCTATTGAGCCTTTATGATGTACTAAAGCCTTATCTGGAGCCACGCAAGCGTATGCACACTGCAATTCCTAGCATGTCCAAGATGCTTTGCTGCATACAAGTCCTGTCGTCGGGAAGCTTTTAATCCGTAGAGGGGTACATATCTGGCTTGTCGCAAGGTACCTTCTCTGTGGTTTTTTAAAGGTTTCTGAACGCCATGAAAAGAATTTGTAGGCTTTTCGTAATATTCCCTCAAAATGAGGACGATTCCCTCCTCAAAGGGGATTCTATGGAATAGCTGAAATGCCAAATGATTTGGGAGCAATAGATTGCACCCATATTGCCCTGCGGGCTCCAGCAGCAGAGGGTCCCTTCCAAAATCGCAAACACCTTCATAGTTTGAACGTGCAGTTCATTTGTGAAGCTCGGATGCGAATTATGAACGTGTTTGCGAATTTCGGGGGTGCCAGTCATGACGCCCATATCCTCAGGCAGTTGTCAGTCTGGCGGCAGTTTGAGGACAGTTTCCCCATGGCTTGTTGGTGAGTACTTGTGCACAGCATGGTTAAGAAGTTAGACAATTGCCACTGTAATGTTCACAAACAGTTGTGTTTGTGTAACGTGCAAAATGTGCAGATATAGAATGTTGTTTAACCATTTAATTGTCTTTCAGAAAATGTCTAGGTTTATATAAACAGATATGTAGCAGGTCATAGCTAAAATGTGCAGATATAGAATGTGATTTAACTATTTATTTGTCTCTTTTAGCAAATATCTAGATTTAGCTACAGATATGTAGCAAGTCATAGCTAACATGTGCAGATATAGGATGTGCTTCAACCATTTATTGTCTCTTTTAGCAAATGTCTAGGCTTAGCTCCAAACAGATATGTAGCAGGTCATAGCTAAAATGTGCAGATATAGGATGTGCTTTAACCATTTATTTGTCTTTTAGCAAATGTCTAGGTTTAGCTCCAAACAGATATGTAGCAGGTCATAGCTAAAATGTGCAGATATAGGATGTGCTTTAACCATTTATATGTTTCTTTTAGCAAATGTCTAGGTTTAGTTCCAAACAGATATGTAGCAGGTCATAGCAAAATGTGCAGATATAGGATGTGCTTTAACTATTTACTTATATTAGCAAATGTCAAGATTTATATAAAAAGATATGTAGCATGTCATAGCCTTGACAATACGTTTAAAGGGACGATGTAGCTCTTTAAACATAACTGACGTAGACAACAGTTTAGCAGTTTGCTGATTTTACAGAGTCTTTCAAAGTCACTAGCAGAGCAATTAACATTTATTACATATAGACATTTTAGCTAGGTTATGTAAACATTTAACCCTTATTTTAATTTCATGGAGTTTATGCGATTTTTGTATACACAAATTCATTGTATCATTTTCTTTTTCATTATTCAAATGTATTTTTTCATCTTATTATTTATCAGTTATTTGTAATATTGACATTTCATAATGTTAATTATTTATAGGTGATTCTGGTTACATGAGCCGGAATTGGCTCATTATGACTCTGGGTAACGCCACCAACGAGGCACATGAGCGCTATAACCAGGCGCACAGGCAAACTAGGGCTGTAGTGGAATGGATGTTTGGGCTCCTCATAATGCGCTTTTGATGCTTGGATAGACCTGGAGGAGCCCTCCAATACAGCCCTAGGAAGGTGGCGAAAATCATTATAGCCTGCAGTGTTGTTCAGCTGAGATGCTGCAGGATGTCCAGGTGCCTCTAGCCCTCCAACAAGATGAGGAGGACGATGAAGTCGTAGAGGGGCCATTCAGTGACGAGGGGGTAAATGTCACGGACAACATCATTAACTGTCACTTCAGAAGGTAAATACTATGTTATATAGCAGCTTCGTGAAAATGTTACACCTTTAGTACAATGAAAGTAGAATCGGACGAACATATTAGGATTGTTTAAGAAATTACTATATCAAAATCTAAAATATATTTTATTATCATAGATAAATTATACATCATATGTCTCTGGCATTGGCTCCTGTGATGACTTTGGCACCTGATTTTTAAAGACAACAGACAACATCAGATGGTAAGTATACACAATGTATGGACCAAGACAGGGGGGGATTTGGGCCACTGATTCATCATATGGCACTCTTACCATCTGATATTGTCATGTATTATTCAGTTTAGACATTATTAGATTTTAGAAAGTCTGAAAGGGATGACTGACACAGATAGCAGATAATGGGATACTCTGACGCACATTGAATTGACAAAGTCATAAATCATAGGTTAATTATGCACAATGTATGTGACTCAGCTTTACACTTGATTGTTATAACATATCTCAAAAGAGGCTACATACGCTTAGTAAGCTACTGCTAAGAAATATTTAGGAAATAGTGTTAGGGAGAGAGATGCAGAACTATGTACCATTTTATTAGATATTTGATTTACACTTTATTTTTGATTAGGGAGATTTACTTCATCTACAGACTGAAAGTGAAGACTACCCATGTGCTCACGTCTGTGGCATTGTCTTTCAATTGTGCTGACTTCTACAACATCTAAAGACACATCCACATGGTAAGTGTACACAATGTCCGGAACAAGACTGGGGAGGCAGTATACATCCTATGTGAAACACTTGTGTTTCCTCTCATTTATTTTAGATGATATTTCACAATCCTCTATTTTGAAAGTGATGAATGTGACACATAATGCGGAGAAATTGATATTTGGACTAGAATCGACTTTTAAAGATCATACATCAGGTTAGTTTGCACAATGCATGCTATTAAGAAGAATCATAGGAGGAATAATGGTGGAATTATTGAGAAATAAATTAAATGTGTCTAACAATTAGTTTTCACAATGTCCTATTTTATTAATATTTATTTCATATACATTCCCCCTACTTTGTGCTATAGAAGACTCAGATTGTATCATACAGATAAAGGGATACATTTAGTCTGAAATAATTTCATAGGTGACATTTACGTATTTTAGTATTTGAAGGGACAGGAAATATTACATTCAATTATGTCCCTCATACAATAGAATCATTAATGAATAATTAATAACCTATTTCTAATGGTAAGCATCATTGGACACATATATCCATGGACTTCATTGTTGACCTTCCTGTTTCCAATGGCAATACTGTTATCCTGATGGTTGTAGACCGTTTTTCCAAAATGTCACATTGCATTCCCTTGAAGAAGCTGCCTACTGCTCCGGAGCTTGCTTCCATTTTTCCCCGGGAGGTCTTCCATTTACATGGGTTACCCAAGGAGAAAGTCTCAGACTGGGGTAGCCAGTGTGTCTCCAGATTTTGGTGCTCCTTTTGTGCCCAAATGGGGATCCAGCTTTCCTTCTCCTCGGCCTATCACCCTCAATCTAATGGGGCTGTGGAACGGTCTAACCAAGCTCTGGAAAGTTCCACCGTTGCTATGTCTCAGATTACTACAATAACTGGTATGACCTGTTACCTTGGGTGGAGTTCGCTCTTAATAGCGCTTTCAAAGCTTCCTCCCAGTTATCCCCGTTCATAGAGAACTATGGGTTTCAACCATCCTTGTTGCCTGATTCGTTCATGTCTTAGGGTATTCCGGCTTTGGAGGAGCATCTCCAGCAATTGCGTTCCACTTGGGTGCAGATTCAGGCTTGCCTTTGTCTGTCTATGTAGCGCCAAAAGTTCCAGGCTGATCGTTGGGCCTTTTTGAATACTCCGACGGGTCAATCCTGTTGCCTATGCTCTTGACCTTCCTTCTGCAATTCCTTTTCATATCTCCTTCTTGAAACCATTGTTTTTTAATCGGTTTACCACTGTGTTGCCTTGTCCCCGTCCTATTTCTGTTGACGAGATGAAGAATATGAGGTCAGCAGCATTATTGACTCTCAAATGTCCAGAGGTCGCGTACAGTATTTGGTTCACTGGAAGAGTCCGAAGGAGCGTTCATGGGTTCCCTACTCTGATCATGCTCCCGCCCACCTCCATGCCTTCCATGCCTGTTTTCCCAATAAGCCATTTGTCTAAATTTGTTGCACTAAATTATCCCACCTCCGCAAACAGGCAAATTTGCTCGTTTGCGGGCGGGAGCATGATAATTAACCAGCCATTACAAGTGGCTAGTTATTGCTACTGCGAGCTTGCGGTAGTAATTAGCACTCAGAAAATTAACCAGAGATCCTATCTCTGGTTAATTTTCTAAAAGTGCCCCAAATGTCCTTAAAATAGTGGGCCTTATAGTATTTTATAAAAAAAAAAAAGTAGCATTTTTTTAAATAGAAAAACAACTGCACTATGCAGCTTTTGGGGTCTAAAGTTGCACTATGTACCCCCTTCTCTGCGCTTAGGAGCCTATGGAAGCACTCATGAGCGCAATGTTTTCCAGCAATGTGAACGCAAGATGTTATTAGCCTGTGCTGGTATTACACAGTGAAACGCAAATATCGCTTTCTTGAAATCAATATTTAGCGCTCCATTTGTAATCTGGCTCTTACTGCTTAATATCCCTTTAAAGGAATATGAAACCCAAAAACTTTCTTTTGTGATTCAGACTGAGCAAATTATTTAAAAAAAAAAAGTTTCCCATTTACTTCTATTATCAAATTTGCTTTCTTTCTATGATATTCTGTGTTAAAGAGATACCCAGGTAGGCATCTGGAGCACCACATGGCAGAGAAAGTTTTGCCATCTAGTGCTCTTGCAAATGGATAACATTCTAGCAACTTGCTATTAGAAAATTCCATGAGAAATCTTTATATATGTTAAACAAAACTCTATAATAGTTCTCATAGAAACCAACTGAGCGAGCCAGATATTTGAATATTGGGCACAGTATTGCCCTACTTGTATCTGTTAGGTAATTTACAGCGAAATCAAATAAGATTGTTTATAAAAAGGGGTCATAAACCTGATACTTGCTCATGACCGTGTGAGTGCAATTGGGTCTTTACTAATCAATAAAAGGCTAATGTCAGAAATATAGTGAATCATCCATGGTCAATGTATATGGTAATATCTTACTTAAAGGGACATAATACTCATATGCTAAATCACTTGAAACTGATGCAGTGTAACTGTAAAAAGCTGACAGGAAAATATCACCTGAGCATCTCTATGTAAAAAAGGAAGATATTTTACCTCACAATTTCCTCAGCTCATCAGAGTAAGTGCTGTATAAAACGTTATATTTCAGTTACTGTCCAGCTGCAGGTAAAAAAAAAAAAAAATGAAGAAATGAACAGCAGCCAATCAGCATCAGCAGTGCTGATGTCATGAACTCTTTTACTGTGATCTCATGAGATTTCATAGTAAATTTCCTGAAATTGAATAGGGAAATAAGATGAGTGTGTACGTAAGCTCACTCCCTTAGCTGTCCCGGGACAAACATACTGATTTGCTGCTTAAAGTCCTTTGCAATGGGGTTTGAATACTTAGGACATTTTGAGGTAAAATATCTTTCTTTTTTACATAGAGATGTTCAGGTGATATTTTCTAGTCAGCTTTTTACAGCTATGCTGCATCACTCAAGTGTTTCAAGATTTGGGTATCATGGCCTTTTAATGTTTATTGATGAATCGATATGATAGTGCAGTGAGATCATCGCCGTTGCGGGAATAACTAAGGAAGTGCTGGATAATTGTTTATAAAATATCATGTGTTGGTAGATGGAAGTGGAGAGACGTCACTATATGGATTCATCCCCTAACCAACACAATATGACTACGTCGAGAACGGAGGAGGTGATGGTGCTGTGTGGGCGGATCTATACTACATCAAATATGTGTGACTACAACTGCATCATCATCCAAAACCTCCCATTAGTAACGTGTTCTACTAAGGGGACACGTGTTATAAGTGTGTTGTAAGAAACTCGATATTCAATACAGGTCTTGGGAAAAGCATTAAAGCTATAATCACACACTAAATGTTATCCAAATAGATGTATAATACGATATCCTATGAATGCTAGTTATAATAATTGGTCTATGGGATATTAACTAAATCATAAATAGAATTAGAGAGGGGCTTTGAAAATGCCAATGCATAATGTTTAAATATGATTTAGTTAATGTCCCATAGACCAATTATTATAGCTAACATTAATAGGATATCGTTTTATACATCTATTTGGATAACATTTAGAGGCCCATTTATCAAGCTCCGTATGGAGCTTGAGGACCTGTGATTCTGGCGAGTCGTCCGACTTGCCAGAAACACAAGTTATGGAGCAGCGGTGTAAAGACTGCTGCTCCATAACCCTTTCTGCCTGCTCTGATGAGGCAGACAGGAATCGCCACAATACAACCTGATCGAGTACGATCAGGTTGATTGACACCCCTCTGCTGGTGGCCCATTGGCCGCGAGTCTGCAGGGGGCGGCGTTGCACCAGCAGCTCTTGTGAGCTGCTAGTGCAATGCTGAATACGGAGAGCGTATTGATCTCCGCATTCAGCGATATCTGTCGGACCTGATCCGTACTGTCGGATCAGGTCCGACAGACATATGATAATTTAGCATCATAGTGTGCATTGGAGCTTTAGTGCTTTTGCCAAGAGCCATATTGGATATCGCTTTTCTTTTATAACACGTCTGCCCTTAGTAGAACACGTCACTAATAGGAAGTTTTGGATGATGATGTGGTTGTAGCCACACCTAGTTGATGTAGTAAAGATCCGCCCACACAGCACCATCATCTCCTCCGTTCTCAACGTAGTCATATCGTGTTGGTTAGGGGATGAATCCGTATTCATTTTGAAGCCCGATTCCTCTCAGAGTATATCGAATGTCAGAGGGATGTGAAGGGAGTATCACCTATTGAATGCAATGGTTTTCCTCATGGGAGATCTATTTCATCGGTTCTCTGTTATCGGTCGTAGAGATTCATCTCCTACTTCCCTTTTCAGATCGACGATATACTCTCATATACCATTACCTCTACTGATAACTGTTTCAGTACTGGTTTGGCTATCTGCTATATGTGGATGGGTGTCTTTCGGTAAGTATGTTTTTATTACTTAAGACATCTCAGCTATGGTTTGGCCCTTTATGCATTAATATAAAGTTCTAAATATATGTATTGTACTTATATTTGCCATGAGTCAGGTTCATGTATTTCCTTTTGCAGACTGTCAGTTTCATATTTGGGGAAAATTAACATATTAAGAAATATTTTTTCTTACCTGGGGTTTAATCTTTTTTTCAAATTGACTAAATTTTTCTTGCAAATTGCGGGCAGGATTAGGCCCGCGGGTGCGCCAAATGCTAGACTTTATTGCGTCATTCTTGGCGCAATAATTTTTTGGCGCGAAAGTACGTCCGTTGACGCAAGTTCGTCATTTCCGGCGTTGTAGTTGACGCCGAGTTCTTTACACAGGGTTGCGTCGTTAGTGACGCGAGTGTGTCATTTCCGGATGTTACCGCTGTTCAATTTATCATAATAACAAGAAAACTTGAGAATAGCGTACAGTATATCTCACAATGTCCTCGTATTACGGGGGGGGGTGTCTATGTGGAGATGTTTTGATTGGCCCTTACCAAGCGTTACATGATTGGTTTATAGAAATTTGACACGCTTGTGTATTGACACGGCCTCGTTATATGAGGTGTGTCGATAAAGTCCCACACGATTGGTTCGCTCTGATCGAGCTCTGATTGGTTTTCAAAAAGGGGATACTTTTTGCGCATGCGCACTGCAATCTTCAGGATGCCGTTTAAGTGTATTTAAGTCCGTGGAACATTTAACATGTAATTCACCTGATGAAACGGTCGTTGTAAGACCGTGAAACGTCGTGCTTTACTATTGTTTTTAATAAAGTCTTTTTAATATATGAGACTTTCCACGGTACTTTTATTACTCTAGCAATCATTCAGTAGTTTTTAAGCTGAATATCAACCCTTCTCTCCACATATACCTGTGGGAGAGCACAGCTATACCTTTAATACAGAGGAGTTTGCAGTACGAGGATTAGTCTGCTGAGCGACTATAAGAGCTCAGGACGCTGTTGTGGCACTTATCAAGTGCTTGGGATCCTGTAAGTACAATATAACAAAGTGCTAGGGGAGTACAGCGCTACAGTACCCTAAGGAAGGGTATGTGGCTTAAATATGGTGTCCACGATTGGTTATACCATCTATAGGCGTTAATTAGATAGGCCTAACTAGACGTATGTTTAATAAAAGTAAAAATCGAGGATATGGTAAGTAAAATGTGCCTATAAACTTAGATTATAACATTTAATAAGCATAAACATTTAAAATCCTTAACAATTACAGCTGCATAAAATACAATATATTCACAAAGAAAACTTTAAAAACAAACTAATGGTACCATTATGTATCCATGGAAAAAAGTGTCCAAATGGGTTAGTTCTTAGTCCTGAGAGTCCAAAAAAAGGGGGGTAATGATCCTATATGTGTCGAACTGATTCCAATAATGTTGTATTCAAATAAAATTTTAAATTCCCAAAAGTGTGCTATTTCAGCTGTGAGCAAAAATACTGAAAAAATGATGAAAAAATGAAAAATTTAAAAATTAAAAATGAAATTGAAAATGAAATTTCAAAAAGGTGGAAAAAATTGTGAAAAAAGGTTAAAATATATAGATTATAGTGGGGTGTACACCAAAAAAATGCCTTAGTGAATGTTTGGTATGTCCCTGGGATATTCAAATAAAACAAATTATCCCAAAAAATCCCAAAATTAATTAGTGGTGCTTGAAGAATATCCAAACAAGTATAGTTGTAAGATTCCTAAAATGTTGATTATCTTCTTAGGGAATGTATTGGTGATGTATTAGAACTTTAGTGATGCCATCTTGACCTATAGAATGATACAAAAACAAACATAGTGCAATAAAGCTACTATATAGTGGAAATAAAAGGTGTTAAACTCACCAACTGAGATCCTGAGCTGTAATACCAGTATCTACGCGTTTCGGTCCACAAAAGACCTTTCTCAAGACTGGTACCGGCTCTAGTGTTTGCCCACCTTAAATGTGTTGGTTATCCAATGAGAATGGATCAATTTGGCGCCTAAAGTTCGCGCCGAAAAAAACCGCACCGAAAATTGCGCTCTTATTTGTGTATCCAATCCTAACTGTTAGTGGCTATATATCTCCCTTCCAGGTATACATCTATCAAGCTCCAAAATATCCCTTGCATTAAGGACCGTTAATGTTAGTCCGTCTCCCGATAACCGGATGTTTACACCGGAAGTGGGAATTGACCGGAAGTGACGTTATGGCTTGTATACGTACTTCCGGTTGGCTCTAATTTGCCGCAAGCATGCCTTTGTCTCTGGGAGGTAGGTCTTCGATGACCTAAGGGGTATTTGAATGGAGTAATTTGTGGTATTATATATTCAGTGGTATTAGGCTCAGGATCTCTCTAAATAGTTAATATACGTTTGCATATATGATGACCATTATCAGAAACTTAGTCTAGAACAGAGTTCAAGATCTATGGGACATATGGAAATACATAAACAAAAAAGAGGAAACACAATAGCATAAAAATCCATACAGTTATCCATAACATATTTCTCTACATCCTAAAAAATAAGAAGCATAAAAATGTTGTAAAAAATGCAAACATTTTTTTGTATATAAAAAAATTCCTACATTTTGCAGGTCTATAGTGAAAATGGAGGTTTATAAAATCTGAGTCCATAAATCATAAATCAAATATCTTTGGAAATACTGGACCCTGTTTATTATCACGCTATGTATGAATGAATATAAGACCCTACAGAAAATATATATATAAAAACTTTATAACAATATAAAAATATAATAATATAAATATATAAATATATAAATATAAAAAAGCCCATATGATATATGTTAAAACCACAAAATGTATATAAGAATATAAATATATAAAAATACAAGTAAAGTACAAAATGATGTTGGAAGATGAGAATCGGACCATAAGACTTAGAAAACTAGAAAGTGAGAATTTGAAAGACTGGGTTAAAAGGTCTGGGCTAAAGAAAATCCAGAAGTCCACACTTGATGGGGCAAAATATTTTCTGATGTGAACCTTAAAATATACACCTTAAAATGACTTATCAAAGAACTCTAAGAGGATATGATTTAAAATTTTATTCTGAAACTATAAATCCAAACTCTAAAATTTCAGGTATAAGAGTTTAAAAACTAAATAGTCCCAGGATGTAAATGGATTCCTTAGATATTTTTCATATTTTCTCCATTACACCAGACGTTTCAGGGGGTCAGGTAGGTATGAGGTAAAGGGATATCAGACACAAGGAAGAATCAGCTCATAGTAAATGGAATATTTCCGTGCTGCTATTTAGACCTTTGGGGAAGGTGCAGTCTAACAGGAAAATCCACTTGGATTCTACTTTCAAAAGTTGTTTTTCGAAATCCCCCCTCTCCAATTTTTTATTGGTCTGCTGATGCCCATATATTTAAAAGTTTTATTACTACCATTGTGGACTTCCTTAAAATGTTTATATAGTGGAAAGTCCTCCTTGCCCCACTTTATCTGTAGGAGGTGCTCTCGGATTCTGTCCCGGAGTTTCCTGGAGGTTTGCCCTCCATATTGTAGTCCACATCCACATTCAATTAGATATATGATGCCCGAGTCCTGACATCTAATCATTTCTTTCATATTAAAGGACTCTTGTGTGATCTTAGATTTAAACGTATGGCTTTTCTTGCCATGTTCACAGGCTTTACACAGATGGCATGGAAAAAACCTTTTAGTTGTTTGCCATATATGTCATTTATTCTGTTTTTTTGGGGGGCTATGGGGACACTAGGGGCAATCATAGTCTTTAGATTTTTTGTTTTCCTATATATGAACGTTGGGGACTCTTCCAAATCCTTCCCAATCAAATTATCTTCTTTGAGAAAATGCCAATGTTTTTTAATTATCTTTTCAATTAAAAACTTGTTCTCACTATATTCTGAAATGAAGGGTACCTTGATGGTATTGGTATTGCTTCCTTGTAAGGTCTTTTCTTTATATTTTAACATGGATCCTCTGTCCATTTTCTCCACTTCTTCTATCGTCTTATGTATAGACTTTTCATCGTATACTCTGTCTATAAATCTTTTCTTCAGGATTTCCGACTGTTCCTTCCATTTATCTGTATCGGAGCAGTTTTTCCTGATTCTCATCATCTGCCCTTTCGGAATATTCGATTTCCATCTGTGATGGTGACAACTGGTCTGATGGATGTAATTACTACAATCTACATCCTTAAAGTATGTAGATGTCGAGAGTTTCCCTTCTCTTACATTTATATTCAGATCCAGAAAGTGGATGTTATATTTGCTTATTTCGTATGTGAATTCTAGATTCATTCTGTTGTTGTTCATCACATTTATGGTATGTTGAAGGTCTTCAACCGACCCCTTCCACACAATAAGGATGTCATCTATATATCTTTTGTATAGGACCAGGTCTGCGCCTGCTGGGCAGGAGTCCGAAAAAAGGTTCTCCAATTGGCCCATGTACAAGTTGGCATAGCTAGGCGCAAACCTGGTCCCCATAGCTGTTCCACATTTTTGATTGTAAAATACTCCTCTGTCGTTAAAATAATTGTGACTGAGGATGTATGAGATACCTTCCAGGACAAAATCTTTTTGTTCCTGACTCAGTTCACTATCCTTATCCATAAAATACCTGACTGCTCCTAGACCCAAATCATGTGGGATGCTCGTATAAAGAGCGGTAACGTCACAGGTTGCCAGAATGTATTCTCTGTCCCATTCCAGACTATTAAGTACATTCAAGACTTCAGTCGAATCTTTAAGATACGAGGGTAATTTTTGTACATGTTTCTGGAGTTTCCTGTCTATGTATTCAGATAAGTTGCAGGTTATTGAGCCTACGCCTGATATAATAGGCCTACCAGGAGGATTATTCAGCCTCTTGTGGATTTTTGGAAGGTAGTAAAATACAGGTATCCTTGGGTGTTGAATGGATATATACCTGTATTCATGGTGGTTGATTACTCCTTTCTTTTTGGCTGACAGAAGTATGGAGTCTAGTTCTCTTTTATATCTTTCTGTAGGGTCCGAATTTAGGACTTCATAAGTCCCTAAATCCCCCAGAATTCTATCTGACTCCTTATTATAATCTTGTTTATTTAAAATAACGATCCCCCCTCCCTTATCTGCTGGTTTCACTATAATAGCTTTGTTCTTTTCTAGGCCTTTTATAGTGTCCATCTGTGTCTTAGTTAAATTATGGTGGAATTTTTTGATGTTGTTGTTCTTAAGTTTCCTTATGTCATCACATACTACATTCTCAAAGGTTTCAATTTGGGGTCCTTTGTGTGTAATGGGGAAAAAAGTGGATTTTGGCTTAAGATTCGTATATACTAATTTATCTTGTGTCTGATTACCAATCACTCTCATATCTGTATTTGTTTGAGAGCTTGTTTTTTCCAATGCTGATTTACAGAAAAATCTTTTAAGAGTAAGCTTTCTCACTAGCTGTTTCACATGTGTATAGGTTTGGAATTTGTCCAAGCCTCTTGATGGAGCAGAGGAAAGACCCAAGGACAGTACTTCCTTGTCCTTCTGGTTTAGATTTATATTACTCAAATTGTATATCCCTCTATTGTCTGTGTCTTTTAGATCATTAGTATGATTATTGGTATCATTACTTGTAGAGGGAATGTTGGTGGATTTGTCCTCACATATTTTGTATGTCTGTGGGACTTCTAAAGATTTCTTTTTCAACTTTATGCCTGCTCTTCTACCTCTATGGGTTTTCTTTTTAGGCTTGGATTTGGCAACTCCTCTGTGTTGATTGTTTGTTTCTGTCTACGAGTGTCACTATTCCTTCTCCTAAAAAATGATGGTTATTTTGTTCTGTGACCTTTCCTGATGGTTGATTATTTGTGTGTCTTGGTACTGAGGGAGTGGGGCTGTTTAAGTCCACTGTCTGTCTCAGAGTTTCGAATCTGTTCATGGTTGATGTGGGAGTCTCAACCCAACTGTTTCTTGATCTATCATTAGACGTGTTCCTAGAGTAGTGGCTCTGGTTTTCTTGGAAATGTACTCTTGGGTATATCTGTTGTTGTCTGTTCCTATAGCCAAAGTTATCTCTATTGGTATATACGTCTCTCTCTTCATAGGGGTGAAACCTGGTGTGATATTGATTGTTGTAATTACGGGGTGATCTACCCCTAAAATCATCACCTCTTATTTGTGTATAAAAATGTGTCCCCTTATAGTCATTCTGTCTGGTATGATTGCCATATCGCTGATATGGGTATCTATGATAATGTGGATAGTGTCTAGCCTGAGGTGGTCTGTAGTAAGGTTGTGTCTGACTCCAATTATCTGATTCTCTGGGTCTATAATAGTCTCTATGGTTCCTATTATTATAGTTCCCAGAGTTCTGGGGACCCCTATACTGTTTGTCTCTTAGATCTAGGTGGTCCCTTTCATGAATTATGTCTCTATTGTAATCATGGGGAACAGAGTGGTTTAAACTGCTGTTATGTCCCCATTGCTTTTGTGCTTGTTTGTTTTTCTCTTTATTCCTATTGCCCCTAGGGGCCACTACAGTCCATTCCTCCTCCATATGGGAAGTATTGTTATCTGTATTGGGTTCACTTATTTCAAAAGTGTCTTCCCTATTTTGGGTGGCTAGATTTAGATCTCTGTGTATTTTCTTGTTTTTTTTAGAGATAATATCATCTTTGATCTTATTAATCTTAGAGCAAAGTTGTTCTTGTTTGGTTTTAAATACACTAAGATCTTTAATATGCTCCATCTTATTTTCTTCTTCTTTTATATTTTTATCTAGACCTACCAATAAGAAACTCTGGTAGTCTATAATTATCTGCATCAGTTTTTGTGATATTTCTTTAATGGCTGTCTCCCATCTGTTTGAATATTCCTGGCTTTCAATATTAAATGAACAGTTTTTCTGTATTCTCAAACCTTTAGGGATAATTTTAGTTTTTAAACTCTTATACCTGAAATTTTAGAGTTTGGATTTATAGTTTCAGAATAAAATTTTAAATCATATCCTCTTAGAGTTCTTTGATAAGTCATTTTAAGGTGTATATTTTAAGGTTCACATCAGAAAATATTTTGCCCCATCAAGTGTGGACTTCTGGATTTTCTTTAGCCCAGACCTTTTAACCCAGTCTTTCAAATTCTCACTTTCTAGTTTTCTAAGTCTTATGGTCCGATTCTCATCTTCCAACATCATTTTGTACTTTACTTGTATTTTTATATATTTATATTCTTATATACATTTTGTGGTTTTAACATATATCATATGGGCTTTTTTATATTTATATATTTATATTATTATATTTTTATATTGTTATAAAGTTTTTATATATATATTTTCTGTAGGGTCTTATATTCATTCATACATAGCGTGATAATAAACAGGGTCCAGTATTTCCAAAGATATTTCATTTATGGACTCAGATTTTATAAACCTCCATTTTCACTATAGACCTGCAAAATGTAGGAATTTTTTTATATACAAAAAAATGTTTGCATTTTTTACATTTTTATGCTTCTTATTTTTTAGGATGTAGAGAAATATGTTATGGATAACTGTATGGATTTTTTATGCTATTGTGTTTCCTCTTTTTTGTTTATGTATTTCCATATGTCCCATAGATCTTGAACTCTGTTCTAGACTAAGTTTCCGATAATGGTCATCATATATGCAAACGTATATTAACAATTTAGAGAGATCCTGAGCCTAATACCACCGAATATATAATACCACAAATTACTCCATTCAAATACCCCTTAGGTCATCGAAGACCTACCTCCCAGAGACAAAGGCATGCTTGCGGCAAATTAGAGCCAACCGGAAGTACGTATACAAGCCATAACATCACTTCCGGTCAATTCCCACTTCCGGTGTAAACATCCGGTTATCGGGAGACGGACTAACATTAACGGTCCTTAATGCAAGGGATATTTTGGAGCTTGATAGATGTATACCTGGAAGGGAGATATATAGCCACTAACAGTTAGGATTGGATACACAAATAAGAGCGCAATTTTCGGCGCGAACTTTAGGCGCCAAATTGATCCATTCTCATTGGATAACCAACACATTTAAGGTGGGCAAACACTAGAGCCGGTACCAGTCTTGAGAAAGGTCTTTTGTGGACCGAAACGCGTAGATACTGGTATTACGGCTCAGGATCTCAGTTGGTGAGCTTAACACCTTTTATTTCCACTATATAGTAGCTTTATTGCACTATGTTTGTTTTTGTTTTTGTATCATTCTATAGGTCAAGATGGCATCACTAAAGTTCTAATACATCACCAATACATTCCCTAAGAAGATAATCAACATTTTAGGAATCTTACAACTATACTTGTTTGGATATTCTTCAAGCACCACTAATTAATTTTGGGATTTTTTGGGATAATTTGTTTTATTTGAATATCCCAGGGACATACCAAACATTCACTAAGGCATTTTTTTGGTGTACACCCCACTATAATCTATATATTTTAACCTTTTTTCACAATTTTTTCCACAATTTTTTCCACAATTTTTTCCACCTTTTTGAAATTTCATTTTCAATTTCATTTTTAATTTTTACATTTTTCATTTTTTCATCATTTTTTCAGTATTTTTGCTCACAGCTGAAATAGCACACTTTTGGGAATTTAAAATTTTGTTTCCATTTTTGAGTTCACATTTTTTCGCATTCACAGAGTGATCACTTTAACATATATTATTTGAATACAACATTATTGGAATCAGTTCGACACATATAGGATCATTACCCCCCTTTTTTTGGACTCTCAGGACTAAGAACTAACCCATTTGGACACTTTTTTCCATGGATACATAATGGTACCATTAGTTTGTTTTTAAAGTTTTCTTTGTGAATATATTGTATTTTATGCAGCTGTAATTGTTAAGGATTTTAAATGTTTATGCTTATTAAATGTTATAATCTAAGTTTATAGGCACATTTTACTTACCATATCCTCGATTTTTACTTTTATTAAACATACGTCTAGTTAGGCCTATCTAATTAACGCCTATAGATGGTATAACCAATCGTGGACACCATATTTAAGCCACATACCCTTCCTTAGGGTACTGTAGCGCTGTACTCCCCTAGCACTTTGTAATATTGACATTTAGGGGATCTGGTTGGGAGATTCCGCATTTTGGAGTATAGCTTGTATGGTTGAGATCTTGGCGCTTCAAGATATATATTTATATTATGATCCTGTAAGTACAACAAGTTGGAACGGTGGATATTTGTGGCACCACTGATACCGCACTATTGTGGCGCCTTCTTTCTTCTCATCTCATTTCCGGATGTTGTTGGCGGCAAAAAAGTTTAAGTTACGCGGTGCGTCATACTTGGCGCCAAATTTTTTCATTAATTTAATACCCCATTGCTATTTGCCTCTTGCATTTTTCTATGTCAGAGGGCTATGCTATTTGCATTTTTTTCCCATTCCTGAAACTGTCATATAAGTAAATTGACAAATTTTGCTTTATATGTTGCTTTTTATTTTACATTTTGCAAGATGTCTCAATCTGATCCTGCCTCAGAAGTATCTGTTGGAACTTTGCTGCCTGATGTCGGTTCTACTAAAGCTAAGTGCATTATATTTCCGAATGTCATTTGTATTGGTTATCATGATAAACTTTTACATGCAGATATTGTGTCCATCAGTAAATAGTACATTGCCTGTTGCTGTTCCTTCAACTTTTAATGTACATGTTATACCTATGAAATTTAAAGAATTTGTTACTGATTCTATTCAGAAGGCTTTGTCTGCTATTCTGCCTTCTAATTAATATAAAGGTCTTTTAAAACTTCTCATAAGGTTGATGAAATTTCAAATTACCAACAACAAAATGAATTATCCTCCTCTGATGAGGATCTATCTGATTCAGAAGATCCTTCCTCAGATATTGGCACTAACAAATCTACTTATTTATTTAAAATGAAGTATTTTCGTTCTTTGTTAAAGAAGTGTTAATTATTTTGGATATCGTGGAAACTAGTCCTCTTGATATTAGAACTAGTAATTTATGTTTTTAAACCTCCTGTGGTTACTCCAGAGTTTTTTTCCCTGTTCCTGATGCTATTTCTGATATGATTTCTAAGGAATGGAATAAGCCGGGTACTTCTTTTATTCCTTCTTCAAGGTTTAAAAATTGTATCCTTTTACCAGCAATTTCTATAGAGTTTTGGGAAAAGATCCTCAAAGTTGATGGGGCTATTTCTACTCTTGCTGAACGTACCTCTATTCCTATGGAAGATAGTACTTAAGTTCCTTTAGATAGGAAACTTGAATCTTATCTAAGGAAAGCTTATTTATATTCAGGTCGTCTCAGGCCTGCCATTTCTTTGGCTGATGTTGCAGCTGCATCAACATTTTTGTTGGAGAATTAGCGCAACAAGAATTGGATTCTGATTTATCTAGCATTGTTCGCTTACTGCAACATACTAATCAGTTCTGATGCCATTTGTTTATATCATCAAGATTGATGTTAGATCTATGTCTTTAGCTATTTTTAGCTAGAAGAGTTTTGAGGCTTAAATCTTGGAATGCTGATATGACTTTTTTAAGTCTAGATTGCTATCTCTTTCTTTCCAAGGTAATAAGAGATCTAAGGGTAAATATAAAGCTTCTAATAGTTTTCGTTCTTTTCTTCAAATAAAGAAAAAAAACCTAATCCTTCCCTATGGAATCTGTTTCCAATTGAAAACCTTCATTAAATGGAATAAATCTAACCCATTTAAGAAACCAAAAGCCAGCCCCTAAGTCCGCATAAAGGTGCGACTCTCATTCCAGCTCAGCTGGTAGGGGGCAGATTAAGGTTTTTTTCAAGGATCTCCAAAATCAATGGTTTCAGAGTATTGTCTCTCAGGGGTATCGAATAGGATTCTGAATAAGTCCTCCTGTGAGAAGATTTTTTTCTCTCACGCATCCCAGCAAATCCAGTTAAAGCTCAGGCTTTCCTGAAGTGTGTTTCAGACCTGGAGTTTCAGGGGTAGTCATGCCAGTTCCTTTTCAAGAACAAGGTCTGGGTTTTTATTCAAATCTATTCATTGTCCCAAAGAAACAAAATTCATTCAGAACAATTCTGGATCTAAAAATTTTGAATCGTTATGTAAGAGTACCAACTTTCAAATGGTGACTTTAAGGACTGTTCTGCCTTTTATTCAGCAAGGACATTTTAGGTCCACAATGGACTTGCAGGATGTATACCTTCATATTCCGATTCATTCAGATCATTATCAGTTCCTGAGATTCTCTTTTCTAGACAAGCATTACCAATTCGTTGCTCTTCCATTTGGACTAGCAACCGCTCAATGAATCTTTTTTAAAGGTTCTAGGTGCCCTGCTTTATAGAAACCAGAGAGCAGGGTATTGCGGTGTTTCCTTATTTGGACGATATCTTGGTACTAGCTCAGTCTTTATGTTCTGCAGAATCTCACACATATCAACTAGTGTTGTTTCTTCGAAAACATGGTTGGAGGATCAATTTACCAAAAAGTTTCTTGATTCCTCAGACAAGGGTCACCTTTTTAGATTTCCAGATAGATTCAGTGTCCATGACTCTGTCTCTAAAAGACAAGAGACGTTTGAAAGTGGTTGCAGCCTGTCGGCGACTTCAGTCTCAGTCATTCCCTTCGATGGTTATGTGCATGGAAAATTTAGGTCTCATGACTGCAGCATCGGACGCGATTCCCTTTGCTTGTTTTCACATGAAACCTCTCCAGCTTTGTTTGCTGAATCCATGGTGCAGGGATTATACAAATATATCACAATTAATATCCTTAAATCCCGGCTCTTTCTGTTTTATTCACAGAAAGATTGCTAAACATCCTGATATTCACTGTTTTGTACAGGCTTTAGTTTGTATTAAGCCTGTCATTAAATCAATCTCTCCTCCTTGGAGTCTTAATTTGGTTCTGAGGGCTTTACAGGCTCCTCCATTTTGAGCCTATGCATTCTTTGGACATTTAACTACTTTCTTGGAAAGTGTTGTTCCTTTTAACCATCTCTTCTGCTAGAAGAGTTTCTGAGCTATCTGCTCTTTCTTGTGAATCTCCTTTTCTGATTTTTCATCAGGATAAGGCGGTTTTGCGGACTTCATTTAAATTTTTTCCTAAGGTTGTGAATTCTAACATTAGTAGAGAAATTGTTGTCCCTTCTTTGTGTCCTAATCCTAAGCATTCTTTGGAAAGATCCTTACATTCTTTGGATGTGGTGAGAGCTTTGAAATATTATATTAAAGCTACTAAAGATTTCAGGAAGACTTCTAGTCTATTTGTTATATTTTTTGGTCCTAGGAAAGGTCAGAAGGCTTCTGCTATTTCCTTGGCTTCTTGGTTAAAGCTTTTGATTCTTTAAGCTTATTGGAGTCGGGTCAGGCCCCGCCTCAGAGAATTACAGCTCATTCTACTAGATTAGTCTCCACTTTGTGGGCTTTTAAAAATGAAGCTTCAGTTGATCAATTTTGCAAAGCGACAACTTGGTCTTCTTTACATACATTTACTAAATTCTACCGTTTTGATGTATTTGCTTCCTCAGAAGCAGTTTTTGGTAGAAAAGTTCTTCAGGCAGCTGTTTCAGTTTGATTCTTCTGCTGATGTTTTAAGTTTTTCTTGTCATTTAAAGAATAAACTTATATTTTGGGTTGTGGATTATTTTTTCAGTGGAAAATGGCTGTTTATTTTTATCCCTCCCTCTCTAGTGACTCTTGCGTGAAGTTCCACATCTTGGGTATTGATATCCCATACGTCACTAGCTCATAGACTCTTGCCAATTACATGAAAGAAAACATAATTTATGTAAGAATTTACCTGATAAATTCATTTCTTTCATATTGGCAAGAGTCCATGAGGCCCACCCTTTTTATGGTGGTTATGATTTTTTTGTATAAAGCACAATTATTTCCAAATTCCTTTGTTGATGCTTTTTACTCCTTTCTTTATCACCCCACTACTTGGCTATTCGTTAAACTGAATTGTGGGTGTGGCGAGGGGTGTATTTATAGGCATTTGAGGTTTGGGAAACCTTGCCCCTCCTGGTAGGATTGTATATCCCATACGTCACTAGCTCATGGACTCTTGCCAATATGAAAGAAATGAATTTATCAGGTAAATTCTTACATAAATTATGTTTTTATTAAGTGCTCTATGTATAAAGAATGATTATTATTTGTGTGTTGTGCCAACCATATTGTTATATATATGGATTGTTTATTTTGGTTGCCTTGACATGTTAAATTGGTTAACACACTTAAACCCCCCCTCCCTCAAGTACTATGTTGACCATATTGTGATGCATATGGATTGTATACATGACATGACATTCTTAACTGATTAACACCCCCCTCAGGTGTTGCTTATTGTATAGGATTATTTGTATGGTATATTTGGCAGTTATTTTACACTTTTGACTCAGAAACACGTTACTTGTTTTAAATAAAGTAAGTTTTGCACTTACTATTTGCTGCCATACCTTTTATTTGGACTTACACCCTGACATTTGGTGTACTACTTTCTGAGATATTGTATCCTAACCCTTTAGGGTTCGAGCCACTGGAGGTCAGTCTGCTGGGTGACTGTTTGATTCCAGCCTGCTCTATTTGCACCAAAAGGGGTGAGTTACCAAATGTGAGTGTAAATATTCCACACACCAGCTTTCACGTATTCATACAGTACTCGGGCATGTGGCACTTCTGTTTCTCTATACTGTCTACAGATTGCTGATTCTGGATCTTGACCTTGATCCATCCACAGACAGCTGCCTGGACCTGGATTCACCAATTACACCTGGGTCCCTGATCTACCTAAAACCCTGTTTTCCATTTATGGGATCGTCTCCATCTTGAAGGAACGGACACTAAGAAATGTGTTTAAACACTTTAGGTCCAGAATTCCCTCCTTCTTTGAGACATGAAAAGGTTTGAATAAAACCCCAAACCTCTTTCTTCAATAGGTACCGGGACAACAACTCTTGAGGATAGATCTCGAACCCACCCTAGAAAGGCATCCCTCTTTTCTAATCTGGTAGACAGATTCGGGAGAAGGAATCTGCCCCTTGGCGGATGAGATTTGAAGTCTATCTTGTATCCCTGAGATACCACCTCCAGGACCCACGGATCCTGTACGTCCTCGAACCAGGCGTCTGAAAAAAAGAGACAGTCTGCCCCCCTACAGATCCGATCCCGGATCGGGGGCCGCACCTTCATGCCGATTTGTTTTCGGCGGACTTCTTATTCTGCTTGGATTTATTCCAACAGGTATGATTTAGTACAGAAGGAGTACCTTCTAACATGTCAGAGTCCTCCATAGCTCAGGTTATACCCACAGAAGGACACAAATAAAAACGTTTTTTTATTATAGAAACTGCACCTTTATACTCCCAATGGAGGGGGCACTCACCACCACCTCCTAGACCCAGACAGTTAACAGAGGAAACGCTCTCCTAAGGTACAAGTCTCAGCCGGAATGGAGGAAATGAACAGTCACATGGAGTGCAAGACAGTACTTCTCCTGTTATTACTAGTACCACAAGTAATAGGAGCTGTGCAACACTTTCAAAAACGAAAGTGAAACTTAAAAGTGAAACCTGTTTGTTCCAGCCCAAAACACACAGTCTATCAGCCTAGGAAAAAAATCAAATAAAGCAGCATGAAAATAATTAATACACTGATTAATTAACCCCAACTGTTCAGTAAACCCCCTTTAGAGGATATTAACCCTGGATCCTATCAAGTACTGTATGAATACGTGAAAGCTGGTGTGTGGAATATTTACACTCACATTTGGTAGCTCACCCCTTTTGGTGCAAATAGTGCAGGCTAGAATCACCGTCGCCCAGCCCCCAACCACACACTCCTTACTAGCGAAGGGAACACCATCCCAAAAACTCCCAAAGGGACAGTGTAAGAAAAAACCCAAATGAAATCAAAAGGACACCACAAAATTCCTTAAAGGAAGACACCTAGAAAGAGCCCAGCTCATAAAGACCCAAATGGGTACAAAACAAATAAGGGGAGGCAACGCCCAGACCAACATAACACAAGGGCTAGGAACGGGCATCCGAACAATGATTTCTACAAACGACAACAGAAAACTTATCCTTAAGTCGTCAGCACTACTGAAGTATTCAACACAAATACATGTAGCAGATCCAGACGAGGTAAACACCCGAGTCAGAAAACTTTACTAAGAATTAAAATGAGGCTAAACAAGATATCGGATTGTAAAAACTCCAAGACACCCTCTAGGCAATCCCAGCCGCCAGACCGACACATAGGTCCCAAAGGGGAGAAGTACAGAACCTCAACTAGGCCCATTACACCCCTACGGAACAATAATTGCAGGACCTACTCCCAGCTGAGCTAGCCCAAGTGTCAGTAGGGCCGAAAAAAGGGGAATAGAAGAACCCTGGCACCCGCTCACAAAAGAGCGGAAAAAAACGGCTTCAGCCATTCCACAGAGTTTGGGAACCCCCCCCGAGACTCCATAAAGACAGTCGACAAGGCCGAAGACCCAGAAGAGTCTAGCAACGGCCCATCACGACGCAGAGTCAGCAAGACCCCAGAAAAAACAGAACAACCCAGAGAGCATGCCTCTCTCCAAATAGGTTAAACCCTCTGTTCCATCCCTTGAATTCTCGGAAAAGTCCCAAACAAGGCCTCCATAGGAGAACAAGCCCACCTCTAAGAAAAAGGGGGCCATTAGAGACAGAGCACCTGCCCACGAGGAACAAGAACATTCTCCAACGCATATGAACCTGGAAGGAATAGCCTGAAAACCTAGTGCACAGAAAGGTGCATTAGCTGCAGTGGTTACCCTATAACCGCGAAGCCATCAGGTTACTTCAGCAAACCGTCCAAGGGAAATCGTTCATTGAGCATAGGCAAAGCCAATGAATAGCGGCACTCAGGAAATCTGTCCAATCGACCAGATTTACTAGCCAGACCAAAAGTCATAGCCCAAACAGGAGAACCCGAACCCGCCTTGGATCCTGAAAAGACCGTTTAATGGTGCTTTAGCAAGGATATTTGCAGGACATGCTTCATGAACAGCACATAGCCACAGCTGGATTTGAACTCTTGACCTTCAGCTTTCAAGGAAGCATAGTTTACCTCTAAGCCATTGTGGTACACCATGAACAGGATCCATAAGGGAAAACGCTGAGCAAAAGCCTCAGCAACCAGAAGAACCAGGGCGATGACAGGTTTGAGCTCCCCATTGTTTAAAACAAACAATATCCTGGAAATTGATACACCCCGTCTGACATAGAAAACAGACCCACAGGGAGATATTAAAGTAATATCCAGGAGAACACCTTGCAAGTCCCGACCCAAGGAGGAGACCACCCCATGCTGAAGTCCAACACTCCAAAGGAGCTAAGGCATCCCGAACCAAGACACTAGAGGCCATAGGCATTCGACTGCCACAAGACGATCCAAGCAAGGGAATACAAGGTCACTCAATCAAAAGCTAGTCTCCACCTCACCATGCGAGACAGAGGAGTACCTGAACCAAGGATGCGGAGCATCCCCAGATCCGGAAAAACTACTAAGCAGAGTCAAAAAGAACTCTCTCAAAGGGAAATTCAGGTCCTCAAAGGAGACCCAACTCACATGGAGGAACATACAAAATCCAAAAGGTTTCAGGAAGAGAGCAATCCTCTTCTGAAGGGAAACCCAAGGCCCCATAAGGAGACCTACACGGGGAAGTTGAAAGGTCTCACTGACCAGAGAACCCTGGAAGGAACACGTCCAACAGGACAATTCCTAGAGCCTCTGAAAGGCCAAACCGTCTTAAACCAGTGGTAAGGAGGCGCTAAACCTCCAATCCTCCCACGTGAGGAAGAATACTCTAGGTCCTGAGAGACTCGGAAGCAAAATGAGTGACGCAGCTTAACGCCGCTTACCCAGTCAACCAACTTGAAGGCTCAATAAGGACTGAAACAATCCTTCCAGCCTCACGGACCCACAAGTCCTCGTTAGAATGCTTAGCTGAAACTTGTAAAATATAAACAAGAAACACAAATAATAAAATAAGCACTCGGCAACTCGACTGGACCAGCCAGGCCGAAACAGGCACCACATGTCTGAACAGGCCACGAGACAGAAGATCTGAACCCAAGCAGGACCAGCCTGCAACAGGGCCATAACTGTCAAGCTGCCTAAAGCCTACCTCAGAGGGGAAGAGAATAACAGACAAAACATAGGACTAACATGTTCCTTAATAACATCCGCAGAAGTAAACAGCGAGAATCGATCCTAGAGATAGTTCCCGAAGGAAACATATAATCAAAATAAAAGTCATCCTAACTGGATAAAAGAAAATTTAAGGTAGCCCGTAGGCAAACGCCTAAGAAGAAACAAGCATACCCGTAGGACCAGCCGAACGGAACCCTGATTTTCCAAAAAAACTGGGAAGGATCTCAACAACCGACAATCAGGAGATTACGCCATCCCCACAGGTCTAATAAAGTGAACCATTTGAAGCAGAATACTGCAGATTCCCGTATCCATTAAGGATAGGATCCTCTAATAACTCAAAAATGTGTGAGTAAAACATGCAGGCGCGCTATTCTGTAACAAAAGGCACAACACTCAGGGACAGCTACACCCCCGGGAACTGTATAGAGCCACCCAAGGCCGGGAGACCCGGGACAGTCGGGCATGAGCACAAATGCAAATAAACATCTGGGCTCTGCAGACGCATAATCGCCAAAAATATTTGAAAGCGAAAACAAGCTACAACCCTCGGGGGGGGGGGGACAAGCCACCCTGCAAAGAGGCATAAACATAATCTGGGTTACCCACATGTGTAGTAGTAGGGAGCGGATGGCTCAGTGGACCCTTGATTCCCGAGCCCGAGGAACAAGGCGCTCTAATACGGCATATCGAACATAACTGATTGACCTGTGTCAACTGGGCCAATTCGCATTCTTCACAAGTCAAAGAATCTGAGCATCAGAATCCTCCATAACTGGATAGAGAATATATTAATATGGACTAAAGAAAAATCTAAACGGCACCTGACACCAACAATGGCTGGGGCACTTACCACCTCCTAGAACCAGACACTAGCAGACCCACATTTTTCAGTCGCCACACAGTCAGGAATGCGGAAATGAAAGACCAGAACGTAAACACGTCCTGTCACAAGGTGAACCGTACAGTCCAAAAAAAGCGCGCCCAACCATAAGGTTGCGTCACTTCCAAAGGCCCCTATGTTCTAAGCCAAGAGCCCAGTTAACAGTACACATAAGCAGATTGAATCACATAACAATTATGATTAAGAACCGCCCTGTTCAATAATCCCCATTGGGAGATATTAACCCTCGATTCCAAGAACCAAAGGAGCCTCACTGAGGCCCTATCCTTTATACTTAAGTCCCGCAGGATAGTACCTTACAGGAAACAAATAAGATACAGTACATTCATATGAAGTAACATGAAATGATCTTACCCGGAATCTATGCCGTGGAATAGAAACAAGGTCCTTCAAGTGTGACAAATAGTAGCAGCACCACCGCCATGGACTTGAGAGAAGAAAGCAGGCAGCGAAGGGAAGTTCGACAACGCCAATTGCTTGTGGAGCTGTTAATATGAGTCAGGATGGTTTCTCAGAAAGACTCTCAATGCATCTCCAGACTCTAACTTTCATCCAAGCTCTCACTGACAGGCTGACAGGATTACTTAAACTCCCGTCCCATGTCGAAGAGTACTACCCTCCATAAGAGACAAAACAAACTTCTGACATTTCTCTGCCAATTTCCTGGGGCAAAAGGCAAAGAATGACTGGGGGATGAGGGGAGTGGGAGGAGTATTTAAGCCTTTGGCTGGGGTGTCTTTGCCTCCTCCTGGCCAGGTTCTTATTTTCCAAAAGTAATGAATGCAGCTGTGGACTCTTTCCATTTCTGAAGAAAAATTCTAATATTCAACAAGTGCAAAATTTCTGAGGGAGTGCCTATGCAACCACTATCGCAAGTATCGGATCCAGAGAAGAACGTTTATAAAACGAAAATCTAACCGACATGGAAAACAAATTAAACACATCCATCCGGATTAAAAAATAAAATGAAGGCAACACCCATCGGGTGAACGCCCAAGGTGAATGAAAACAACAATGGGACCAGCCGATTAGAAGCCCCATTCACCCAAGCTCAGAACTGGAACCGAAAACAAAGAAAAAATAAGACGGAGACATTAAGGAGATTGGCTTCATCCCTAAATGTCATATCCATTTTGCCATCCAGCTTCTAAGGCCTCGGATCCCTCGGCCCACTAGGACTGGGATCCTCCAACATGTCTTAAAAGAACACAAAGGCTCAGAGATTGGGGACCCTAAAGCCTCAGGGGCCAATGCTTCCCCAGAAGGCCGAACTGAATTGGGCAATACCACGCTCGATGGGCCTTGGTTAACAGAATATGGACAGTATCTTAGAAATACTTCACTTGGGAGATATAAATGAGTCAGCACCATAGAAATGGCCATTCGGAACTGTGCCGTAACCTCTGGAGGAAACAAGCCACCCTCCGGAGTAAAGGCCATAGGGACACCTGCGCTTAGCCGGGAAAGGGTCTGGGGCACGCACCTCAGGGGTCATGGAAACCTTGGAGGCGGATGGCTCAACGCACTCTAAGATCCCTGATTCGAGAGAAGAGAGTACTCTAAAACGGCAATCTGAACATAACTGACGGGCATTGATTACCCGGGCCATTTCATATTCATCACAAGACTTATTATCTGTATCGGAGGCATCCGTGTCTCGCATTATCAGAATCCTCCATAATCTTGGGATTACAAAAATGACAGAAACTAACTGGCACCCTTTAACACCCCCAATGGCTGAGGCACTCACCAACTCCTGTGAACCAGACAATCCATGAGCTAGACTCTCTTGGTCGCACAGTCAGCATATGGAAATGAAAAAACAACGTAACCGCACCCGTCACGAAGTGCATCGTGCCAGTCACAAAAAGGGCACACAATCTTAAGAGATTGCGTCATTAAAAGAAGGCTGTTATGTTCCGTAAAGGCAATGAGCCTAGTCATAGCTACACATTAGCAGACAGAACCATATAACAAACATGATTAAAGTCCCCCCTGTTCAATAACCCCCCTCAGGAGATATTAACCCATGATTCCATATTAAGATAAAAGGAGTCCCACTGGGACCCTACCTTGTTTCGTCAACAATAGATTCTCATATTGAAATAAAATGAAACGATCTTACCAGAATCAACTCCGTTGAACAGGAACACGGCCCTTCAAGTGTGACAGATAGTAGCCTCGCTTCTGACATGGACTTGAGTGAAGAAAGGTAGGCAGCAAAATGTGTCAACGCTGATTACCAAGGAGCTGTTAACCCCTTAAGGACAAGGCCATTTTTCAATTTCTTTCCCTTAAGGACCGGGGCTATATATACTGTATATATATATTTCTGCGGTGTTTGTGTTTAGCTGTAATTTTCTTCTTACTCATTTACTGTACCCACACATATTATATACCGTTTTTTCGCCATTAAATAGACTTTCTAAAGATACCATTATTTTCATCATATCTTATAATTTACCATAACATTTTTTATAAAATATGATGAAAAAAATGGAAAAAAACACACTTTTTCTAACTTTGAACCCCAAAATCTGTTGCACATCTACAACCTCCAAAAAACAGCCATGCTAAATAGTTTATAAATTTTGGCCTGAGTTTAGAAATACCCAATGTTTACATGTTCTTTGCTTTTTATGCAAGTTATAGGGCAATAAGTACAAGTAGCACTTCCCTATTTCCAAACCATTTTTTTTCAAAATTAGCGATAGTTACATTGGAACACTGATATCTGTCTGGAATCCCTGAATATCCCTTGACATGTATATATTTTTTTTTAGTAGACATCACAAAGTATTGATCTAGGCCCATTTTGGTATATTTCATGACACCATTTCACCGCCAAATGCGATCAAATAAAAAAAATTGTTCACTTTTTCACAAATATTAGGTTTCTCACTGAAATTATTTACAAACAACTTGTGCAATTATGGCACAAATGGTTGTAAATGCTTCTCTGGGATCCCCCTTGTTCAGAAATAGCAGACATATATGGCTTTGGCATTGCTTTTTGGTAATTAGAAGGCCGCTAAATGCCGCTGCGTACCACATTTGTATTAGGCCCAGCAGTGAAGGGGTTAATCAGGTCGCTTGTAGGGTTAATTTTAGCTTTAGTGTAGTGTAGTGTAGTAGACAACCCAAAGTATTGATCTATGCCAAGTTTGATATATTTCATGCCCCCATTTCACAGCCAAATGCGATCAAATAAAAAAAAAATGTTCCCTTTTTCACTAACTTTGGGTTTCTCACTGAAATTATTTACAAACAGCTTGTCCAATTATGGCACAAATGGTTGTAAATGCTTCTCTGGGATCCCCTTTGTTCAGAAATTGCAGACATATATGGCTTTGGCATTGCTTTTTGGTAATTAGAAGGCCGCTAAATGCCGCTGCGTACCAAACTTGTATTATGCCCAGCAGTGAGGGGGTTAATTAGGTAGCTTGAAGGGTTAGTTTTAGCTTTAGTGTAGAAATCCGTCTCCCACCTGACACATCCCACCCCCTGATCCCTCCCAAACAGCTCTCTTCCCTCCCCCACCCCACAATTGTCCCCGCCATCTTAAGTACTGGCAGAAAGTAATTATTTAAAAAAAACAAAACATTCTGCTGTGTAGTATCTCCCCTTAGCCCCCAACCTGCCTGATCCCCCCCAAAGAGCTCTCTAACCCTCCCCCCACTAACTATTAGCCACCATTTTGGGTACTGGCAGCTGTCTGCCAGTACCCACTTTGCAAAATAACTTTATTTTTATTTTATAAACCTAACTTTTTCTGTAGTGTAGCTGCCCCCCTCCATACCCTACACCCTCCCAGATCACCCCTACTCTGCACCCACCACCCTCTCCCAGCAAAAAAAAAATCCCCAGCAACTGCCTTATATCGCGGGTGCACGGGTACACGCACGCCCCTCACCTCCAGCGCACGCACCCGGCATAGAGGACAGCCGGAAGTAAGTTCCCCAGTGATGGGCCGCCCACCCACCTCCCTTCAATGGCTCCCACCCACCAACGATCAGCACCATCACTGGCCGATGCAGAGAGGGCCACAGAGTCGGTGTGCCTAAAAAGGTATTGCAGTGATGCCTCAGAAAAAAAAAATCCCCAGCAACTGCCTTATATCGCGGGTGCACGCGCACGCCCCTCACCTCCAGCGCGCGCACCCGGCATAGAGGACAGCCGGAAGTAAGTTCCCCAGTGATGGGCCGCCCACCCACCTCCCTTCAATGGCTCTCACCCACCAACGATCAGCACCATCACTGGCCGATGCAGAGAGGGCCACAGAGTCGGTGTGCCTAAAAAGGTATTGCAGTGATGCCTCAGAAAAAAAAAATCCCCAGCAACTGCCTTATATCGCGGGTGCACGCGCACGCCCCTCACCTCCAGCGCGCGCACCCGGCATAGAGGACAGCCGGAAGTAAGTTCCCCAGTGATGGGCCACCCACCCACCTCCCTTCAATGGCTCCCACCCACCAACGATCGGCACCATCACTGGCCGATGCAGAGAGGGCCACAGAGTCGGTGTGCCTAAAAAGGTATTGCAGTGATGCCTCAATAGCGAGGCATCACTGCAATACCTTGAAAGCATCTGGAAGTGATCAGGATTGCTTCCAGCTGCTTGAAACCCTTAATGACGTACAGGGTACGTCGCTGGTCTTTAAAGACCAGTTTGTGCAAGACGTACCCTGTACGAAATGCGTCGTTAAGGGGTTAATCTGAGTCGGGATGGGTTCGCAAAACTCTCCCTGCATTTCCGGACTCTAACTTTCATCTATGCTCTCACTGAAAGGCTGACAGGATTACTTAAAACTCTAGTCCCATTGCGAAGAGTACTACCCTCCATAAGAGACTCTCTCAAACTTCTAACACTTCTCTGCCAACCTCCTGTGACGAAAGGCAAAGAATGACTGGGAGATGAGGGAAGAGGTTCTGTATTTTGCAAAAGTAATGAATGTAGCTGTGGATTCTTCCCTTTTAAGAAGAAAATAAAGTCGCTAAAAAAGAGCACTGAATTACTGACTCAAGGCATGTATACAAACAATATAACAACTTTACTTAAAAAGTGCCCAATCCATATCTGAGATTGTCTTATATAATAAAAGTATATATATACACAAAGAGCCTTATGAAATGCTTTCCAATAGGCGAAAACATGGTATCATCAGGCAATACTCCCTTCACATCCCTCAAACACTGCACTGGGCTTTAATATGCTTAGAAGCGCCTTTCACTGTAGAAATCAAGCACATAATGATGCTTCACCACCTCTTAAAAAGGCAAAGTTTTTAAAACTGAGGTATGAGTGAGGTGTATTTATAGGCATTTGAGGTTTGGGAAACTTTGCCCCCTCCTGGGAATGTATATCCCATCAGTAACTAGCTCATGGGCTCTCACCACCTATATGAAAGAAATTAAAAATAAGTGATCTTACCTGTAAAGAAAAAAAAAACAAAGTCTGGAGGAGACACCACTGCCATTCTTGAGAGATTTCATAAAAAAAATGCTTATCTGGGCTAAACAGGTTCATCTAATCAGTACATGTACAGCAGAAAACACATCTGCCTTGGATCCACCAGCAAACCTCAGAGCAGAACTACAACATGGCCCTTTTAAAAGAGGAGCAAACATATACAGAAGAGTGCTGTAAGTACAGTATACCCATGCCTGGAAGAATTACCTCAAACATTATTCAAGGCCATGTGACAGCAGGTGAGTATACTGCTCACAAACCTGATATTTTACATTCTAGGGTAGGACATCCCTGGTTCACCTAGGCTTGCATTTTGCATACAGATTGTTATTATTCTAAAAGATGCTGTATACTTGTCTCCAGACGATTTTCTTTATGTCTGCCTGGTCTTGCTTTGGAAGAAAAATAATTTCAGTGTGTATTGTACTTACCATCTTAGCTACAATTTGTCACTGACAAATTTTTCTGCACTCAGAATTAAATTGTTTCACTAAATTCATTTGAAGATTAAAAAAAAAAAAGTATTTAAACTAATATATGTTTTAAAATGCTCTATAAGGAGCAGTAGTAGTAGCATTAGCAAGACCATACCAATAGAATATCTGGTGTTAAACATTAAAGACAAGTACAACTTACGTTTCTGCTAAGATGTTTACCTTTGAAAATGTATACAGGTAGCCCTCAGTTTACACCGGGGCTAGGTTCCAGAAGGAATGGTTGTAAATCAAAACTGTTGTAAATTGAAACCCAGTTTATAATGTAAGTCAATGGGAAGTGAGGGAGATAGGTTCCAGGCCCCTCTCAAAATTGTCATAAGTAACACCTAATACATTATTTTTAAAGCTTTGAAATTAAGACTTTAAATGCTAAACAGCATTATAAACCTAATAAAATAATCACACAACACAGAATATATAATTAAACTAAGTTAAATGAACAAAAACATTTGCCAAACAGCATTATTAACCTAATAAAATAATCACACAACACAGACTTTACTTGCAATTTTCTGCAAACAGTTCTTTCTATGCATTCCAATCTGGACTGAGTTATAGACAGGAAGATCTTGTTCCTTTGAAATCTGCTCGATAGCTCAGGTCTGGTTAAACTGATTTATTTCAGCTTGCTTGGCTTTGCTGCAACACTAGCGGACAGCTCCCCCTACTGGCTATTTTAATAAATGCACTGCTTCTCAATGCTTTTCAATAGCAGTCACATGACTGGAAAAAAAGGTTGTTATTCTGAAACAGTGTAAATTGAACCGTTGTAAAACGAGGGCCACCTGTACTTAAATGGTGTGTGGGACAATCATATAAATGGCAATATCACACAATCATTATTGTTAATGTGACAGTAAACACCTTATAATTACAAGATTTTTCTGGTGCCTAACAATCTAGTCGAAAATATCATAATTCAGATAGGGCATGCAATTTTTAACAACTTTTATCATAAAATTTGCTTTGATCTTGTGGTATTCTTTGTTGAAAGCTAAACCTAAAGTGAGGGGAAAAAAATATCTGATCCCCTGCTGATTTTGTACGCTTGCCCACTGACAAAGAAATTATCAGTCTATAATTTTAATGGTAGGTTTATTTGAACAGTGAGAGACAGAATAACAACAAAATCCAGAAAAAGCATTTAAAAAAAGTTATAAATTGAATTGCATTTTAGTGAGTGAAATAAGTATTTGATCCCCTATCAATCAGCAAGATTTCTGGCTCCCAGGTTTCTTTTATACAGGTAATTAGTGGAGATTAAGAGCACTCTCTTAAAGGGAGTGCTCCTAATTTCATCTTGTTATCTGTATAAAAGACACCTGTCCACAGACGCAATCAATTAGATTCCAAACTCTCCACCATGGCCAAGACCAAAGAGCTGTCCAAGGATGTAGACCTATACAAGGCTGGAATGGGCTACAAGACCATTGCCAAGCAGTTTGGTGAGAAGGTGACAACAGTTGGTGCAATTATTTGCAAATGGAAGAAACACAAAATAACTGTCAATCTCCCTCGGTCTGGGGCTCCATGCAAGATCTCACCTCGTGGAGTTTCAATGATCATGAGAACGGTGAGGAATCAGCCAAGAACTACATGGGAGGATCTTGTCAACGATCTCAAGGCAGCTGGGACCATAGTCACCAAGAAAACAATTGATAACACACTACGCCGTGAAGGATTGAAATCCTGCTGCGCCCGCAAGGACCCCCTGCTCAAGAAAGCACATGTACAGGTCTGTCTGAAGGTTGCCAATGAACATCTGAATTGATTCAGAGGAGAACTGGGTTACTGTTGTGGTCAGTTGAGACCAAAATCGAGCTCTTTAGCATCAACTCAACTCGCCGTGTTTGGAGGAGGAGGAATGCTGCCTATGACCCCAAAAACACCATCCCCGTCAAACATGGAGGTGGAAACAATATGCTTTGGGGGTGTTTTTCTACTAAGGACAACTTCACTGCATCAAAGGGAGGATGGACTGGGCCATGTACCTTCAAAGCTTGGGTGAGAACCTCCTTCCCTTAGCCAGGGAATTGAAAATGGGTCGTGGATGGGTATTCCAGCATGACAATGACCCAAAACACACAGCCAAGGCAACAAAGGAGTGGCTCAAGAAGAAGAACGTAAAGGTCCTGGAGTGGCCTAGCCAGTCTCCAGACCTTAATCCCATAGAAAATCTGTTGAGGGAGCTGAAGCTTCGAGTTGCCAGACAGCCTCAAAACTTTAATGACTTGGAGAGGATCTGCAAAGAGGAGTGGGACAAAATGCCTCCTGAGATGTGTGCAAACCTGGTGGCCAACGACAAGAAACATCTGACCTCTGTGATTGCCAACAAGGATTTTGCCTCCTAAGTACTAAGTCATGTTTTGCAAAGGGGGTCAAATACTTATTTCACTCATTGAAGTGCAAATCAATTTATAACTTTGTTGAAATGCGTTTTTCAAGATTTTTTGTTTTTATTCTGTCTCTCACTGTTCAAATAAACCTACCATTAAAATTATAGACTGGTCATTTCTTTGTCAGTGGGCAAACATACAAAATCAGCAGGGTATCAAATACTTTTTTCCCCTCACTGTAGGTAGGATCATATGCTAATTTCAAAGCCCTTTAAGGCCGCCTTTTATCTCAGTGCATTTTGACAGTTTTTCACAGCTAGACAGCACTAGTTTTTGTGTACCATAAAGATAACACTGTGCTCACTCATGTGGAGTTACCCAATAGTCAGCACTGAGCAGCTAAAATGGAAGTCTGTCAAAAAAAAAAAATGAAATAAGGGGCGGTCTGCAGAGGCTTTGATACAGGGTAACCATAGAGGTAAAAAACAAAATTTATGCTTACCTGATAAATTTATTTCTCTTGTGGTGTATCCAGTCCACGGGTTCATCCATTACTTGTGGGATATTCTCCTTCCCAACAGGAAGCTGCAAGAGGACAGCCACAGCAGAGCTGTCTATATAGCTCCTCCCCTAACTGCCACCCCCAGTCATTTGACCGAAGACAAGCAAGAAAAAAAAGGAGAAACTATAGGGTGCAGTGGTGACTGTAGTTTAAAAATAAAAAACACCTGCCTTAAAATGACAGGGCGGGCCGTGGACTGGATACACCACAAGAGAAATAAATTTATCAGGTAAGCATAAATTTTGTTTTCTCTTGTAAAGGTGTATCCAGTCCACGGGTTCATCCATTACTTGTGGGATACCAATACCAAAGCTTTAGGACACGGATGAAGGGAGGGACAAGGCAGGAACTTAAACGGACCTTTCTCCCAAAAATAGCCTCCGAAGAAGCAAAAGTATCAAATTTATAGAATTTCAAAAAGGTATGAAGCGAAGACCAAGTCGACGCCTTACAAATCTGTTCAACAGAGGCCTCATGTTTAAAAGCCCATGAGGAAGCTACTGCTCTAGTAGAATGAGCTGTAATTCTTTCAGGAGGCTGCTGGCCAGCAGTCTCATAAGCTAAGCGTATTATACTTCTTAGCCAAGAAGAAAGAGAAGTTGCCGAAGACTTTTGGCCTCTCCTATGTCCAGAGTAGACAACAAACAAAGCAGATGTTTGACAAAAATCCTTTGTAGCTTGTAAATAAAACTTTAAAGCACGAACCACATCAAGATTGTGTAATAGACGTTCCTTCTTTGAAGAAGGATTAGGACATAGTGAAGGAACAACAATCTCCTGATTGATATTCTTATTAGATACCACCTTAGGAAGAAACCCAGGTTTGGTACGTAACACTACCTTATCTGCATGGAAAATCAGATAAGGGGAATTACATTGTAAAGCAGATAACTCCGAAACTCTTCGAGCCGAGGAGATAGCTACTAAAAACAGAACTTTCCAAGATAAAAGCTTAATATCTATGGAATGCAAAGGTTCAAACGGAACCCCTTGAAGAACTTTAAGAACTAAATTTAAACTCCATGGCGGAGCAACAGGTTTAAACACAGGCTTGATTCTAACTAAAGCCTGACAAAACGCCTGAACGTCTGGAACCTCAGCCAGACGTTTGTGCAAAAGGACAGAGCAGAAATCTGTCCCTTTAAGGAACTAGCTGACAATCCCTTCTCCAATCCTTCTTGGAGAAAAGATAATATCCTAGGAATGCTGACCTTACTCCATGAGTAACCCTTGGATTCCCACCAGTGAAGGGACGTAGAGAAATTAGATTTGGATGTTTGAAGGGACCTTGAAGTAGAAGGTCCTGCCTTAGCGGCAAAGTCCATGGTGGAAAAGATGACATGTCCACCAGATCTGCATACCAAGTCCTGCGTGGCCACGCAGGGACTATCAAGATCACCGAAGTTCTCTCCTGCTTGATCTTGGCAATCAGACGAGGGAGCAGAGGAAACGGTGGAAACACATAAGCCAGGCTGAAGGACCAGGGCGCTGCTAGAGCATCTATCAGTGCTGCCTTGGGATCCCTGGACCCGTAACAAGGAAGCTTGGAATTCTGACGAGACGCCATGAGATCCAGTTCTGGTTTGCCCCATAGTTGAATCAACTGGGCAAATACCTCCGGATGGAGCTCCCACTCCCCCGGATGAAACATCTTTTTAAAAGCAGGAGGGGGAGAGAACGGTACACCTGGTCTATCCCATTCCTTAGTAATAATTTCTGAAAACCTCTTAGGGATTGGAAAAATGTCAGTGTAAACAGGCACTGCAAAGTATTTGTCCATTTTACACAATTTCTCTGGGACTACAATGGTGTCACAGTCATCCAGAGTTGCTAAAACCTCCTTGAGCAACACGCGGAGGTGTTCAAGCTTAAATTTAAATGCTGTCATTTCAGAGTCAGACTGAAGTAACGCCTTCCCTGAATCAGAGAAGTCACCCACAGATAGAAGCTCTCCTGCTTCAACTTTTGCACATTGTGAGGGTATATCAGACATAGCTACTAAAGCGTCAGAGAGCTCTGTATTTGTTCTAGCCCCAGAGCTGTCTCGCTTTCCTTGTAACCCTGGCAGTTTGGACAATACCTCTGTGAGGGTATGATTCATAACTGCCGCCATGCCTTATAAGGTAAACGCATTGGACGCGCTAGATGTACTTGGCATCCCTTGAGCGGGAGTTATAGGTTCTGACACGTGGGGAGAGCTAGATAGCATAACCTCCCTTTTGTCAGTCTCAGAAACCTCAGGTGATAAATCTTTAAAAGCCATAATATGATCTTCATAACTTATAGAAAGGTCAGTGCATTTGGTACACATTCTAAGAGGGGGTTCCACAATGGCTTCTAAACATAATGAACAAGGAGTTTCCTCTATGTCAGACATGTTTAACAGACTAGTAATGAGACCAGCAAGCTTGGAAAACACTTTAATAAATGTGAAAAAAGCAATAATATAAAAACGGTACTGTGCCTTTAAGAGAAAAAAACTACCACATAAACTGCAAAACAGTGATAAATAGTAGTAAACTCTACGAAATTATTACAGTGTGTATAAGGGACTAAAGCAGCATTGCACCCACTTGCAAATGGATGATTAACCCCTCAGGCCCAAAAATGAATTAGAAAAACATTAAAACTGCTAACAAACAGTCAAACACACTGCCACAGCTGTGCTGTGGCTCCTACCTGCCCTTAAAAACGATTTTTGCAGGAACAAAACCCTCTATAGAGGTCCTATAAGCCAGAGGGCTGCTTCAGGGAAGCTGGATGTCTCAGACTGAAAATCAACTGCACATTTAGAGCTTGAAAAACATAATTTATGCTTACCTGATAAATTTATTTCTCTTGTAGTGTATCCAGTCCACGGATCATCCATTACTTGTGGGATATTCTCCTTCCCAACAGGAAGTTGCAAGAGGATCACCCACAGCAGAGCTGCTACATAGCTCCTCCCCTCACTGCCATATCCAGTCATTCGACCGAAACAAGACGAGAAAGGAGAAACCATAGGGTGCAGTGGTGACTGTAGTTTAATTAAAATTTAGACCTGCCTTAAAAGGACAGGGCGGGCCGTGGACTGGATACACTACAAGAGAAATAAATTTATCAGGTAAGCATAAATTATGTTTTCTCTTGTTAAGTGTATCCAGTCCACGGATCATCCATTACTTGTGGGATACCAATACCAAAGCTAAAGTACACGGATGATGGGAGGGACAAGGCAGGAACTTAAACGGAAGGAACCACTGCCTGTAGAACCTTTCTCCCAAAAACAGCCTCCGAAGAAGCAAAAGTGTCAAATTTGTAAAATTTTGAAAAAGTGTGAAGCGAAGACCAAGTCACAGCCTTGCAAATCTGTTCAACAGAGGCCTCATTTTTAAAGGCCCAGGTGGAAGCCACAGCTCTAGTAGAATGAGCTGTCCAGCAGTCTCATAGGCTAAGCGTATTATGCTCCGAAGCCAAAAGGAGAGAGAGGTTGCCGAAGCTTTTTGACCTCTCCTCTGTCCAGAGAAAACGACAAACAGGGCAGATGTTTGACGAAAATCTTTAGTAGCCTGTAAGTAAAACTTCAAGGCACGGACTACGTCCAGATTATGCAAAAGATGTTCCTTCTTTGAAGAAGGATTAGGACACAATGATGGAACAACAATCTCTTGATTGATATTCCTGTTAGAAACCACCTTAGGTAAAAACCCAGGTTTGGTACGCAGAACTACCTTGTCTGAATGAAAAATCAGATAAGGAGAATCACAATGTAAGGCAGATAACTCTGAGACTCTTCGAGCCGAGGAAATAGCCATCAAAAACAGAACTTTCCAAGATAAAAGTTTAATATCAATGGAATGAAGGGGTTCAAACGGAACTCCCTGAAGAACTTTAAGAACCAAGTTTAAGCTCCACGGGGGAGCAACAGTTTTAAACACAGGCTTAATCCTAACCAAAGCCTGACAAAATGCCTGGACGTCTGGAACTTCTGCCAGACGCTTGTGCAAAAGAATAGACAGAGCAGCGATCTGTCCTTTTAAAGAACTAGCTGATAAGCCTTTGTCCAAACCCTCTTGGAGAAAGGACAATATCCTAGGAATCCTAACCTTACTCCATGAGTAACTCTTAAATTCACACCAATAAAGATATTTACGCCATATCTTATGGTAGATTTTCCTGGTGACAGGCTTCCGAGCCTGTATTAAGGTATCAATGACTGACTCGGAGAAGCCACGCCTTGATAGAATCAAGCGTTCAATCTCCATGCAGTCAGTGTCAGAGAAATTAGATTTGGATGATTGAAAGGACCTTGTATTAGAAGGTCCTGTCTCAGAGGCAGAGTCCATGGTGGAAGAGATGACATGTCCACTAGGTCTGCATACCAGGTCCTGCGTGGCCACGCAGGCGCTATCAGAATCACCGATGCTCTCTCCTGTTTGACTTTGGCAATCAGTCGAGGGAGCAGAGGAAACGGTGGAAACACATAGGTCAGGTTGAAGAACCAAGGAGCTGCTTGAGCATCTATAAGCATTGCTCCCGGGTCCCTGGACCTGGATCCGTAACAAGGAAGCTTGGCGTTCTGGCGAGACGCCATGAGATCCAGTTCTGGTTTGCCCCAACGATGGACCAGTTGAGCAAACACCTCCGGATGGAGTTCCCACTCCCCCGGATGAAAAGTCTGACGACTTAGAAAATCCGCCTCCCAGTTCTCTACGCCTGGGATGTGGATCGCTGACAGGTGGCAAGAGTGAGACTCTGCCCAGCGAATTATCTTTGAGACTTCTAACATCGCTAGGGAACTCCTGGTTCCCCCTTGATGGTTGATGTAAGCCACAGTCGTGATGTTGTCTGACTGAAATCTGATGAACCTCAGTGTTGCTAACTGAGGCCAAGCTAGAAGAGCCTTGAATATTGCTCTTAACTCCAGAATATTTATTGGGAGGAGTTTCTCCTCCTGAGTCCACAATCCCTGAGCCTTCAGGGAGTTCCAGACTGAGCCCCAACCTAGAAGGCTGGCATCTGTTGTTACAATCGTCCAATCTGGCCTGCGAAAGGTCATACCCTTGGACAGATGGACCCGAGAAAGCCACCAGAGAAGAGAATCTCTGGTCTCTTGATCCAGATTTAGTAGAGGGGACAAATCTGAGTAATCCCCATTCCACTGACTTAGCATGCATAATTGCAGCGGTCTGAGATGCAGGCGCGCAAATGGCACTATGTCCATTGCCGCTACCATTAAGCCGATTACTTCCATGCACTGAGCCACTGACGGGCGTGGAATGGAATGAAGGACACGGCAAGCATTTAGAAGTTTTGATAACCTGGACTCCGTCAGGTAAATTTTCATCTCTACAGAATCTATAAGAGTCCCTAGGAAGGACACTCTTGTGAGTGGTGATAGAGAACTCTTTTCCACGTTCACTTTCCACCCATGCGACCTCAGAAATGCCAGAACTATCTCTGTATGAGACTTGGCAATTTGAAAGCTTGACGCCTGTATCAGGATGTCGTCTAGATACGGAGCCACCGCTATGCCTCGCGGTCTTAGAACCGCCAGAAGTGAGCCCAGAACCTTTGTAAAAATTCTCGGGGCAGTGGCCAACCCGAAGGGAAGAGCTACAAATTGGTAATGCCTGTCTAGAAAGGCAAACCTTAGGAACCGATGATGATCTTTGTGAATCGGTATGTGAAGGTAGGCATCCTTTAAGTCCACTGTGGTCATGTACTGACCCTCTTGGATCATGGGTAGGATGGTCCGAATAGTTTCCATTTTGAATGATGGAACTCTGAGGAATTTGTTTAAGATCTTTAGATCCAAGATTGACTTTCTTGGGAACCACAAACAGATTTGAATAAAATCCCTGTCCTTGTTCCGTTCGCGGAACTGGATGGATCACTCCCATTACTAGGAGGTCTTGCATGCAGCTTAGGAATGCCTCTTTCTTTATCTGGTTTGCTGATAACCTTGAAAGATGAAATCTCCCTTGTGGAGGAGAAGCTTTGAAGTCCAGAAGATATCCCTGAGATATGATCTCCAACGCCCAGGGATCCTGAACATCTCATGCCCACGCCTGGGCGAAGAGAGAAAGTCTGCCCCCCACTAGATCCGTTTCCGGATAGGGGGCCGTTCCTTCATGCTGTCGTGGGGGCAGCAGCAGGCTTTCTGGCCTGCTTGCCCTTGTTCCAGGACTGGTTAGGTTTCCAGGCCTGTCTGGAATGAGCAACAGTTCCCTCTTGTTTTGAAGCGGAGGAAGTTGATGCTGCTCCTGCCTTGAAATTTCGAAAGGCACGAAAATTAGACTGTTTGGCCTTTGATTTGGCCCTGTCCTGAGGAAGGGTATGACCCTTGCCTCCAGTAATGTCAGCAATAATTTCCTTCAAGCCAGGCCCGAATAAGGTCTGCCCCTTGAAAGGAATGTTGAGTAATTTAGACTTTGAAGTCACGTCAGCTGACCAGGATTTAAGCCATAGCGCCCTACGCGCCTGGATGGCGAATCCGGAATTCTTAGCCGTTAGTTTAGTCAAATGAACAATGGCATCAGAAACAAATGAGTTAGCTAGCTTAAGCGTTCTAAGCTTGTCAATAATTTCATTCAATGGAGCTGTCTGGATGGCCTCTTCCAGGGCCTCAAACCAGAATGCCGCCGCAGCAGTGACAGGCGCAATGCATGCAAGGGGCTGTAAAATAAAACCTTGTTGAATAAACATTTTCTTAAGGTAACCCTCCAATTTTTTATCCATTGGATCTGAAAAAGCACAACTGTCCTCAACCGGGATAGTGGTACGCTTTGCTGAAGTAGAAACTGCTCCTTCCACCTTAGGGACCGTCTGCCATAAGTCCCATGTAGTGGCGTCTATTGGAAACATTTTTCTAAATATAGGAGGTGGGGAAAAGGGCACACCGGGTCTATCCCACTCCTTGCTAATAATTTCTGTAAGCCTTTTAGGTATAGGAAAAACGTCAGTACACACCGGCACCGCATAGTATCTATCCAGCCCACACAATTTCTCTGGAATTGCAACTGTGTTACAGTCATTCAGAGCAGCTAATACCTCCCCAAGCAATACACGGAGGTTCTCAAGCTTAAATTTAAAATTAGAAATCTCTGAATCAGGTTTCCCCGAGTCAGAGATGTCACCCACAGACTGAAGCTCTCCGTCCTCATGTTCTGCATACTGTGACGCAGTATCAGACATGGCTCTAACAGCATTTGCGCGCTCTGTATCTCTCCTAACCCCAGAGCTATCGCGCTTGCCTCTTAATTCAGGCAATCTAGATAATACCTCTGACAGGGTATTATTCATGATTGCAGCCATGTCCTGCAAGGTAATCGCTATGGGCGTCCCTGATGTAATTGGCGCCATATTAGCGTGCGTCCCCTGAGCGGGAGGCAAAGGGTCTGACACGTGGGGAGAGTTAGTCGGCATAACTTCCCCCTCGACAGAACCCTCTGGTGATAATTCTTTTATAGATAAAGACTGATCTTTACTATTTAAGGTGAAATCAATACATTTAGTACACATTCTCCTATGGGGCTCCACCATGGCTTTCAAATATAATGAACAAGTAGGTTCCTCTGTGTCAGACATGTTTAAACAGACTAGCAATGAGACTAGCAAGCTTGGAAAACACTTTTAAACAAGTTTACAAGCAATATAAAAAACGTTACTGCGTCTTTAAGAAACACAAATTTTCCCAAATTTTGAAATAACAGTGAAAAAATGCAGTTACACTAACAAAATTTTTACAGTGTATGTAATAAGTTAGCAGAGCATTGCACCCACTTGCAAATGGATGATTAACCCCTTAATACCAAAAACGGAATAACAAATGACAAAAACGTTTTTTAAACAGTCACAACTGCCACAGCTCTACTGTGGCTTTTTACCTCCCTCAATACCACTTTTGAAGCCTTTTGAGCCCTCCAGAGAAGTCCTGGATCATGCAGGAAGAAGCTGGTTGTCTGTGTCTGTAATTTTTGCTGTGCAAAAAAACGCCAAAATAGGCCCCTCCCACTCATATTACAACAGTGGGAAGCCTCAGGGAACTGTTTCTAGGCAAAATTCAAGCCAGCCATGTGGAAAAAACTAGGCCCCAATAAGTTTTATCACCAAACATATGTAAAAAACGATTAAACATGCCAGCAAACGTTTTAAAATACACTTTTATAAGAGTATGTATCTCTATTAATAAGCCTGATACCAGTCGCTATCACTGCATTTAAGGCTTTACTTACATTACTTCGGTATCAGCAGCATTTTCTAGCAAATTCCATCCCTAGAAAAATATTTTAACTGCACATACCTTATTGCAGGAAAACCTGCACGCTATTCCCCCTCTGAAGTTACCTCACTCCTCAGAATATGTGAGAACAGCAAAGGATCTTAGTTACTTCTGCTAAGATCATAGAAAACGCAGGCAGATTCTTCTTCTAAATACTGCCTGAGATAAACAGTACACTCCGGTACCATTTAAAAATAACAAACTTTTGATTGAAGAAATAAACTAAGTATAAAACACCACAGTCCTCTTACGACCTCCATCTTAGTTGAGAGTTGCAAGAGAATGACTGGATATGGCAGTGAGGGGAGGAGCTATGTAGCAGCTCTGCTGTGGGTGATCCTCTTGCAACTTCCTGTTGGGAAGGAGAATATCCCACAAGTAATGGATGATCCGTGGACTGGATACACTTAACAAGAGAAATAGGCCCCTCCCTACCATACACTCAGAGTCAGAGGGCCTTAAAAAAGTACTCCTAGGAGTAATCTAACAAGCCATGTGGAAAACTAGGCCCCAAATAAAGATTTATCACCCTCAGAGAAAAAACGTTTTTATTTTTTATAAATCATGCAAACGTTTTTACACTAAGTAATATAAGTATTAACATGAATATTACCCTTATTTGCAAGCATGATACCAGTTGTTGTTAAATCACTGTATCAGGCTTACCTTAAATATACCAGGCACTGTCAGCATTTTCAAGACCTTATCTCTCTAGAAAAAAATAAACTGAACATACCTCAAAGCAGGCAATCTGCAGACCGTCCCCCCAACTGAAGTTTTCTTTCCATACTCTTCAGTTATGTGTGAGAACAGCAATGGATCTTAGTTACAAACCGCTAAGATCATCAAAACCTCCAGGCACAATTCTTCTTCCAATTTCTGCCTGAGAGTAAAAACAGTACAACGGCGGTACTGTTTAAAAATAACAAACTTTTGATTGAAGGTAAAAACTACACTAAGTCAACACATCTCTCTTGATACTTCCTTTCTTGTCTAGAGCTGCAAGAGAATGACTGGGGGTGGCAGTTAGGGGAGGAGCTATATAGACAGCTCTGCTGTGGGTGTCCTCTTGCAGCTTCCTGTTGGGAAGGAGAATATCCCACAAGTAATGGATGAACCCGTGGACTGGATACACCTTTACAAGAGAAAATATATTAATATAACCATGTTGGTTATGCAATTCTGGAGAAGACTTTAATCTTATTTCATGATTCAGATAGAGCATGCAATTTTAAGCAACTTTCTAATTTACTTCAATAATCACATTTTATTTGTTCTGATGGTATCTTTTGTTGAAAAACAGGGATGTATGCTTTGGAGACTGCTCATTTCTGGAGCACTATATGGCAGCAGTTTTACAAGTATGTTATCCAATTGCAAGAGCACTAGATGGCAGCACTATTTCATTCCATGAAGTGCTCCAGATGCCTACCTAGATATCTCTTTAACACAGAATATCATGGGAACTAAGCAAGTTTGATAATATATGCAAATTGGAAACCATTTTTTTTTTGTTTGGATTTTATAACCCTTTAAGTTAAAATGTTTCAGTAATGTGTTATAACAAATATCTATTTGTATCATATGCAAAGCTTTAGAAAAATATGGAAATTTGATAGAAATTGTCTGTGTTCAACTGCGTAATTGAAATGTTGATCATAATCTCTACCTTATCCCCATATATGTTTAAATACAAAATTTGACCCTGTTATTATTAAATGACCAGGTTAAGTAAAGGGTGCAGTCTTTTTCTAGATGGGCTTGCATACAGTATACATTAGAATAATTTTAAGTTGAAAATAATTTAAAGGGAAACATTTCTCTGCAATTAGAGTTTAAGTGAATGTGGATCTATACTTATTGTACATATCCTGTTTTATGTACATGTAATAACTTTGGGGCAAGTGTGACCCTGAATTAAAGCATAAAGTTAAGGAAAAAGTTACTTCTATAGCTTCTATTGGGTGGAACAATAGAGAGAAGAGAAAAAGAGGAATTAAAAATGCATTAAATATCTCTAGCCTTTGGGTAAAACCGGTGCTTATCCCAAGCCCTTTAGAGTGGCCAAAATGTAAATTCTGCAAAATAAGTTTTCTTTACATAATGCTATAAATTTTCTAAAACAGCTATAAGTTTGCTGCATTTTGAAGTAAACTTAAGTTACAGAATAGGCTTTTTATCCTGTCTAGGATGTGTGAGACGAGCAGTTTGTAAAAAATAACAAGAGATGCTTAATGTCCCTTTAAGGGCTATGAAGTGGTTAAGAACTTGTTTGGGAGATGGAGAAGGTTGTTTTATGGCACACATATGTTTTCTTTAATAGAAAAATCAATTTATCCAAATTCAAAAATCCTCTTTGCAGACAGGATAAAACAAAGAATTCCCAAATTATCAGTACTACTTCTACTGTAAGGTCGGAGCACTACACCACAAACACAACAATGGAATTAACAGCTTTATTGAAAATAGAATTGTAAAATATGTGTCTGGTTGTTTTCTAAATAAGGTCCATTAAACATTATAATAATGTTTATTACAGTACAAATCAATTACATGTAACTTGCTCCCTGGGTTTTCTTATTGGTTTAGTTTCATATAATAAATGTATTAACTACAATTAGTTGGCAAAAATCTCTCCCATTGGTATCCAGATGTTTTTACATTGGGTGGCTTGGTACAGGAACTCTTCACCAACTCCCTGTTCGGTGCTTTCCCAGTCTCTCGATTCGCCATAATTAACCCAGGTGCGTTTACAGTTTTCTGCGGACGACCATTCCACAAATTTGGAACCCTGTTGGCAAAACAATTTTTTTTTTTTTTGTTTTTTTAATACCAAAGTGCAAACATATATCTACTCCACTATACAAAAACAGGCAGTAACATAAGCAACATTATCCAGTGCCCAGGTATTATGGAAGAGAGATGTAAAGAAATTTTTTTTTAACTATTTTATACATGAATTTAAAAAATAATAATTTATGCTTACTTGATAAATTATTTTCTTTCCTGGCATGGAGAGTCCATGATTAGATTGAATTTCTGTTGGGAATTCAGCTCCTGGCCACCAGGAGAAGGCAAAGACACCCCAGCACAGCTTAAGTATCCCTCCCACTTCCCATAATACCCAGTCATTCAGCCAAGGGAAAAGGAAAGAGAAAGAGGAACACAAGGGGTATAACTGCCACCTTAAAAATGATAAAAAAAAAAGGGCGGTCGTGGACTCCCCATGCCAGGAAAGAAAATAATTTATCAGGTAAGCATACATTTTGTTTTCTTTCCAATGGCATGGAGAGTCCACAATTCCATTCAATTACTGTTGGGAAACCAATACCCAAGCCAGAGAGGACACAGAATGAACAGGGAGGGAGAACTAAGGCAGGCAGACCTAAACCGAAGGCACCAGCTCTTGAAGCACTGAAGGCACCACTGCTTGAAGCAAAAGAAAAACTCAAGGTTGTAAAAAGATTAAAAGGCATGCAAAGAGGACAAAAAAGTTGTCGTTCCCTGGAAGCTTCGTCCTTAAAGGCCCAGGAATATGCCTTAACTCTGGATAGCATATCTCTTTATGCATCTACAGCTTGTCACATGTTGAGAATCGCACAAAAGTCTGCAGGTAGCTAGGCTGATGCTATTCCTATGCACCAATTAGAAACTTCAGGTTGTAACAATCATTAGAAGGAAACCACCTTACTATGAGAAAAATTATATCAATGAAACCATATACATATTAATGTCCCAAAACCATTTAAGAAAAAATTGCTTTGGCATAGGACAAAAACCATGATGCAACAATACTGGGCAGGATATTTTCTTAATATGAGAATATTTTAAGAAGTCCATATACTTAAAAGCTGTAAGCAAGAAAATAAACATATTAGTGTCCTAAGATCACTACGAAAATAAAGTCTTTAAAAAAAGGACCATACATGATGCCACAGGCATATGTAGAAATTTTCCTCAACATGAGGAAGGTTAAATTATTGTGTCCATCTACATGAAATGAGATATAATGGAAATAAACCTATTAAGTGTCCAAAGATCACTAAGAAAAATAAGGATCTCACATAGGACAAGAAGTGATGTTCTATTAACCAAAATCTCCTCAATATGAAAGGAGAAAATTAGAGCCCATATACATATAATATGTTAACAAGAAGAATCTTAGTGTCCTAAGATCACTAAGAAATATATATGTTACCTTGGACAAGATATGATGTCATATGCATTAGTAGGAATCATCTCAAAATGAGAGAGATTATAATATTGAGTCAATTTACATAACATAGGGTAACAGAAAAATAGACATATAGAATCCTAAGATCAGTAAGAAATATATAAATATGTCTCATATGACAAGACCTGATGTCACAGACATTAGCAGAAATCAGCTCAATATGAGATAGGATTATATAATTGTACCCTTATACATCAAATAGGGTAATATAAATATAAACCTATTAGTGTCCTAAGATCCAATATAAAAGAGATCACGGGTAAAAATCCCCATCGATATGAATATCAGAGATATATAAATTATATAATTCAGAGATATTAAATAAGTAAAGGGGAAAAAAGAATCCCTAAAGGCATATATTTAATATGTCCAGTAGAAAGGATCGTATAAGCAGAACACGATGGTTATAAAAATGTCACAATATACTTCTACTGTAGGAGAGGATTAAACCTGAAATGCCAGAAAACCACCACTAGATGGCAGTAAATAACCGGGAATTCCTGATAAGTAAATTGAAACTGTTTTAAGTACAAAAGTGAACTATAACTGTACTAAAAAAAATTAAAGCATGCACACAAATTACATATAAAATGGAATACAAAAGAAGTATTAAGAACCGTCTATGGAAAGAAAACTATTTAACTCTTCCTATAAAGCAGCCCCAATCACATCAGGAGAGTCACTGACAGAGAGTCAACCCTGGAAATACTCAGACCTATTAATTAGACACCTCTATGTTCAGGTAGAAGAGAGCTTATATACAGGAATGGGTATTAAGACTGCACCAGCCAGACTAAGAAGGGCACCAGTAGCTGCTCCAAAAAAATATGCCTCTGGCTGTATAAAAGTGGATTGTACTGAACGTATTAACCCCCACTTAGATGAAAAACTAAGGGCGCGTATTGCGATTGCCCCAAAAAAGGGTTAGTCAGCATGAGGATGAGAGAGAGAGCACACGCCATAATCAGTATGGATGCTGGAGATAGGCCACGCCACAAGCAGCAGCCTTCCACTCCACAGCACGCTAACTGAACCACGCCAAAAACACAGAGATAAGTCTTCACTTATATAAATAAAAATGAGGACACCTGATAACCTACTTTTGTAAAGAAGCAGACACAAGTAAGAAGTGCCCACGGACTCTACTGTCACCTTATTCCAGTCACAGCATGAGTCACTGAGTATGAGTCAGTATGGGCATCAGTACAGCACCTGGTATTTCCAGGCAGTTTCTCATTCAAGTATTAACCAGGCCCGACCCTGCTTATCTTCCGAGATTAGACGAGATTGGGTGCAGTCAGGGTGGTGTGGCTGTATGCTCCAGGAGATCCACCTCTGAAGCAGCATATGCTCTGCTATCTGCATGAATTGCCGCAGAGCAGAGACCAGTGAACAAGGGAGGCATAGCGATGTGTCCAGCAGAGAAACCATTGGGCACCTATAAGCAACATACATGTCAGGCTGACAAGTCAGCAGTGTCACAAAGAGAAGTTCCACACACACCCAGTGAAAATAAAGGCTTAATGCCCCTAGTTCATACACCTAATAGCCCAAATGAATGGGCGAAAAGGTGCCAAAAATATTAGCTTTGCTTTGCGTACAATTGCGACAGATACTGATAACTGGGTTTCCCTCATGGCCATTGCATGGCGGTTGCTTTAATAAACTGAAACAGCACTGAGAGCTAGTACAAAGGCCTTATATGCGTGATAAGGGAAGTGACTGAACGCCTATTATCCATTATCGATCCCTGTCTCCCTTGAGGACTATGTTTGTGTCACTGTGCCCACACAATTACCTCACAGACATGCAGGGGTTAAAGGGACATATAACCCAACATTTTTCTCTCATTATTCAGATAGAGCATACAATTTAAAACAACTTCCCAATTTACTTCTATTATTTAATTTGCTTCCTTCTCTTGTTATCCTTTTGCTGAAAGGTTTATCTAGGTAAACTCAGGAGCAGCAAATAACCTAGGTTCTAGCTGCTGATTGGTGGCTGCATATATATACACTGATTGTCATTGGCTCACCCAAGTGTTCAGTTAGAAACCAGAAGTGCATTGCTGCTCCTTCAACAAATGATACCAAGATAATTAAACAAATGAGATAATAGAAGTAAATTAGCAAGATGCTTAAAATTATATCCTCTATCTGAATCATGAAAGAAAAAATGTTGGGTTTCATGTCCCTTTAACTGCTTATTATATCCTGAATCAAGGATATACTCTTTGCTTAGACCCTTCACTGAGGAAATAATGTCCTGTCTAAAGTAAAAATAAAGGACTTACCCTCTAGGGTCTTACTGTGGAGCAGTCACAGCACGTACAGGTTTGCCAGCTTCATCCAGACTCCTGACAGGGACCTGAGTAGACAGGAAAACCTCCCAGCGACCTCCAGCAGCTACCAATACTCTTACTCAAGAGGATTACATGGACACAGCATTACCCCTTAAATTGCAACAGTCAACAACAGAAAATCTCCCCATATGAGAGAAGATATAGTATTACGCCCAAGTAAATAAAAGGACATAAATATTGCCACAGACATTTATTGAGCCCATATGCATAAAATTATGATATTTGCATTTGTAAGCAAAGAACTCAACTCCCTCCCTGAACAGAGATTTTTAACCCTGATCAAAAATCTGTAAATTTAAGGCAGACAACTTAAAAATATAAAGAGGGATAAACAGAACCCACTGTACAGGCAACTGACATATACCAGGGAAAAAAAGAAGGCACTAAACAACACTGCTTGAGGATCTTACTCAGAAACCAGCCATGAATGAACAGCATATAAACCAATATATACTAAAAAAATATACTTTATATCCCTCAAAGGAAATGAAAGTTAAAAACCTTAGCTAAGGATAAAATCAACATATAAATAATTTTATGGATATCATATATATATATATATATATGTTTAAAAGGATTGCTGTGTCAAAACAGTATTTTTAAAGCAAAAAAACTGAGAATTTGCATATCTTACCCACAATTCTCTTGTGCATTGGAAACATTGTATATCAAGAATTTCTGGGGAAAAGCATGCGGGGATACTTGCCAAGATGTACTAATTTCCTATGCAAATATTTACATTGATTTATATATATATATATATATATATATATATATATATATATATATATATATATAACTTATACCAATCAGAGGCATCACATTCTTTATCTTAGATGCATAAATACGAGGAACTGTCACTAGATGGCAGACAATACCAGTAAATAAATCCTCCTAGGAAAGGATCAACAATCCAGTACTGGGTAATAACATGACAAAATTGAGACACAATGGTTGTCTACTAGAAATAAAGAGTACTGCTTCCAACTTCACAAAATTATATGGGGTCATATTTTCAAACAGCCACCAGATAGCAGCCTATGGCTTTTGGCCTTACAAACAAAGAGCAGGTGAATGTCATCTTTAAGACAAATATACCCTGTATCCTGCAATAAAATATAGACCCTTAAATAAAATATCCAGGCCCGTTGCAGCAGCGAAAACACCCTCACGGCCAAAGTGGAAGGAAGCGACAAAATCTTATGCCCAGAACCGGAGCAAAATCCAAGAGGTCCGGTAAAAGTAAAGGGAAAGTAAAAAAAAACAAACTAAAAGAGCTTATCCTCCATATATTTGACATTTATAGCAGGAACACTGCAAACAAGAGATACCCCCGCTAAAAAATAGGGGCTAACTTAATACACCAAAGAATTAACAGCAGAGATCAAGCTAACTGAGCTATAATAGATATGCTCCTTGCTATACTCCATAGGAGTGAAATAAACTGCATATTACAGACGCAGTATTATGTGTCTCTAGTGTATTTGAGCCATTATATCTAACAGAGTCCGAAGCTCTATCTACTATGTCATAGATTTTCTTGGACTCCACTCTGCTCCAGCTCATGACATATCCTGAACCCAGGATATATATAGTCTCCCAGACCCCCTAAGAGGGTTATCAATTCCCAACCGGTCACTAGGTAATGTGTCCCTTAACAGGCCCCCCCCATAAGGGGAAAGAGTAAAGTAAAAGGACTTACCCTTCAGGTTCTTCTGCTGTGGAGCAGTCACAGCACTTCCAGGTCTGTCAGCTTCATACAGACTTCTGACAGGGACCTAAGTTAGAAGGAAAGCAGAGTAAATAACCCAGGTTGCCGGGGGTGTGACGCTGACCTGTTATGTCAACGTGCAACACGTGCAGTGCGAAGCTTGGTGGAGTTGGAGACACTGGAGCGGCACACAAGCTGTGTGGTCTGCTCTGCCTGGAAGTTTTCTACAGCCCAGTCGGGGCTCCTGTAGCCTGGAGGACGCCACTAGGGCCTAGTGGGAAGTGCAACGCTGGTGAGCGGCTAGGAGGAGAAGGCGATACTGCCTCGGTTGCTGCACAGTTAGCACAAGAAGGGCCTAGGGCCTCTTTTCTCTTCACATAGACCCAGCCAATCAAGCGGCTGTATAGAGCTCGAAAGTCGAAGCCGCAGCATTGCCTCAGAACAGGAGGCCCCTTCAACCCCCAAACAAGACAGACAGCTAAGGAGGTAGAATTACCATAAGGCATAACAGACTCCTCCATTCAAGAGTTAGAGGTAAGCCTCCTATCTATAGAATGGTCTACACAGCATGATAGACCTCAGTCACAATCTTACTCTTTGAAATGTCTCTAGAATTGTCAGCTGGGACTGCAGATACGAATAAACTGTAGGCTGTGGTCTGTTAAACAACATGGGATGCACATTTTCCCTCTGCAATGATTTATGGCGGCTTCTCCCTGTATATCTGCATTTTAAAACATCTTTACAGTAGAACATTTTGCCATATTTAATCTAAGATAGATTCAAGGTCTATTCATTAGATATATGCTTTTGGAGGGTCTTTTTCTTTTCCTTTTCAAGAATTGAAAGTGTGCTATTTCTATAACGAACTGATTGAAATAAGATCTGGTGGGAATTTTGCACACTAATTCAAGATCACTAGTATCAAATAATCAACTTTCACGTTGAAACATTTGTCTGGCTCCTTATATCTAGTAATTTCAAGCCTTACCTAGGAAAGAAGTGATCTGTTACACTAGGTACTTATTGAATTAACATTAAAATTTACCTGTCAAATAAAAAAAAATAAGTTTAAACTAACAATTAAAATAATATAATTATTAAACTAAAATTAAACTAACTACCAATTAAATAAAACTAAACTACCCATTAAAAAAATCCTAACATTATCTTGAATTGCATCTCTTGCATTGAAGATTCAGTGTACGGCGGCGACCGCATAAAGAGGATGCTCCGTGCCAGATGTCTTCAGGATGGACCCGCTCCACGCCTCCGAGATCAAGATAGAAGAGGCCGCCTGGATGAAGATTGAAGAGGCCCGCCTGGATGAAGATTGAAGTGGCCGCCTGGATGAAGATTGAAGTGGCCGCCTGGATGAAGATTGAAGATGCCGCCTGGATGAAGATTGAAGATGCCGCCTGGATGAAGACTTCTTGCTGCTTGGATCAGGACTTCGCCGCCGGGATGAAGATCGTTCAAGCGGGACTTCAAAAACGGTAAGTGGATCGTAAGGGGGTTAGTGTTAGGCTTTTTTAAGGGTTTACTGGGTGGGTTTTATTTTTTAGTTTAGGGTCTGAGCAGTAAAAGAGCTAAATGCCCTTTTAAGGGCAATGCCTATACAAATGCCCTTTTCAGGGCAATGGGTAGCTTAGGTTTTTTAGTTAATTTTTTTTTATTTTGTGGGTTTAGGGGGGTGGGGGTTTGTAATGTTAGTGGGTCTTTGTAATTTTTTTTCACTAAAAGAGCTGCTATCTTTAGGGCAATGCCCTTTTAAGGTTTTTTATTTTGGGGTGTTTTTATGGGTATTAGAATAATTTTTTTATTTTTGATAATTTGTTATTTTGTGTAATGTATTTTTTAGGGGGTGTTTTTTTTTTTTCTTCCTTTTTTTTTAGCAAAAGAGCCGTTTAACTTAGGGCAATGCCCTACAAAAGGCCCTTTTAAGGGCCCTACAAAAGGACATTTTAAGGGCCCTTGGTAGTTTTTTTTGGGGGGGGGGGGTTGTAGTATAGTGTTAGGGGGTGTTTGTATTTTTTTTGGAGCAAAAGAGCTGTTTAACTCAGGGCAATGCCCTACAAAAAGCCCTTTTAAGGGCTCCCCAAAAGGCCATTTTAAGGGCCCTTGGTAGTATATTCTAGATTAGGCTTTTTATTTTCTGTGTTTTTTTTTTTTTAAATTTTTTTAAAAGAGTATTAGAATAGGAATAATCTTTATTTTTTGGATAATTTCGTAGTTTTTTTTTTTTTGTAATGTTAGGTTTTAGTTTAAAGCAGGTTAGGTTTTATTTCACAGGTAAGTTTGTATTTATTTTAACTAGGTAGTTATTAAATAGTTAATACCTATTTACTAACTAGTCTACCTAGTTAAAATAAATACAAACTTACCTGTGAAATAAAAATAAAACCTAAGCTAGCTACAATGTAACTATTAGTTATATCGTAGCTACCTTAGGTTTTATTTCACAGGTAAGTATTTAGTGTTAAATAGGAATTATTTAGTTAATAACTGTAATTTTAATTTAGATCTAATTGCATTATGTTAAAGGGACAGTCTACACCTGAATTTTTATTGTTTTAAAAGATAGATAATCCCTTTATTACCCATTTCCCAGTTTTGCATAACTAACACATTTATAATAATATACTTTTAACCTCTGTAATTATCTTGTATCTAAGCCTCTGCAAACTGCCCATTTTTTCAGTTCTTTTGACAGACTTGCAGTCTAGCCAATCAGTGCCTGCTCCCAGATAACTTCTCGTGCACGAGCACAGTGTTATCTATATGAAATGCGTGAACTAACACCCTCTAGTGGTGAAAAACTGTTAAAATACAATCTGAAAGCGGTGGGCTTCAAGGTCTAAGAAATTAGCATATGAACCTCCTAGGTTAAGCTTTCAACTAAGAATACCAAGAGAACAAAGCAAAATTGGTGATAAAAGTAAATTGGAAAATTGTTTAAAATTACATGCTCTATCTGAATCATGAAAGTTTATTTTGGCCTAGACTGTCCCTTTAAAGTTAGGGGATGTTAGGGTAAGGTTTAGGGTTACGTTAGGGTTAGGTTTAGGGGTTATTATAATTTAAATTTAGGTTGTTGCGATGTGGGGGGCTGGCGGTTTAGGGGTTAAAAGGGTTATTTAGTGGTAGTGATGTGGGAGGCCAGAGGTTTAGGGGTTAATAACTTCATTAAGTTGCGGCGATGTTGGGGCGGAATAGACGTTAATAACTTTAGTATAGAAGTGGCGATGTTGGGGTGCGGCGGAATAGGGGTTTATAACTTTAGTATAGTGGTGGCAAAATCGGGAGCGGCAGATTAGGGGTTAATAATTTTATTTTGGTGGGGACGATATCGGGAGCGGCAGATTAGGGGTTAATAACCGTAGGCAGGCGTCGGCGATGTCAGGGGCAGATTAGGGGTGTTTAGGCTCAGGGTTTTTGTTTGTTTTGTCAGGGTTTAAACAGTATTTTCTTTTTCCCCATAGACATCAATGGGGCTGCGTTTACGGAGCTTTTGTTTCCGTGATCGCAGGTGCTAGACTTTTTTTTGCCGGCTCTCCCCATTGATGTCTATGGGGAAAGCGTGCACTAGCACGTCAAAACACTGCTTGTTTTGGGTGCGATATGAAGCTTAAAATCTCCATATCGCACGCGCAAGCCGTTTTTTTTTAAAACTTGTAATGGCAGCACTATAGGGAATTTCCCTATAGTGCTCAAAACTCACAATCTAGCTGTATATTTGCAAGACCCCCATCTTTCAGATGTGGAACATAGTAAGATCAAAGCCAGATGGCTCAGGGAATCATTCTTTTCCATATACAAAAAGGTGGCACGAGGAGTAATGATATTACTCCATACTAAACTTTAAAATCTTACGTGTAATACAAGATAAAGAGGGTAGATATTTATTTCTGAAAAATATAAATTATGCAAGAAACCCCAGCCAAAGGCTTAAATACCTCCCCCACTTCCCTCATCCCCCAGTCATTCTGCCAAGGGAACAAGGAACAGTAGGAGAAATATCAGGGTGAAAAAAAAAAAAAGGTGCCAGAAGAATTTTATTTTACTGCCGCCTCAAACAAAACAAGGGTGGGAGCTGTGGACTATTCCCATCAGAATAAAAGAAAATTATCAGGTAAGCATAATTTATGTTTTTCTTTTTTAACGGGAAGAGTCCACAGCTGCATTCATTACTTTTGGGAAAACAATACCCAAGCTAGAGGACACTGAATGCAAACAACGGATGGGTACAAAAATGCGGCCCCTTCGAAAGGCACCACAGCCTGAAATTACCCGACACCCTATAAAAATATAAACGACACGGGTAAAAAAACGAAGCCCAGGTAACTGAACATGAGTTACACCACCAGCAAAGCCAAGCTAGAGACCACTCAGACCCAGAGTCCGCCGAGCACAAACAGTCTTCGAAGAGTCAGGCCCGCGGCTCGACTCCCATGAAGAGTACCCAGCCAAAAAACAAGGACCGCTAGCTACCTGCCCCCAAAAAGGAGAACAGATTCCCAGATAAATCCAAAGGATCAATCCAGACGGCTCAACAAACATAGAACAACCCACGGTTGTCTTACGATAGTAGCGCCCAGGGAGACGAACTCCCTAGAAACACGAGGGCCTGATAAAAAAAAATCCATACTCAGGGAAATACGTCCCAAAGAGGACTTGAGGACAGCCTCGTATCCCTGACACAGTACCATACCATAAGGTACCCCAGAAAAACATGAGATCCCTGTTGCACCGTATCAGATCGAAACCTGCAGGCTAGGCAAGCATAGACAGCAGAAATAGGATAACCATCCCAGCAGGTAACAAAGAGTTCTCCAAGAGAACACCAACCGTCTGAACAGGAACTCTCAATGACCAGCTTCTAGGTAGGAAGCTGACTCAGCCATCGTGGAGCCCAAACCACCGAAAGGTGTTTTAAAGCCTGCTAGCACACATTCAAGGTGCAAATAGCTGTAGCTGGTTTCAAACTGCAAACCTTTCAAAAACTCCACAACAGCCCTCTGAATATCGGTCTCTAAGGAGCGTCCCCTCCCAGCACCAGTAAAAAAGAGAAAGACATCAAAAGTGCTCCCACCAAAGGGGAGGACAGACTCTAGAAGAAAACGGTCAACCTGCATACATTAACTGATCCCCGACCTTCCCTCCAGGGTAATGGTCCCAGCCCAAAGGCTAGTCAAAGACCGAAGACAAAAGTCCCTGACCTCTGGAAGAAATAAAGGATGGATCTAAGAGGATCAAAGCCCCCGAGTAGAACTATGACCGCTACTACAAACGGCATGCTACCGTAAGTAAGGACAGACTTTGTGCTCGGGTTCGAGACCCCCTACACTGCTGTCTTCCCTAGGAAGTGGGCTCTCAGAACCCCAGCATCTAAACATCAGAATCCAACATTTAACAGGAGCCCAGTAGGGTTCAAACCCTCAACCTCCTGCTGCAGGAATGGTGGGACCAGTTATTGCTACTCCACATCTCCCTTTCCAGGATTCTGAAAACGCAAAAAGGGAAAAACCCTTACAAGGCAAGAAAACAAGGACCCACAGGTCGCCACAGATACTAAGGTAACTCCGAACCAGGAGAACCCATCCCCCACTCTAGGAGAGAAGGGGACTAAAGCAACGGAAACCACCCTACCATAGAGGCGAGACACCTCGGTCATATCGCCAACCCAGTTGAAAGACACCTGGAGTCTACACGGAATATCAAATGCGCCAGAAGACCAGTAGGGACCCGTCAGAAAGAACTAGAACTAAAGCCACAGGCAGATAGGCATCTCCCATGAGAAACAGAGCCCCGCCCCCTCAGAGAGGCACACAGGACCACAAACACCTAAGGTGAGACCGAACCGTCCACACCCAATCCAGGGAGAGACATGGTCCTAGGCCAGAGTCCTCAAAAAACTAAATCGATCGAAAGATCTAACTTCCTGAGGAACCGTAAGCTGCCCCCCATGATTAGGAGCGCACCATCTAAAGTCCGTAGACTTGGCGATCTAGCAACAGCCTCAAACCCAAGAGTCTGAAAGAACTCCTGGACAGTTTAAGATTCGGCACCCAGTGCTCCTGGATCGCCAGGAAAAATCTTGTAGACAAGCGTAACCACGTGTTACACACGCTGGCAAGGTAACAACCAACACCCGAAGGTGAATGTGAACCCTGGACCTTGCTTGCCATCCCAGTGAGATAGACGTAAATCACCCTCCACGAAGCCCCTAACAGAGCATTGGGGATAAATGGTCAACTACCTGTCCCCAGAAGGGCGACCGACTATAACCAACCTCGGCTCTTCACTGTTAAGCCCCAAGGCTAGATTTGCAACGAGGACCCAGATAACACCTGAATGTCGAAGACCATGGTAAGACCAAGGGTATTATGTGGAAGAGACAGCCAGAGATTCTTGCAGGATCAAACTTCCAAAAAAAACCTTTAACAAGGTAAAAGCTAGATGCCTCGCAGTTCCCCACAGAAGGCAGGGAAACCCCTGCACTCCACCTCTTAGAGTAACGCAACTCTGAGCAAAGGAAGGACATGCCCGCGCTTCCAGACCAGATGACCCACCCAAGGCAGGAAGGAAGAAGACTCCGCCACTGCAAGAAAGTTTTTATGAGGCTAAAGAGTCAGCATCCGGAAAAACCTCAAGTGAAGACGCAAATCGTTCACCACTCTGAACACTAGACCACATAGGTCACTCACATCTCCCAACTCCAAAGGAATGGAAACTACGGTTCTTAGTACCTAGGGACCTGAGAGAACCATGATGACGTCTGAAAAAACAGATCCGTATCCAAGACGAGTAGTCAGAAAAAGCCAATATTAGATCGGCACTCACAACCCTCCATGCAGAGACGTATCTTCACACTAGGCCTCGAACTTCGAAATAGGATCTGAGCCCGGAGTCCATATCAATAGGCCAAGTGACATTCAGAATCCGACAGGATTAAATCAGCACCACGAGGGTGACATGAACCCAGGTAACAGCAGAAAAGCATCTGACCAGTACCTGCCTGGTATAAGGACACTTCAGAACTGTCCAAGGTCCAAGAAAATTCACCCCGAAGGATCAATAAATGAACTTAGAAAACATAATTCTATTATTCGAAAAGTGCGCAACTTCCGTGGAAGTGCCCACGCGACCACAAAATCGCAAGTATCGGTTCCAGATAAGAACGTTCTCAACAACGGAATTCTAACAGACATGAGCTTAAGAAAAACAAAATAAACACATCCATCCAGATCAAAAAATAAAAGGAAGGCAGCACCCATCGGGTGAACACCAAAGGTGAATGAGAACGCCAACGGGACTAGCCGTTCAGAGGCCCCATTCACCTAAGCTCAGAACTGGAACTGAAACAAAGGACAAATAAAATGGAGACGTTAAGGAGATTGGCTTTATCCCCAAACGTCGCATCCAGTTTGCCATCCAGCATCTAAGGCCTTGGATCCATCGGCCCACTAGGACTGAGATCCTCTAACATCGCCAAAGCGTGCCTTAAAAGAACACGAAGACGTGCCAGCCTATAACGGAAGGCAAAGCCATCCCTCGTCGGGTCAACGAAAGACCCTGACCCTGAGATTGGGGCCCCTAAAGCCTCAGGGGCCAACGCTTCCCCAGGAGGCCTAACTGAATCAGGCAATCCCACGCCCGACGGCCCTGGTTAACAGAACACAGACAGTATCTTAGATATATTTTACTTGGGAGATATAAATGAGTCAACACCATAGAAATGGCCATGCAGAACCGTGCCGTAACCTCTGGAGGAAACAAGCCACCTTCCAGAGGAGTAAAGGTCATAGGGACACCTGCTTGAGTAGCCGAAAAAGGGTCTGGGGCACGCCCCTCACGGGACATGGAAACCTCGGAGGTGGATGCCTCAAAGCACTCTAAGCTCCCTGATTCGGGAGAAGAGAGTACTCTAGAATGGCAATCGGAACATAACTGATGGGCATTGATTACCCGGGCCATTTCAAATTCATCACAAGATGCATTCTACGTATCGGAGACATCCGTGTCTAACATATCAGATTCCTCCATAATCTTGGGATTACAAAAACTAACTGGCACCCTTTTTACACCCCCAATGGCTGGGCACTCATCACCTCCTGTGAACCAGACAACCCACAAGCTAGACTCTCTCTGTCGCACACAGCATACGGAAGTAAAAAACAACGTAACTGCACCCGTCACAAGGTGCACCGTGCCAGTCACAAAAAGTGCATGCAATCTCGAGAGATCACGTCATGGATAAGGCCGTTATGTTCTGTAAACCGTGAGCCTAGGTATTGCTACACATTAGCAGATAGTACCATATAACAAACATGATTAAAGTCCCCCCTGTTCAATAACCCCCATCAGGAGATATTAACCCATGATTCCTTATTAAGATAAAAGGAGTCCCACTGGGGCCCTACCTTATTTCGTTAACATTACATTCACATATCAAAATAAAATTAAACGATCTTCTTGGAATCTACACCGTGGAACAAGAACACGGCCCTTCAAGCGTGACAGATATTAGCCTTGCTTCTGACATAGACTCAAGTGAATAAAGGTAGGCAGCGAAACTCGTCAACACTGATTACCAAGAAGCATTTAAAATGAGTCAGGATGGCTTCGCAGGAAAACTCTCCCTGCATCTCCGGACTCTAACTTTCATCCATGCTCTCACTGAGAGGCTGACAGGATTACTTAAAACTCCAGTCCCATTACGAAGAGTACTACCCTCCATAAGAGACTCTCTCGAACTTCTGATACTTCTCTGCCAACCTCCTGTGACGAAAGGCAAAGAATGACTGGGGGATGAGGGAAGTGGGGGAGGTATTTAAGCCTTTGGCTGGGGTGTCTTTGCCTCCTCCTGGTGGCCAGGTGCTGTATTTCCCAAAAATAATGAATGCAGCTGTGGACTCTTCCTGTTTAAGAAGAAAATATCAATTCAGAATGAACAATATTTAATAGTCAATGTGTATGGACCAAATGGCCCTAATGAAAAATGTTGGAATATATTAACTAACAATTGGCTTAAATTTCCAAATGATAAGTTTATATTAACAGGAAACTTTAATATTACACCTAATTCTTTTTTAGATAGGAGGAAATTAGGGAAACAAACAAAAAAAACTTAGTTTTACTAAATTTCACTTGAATTATGAGAAAATAACTTTTTCATTAGTCATTCATGCTATGAGTTTGGTAGACGTACGGAGACTGTAAAATCCTAATACTATGGATTATACATGTTATTTAAAATCCCATAATACTCTTTCGAGACTGGATTTATTTCTCATTTCCGAATGTTTGATAAGTAAAACATCGAATTGTACAATATTGGAACATACATTATCTGACCATGCCCCCGTTGCCTTAGAATTGGATATTGGCAAATCCTTTACATTTAACTCTTTTTTCTTTCCTGTATATCTGCAGAAGTCACCCAGTTTCAAATCTATTGTACTCAAAAGTTGGCAAGAATTTAGTTTATTCAATAACCAACATCGAGATAATGTCCCTATTTTCTGGGAAAATGCTAAGGCCTATATGAAAAGCACAATTTAAGGTCGACCTTATATCTGTTTAATTTATATAATTTATACTGCATTAAATTCATGTTTTATATAGTTTGTTAATTATATATATTATATGGTATGTATCCTTTGGCTAATATATCCAGCACCCCTGATATATATTAATAGCTATAATTCACCTGAGATTTATATTTTTTGGCATTTACGGTTAATTTTCTGCATTTGCCAAAATATTTGTGATATAATCAGCTTATTATAGCATTTATCTATCCAATACAGTTACATTTTAGCTTTTTTAGCGCTCCCTAGTTCTTTATTTTGTATCTACTTCATATGTTAAGGATTTGAGATATCTTTTGTGTCTAGTTTGGAGTGTGTGTAACAGTTTAATTTTGGCACAGGTTTTCTCTCCCTTTTTTGTTTTATAATCTCTATTTATCGCAAAATCCTATTAAACAAAATATTGATACATTTTTAGAAGATATCAAGCTCCCCAAAATTTCTGAGTTAGACATTGAAATACTAAATCAACCGATAACAGAACAGGAAATCCACAAAATAATAGCTTCAATGGCCAGAGGGAAAACCCTGGGACCGGATAATTTACCTCTGGAGTTCTACCTGACTTTATCATCTGAAGTTGTTCCAATTTTGAAAGCTCTTTATAAATATTATTTTGAAGATAACTTGAAAATATCAGAAGACTTTAAAAGAGCTAATATTATCTTGATTACTAAACAAAATAAAGATCCTTTAGAAGTAACCTCATACAGACCCATCTCACTCCTGAATCTGGATTATAAAATTTTAACAAAGATCCTAGCAGAAAGGATGAAAAATGTATTACCCAAAATTATTCATAAGGATCAGGTGAGCTTTGTGAGTGGTAGAGCTTCAGAGATGAATGTAAGAAAAAACAGAATTTATGCTTACCTGATAAATTACTTTCTCCAACGGTGTGTCCGGTCCACGGCGTCATCCATAACTTGTGGGAATATTCTCTTCCCCAACAGGAAATGGCAAAGAGCACAGCAAAAGCTGTCCATATAGTCCCTCCTAGGCTCCGCCCACCCCAGTCATTCGACCGACGAACAGGAGAAAAACAGGAGAAACCATAGGGTGCCGTGGTGACTGTAGTTAAAGAAAGAAATTCATCAAACCTGATTAAAAAACCAGGGCGGGCCGTGGACCGGACACACCGTTGGAGAAAGTAATTTATCAGGTAAGCATAAATTCTGTTTTCTCCAACATTGGTGTGTCCGGTCCACAGCGTCATCCATAACTTGTGGGAACCAATACCAAAGCTTTAGGACACGGATGAAGGGAGGGAGCCAATCAGGTTACCTAAACGGAAGGCACCACGGCTTGCAAAACCTTTCTCCCAAAAATAGCCTCCGAAGAAGCAAAAGTATCAAATTTGCAGAATTTGGCAAAAGTGTGCAGGGAAGACCAAGTCGCTGCCTTACATATCTGATCAACAGAAGCCTCGTTCTTGAAGGCCCATGTGGAAGCCACAGCCCAAGTAGAGTGAGCTGTGATGCGTTCGGGAGGCTGCCATCCGGCAGTCTCATAAGCCAATCGGATGATGCTTTTCAGCCAAAAGGAAAGAGAGGTAGCAGTAGCTTTTTGACCTCTCCTCTTGCCAGAATAAACGACAAACAGAGAAGACGTTTTTTTCTGAAATCCTTTGTTGCTTCTAAATAGAACTTTAAAGCACGAACTACATCTAAATTGTGTAACAAACGTTCCTTCTTTGAAACTGGATTCGGACACAAAGAAGGCACAACTATTTCCTGGTTAATATTCTTGTTGGAAACAACCTTTGGAAGGAAACCAGGTTTAGTACGCAAAACAACCTTATCTGAATGGAACACCAGATAGTGCGGATTACACTGCAGAGCAGATAACTCAAACTCTTCTAGCAGAAGAAATAGCAACCAAAAACAGAACTTTCCAAGATAACATCTTGATATCTATGGAATGTAGAGGTTCAAACGGAACCCCTTGAAGAACTGAAAGAACTAAATTCAGACTCCAGGGAGGAGTCAAAGGTCTGTAAACAGGCTTGATCCTGACCAAAGCCTGAACAAATGCTTGAACATCTGGCACAGCTGCCAGTCGTTTGTTTAACAAGACAGATAAAGCAGAAATCTGTCCCTTTAGAGAACTCGCTGATAATCCCTTATCCAAACCTTCTTGAAGAAAAGAAAGGATCCTAGGAATGTTGATCTTACTCCATGAGAATCCCTTGGATTCACACCAACAGATATATCTTTTCCATATTTTATGGTAAATTCTTCTAGTTACAGGATTTCTGGCTTGTACCAGAGTATCTATCACAGAATCCGAAAACCCACGCTTAGATAAAATCAAGCGTTCAATTTCCAAGCCGTCAGCTGGAGGGAAACTAGATTTGGATGTTCGAATGGACCCTGTACAAGAAGATCCTGTCTCAAAGGTAGCTTCCATGGTGGAGCCGATGACATATTCACCAGGTCTGCATACCAAGTCCTGCGTGGCCACGCAGGAGCTATCAAGATCACTGAGGCCCTCTCCTGTTTGATTTCTGGCTACCAGCCTGGGAATGAGAGGAAACGGTGGAAACACATAAGCTAGGTTGAAGGCCCAAGGCGCTACTAATGCATCCACTAGAGTCGCCTTGGGATCCCTGGATCTGGACCCGTAGTAAGGAACCTTGAAGTTCTGACGAGACGCCATCAGATCCATGTCTGGAATGCCCCATAATTGAGTCAACTGGGCAAATATCTCCGGGTGGAGTTCCCACTCCCCCGGATGGAATGTCTGACGACTCAGATAATCTGCCTCCCAGTTTTCCACTCCTGGGATTTGGATCGCAGATAGGTGGCAGGAGTGATCCTCCGCCCATTTTATGATTTTGGTCACTTCTCTCATCGCCAGGGAACTCCTTGTTCCCCCCTGATGGTTGATGTAAGCAACAGTCGACATGTTGTCTGATTGGAATCTTATGAATCTGGCCTTTGCTAGTTGAGGCCAAGCCCTGAGAGTATTGAATACCGCTCTCAGTTCCAGAATGTTTATCGGGAGAAGAGACTCTTCCCGAGACCATAGACCCTGAGCTTTCAGGGAGTCCCAGACCGCACCCCAGCCCACTAGACTGGCTTCGGTCGTGACGATGACCCACTCTGGTCTGCGGAAGATCATTCCCTGGGACAGGTGATCCTGGGTTAGCCACCAACGGAGTGAGTCTCTGGTCTTCTGATCTACTTGAATCACTGGAGACAAGTCTGTATAGTCCCCATTCCACTGTTTCAGCATGCACAGTTGTAATGATCTTAGATGAATTTGCGCAAAAGGAACTATGTCCATTGCTGCAACCATCAACCCTACTACTTCCATGCACTGAGCTATGGAAGGTCGTGGAACAGAGTGAAGAACTTGACAAGCGTTTAGAAGTATTGACTTTCTGACATCGGTCAGGAAAATCTTCATTTCTAAAGAATCTATTATTGTCCCCAAGAAAGGAACTCTTGTCGACGGAGACAGGGAACTTTTTTCTATGTTCACCTTCCATCCGTGAGATCTGAGAAAGGCCAGAACGATGTCTGTGTGAGCCTTTGCCTTTGAAAGAGACGACGCTTGTATCAGAATGTCGTCCAAGTAAGGTGCCACTGCAATGCCCCTTGGTCTTAGAACCGCTAGAAGGGACCCGAGTACCTTTGTGAAAATCCTTGGAGCAGTGGCTAGCCCGAATGGGAGAGCCACAAACTGGTAATGTTTGTCCAGAAAGGCGAACCTTAGGAACTGATGATGATCTTTGTGGATAGGAATATGTAGATACGCATCCTTTAAATCCACGGTAGTCATAAATTGACCCTCCTGGATTGTAGGCAAAATAGTTCGAATAGTTTCCATTTTGAACGATGGCACTCTGAGAAATTTGTTTAGAATCTTTAAATCCAGAATTGGTCTGAAGGTTCCCTCTTTTTTGGGAACTACAAACAGATTTGAGTAAAACCCCAGTCCTTGTTCCACAGTTGGAACTGGGTGTATCACTCCCATTTTTAACAGGTCTTCTACACAATGTAAGAATGCCTGTCTCTTTATTTGGTTTGAAGATAAGTGAGACATGTGGAACCTTCCCCTTGGGGGTAGTTCCTTGAATTCCAGAAGACAACCCTGAGCAACTATTTCTAGTGTCCAGGGATCCTGAACATCTCTTGCCCAAGCCTGAGCGAAGAGAGAGAGTCTGCCCCTACTAGATCCGGTCCCGGATCGGGGGCTACTCCTTCATGCTGTTTTGGTAGCAGCAGCAGGCTTCTTGGCCTGCTTACCCTTGTTCCAGCTTTGCATCGGTTTCCAAGCTGGTTTGGTTTGCAAAGCATTAGCCTCTTGTCTAGAGGCTGCAGAGTTGGAGGCCGGTCCGTTCCTGAAATTGCGAAAGGAACGAAAATTAGACTTATTCTTGGCCTTGAAAGGCCTATCTTGTGGGAGGGCATGGCCCTTACCCCCAGTGATGTCTGAGATAATCTCTTTCAATTCTGGCCCAAAAAGGGTTTTACCCTTGAAAGGGATATTAAGCAATTTTGTCTTGGAAGATACATCCACTGACCAAGACTTTAGCCAGAGTGCTCTGCGTGCCACAATTGCAAACCCTTAATTTTTTCGCCGCTAATCTAGCTAACTGCAAAGCGGCATCTAAAATAAAGGAATTAGCTAACTTAAGTGCGAGAATTCTGTCCATAACCTCCTCATACGGAGTCTCTCTACTGAGCGACTTTTCTAGTTCCTCAAACCAGAACCACGCTGCTGTAGTGACAGGAATAATGCACGAAATAGGTTGCAGGAGGTAACCTTGCTGTACAAAAATCTTTTTAAGCAAACCCTCCAATTTTTTATCCATAGGATCTTTGAAAGCACAATTATCCTCGATAGGAATAGTAGTGCGCTTGGCTAGTGTAGAAACTGCCCCCTCGACCATAGGGACTGTCTGCCATAAGTCCTTTCTGGGGTCGACCATAGGAAATAATTTCTTAAATATAGGAGGGGGGACAAAAGGTATGCCGGGCTTCTCCCACTCTTTATTCACTATGTCCGCCACCCGCTTGGGTATAGGAAAAGCGTCGGGGTGCACCGGAACCTCTAGGAACTTGTCCATCTTGCACAATTTTTCTGGAATGACCAGGTTGTCACAATCATCCAGAGTAGATAGCACCTCCTTAAGCAGTGCGCGGAGATGCTCTAATTTAAATTTAAATGTCACAACATCAGGTTCTGCCTGTTGAGAAATTCTACCTGAATCAGAAATTTCTCCATCTGACAAAACCTCCCTCATGGCCACTTCAGATTGGTGTGAGGGTATGACAGAGCAATTATCATCAGCGCCCTCCTGCTCTACAGTGTTTAAAACAGAGCAATCACGCTTTCTCTGAAATGCAGGCATTTTGGATAAAATATTTGCTATGGAGTTATCCATTACTGCCGTCAATTGTTGCATAGTAACAAGCATTGGCGCGCTAGAAGTACTAGGGGTCTCCTGCGTGGGCAAAACTGGTGTAGACACAGAAGGAGATGATGTAGAACTATGTCTACTCCCTTCATCTGATGAATCATCTTGGGCAACTTTACTATCTGTGGCAGTACTGTCCTTACTTTGTTTGGACGATATGGCACAATTATCACACAATTTTGAAGGGGGAGACACATTGGCTTCCATACATACAGAACATAGTTTATCTGAAGGCACAGACATGTTAAACAGGCTTAAACTTGTCAATAAAATACAAAAACCGTTACTGTCTCTTTAAATTTTAAACAGGGCACACTTTTTTACTGAATATGTGAAAAACTATGAAGGAATTGTTCAATTTTCACCAAATTTTCACCACAGTGTCTTAAAGCATTCAAAGCATTGCACCCCAAATTTCAGACCTTTAACCCTTAAAATGAAACCAGAGCCGTTTACAGTTTTAAGCCCTCTACAGTCCCAGCTACAGCCTTTGCTGCGACTTTACCAAACCCAGGGGGGTATACGATACCAAATGAAGCCTTTCAGGAACCTTTTCAACTATTTCCAGACCCACACACATGCAGCTGCATGTCCTGCTCTCAAAAGTAACTGCGCAGTAATGGCGCTAAAATGAGGCTCTGCCTACTACATAGAAGGCCCTTCCCGACTGGGAAGGTGTCTAAACCAGTGCCTGACGTAAAAAAACATTCCCCAAAGTTATAAAGTGTCAATTTCAACATCAAGCTGTATAAAATGCCCAAATAAAGCAATCGATCTAGCCCATAAAAGTGTCTACCAGTTTTATAGCCCATATTAAGCCCTTTATTCTGTTTGAGACTAAGAAAATGGCTTACCGGTCCCCATGATGGGGAAAATGACAGCCTTCCAGCATTACACAGTCTTGTTAGAAATATGGCTAGTCATACCTTAAGCAGAAAAGTCTGCCAACTGTTTCCCCCAACTGTTTCCCCCAACTGAAGTTATCTCATCTCAACAGTCCTATGTGGAAACAGCAAACGATTTTAGTTACTGCTGCTAAAATCCTATTCCTCTCACAAACAGAACTCTTCATCTTTTTCTGTTTCAGAGTAAATAGTACATACCAGCACTATTTTAAAATAACAAACTCTTGATAGTAGAATAAAAAAACTACAACTAATCACCACATACTCTTCACCATCTTCGTGGAGATGCTGCTTGTTCAGCGGCAAAGAGAATGACTGGGGTGGGCGGAGCCTAGGAGGGACTATATGGACAGCTTTTGCTGTGCTCTTTGCCATTTCCTGTTGGGGAAGAGAATATTCCCACAAGTTATGGATGACGCCGTGGACCGGACACACCAATGTTGGAGAAATTTTGCACACAATTTGTCACTACAATGGAGAATGTTCCTCCCTGTCTAAGGCCTTCCTGCTATCTCTGGATGCAGAGAAGGCCTTCAACAGGGTGGAATGGACATTTTTGTTGAAGGTTTTTGAGGAATTTGGATTTGGGGGAAGCTTTCTGAACTTGGTCGGAAATATTTACTCTGATATGAAGGCATCTTTATTGATCAACAATGGTATGTCAAACTCTTTTTCATTAACAAGGGGCACCCGACAGGGGTGTCCCCTCTCACCTTTGCTATTTGATCTCGTTTTGGAACCCTTAGCAATTAAATTAAGGAATATTCTTCCAATCATAATGGTGGGTAAAGTCCAGATTAAAATTTCTTTATTTGCGGACGATCTTCTTATATTTGTAACGGATATTACAATCCATATTGACATTAATTCTTAAACTTCTAGAAGATTATAGTGGTGTATCTGGTTATAAAACAATTTTGTCAAAATCTAAAATATTGTGGTTAAAAAAAACAAATTCTCTTCAGAATGATCAATTCACAGAATCAGATCAAGTGGATTATTTAGGCATAAAAATCTCTGATCATACTGCAAAATGGTATGGAGACAATATTTCTCCAGTCCTGCGGGAAAATAGTGATACGATGAAAAGCTGGGGAGGCTTGCCACTTTCGATTTCTGGTAAAATCAACTTGTTTAATGCTATATATATTAAGAAAGCTTCCTTTATTAATTAGGAAAGCAGGTCTGAGGCGGTTTAATCAGAGGCTGAGATACTACCTATGGAGTGGAAGGAAAGCAAGAATAAAATGTAATAAATTATATCAGCCCTATATTAAATGGGGACTAGCTTTGCCAAATTTAGAATGGTATAATTTTACAGCCATCCTACGCCTCCCTATTGACTGGCTGTTACAAACGTTTAGATACTCATTTAGGGAGTTAGAGGAACAGGTCTGCTCCCCATATTCCCTGAACATTGTTATCCATGCTTCAAATAGAGACTTAGGTACAACTATATCTTCCCATCCATTATTTAGAGACATCTTAAAGGTCTGGAGGAAATCTATGAAATGGTTGGGGAATAAATCAAATGTTTCTAAATGGCTACCAATACAGGGTAATAGGTATTTTCCGCTGGGGATTTCATTGAACATATTTAGTAAATGGTCATCAGGTAAATTTCTAGTAATCAAGGATTTTTACGATACTAACTCCAAGAAATTATATTCTTTTAATGAATTTCGAAAGATTTTCCTTGAAGTTCAACTTAAACACAACTTTTATTTTATTCAAGCTAAGGACTATATTGCAAAATTGACTAGGAGTTTTCCACAGATGTGGTATAAACATCCATTAAAGGAAGCTATTAACCATGGGAAATGGTCATTATCATCCATATATAATATATTAAGAGCAGCAGATGGGGAAAGATTATCTAAAGACCTAATGAATAAATGGGCCAAGCTACTAGATATTCCAGATTTGGAGAGATCTTTTTTCAAAGTCTTAATAGGACTCTACCATTATGTTCTTCTATATATTTAAGAGAAACTCAATTTAGACTACTCCACAGGGATTACCTTACACTACAAAGAGTTGCTAAATGGAAAAGGGAGGTTAATAATGTATGTACCAAATGTTCACATGTAAATCCTGACTTAGGACATCTATCGTGGGATTGTACGAAGTTAAAACAATTTTGGTTCAAAATAAGTTATTTTCTCTTTTTAATAACAAAGAAGAAAATTATTTTGACTAAAGAGGCTGTTTTTTCTATTGGTCAATAACGATTCTTGGGGAAACAAAGGCAAATTTGTTCGAATAGCGATCTTAATTCTTAGAAAGTTAATATTTGTAATTTGGATTAATAACAAGATACCCTCAGTATCGGAGGCAAAAAATCTTTTAATAAAATCTGCAATTATGTCTGCCTATGATTGTAAATTAGGAGGTAAAAAGAGTGATTTCCTGGGGAAGATCTGGAAAGATTTTAATTGTTACCAAGGAGATTAATTCAAAACTCGTATAGGACAGATTGCTAATATCCATTTATAATGTTTAAGAGATGGGGAGGGTTATTATCAGTATTTGGGTGTTTTTATTTTTTTTATTTTTGAGTAATAATGATTAAGAGGTCAATAATTAAAGGACAAAGAGAAAAAGGGAATATAAATTAACACATCTTTTTTTAGAGCCTGATTGAAAATAAATGATTGTGGGCCTTGCGAGGTAAAAAGGGTATTTGTTAATCTAGAATTTATTATGTTATTTGATCAATAAGAATATTGAGAAACCAAATTATGCAAAGCTCTGCTTACCTTATCTATATATTGTTTAAGTCAAGCAATTATTGAAGATAGCTTGATGAATGTTTTATATTGAATGGAGACATTTTAAAATACTTTTATTCATATTTTATTAAGATTTTATTTTTATTTTTTAACACTGGTTGCCAGGTTGGGGGCTAGCATAAATTGCTGGAGAGAACATAGAAGTTCCCTGTGACATCCAGCAGCTAACAGCTACCAATACTCTTACTCAAGAGGATTACATAGACACAGCATTACCCCAATCCTACTTGAAGGAAAGCTAACTATAAAGGACATAGTTAAATTTTTCTTCAGAGCACTATCTTTGCACTCCTCCTTGTCAAGAAGGCAATGAATGACTGGGGATTATGAGAAATGGGAGGGATACTTAAGCTTTGCTAGAGTTCCCTTTCTCGAGGACTAATTCTGTTAAAACTTAAAGAACATTTCTGAACATTCCTTCAGCAGTATCAGTTACAGGTTTCATTTTTTTTTTTTTTTTTTACTTAGAATTTTTTTTTTATTATTATGTTTGTCTTGCACATATTTTGGACAATGACATTGTTGTTTTAAAAAGTCAGAAAATCAATAGATTACAGTACTTTACCTGTTCAGAACCAAAGTACCACACAGATTGAACATCTTGGTGCTCCACTAAATATTTAGTCAAGTGATTGCGACCACCAGTAAGAATGTTCACAACTCCATCAGGAAGATCCGAGGTGTCAAATACCTTAAAAATATGTAGAACAGTCAAGCCTTGCAAACATCAAGATTGTCAATTTTTCATTACTGTGAATCCAAATTATTTAGACAATTAAAGGTACAGTAAACTATAAATATTTATACTAGGCATATGAAAGAACTCTATTAAACAATGTTTTTTTTTTTTTTGGGGGGGGGGGGGGTTCTATATATATATATATAAAAAAAAAAGGTTAAGCTACAGCTGTTTATGATCTATGTATTACAGGAACTTAAGGAACAATTGTTCACTAGATGGTAAACAGAACCCCTAGTTAAAAAAACAAAAAGACAGCAACATCAACGCTGCTTACATGATAAATGAATTTTCCAGTAGACTTATCAGTGCAACCATAGTGCCAATGATCTAGTAAGGAATAGAGCAGCACACTGTAGACCAAGGGACTGATGGGCATGCCCACATTTCACCTAGGAGGCTGGTGGCATCTCCACACTGGGAGTAGATAATAGCCTCCTGGCTGAAAACTCCAGTCTTTCCCTTTGTCCTTCCTATTTTTCTTTGCAGAAATGTTTTGTAGATGATCCATTTATATAGCCTATACAGGTTTTTTTTTTTTTTTTTTAAAAATCAAAATGTTTTGCTTATTTTTAAATAACATTGCTCTAATTTTTAGACTCTTACCGAAGCCCCAAAGTTTTAGGAGTATACTGATGTATACCTCCTCCAGCTTGCTCCTGTTCGTGTAAAGGGTCTTTTCATATGCAGAGGAAGGGGAGTGCCTGCTATTGTTGCTATAAAGCCACTTTTAGTGGATGTTCTAGCTAACCTTTTCAACAGAGCCAAACAGGGAGCTTCTAAGTTTTTAAACAGTTTTATACTGGATTTTTATATCAGTATCTGTGCATATTATTCTTTATAGTAGGGTCTATTACATGCAGTTATATGAAAATTGGTGTATACTGTCCCTTTAAAAGCTCTGGCATGTTGGGTGTTTTTGCCTCCTCCTTGTGGACTGGAGCTTAAAGGGACACTGAACCCAAATATTTTATTTCGTGATTCAGATAGAGCATGAACTTTTAAGCAACTTTCTAATTTACCCCTATTATCAAATTTTCTTCATTCTCTTGGTATCTTTATTTAAAAAGCAAGAATGTAAGTTTAGATGCCGACCCATTTTTGGTGAACAACCTGGGTTGTCCTTGCCGATTGGACAGCACCAATAAAAAAGTGCTGTCCATGGTTCTGAACCACAAATGTGCTGGCTCCTTTGCTTAGATGTCTTCATTTTCAAATAAAGATAGCAGGAGAACGAAGAAAAATTGATAATAGGAGTAAAGTAGAAAGTTGCTTAAAATTGCATGCACTATCTGAATCATGAAAGAAAAAATGTGGGTTCAGTGTCCCTTTAATCCTATATGTAAAGTATCATGGACTCTCACTAACTTATGAAAGAAAACTAATATATTTTAAAACATAACAAAGAAAAATATATTGTGTTCCCCTTTAATAACACCTCAACATTCAATATGTTGTCAATTTTGTATCTAAAACAACTTGGAATCAGAATGGGAAAAAAGTGAAACTTATGCCGTAAATACTATAATCTATTTGAAGAGTTGTACATTCCCAACATGTAACTGCATATTATCTTTATTGAATAACACACCAATGTATAAATGTTTTTTTAGAATGTAAGCTCACTAGAAAGCAATGCGATCTAATATTTGGATTCAGGCTGCCTGTCCCTTATCTTTATGTTTTGACCAAATGTATGTGTATGTACTACAGCTAACTAAGGAGCGTATGAAAATAGTGAGCTGTGTGGGGAGGGAACAAAATAATAGTATTATACAGTTTGTAACAGGAAATGAAAACCCAGGCAAGTTAAAAAAATTAACATCAACAACCTTTTCTTTTATTATTAATATACAAGTAGAATAAATGCTTTAAACTTTTTTTTTAAGGTTTATTTCTGGTAGATTATAGGGGGACATCATGGTGGGAGAGCACAAAGCCCAATTTGTTTTCCATATTTGCACACTTGAAGCACTTTGATTACAAACTGCTATGGACAGGAAGGGATAGATTACACTTTACTTAGTTACAGTGGCCATACAGCAAAAGTGAAGAATTCTCAGAATGCCCAAATAAAATATATTTCTTTCATGTAATTGGCAAGAGTCCATGAGCTAGTGACATATGGAAAATACATTCCTACCAGGAGGGGGCAAAGTTTCCCAAACTTCAAAATGCCTATAAATACACCTCCCACCACACCCACAACTCAGTTTTACAAACTTTGCCTCCTATGGAGGTGGTGAAGTAAGTTTCTATGATTTCTTCTATGATAAGCGCTTCTAAGCATTCTGAAGCCTAATTCCTCTCAGAGTACAGTGTTTGTCAGAGGGATGTGAAGAGAGTATTGCCTGTTTATTTTTATGGTTTCACTCATAGGAAATCTTTTCAAGGGTTCTCTGTTATCGGTTGTAGGCATTCATCTCCTACCTCCCTTTTCAGATTGACGATATACTCTTATACTATTACCTCTGCTGATAGTTTTCAGTACTGGTTTGGCTGTCTGCTATATGTGGATGGGTGTCTTTCAGTTAGTATGTATAATTATTTAAGACACTCTCAGCTATGTTTGGCACTTTATGTTTTAATATAAAGTTTTAAATATATGTATTTACTTATATTTGCCATGAGTCAGGTCTATGTATATTTCCCTTTGCAGTCTAAACAGTTTCAGTATAGGAATCATGTTTGGGAAGTTTATTTAAACTTTTTTTTTTTCTTACCTGGGGTTTCAGTCTTTTTCTAATTTGACTTGTTTTTCAATTATTTCTCTGTCATTTATTGCGTCATTCTTGGTGTGAAAGCTTTTTTGGCGCAAAGAAGCGCTTTTGATGGCGCAAATGTCAAAATTCCCTGCGTCTTTGTTGACGCTAGTTGTTTTGGTGCAAAGTCGCGTTTGTTATGACGCGAGTTGCGTCATTTCCTGGTGTTGGTTTTCCGCTAAAAAAATGTTTTACTTCCTTTTGCGTAATGCGTCATATCCCTCTCCCTCTATTGCTCGCTGTTTTCATGATTTTTGAAAGCTATTATGCCTGCTTTTTACTTTTATTTTTTAAAAATACTATCTTTGTTTTGTTTTTTTCTATCTACTGAAACTGTTACATTGTGGAAATTGAATGTTATTTTTCTGTTACATTTTGCTAGATGTCTCATTCTGATCCTGACTGATGTTACTGTAGAAACTATGATGCCCTGAAACACAATTCTACAAAGCTAAGTGTGTTTTTCCATTATTAAACTGTTATTTTCTTCAGTTCAATTATGTGTCATTTATTTATCATAGTTTATGCTAATGATCGCCTAGATTACGAGTTTTGTCTGTAAAAACTTGCGGAGCTAACGCTCCTTTTTTTTCCAGCGCTTACTTTAAACAACGCTGGTATTACGTGTTTTCTGAATGGCTGCGTTAGCCTCAGAAAAGTGAGCGTTGAGCAAAATTTAGCTCCACTTCTCACCTCAATACCAGCGTTGCTTACGGTAGCGGTAAGCTGGAAAAAAACCTAACACCTGCAAAAAAGCAGCGTTCAGCTCCTAACGCAGCCCCATTGTTTCCTATGGGGAAACACTTTCTAAGTCTACACCTAACACCCTAACATGAACCCCGAGTCTAAACACCCCTAACCTTACATTTATTAACCCCTAATCTGCCACCCCCAACATCGTTGCCACCTGCATTATATTATTAACCCCTAATCTGCCGCTCCGGACACCGCCACCACCTACATTATCCCTATGAACCCCTAATCTGCTGCCCCTAACATCGCCGACACCTATATTATATTTATTAACCCCTAATCTGCCGCCCCCAACGTGGCCACCTACCTACACTTATTAACCCCTAATCTGCCGACCGGACATCGCCGCCACTATAATAAATGTATTAACCCCTAAACCGCCGCACTCCCGCTTTGCAAACACTATAATAAATTGTATTAACCCCTAATCTCCCCCCCCCAACATCGCCTCCACCTACCTACAATTATTAACCCCTAATCTCCCGCCCCAACGTCGCTGCTACTATAATAAAGTTATTAACCCCTAAACCTAAGTCTAACCCTAACACCCCCTAAATTAAATCTATTTTTAATAAATCTAAATAAAATTACTATAATTAAATATATTAATCCTATTTTAAACTAAATACTTACCTATAAAATAAACCCTAATATAACTACAATATAACTAATAGTTACATGGTAGCTATTTTAGGATTTATATTTATTTTACAGGCAACTATAGTACAAAAAAAACCAAACACTAAATTACAAAAAATATTACAAGAATTTTAATCTAATTACACCTAATCTAAGCCCCCTAATAAAATAAAAAAGCCCCCCAAAATAATAAAATTCCCTACCCTATACTAAATTACAAAAGTAATCAGCCCTTAAAAGGGCTTTTTGCGGGGCATTGCCCCAAAGTAATCAGCTCTTTTACCTGTAAAAAAAAATACAAGACCCCCCCCAACATTAAAACCCACCACCCACACACCCCTACTCTAAAACCCACCCGATCCCCCTTAAAAAAACCTAACACTACCCCCCTGAAGATCACCCTACCTTGAGCCGTGTTCACCCAGCCGGGCACCGATGGGGCAGAAGAGGACATCCGGACCGGCAGAAGTCTTCATCCTATCCGGGCAGAAGAGGACATCCGGACCGGCAGACATCTTCATCCAGGCGGCATCTTCTATCTTCATCCTTCTGGAGCGGAGCCATCTTCTATCCAGCCGACGCGGAGCCATGCTCTTCTTCCGATGTCCTAAAGCAGAATGAAGGTTCCTTTAAATGACATCATCCAAGATGGTGTCCCTCGAATTCTGATTGGCTGATAGGATTCTATCAGCCAATCGGAATTAAGGTAGGAAAAATCCGATTGGTTGATTTAATCAGCCAATCGGATTTTTCCTACCTTAATTCTGATTGGCTGATAGAATCCTATCAGTCAATCGGAATTTGAGGGACGCCATCTTTGATGACGTCATTTAAAGGAACCTTCATTCTGCTTTAGGACATCGGAAGAAGAGGATGGCTCCGCTCTGCTCTGGAAGGATGAAGATAGAAGATGCCACCTGGATGAAGATGTCTGCCGGTCCGGATGTCCTCTTCTGCCCGGATAGGATGAAGACTTCTGCCGGTCCGGATGTCCTCTTCTGGCCCATCGGTGCCTGGCTGGGTGAACACGGCTCAAGGTAGGGTGATCTTCAGGGGGGTAGTGTTAGGTTTTTTTAAGGGGGGATCGGGTGGGTTTTAGAGTAGGGGTGTGTGGGTTTTAATATTGGGGGGGGTCTTGTATTTTTTTTTACAGGTAAAAGAGCTGATTACTTTGGGGCAATGCCCCGCAAAAAAACCCTTTTAAGGGCTGGTAAAAGAGCTGATTACTTTTGTAATTTAGTATAGGGTAGGGAATTTTATTATTTTGGGGGTCTTTTTTATTTTATTAGAGGGCTTAGATTAGGTGTAATTAGATTAAAATTCTTGTAATATTTTTTTATTTTTTGTAATTTAGTGTTTTTTTTTTTGTACTATAGTTTAGTTTATTTAATTGTATTTGAGTTTACATAATTGTAGTTAATTTATTTAATTAATTTATTGCTAGTGTAGTGTTAGGTGTATTTGTAACTTAGGTTAGGATTTATTTTACAGGTAATTTTTTAATTATTTTAACTAGGTAGCTATTTAATAGTTATTAACTATTTAATAGCTATTGTACCTAGTTAAAATAAATACAAAGTTGCCTGTAAAATAAATATAAATCCTAAAATAGCTACCATGTAACTATTAGTTATATTGTAGCTATATTAGGGTTTATTTTATAGGTAAGTATTTATTTTTAAATAGGATTAATTTATTTAATTTTAAAAATTGTATTTAGATTTATTAAAAATAAATGTAACTTAGGGGGGTGTTAGGGTTAGGTTTAGGGGTTAATAACTTTATTATAGTAGCGGCGACGTTGGGGGCAGGAGATTAGGGGTTAATAATTGAAGGTAGGTGGCGGCGACTTTGGGGGGGCAGATTAGGGGTTAATACAATTTATTATAGCGTTTGCGAGGCGGGAGTGCGGCGGTTTAGGGGTTAATACATTTATTATAGTGGCGGCGATGTCCGGTCGGCAGATTAGGGGTTAATAAGTGTAGGTAGGTGGCGGCGACGTTGGGGGGGGCAGATTAGGGGTTAATAACTATAATATAGGTGTCGGCGATGTTAGGGGCAGCAGATTAGGGGTTCATAGGTATAATGTAGGTGGCGGCGATGTCCGGTCGGCAGATTAGGGGTTAAATAATTTTATTATAGTGTTTGCGATGTGGGGGGCCTCGGTTTAGGGGTTCATAGGTAGTTTATGGGTGTTAGTATACTTTGTAGCACTGTAGTTAAGAGCTTTATGTTCCGGTGTTAGCCCATAAAACTTTTAACTACTGACTTTTTTATGTAGTAGGAGTCTTGGAGGTAGAGGCTGTACCGCTCACTTTCTCCAAGACTTGTTATACCAGCGTTAGGCAAATTCCATTAAAAAGATAGTATACGCAATTGACGTAAGGGGATTTGGGGTAGACAAAAGTTGCGGAAGAAAAGTGAGCAGTACACCTGTAACTACCTGACTCGTAATACCAGCGGGCGTTAAAAAGCAGCGTTAGAACCCCTTAACGCTGCTTTTTAAGGCTAACGCAGAACTCGTAATCTAGGCGAATGTTTCTATATGTACAATGACATTTACTGTTTTTACTTTCTCAGTCCATGTACTTGATTTCATCTGCAAATATCACATTATTTCTTTTTGCATAAAAAGGTTATAACTGCTATTATGCCTTTAACCCCTTAACGACCGAGGACGTGCAGGGTACGTCCTCAAAAAAAAGGCAGTTAATGCCTGAGAACGTACCCTGCACGTCCTCGGTTTGGAAAGCAGCTGGAAGCGATCCTGCTCGCTTCCAGCTGCTTTCCGGTTATTGCAGTGATGCCTCGATATGGAGGCATCCTGCAATAACCTTTGGTAGCCATCCGGTGCAGAGAGAGCCACTCTGTGGCCCTCTCTGCACCGGAGATCGGTGGCTACCTGCGTTGGTGGGTGGGAGCCGGACCGGGAGGCGGGTGGCGGCCATCGATGGCCCTGGTTATGTGCAGGGGGGGCGGGATCGTGGGCGGGGACGAGCAGGGGCGCGCACGGACGCGCGCGCGTGCACGGGAGGGCGGGGGCGGGCGCGTGCACGGGGAGGGAGCGGGTGGGAACCGCTACACTACAGAAAATGATTTAATAAAAAATGTATAAATATCGAAAATCTTAAAAAAAAAAAAAAGATCAGCAAGGTGGTGGGGGATTGTCTGTGTGGGGGGGGAAGCTACACTACAGAATAAAGCCCCAAAAAAATAAAAAAAGCACTTTTTTGTGCCAACTGGGTACTGGCAGACAGCTGCCAGTACCCAAGATGGCCCCCAATGAGGCAGAGGGGAGGGTTAGAGAGCGGTTTTGGGGGGGATCAGGGAGGTTGGGGGCTAAGGGGGGGATCCTACACCCTAGCATATGTAAATATGCTAAAAAAATTTTTTATTTTTTTTAAAAAACCCTTTTATTTTAGTACTGGCAGACTTTCTGCCAGTACTTAAGATGGCGGGGACAATTGTGGGGTGGGGGAGGGAAGGGAGCTGTTTGGGAGGGATCAGGGGGTGGGATGTGTCAGGTGGGAGGCTGATCTCTACACTAAAGCTAAAATTAACCCTGCAAGCTCCCTACAAACTCCCTAATTAACCCCTTCACTGCTAGCCATAATACACGTGTGAGGCGCAGCAGGATTTAGCGGCCTTCTAATTACCAGAAAGCAACGCCAAAGTCATATATGTCTGCTATTTCTGAACAAAGGGGATCCCAGACAAGTATTTACAACCATTTGTGCCATAATTGCACAAGCTGTTTGTAAATTATTTCAGTGAGAAACCTAAAATTGTGAAAAATTTAACTTTTTTTTCAATTTGATCGCATTTGGCGGTGAAATGGTGGCATGAAATATACCAAAATGTGCCTAGATCAATACTTGGGGTTGTCTACTATACTACACTAAAGCTAAAATTAACCCTACAAGCTCCCTAAAAGCTCCCTAATTAACCCCTTAACTGCTGGGCATAATACACTTGTGGTGCGCAGTGGCATTTAGCGGCCTTCTAATTACCAAAAAGCAACGCCAAAGCCATATATGTCTGCTATTTCTGAACAAAGGGGATCCCAGAGAAGAATTTACAACCATGTATGCCATAATTGCACAAGTTGTTTGTAAATAATTTCAGTGAGAAACCAAAAGTTTGTGAAAAAATTTGTGAAAAAGTGAACGATTTTTTGTATTTGATCGCATTTGGCGGTGAAATGGTGGTATGAAATATACCAAAATTGTCCTAGATCAATACTTTGGGATGTCTACTAAAAAAAAATATATACATGTCAAGGGATATTCAGGGATTCCTGAAAGATATTAGTGTTCTAATGTAACTAGCACTAATTTTGGAAAAAAGTGGTTTGGAAATAGCAAAGTGCTACTTGTATTTATGGCCCTATAACTTGCACAAAAAGCAAAGAACATGTAAACATTGGGTATTTCTAAACTCAGGACAAAATTTTGAAACTATTTAGCATGGGTGTTTTTTGGTGGTTGTAGATATGTAACAGATTTTGGGGGTCAAAGTTAGAAAAAGTGTGTTTTTTTCAATTTTTCCTCATATTTTATATTTTTTTTTATAGTAAATTATAAGATATGATGAAAATAATGGTATCTTTAGAAAGTCCATTTAGTGGCGAGAAAAACGGTATATAATATGTGTGGGTACAGTAAATGAGTAAGAAGAAAATTACAGCTAAACACAAACACCGCAAAAATGTAAAAATAGCCTTGGTCCCAAACGGACAGAAAATGGAAAAGTGCTGTGGTCATTAAGGGGTTAAGTAAACTTACAAGGTCTTTTCAAAATTGTTAAGATTTAATTAATTTTGTTCTGACCGACAGCATACTTAAGTTTATTCTACTGATGAAGGTTTCTTTGGCTCAAAGGATCCTGTTTTGTTAAAATTCTCCTTATTTTTAATTTCAACATTTTTTGTTCTTTGTTAAGGAGATTGTTATTTTTAGCTTTTAGGAGCCTAGTCTTACTATTAACTATGTAATTAATCATTTTAAAATCTGGATTTTAAGATTTTAATTTGCTCCTGAGGTTTTTTCCTATTCAAGATACTATCTGTAATATGTTCTAGAGAATGGTTTATCCTGATTCCCTTTTGGAACTGTACTACTATTTCTATGGAAATCGGTACTTATTTTTAGGATTCTTTACAGTTTGAATATAACCTTATTAGAGCATATTCACATACTATTTATATTTTTAACTCAGCTTTATCTGTGGCTGACATTACTGTTCTCTCAACCTTTTGTTTGTTGAACAGTTAGCACAAGCAGTTTCAGATTCTCAAGTATATAACTCTGTTTATTTTACTTCAGATGTATTCATTTTATTATGTTTACTATACCTATTATTATGGTTTAAAAATATATTTTATTATCTCTATCTTGTTAGGATAATAATTTGTTTGATTTCTATTATCTCCGCTATTTCTAGAGGTTTAGAGTTTTTTTCTGCCCTACTTTTAGTCTGGTGATGTAGATCAGTTGGTGAATGTCCTGACTACAAACGCTTGTTCTAGATCCAAGGGTCATAGATTCATATCCCGGCATGGTTAATACAGCCCTTCGGCTTTTTGAGGTCAATTTATTGTGTACCATTTATTTGGGTAATAATAACAACTATTTTTATCAGCTGCTAATTTGGTTAACTCCGAGTGCAAGCACTGAAAAGGCGTTTTTTTTATACTTCTGGGAGAAAAATGCTATATAATTACTAGTTATTTAGACTGCATGAAGGTGCAGTTCTCAAACCAGTCCTTTTGGTGGGGGACAGATTAAATTGTTTTTGGATGAACTCAGTCCAAAATCTATATTATTCTTAGGGTTTTGAATAGATTTTTAGAAAGAGACCTTCTATGGGAAGACACTTTCTCAGTACACTCTGTGAATTATTTTTTCAGGAGTGCTTATACCAGTTCTTTAGCAGGAACAGGGATTGGGTTTCTATTCAATTCTTTTCTTTGTCCCAAAGAAGAAAGGTTTATTCAGTCCAATCTTGGATCTGAAAACTTTATATTGTTTTGTAGGAGTCTCAACTTTCAAGTTGGCGACTATAAGGACTATTATGCCTTTTGTTTAGTAAGGTCATTTCATGTCCACTCAATTTTACAGGACGTTTATCCTCATATTTTATTTCATTCAGACCACTTTTGGTTTCTGAGATTCTCTTTTTTAGGTAAGCTTTACCAATTTGTTGCTTTTCCATTTGGTCTAGCGACAGCTTTATGGATCTTTTTAAAGGTTCTTGGTGCCCTTCTTTCTGTAATTAGACAGTAGGGTATTGTGGTGTTTCCTTATTTGGATGGTATCTTGGTATTAGCTTAATCTTTTCTTTTATTAGAATCTCTCATGAATTAATTAGTTTTGTTTCTTCAAGACATGGTTAGAGGATTTAATTTACCTAAGAGTTTTGTGATTCCTCAGACAATGGTCACCTTTTTTGGGGTTTCTAGATGGATTCAGTGTTCATGACTTTATCGGACAAGAGAGTCAATTGTAATTGGCGTTAGCCTGTCTAAACTTACAGTCTAGAACATTCCTTTCAGTGGCTATGTGCATGGAAGTTTTAGGTCTCATAACTGCAGCATCGGACGTGGTTCCCTTTGCTCGTTTTTTTATCTGAGACCTCTTAAGCTTTGCATACTGAATCAATGGTGCAGGGATTGTTCTCATATATCACAGTTGATATTCTTAAATCCCAACACTCAACTATCTCTGATTTGGTGATTAGTCTATCATCGTTTTATTCAGGGGGCCTCCTTTGGTTCTTCCTTCCTGGACTGTATTCTTAATGGATGCAAGTCTTACAGGTTGGGGAGCTGTCTGAGGGTCTCTGACGGCACAAGGGGTTTGGAAACTTCAAGCGGCGAGGTTACCAATCGATATCTTAGAACTCCGTGCTATTTTCAGAGCTCTTCCAGGCTTGGCCTCTTTTAGGAGAGAACTTTTCATTTTGCTGTCCCACAGACAATATCACAACTGTGGCATATGTCAATCATCAAATAGGGACTCACATTTCCTTAGCAATTAAAGAAGTATCTTGAATACGTTCTTAGGTGGAATTCATCTCCTAATGTCTACGATTCATATCTCAGGTTTAGACATTTGGGAGATGGATTATCTCAGCCGTCAGACTTTACATCCAGGAGAGTGGTATCTCTATACAGATGTGTTTTCTCAGTTTCCCAGGTACCTTTTCAGGTCCAGGGATCCTCAGGCGGAGATGGGGGATGCATTAGCAGTGTCTTGGTTTTGCAACCTAGCTACATCTTTCCACCTTTTTTCCGTTTTTTTCTTCCAAGGGTGATCTCCAAAATCATATTGGAACAGTCTCATGTGTTTCTGATAGCATCAGCATGGCCTCACAGGTTTGGTATGTGGATCTTGTTCGGATGTCCAGTTGCCATCCTTGGCCGCTTTCTCTTTGGCCAGCCCTCTTGTTGCCATTTTTCCATCGGGATCTCAGATTACTAATTTGAAGGTATGTTTACTTACAGAGGTTTCTCTGACTCAGTTTTAATCACTATGTTGCAGGTTTATAAGTCTGTTTCAAGGAACATGTATTATCAGGTTTGGAAAACCTATATTTTATGGTGTTCTTCTCATAAATTCTCTTCGCTTTTTTTTAAGAATTCCTAGGATTTTAAAATTTCTTCAGGATGGTTTGGATCAAGTTTCTCTGCAAATTTTTTGAAGGGATAAATCTCTGTTCTTTCTGTTTTATTTCACTGTTTTGTTCAGGCTTTGGTTTGTATCAAGCCATTCAATTTATTAATTTCTCCTTTTTGGAGTCTTAATTTGGTTTAAGAATTTTGCAGGCTCTTTGTTTTGAGCCTATATTTTCTTTGAAGATTATCTACTTTCTTGGAAAGTGTTGTTTTTTTTTGGCTCTCTTCTGCTAGAAGAGTTTCTGATTTATCATCTCTCTCTTGTGGGTCTCCTTATCTGATTTTTCATCTAGATAAGTTGTTTTGTGGACTTCTTTTCCAAAGGTTGTGAATTTGAACAACATTAGTAGAGAAATTGTTGTTCCTTCTTTGTGTCCTAATCCTAAAGAACTCTTTGAGAGTTCTTTATATTCTTTGGATGTAGTAAGAGCTTTGTAATTCTATATCAAGGTTACTAAGATTTCAGAAGACTTCTAGTCTATTTGTTGTTTTTCTGGTTCCAGAAAAGGTTAGAAAGCCTCTGCCATTTCTTTGGCATCCTGGTTAAAGCTTTTGTTTCTCAAGGCTTGTATGGAGGTAGGGCAGGCTCCGCCTCAGAGATTTACAGCTCATTCTACTAAGTTCAGTCGCCATTTATTGGGCTTTTTCAGAATGAAGCTTCGGATGATCAATTTGCAAAGCAGTAATTTGGTCTTCTTTGCATACTTTTATTGTTTTTACCATTTTGATGTATTTGCTTATTCGGAAGCAGTCTTTGGTAGAAAAGTTCTTCAGGCAGCTATCTCAGTTTGATTCTACTGCTTTTGATTTAATTTTTTTTAAGAAAAAGAAAATTTATGCTTACCTGATAAATGTATTTCTTTTGGGATACGATGAGTCCACGGATTTCATCCTTACTTGTGGGATATCGCCTCCTGGTCAGCAGGAGGAGGCAAAGAGCACCACAGCAGAGCTTCATATATAGATCCTCCCTTCCCTCCCACTCTAGTCATTCGACCGAAGTTAGGAAGATAAAGGAAAAGCCAAGGTGCAGAGGTGGCTGAAGTTTAACAAAAAGAAAGGCCTGTCTCATAAAACAGGGCGGGCCGTGGAAACATCGAATACAAAAATAAATAAATTTATCAGGTAAGCATACATTTTCTTTTCTTTTTTAAGATACGATGAGTCCACGGATTTCATCCTTACTTGTGGGATACAATACCAAAGCTACAGTACACGGATGAAAAGGGAGGGACAAGACAGGGAACCTAAACGGAAGGCACCGCTGCTTGAAGAACCTTCCTCCCAAAAACAGCCTCAGCCGAGGCAAAGGTATCAAATTTGGAAATTTTGGAAAAAGTGTGAAGAGACGACCAAGTTGCAGCTTTGCAAATCTGTTCAACAGAAGCATAATTTTTAAATGCCCATGAGGAAGCCACAGCCCTAGTGGAATGAGCCGTAATTCGTTCAGGAGGCTGCTGTCCAGCAGTCTCATATGCAAAACGGATGATACTCTTCACCCAAAAAGAAAGAGAGGTAGCTGTAGCTTTCTGACCCCTACATTTCCCTGAAAAAAACGACAAACAAGGAAGACGATTGACGAAAATCCTTAGTTGCTTGTAAATAGAACTTCAAAGCACGGACTACATCTAAATTATGTAACAGATGTTCCTTCTTGGAAGAAGGATTAGGACACAAGGAAGGAACAACAATCTCCTGATTAATATTCTTGTTTGAAACAACTTTAGGAAGAAAACCAGGTTTAGTACGTAACACCACCTTATCCAAATGGAAAATAAGATAAGGAGAATCATATTGTAATGCCGAAAGCTCAGATACTCTTCGAGCAGAAGAAATAGCAACCAAAATTAAAACTTTCCAAGATAATAACTTAATATCTATGGAATGCATAGGTTCAAACGGAACCCCCTGAAGAACTCTAAGAACTAAATTTAAACTCCAAGGAGGAGCAATTGGTCTAAATACAGGCCTGATTCTAGTCAGAGCCTGTCAAAAAGATTGTACATCTGGAACATCTGCCAGACGCTTGTGTAACAAAATAGATAAAGCAGAAATCTGTCCCTTTAAGGAACTTGCTGACAACCCCTTCTCCAATCCCTCTTGGAGAAAAGAAAAAATCCTGGGAATCTTAACCCTACTCCATGAGTAGCCCTTGGATTCACACCAATAAAGATATTTACGCCATATCTTATGGTAAATTTTCCTAGTAACAGGCTTGCGTGCCTGAATTAAAGTTTCTATGACCGAATCAGAAAAACCTCACTTAGATAAAATTAAGCGTTCAATCTCCAAGCAGTCAGCTGCAGAGAAACTAGATTTGGATGATGGAAGGGACCCTGAATGAGAAGGTCCCTTCTCAATGGTAGCCTCCACGGCGGCTGAGACAACATATCCACCAGATCGGCATAACAAATCCTGCAAGGCCACGCAGGAGCGATGAGGATCACTGATGCCCTCTCCTGTTTGACTCGAGCAATCACCCGGGGAAGGAGAGCAAACGGAGGGAATACATAAGCTAGGCTGAAAGACCAAGGCACTGCCAAGGCATCTATCAGCTCGGCCTGGGGATCCCTGGACCTGGACCCGGAGCCGTATCTCAGAAGTTTGGCATTCTGATGAGACGCCATGAGATCCAACTCCGGCCTGCCCCATCTGAGAATCAGGTTGGAAAATACCTCCGGGTGTAGTTCCCACTTCCCTGGATGAAATATCTGTCTGCTCAGAAAATCTGCCTCCCAGTTTTCCACCCCTGGGATGTAGATCGCTGACAGATGGCAAGAGTGAAACTCTGCCCACTGTATTGTTTTGGCTACTTCTGTCATCGCTAAGGAACTCCTCGTTCCTCCCTGATGATTGATATAAGCTACCGTCGTTATGTTGTCCGACTGGAATCTGATAAATTGGGTCGAAGCCAACTGAGGCCAAGCCCGAAGCGCATTGAAAATTGCTCTCAACTCTAAGATATTGATGGGAAGGAGAGACTCTGAGCCCTAAGGGAGTTCCAGACTGCTCCCCATCCTAACAGGCTGGCATCTGTCGTCACAATCAACCATGAGGGTCTGCGGAAGCATGTCCCCTGGGATAGAAGATCCAGCGACAAGCACCAAGAGAATCCCTTGTCTCCTGATCTAGATTTATTCAAGGAGACAAATCTGTCTCCATTCCACTGCCTGAGCATACTCAATTGCAGAGGCCTGAGATGAAAACGAGCAAACGGTACGATGTCCATTGCAGCCACCATCAATCCGATTACCTCCATGCACTGAGCCACTGACGGGTGAGGATTGGACTGAATGGCTCGACATGTATTCAGAATTTTTAACTTTCTGACCTCCGTCAGAAAGATCTTCATTGAAATAGAGTCGATCAGAGTTCCCAGAAAGGGTACCCTTGTCTGAGGAATTAACTAACTCTTTTCCAGATTTACCTTCCACCCGTGAGTCTTAAGGAAGGAAAGCACAGTGTCGGTATGGGACCTTGCCAGATGAAATGACGACGCCTGGATCAGTATATCGTCCAGATAAGGCGCCACCGCAATGCCCCACAGCCTTAGAACCGCCAGTAAGGACCCCAAAACCTTTGCGAAAATTCTGGGCGCCATGGCCAGACCAAAAGGGAGAGCCACAATCTGAAAATGTTTGTCCAGAAAGGCAAACCTCAGGAACTTGTGATGATCTCTGTGAATAGGAACATGAAGATATGTATCCTTTAGATTCACCGTTGTCATAAATTGACCCTCCTGGATCAATGGAAGGATGGTACGAATAGTTTCCATCTTGAAGGATGGAACTCTAAGAAACTTGTTTAGACATTCCACTGCCTGAGCATACTCAATTGCAGAGGCCTGAGATGAAAACGCGCAAACGGTACGATGTCCATTGCCGCCACCATCAATCCGATTACCTCCATGCACTGAGCCACTGACGGTCGAGGATTGGACTAAATGGCTCGACATGTATTCAGAATTTTTAACTTTCTGACCTCCGTCAGAAAGATCTTCATTGAAATAGAGTCGATCAGAGTTCCCAGAAAGGGTACCCTTGTCTGAGGAATTAACTAACTCTTTTCCAGATTTACCTTCCACCCCTGAGTCCTTAGGAAGGAAAGCACAGTGTCGGCATGGGACCTTGCCAGATGAAATGACGACGCCTGGATCTGTATATCGTCCAGATAAGGCGCCACCGCAATGCCCCACAGCCTTAGAACCGCCAGTAAGGACCCCAAAACCTTTGTGAAAATTCTGGGCGCCATGGTCAGACCAAAAGGGAGAGCCACAATCTGAAAATGTATGTCCAGAAAGGCAAACCTCAGGAACTTGTGATGATCTCTGTGAATAGGAACATGAAGATATGTATCCTTTAGATCCACCGTTGTCATAAATTGACCCTCCTGGATCAATGGAAGGATGGTACGAATAGTTTCCATCTTGAAGGATGGAACTCTAAGAAACTTGTTTAGACTCTTGAGAACTAAGATAGGTCTGAAAGTTCCCTCTTTTTTGGGAACTACAAACAGATTTGAATAAAACCCTTGTCCCTGTTCTTGAATTGGAACGGGACATATTACTCCCATGGAGAAGAGGTCTCTTACACAGCGTAAGAACGCCTCTCTTTTTATCTGGTCTACAGACAATCGTGAAAGAAGAAACCTTCCTCTGGGGGAAGAATTTCTGAACTCCAGTTGGTATCCCTGAGACACTATATCTATTGTCCAGGGATCCTGAACATCTCGCATCTAAGACTGGATGAAGAAAGACAGTCTGCCCCCTACTAGATCCAGTCCCGGATTAGGGGCCAACCCTTCATGCTGACTTGGGAGCAGCAGCAGGCTTCTTGGATTGTTTACCTTTATTCCAAGACTGGTTTGGTCTCCAGGTGGACTTGGCTTGCGAATAGTTCCCCTCCTGTTTAGAGGAAGAGGGGATTCCCTTGAAATTTCAAAAGGAACGAAAATTACTCTGTCGACCTCTCTGTTTGGATTTTTTATCCTGAGGGAAGAGATGACCCTTGCCTCCTGTGATGTCGGAAATAATTTCCTTCAAGTCAGGTCCGAACAGGGTCTTCCCCTTGTAAGGAATAGTTAAAATCTTAGACTTTGACAACACATCCGCAGACCAAGATTTCAACCACAAAGCTCTGCGTGCTAAGATGGAGAACCCCGAACTCTTAGCCGCCAGTTTGGTAATCTGCAGAGAAGCATGTGTAATAAAGGAATTAGCTAATTTAAGAGCTTTAATCCTATCCTGTATCTCTTCCAAAGAAGTCTCAGTTTTAAGAGATTCCTCCAGAGCATCAAACCAATAAGCAGCCGCACTTGTAACTGTAACAATGCAGGCTGCCGGTTGCAATAACAATCCCTGATGAACATAAATTTTCTTAAGTAGACCCTCTAATTTCTTATTCATAGGGTCTTTGAAAGCACAACTATCCTCAATAGGAATAGTAGTCCGTTTAGCCAAGGTAGAAATAGCTCCTTCCAACCTAGGGACCGTCTGCCAAGAGTCCCTAATAGCGTCAGCAATAGGGTACATCTTCTTGAAAACCAGAGAAGGAGAGAAAGGAATACCTGGTCTCTCCCATTCCTAAGCAATCATCTCTGAAGTTCTCTTAGGAACTGGAAAAACGTCAGAATAAGCAGGAACTTCTAGATATCTGTCCAGCTTACTCAATTTTTCTGGAGGAACCACAATTGAATCGCAGTCGTCCAGAGTCACCAAAACCTCCCTCAGTAACAGACGGAGGTGTTCAAGTTTAAACCTGAAAGAAACCACTTCTGAATATGTTACTGGCAAGACACTTCCTGAGTCAGAAAGTTCCCCTTCAGTTAGGACCTCCATACCCCCCAATTCAGAGCTCTGTGAGGGTATCTCTGAGATCGCCAACAGAGGATCAGAAGCTGTATTAACCCCATGGGCTTCCTTCCTTTTGCGTTTGCCTTGAAATACGGAAAAAGCAGACAACGCTTCAGAAAGTGTGGATGACATAACAGACGCAATGTCCTTTAAAGTAATTGCAGCAGAAGATGCAGAGGTACTTGGCTCCGCTTGAGCCGGCATTAAGGGCTGTGACGCTTGGGGAGAAAGGTGCGGCATACTCTGCATCTCATCAGTAGAACCCTGAGAAACATCCGCTATAGACAATTTTTTATCAAAGAAAATTTGCTCTCTAAATTGAAGAGCCCTATCAATGCATGCAGGACAAAAAGTAACCGGGGTTTCCACATTTGCATTTAAACACATGGAACACGTAACATTTTGAAGTTCTTCCATGTTAAAATAAAGCAAACAAAACTGTGGTCGTGGCTTCTGTAAGAAATAAGACAAATTTGTGTAAAAAAATAAAGGAAAAAGCAGCCCTAAAATGAGTGCTGTCTGCAATCCCCTTTAAACTATGTACTGTGCCTTTAAGAGTTTAAACATGAACATATTTACTAAACGTAGCAAGGAAAAAAACTAACAGTTTTCTGCTGAGGCGCCTACCTTGCCCCCACAGAACACAGATCACCTTATCCAAGTATCTAGAACCGCCTGCTATGATCGTTCCTCCATGCAATCGAAACCAGCACTCTCCGATCTAGCTGCATGTAACTTGCGGCATATCAGAAGGACCAGGAAGTTCCGATGCCGGGATCACGTGGGAACAACTAATGTGCGCTTACTAAGCGCACAAAACTAAGCCCCGCCTTCATGGGCGTAAGGAAACACCATATCCGAACCCGGACAATAAAGTAATAAAAAACAATGTCAGTTAATCCAAAAACAGTTGCTAACTTTAGCCCATACAGCCTGTTTAGTTCATAAGCACACAGTACACAATAAACCGGTTTAGCCCATACATGCCCTATACCGATACGTCCCAAAATGAATGTCCCCAGCGTCCTGCCCATATCCTTATTATGCCATTAAAGGAAACAGAGTAGGGGGTAAAATAATAACCATGTCATAAAAAAGACAAGGGTAACAGCACAGGGAGAAAAACTTTAAACAAATAAAGTAAAATATCCCCAATAACAGGTAATAAAATGGCCAGCCCATTCTGAGTTAAATCATCTCCCAGAAAATAAAAGGCTGCACATACCTTAAAGCTGAGCGACAGCATAATCTCTCACAGGGTCAAGAATCCTTCACACTTCTTGTCATCCTGTGAAAACATGTAGGGCCTTAGTTAACATTTGCTAAGACCATCGTCAGGAGGGCAGCAATCAATATGTGAGGCGCAGTGAAAGTTTTGTCCCACCAGTTCCCAATGCTTTAAAGTCACCTGTTAGCTCTACTCTAGAGGCTGACAAGGAATACGGCTACACCCTATGTAAAATAGCACTCACTGGTACCATTATAAAAACAATAAACTCTTGATTGAAGAATCTAAACTAACACCTCACTTTACCTCTTCCTATCACTAACACAGGCAAAGAGAATGACTTGAGTGGGAGGGAAGGGAGGAGCTATATATGCAGCTCTGCTGTGGTGCTCTTTGCCTCCTCCTGCTGACCAGGAGGCGATATCCCACAAGGATGAAATCCGTGGACTCATCGTATCTTAAAAAAGAAAACTTAATTATTGTGTGGATTTAATTTCTCAGTGGAAATAGCTGTTATTGTATCCCTCCCTCTCTAGTGACTCTTCTGTGGACTTCCACATCTTGGGTATTTCTATCCTATACGTCACTAGCTCATGGACTTTTGCCAATTACATGAAAGAAAACAATTTATGTAAGAACTTACCTGATAAATTAATTTATTTCATATTGGCAAGAGTCCATGAGGCCCACCCTTTTTATGGTGGTTATGTTTTTTTTTGTATAAAAGCACAATTATATTTCCAGTTCCTCTTTTTGTATGCTTTTTTTCCTCCTTCTGTTATCACCTCACTACTTGGCTATTCATTAAACTGAGTTGTGGGTGTGGTGGGAGGTGTATTATAGGCATTTTGAGGTATGGGAAACTTGGCACCTTCCTGGCAGGAATGTATATCCTATACGTCACTAGCTCATGGACTTTTGCCAATTACATGAAAGAAAACAATTTATGTAAGAACTTACCTGATAAATTAATTTATTTCATATTGGCAAGAGTCCATGAGGCCCACCCTTTTTATGGTGGTTATGTTTTTTTTGTATAAAAGCACAATTATATTTCCAGTTCCTCTTTTTGTATGCTTTTTTTCCTCCTTCTGTTATCACCTCACTACTTGGCTATTCATTAAACTGAGTTGTGGGTGTGGTGGGAGGTGTATTATAGGCATTTTGAGGTTTGGGAAACTTGGCACCTTCCTGGCAGGAATGTATATCCCATACGTCACTAGCTCATTGACTCTTGCCAATATGAAAGAAATGAATTTATCAGGTAAGTTCTTACATAAATTATGTTTTTGTTCTGGTTTATGATTATATGTATGAATTGGTTTTAATTTAACAATTAAAGTTAAAGTCAATCCTAGCGTTTGTGAAACGTTAGGATTGACCATTGAAACAAATAAAGGGGACTTTCATTTATGAAGTATAACATACTTCATGCAGAAAGCTCCTTTATTTGTTTCATGCGTTCGCCATTTTGAGCTGCTCAGGCAGCCCACGGCAGATCACTGTTTTGCTAAAAGGTGATGTCTACACCTCTTAGCAAATAGCGTGCAGGAAATCTTGCGCCACAGGGAGACAAGCCGGATTTACCGCACGGCGATTGGTTAAGAGGTGAAAACGTCACCTCTCAAGCAAAATAGCGTTCTGCCGTGGCATGCCTTAGCAGCTCAGAGAGGCGAACGCTTGAAACAAAGGAGATTTCTGCATTAAGTATTTTTACTTCATTTTCAGCGTTTGCCACTCTGAGCTGCTGAGGCAGCTCACGGCAGAACACTATTTAGTCAATAACCGTGTGGTGAATCCGGCTAGTCTCCCTGTGGTGCCGGATTTTCCACACGCTATTTGCTAAAAGGTGGTGGGCTGCCTGAGCAGCTCAGAATGGCGAACACTTGAAACAAATAAAGGAGCTTTCTGCATGAAGTATGTTATACTTCATGAATGAAAACATAATTTATGTAAGAACTTACCTGATAAATTCATTTCTTTCATATTAGCAAGAGTCCATGAGCTAGTGACGTATGGGATATACATTCCTACCAGGAGGGGCAAAGTTTCCCAAACCTCAAAATGCCTATAAATACACCCCTCACCACACCCACAACTCAGTTTAACGAATAGCCAAGAAGTGGGGTGATAAAAAAGTGCGAAAGCATATAAAATAAGGAATTGGAATAATTGTGCTTTATACAAAATCATAACCACCACAAAAAAAGGGCGGGCCTCATGGACTCTTGCTAATATGAAAGAAATGAATTTATCAGGTAAGTTCTTACATAAATTATGTTTTCTTTCATGTAATTAGCAAGAGTCCATGAGCTAGTGACGTATGGGATAATGACTACCCAAGATGTGGATCTTTCCACACAAGAGTCACTAGAGAGGGAGGGATAAAATAAAGACAGCCAATTCCTGCTGAAAATAATCCACACCCAAAATAAAGTTTAACGAAAAACATAAGCAGAAGATTCAAACTGAAACCGCTGCCTGAAGTACTTTTCTACCAAAAACTGCTTCAGAAGAAGAAAATACATCAAAATGGTAGAATTTAGTAAAAGTATGCAAAGAGGACCAAGTTGCTGCTTTGCAGATCTGGTCAACCGAAGCTTCATTCCTAAACGCCCAGGAAGTAGATACTGACCTAGTAGAATGAGCTGTAATTCTCTGAGGCGGAATTTTACCCGACTCAACATAGGCAAGATGAATTAAAGATTTCAACCAAGATGCCAAAGAAAAGGCAGAAGCTTTCTGGCCTTTTCTAGAACCGGAAAAGATAACAAATAGACTAGAAGTCTTACGGAAAGATTTCGTAGCTTCAACATAATATTTCAAAGCTCTAACAACATCCAAAGAATGCAACGATTTCTCCTTAGAATTCTTAGGATTAGGACATAATGAAGGAACCACAATTTCTCTACTAATGTTGTTGGAATTCACAACTTTAGGTAAAAATTCAAAAGAAGTTCGCAACACCGCCTTATCCTGATGAAAAATCAGAAAAGGAGACTCACAAGAAAGAGCAGATAATTCAGAAACTCTTCTGGCAGAAGAGATGGCCAAAAGGAACAAAACTTTCCAAGAAAGTAATTTAATGTCCAATGAATGCATAGGTTCAAACGGAGGAGCTTGAAGAGCTCCCAGAACCAAATTCAAACTCCAAGGAGGAGAAATTGACTTAATGACAGGTTTTATACGAACCAAAGCTTGTACAAAACAATGAATATCAGGAAGAATAGCAATCTTTCTGTGAAAAAGAACAGAAAGAGCAGAGATTTGTCCTTTCAAAGAACTTGCGGACAAACCCTTATCTAAACCATCCTGAAGAAACTGTAAAATTCTCGGTATTCTAAAAGAATGCCAAGAAAAATGATGAGAAAGACACCAAGAAATATAAGTCTTCCAGACTCTATAATATATCTCTCGAGATACAGATTTACGAGCCTGTAACATAGTATTAATCACGGAGTCAGAGAAACCTCTTTGACCAAGAATCAAGCGTTCAATCTCCATACCTTTAAATTTAAGGATTTCAGATCCTGATGGAAAAAAGGACCTTGTGACAGAAGGTCTGGTCTTAACGGAAGAGTCCACGGTTGGCAAGAGGCCATCCGGACAAGATCCGCATACCAAAACCTGTGAGGCCATGCTGGAGCTACCAGCAGAACAAACGAGCATTCCTTCAGAATCTTGGAGATCACTCTTGGAAGAAGAACTAGAGGCGGAAAGATATAGGCAGGATGATACTTCCAAGGAAGTGATAATGCATCCACTGCCTCCGCCTGAGGATCCCGGGATCTGGACAGATACCTGGGAAGTTTCTTGTTTAGATGGGACGCCATCAGATCTATTTCTGGAAGTTCCCACATTTGAACAATCTGAAGAAATACCTCTGGGTGAAGAGACCATTCGCCCGGATGCAACGTTTGGCGACTTAGATAATCCGCTTCCCAATTGTCTACACCTGGGATATGAACCGCAGAGATTAGACAGGAGCTGGATTCCGCCCAAACCAAAATTCGAGATACTTCTTTCATAGCCAGAGGACTGTGAGTCCCTCCTTGATGATTGATGTATGCCACAGTTGTGACATTGTCTGTCTGAAAACAAATGAACGATTCTCTCTTCAGAAGAGGCCAAAACTGAAGAGCTCTGAAAATTGCACGGAGTTCCAAGATATTGATAGGTAATCTCACCTCCTGAGATTCCCAAACTCCCTGTGCCGTCAGAGATCCCCACACAGCTCCCCAACCCGTGAGACTTGCATCTGTTGAAATTACAGTCCAGGTCGGAAGCACAAAAGAAGCCCCCTGAATTAAACGATGGTGATCTGTCCACCATGTTAGAGAGTGCCGAACAATCGGTTTTAAAGATATTGTTTGAGATATCTTCGTGTAATCCTTGCACCATTGCTTCAGCATACAGAGCTGAAGAGGTCGCATGTGAAAACGAGCAAAGGGGATCGCGTCCGATGCAGCAGTCATAAGACCTAGAATTTCCATGCATAAGGCTACCGAAGGGAATGATTGTGACTGAAGGTTTCGACAAGCTGCAATCAATTTTAGACGTCTCTTGTCTGTTAAAGACAGAGTCATGGACACTGAATCCATCTGGAAACCCAGAAAGGTTACCCTTGTCTGAGGAATCAAAGAACTTTTTGGTAAATTGATCCTCCAACCATGATCTTGAAGAAACAACACAAGTCGATTCGTATGAGATTCTGCTAAATGTAAAGACTGAGCAAGTACCAAGATATCGTCCAAATAAGGAAATACCACAATACCCTGTTCTCTGATTACAGACAGAAGGGCACCGAGAACCTTTGTAAAAATTCTTGGAGCTGTAGCTAGGCCAAACGGCAGAGCCACAAACTGGTAATGCTTGTCCAGAAAAGAGAATCTCAGGAACTGAAAATGATCTGGATGAATCGGAATATGCAGATATGCATCCTGTAAATCTATTGTGGACATATAATTCCCTTGCAGAACAAAAGGCAAGATAGTCCTTATAGTTACCATTTTGAACGTTGGTATCCTTACATAACGATTCAATATTTTTAGATCCAGAACTGGTCTGAAGGAATTCTCCTTCTTTGGTACAATGAAGAGATTTGAATAAAACCCCATCCCCTGTTCCTGAACTGGAACTGGCATAATTACTCCAGTCAACTCTAGATCTGAAACACATTTCAGAAATGCTTGAGCTTTTACTGGATTTACTGGGACACAGGAAAGAAAAAATCTCTTTGCAGGAGGTCTTATCTTGAAACCAATTCTGTACCCTTCTGAAACAATGTTCTGAATCCAAAGATTGTGAACAGAATTGATCCAAATTTCCTTGAAAAAACGTAACCTGCCCCCTACCAGCTGAGCTGGAATGAGGGCCGCACCTTCATGTGGACTTAGAAGCAGGCTTTGCCTTTCTAGCTGGCTTGGATTTATTCCAGACTGGAGATGGTTTCCAAACTGAAACTGCTCCTGAGGATGAAGGATCAGGCTTTTGTTCTTTGTTGAAACGAAAGGAACGAAAACGATTATTAGCTCTGCTTTTACCTTTAGATTTTTTATCCTGTGGTAAAAAAGTTCCTTTCCCACCAGTAACAGTTGAAATGATGGAATCCAACTGAGAACCAAATAATTTGTTACCCTGGAAAGAAATAGAAAGTAAAGTTGATTTAGAAGCCATATCAGCATTCAAAGTTTTAAGCCATAAAGCTCTTCTAGCTAAAATAGCTAGAGACATAAACCTGACATCAACTCTGATAATATCAAAAATGGCATCACAGATAAAATTATTAGCATGCTGAAGAAGAATAATAATGTCATGAGAATCACGATGTGTTACTTGTTGCGCTAAAGTTTCCAACCAAAAAGTTGAAGCTGCAGCAACATCAGCCAAAGATATAGCAGGTCTAAGAAGATTACCTGAACACAGATAAGCTTTTCTTAGAAAGGACTCAATTTTCCTATCTAGAGGATCCTTAAACGAAGTACCATCTGACGTAGGAATAGTAGTACGTTTAGCAAGGGTAGAAATAGCCCCATCAATTTTAGGGATTTTGTCCCAAAATTCTAATCTGTCAGACGGCACAGGATATAAATGCTTAAAACGTTTAGAAGGAGTAAATGAATTACCCAATTTATCCCATTCTTTGGAAATTACTGCAGAAATAGCATTAGGAACAGGAAAAACTTCTGGAAAAACCACAGGAGCTTTAAATACCTTATCTAAACGTTTAGAATTAGTATCAAGAGGACCAGAATCCTCTATTTCTAAAGCAATTAGAACTTCTTTAAGTAAAGAACGAATAAATTCCATTTTAAATAAATATGAAGATTTATCAGCATCAACCTCAGAGACAGAATCCTCTGAACCAGAGGAGTCATCAGAATCAGAATGATGATGTTCATTTAAAAATTCATCTGTAGGGAGAGAAGTTTTAAAAGATTTTTTACGTTTACTAGAAGGAGAAATAACAGACATAGCCTTCTTTATGGATTCAGAAACAAAAATCTCTTATATTATCAGGAACATTCTGCACCTTAGATGTTGAGGGAACTGCAACAGGCAATCGTACTTTACTAAAGGAAATATTATCTGCTTTAACAAGTTTGTCATGACAATCAATACAAACAACAGCTGGAGAAATAGCTACCAAAAGTTTACAGCAGATACACTTAGCTTTGGTAGATTCAGCACTTGACAGCGATTTTCCTGTAGTATCTTCTGGCTCAGATGCAACGTGAGACATCTTGCAATATGTAAGAGAAAAAACAACATATAAAGCAAAATTGATCAAATTCCTTAAATGACAGTTTCAGGAATGGGAAAAAAATGCCAAAGAACAAGCTTCTAGCAACCAGAAGCAATGAAAAATGAGACTTAAATAATGTGGAGACAAAAGCGACGCCCATATTTTTTCGCGCCAAATAAGACGCCCACATTATTTGGCGCCTAAATGCTTTTTGGCGCCAAAAATGACGCCACATCCGGAACGCCGACATTTTTGGCGCAAAATAACGTCAAAAAATGACGCAACTTCCGGCGACACGTATGACGCCGGAAACGGAAATAGAATTTTTGCGCCAAAAAAGTCTGCGCCAAGAATGACGCAATAAAATGAAGCATTTTCAGCCCCCGCGAGCCTAACAGCCCACAGGGAAAAAGTCAAATTTTAAGGTAAGAAAAAATGGTCAAATCAAAATGCATTATCCCAAATATGAAACTGACTGTCTGAAAATAAGGAAAGTTGAACATTCTGAGTCAAGGCAAATAAATGTTTGAATACATATATTTAGAACTTTATAAACAAAGTGCCTAACCATAGCTTGGAGTGTCACAGAAAATAAGACTTACTTACCCCAGGACACTCATCTACATATAGCAGATAGCCAAACCAGTACTGAAACGAGAATCAGCAGAGGTAATGGTATATATAAGAGTATATCGTCGATCTGAAAAGGGAGGTAAGAGATGAATCTCTACGACCGATAACAGAGAACCTATGAAATAGACCCCTTAGAAGGAGATCACTGCATTCAAATAGGCAATACTCTCCTCACATCCCTCTGACATTCACTGCACGCTGAGAGGAAAACCGGGCTCCAACTTGCTGCGGAGCGCATATCAACGTAGAATCTAGCACAAACTTACTTCACCACCTCCATCGGAGGCAAAGTTTGTAAAACTGAGTTGTGGGTGTGGTGAGGGGTGTATTTATAGGCATTTTGAGGTTTGGGAAACTTTGCCCCTCCTGGTAGGAATGTATATCCCATACGTCACTAGCTCATGGACTCTTGCTAATTACATGAAAGAAAGTTCCCTTTATTTGTTTCAATGGTCAATCCTAGCGTTTCACAAACACTAGGATTGACTTTTATTTTAATAAATAAATTGTGGGTTACTTGGAAGGCATCTGGAGGTTTAAACAAAATGATCTTTATACATGGAAATCACCTAATGCTAAATAAAAATAATAATGCTAAATAAAAATAATGTGTGTAAATAAAACTAATGTGAAATGACTCACTAGGCTGGGAGTGTTGTACATACAATTGTATAAATTATCACAGATTTATAATAATGTGTCTTATGTAAAAGTCAGATGTATCTAATAGTTACAATAAATAAAAGATTAAAAAAAATGTCTTATTATTTTAGCCAATGTTTAGATACTTCTTTCTAATAGCTTAAAACATAGTTATGCACTTTTTCAAAAGGAACATAATATATTTTAATAATAAAACCAAAATATTATATGCAGCAGACCACTCACTTTTAATAAAATATAAGATGCATAGCATCCTATACTCATAATTCAAAGCTTCATACCAATAATGCACCTTTGCTAGAAAAAGGCAAGGTAATACTTTGGTATATTTCACGCGACCATTTCACAACCAAATGCAATCAAATAAAAAAAAAAAAAAAAAAAGGAACTTTTTTCACAAACTTTTTGTTTCTCTTAGAAATTATTTACATACTGCGTATGCAATCATGGCACAAATGTTTGTAAAAGCTTCTCTAGGATCCCCTTCAGAAATAGCAGCTATATATGGCTTGGCCATTGCTTTTTAGTAATTAGAAGGCCGCTAATTACATCTGCGCACCACACTTCGATTATTCGCTGCAATGAAGGGGTCAATTAGGCAGCTTAAAATGCTAAGTTTAGTTTTAGTGTAGAGATTAGCCTCCCACCTGACACATTCACACCCTGATCCTTGCCTGATCCCGCCAAACAACCCTCCTCCACTGGTAACCCCCATCTTAGATACTGGAAGACAGTCTGCCAGTATAAAAACATATGGCTTTTTTTTTTTATAATATATATATATATATTTTTTTTAATTATTATTATATTTTCTGCAGTGTAGGATCCCCCCTTAACCCCAACGCCCTGATCCCCCCCAAACAGCTCTCTAAACCTCCCCCTATAAACTGCTCTATTTTTAAAACATATATATTTTTTATTTTTACCATATTTCTGTAGCGTAGTGTTCCCCCCCTACCCGCGATCTTTAGTTAGGGGGTTCCCACACTGCCAGATCCCCTTTTCTGTAGCGTAGCTGCCCCATCCCTCCCTGTCCCTTTATTTAATCTTTTCCATAGCGTAGGGCCCCTCCCACTCCCTCCTCACCTACTGGGCAGCCCACCCGCACACAGTGTCATTGTCTGTAACGATCAGGCATCTGCCCTCATATGGAGACGGAGAACCGATCGCGCTTCGGCTACATATGTGGCAGATGCCTGAAGCTTCAAGAGCTCCAGCTCTCGGCTAAAACATAACAGTACCACTCAACATCTATATACGTCGGATTGGGTTAAGGGGTTAAAGGGACAGTCTAGTCAAAATTAAATGCTCATGATTCAGATAGGACGAGCAATTTTAAACAACTTTCCAGTTTAATTTTATCATAAAATTTTCTTTATTCTCTTGGTATTCTTTGTTGAAAGCTAAACCTAGGTAAGCTCATATGCTAATTTCTAAGCCCTTGAAGGCCGCACCTGTATTTTGACAGTTTTTCATAGCTAGACAGCTCTAGTTCATTTGTGCCTTATAGATAACGTTGTGCTCATGTCCGTGGAGTTATGTATGAGTCAGCACTGATTGGCTTTAATGCAAGTCTGTCAAAAGAACTGAGATAAGGGGAAGTCTGCAGAGGCTTAGATACATGATAATCACAGAGGCTTAGATACATGATAATCACAGAGGTAAAAAGTGTATTAACATAACAGTATTGGCAATGCAAAACTGGGGAATGGGTAATAAATGGATTATCTATCTTTTTAAACAATAAAAATTCTAGAGTAGACTGTCCCTTTAAATTACATGAAAAGAAGGCAAAATAAATGATTACATTATATTGCAAAGCTATTTTACTATGCATAATCAAGCATTTTATAATACAATCTCAAAGTGTTACAAGTAAAATTGGTTTCAAAGCTGTGTATTCTTATTATTATTCTTATATTTCATTAAAATGGCCCTTTATAAGTTATATTTTCAGTGATCCTTTTCATGATAAGAAACCTTATTTATCGGGTAACTAAAGCCTCTAAATTGGTAATAAAATAAATATGTTTCAGCTTTGCAGAATAACTGAAAATACAAATCTTTAAAACAAACTCAAAAATGTATAAAAAATTACCTGGTAAAAATCTAAAGCTGGCAATGGGTATTTCTCACTTGGAATCACCACCACAGCATTTCCTCGTACAATAGCAGGAGCAAAAAGGCTGACAAAGCTCAGAAGAGGGCTCTCATCTGGGCAAGCTATACCCACTACTCCGACAGGCTCTCGGATCAGCACCGTGGCTCCATAAAGCAATGTTTCCTAAAATTATAAATATATATTATTTGTAGTCACTTTAAATAGGATATATTTTTTTATCAAAGTGATTAAGCTCAAACCACTTTTAGTCCAATATAGGTGAAGTCCAGCTCAGGAGAACGACACAGAAAGTCAGCCAATCAGGAGTAGAAGTCACATGACCCTGACAATCACTGCCTGTGTCCTGCTCATGTCTGAACTAGACTGTAGATATATTTTTAAGCCCTTTGTGGAGATTAAACACAGTTCTTTAGTGTCAATAATGTAAATATTACAAACTACATCATGTAACATTTGTATTAAAATATCCCTTTAATAAGTATATATGCTAGAGAGCTGCACACTCCAGTTCCAGAAGTGAAAAAGATTTATTGACAAGCAACATTTCGGGGCACCCGCCCCTTTGTCAAGCTAAATACAGACTGCACACAGTGAACATTTAAGCCCATATCCAATGATAGGCTGACCAATCACAATTAACAATTGACATAGTGGGAGAGGTTACAAAATATCACAGTTTAACACATCTTGGTTTCAATGTTAACCCTTTCTTAACCACAATAACTTTCATTATATATATATATATATATATATATATATATATATATATATATATATATATATATATAAATATAAAAAAGCAAAGTCCTGTGTAGGAATGCACACCATATATTTAGTAGCAGCTGCTAGGGTGCAATGTCAAAACAGTATGTACTATGCAAAAAAGGCAGCACTCACTGGTCATTTGTAAGTAAAATTTAGCTTTTAATAATACAAAAAGTTAAAATCTTGGGAAAAACATGACGTTTTGATGCCTAACTGGCATGTTTTTCAAATGTCCCAAAAGGTAAATCCAAAGTGGTCACACCAGCTATGTGGTGTTCCCCATGAGAGCATGCTAGAGCATCTATCAGTACTGACTGAGGATCCCTTGACCTGGACCCGTACCAAGGAAGTTTGGTGTTCTGACGAGACGCCATCAGATCCAATTCTGGTGTGCTCCATAGCTGAATCAGTTGAGCAAACACCTCCGGATGGAGTTCGAACTCCCCCAGATGAAAAGTCTGACGACTTAGAAAATCTGCCTCCCAGTGCTCTACCCCTGGGATATAGATTGCTGATAGATGGCAAGAGTGAGTCTCTGCCCATCGGATTATTCTGGAAACTTCTATCATCGCTAGGGAACTCCTTGTTCCCCCCTGATGATTGATATAAGCCAAAGTCGTGATGTTGTCCGACTGAAATCTGATGAATCTGGCCGAAGCCAGCTGAGGCCACGCCTGAAGAGCATTGAATATTGCTCTTAGTTCTAGAATATTTATCGGTAGGAGGGCCTCCTCCTGAGTCCACAAACCCTGTGCTTTCAGGGAATTCCAGACTGCACCCCAGCCCAGTAGGCTGGCGTCCGTCGTCACTATAACCCACACTGGCCTGCGGAAACACATTCCCTGGGACAGGTGATCCTGTGACAACCACCAAAGAAGAGAATCTCATAATCCCCATTCCACTGTCTGAGCATGCATAGTTGTAGTGGTCTGAGATGTAAGCGAGCAAACGGAACTATGTCCATTGCCGCTACCATTAGTCCGATTGTCTCCATACACTGAGCCACTGACGGCCGAGGAATGGAATGAAGAGCTCGGCAGGTGGCTAAAATTTTTGATTTCCTGACCTCCGTCAGAAATATTTTCATGTCCACTGAGTCTATCAGAGTCCCTAGGAATGAAACTCTTGTGAGAGGGGAAAGAGAACTCTTTTTACGTTCACCTTCCACCCATGAGACCTTAGAAAGGCGAAAACGATGTCCGTGTGAGACTTGGCTAGTTGGAAAGTCGACGCTTGAATTAGGATGTCGCCTAGGTAAGGCGCCACAGTTATGCCCCGCGGCCTTAGAACCGCCAGAAGGGACCCTAGCACCTTTGTGAAAATTCTGGGAGCCGTGGCCAACCCGAAGGGAAGAGCCACAAATTGGTAATGCCTGTCCAGAAAAGCGAACCTGAGGAACTGGTGATGATCTCTGTGAATAGGGATGTGTAGAGACGCATCCTTTAAGTCCACGGTGGTCATATATTGACCCTCCTGGATCATTGGTAAAATAGTCCGAATGGTCTCCATCTTGAAGGATGGGACTCTGAGGAATTGGTTTAGGATCTTGAGATCTAGGATTGGTCTGAAGGTTCCCTCTTTTTTGGGAACCACACACAGATTGGAGTAGAACCCCTGCCCCTGTTCTGCTTTTGGAACTGGGCAGATCACTCCCATGGTATATAGGTCTTCTACACAGCGTAAGAACGCCTCTCTTTTTTGTCTGGTTTACAGACAATTGAGAAAGATGGAATTTCTCTCTTGATTTAGAATCTATGAAATCTAGAAGATACCCCTGGGTTACGATTTCTACAGCCCAGGAGTCCTGAACGTCTGTTGCCCAAGCCTGAGCAAAGAGAGAAAGTCTGCCCCCTACTAGATCCGCTCCCGAATCGGGGGCTACCCCTTCATGCTGTCTTGGTGGCAGCAGCGGGCTTCTTGGCCTGTTTACCTTTGTTCCTAGCCTGGTTAGGTCTCCAGACTGACTTGGATTGAGCAAAATTCCCCTCTTGCCTTGCAGCAGGGGAAGAGGAAGTGGGACCACCTTTGAAGTTTTGAAAGGAATGAAAATTATTTTGTTTGGTCCTCATCTTATTTGACTTATCCTGAGGGAGGGCATGACCTTTCCCTCCAGTGATATCTGAAATGATCTCTTTCAGTTCAGGCCCGAATAGGGTCTTACCCTTGAAAGGGATGGTCAAAAGCTTAGATTTTGATGACACATCAGCTGACCAGGACTTAAGCCATAACGCTCTACGCGCTAAAATGGCAAAACCTGAATTCTTTGCCGCTAATTTAGCCAGATGAAAAGCGACATCTGTAATGAAAGAATTAGCTAGCTTAAGAGCCCTAATTCTATCCAGAATATCATCTAATGGGGTCTCCACCTGAAGAGCCTCTTCCAGAGCCTCAAACCAAAAGGCAGCTGCAGTGGTTACAGGAACAATGCACGCTATAGGTTGGAGAAGAAAACCCTGATGAACAAAAATTTTCTTTAGGAGACCCTCTAATTTTTTATCCATAGGATCTTTAAAAGCACAACTGTCCTCAATAGGTATAGTTGTACGCTTAGCTAGAGTAGAAATAGCTCCCTCCACCTTAGGGACCGTCTGCCACGATCTTCTTAAAAATAGGAGGGGGAGCGAACGGATATCTGGTCCATCCCACTCCTTACTAACAATGTCTGAAATCCTCTTAGGGACCGGAAAAACATCAGTGTACACAGGAACCTCTAAATATTTGTCCATTTTACACAATTTCTCTGGAACTACAATAGAGTCACAATTATCCAGAGTCGCTAAAACCTCCCTGAGCAATAAGCGGAGGTGTTCTAGCTTAAATTTAAAGGCCGTCATATCTGAGTCTGTCTGAGGGAACATCTTTCCTGAATCAGAAATCTCTCCCTCAGACAGCAAATCCCTCACCCCTACTTCTGAATATTGTGAGGGTACATCGGATACGGCTACTAAAGCGTCAGAAGGCTCAGCATTTGTTCTTAACCCAGAGCTACTGCGCTTGCCTTGCAACCCAGGCAGTTTAGATAAAACCTCTGTGAGGGTAGAATTCATAACTGTGGCCATATCTTGCAAGGTGAAAGGATTAGACGCACTAGAGGTACTTGGTGTCACTTGTGCGGGCGTTACTGGTTGTGACACTTGGGGAGAACTAGATGGCATAACCTGATTTCCTTCTGTCTGAGAATCATCCAGCGCCAAACTCTTATAAAAGTCAAAATATGCTGTTTGCAATTTATAGATATATCAGTACATGTGGGACACATTCTAAGAGGGGCTACCACAATGGCTTCTAAACATATTGAACAAGGAGTTTCCTCAATGTCAGACATGTTGAACAGGCTAGTAATGAGACAAGCAAGCTTGGAAAACACTTTATTCAGTGAAAAAACAACAATTTTAAAAAACAGTACTGTGCCTTTAAGAGAAAAAAAGGCATACACAATATGCAAAACTGCTTAAAAATGCATCAAACTTTTCGAATTTTTTACAGCAGATTCAATAAGCTTTAGTAAGATTGCCCCACAAGCAAATGAAACATTTAAGCCTTAAATATGGTAACCGGATTGACAAAGTGCCAAAAAACTGAAAAAACCCTGTCAGCACCTTGCCACAGCTTTGTTGTGGCGCCTACCTGCCCTTAGGGATTGGAAATGTGGGATAAAAGCTTTGTTTTGGCCCAAAAAGTTCACCAGGACCCTCCGGTGTTGTAGCTTGCTGCTTGTCAAGAGAAAACAACTGCGCAACTGGGGCGCGAAATTAGGTCCCGCCCAACGCACTCGATGTTTCTAAGGCCTCCCAAAAACACACAAAGCGTTTTAGCCAGCCATGTGGGTTCTAAAACCCCAAAAAGCTAAGTTTACCCTCAATAAAGTTGTCCCTCAAAAGTTTATTAACAGCACTCCCAGTACACACAACCGTTTGTTCATATCATTCAAACTGAGTGTCAACCATAATTTCAATTTGCCCTTTATGCAAGCTTAGTAATGCCACTATAAGTCTAGGATTACTGCTTACCCTTACCCTCATGGGGATACTGTCAGCCTTTCTGAAATATCACAGTCTCTCCAGAAAAAATGACTGAACATACCTCATTGCTGTATAGCATGAAACCGTTCCTCACACTGAAGTTTCCTGTACTCAGCCTCTGTGGGAACAGCATTGGATCTTAGTTACAAATGCTAAGATCATCATCCTCCAGGCAGAAGTCTTCATCCATCTCCTGCCCGGAGTAAATAGTACACACCGGTACCATTTTAAAATAACAAACTCTTGCTTGAAGAAAATAAAAACTAACAGTTTATCACCTCTTTCACTTTACCCTTCCTGCTTAGAGCCGGCAAAGAGAATGACTGGGGGGTGGAGTTAAGGGAGGAGCTATATAGACAGCTCTGCTGTGGGTGCTCTCTTTGACACTTCCTGTTGGGAAGGATAATATCCCACAAGTAAGGATGAAACCGTGGACTCGGTATATCTTGCAAAAAAACCAAACAAACAAAACAGAATACCCTTCTAGATAAATGGATTTAGACCAAACTCCCTATTTATACCCTTTGGGTACAAAGAATCCATTTTCCAGATGCACCTGGTCGCTTTATACAGCAAGTCTTTTTGCCTGTCCCCTTCTCTAGCTTTATGTTTAGCCTGGTTGAGACCATAATTCTTAATTGACTTACATAACGTCCCATTTTGTGGAAGTGACATGGTACAGGTAAATCACTTAATTTTGGGTTTCTTATAGTTGACTTGTCTTGTCCTATGCAGTCCCCCACCCTTTGGGTAGTCTCCCCAATATATAGTAGCCCAAATGGGCATTTAAGGGCATAGACCACATAGGAAGAGTCACATGTATAGAAACCTTTGATTTTATACTTGAAACCTGTGTAGGGATGTAAAATATCTCCTCCTTTTATGACACTATTACAGTGAGCACATCCCAGACATGGGTATGTGCCATGTTTCGTTTTACCAAACCGTCTTCTTTCTGAGAGGGTATTTTTGCTTTATCTATTCTCTTGCCACTAGTGTGTCCCCTGCGGTATGCTGCTCTAGGTAGTTGTTCAAACTCCTCAATCTCTGGGCAGGAATCTTTCAAAATATGCCAATTTTATTTAAGAACCTTGCAAATTTTGTTACTTAAAGGGTTGTAGGTACATACAAACGTCAACTTCTTTTCTGGGGCTCTTGCTTTTCTAACCTGCATATTAGATCTGAGATCTGTCAATTCAGTTTCACTATAACCATGTTCCTCAAATTTTTGTTGCATTTCATTAAATCTTATTTCCTTTTTTACAGGGTCTGTTACAATCTTATCTACCCTGAGGAATTGTGATTTTGGTACTGACTTGAATACATTTGGGGGGTGAAAGCTTTTCCTGTGTAGGAGTGTGTTTCTATCTGCGGTTTTTGTGTAGAGGTCAGTTTTGAGCAGCAGGCCTTCTTCTTTATATACCATTGTATCTAAAAATTCAATTCGATACACATCCTGTTTTGATGTAAACTTTATAAAAGGGACATCTGTCTCGATTTCCAATCTGAATTTTTCTAATAGCTCTTAGTGACCTGTCCACATTATAAATAAATCTATATAGCGGAACCATGTTAAACAGTGTGTTTTGTAATTTTTGTTAGTGTATACCACCCTTTCCTCAATACTGTCCATAACTAAGCAGGCATATGATGGGGCTACATTGGACCCGATAGGTGTCCCTGTTTTTGTAAATAAAATGTACCATTGAATTGAAAATAATTTTGTGAACAGTTCAACCATAAAGCTAAATTAGTTGACTGTTGTACTTTCCACATGCTTTCAGCTTGTTTTCAATGCATTCTATACCCACATTATGTGGGATTAATGTATGAAGACTAGATACGTCCCATGTGGAGAGTACAGCATTATCTCCCAAGTTTTTAAATTCTTTGATTTTTGTCAGAAAATCGTTAGTGTCGTAAGCATTATCTAGTCATATTTTATAATTGGTGGTATTCATAATAACTATAGCCCCACATTTATCAGCATCTTTAATGGTTATTGAGGTATAATTTTGCAGTTTCTTTAAAGCCTCTCTTTCAATTGCTGTAAGATCACACCTTTAATTATAACCACATTTGTTATCAAATTTTTTAACCTGTTGTTCAACCATCTTGATGTATGTTTCAACACCATGGTTATTGCAGGGAGGGTTAAAATAACTTATTGCCGAGCCCTACTCCGCCACATCAATTTCCCCCCGTTGTCCACTGTATCAGTTCCCATTTTGGATTCTATGTATCCAAAGGGTATGAATAGGGAGTTTGATCTAAATCCATTTATCTAGAAGGTTATTCTGATTTGTTTTTGTTTCAATTTCGGTATTTCGTATTTCTTATTTCTCTTAGCCACAATTTTGTGTTTCTTCTGTGCTCCTTACCTTGGAATTTATATAGGCTGTGTATATGTGTGTGTATATATATATATATATATATATATATATATATATATATATATATATAATGAAAGTTATTGTGGTTAAGAAAGGGTTAACAGTGAAAAAAATGTGATATTTTGTAACCCCTCCCACTTTGTCAATTGCTAATTGTGATTGGTCAGCCTATCATTGAAAATGGGCTTAAATGTCCACTGTGTGCAGTCTGTATTTAGCTTGACAAAGGGGAAGGTGCCCAAAACGTTGCTTGTCAAATATTTTTCACTTCTGGAACTGGAGTATGCAGCTTTCATGTGTTCATATATATATTGGAGCAAGAGGGTAAACTCCTTAAGCTAGCACCCACTCATGTGCATTTTGAGAAATGTATACAAGGGAATGCTGGTCCTAACATATATATCTTCCATATATGCTAGAGAGTTTCACACTAGCAAAATCACACCTTAAAGGAAAGCAGATACAGTAAGCCATTATAGCTATCATCAATAACATGCTCCTCAAAGTGGACGGACAGAAGCATTTCCTAAACAAAAGTAAAATCTGTAAAAAGCTGGTCCTTTGCTACCCTGGGGTCACACATGTCTTACAACACATAATCCAACATAACAAGAGGATATTTGGTAAATATTTTTTAACTTTATAGCAAGACCTGGCCTTACTAGAAGAAACCATGCAGTGTCTGTATGCAGGTTTTTGAGCTGGAGATTTACTGTTGTCATTTGAGTTTTTCTCAAAAGTTTAAAAAAACCTGAGACTTTGCTAAACGTCATTATTGTTTGCATCTTTCTACCTGAAGGGTTAAAAAGCTAGAGAAAACTCAATATTTTGGTCAGACTTCATCAGAATCATCACTAGCATATCTATATGGACATAACAGTTTGGAAGATTTCCATATTTAAAAAAAAATACTCTTAGGATATCTTTATCAATAAAATAATCAGCTTGCAGACGTATTTCACTACTGAATAATGTTTCTACCGGGAAATGGGGACCTCTCACTCTTCCTTGCTGTTTGATGAAGGATTTTGCTTGAAAGATATCTGCCATTATTTTTCATAGGAATCTGCATATCTTGCTGAAAATGCCAAAAAACAGTAATGGCAGCAAAATTTCAAAAGGAAATTTGCTGGAGGACTTGTCTCCTGGGCATATCACATATCCTAAAATATTCTCTGACTCAATAGAGCGCCTTATTACCTGTAATCTGTGGAAACATTAATTATGGCTTCAGCAAGGACTCAACATTTACAAGAATGGGGGATTTTCTCAAATGGTTAATTCCCTCTACTTCCATATTACATTTAATAGAACATGGATTATTTTGAAGATTTTTTTTTTCTTTGTGCAAGTATATTAGCACTGGGCATACACATCTACATTACCACTTATTGCTGTCATTGCGTTAAGGACATGTCCTAGAGCAAAAACATCATATAAGCTTGAAACTGTATATCTAATGTGGAATGAAGGACACTTCTCCGTTTGAATCCTAGGTTTGCAAGTTTGGAGTAAGTAATTAGTCACTATTAAGTAGCTTTTTTGATAATGAAAAATATGAATATGCAATTTTCAGACTTTTGGGAACATGCTGGAAGAAACTTCAATGGAGAAAGGAAAACAATGCAAAATGATTGTTTTAAAAAAGCAAACCTAAGTTGTAAGCATCCCCAATCCCCCATTTTTTTAAAATTCTCTAATGGGCTAGAGTTTTCTGTTATTAAAGTACTATGTACGTCTAACTATGAGCCAGATGGCCTAAAGCTTTATGCTCTGACGAGTTTATCTAATTAGTCTCGTCACTACCTCAAAAAAATTTAGAAAGACAAATTTTGGCTTAAGGACTCTTCACCTAGATATGCAGGGTTCCGGATGTGAAAGAGAGGCACATACATTGCTCAGGTTAATGCTCAAAAAAGCACCAAATGTTTCGTGTGATTTCTCTCCATGCCATCCTCAAGCCCTTTGTGTTTAACTACTAGAATTAGTTGGCCACAGCTGGTGCTTTGCACATGATGTTCCAGATTAATTCACTGGTCGTGCTTTCATGGGTTAAACACATAGGGGTCGATTACGATTTATCAGCAATTTGCCCCGAAATTGATTTTTGCTTTCCACCTGAATTGGTCCCACAGTTTCAGGTAATCACACAGCAAAATGCATTTGTTTGTTAAAAGCCTGAAGCCCATGAATACCGTCTCAAAAGAAGAGCTCCCGAAAAGGCCTCTTCATGTGTTAAGTACCTGTTTTTAAAATAGAAATTGGGAAATCACCCAAACCGACAGATACATTTACATCATGAATATATGTGTATGAATATATAAAATTAAGTTCCCATTCTCTTTCATCAGTGTTCTCTCCAGGTTTTGTAATGGGTACACCACTTGGCTCATTTTACTGACAACTTAAAATTGGAAACTAATATTAAAGGGACATAAAACTCAAAATTTTACTTGAGATAGAGCATACAATTTTCCAATGTATTTCTTGTTATCTAAATTTCTTTGTTCTATTGATATATTTTGTTGAAAAGCATGCCTTTATAGGCTCAGGATCTGGGAACTAGCTGCTGATTGGTGGCTGCATATATATGCTTCTTTGTCATTGGCTTACCAATGAACTCAGCTAGCTCCCAGTAGTGCATTGCTGCTCATTTAATAAAGGAATAGAAGTAATTTGGAAAGTTGTTTAAAAATGTATGCTCTATCTGAATCATGAAAGAAAATCCTTGGGTTTGATGCCCCTTTAAGCTAAAATGACCTAATAATAATACATGTTTCCAATATCATGCAATGAATTTATGTTAAATTCTGCATATAATCTGGGTTTTGGATAGATTAAGTAATTTTATAAATAACAGAAAATGCTATAATATTGCAAAAGATTACATTGTCCAAATCCAGCTACTTCAGGATGCCACACAGTTGGCAACATTTTATTTGGAGTACACCATTGATAATACATTATATATTTCTCTCCCTACAAGAGAGTGGACTGTACATTTTCAAGCTTACCTGAACATTTCCTCCGTACTTGTCACAGTATGCTCCCCAGTAGAAGAGCCTTTGGATGCTTAGGTCCACTTCTTGTAAGGCCTTCTCCATAGACTGCCCTGTCAGGGTACTTAGTCTTTGAGCCACTTCTTCCCGCCGCAGCTCAAGATTTTCTGCCATATAATATACAATCTGTGCTCTATTATGTGCTGCTCGCTTTCCCCACCTGTGAAATGATTAAGGAAAACATTTACAACTTAAAATGTAACAGTTGTAACATGAGTAGCTTACACATACAGTCCTTACTCTTAAATAATAATTATTGGACATCTCTTGCATTTATGATATAACTCTAAAAAAAAGAGTCAATTTTTTTAATAACTACAAACTATAACCATTTAAAAGTTACATACAGTTAATCTAAAGATAGTTTCTATTTAAGATATACATTATAATCCAATGGTTATTCATCATGAAATATAGATTCATTTTAATTATATAGCAAGATGGTGTATATTCATGGGTGTAATTTTGTTTGGGGTAAACTAATCGATTTAAATCAGTCTTAGGGGCCGAATTATCATTGTGCGAGCAGACATGATCTGATATTGCGGATCATATCCGCTGCACATCGATAAATGCCGTCAGCATACGCTCTCGGCATTTATCACTGCACCAGCAGTTCTTGTAAACTGCTGGTGCAATACCGCCCCCCTGCAGATTTGCGGCCAAAAGGATGCTAGCAGGGGGTTTCAATCAACCCGATCGTATTCGATCGGGTTGATTTCTGTCCGCCGCCTCAGAGCAGGCGGACAGGTTATGGAGCAGCGGTCTTCAGAACGCTGCTTCATAACTTGTGTTTCCGGCGAGCCTGAAGACTTGCCAGAAACAGGGCATCAAGCTCCACATGGAGCTTGATAAATATGCCCCTTACTGACTAGTGATTAAAATTAATTTGATTTATATTAAATCCACTCTGTATTCTTTGTTGAAAAGCATTTATTCAGTATGCAACCCAGCAGCAACAATGCACTACTCTTAGCTTGCTGGTGATTGGTGGTAACACACATTTGTCTTTTGTCATTGGCTCACCAACTGTGTTCAACTAGCTCAAAAAAAAAAAAAGGAGATATTTTACCTCAAAATTCACACCCCACTGTAAAGCAACTTTATATATATCACAAAAAGCCTTCAGCACTATAATCTTTTGAATACTTTATTGGAACAAACAGCAACGTTTCGAGGAATTAACCTCTTAGTCATGACTAAGAGGTTAATTCCTCGAAACGTTGCTGTTTGTTCCAATAAAGTATTCAAAAGATTATAGTGCTGAAGGCTTTTTGTGATATATATATATGGATTTAAGAGTATAGTAGTGATACTCAGCCGTTCGTGCACTTGAAAAGAATTCTCCCAGTTTGTGCTGTTATCCCAATATTGGACTGTAAAGCAACTTTAATCAGCCAATCAGGAAGCTAGTCCCAGGAGTTGCAAGGCAGTGTGCATCTGGCATTTACTTTCCTATTCAGTTTAAGGAAATTTGCTATGAAATCGTACATGGTACAGAACAATTTTAGATTTAAAATGTACCAAATTACAGAAATCTGCACCTTCAAAGAATTAACAAAACTGTAAATAACATTTTGGATTTGCACCAAAATATGTTAAAAGAAATGGAAATCCAAGAAAGATTACATCATCCACACGGTTTTCCAAAACGGGTATTATTATTATTATCATTTATTTATAAAGCGCCAGCAGATTACGTAGCGCTATACAAAGAACAAAAAACATTACAGGGATGCATTAAATACAAAAGTTATACAAAAGGAGAGGAATGCCCTGCCCTTGAGCACAGTCAGTGATAGTTCACTTTAAATACAAAGTAGCCTACAGGTAGAGGGGCTCTCAAGCTTACAATCTAAAGGAGAGGGAATGAACACAGAAGGTAAGGGAGAATGGTAATAAGTCTGATATAAGGCAGAGTGAATTTAGAGTGAGTGATGACATAGGGAAAAAGTGTTTGGTGACTGAGCAAAAGAGTTTTGAAAAGTGTAAGAGAATGTGGTAAAATGTCAGTACAAGGCTGTGAGTCTGAATTGGTTTTTTTTATCCTGGATTATTAGTGACAGCTGCACATAATTACTGTTAGAAGGAGTGTGTATATATTAAAGAAAACACTAGGGTGGGTTGGTGGTGGGAAGGGACTGGAGGGCTAGTGCGTGCAAATCTCTGGAGTCTGCTGACATGCTTGTAGAATGTCTGTGCAAGTCTGATGTGAGGTGTGAGGCTGTGGAAAGAGAAAGAAGGGTAAACATGCCTGGTGAGAATGTTTAGGGGGAGGAGTGGTTTGAAGCACAGAGGGTGGGAGAAGAGGTTTTGAAACAAAGTTTGGATAATAAAAGATTGAAATATTACAATGAGATTTAGAAATAATTCCATGATAGCCCAACAGAAATAAGAAATAATTGCACTTTCAAATCTCTGGAGTCTGCTGACATGCTTGTAGAATGTCTGTGCAAGTCTGATGTGAGGTGTGAGGCTGTGGAAAGAGAAAGAAGGGTAAACATGCCTGGTGAGAATGTTTAGGGGGAGGAGTGGTTTGAAGCACAGAGGGTGGGAGAAGAGGTTTTGAAACAAAGTTTGGATAATAAAAGATTGAAATATTACAATGAGATTTAGAAATAATTCCATGATAGCCCAACAGAAATAAGAAATAATTGCACTTTCAAATCTCTGGAGTCTGCTGATATGCTTGTAGAATGTCTGTGCAAGTCTGATGTGAGGTAGAGTGGCACCATCCAGTGAGAAAAATGTGTTTCTCAGAATTAAAGGGACACTGAATCCAAATTTTTTCTTTCGTGATTCAGATAGAGCATGCAATTTTAAACAACTTTCTAATTTACTCCTATTATAATTTTTTCTTCGTTCTCTTGCTTTCTTTATTTGAAAAAGAAAGCATTTAAGCTATTTTTTGGTTCAGACCATGGAAAGCACTTGTTTATTGGTAGGTGAATTTACCCACCAATCAGGGAGAACAACACAGATTGTTCACCAAAAATGGGCCGGCATCTAAACTTACATTCTTGCATTTCAAATAAAGATACCAAGAGAATGAAAATAATTTGATAATAGGAGTAAATTAGAAAGTTGCTTAAAATTGCATGCTCTATCTGAATCACGATAGAAAAAAATTGGGTTCAGTGTCCCTTTAAGGTATTGAAAACAGACTATAAAATGGAACAGTGAAAATGAGGAGGAAGCCAACCGGGTTTCCATTAAGGACTTCATCCAAAATCGTCAAAAGCTAATTCATGGACAATTGCCTTTGGCTTTAACAAAAGAAAATCATTAGCTTTTAAATGGTGCCTGAGGAGTTCAATCCCACATTGCTTTACAGCACTTTTAATTCACTTTATTTCTATTCAGTAAACTTGCATGACTGTGACACTTATAAGATCATTGAAATAGTGTGGTGTAGCGGGATCTGTGAGGAAATTTCAAAACACCAGAGTCACTTTAACCCAGTCCACCTCACCACAATCTGATTGCTGCTTCTATTTAGCATTCATTAATTAGGACTCTCCATTTAGCAGTAATTAGTTAAAAGTACTGCTGAGTAGATTTCCAGGTCATGTGACTGCTGCAAGTGTGTTAAAAAATCTCCACTGCTCCTGGAAATAAGGAAAGGTGTGGACCTTACAAGGTGCTTAGGCTGCACTGTACATAAACTTCAAAAGGTGCCATAAAGCTGATAGAACTAAGAAATGGCCCATATAAAAATTACTTAGACCATGCCCATTCTGTGCATTGACACTATGAACAATAGCTGTGTCCATTTACCCCTGCAAAAGGATTAAACAATCCTTTTGTTTAAAATATACACACACACAAAAAAAAAAAAAACTACTACAAGATCCATAAAAAGAAAAACTACATACGAAACATAAGAGAGGGATACAATTAGCTATTAAAAACACAAGAGGTCAAAACATTAATTCAACAAGCGCTTAAGCCAATGCCAAGTTAAGGTACATGGGAAATAATCTCCAACATGCCCCAAATAAAAGATTAAAAACACATAAATTATGACTTAACAGATAATTTCCTTTTCTTCGATACAGGGAGAGTCCACAGCTGCATTCATTACTTGTGGGAAGACAGAACCTGGCTACCAGGTGGAGGCAAAGACACCCCAGCCAAAGGCTTAAATACCTCCCCCACTTCCCTCATCCCCCAGTCATTCTGCCGAGAAAACAAGGAACCAGTAGGAGAAAAATGTGCCAGAAGAAAATAAAATAAATTTAGGGCCGCCCATCGGAGAACACGGGCAGGAGCTGAGCTTGCATGCTCTATCTGAATCACGAAAGAGGAGGCCGGCCAAATCTGAGGGCGCCACAGCCTGCAACAAACCCATTCTCCCGAATGCTGCTTCAACAGAAGTAAAAAAGAAAAAGAATATTCGGAGGACCAGATAGCCGCCCAACAATCAGAACCATAGAGATCTCCTGCCAGAGACCCAAGAAGACGTCACTGCTCTTGAACTGAGCCATAACCTGTAAAGAGGCTGGTGTCCCACTGACTCGCAGGTCAAGTGGAAAAAAAAACGAACTTGCGGACATAAATTGAGCAATCAGTCTCACTGATGCTAGCTTTGCTAGGATCGGACCATCTTCAACAAAGAGAAACATGGTCACACAGAAAAGGATCACCAGACACACATTCTGGCAGAAAAAAACAGAAGTTGACCTGGGTTCCAAGCCACAACCTTCTGATTCAGAAGCGGTGGATCTAACCACTACGCCACATCTCCCTGAGAGCGAAAGAGGAAACCAGGTATAGGCAAGGACGCCTGATCGGCTTCCCAAATCAGATACCGATCCACTCGCAAGAAACGATAGTAGTGAACATCCGTTCCTGAAAAGCCCGCTCAATTAGTGGACTGCTGACAAAGAGCCGTAGTGGGCTTCTGCCCACCACCAAAACACGAGGTCCACCCGTCTACACAGTAGGAACTTTAACTCTTCCCTTCTAAAAAGGGATCAATCCACTGAAAAGTTTCAACTGGTACGAACCCAGAAGACCAAAAGTCTCAAGGCAGAATGCTCGGCTGAGGAACCATAGGATAAAAGGAAGTAAACTCCCGATCCACGGACCCCCATAGGACACTTGCTCCCCATAGGCCGCGAGGCGACAAAGTAAAAACCGTCTCTGTAGAGCTACTCAAGATAGAGAAGTCGGAAGGGAACACAGGGGATCGAATACCCCAACCAGTAATCCATATAAGTCTGTTAAGACAGATATAGAAAGGGAACAACGCCATGCTGAAAACTCAGCTGACTATATCACCCCTACCCCCAGGCAAATGAAGACCAGAAGGGGGACTGGAGGGCATATTGCAAGATCTCAGGATAAAACTTCCTGTCAGTAAGACAAAACAGCATCCAGGAATCCACTCTGGTGTTTACACCAGAAACTGAAGTCTAGATCCAACTCTGAGGATCAAAAAGACAAGAGAAAATCCCTAAAAGTCTATTAACAGCCGATGGTAGAAAACCAGAAAGCTACGACCCGAGAGCTACTGTAAGCTCTGGAGCAGGATACTTCCACCTTAACCCCCAGATCCCAAAAGGAAACCTAGGACCAGAACGCGGTTTGCTTGCTACGGTTCCGAAGAACCAGATTTGCTCAAAAGGATGAAGTAGGAAAGACATCCTTCTCCTGAACAAAAGAAGAGAATCTTACATTCTCTGGCAAAAAGGAGCACTAATAAGCTCTGCTTAACAGTCATAAAACCCAAATAGGACGGGAATCCCCTCCCCTTATTGGACCATACACCAACAGTGGAAAGAAAATATTCCCACAGTGCAATAGATACCGGGACAATGACTCCAAAAGTCACCCGAAAAACTTCCCTCTCACTGAAGACAAAATCAAGAGAAGAAAAAAACTGCCCCCAAAAAATAAGTCTAGCTCCGGCCTCTAGGCCCCTAGATCCATAAGATCCCGTATTAAGCGTCCATCCAAGATAATGCCAAAAACAGGTCCAGCCTGTACTCTAGTATAGATGAACCCGATGTGCCTGGACCGGAAGCTAGAAAAAAACTAGTACCCAAAACAGGTCCTGCCTGTCATCTAGGATACGTGTCTGCCAAAACACTCAAGGGCTTAACAAAATATCTTAAATTCCAGCAATGCTAGAAAAACTGAGATAATCAAACTAAGGAATATAAGCTCTGTGGCTTAAATTTTGTCTCGAAATTATCGGGGGGACCTTCACCACAAACAGAGATCTAGATGCTACCACCGGAAGTCTACAACAATCTCAACCATCTAAGTCGATAGTATCAAAAAAATCCCATGTGACGAAACATCTTTGTAAGAGTTTCTATAATAACCCAGAGCTCTAAAAACTGAAAACTATCCTCAACGGAATAGAAAACAAGCACCAAATATGGTAGCTCAAAAGGGAGCGTGCAAACAAAAACCAGGTCCAGCCTGGCACACAACATAACCCCCCATAGAGCACGGAACTAAGATTCTGTTAAAGAATAAAACAAAATGTAAATCAAGACTATAAGGAATAGGAACACCAATCCTCTCCACTCGTCTAGTCAAGATCGTTATCTGATTTAGAGGACTGAGATTCAACTGACTGATCAGTACTGGCTGATCAGAATCTCTAACATTTCCAAAACCTCTCTCAGAAGCAAACGCAGGCGTGCCAATCTAAATCTAAACGCTATGCCCTCCACAGTCGGAGGATTCAAGTCTGTAGACTCCAACCCTGGAGGTTCTACCTCTGAAGCCTCAGAGGAAACCGCATCCCTAGAGAACTGATCGGACACAATCATCATTTTACACGACGGTCCTTGGGCAGGAGAAACTGGATTAACCCTTCGCTTGCACGCAGCAAGGAGAGGTAGCATCGCTAAGGCCGTAGAGATGACCATGCAGAACTGCGTAGTAAACTCTGGTGGAAACAAACCCCTAACAGGTGAAGGGGGAGCAGAACTCGGGAAAATTGCATATGTAGGAACCGAAGAATCTAGGGCCTGGTTTCTCAACAGCCGGGCCGTGGCCCAGTACCGGGCCGTGATAGCCCTGCTGGTGGGCCCTGACTTGTCATGCCCCCACTGCACACTCTTACCCCACTGCACACAAGGGGCAGACTGAGACCAATCAAGGCCCCAGGAAAACTGTCTCACACTGACCCAAATGTATTCAAATGTATGCAAATGAACATGGTAGCCTCCCTGCCCTAACCCCTACAGGCCCATCAACCTCCAGAGCCAGGACCCCAACATTAAGGGCCAAAGAAAGGTCCCCCAACCTATATATATCTACCGGGCCCTGGACATGTCCAGATAAAAATTACCGGGCCTTGAGGTCACTTTGGTTGAGAACCACTGATCTAGGGAACACACCTCACTGGATTCAGAATCCTCAGAGGCGGATGGCTCAGTGGTCTCTGACATCCCAATATTGGTTAATGAGAACACCCTATTGCATCATACGGAACATAATTGAGAGGGCTGGGTTACCCGGGCCTCCTCCCACCAATATACACAGGTATCAAATTCTGTCTCGGAGGGATCCATTTTATCACTGCCTTCAGAGCCTCTGTGAGCATCCGCTTTGCTGAGGCAGGCCCAGAAGTTAATAGAGAGACCCTTTCAGGCAGCCCAGCACAGATAGGTATATAAGTATCTGTAGCCTCTAAAATATCAGAACCTCCATAGTTATATTATCGAAAGAGAAAAAAACAACTGGCACCTTCAACCCATTCACCACCTCCTATGACCCAGACAGATAGCGAAGACGTTCCTCTCCATAGACACCCGGTCAGGAAACGGAAGCGGGGGAAAAAAACGTGACTACTCCCTGTCACATGGTGCTCATGCAGGACCGCCCCTGCTAAGAAAAGGTGCGCCAGCTTGATTGTATGTTCCATATCAGTCAATGAGCCCAAACGTTCTTATGCATAAGCAGTCAAAATCATAACAAACATAAGTAAAAAATCCCCACTGTTCAATAATCCCCCTCAGGAGATATTAACCCTTGATTCCATAAAAATAAAGGAGTCCCACTGAGACCCTGTCTTCTATGTGTGTAAAAATGAAACAATCTTACCGGAATCTATGCCGTGGAACAGCGACACGGTCCTTCAAGTTTGACAGAATGTAGCAGCGCCTCTGACATGGACTTGAGTGAAGAAAGCAGGCAGCAAAACTCGTCAACGCTGATTGCTTAAGGAGCTGATAATATGAGTCTAGATGGCTTCGCAGAAAGACTCTCCCTGCATCTCGCTGAGAGGCTGACAAGACTACTTAAAACTCCAGTCCCATACCGAAGGGTACTTCCCTCCATTAATGACTACTCCGAATCTTCCGACACTTCTTTGCTATATTCTTGTGACGAAAGGCAAAGAATGACTGGGGGATGAGGGAAGTGGGGGAGGTATTTAACCCTTTGGCTGGGGTGTCTTTGCCTCCACCTGGTGGCCAGGTTCTCTATTCCCACAAGTAATGAATGCAGCTGTGGACTCTCCCTGTATTAAGAAGGAAATAGCAGGACTGAACCATTTGAACAGAGCTGAATCAGCACAAGTGACATACCTATAAAGCTAAAAACCTACAAGAACCCAGTCTGCTTTTGCACCCTGCCAGGAGTAGAGAAGTACTTCAAACAATTCACAGAGGAAGACAGCACCTCACTTCAGGTCTTGGGGCACGGAAAAAAGGGTTAGCCAGACCCCAACATCATAGACAAATTCCAAAAGGATTTCCAGCCTCCAAATAATGAATAAAAAACCTTTATGTATACAGGGTCCATAATACAGCAACAACGTTTCAAACCAGCAATTGGTTCTTAGACATGACTAAGAACGAATTGCTGGTTTGAAACGTTGTTGTTGCTGTATTATGGACCCTGTAAATAAAGGTTTTTTTATTCATTATTTGGAGGCTGGAATTCTTTTTGGAATTTGACTAGGAGTAGAGAAGTAACCAGAACATGGTTGCCCTAAGTGTCCATAAATCTTCAGGGGCCTACATCGTAGAATCCCATAGAAAAGGAGACAGTCCTGATAATGGACCTTTATAATAGTATGCATGCTATACAAAGAGGTGTCACCTTCAGGATGGAATAAGGCTACAGAAAAGGCTAACTAGCTCCAAATAGATAGGAACTGAAGTAACAGCAGCAAAAAACACAAACAGGTATGAAAACCACATCCACCAGATCTGTATATAAAAGTGTGCAAGTACTGCAAATTATATAGGAGCTCTGTGGCTTCCTTCTGGTCAACTGTGACTATGTATCTCAATGACTTATTGGTTACTTGTAACATCACATATCTTCAGTAGGGTGCTCATTGCTCCATAAATTATATTCAAAGACACTTATTGGACTTACCCTGGAGCAGCTTTGTGTGCAGCCTCTACTGCATTACGTACATCTTTTCTGTTACCATCAGCAACATATGCAAGAATAGACCCATCAGGTCCACAAACAGAACGAGAGTACATGCCATCTGGGCGTTTTTGTGCCCCTCCATAATACAATTTGTAGGTTCTGTCAACACTGCAAAAGTCAAGAACAAAATAAATATTAATACATAATAAGATATAGCTTTTAACTTTATTTCATAGATCTGAAATGCAATAAAAAGCTGGACATTTAAAGGGTGATCAAGCCTTAAAATGACCAAACCTAATAACAAAATTTATGCTTACCTGATAAATTTATTTCTCTTGTGGTGTATCCAGTCCACGGATCATCCATTACTTGTGGGATATTCTCCTTCCCAACAGGAAGCTGCAAGAGGATCACCCACAGCAGAGCTGTCTATATAGCTCCTCCTCTAACTGCCACTACCAGTCATTCGACCGAAGACAAGCAAGAGAAAGGAGAAACCATAGGGTGCAGTGGTGACTGTAGTTTAAAAATAAAACACACCTGCCTTAAAATGACAGGGCGGGCCGTGGACTGGATACACCACAAGAGAAATAAATTTATCAGGTAAGCATAGATTTTGTTTTCTCTTGTAAGGTGTATCCAGTCCACGGATCATCCATTACTTGTGGGATACCAATACCAAAGCTATAGGACACGGATGAGGGGAGGGACAAGGCAGGTGCTTAAACGGAAGGCACCACTGCCTGCAAAGCCTTTCTCCCAAAAATAGCCTCCGAAGAAGCAAAAGTATCAAATTTATAGAATTTTGAAAAAGTATGAAGCGAAGACCAAGTCGCCGCCTTACAAATCTGTTCAACAGAAGCCTCATTCTTAAAAGCCCATGTGGAAGCTACCGCTCTAGTAGAATGAGCTGTAATCCTTTCAGGAGGCTGCTGGCCAGCAGTCTCATAAGCTAAGCGTATTATACTCCTTAGCCAAAAAGAAAGAGAAGTTGCCGAAGCCTTTTGGCCTCTCCTCTGTCCAGAGTAGACAACAAACAATGCAGATGTTTGACGAAAATCTTTAGTAGCTTGTAAATAAAATTTGAAAGCACGAACCACGTCAAAATTGTGTAAAAGACGTTCCTTCTTTGAAGAAGGATTAGGACACAGTGACGGTACAATCTCCTGATTGATATTTTTATTAGATACCACCTTAGGTAGAAAACCAGGTTTGGTACGTAACACTACCTTATCGGAATGAAAAATGAGATAAGGAGAATCACATTGTAAAGCAGATAACTCCGAAACTCTTCGAGCCGAGGAGATAGCTACTAAAAACAAAACTTTCCAAGATAAGAGCTTAATATCTATGGAATGCAAAGGTTCAAACGGAACCCCTTGAAGAACCTTAAGAACTAAATTAAACTAAAGAAACTACTGAACTAAAGAAATCTGTCCCTTTAAGGAACTTGCTGACAAACCCTTCTCCAATCCATCTTGGAGAAAAGATAATATTCTAGGAATCCTGACCTTACTCCATGAGTAACCCTTGGATTCACACCAATGAAGATATTTACACCATATCTTATGATAGATTTTCCTGGTGACAGGCTTTCGCGCCTGTATTAAGGTATCAACGACCGACTCAGAGAAACCACGCTTTTATAAAATCAAGCATTCAATCTCCAAGCAGTCAGCCGCAGAGAAATTAGATTTGGATGTTGAAAGGACCCTGAAGTAGAAGGTCCTGCCTCAGAGGCAGAGTCCATGGTGGAAAGGATGACATGTCCACCAGATCTGCATACCAAGTCCTGCTTGGCCACGCGGGTGCTATCAAAATCACTGATGCTCTCTCCTGCTTGACCTTGGCAATCGGACGAGGGAGCAGAGGAAACGGTGGAAACACATAAGCAAGGTTGAAGGATCAAGGCGCTGCTAGAGCATCTATAAGCGCTGCCTTGGGATCCCTGGACCTGGATCCGTAACAAGGAAGCTTGGCGTTCTGGCGAGACGCCATGAGATCCAGTTCTGGTTTGCCCCAACGTTGAATCAACTGTGCAAACACCTCCGGATGGAGCTCCCACTCCACCAGATGAAAAGTCTGTTGACTTAGAAAATCCGCCTCCCAGTTCTCTACTCCTGGGATATGGATAGCTGATAGGTGGCAAGAGTGAATCTCTGCCCAACGAATTATCTTTGAAACCTCCAACATCGCTAGGGAACTCCTTGTTCCCCCTTGATGGTTGATGTAAGCTACAGTCGTGATGTTGTCCGACTGAAATCTGATGAACCTCACTGCCGCTAGCTGAGGCCAAGCCTGAAGAGCATTGAATATCGCTTTTAGTTCCAGAATGTTTATCGGAAGGAGAGCCTCCTCCTGAGTCCATGACCCCTGAGCCTTCAGAGAGTTCCAGACTGCCCCCCAGCCCAGACGGCTGGCATCTGTTGTTACTATTGTCCAATCTGGCCTGCGGAAGGTCATACCTTTGGACAGATGGACTCGAGATAGCCACCAGAGAAGAGAATCCCTGGTCTCTTGATCCAGATTTAGTAAAGGGGACAAATCTGTGTAATCCCCATTCCACTGACTGAGCATGCAGAGTTGCAGCGGTCTGAGATGTAGGCGGGCAAACGTCACTATGTCCATTGCCGCTACCATTAAGCCGATTACTTCCATACACTGAGCCACCGAAGGGCGAGAAGTAGAATAAAGAACACGGCAGGAATTTAGAAGTTTTGACAACCTGGCCTCTGACAGGTAAATCCTCATTTCTACAGAATCTATCAGAGTTCCCAGGAAGGAAACTCTTGTGAGAGGGGATAGAGAACTCTTCTTTTCATTCACTTTCCACCCATGAGACCTCAGGAATGCCAGAACAATGTCCGTATGGGACTTGGCAATTTGGAAATTCGACGCCTGTATCAGAATGTCGTCTAAGCAAGGGGCTACTGCTATGCCCTGGGGCCCTAAGGACTGCCAGACGTGACCCCAGAACCTTCGTAAAGATTCTTGGTGCCGTAGCTAACCCAAAGGGAAGAGCCACAAACTGGTAATGCCTGTCTAGGAAGGCGAACCTGAGAAACCGATGATGATCTTTGTGTATCGGAATGTGAAGATAAGCATCCTTTAAGTCCACGGTAGTCATGTATTGACCCTCCTGGATCATAGTTAGGATGGTTCGAATAGTCTCCATCTTGAAAGATGGGACCCTGAGAAATTTGTTTAGGATCTTGAGATCTAAGATTGGTCTGAAGGTTCCCTCTTTCTTGGGAACCACAAATAGATTTGAATAGAATCCTTGCCCCTGTTCCTCCTTTGGAACTGGGTGGATCACTCCCATAACTAGGAGGTCTTGAACACAATGTAAGAATGCCTCTCTCTTTATCTGGTTTGCAGATAATTGTGAAAGGTGAAATCTTCCTTTTGGGGAAGAAGCTTTGAAGTCCAGAAGATATCCCTGGGACACAATTTCCAACGCCCAGGGTTCCTGGACGTCTCTTGCACAAGCCTGGGCGAAGAGAGAAAGTCTGCCCCCTACTAGATCCGTTACCGGATCGGGGGCCAATCTTTCATGCTGTCTTAGAGGCAGCAGCAGGCTTCTTGGCCTGTTTACCTTTGTTCCAAGCCTGGTTAGGTCTCCAGACCGGCTTGGACTGGGCAAAATTTCCCGCTTGTTTTGTATTAGAGGAAGATGATGCCACGCTCGTCTTAAAGTTTCGAAAGGCACGAAAATTTGTTTGTTTGGTCCTTAATTTGTTAGACCTATCCTGAGGAAGGGCATGACCTTTTCCTCCAGTAATATCAGAAATGATCTCCTTCAGTTCAGGCCCGAATAGGGTCTGCCCCTTGAAGGGAATGTTGAGAAGCTTAGACTTTGAAGTAACGTCAGCTGACCAGGATTTAAGCCATAGCGCCCTACGCGCCTGAATAGCAAAACCTGAGTTCTTAGCCGTTAGTTTAGTTAAATGAACAACGGCGTCAGAAACAAATGAATTGGCTAGCTTAAGCGCTTTAAGCTTGTCAAGTATATCATCCAATGGAGTTTCTACCTGTAAGGCCTCTTCCAGAGACTCAAACCAGAAGGCCGCAGCAGCAGTGACTGGGGTAATGCATGCAAGAGGCTGGAGAATAAAACCTTGTTGAATAAACATTTTCTTAAGGAAACCCTCTAACTTTTTATCCATTGGATCTAGGAAAGCACAACTGTCCTCGACGGGGATAGTTGTACGCTTAGCTAGGGTAGAAACTGCTCCCTCCACCCTAGGGACCGTTTGCCATAAGTCCTGTGTAGCGGCATCTATTGGAAACATTTTCTTAAAAATAGGAGGGGGAGAGAACGGTACACCTGGTCTATCCCATTCCTTAGTAATAATTTCTGAAAACCTTTTAGGTATTGGAAAAACATCAGTGTAAACAGGCACTGCATAGTATTTATCCAATCTACACAATTTCTCTGGCACTATAATGGTGTCACAGTCATCCAGAGTAGCTAAAACCTCCCTGAGCAACACGCGGAGGTGTTCAAGCTTAAATTTAAATGTTGACATATTAGAATCAGGTTGAAGCATCTTCCCTGAGTCAGAAAAATCACCCACAGAAAGAAGCTCTCCTGCCTCAGCTTCTGCATATTGTGAGGGGATATCAGACATAGCTACTAAAGCGTCAGAGTGCTCTGTATTTTTTCTAGCCCCAGAGCTGTCTCGCTTTCCTTGTAACCCTGGTAGTTTGGACAATACCGCTGTAAGGGTATGATCCATAACTGCCGCCATGTCTTGTAAAGTAAACGCCATGGGCGCGCAAGATGTACTTGGCGCCTCTTGAGAGGGAGTCAAAGGTTCTGACACGTGGGGCGAGTTAGTCGGCATAACTTCCCCCTTGTCAGTTTCCTCTGGTGATAAATCTTTTAAAGACAGAATATGATCTTTATAACTTAAAGTGAAATCAGTACATTTGGTACACATTCTAAGAGTGGGTTCCACAATGACTTCTAAACATAATGAACAAGGAGTTTCCTCTATGTCAGACATGTTTAAACAGACTAGCAATGAGACCAGCAAGCTTGGAAAACACTTTGATAAATGTAAACAAGCAAAAAATAAAAACGGTACTGTGCCTTTAAGAGAAACAAATTTTGTCAGAAATTGAAAAACAGTGATAAAAAGCAGTAAATCTTACGAAATTTTTACAGTGTGTATAATAGACTAACAGAGCATTGCACCCACTTGCAAATGGATGATTAATCCCTTAGTTTCAAAACCGGATTAAAAAAACGATATAAACGTTTTTCAACAGTCACAACAAACTGCCACAGCTCTGCTGTGGCCCTACCTGCCCATATAACGACTTTGAAAGGCACAAAAACCCTTTAGAGAGGTCCTAAGTGTTCAGGGGACTCCTTCAGGGAAACTGGATGTCTCAAGCTGCAAAATCTAATGCGCATTTAGGCGTGAAAATAGGCCCCTCCCAACCTGTATTCACAGGGAGAGGGCCTAACAAAACTATCCCTAGGCAAAATCTAGCCAGCCATGTGGAAAAAACTGGGCCCCAATAAAGTTTTATCACCAATATGTATAAAAAAACGTTTAAACACTTCCAGCAAACGTTTTATTTTTCAGTAATGTGAGAAAGTAATAAGAATATCACCTTTTACAGCAAGCATGATACTAGTCGTTATTAAATCACTGTAATCAGGCTTACCTTAAATACATCTGGTATTAACAGCATTTTCTAGCATATTCATTTCTCTAGAAAATTTTAAACTGCACATACCTCATAGCAGGAGACCCTGCACGCCCTTCCCCCAGCTGAAGTTACCTCTCTCTTCAGTTATGTGTGAGAACAGCAATGGATCTTAGTTACAACCTGCTAAGATCATCAAAGACCACAGGCAGACTCTTCTTCTACTTTCTGCCTGAGGCTAAAATAGTACAACTCCGGTACCATTTGAAAATAACAACCTTTTGATTGAAGATAAACTAAATAAAAACACCACATCTCTCTAGCTACTTCCTTTCTTGTCGAGAGCTGCAAGAGAATGACTGGGAGTGGCAGTTAGAGGAGGAGCTATATAGACAGCTCTGCTGTGGGTGATCCTCTTGCAGCTTCCTGTTGGGAAGGAGAATATCCCACAAGTAATGGATGATCCGTGGACTGGATATACCTTACAAGAGAAATTCAATATAATCATGAAAGATTGATGCCCCCACATGTTTCTAGTAAGGGTTGACATTAGGGTTAGGGTAAGTGCACACTTGCTTATAACAAACCTATAACTGGTTTAGTGATCCCTTTTACTGTGCATTTGACATACATGTAGGAAGCATAATGTACATACTCCATGAGCAACCTCATAAGGAAACTTTATTGCATACAGCTGTACTACCATTGTGATACCTATTACCACTAGCTTTCTAAGCAAGCGCAGTCTTTTAATGCAGACACACTGGGCATATGAATGTATGTTCTAAAAGTTCTAATCACAGTAAAATATATTACTAAACCAGTTTACTATATACTAGAAAAATATGGACACTAATCCTAAAACAGGGCTTTTTATGAGGCGTTTTGCCAATACATGTGCACTATACACATATTTTTGATAAGGCACCATAGGACCAGGGGTATATTCAAATCCATAAGAAGACTGTGCAAAGTGGTTTGGTTACGTTTTTGAAGGGGTTTCAAATTTTAGGCATTGAAGCCCATAAGAACGTGTGTTTTTTGCTTTATTTAATTACTTGATTTGCTCACATGGTTCTTTTAATTGCACATTTAAGTTTTTGAGCATGCTCATTTCCCATTTTTCTCGATTCAATACAAAAATAAATAAATTAAATAAACGAAAATAACTCAGAAAACAATTTTAAACCACAAAAGTGCAATATATTTTATAAGGAAGTTTTAAAAATATGCCCAACAAATATTTGTATAAATATAAATTAGTAATTAATGTATGCAGTGCAGACCCTTAAAGCTACTATATTTGAAAAAATAAAAAAGAAAGAATGCAGGAACACATTCTTCATACCCACAAAAAAAGACAGGGATTGCAGCACAAAAAAATCCCAAAATTTATGTTTACCTGATAAATTTCTTTCTTTCCGGATATGGTGAGTCCACGATGTAATCAATTACTAGTGGGAATATCACTCCTGGCCAGCAGGAGGCAGCAAAGAGCACCACAGCAAAGCTGTTAAGTATCACTCCCCTACCCATAATCCCCAGTCATTCAACCGAAGGGAAATGGAAAAAGGAATAACACAAAGGTGCTGAGGTGCCTGTGGTTTAGTCAAAAATAACCGTCCTAAATTTAAGGGTGGGGTCGTGGACTCACCATATCCGGAAAGACAGAAATATATCAGGTAAGCGTAAATTTTGCTTTCTTTTCTAAGATATGGTGAGTCCACAACGTCATTAATTACTAGTGGGAACCAATACCCAAAGCTAGGACACAGATGACTAGGGAGGGAGAACAAGACCGGCAGACCCAAAAGAGGCCTCAGCTGAGGCACAAGTATCAAATTTATAAAAAAAAATTAAAAATGTGTGCAGAGAGGACCAAGTTGCAGCCTTGCAAATCTGTTCCACAGAAGCTTCATTTTTGAAAACCCAAGAAGAGGAGACAGCCCTCGTGGAATGAGCCATAACTCTCTCAGGAGGCTGCTGTCCAGCAGTCTCATAAGCAAAAGGAATCATACTTCTCAACCAAAAAAAAAAGAGAAGTAGCAGTAGCCTTCTGACCCTTACGCTTTCCCGAGAAACAAACAAAAAGGGCATTAGACTGGCGAAAATCCTTAGTCGCCTGTAAATAGAATTTTAAAGCATGCACAACATCCAAATTGTGCAACAGACGCTCCTTATGAGAAGAAGGATTGGTACAGAGAGAAGGAACAACAATTTCCTGATTAATATTTCTAAGCAAAACCACCTTAGGAAGAAAACCCAACCTAATACGCAGGACCACCTTATCCGCATGAAAGATAAAGTAAGGAGAATCATACTGCAAAGCCAAGATTTCCGAAAGTCTCCTTGCTGAAGAAATAGCAACAAGAAACAAAAGCCTTCCAAGATAACAATTTAATATCTATGGAATGCATTGGCTCAAACGGAGCCTATGCAAAACCTTAAGAACAAGGTTAAGACTCCAAGGAGGAGAAACCGACTTAAACACAGGCATTATTCTGACCAAGGCCTGACAAAAGGATTGAACATCTGTCCCAACTGCCAAACGCTTATGCAACAGAATAGATAAAGCAGAAATCTGACCTTTCAGAGTACTGACTGACAACCCCTTCTCCAGACCTTCCTGAAGAAAAGAAAAAATTCTAGGAATCCTAACCCTACTCACAGAGTAGCCCTTAGATTCATACCAATAAAGGTATTTACGTCATACCTTATGGTAAATTTTTCGAGTAACAGGCTTGCAAGCCTGGATCATGGTCTCAATGACCGACTCTTAGAAAAAACTAAGCGTTCAATCTCCAAGCAGTCAGTTTCAGAGAAACGAGATTTGGATGGAAGAAAGGACCCTGAGTTAGAAGGTCCTTCCTCAGAGGCAGCCTCCAAGGAGGCAGAGATGACATGTTCACTAGGTCTGCATACCAGATCCTGCGAAACCATGCAGGAGCTATTAGAATTAATGACGCCCTCTCCTGTTTGATACGAGCAATGACTCGTGGAAGGAGTGCAAACTGAGGAAACAGATAAACTAGACCGAACCCCCAAGGCACCGCCAGAGCATCTATCAGAGTTGCCTGCGGATCTCTTGATCTTGAACAGTACCTTGGAAACTTGGTGTTCTGCTGAGATGCCATCAGATCCAACTCCGGCACCTCCCATTTGAGGGTTAACCTGGAAAACACCTCCGGATGGAAAGCCCATTTCCCGGGAGGAAATGTCTGCTCATAAAATCTGCTTCCCAATTGTCCACTCCTGGAATGTGGATGGCAGATAGACAACAATCATGAGCTTCCGCACACTTAATAATCCGAGCCACCTCCCTCATGGCTGAGTTCCTCCCTGGTGGTTGATATAAGCCACTGAGGTGATATTGTCCGACTGAAATCTGATAAAGCGGGTTAAAGCCAACTGATGCCATGTTATCAAAGAATTGTAAATCGCTCTCAACTCCAAGATATTTATGGGGAGAGCAGACTCCTCCTGAGTCCATAATCCCTGAGCCCTTAACAAGTCCCAGACTGCTCCCCAGCCTAGCAGGCAGGCATCCGTGGCCACGATCACCCTAGAAAGTCTCCGGAAGCATGTGCCCTAAGACAGATGTTCCTGAGAAAACCACCACGGAAGAGAGTCTCTTGTTGACATGTCTAGATCTATCCTCTGAGACAGATCCAAATGGTTTCCTTTCCATTGCCTAAGCATGCATAACTTTGGAATCAAGCAAAAGGGAATGATGTCCATGGAAGCGACCATTAGACCAATCACCTCCATACATTGAGCTACTGATGGCCGAACAGTAGACTGAAGAGAGAATTTTGGATTTCCTGACCTCCGTCAGAAAATTTTTCATAGATAGGGAATCTATTATAGTCCCTAAGAACACCACCCTTGTAGCTGGAACAAGGGAACTCTTTCCTCTTTCCAAAATTCACTTTCCAACAGTGGGAACATAGAAAAGACAACAAGATATCTGTATGAGAGCTAGCTTGTTGAAAAGATGGCGCTTGAACCAATATGTTGTCTAAGTAAGGCGCCACAACACTTTAGGTCTAAAATGGGACGAAAAACAAAATTTATGCTTACCTGATAAATTCCTTTCTCCTGTAGTGTGGTCAGTCCACGGGTCATCATTACTTCTGGGATATTAACTCCTCCCCAACAGGAAGTGCAAGAGGATTCACCCAGCAGAGCTGCTATATAGCTCCTCCCCTCTACGTCACACCCAGTCATTCGACCAAGAACCAACGAGAAAGGAGAAGCCAAAGGGTGCAGTGGTGACTGGAGTATAATTTAAATTTTTTTTATAGACCTGCCATAAAAAACAGGGCGGCCGTGGACTGACCACACTACAGGAGAAAGGAATTTATCAGGTAAGCATAAATTTTGTTTTCTCCTGTTAAGTGTGGTCAGTCCACGGGTCATCATTACTTCTGGGATACCAATACCAAAGCTAAAGTACACGGATGACGGGAGGGACAGGCAGGCTCTTTATACGGAAGGAACCACTGCCTGAAGAACCTTTCTCCCAAAAACAGCCTCCGAAGAAGCAAAAGTGTCAAATTTGTAAAATTTGGAAAAAGTATGAAGAGAAGACCAAGTTGCAGCCTTGCAAATCTGTTCAACAGAAGCCTCATTCTTAAAGGCCCAAGTGGAAGCCACAGCTCTAGTAGAATGTGCTGTAATTCTTTCAGGAGGCTGCTGTCCAGCAGTCTCATAGGCTAACCGTATTATGCTACGAAGCCAAAAAGAGAGAGAGGTAGCCGAAGCTTTTTGACCTCTCCTCTGACCAGAATAAACGACAAACAGGGAAGACGTTTGTCGAAAATCCTTAGTTGCCTGTAGATAAAATTTCAGGGCACGGACTACATCTAGATTGTGTAGCAGACGTTCCTTCTTCGAAGAAGGATTAGGACACAAAGATGGAACCACAATCTCTTGATTGATATTCCTGTTAGTGACCACCTTAGGTAGGAACCCAGGTTTAGTACGCAGAACTACCTTGTCTGAATGAAAAATCAGATAAGGAGAATCACAATGTAAGGCAGATAACTCAGAGACTCGTCGAGCCGAGGAAATCGCCATTAAAAACAGAACTTTCCAAGATAACAGCTTGATATCAATGGAATGAAGGGGTTCAAACGGAACACCCTGTAAAACATTAAGAACTAAGTTCAAACTCCATGGTGGAGCAACAGTTTTAAACACAGGCTTGATCCTAGCTAAAGCCTGACAAAAAGCTTGAACGTCCGGAACTTCTGACAGACGTTTGTGTAAAAGAATGGACAGAGCTGAAATCTGTCCCTTTAAGGAACTAGCGGATAAACCCTTTTCTAAACCTTCTTGTAGAAAAGACAATATCCTCGGAATCCTAACCTTACTCCATGAGTAACTCTTGGATTCGCACCAATATAAGTATTTGCGCCATATCTTATGGTAAATCTTTCTGGTAACAGGCTTCCTAGCCTGTATTAAGGTATCAATAACTGACTCAGAAAAACCACGTTTTGATCAAATCAAGCGTTCAATTTCCAAGCAGTCAGCTTAAGAGAAATTAGATTTTGATGTTTGAAGGGACCCTGGATCAGAAGGTCCTGTTTCAGAGGTAGAGACCAAGGTGGACAGGATGACATGTCCACTAGATCTGCATACCAAGTCCTGCGTGGCCATACAGGCGCTATTAGAATCACTGATGCTCTCTCCTGTTTGATTCTGGCAGTCAATCGAGGAAGCACCGGGAAGGGTGGAAACACATAAGCCATCCCGAAGGTCCAAGGTGCTGTCAAAGCATCTATCAGAACCGCTCCTGGATCCCTGGATCTGGACCCGTAACGAGGAAGCTTGGCGTTCTGTCGAGACGCCATGAGATCTATCTCTGGTTTGCCCCAACGTCGAAGTATTTGGGCAAAGACCTCCGGATGAAGTTCCCACTCCCCCGGATGAAAAGTCTGACGACTTAGAAAATCCGCCTCCCAGTTCTCCACTCCCAGGATGTGGATTGCTGACAGGTGGCAAGAGTGAGACTCTGCCCAGCGAATTATCTTTGATACTTCCATCATTGCTAGGGAGCTTCTTGTCCCTCCCTGATGGTTGATGTAAGCTACAGTCGTGATGTTGTCCGACTGAAACCTGATGAACCCCCGAGTTGTTAACTGGGGCCAAGCCAGAAGGGCATTGAGAACTGCTCTCAATTCCAGAATGTTTATTGGTAGGAGACTCTCCTCCTGATTCCATTGTCCCTGAGCCTTCAGAGAATTCCAGACAGCGCCCCAACCTAGTAGGCTGGCGTCTGTTGTTACAATTGTCCAGTCCGGCCTGCTGAATGGCATCCCCCTGGACAGATGTGGCCGAGAAAGCCACCATAGAAGAGAATTTCTGGTCTTTTGATCCAGATTCAGAGTAGGGGACAAGTCTGAGTAATCCCCATTCCACTGACTTAGCATGCACAATTGCAGCGGTCTGAGATGTAGGCGTGCAAAGGGTACTATGTCCATTGCCGCTACCATTAAGCCGATCACCTCCATGCATTGAGCTACTGACGGGTGTTGAATGGAATGAAGGACACGGCATGCATTTTGAAGCTTTGTTAACCTGTCTTCTGTCAGGTAAATCTTCATTTCTACAGAATCTATAAGAGTCCCCAAGAAGGGAACTCTTGTGAGTGGAAAGAGAGAACTCTTCTTTTCGTTCACCTTCCATCCATGCGACCTTAGAAATGCCAGTACTAACTCTGTATGAGACTTGGCAGTTTGAAAGCTTGAAGCTTGTATCAGAATGTCGTCTAGGTACGGAGCTACCGATATTCCTCGCGGTCTTAGTACCGCCAGAAGAGTACCCAGAACCTTCGTGAAGATTCTTGGAGCTGTAGCCAATCCGAATGGAAGAGCTACAAACTGGTAATGCCTGTCTAGGAAGGCAAACCTTAGATACCGGTAATGATCTTTGTGAATCGGTATGTGAAGGTAAGCATCCTTTAAATCCACTGTGGTCATGTACTGACCCTTTTGGATCATGGGTAAGATTGTCCGAATAGTTTCCATTTTGAACGATGGAACTCTTAGGAATTTGTTTAGGATTTTTAAATCCAGGATTGGCCTGAAAGTTCCCTCTTTTTTGGGAACCACAAACAGATTTGAGTAAAACCCTTGTCCTTGTTCCGACCACGGAACCGGATGGATCACTCCCATTAGTAAGAGATCTTGTACACAGCGTAGAAACGCCTCTTTCTTTATTTGGTTTGTTGACAACCTTGACAGATGAAATCTCCCTTTTGGGGGAGAGGATTTGAAGTCCAGAAGGTATCCCTGAGATATGATCTCTAACGCCCAGGGATCCTGGACATCTCTTGCCCAAGCCTGGGCGAAGAGAGAAAGTCTGCCCCCCACTAGATCCGTTCCCGGATCGGGGGCCCTCAATTCATGCCGTCTTAGGGGCAGCAGCAGGTTTCCTGGCCTGCTTGCCCTTGTTCCAGGACTAGTTAGGTCTCCAGCCTTGTCTGTAGCGAGCAACAGCTCCTTCCTGTTTTGGTGCAGAGGAAGTTGATGCTGCTCCTGCTTTGAAATTCCGAAAGGAACGAAAATTAGACTGTCTAGCCTTAGGTTTGGCTTTGTCTTGAGGCAGGGCATGGCCCTTACCTCCTGTAATGTCAGCGATAATTTCTTTCAATCCGGGCCCGAATAAGGTCTGCCCTTTGAAAGGTATGTTAAGTAATTTAGATTTAGAAGTAACGTCAGCTGACCAGGATTTTAGCCACAGTGCTCTGCGTGCCTGAATGGCGAATCCGGAATTCTTGGCCGTAAGTTTAGTTAAATGTACTACGGCATCCGAAATAAATGAATTAGCTAGCTTAAGTGTCTTAAGCTTGTTTGAAATCTCATCTATAGTTATTGAGTCAAGAGTCTCTTCCAGGGACTCGGACCAAAAAGCGGCCGCGGCCATGACAGACGCAATACATGCAAGGGGTTGCAATATAAAACCTTGTTGAACAAACATTTTCTTAAGGTAACCCTCTAATTTTTTATCCATTGGATCTGAAAAGGCACAGCTATCCTCCACCGGGATAGTGGTACGCTTAGCCAGAGTAGAAACCGCTCCCTCCACCTTAGGGATCGTCTGCCATAAGTCCTGTGTGGTGGCGTCTATTGGAAACATTTTTCTAAACACAGGAGGGGGGGAAAAGGGTACACCGGGCCTATCCCACTCCTTAGCAATTATTTCTGTAAGCCTCTTAGGTATAGGAAATACGTCAGTACTCGCCGGTACCGCATAGTATCTATCCAGCCTACATAATTTCTCTGGGATTGCAACGGTGTTACAATCATTTAGAGCTGCTAAAACCTCCCCTAACAGTACACGGAGGTTTTCGAGTTTAAACTTAAAATTAGAAATGTCTGAATCCATTCTATTGGGATCAGAACCGTCACCTGCTGATTGAAGCTCTCCGTCCTCATGTTCAGCATACTGTGACGCAGTATCAGACATGGCCCTATTATCAACAGCGCACTCTGTTCTCACCCCAGAGTGATCACGCTTACCTCTTAGTTCTGGTAATTTAGCCAAAACTTCAGTCATAACATTAGCCATATCCTGTAATGTGATTTGTAATGGCCGCCCTGATGTATTCGGCGCTACAATATCACGCACCTCCCGAGCGGGAGATGCAGGTACTGACACGTGAGGCGAGTTAGTCGGCATAACTCTCCCCTCGTTGTTTGGTGAAATATGTTCAATTTGTACAGATTGACTTTTATTTAAAGTAGCATCAATGCAATTAGTACATAAATTTCTATTGGGTTCCACTTTGGCTTTAGCACATATAGCACAGAGATATTCCTCTGAGTCAGACATGTTTAACACACTAGCAATTAAACTAGCAACTTGGAAATACTTTTCAAAGTAATTTACAATAATATGAAAACGTACTGTGCCTTTAAGAAGCACAGAAAAGGTTATGACAGTTGAGAACAAACTATAACATCAATCTTTTACGGTAAATACACAATTTTAGCAAAGGATTGCCCCCATTAGCAATGGATAACTAACCCTGATAGCAGAAAAAAGTACAGAAATAAACGTTTTTTATCACAGTCAGCTACAACCTCACAGCTCTGCTGTGAGTGATTACCTCCCTCAAAATAAGTTTTGAAGACCCCTGAGCTCTGTAGAGACGAACCGGATCATGCAGGGAAGACAAGAGACTTCTGACTGAATTTTTTGATGCGTATCAAAAGCGCCAAAATAAGCCCCTCCCCCTCACACACAACAGTGAGGGAGATCAGTAAACTGTCTTAAATAAAATAAAACGACTGCAAAGTGGAAAAAAACAGTGCCCAAAACATTTTTTCACCCAGTACCTCAGAAAATTAAACGATTTAACATGCCAGTAAAAACGTTTAACATCAAATAAATGAAATGACATTAGAAAGCCTGTTGCTAGTCACTGCAAATTAGGCTAAAGTCTTATGCATACAGTATTATCCCAGTGAAGTGCCATTCCCCAGAATACTGAAGTGTAAAATATACATACATGACAGCCTGATACCAGTTGATACTACTGCATTTAAGGCTGTTAGATTACATTAAATCGGTATGGCAGAATTTTCTCAGTCAAATTCCATTGTCAGAAAATAATATGCTGCTACATACCTCTTTGCAGATTAACCTGCCCGCTGTCCCCTGATCTGAAGTTTACCTCTCCTCAGATGGCCGAGAACAGCAATATGATCTTAACTACGCCGGCTAAAATCATACAAAAAACTCAGGTAGATTCTTCTTCAAACTCTACCAGAGAAGGAACAACACACTCCGGTGCTGTTAAAAATAACAAACTTTTGATTGAAGGTATAAAACTAAGTATAATCACCACAGTCCTCTCACACATCCTATCTATTAGTTGGGTGCAAGAGAATGACTGGGTGTGACGTAGAGGGGAGGAGCTATATAGCAGCTCTGCTGGGTGAATCCTCTTGCACTTCCTGTTGGGGAGGAGTTAATATCCCAGAAGTAATGATGACCCGTGGACTGACCACACTTAACAGGAGAAAGTTAACTCTTTTTTAGGAACCACAAATAGATTTGAATATAATCCTAGACCCTGTTCCTTTACTGGAACAATCACTCCCAGAGAGAAAAGATCCTGAATGCAGTTCAAGAATGCCCCTCTTTGTAACTGATCTGTAGACAACCTTGAGAGGCGAAATCTGCCCCTGGGAGGGAGAAATATGAATTCTATCTTGTAACCCTGAGAAACAATGCCCACAGCCCAAGGATCTGGGACATCTTGTAACCACTCTTGACAAAACAGGGCAAGTCTGTCCCCCACTTGATCCGACTCCGGACAGAGGGCCGACCCATCATGCAGACTTAGAAACAGCAGTGGGTTTCTAAGATTGCTTACCCTTATTCCAGGACTGACTGGGTCTCCAAGAGGACTTGGATTGATCCTGTTTGGAAGCAGAAGAGGAAGACTTTTGGCCTTTGGAATTAAGAAAGGAACGAAAATGACGTTCTTTAAATCTAATCCTCTTGTCTTGTGGTAGAAAAGGTCCTTTTCCACCCGTAATATCAGATATTTCTGCCAGTCCAGGTCCAAACAAAGTCTTACCCTTGTAGGGAAGCGCCAAAAGCTTAGAATTGGAGGAAACATTAGCTGACCAAGATTTAAGCCACAAAGCCCTGCGAGCCAAGACAGAGAAACCAGACATCTTGGCCCCCCAATTTAATAACTTGCATGTTAGCATCAGAAATAAAAGAATTGGCTAGCTTAAAAGCCTTAATCCTATCCTGAATTTCCTCCAACAAAGTTTTCTCTAATATAGATTCAGACAAAGCATTGCACCAATAAGATGCTGCACTTGTCACTGTGGCAATACAAACTGCAGGTTGCCATTGAAGACCCTGATGCACATACATATTTTTCAAATATACCTCCAGTTTCTTGTCCATTGGATCCTTAAAAGAGAAATTATGCTCTATAGGGATCATAGTTCTCTTAGATAGAGAAAAAATAGCCCCTTCTACTTTAGGCATCATGCACCAAGAATCTTTAATGGATTCAGCAACAGAAAATGTTTGTTTAAAAACTGAATACGGGAGAAAGGAATCCCTGTTTTTTCCCAATCCTGCGCAATAATCTCCAACACACGATCTGGAACAGGAAATACTTCCACAGAGGAAGGGACATCATAGAATCTATTAAGCTTACTAGATTTCTTAGGGTTAACCACAACAGGAGAGTCAGAATCATCCAAAGTAGCCAATACCTCCTTTAATAAAACACGAAGGTGTTCAAGCTTAAACCTAAAGTTTACTTCTTCTACCTCAGATAAAATTTTAACACTTTCAGAATCTGAGATTTCACCCTCAGAAGGAACTGAGGTAGCATCCTCCCTAGAGTTATGAGGAAGATAAACCTGTATAGTAGCAGCTGAAACTGGCACCTTTCTATCTATTAAGTGTTTAGTTTTCCTCTTGCGTTTTCCTAAAACAGGAAAAGCAGATAATGCTGCAGATACCGCAGAAGATATCTGTGCAGCAAAATCTGCAGACAAATATACCCCACCAGGAGGTTGAGAGGAACCGCAGGTCACTGCGTGTGACGCCATAGAGGTTTGGGACGTTTGAGGAGAAGGCTGCGGCATTGCCTGAACAGCATCATCCTGAGAGACATTAGGCTTATAGGGCAATATTTTTTCTTTACATTGTAGCATTCTAGCTACACAAGTAGTACAAAATTGCAAAGGAGAAACAGATTGTGCCTCTAAAGATATTAAACATTAATTGAAAACCATATCATCATTATCCATGTCCATAGCTTAGAAAAATCAAACCCCAGGAAAAAAAATTAAAAAATAAATTTGAATAAATGATAACTGTCACTTTAAGAGATACCTAAAAAAAAAAAACGTTATAAAAAAAAAAAAAACTTGAGAACCTCTACACCTCAGCAGCGCTGAGGTACCTACCGCAACTCCAGGAGACTTGAAGAGGACACAGAGATCAACACACAACTGCACATACACTGAGACAGACTGCAGAAACAACACAGACGCCGATCCACTCCGTATAACGGAAACAGAAGGATCACATGACCAACTCATCCGGAAAAATGAAGACAAGAAAAAGCGCGCTATCCGAAAAAGAACATAGCAACACCGTTACTAACATATACAAACAAAAAATTGCCGTCAATAAATATCTCCAAGCAGCACCCGGTCCCAAAAATCACACATAAGAACAAAGTTCAAAAAACATACTTCCCAGATAAGGGAAAAATAATCACATAGTGCCTGCATACTGCCTATTGAATCCTATTTAAAGGATTACTAAATTAGATAAAGAAAACTGCAGAATTTAAATAATGAATCTTCTAAAGTGCAAAGCCTCCAATACCTAGAAGACAAAAAAGCACTTACCAGCAGTCTAGCTGTCCGGCAGGAAGACAGCTAACAAGGCGTGAAAGGACACAAACTCCTTACAGAGACCTGTAGAGAAAAGAAAGGACAGAGTAAATTAACTCTAGCTTTCTATACCTAGGGCAGCAATATGTTAGGAAACAAAGTACACACCACCTTACAACTTCCTAAATGCTTAAAAGCCACCACTACCCTGCAGCAGAGATTGACGTGGACTACAGCTATACCCAAATCTTCGCTTGCAGGGAAAAATATCCCAAAAAAGGAATTAATTTCTTCAGACACCAAACTTCACTTCCTCCATTGACAGAGGCAAAGAGAATGACTGGGGATTATGGGTAGGGGAGTGATCCTTAACAGCTTTGCTGTGGTGCTTTTTGCCGCCTCCTGCTGGCCAGGAGTGATATTCCCACTAGTAATTGATGACGTTGTGGACTCACCATATCTTAGGAAAGAAATAAAAAACTATTTTTTAATTGCACAGACTTGCAAAAGTACAAGCCAAATGTGATCAAGTACAGCAGTGATGGACTCAGTGTACACAAATTATACAAATATCAGAGAAAAGAAAAAAAGGAGAAAAGAGAAGAATGAAAAAATCAACAGTTAGGCCAGCTCAAAATACTGTATTTACAATAAACTCATAAAGATGAATCCCTAGCAATACCTCCACTAGAGGGTGGCTTCGCCATAGTATACTTTGAGGATCTATGCCGGGATACACAAAAAGTAATGTGAAGAACTTTACAACAATGGCAGCATAAAGTTTGCGTTTAGTAAATAAGTGGAAAGTGGAATTATAAAGGGTATACATAACACCTGTACCAGAGGACGCCACAACATTTCACTGTAGCTATACGGTGTTATGGTGTAAATTATAACCCCTAATGTTATCAGGACACTTATCTTAGTAGCACATATATTCCAGCAAAACATGCATAATTCGGATTATTATAGCCTTGGTGTATAAATAATCTAAATTTTATTAAAAAGACAGGAGGTGAATATTTTGCATCAAATCTTTACTGTATTCCAAACAGCAGCAAAGAAAACTAAACAGAAAATGTGCATAAAAGTTGCAACAGTGCAGCACCAATCAGCACACAGACAATGTAGAAGAGTCCTAACACATTACAGGAACTTCCTCTTTTCTTTGCTGCTTCCAGACAGCAGGTCACATAATGTTTCTCTCCATTTATCTTTAATTATAATTGTTTAATTTGATTATTGATATATTCTGGTTTTATTTTATCTTAAATTGATTTAGCTTTTAGTCTGATCTCTAGGATGAATTATATATACTGTGTGTGTGTTTCCTTCAGTCTGCTTATTTCCAATTGTTAGATTAGCATTTATGTTTCGTTTGCCTTCAGATTGTTAATTTTAAACCTTCGTAGATTAACATTTATCGTAATGGCATACGATTTTATTGTAATGGCATAAGATCTTGTTTAATCATTGGTGATAGTGGCGTCTTACCCTGCATTGATCGAGCATCCTTATTCATAGTAGCTTTCTAAAATAGAGACAGGTGAATGTCTTGTTACCCTCACATACACTGTCCAAAACTTGCATATTGAACTTTTAATGGTTTTGTGGGTATAGTTACCACATTAGGTTCTCCTTGTTAACTCTCATTGTACTCTGGTATACACCAGTCCAGTTGATCATAAGCTACAAATAACAGTGCCCCAGAAGGTAGCTGCATCCAAAGGGCACTTCAACATACCACTTAATAAGCAAAAGCAATGTTTCACTTTAGATGCTGGGATGTGAACAGCTTGAACCACCCGCTCAAACTGTTCACATCCCAGCGTCTAAAGTGGAAAGCTACTATGAATTATGCAAGTTTTGCTGGAGTATATGTGCTTCTAAGATAATGATACTTTTATTCAGCTTATGCCTCAGTTATTGTGCTGGTAGTGTCCTGATAATATTAGGGGTTATGATTTACACCATGACAGCATATAGTTACAGTGACATGTAGTATCATCCTCTGGTACAGGTGTTGTGCATACCCTTTATCATTCCACTTACCACTTATTTACTAAACGTAAACTTTATGCTGCCTTTCTGTGTACCCCGGCATAGATCCTCAAAGTATACTATGGTGGTAAATGTTTGCCTCGAGTGGAGGTCTTGCTAGGGATTTCTCTTTATGATTTTATTTTAAATGCAATATTTTGAGCTGGCCTAACTGTTGATTTCTTCTTTCTTATTCCATTTTCTCTGATATTTGTATAATTTGTGTACACTAAGTACATCTCTTCTGTACTTGATCACATTTGGCTTGTACTTTTGAAAGTCTGTGCAATTAATAAATAGTTATTGATTTGTATGCTTTAAACCATGAAACTCCTATACCACTAAAGTTTGATCAACATAATATTAAATCATTAAATGTAAAAAATGTTTTCAAACACATCAGGCATTTATCATTAATAATGAAACAAACAGCTTTCATTTGCTGAACCCCTTGTTAAAAAAAAAACAACAACATTTCTTATAATTCTTTGAGTTTACCTAATCCAGGTGTGTAAGAACAAAATTTAAGATTACCTGATAAATGTATTTATTTCTTGACACGGTGAGTCCACGGATCATCTCTAATTACTATTGGGAATATCACTCCTGGCCAGCAGGAGAAGGCAAAGAGCACCACAGCAAAGCTGTCAGATATCACCTTCAATCCCAGTCATTCGACCAAAGGAAAAAGAGAGAAAGTAAGCAACACAAGGTGCAGAGGTGCCTGAGGTTTACAACACAAAACCTGCCTAAATAAACAGGGCAGGCTTTGGACTCACCATGTCAAGAAATAAATAGATTTATCAGGTAAGCATACATTTTTTTTTTCTTTCTAAAGACACAGTGAGTCCACGGATCATCTCTAATTACTATTGGGAATCAATACCCAAGCTAAAGGACACAGATGATAAGGGAGGGAAAAGACAGGGTACCTAAACGGAAGGCACCACTGCTTGAAGAACCTTTTTCCTAAAAGAAAGCTCAGCCGAGGCAAAAGTATCAAATTTATAGGATTTTGAAAAAGTGTGTAGAGAGGACCAAGTTGCAGCCTTGCAAATCTGTTCCAGAGAAGCTTCATTTTTGAATGCCCAGGAAGAGGAAACAGCCCTCGTGAAATGAGCCGTGACTCTCTCAGGAGGCTGCTGTCCAGAATTATATTCTTCAGCCACAAAGAAAGAGAAGTAGTCGTAGCTTTCTGACCCTTGCGTTTCCCAGAGAAAACAACAAACAAAGCAGAAGACTGGCGAAAATCCTTGGTCGCCTGTAGATAGTATTTCAACACATGCACCACATCTAGGTTGTGCAGCAGACGCTCTTTGTGAGAAGGGGGGTTAGGACACAAAGAAGGAACAATTTCTTGATTAATGTTCCTATCCAAAACCACTTTAGGGAGGAACCCTAACTTAGTACACAGAACTACCTTATCCAAATGAAAAATAAGGTAAGGGGATTCACACTGCAATGCAGAGAGCTCTGAGACTCTATGAGCAGAAGAAATTGCAACAAGAAACAAAACTTTCCAAGATAACATCTTAATATCTAAGGAATGCATAGGCTTGAACGGAGCCTGCTGCAGAACTTTAAGAACAAGGTTAAGACTCCAGAAGTAACAGTTACAGTTACTAGTTACAGGTTTACGAGCCTGAATCAAAGTTTCAATAACCGACTCCGAAAACCCGCACTTAGATAGAATTAAGCGTTCAATCTCCAAGCAGTAAACTTCAGAGAAACAAGATTTGGATGAAGGAAGGGCCCTTGAAGTAGAAGGTCCTTCCTCAGTGGAAGTCTCCAAGGTGGAAGAGAAGACATCTCCACTAGGTCCGCATACCAGATCCTGCGAGGCCACACCAGTGCAATGAGGATAACCGACGCCCTCTCCTGTTTGATTCGATCAATGACCCGTGTAAGGAGAGCGAAAAGAGGAAATAGGTATGCTAGACTGAATTCCAAGGAACCACCGGAGCATCTATCAATACAGCCTGAGGATCCCTTGACCTCGACATTCTGTCGAGATGCCATGAGATCCAGCTTCGGCTGTCCCAATTTGAGAATCAAGTTGTAAAACACCTCCGCATAAATTTCCCACTCCCCTGAGTGAAAGGTCTGTCTGCTCAGAAAATCTGCTTCCCAATTGTCCACTCCTGGAATGTGGATCGCAGATAGACAGCAGTTGTGGGTCTCCGCCCACTGAATAATTTTGGCTACCTCTGTTATGGCCAGGAACTTCGAGTTCCTCCCTGATGATTGATGTAAGCCACTGAAGTTATGTTGTCCGACTGGAACCTGATAAACCGGGCTGTAGCTAAATGAGGCCAGGCTAGAAGAGCACTGAAGTGAAAAAGTTATGGAGATTAGGCGCTTAATCTGCAAAAGGGATAAAGGTGTGTATGGAAGTCGTTAGCTAAATATGTAGAAGAGCACTGAAGATTGTCCTCCTCAACTCTAGGATGTTTATGGGAAGAACAGACTCCTCCCGAGTCCATGTCCCCTGTGCCTTTAGTGAGCCCCAGACGGCTCCCCATCCTAGTAGGCTGGCGTCCGTTGTCACAATCACCCAGGTGGGTCTGCGAAAGCAGGTTCCCTGGGAGAGATGATCCTGAGAGAACCACCAAAAAAGAGCGTCTCTTGTCGCCTGATCCAGATGAATTTGTGGAGACAGATCTGCATAACCCCCGTTTCATTGCCTGAGCATGCATAATTGCAGAGGTCTGAGATGGAACCGGGCAAACGTAATGATGTCCATGGCAGCTACCATCAGCCCGATCACCTCCATATATTGAGTCACTGACGACCGAGGAGAGGACTGAAGGGCCAGTCAAGAGTCGAGGATCTTTGATTTTCTGACCTCTGTCAGAAATATTTTAATTGATAAGGAATCTAGTATGGTTCCCAGGAACACTACCCTTGTAGCTGGAATCAATTAACTCTTTTCCAAATTCACCTTCCATCCGTGAGACCGCAGCAAAGATAACAATATCTCTGTGTGGAAGTTTGCTTGTTGGAAACATGGCGCCTGAACCAGAAAGTCGTCCAGATAAGGAGCCACTGCAATGCCCCGTAATTGGAGCATCGCCAACAGGGATCCCAGGACCTTTGAAAAAAATTTGGGAGCTGTGGCAAGGCCGAATGGAAGAGCCACAAACTGGTATTGTTTGTCTAGAAATGCGAACCTCAGAAACTTGGAATGATCCCTGTGGATGGGAACATCTACTGTTGTCATGAATTGACCCTCTTGAACCAAGGGAAGAATGGAACGAATAGTTTCAATCTTGAATGACGGAACTCTGAGGAACCACTTATTTACTAAACGTAAACTTTATGCTGCCTTTCTGTGTACCCCGGCATAGATCCTCAAAGTATACTATGGTGGTAAATGTTTGCCTCGAGTGGAGGTCTTGCTAGGGATTTTTCTTTATGATTTTATTTTAAATGCAGTATTTTGAGCTGGCCTAACTGTTGATTTCTTCTTTCTTATTCCATTTTCTCTGATATTTGTATAATTTGTGTACACTAAGTACATCTCTTCTGTACTTGATCACATTTGGCTTGTACTTTTGAAAGTCTGTGCAATTAATAAATAGTTATTGATTTGTATGCTTTAAACCATGAAACTCCTATACCACTAAAGTTTGATCAACATAATATTAAATCATTAAATGTAAAAAATGTTTTCAAACACATCAGGCATTTATCATTAATAATGAAACAAACAGCTTTCATTTGCTGAACCCCTTGTTAAAAAAAAAACAACAACATTTCTTATAATTCTTTGAGTTTACCTAATCCAGGTGTGTAAGAACAAAATTTAAGATTACCTGATAAATGTATTTATTTCTTGACACGGTGAGTCCACGGATCATCTCTAATTACTATTGGGAATATCACTCCTGGCCAGCAGGAGAAGGCAAAGAGCACCACAGCAAAGCTGTCAGATATCACCTTCAATCCCAGTCATTCGACCAAAGGAAAAAGAGAGAAAGTAAGCAACACAAGGTGCAGAGGTGCCTGAGGTTTACAACACAAAACCTGCCTAAATAAACAGGGCAGGCTTTGGACTCACCATGTCAAGAAATAAATAGATTTATCAGGTAAGCATACATTTTTTTTTTCTTTCTAAAGACACAGTGAGTCCACGGATCATCTCTAATTACTATTGGGAATCAATACCCAAGCTAAAGGACACAGATGATAAGGGAGGGAAAAGACAGGGTACCTAAACGGAAGGCACCACTGCTTGAAGAACCTTTTTCCTAAAAGAAAGCTCAGCCGAGGCAAAAGTATCAAATTTATAGGATTTTGAAAAAGTGTGTAGAGAGGACCAAGTTGCAGCCTTGCAAATCTGTTCCAGAGAAGCTTCATTTTTGAATGCCCAGGAAGAGGAAACAGCCCTCGTGAAATGAGCCGTGACTCTCTCAGGAGGCTGCTGTCCAGAATTATATTCTTCAGCCACAAAGAAAGAGAAGTAGTCGTAGCTTTCTGACCCTTGCGTTTCCCAGAGAAAACAACAAACAAAGCAGAAGACTGGCGAAAATCCTTGGTCGCCTGTAGATAGTATTTCAACACATGCACCACATCTAGGTTGTGCAGCAGACGCTCTTTGTGAGAAGGGGGGTTAGGACACAAAGAAGGAACAATTTCTTGATTAATGTTCCTATCCAAAACCACTTTAGGGAGGAACCCTAACTTAGTACACAGAACTACCTTATCCAAATGAAAAATAAGGTAAGGGGATTCACACTGCAATGCAGAGAGCTCTGAGACTCTATGAGCAGAAGAAATTGCAACAAGAAACAAAACTTTCCAAGATAACATCTTAATATCTAAGGAATGCATAGGCTTGAACGGAGCCTGCTGCAGAACTTTAAGAACAAGGTTAAGACTCCAGAAGTAACAGTTACAGTTATTAGTTACAGGTTTACGAGTCTGAATCAAAGTTTCAATAACCGACTCCGAAAACCCGCACTTAGATAGAATTAAGCGTTCAATCTCCAAGCAGTAAACTTCAGAGAAACAAGATTTGGATGAAGGAAGGGCCCTTGAAGTAGAAGGTCCTTCCTCAGTGGAAGTCTCCAAGGTGGAAGAGAAGACATCTCCACTATGTCCGCATACCAGATCCTGCGAGGCCACACCAGTGCAATGAGGATCACCGACGCCCTCTCCTGTTTGATTCGCTCAATGACCCGTGTAAGGAGAGCGAAAAGAGGAAATAGGTATGCTAGACTGAATTCCAAGGAACCACCGGAGCATCTATCAATACAGCCTGAGGATCCCTTGACCTCGACATTCTGTCGAGATGCCATGAGATCCAGCTTCGGCTGTCCCAATTTGAGAATCAAGTTGTAAAACACCTCCGCATAAATTTCCCACTCCCCTGAGTGAAAGGTCTGTCTGCTCAGAAAATCTGCTTCCCAATTGTCCACTCCTGGAATGTGGATCGCAGATAGACAGCAGTTGTGGGTCTCCGCCCACTGAATAATTTTGGCTACCTCTGTTATGGCCAAGGAACTTCGAGTTCCTCCCTGATGATTGATGTAAGCCACTGAAGTTATGTTGTCCGACTGGAACCTGATAAACCGGGCTGTAGCTAACTGAGGCCAGGCTAGAAGAGCACTGAAGTGAAAAAGTTATGGAGATTAGGCGCTTAATCTGCAAAAGGGATAAAGGTGTGTATGGAAGTCGTTAGCTAAATATGTAGAAGAGCACTGAAGATTGTCCTCCTCAACTCTAGGATGTTTATGGGAAGAACAGACTCCTCCCGAGTCCATGTCCCCTGTGCCTTTAGTGAGCCCCAGACGGCTCCCCATCCTAGTAGGCTGGCGTCCGTTGTCACAATCACCCAGGTGGGTCTGCGAAAGCAGGTTCCCTGGGAGAGATGATCCTGAGAGAACCACCAAAAAAGAGCGTCTCTTGTCGCCTGATCCAGATGAATTTGTGGAGACAGATCTGCATAACCCCCGTTTCATTGCCTGAGCATGCATAATTGCAGAGGTCTGAGATGGAACCGGGCAAACGTAATGATGTCCATGGCAGCTACCATCAGCCCGATCACCTCCATATATTGAGTCACTGACGACCGAGGAGAGGACTGAAGGGCCAGTCAAGAGTCGAGGATCTTTGATTTTCTGACCTCTGTCAGAAATATTTTAATTGATAAGGAATCTAGTATGGTTCCCAGGAACACTACCCTTGTAGCTGGAATCAATTAACTCTTTTCCAAATTCACCTTCCATCCGTGAGACCGCAGCAAAGATAACAATATCTCTGTGTGGAAGTTTGCTTGTTGGAAACATGGCGCCTGAACCAGAAAGTCGTCCAGATAAGGAGCCACTGCAATGCCCCGTAATTGGAGCATCGCCAACAGGGATCCCAGGACCTTTGAAAAAAATTTGGGAGCTGTGGCAAGGCCGAATGGAAGAGCCACAAACTGGTATTGTTTGTCTAGAAATGCGAACCTCAGAAACTTGGAATGATCCCTGTGGATGGGAACATCTACTGTTGTCATGAATTGACCCTCTTGAACCAAGGGAAGAATGGAACGAATAGTTTCAATCTTGAATGACGGAACTCTGAGGAACTTGTTTAGACTCTTGAGGTCTAGAATTGGTCTGAAAGTTCCCTCTTTCTTGGAAGCCACGAACAGATTGGAGTAAAAACCCAGACCCTGATCCTGCATTGGAACAGGAACTATCACTCCCAGGACGGAGAGGTCCCGGACACAGTGTAAGAACACCTCTCTTTTTATCTGGTCTACAGATAATCTTGAGAGCAGAAACCTGCCCCTGGGAGGAAAGGTCTTGAACTCTAGTTTGTATCCCTGGGTCACGATATCCACCGCCCAGGGATCCAGGACATCTCAAACCCAGGCCTGAGCAAAGAAGGAAAGTCTGCCTCCCCACAAGATCCAGTCCCAGATCGGGGGCAAACCCTTCATGCTGACTTTGAGTCATTAACGGGCTTCTTAGATTGCTTCCCCTTGTTCCAAGACTGGTTGGTCCTCCGGGAAGGTTTGGACTGGTCCTGCTGGCAGAGGAGGAGGAGGGCTTACCTTTGAAGTTTCGAAAGGAACGAAAATTACTCTGACGTCCTTTCTGCTTATTCCTCTTATCCTGAGGGAGGAAATGACCCTTTCCTCCCGTAATGTCTGAAATAATTTCCGCTAAGCACGGCCCAAACAAGGTCTTACCCTTGTAGGGGATCCCAAAAGCTTAGACTTAAATTATATATCCGCAGACCAGGATTTCAACCATAAGGCTCTGCGGGCCAGTACGGCAAAACAAGAAATCTTTGCTCCCAGCTTAATAAACTGTAGGGAAGCATCCGTAATAAATTAATAGGCCAACTTAAGAGCCTTGATCCTATCTTGGATCGCTTCAAGGTTAGTATCTGTCTAAATAGAATCAGACAATGCATCAAACCAGTATGCCGCTGGGCTGGTGACAGTAGCAATACACACCGCAGGCTGCTATTGAAAACCCTGGTGTACATACACATTGTAAAGTAACTCCTCCAACTTCTTATCCATAGAATCTTTAAAGGAACAACTATCCTCTATGGGAATAGTAGTTCTCTTGGCCAAAGTGGAAATTGCCCCTTCCACCTCGGGGACCGTCTGCCAAGCCTCCGTGATGGAGTCAGCTATTGGAAACATTTTCTAAAAATTGGGGATGGAGAAAAGGGGATCCCAGGTCTCTCCCACTCCCTAGCAATAATCTCTGTAGCTCGATCTGGTACAAGGAAAACCTCCACCCTGGAAGATACATCAAAGTACCTGTTTAGCTTGCTAGATTTCTTAGGATTGATGACGTCAGTGGTGTCGGAGTCGTCCAAGGTAGCCAAAAAACCTCCTTAAGTAACAAACGGAGGTGTTTCAGCTTGAATCTGAAAGATACGACTTCCGCATCAGAAGAAGGAATTACACGGTCTGAGTCTTAGATTTCACCCTCAGACGCTACAGAAGTTTCTTCCTCCTCAGACTTCTGGGAAGGAACATTCGGAATAGCCACGACTGTGTCAGAAACCTTACTCACTGATTCCTTAAATTTCCTCTTGCCCTTTCCCTGCAGCATGGGAATAGCATTCAGCGCATCAGTTACCGCAGTAGATATGTGGGTAACAATATCTTGCAACGTAACTCTAACCGGAGTGTGAGAAGAAACGCAGGGCACTGCATGTGTGGACAATAAATTTTGGGACACTTGAGGAGAAAGCTGCGGCGTATCTTTAACAGGAGACCCGTGAACAGCATCCGCCTTAGACAATGATGGCTCAGGATCAAAAAGTCTATCCCTGTAATGCAATGTTCTCTCAATAAATGAGGATCAAAAAGGGATTGGTGGTTCCACATTAGCATCAAAACACAAAGTACAAGTAAGATTTTGCAGGGCCTCTTGATCCATCTTTACCCAATATTTGAGCAAATAAAATACTTTTTATTTTAATTTGAAATTAATGCAAAAAAAGATGTTACTGTCCCTTTAAATTTAAAAAATAACTTTATTTTTTAATGCAAAAACACGTTTGTTCTAGAGCACCCCAGGCAGCCTCTACACCTCAGCTTAGCTCTGCTGAGGTGCCTACCTGCCCTGCTGGTTGCCGGAGACAATAGCTAGATGAAATCCAGACTTAACCCAGAGCTGCTCCCACCGGTATCCGGCGACCGTTTCACAGAAAACTGCAGAGCCGCAATAAAGTACGTCTCCCCTCCGCTCACACAGGAAGTGAGAAAAAGTGTGCAAAAAACTCTTTGCCGCCTCAGACAGTCCCGCCCATCGTGGGCATATCAAACTAACCTCCTAGCCGGCATTAATCTGTACTCTAAAAGTAATGCCACCGGGAGCAAATAAAAACACTAACACCCTGACCAGAACCATATATCAACTGAGCCTATGTCTCCTCTCGTCCCCAGTGCCTGCAAACACTGCCTTACATTATCCTATTAACCCACAATAGGATCAATGTATCTGGTGTCCCATACAGAGTTATTCTGTTAAAGTGCCATATTTTTCTTAATACTTGCTTAGAAAAATAAAATTAGCACTTATCTCAATGTAATCTGCCTGGCAGCAGGGCAGCTCACTAGGTTTGAGAGGAATTCTCCCTCACATGGACCTGTGGAAAAAAGGCAAAGACTGAGTAATCTTACTCAGGCTTTCAAGTTAGGGCAGCAATAATTACTTGGGAGGTGCAGTGAGGATTATACCCCACAAGTTCCCAATTGCTTAAAAGCCACCACTGCTCTACTGAAGAGACTGACATGGGCTACGGCTATACCCCAGGAACAAGCAGAACAAACTTGCACTGCTGGAAAATAATAAAATCTTGATTGAAGAATCTTCTTCCAGACTCCTAAACTTAACCACCTCCTTGCTATTAACGTAGGCAAAGAGAATGACTGGGGTTGGAGGGAAGGGAGGAACACTAAACCCAAGTTTTTTTCTTTCACGATTCAGATAGAGCATGCAATTTTAGGCAACTTTCTAATTTACTCCTATTATCAATTTTTCTTAGTTCTCTTGCTATCTTTATTTAAAAAGCAGGAATGTTATGCAAAGGAGCCGGCCCATCTTTGGTTGAGAACCTGGGTTATATGCTTGCTTATTGGTGGGTAAATGTAAACCTCCAATAAGGAAACGCTATCCATGGTGCTGAACCTAAAATGCGCTGACTGCTAATATTTACATTCCTACTTTTAAAATAAAGATAGTAAGAGAACGAAGAAAAATTGATAATAGTTAGAAAGTTGCTTAAAATTTCATGTTATTTCTGAATCATGAAAGAAAGAAATTGGGTTCAGTGTCCCTTTAACAACTTTGCTGTGGTACTCTTTGCCTCCTCCTGCTGGCCAGGAGTGATATTCCCAATAGTAATTAGAGATGATCCGTGGACTCACTGTGTCATTAGAAAGAAAATTTGTTACTATTATACTGCAAATGTACAGTAATAAGGCTAGAATAAGAAAAACATAATTTATGTAAGAACTTACCTGATAAATTCATTTCTTTCATATTAGCAAGAGTCCATGAGCTAGTGACGTATGGGATATACATTCCTACCAGGAGGGGCAAAGTTTCCCAAACCTCAAAATGCCTATAAATACACCCCTCACCACACCCACAATTCAGTTTAACGAATAGCCAAGAAGTGGGGTGATAAAAAAGTGCGAAAGCATATAAAATAAGGAATTGGAATAATTGTGCTTTATACAAAATCATAACCACCACAAAAAAAGGGCGGGCCTCATGGACTCTTGCTAATATGAAAGAAATGAATTTATCAGGTAAGTTCTTACATAAATTATGTTTTCTTTCATGTAATTAGCAAGAGTCCATGAGCTAGTGACGTATGGGATAATGATTACCCAAGATGTGGATCTTTCCACACAAGAGTCACTAGAGAGGGAGGGATAAAATAAAGACAGCCAATTCCTGCTGAAAATAATCCACACCCAAAATAAAGTTTAATGAAAAACATAAGCAGAAGATTCAAACTGAAACCGCTGCCTGAAGTACTTTTCTACCAAAAACTGCTTCAGAAGAAGAAAATACATCAAAATGGTAGAATTTAGTAAAAGTATGCAAAGAGGACCAAGTTGCTGCTTTGCAAATCTGATCAACCGAAGCTTCATTCCTAAACGCCCAGGAAGTAGAAACTGACCTAGTAGAATGAGCTGTAATCCTCTGAGGCGGAGTTTTACCCGACTCAACATAGGCAAGATGAATCAAAGATTTCAACCAAGATGCCAAAGAAATGGCAGAAGCTTTCTGGCCTTTTCTAGCACCGGAAAAAATAACAAATAGACTAGAAGTCTTTCGGAAAGACTTAGTAGCTTCAACATAATATTTCAAAGCTCTAACAACATCCAAAGAATGCAATGATTTCTCCTTAGAATTCTTAGGATTAGGACATAATGAAGGAACCACAATTTCTCTACTAATGTTGTTGGAATTCACAACTTTAGGTAAAAATTCAAAAGAAGTTTGTAACACCGCCTTATCCTGATGAAAAATCAGAAAAGGAGACTCACAAGAAAGAGCAGATAATTCAGAAACTCTTCTGGCAGAAGAGATGGCCAAAAGGAACAAAACTTTCCAAGAAAGTAATTTAATGTCCAATGAATGCATAGGTTCAAACGGAGGAGCTTGAAGAGCTCCCAGAACCAAATTCAAACTCCAAGGAGGAGAAATTGACTTAATGACAGGTTTTATACGAACCAAAGCTTGTACAAAACAATGAATATCAGGAAGAATAGCAATCTTTCTGTGAAAAAGAACAGAAAGAGCAGAGATTTGACCTTTCAAGGAACTTGCGGACAAACCCTTATCTAAACCATCCTGAAGAAACTGTAAAATTCTCGGTATTCTAAAAAAATGCCAAGAAAAATGATGAGAAAGACACCAAGAAATATAAGTCTTCCAGACTCTATAATATATCTCTCTAGATACAGATTTACGAGCCTGTAACATAGTATTAATCACAGAGTCAGAGAAACCTCTTTGACCAAGAATCAAGCGTTCAATCTCCATACCTTTAAATTTAAGGATCTCAGATCCTGATGGAAAAAAGGACCTTGAGACAGAAGGTCTGGTCTTAACGGAAGAGTCCACGGTTGGCAAGAGGCCATCCGGACAAGATCCGCATACCAAAACCTGTGAGGCCATGCCGGAGCTACCAGCAGAACAAACGAGCATTCCTTCAGAATCTTGGAGATTACTCTTGGAAGAAGAACTAGAGGCGGAAAGATATAAGCAGGATGATACTTCCAAGGAAGTGATAATGCATCCACTGCCTCCGCCTGAGGATCCCGGGATCTGGACAGATACCTGGGAAGTTTCTTGTTTAGATGAGACGCCATCAGATCTATTTCTGGAAGTTCCCACATTTGAACAATCTGAAGAAATACCTCTGGGTGAAGAGACCATTCGCCCGGATGCAACGTTTGGCGACTGAGATAATCCGCTTCCCAATTGTCTATACCTGGGATATGAACCGCAGAGATTAGACAGGAGCTGGATTCCGCCCAAACCAAAATTCGAGATACTTCTTTCATAGCCAGAGGACTGTGAGTCCCTCCTTGATGATTGATGTATGCCACAGTTGTGACATTGTCTGTCTGAAAACAAATGAACGATTCTCTCTTCAGAAGAGGCCAAAACTGAAGAGCTCTGAAAATTGCACGGAGTTCCAAAATATTGATCGGTAATCTCACCTCCTGAGATTCCCAAACTCCTTGTGCCGTCAGAGATCCCCACACAGCTCCCCAACCTGTGAGACTTGCATCTGTTGAAATTATAGTCCAGGTCGGAAGCACAAAAGAAGCCCTCTGAATTAAACGATGGTGATCTGTCCACCACGTTAGAGAGTGTCGAACAATCGGTTTTAAAGATATTAATTGAGATATCTTTGTGTAATCCTTGCACCATTGATTCAGCATACAGAGCTGAAGAGGTTGCATGTGAAAACGAGCAAAGGGGATCGCGTCCGATGCAGCAGTCATAAGACCTAGAATTTCCATGCATAAAGCTACCGAAGGGAATGATTGTGACTGAAGGTTTCGACAAGCTGAAATCAATTTTAGACGTCTCTTGTCTGTTAAAGACAGAGTCATGGACACTAAATCTATCTGGAAACCCAGAAAAGTTACCCTTGTCTGAGGAATCAATTAACTTTTTGGTAAATTGATCCTCCAACCATGATCTTGAAGAAACAACACAAGTCGATTCGTATGAGATTCTGCTAAATGTAAAGACTGAGCAAGTACCAAGATATCGTCCAAATAAGGAAATACCACAATACCCTGTTCTCTGATTACAGACAGAAGGGCACCGAGAACCTTTGTAAAAATTCTTGGAGCTGTAGCTAGGCCAAACGGCAGAGCCACAAACTGGTAATGCTTGTCCCGAAAAGAGAATCTCAGGAACTGATAATGATCTGGATGAATCGGAATATGCAGATATGCATCCTGTAAATCTATTGTGGACATATAATGCCCTTGCTGAACAAAAGGCAAGATAGTCCTTACAGTTACCATCTTGAACGTTGGTATCCTTACATAACGATTCAATAGTTTTAGATCCAGAACTGGTCTGAAGGAATTCTCCTTCTTTGGTACAATGAAGAGATTTGAATAAAACCCCATCCCCTGTTCCGGAACTGGAACTGGCATAATTACTCCAGCCAACTCTAGATCTGAAACACAATTCAGAAATGCTTGAGCTTTCACTGGATTTACTGGGACACGGGAAAGAAAAAATCTCTTTGCAGGAGGTCTCATCTTGAAACCAATTCTGTACCCTTCTGAAACAATGTTCTGAATCCAAAGATTGTGAACAGAATTGATCCAAATTTCTTTGAAAAAACGTAACCTGCCCCCTACCAGCTGAGCTGGAATGAGGGCCGCACCTTCATGTGGACTTAGAAGCAGGCTTTGCCTTTCTAGCAGGCTTGGATTTATTCCAGACCGGAGATGGTTTCCAAACTGAAACTGCTCCTGAGGATGAAGGATTAGGCTTTTGTTCTTTGTTGAAACGAAAGGAACGAAAACGATTATTAGCCCTGTTTTTACCCTTAGATTTTTTATCCTGTGGTAAAAAAGTTCCTTTCCCACCAGTAACAGTTGAGATAATAGAATCCAACTGAGAACCAAATAATTTGTTACCCTGGAAAGAAATGGAAAGTAGAGTTGATTTAGAAGCCATATCAGCATTCCAAGTCTTAAGCCATAAGGCTCTTCTAGCTAAAATAGCTAGAGACATAAACCTGACATCAACTCTGATAATATCAAAAATGGCATCACAGATAAAATTATTAGCATGCTGAAGAATAATAATAATATCATGAGAATCATGATCTGTTACTTGTTGCGCTAAAGTTTCCAACCAAAAAGTTGAAGCTGCAGCAACATCAGCCAATGATATAGCAGATCTAAGAAGATTACCTGAACACAGATAAGCTTTTCTTAGAAAGGATTCAATTTTCCTATCTAAAGGATCCTTAAACGAAGTACCATCTGACGTAGGAATAGTAGTACGTTTAGCAAGGGTAGAAATAGCCCCATCAACTTTAGGGATTTTGTCCCAAAATTCTAATCTGTCAGACGGCACAGGATATAATTGTTTAAAACGTTTAGAAGGAGTAAATGAATTACCCAATTTATCCCATTCTTTGGAAATTACTGCAGAAATAGCATTAGGAACAGGAAAAACTTCTGGAATAACCACAGGAGATTTAAATACCTTATCTAAACGTTTAGAATTAGTATCAAGAGGACCAGAATCCTCTATTTCTAAAGCAATTAGTACTACTTTAAGTAAAGAACGAATAAATTCCATTTTAAATAAATATGAAGATTTATCAGCATCAATCTCTGAGACAGAATCCTCTGAACCAGAAGAGTCATCAGAATCAGAATGATGATGTTCATTTAAAAATTCATCTGTAGGGAGAGAAGTTTTAAAAGATTTTTTTATGTTTACTAGAAGGAGAAATAACAGACATAGCCTTCTTTATGGATTCAGAAACAAAATCTCTTATGTTATCAGGAACATTCTGCACCTTAGATGTTGAAGGAACTGCAACAGGCAATGGTACTTTACTAAAGGAAATATTATCTGCATAAACAAGTTTGTCATGACAATTAATACAAACAACAGCCGGAGGAATAGCTACCAAAAGTTTACAGCAGATACACTTAGCTTTGGTAGATCCAGCACTAGACAGCGATTTTCCTGTAGTATCTTCTGACTCAGATGCAACGTAAGACATCTTGCAATATGTAAGAGAAAAAACAACATATAAAGCAAAATTGATCAAATTCCTTAAATGACAGTTTCAGGAATGGGAAAAAATGCCAAAGAACAAGCTTCTAGCAACCAGAAGCAATGAAAAAAATGAGACTGAAATAATGTGGAGACAAAAGCGACGCCCATATTTTTTAGCGCCAAATCAGACGCCCACATTATTTGGCGCCTAAATGCTTTTGGCGCCAAAAATGACGCCACATCCGGAACGCCGACATCTTTGGCGCAAAATAACGTCAAAAAATGACTCAACTTCCGGCGACACGTATGACGCCGGAAACGGAAAAGAATTTTTGCGCCAAAAAAGTCTGCGCCAAGAATGACGCAATAAAATGAAGTATTTTCAGCCCCCGCGAGCCTAACAGCCCACAGGGAAAAAAGAGTCAAATTTTTGAAGGTAAGAAAAAAATCATTAATTCAAGTGCATTATCCCAAATATGAAACTGACTGTCTGAAAAATAAGGAAATGTTGAACATTCTGAGTCAAGGCAAATAAATGTTTGAATACATATATTTAGAACTTTATAAACAAAGTGCCCAACCATAGCTTAGAGTGTCACAGAAAATAAGATTTACTTACCCCAGGACACTCATCTACATGTTTGTAGAAAGCCAAACCAGTACTGAAACGAGAATCAGCAGAGGTAATGGTATATATAAGAGTATATCGTCGATCTGAAAAGGGAGGTAAGAGATGAATCTCTACGACCGATAACAGAGAACCTATGAAATAGACCCCGTAGAAGGAGATCACTGCATTCAAATAGGCAATACTCTCCTCACATCCCTCTGACATTCACTGCACGCTGAGAGGAAAACCGGGCTCCAACTTGCTGCAGAGCGCATATCAACGTAGAATCTAGCACAAACTTACTTCACCACCTCCATCGGAGGCAAAGTTTGTAAAACTGAATTGTGGGTGTGGTGAGGGGTGTATTTATAGGCATTTTGAGGTTTGGGAAACTTTGCCCCTCCTGGTAGGAATGTATATCCCATACGTCACTAGCTCATGGACTCTTGCTAATTACATGAAAGAAATGTATGCTTACCTGATAAATTTATTTCTTTTCGACACAATGAGTCCATGGATCATCTTAATTACTTATGGGATATTCACCTCCTGGTCAGCAGGAGGAGGCAAAGAGCACCACAGCAGAGCTGTTAAATAGCTCCTCCCTTCCCTCCCACTCCAGTCATTCGACCGAAGTTAGGAAGACAAAGGAAAAGCTAAGGTGCAGAGGTGTCTGAAGTTTACAATAACCCTCAACCTGTCTAAAGAACAGGGTGGGCCGTGGACTCATCGTGTCAAAAAAGAAATACATTTATCAGGTAAGCATACATTTTCTATTCTTTTTTAAGACACGATGAGTCCATGGATCCTCTTAATTACTAATGGGATTCAATATCCAAGCTAGAGTACACAGATGATACGGGAGGGACAAGACAGAGAACCCAAACAGAAGGCACCACTGCTTGAAGAACCTTTCGTCCAAAAGCGGCCTCAGCCGAGGCAAAAGAGACAAATTTTCAGAATTTCAAAAAGGTTTGAAGAGAACACCAAGTTGCAACCTCGCAAATCTGTTCCACAGAAGCTTCATCCTTGAATGCCCATGAGGAAGCAACAGCCCTCGTGGAATGAGCCGTAACGCTCTCGAGAGGCTGCTGAGCAGCAGTCTCATATTTAAAACGTATGATACTCTTCAGTCAAAAAGGAAGAGAAGTCAAAGCTTTCTGTCCCTTGTGTTTTCCCAAAAAAAAACACAAACAAGGAAGAAGACTGACGAAAGTCCTCAGTCGCCTGCAAGGAAAACTTTAACCCCTTAACGACCGAGGACGTGCAGGATACGTCCTCTAAAAAAAGTCAGATAACGACCAAGGACGTACCCTGCACGTCCTCGGTCTGGAAAGCAGCTGGAAGCGATCCTGCTCGCTTCCAGCTGCTTTCCGGTTATTGCAGTGATGCCTCGATATTGAGGCATCCTGCAATAACCTTTTTTAGCCATCCGATGCAGAGAGAGCCACTCTGTGGTCCTCTCTGCACCGGACATTGATGGCTATCTTCGTTGGTGGGTGGGAGCCGGTGTGGGAGGAGGGTGGCGGCCTTCATTGGCGGGTGGGAACCGCTACACTACAGAAAAATTAACTATAAAAGTGGGTAAAAGGGGGGGGGGGTATATATTTAAAAAAAAAAAAACATCAGTCAGGGGGTGGGGGTTGGTCTGTGGGGGGGGGGGGGGGAAGCTACACTACAGAAAAAAAACATAAAAAACTAAAAAAATACATATTTTTTTGCAAACTGGGTACTGCCAGTACCCAAGATGGCCCCCAATAAGGCAGGGGGGGATCAGGGAGGTTAGGGGCTAAGGGGGGATCCTACACAGCAGCATATGTAAATATGCTATTAAAAAAAACGTTCAAAGATACCTTTTTATTTTAGTAATGGCAGACTTTCTGCCAGTACTTAAGATGGCGGGGACAATTGTGGGGTGGGGGAGGGAAGGGAGCTGTTTGGGAGGGATCAGGGGGTGTGATGTGTCAGGTGGGAGGCTGATCTCTACACTAAAGCTAAAATTAACCCTGCAAGCTCCCTACAAACTACCTAATTAACCCCTTCACTGCTAGCCACAATATATGTGTGATGCGCAGCAGCACTTAGCGGCCTTCTAATTACCAAAAAGCAACACCATCATATATGTCTGCTATTTCTGAACAAACGGGATCCCAGAGAAGCATTTACAACCATTTGTGCCATAATTGCACAAGCTGTTTGTAAATAATTTCAGTAAGAAACCAAAAATTGTGAAAAACTTTACGTTTTTTTTTTAATTTGATCGCATTTGGCAGTGAAATGGTGGCATGAAATATGCCAAAATGGGCCTAGATCAATACTTGGGGTTCTCTACTATACTAAAGCTAAAATTAACCCTAGAAGCTCCCTACATGCTCCCTAATTAACCCCTTCACTGCTGGGCATAATACACGTGTGGTGCGCAGTGGCATTTAGCAGCCTTCTAATTACCAAAAAAAAAAGACGAAGTCATATACCGTATTTTTCGCTCCATAAGACGCACCTAACCATAAGACGCACCTAGTTTTTAGAGGAGGAAAACAAGAAAAAAAATATTCTGAATCAACTTACACCCTCTCCCTTACATTCTTAAACACACTCACATTCTCAAGCACACTCAGAGGGCCCCAAAACAACTAAGAGAGGGAGGAGGAGTAGAGGAAAATATGGAATTGAGACAACCTAGGTACATGTTGAGGGAATACAAGACATACAACAGGAGGAAACATCACTAAGAAATCTATCCTCCTATCAGATTACTAATAAATAGAATGCAAAGTTTTAAATTATGGCTTGAGATTTGTGCATTCCATACATTTTAATTTGATTTAAAATATTTTGGATAAAAATTCATTTATATGGAATTTGACTTTCATTAAGTTTTTGACACACAACAGGAAGATAGTTTGACGCTCAGATAAATGGACCCTCTGTGAAGTTTAATTGCTGACATTAATACTCTGCCAACTGTTGGGGGACTTGATTTCAAATCATGCAGTTGTAACAGCTTGAAGCAGATGCCAGGGCAAGAATCTACACACAGATCCCGTTGTAACCGTGAATGCCACAACTCCAGTAAGAAATATTGTTTGCTGATTTTTATACTAGTGATTGCCAGGAGGGAAAGACTACAGTTGTGTCACAGTTTAATTTCCCCTAAAGTCCGAGCGGTGTCCGGCGAGAGCTCGTACACTAGCAACACACACAGCAAACAATCCCTGTAAATATTGACAAGCTTCCTTGCCAGAAGTAGGAAAGGTGCAGGAGTTGCAGCATATCCGGTAACCTTCAGCAGGAGAGCAATCGTAATACAGCGGGAAAGGCACTCACTATCTTTCCCCCTACTTTTACCCCTACTGCACCGGACCGGTCAAATTGCCAATACATGAGATTTTAACGAATCAGGAATATTTACACTTGTATTGGCAATTTGACCGCTCCGGTGCAGTGCTAGCCCACAGGAGGGCTAAAAGTATGGGGAAAATTGCGTGGATTCAGTAATGTAATTGCATTACAGACATTACTGAATCTGATTACTTATTAGCAAGCTCAATGTTTTATAAGTTCTCTGCTCGCCATTCGCCAGAGCAGAGCACTTATAAAATTTAGAGCCCGCTGATAAGTAATCAGATTTAGTACTTTCTGTAATGCAATATTGTGCAAGACAGACCTTAAACATGCCCAAAATAAGTTGTCTAAACTTACAATTAGATGTTCCGCACCAGCTCCGTTTATCCAGGCCACAGCACCCTCCACATATGAGGTGCTATCTCAACTGCCTCTTGGTGCGCGGGAATAATTTGTTTGTGTGCGGTGTCAATCAAATCAATGTGCTGCCGCGCTCACTAGAGGGAACATTTCCCCTGCACTTGGTGATTTGGCTCCAGGGCACACACACATTCGCTCCATAAGACGCACAGACATTTCCCCTTACTTTTAAGGGGAGAAAAAGTGCGTCTTATGGAGCGAAAAATACGGTATGTCTGCTATTTATGAACAAAGAGAATCTCAGAGAAGCATTTACAACCATTTATGCCATAATTGCATAAGTTGTTTGTAAATAATTTCAGTGAGAAACCTAAAGTTTGTGAAAAATTTGTGAAAAATTGAACAATTATTTTTATTTGATCGCATTTGGCGGTGAAATGGTGGCATGAAATATACCAAAATTGGCCTAGATCAATACTTTGGGATGTCTTCAAAAAAAATATATACATGTCAATGGATATTCAAGGATTCCAATGTAACTAGCGCTAATTTTGAAAAAAATTGGTTTGGAAATAGCAAAGCGCTACTTGTATTTATGGCCCCATAACTTGCAAAAAAAGCAAAGAACGTGTAAACATTGGGTATTTCTAAACTCAGGACAAAATTTAGAAACTATTTAGCATGGGTGTTTTTTGGTGGTTGTAGATGTGTAACAGATTTTGGGGTCAAAGTTAGAAAAAGTGTGTTTTTTTCCAATTTTTCCTCATATTTTATAATTTTTTTTATAGTAAATTATAAGATATGATGAAAATAATGGTTTCTTTTGAAAGTCCATTTAATGGCGAGAAAAACGGTATATAATATGTGTGGGTACAGTAAATGAGTAAGAGGAAAATTACAGCTAAACACAAACACCGCAAAAATGTAAAAATAGCTTTTGGCCCCAAACGGACAGAAAATGGAAAAGTGCTGTGGTCATTAAGGGGTTAAAGCACGGACCACGTCCAAATTGTGCAGAAGTCTTTACTTCCGAGAAGAAGGATTAGGACACAAGGAAGGAACAAAAAATCCTAATTTAGTACGTAAAACTACCTTATCCAAGAGATAAATAAGATAAGGAGACTCATACTGAAATACCGAGAGCTCTGACACTCTCTGAGCATAAGAAATAAACTTTCCAAGATAACAACTTAATATCTAAGGAATGCATAGGTTCAAACGGAGCCCCTCGAAGAACTTTGAGAACTAAATTAAGACTCCCTGGAGCAGTAACTGGTTTGAACACAGACCTGATCCTGACCAAGGCCTGACAAAATACTTGTACATCTGGAACATCCGCCAGATGTTTGAGAACAAAATAGAGAAGGTTGAGAGTTGTCCCTTTAGGGAACTCGTCGAAAAACCTTTCTCCAAACCCTTTTGGAGAAAAGACAAAATTTTAGGAATCCTAATTCTACTCCATGAGTAGCCCATGGGTTCACACCAATAGAGAAATTTACACCATATCTTATAAAAAACTTTTCTAGCGACAGGCTAAAGAGCCTGAATCAAGGTCTCAACGACCGAATCAGAAAACCCCCCGCTTAATAATATTTAAGCGATCAATCTCCAAGCAGACTGCTTCAGAGAAAATAGATTTAGGTGAAGGAGGTGCCCTTGAATTAGAAGGACCTTTCTCAACGGAAGTCTCCAAGGTGGCAGAAATGACATGCCCACCAGATTTGCATACCAAATCCTGCAAGGCTAAGCCGATGCTATGAGGATCACTGATACCCTCTCCTGCTCTTCCACCCCTGGGATGTGGATCGCCGACAGGCAGCAAGAATGGGCCTCTGCTCATCTTTGTCTGACTGGAAACTGATAAACTGGATCGAGGCTAACTGAGACCAGGCCAGAAGAGCATTGTAGAACGCTCTCAGCTCCAGAATGTGTATAGGAAGAACAGACTCTGGCTGAGTCCAAACCCCCCAAGTCCTTAGGGAGCTCCAGACTGCTCCCCACCCTAAAAGGTTGGCTTCTGTTGTCACAATCACCCAAGATGGTCTGTGAAAGCAGGTTCCCTTGGAGAGATGATCCAGAGACAACCATCATTGAAGAGAATCTCTGTTGCATTGCCGGAGCATGCTTAACCGCAGAGGTCTGAGGTGGAACCGAGCAAACGGGATGATGTCCATTGCCGTCACCATCAGTCCAATTACCTCCATGCACTGAGCCACTGAAGGCCGAGGAGTGGACTGAAGAACTAGACAAGTATCGATAATCTTTGATTTCCTGACTTCTGTCAGAAAAATCTTCATAGATATGGAAACTAGTATGGTTCCCCAGAAAGTTACCCCTGTGTTTGGGACTAAGGAACTCCTTTCCAAATTTACCTTCCACCCGAAAGATTGTGGGAAGGATAATACCATGTCCGAGAGAAATCTTGCTTGCTGTAAGGATGGTGCCTAGATTAGGATGTCGTCAGATAGGGTGCCTGCAATGCCCCGTAACCGAAGCACCGCCAACAGCAATCCCAGAACCCTTGTGAAAATTCTGCGGGCTGTGGCAAAACCGAAAGGAAGAGTCACGAACTGGAAGTGTTTGTCCAGAAAGGCAAACCTCAGAAACTTGAAATGATTCTTGTGAATGGCACGTGAAGGTACGCGTCCTTTAAATCCACTGTTGTCATAAATTGACTCTCTGGATCAAGGGAAGAATGGAACGAATAGTTTCCCTCTTGAAGGATGGCACACTAAGAATTTGTTTAGACTCTTGAGATCTAAAAAAATGGTCTGAAGGTTCCTTATTTGGGAATCACAAACAGATTGGAATAAAATCCCCGACCCTGTTCCTTAGTCGGAACAGGAACTCTCACTCCCAGTCGGAGAGGTTTCCTACACAATTGAAGAACGCCTCTCCTTTTGTCTGGTTTACAGATAATCTTGAAAGTGGGAACCTGCCTCTGGGAGGAAAACTCTTGAAGTCTAGTTGTATCCCTGGGACACTATTTCTACTGCCCAGGGATCCTGAACATCTCGAAACCAAGCCTGAGCAAGGAAGGTAAGTCTGCCCCCTACAAGATCTGGTCTCGGATCGGGGGCAAGCCCTGCATGCTGCTTTTGAATCAACAGCCGGCTTCTTGGATTGCCTTCCCTTGTTCCAAGGTTGACTGGGTCTCCAGGAAGTTTTAGACTGTTCTGCTAGGAAGCTGTAGCGGAAGAATTTAAATTTCGTAAGGAACAAAAATTACTCTGTCGGTCCTTTTGTTTATTTTTCTTATCCTAAGGGAGAAGATGACCCTTACCTCCCGTAATCTCAGAGATTATTTTCATCAAGCCAGGTCCAAACAAGGTCTTTCCCTTGTAAGGAATCGCTAACAGCTGAGACTTGGAGGATACATCCGCAGACCAAGGCTTTAACCATAAGGCTCTGCGAGCTAGAAATCTTTGCTCTCAGTTTGATAACCTGAAGCCATTTAAGAACCCTTATCCTATCCTGAATTTCAACCAGGAAAGTTTCAGTCCTGATAGCATCACATAACGCATCAAACCAATCTGCCGCCGCACTCGCGACGGTAGCAATGCACACAGCTGGCTGCCCTTGTAAGCCCTGGTGTACATACATTTGAGTAACCCCTCTAATTTTTTGTCCATAGGATCTTTGAAAATACAACTGTCCTCTATAGGAATAGTAGTTCTCTTAGCTAAGGTAGAAACAGCTACTTCTACCTTGGGGACTATTTGCCAAGCCTCCTTAATAGAGACGGCTATGGGAAACATCTTTTTAAATATAGGAGATGGAGAAAAAGATATACCCAGTCTCTCCCACTCCTTAGCAATGATCTCAGAAGCTCTGTCTGGTACCGGAAAAACAACCATTTAGGAAGGTACCTCAAAATATTTGTTCAGCTTACTGGATTTTTTTTTTATTTTTTATATTGAATAACAACGACTATAGAATCGCTGTCGTCTAAAGTAGCTAAAACCTCCTTAAGTAATAGTAAGAGGTGAACTAGCTAAAACCTGAAGGGTACAACTTCAGTATCAGTGAAAGGCATTACACTGTCAGAATCTGAAATTTCACCTTCAGATGCTACTTCGTTATCCTCCTCCTCAGGTTTTTGTGAGGGGACATCAGAAATAGCAATAATTGCGTCAGAAACCTCATACTAAATATCTGATCTTCTTCTTACGCTTCCCCTGCAACATTGGGAAGCAGACAATGCATCTGAAATTGCAGAAGACATGAGAGAAGCGATGTCTTGCAAAGTAACTCCAGCAGGAACTAGAGAGGAAGCGCAGGGCACTGCATGTGAGGGCAGTAAAATATGGGATGCATGAGGAGAAAGCTGCAGCATATATTGAACATTGCCATTGGAATCCTGAACAGCATCCTCTTTAGAAAATGCTGGCTCAGAAAAGAGTAAATCCCTGCAGCTTAAAGTTCTCTCAATACACAAGGAACAGAAAAGTGATTGGCGGTTCCATAATGGCATTAAAACATAAGGAGCATGTGACACCTTCCATAGTAATACCCATAAAACAATTTGACACAGAAAATATTTTATTTTAGTAAATAAATATAAATGTGTAAAAACGTTACTGTCCCTTTAATTAATAAACCATAACTTTTTATTTTATTATTAAAATCACATAGAATAGAGACGTTTTACCAACTAAAAACGTTATCAAACAACTGTAGACCTCAGCAACAACTTGCTGAGGTGCCTGCCTCCTCTAATCAGGAGCTAAAAAATTAACACAGCTCCGATGTAAAAGCGCTCCGGAGTGCACAGGCAGTTCAATTAGTGATGCGCAGTCAGGCCCCGTAGAAGACCGTTAGCAATGTCGGTCTCCACAAACAAACAAGCCACTGTGTGTAGTATGTGCCATAGCTCCTCCCTTAACAGAGGAGAGAGTGGAGAAAAGAGCGCGCAAATACTTGCTGCGTCATGGAAGACCTCCAATCGTGGGCGTGTCGCTAAGAAATCTCCCGGTCGGTTATAAAAGTTATGAAACTGCCGAGAGATGTAGAACCACCGCCATAATAAAAACCTGCCCCAGTGCCTGCATCTGAACTGTCCCCTATGCTCTTAGGAGAGTCTATATACAATATCTCATGAGGTCTGTCCTATATAATAAAGCACTCAACTTTTTCTAAGATTAACGTTTGTGTCCCCAGAATCTGCATCAGAGCTGTCGAACTGTCCCCTATGCCCTTAGGAGAGTCTATGTACCAAATAATCATGAGGTCTGTCCCATAAAAACAGAATTTATGTTTACCTGATAAATTTCTTTCTCCAACGGTGTGTCCGGTCCACGGCGTCATCCTTACTTGTGGGATATTCTCTTCCCCAACAGGAAATGGCAAAGAGCCCAGCAAAGCTGGTCACATGATCCCTCCTAGGCTCCGCCTACCCCAGTCATTCGACCGACGTTAAGGAGGAATATTTGCATAGGAGAAACCATATGGTACCGTGGTGACTGTAGTTAAAGAAAATAAAATATCAGACCTGATTAAAAAAACCAGGGCGGGCCGTGGACCGGACACACCGTTGGAGAAAGAAATTTATCAGGTAAACATAAATTCTGTTTTCTCCAACATAGGTGTGTCCGGTCCACGGCGTCATCCTTACTTGTGGGAACCAATACCAAAGCTTTAGGACACGGATGAAGGGAGGGAGCAAATCAGGTCACCTAAATGGAAGGCACCACGGCTTGCAAAACCTTTCTCCCAAAAATAGCCTCAGAAGAAGCAAAAGTATCAAACTTGTAAAATTTGGTAAAAGTGTGCAGTGAAGACCAAGTCGCTGCCCTACATATCTGATCAACAGAAGCCTCGTTCTTGAAGGCCCAGGTGGAAGCCACAGCCCTAGTGGAATGAGCTGTGATTCTTTCGGGAGGCTGCCGTCCGGCAGTCTCGTAAGCCAATCTGATGATGCTTTTAATCCAAAAAGAGAGAGAGGTAGAAGTTGCTTTTTGACCTCTCCTTTTACCTGAATAAACAACAAACAAGGAAGATGTTTGTCTAAAATCCTTTGTAGCATCTAAATAGAATTTTAGAGCGCGAACAACATCCAAATTGTGCAACAAACGTTCCTTCTTTGAAACTGGTTTTGGACACAGAGAAGGTACGATAATCTCCTGGTTAATGTTTTTGTTAGAAACAACTTTTGGAAGAAAACCAGGTTTAGTACGCAAAACCACCTTATCTGCATGGAACACCAGATAAGGAGGAGAACACTGCAGAGCAGATAATTCTGAGACTCTTCTAGCAGAAGAAATCGCAACTAAAAACAAAACTTTCCAAGATAATAACTTAATATCAACGGAATGTAAAGGTTCAAATGGAACCCCCTGAAGAACTGAAAGAACTAAATTGAGACTCCAAGGAGGAGTCAAAGGTTTGTAAACAGGCTTGATTCTAACCAGAGCCTGAACAAAGGCTTGAACATCTGGCACAGCTGCCAGCTTTTTGTGAAGTAATACCGACAAGGCAGAAATCTGTCCCTTCAGGGAACTTGCAGATAATCCTTTTTCCAATCCTTCTTGAAGGAAGGATAGAATCCTAGGAATCTTAACCTTGTCCCAAGGGAATCCTTTAGATTCACACCAACAGATATATTTTTTTACCAAATTTTGTGGTAAATCTTTCTAGTCACAGGCTTTCTGGCCTGAACAAGAGTATCGATAACAGAATCTGAGAATCCTCGCTTCGATAAAATCAAGCGTTCAATCTCCAAGCAGTCAGCTGGAGTGAAACCAGATTCGGATGTTCGAACGGACCCTGAACAAGAAGGTCTCGTCTCAAAGGTAGCTTCCAAGGTGGAGCCGATGACATATTCACCAGATCTGCATACCAAGTCCTGCGTGGCCACGCAGGAGCTATCAAGATCACCGACGCCCTCTCCTGCTTGATCCTGGCTATCAGCCTGGGGATGAGAGGAAATGGCGGGAACACATAAGCTAGTTTGAAGGTCCAAGGTGCTACTAGTGCATCCACTAGAGCCGCCTTGGGATCCCTGGATCTGGCCCCGTAGCAAAGAACTTTGAAGTTCTGACGAGAGGCCATCAGATCCATGTCTGGAATGCCCCACAGGTGAGTGACTTGGGCAAAGATTTCCGGATGGAGTTCCCACTCCCCCGGATGCAATGTCTGCCGACTCAGAAAATCCGCTTCCCAATTTTCCACTCCTGGGATGTGGATAGCAGACAGGTGGCAGGAGTGAGACTCCGCCCAAAGAATAATTTTGGTTACTTCTTCCATCGCTAGGGAACTCCTTGTTCCCCCCTGATGGTTGATGTACGCAACAGTCGTCATGTTGTCTGATTGAAACCGTATGAACCTGGTCCTCGCAAGCTGGGGCCAGGCCTGGAGAGCATTGAATATCGCTCTCAGTTCCAGAATATTTATCGGTAGAAGAGATTCTTCCCGAGACCAAAGACCCTGAGCTTTCAGGGATCCCCAGACCGCGCCCCAGCCTATCAGACTGGCGTCGGTCGTGACAATGACCCACTCTGGTCTGTGGAACATCATCCCTTGAGACAGATTGTCCAGGGACAGCCACCAACGGAGTGAGTCTCTGGTCCTCTGATTTACTTGTATCTTCGGAGACAAGTCTGTATAGTCCCCATTCCACTGACTGAGCATGCACAGTTGTAATGGTCTTAGATGAATGCGCGCAAAAGGAACTATGTCCATCGCCGCCACCATCAACCCGATCACTTCCATGCACTGAGCTATGGAAGGAAGAGGAACGGAATGAAGTATCCGACAAGAGTCCAGAAGCTTTGTTTTTCTGGCCTCTGTTAGAAAGATCCTCATTTCTAAGGAGTCTATAATTGTTCCCAAGAAGGGAACCCTTGTTGACGGGGATAGAGAACTCTTTTCCACGTTCACTTTCCAGCCGTGAGATCTGAGAAAGGCCAGGACAATGTCCGTGTGAGCCTTTGCTTGAGGAAGGGACGACGCCTGAATCAGAATGTCGTCCAGGTAAGGTACTACTGCAATGCCCCTTGGTCTTAGCACCGCTAGAAGGGACCCTAGTACCTTTGTGAAAATCCTTGGAGCAGTGGCTAATCCGAAAGGAAGCGCCACGAACAGGTAATGTTTGTCCAGGAATGCAAACCTTAGGAACCGATGATGTTCCTTGTGGATAGGAATATGTAGATACGCATCCTTTAAATCCACCGTGGTCATGAATTGACCTTCCTGGATGGAAGGAAGGATAGTTCGAATGGTTTCCATCTTGAACGATGGGACCTTGAGAAATTTGTTTAAGATCTTGAGATCTAGGATTGGTCTGAACGTTCCCTCTTTTTTGGGAACTATGAACAGATTGGAGTAGAACCCCATCCCCTGTTCTCTTAATGGAACAGGATGAATCACTCCCATTTTTAACAGGTCTTCTACACAATGTAAGAACGCCTGTCTTTTTATGTGGTCTGAAGACAACTGCGACCTGTGGAACCTCCCCCTTGGGGGAAGTCCCTTGAATTCCAGAAGATAACCCTGGGAGACTATTTCTAGCGCCCAAGGATCCAGAACATCTCTTGCCCAAGCCTGAGCGAAGAGAGAGAGTCTGCCCCCCACCAGATCCGGTCCCGGATCGGGGGCCAATATTTCATGCTGTCTTGGTAGCAGTGGCAGGTTTCTTGGCCTGCTTTCCCTTGTTCCAGCCTTGCATTGGTCTCCAAGCTGGCTTGGCCTGAGAAGTATTACCCTCTTGCTTAGAGGACGTAGCACCTTGGGCTGGTCCGTTTTTACGAAAGGGACGAAAATTAGGTCTATTTTTTGCCTTGAAAGGCCGATCCTGAGGAAGGGCGTGGCCCTTACCCCCAGTGATATCAGAGATAATCTCTTTCAAGTCAGGACCAAACAACGTTTTCCCCTTGAAAGGAATGTTTAGTAGCTTGTTCTTGGAAGACGCATCAGCCGACCAAGATTTCAACCAAAGCGCTCTGCGCGCCACAATAGCAAACCCAGAGTTCTTAGCCGCTAACTTAGCCAATTGCAAAGAGGCGTCTAGAGTGAAAGAATTAGCCAATTTGAGAGCATTGATTCTGTCCATAATCTCCTCATAAGGAGGAGAGTCACTATCGAGCACCTTAAGCAGTTCATCAAACCAGAAATATGCGGCAGTAGTGACAGGGACAATGCATGAAATGGGTTGTAGAAGGTAACCCTGCTGAACAAACATCTTTTTAAGCAAACCTTCTAATTTTTTATCCATAGGATCTTTGAAAGCACAACTATCCTCTATGGGAATAGTGGTGCGTTTGTTTAAAGTAGAAACCGCTCCCTCGACCTTGGGGACTGACTGCCATAAGTCCTTTCTGGGGTCGACCATAGGAAACAATTTTTTAAATATGGGGGGAGGGACGAAAGGAATACCGGGCCTTTCCCATTCTTTATTAACAATGTCCGCCACCCGCTTGGGTATAGGAAAAGCTTCTGGGAGCCCCGGCACCTCTAGGAACTTGTCCATTTTACATAGTTTCTCTGGGATGACTAAATTTTCACAATCATCCAGAGTGGATAATACCTCCTTAAGCAAAATGCGGAGATGTTCCAATTTAAATTTAAATGTAATCACATCAGATTCAGCCTGCTGAGAAATGTTCCCTAAATCAGTAATTTCTCCCTCAGACAAAACCTCCCTGGCCCCCTCAGATTGGGTTAGGGGCCCTTCAGAGATATTAATATCAGCGTCGTCATGCTCTTCAGTAACTAAAACAGAGCAGCCACGCTTACGCTGACAAGGGTTCATTTTGGCTAAAATGTTTTTGACAGAATTATCCATTACAGCCGTTAATTGTTGCATAGTAAGGAGTATTGGCGCGCTAGATGTACTAGGGGCCTCCTGAGTGGGCAAGACTCGTGTAGACGAAGGAGGGAATGATGCAGTACCATGCTTACTCCCCTCACTTGAGGAATCATCTTGGGCATCATTGTCATTATCACATAAATCACATTTATTTAAATGAATAGGAATTCTGGCTTCCCCACATTCAGAACACAGTCTATCTGGTAGTTCAGACATGTTAAACAGGCATAAACTTGATCAGAAAGTACAAAAAACGTTTTAAAATAAAACCGTTACTGTCACTTTAAATTTTAAACTGAACACACTTTATTACTGCAATTGCGAAAAAACATGAAGGAATTGTTCAAAATTCACCAAATTTTCACCACAGCGTCTTAAAGCTTTGAAAATATTGCACACCAATTTTGGAAGCTTTAACCCTTAAAATAACGGAACCGGAGCCGTTTTAAGCTTTAAACCCCTTTACAGTCCCTGGTATCTGCTTTGCTGAGACCCAACCAAACCCAAAGGGGAATACGATACCAAATGACGCCTTCAGAAGTCTTTTATAAGTATCAGAGCTCCTCTCACATGCGACTGCATGCCATGCCTCTCAAAAACAAGTGCGCAACACCGGCGCGAAAATGAGACTCTGCCTATGCTTTGGGAAAGCCCCTAAAGAATAAGGTGTCTAAAACAGTGCCTGCCGATATTATTATATCAAAATACCCAGATAAAATGATTCCTCAAGGCTAAATATGTGTTAATAATCAATCGATTTAGCCCAGAAAAAGTCTACAGTTTAAATAAGCCCTTGTGAAGCCCTTATTTACAATCGTAATAAACATGGCTTACCGGATCCCATAGGGAAAATGACAGCTTCCAGCATTACATCGTCTTGTTAGAATGTGTCATACCTCAAGCAGTAAGAGACTGCACACTGTTCCCCCAACTGAAGTTAATTGCTCTCAACAGTCCTGTGTGGAACAGCCATGGATTTTAGTTACGGTTGCTAAAATCATTTTCCTCATACAAACAGAATTCTTCATCTCTTTTCTGTTTCTGAGTAAATAGTACGTACCAGCACTATTTGAAAATAACAAACTCTTGATTGAATAATGAAAAACTACAGTTAAACACTAAAAAACTCTAAGCCATCTCCGTGGAGATGTTGCCTGTACAACGGCAAAGAGAATGACTGGGGTAGGCGGAGCCTAGGAGGGATCATGTGACCAGCTTTGCTGGGCTCTTTGCCATTTCCTGTTGGGGAAGAGAATATCCCACAAGTAAGGATGACGCCGTGGACCGGACACACCTATGTTGGAGAAATAAAGTTCCAGCCTTTTTCTGAGATTAACCCTTGTCTCCCGAGAATTAAAGTTAGCACTTACCTCATGTGCTGCCTGACAGCAAGGCAGTATTCAGGTTTGAGAGGTCCTATCCCTCACATGGACCTGTTGAGAAAAAAGGTATGCTGAGTAATCCGTTACCTCTGACTAAGGCATATAGGACAGCAGATATATAGGAGGCGCAGTGAGAATTATGTCCCACAAGTTCCCATTGCTCTAAAGCCACCAACTCTACTGAAGAGACTGATATGGACTACGGCTACACCCTAGAACAAAGCAGCACACTCTGGCACTACTTTAAAAATAATAAACTCTTGATTGAAGAATCTAAAACTAACACCTCACTTTACCTCTTCCTATCACTAACGTAGGCAAAGAGAATGACTGGGGTAGGAGGGAAGTGAGGAGCTATTTAACAGCTCTGCTGTGGTGCTCTTTGCCTCCTCCTGCTGACCAGGAGGTGAATATCCCATTAGTAAATTAAGATGATCCGTGGACTCATGTCTTAAAAAAGAAAACTAATTCAATACAATTTTAAGATTCCATTTGATAAAGGTGTCCTTTGTAGAAGAAACATTATGGTTACATTAATAATAAAACGTATCTTCAGTAAGAAGCTCCATTATAAACTAGATTTCAGAGAGTCTTAGAACTTTTAACAGGATTAGAGAATTAAAAAATTGGCTGAAATGTGGTATGTATGTTGAGAATGTTCAAAATGTAATGTGTTGACAATTTTTACAAAACAGGAAAAATGGAATAAAACAAATATGTAAATAAAATTCCCCATAACATGTTTCATTATTTATGCAATGGGTTGAAGGGACATGAAACACAATTTATTTATTTATTGATTCATATAGAGAATGCAATTTTAAATAACTTTTCAGTTTATTTCTATTGTCTAATTTGTTTTGTTCTCTTTGTATCCCTGGTGGGCAGGAGTGAAACTCCCAACAGTAATTAATGATGATCCGTGGACTCATCGTGTCATTAGAAAGAAAGTATACCTAAATAGACTCAGAAGCTCTAATTGGTGGCTGCACATATATGCCTCTTGCCATTGCTTTTTTAGCTAACTCTAGTAGTGCATTGCTGCACATTCAACAAAAGGATATCAAGAGAATGAAGTAAATTAGATAACAGAAGTAAATTGGAACGTTGTTTAAAATTGTATGATCTATTTGAATCATGAAAGAAAACATGTGGGTTTCATGTCCCTTTAAGTATCCTGACACTAACTTTTACACAATTCCTTGTTTGGTGCAGATGCTCATTTAAATCTGTGTATATTGTTTTAAAGGGTATATCTATAGACAGTAAATATTGCTAAAAAAATAATAATTTAAAACGTTCTGTGTACAGATCTTTTGCACTGTATTGCTTAAATGTGGATATACACAATTCCTATATAAAAATTACTATTTTTGTGACTATTTTTTTTTAGCTATAAGAATGTTTTTAATCATCTACAGAAAAAAAATACACAGGGCTAGATTACAAGAGGAGCGCTAAATTATTATTATTAAGTGGCTAGTTATTGACACTGTGAGCTTGCGGTAGCATTTAGTGCTCAGAAAATTAACCAGAGATCCGATCTCTGGTTAATTTTCTATAAGTGCACCAGATGCCCTCAAAATAGAGGGCATTGTAGTTTGTTTTTTTTAGTTTTATTTTTTTTGAGGTAAAGTTGTAGTAGTGTAGTGGCATACAGACAAAGTATTAAAGCATTACACAATTACTCTCAAAGGATGCTTATTACAGAGCCTTATCATATAGTATATGTTAGGAATACAAGTGTAGCTAACAATGTCAGCTTTCAATATGACAGAGTTAGTAGTGTTAATGGTGCTGTACGGAGACATAATATGTACATGCTGATGGAGATCTATAAGCCTTCTCAATCATTTAGAGGTCCGCTCTTGGGCCCCTAACCATGTAAAAAATATAATTTATGCTTACCTGATAAATTCATTTCTCCTGTAGTGTAGTCAGTCCACGGGTCATCCATTACTTATGGGATTATATCTCCTCCCTAACAGGAAGTGCAAGAGGATCACCCAAGCAGAGCTGCTATATAGCTCCTCCCCTCTACGTCATATCCAGTCATTCGACCGAAACCATACGAGAAAGGAGAAACTATAGGGTGCAGTGGTGACTGGAGTTTAATTAAAATTTAGACCTGCCGTAAAAAACAGGGCGGGCCGTGGACTGACTACACTACAGGAGAAATGAATTTATCAGGTAAGCATAAATTATATTTTCTCCTGTTAAGTGTAGTCAGTCCACGGGTCATCCATTACTTATAGGATACCAATACCAAAGCTAAAAGTACACGGATGACGGGAGGGACAGGCAGGATCTTTACATGGAAGGAACCACTGCCTGTAGAACCTTTCTCCCAAAAACAGCCTCCGAAGAAGCAAAAGTGTCAAATTTGTAAAATTTTGAAAAAGTGTGAAGTGAAGACCAAGTTGCAGCCTTGCAAATCTGTTCAACAGAGGCCTCATTCTTAAAGGCCCAAGTGGAAGCCACAGCTCTAGTAGAATGAGCTGTAATCCTTTCAGGAGGCTGCTGTCCAGCAGTCTCATAGGCTAAACGTATTATGCTACGAAGCCAAAAAGAGAGAGAGGTAGCCGAAGCTTTTTGACCTCTCCTCTGTCCAGAATAAACGACAAACAGGGAAGAAGTTTGACGAAAATCTTTAGTTGCCTGCAAATAAAATTTCAGGGCACGGACGACGTCCAGATTGTGCAAAAGTCGTTCCTTCTTTGAAGAAGGGTTAGGGCACAATGATGGAACAACAATCTCTTGATTGATATTCTTGTTAGTGACTACCTTAGGTAAGAACCCAGGTTTAGTACGCAGAACTACCTTGTCTGAATGAAAAATCAGATAAGGAGAATCACAATGTAAGGCCGATAACTCAGAGACTCTTCGAGCCGAGGAAATAGCCATTAAAAACAGAACTTTCCAAGATAACAGCTTGATATCGATGGAATGAAGGGGTTCAAACGGAACACCTTGCAGAACGTTAAGAACTAAGTTTAAGCTCCACGGCGGAGCAACAGTCTTAAACACAGGCTTAATCCTAGTCAAAGCCTGACAAAAAGCCTGAACGTCTGGAACTTCTGCCAGACGTTTGTGTAAAAGGATAGACAGAGCTGAAATCTGTCCCTTTAACGAACTAGCAGATAAACCCTTTTCTAAACCTTCTTGTAGAAAAGACAATATCCTAGGAATCCTAACTTTACTCCATGAGTAACTCTTGGATTCGCACCAATATAAGTATTTACGCCATATTTTATGGTAAATTTTCCTGGTAACAGGTTTCCTAGCCTGTATTAAGGTATCAATCACTGACTCCGAGAATCCACGCTTTGATAGAATCAAGCGTTCAATCTCCATGCAGTCAGCCTCAGAGAAATTAGATTTGGATGTTTGAAAGGACCCTGAATCAGAAGGTCCTGTCTCAGAGGCAGAGACCATGGTGGACAGGACGACATGTCCACTAGATCTGCATACCAGGTCCTGCGTGGCCACGCAGGCGCTATTAGAATCACTGATGCTCTCTCCTGTTTGATCCTGGCAATCAATCGAGGAAGCATCGGGAAAGGTGGAAACACATAAGCCATGTTGAAGACCCAAGGTGCTGTCAGAGCATCTATCAGTACCGCTCCCGGGTCCCTGGACCTGGATCCGTAACAAGGAAGCTTGGCGTTCTGGCGAGACGCCATGAGATCCAGATCTGGTTTGCCCCAAAGATGAAGCAGTTGGGCAAACACCTCTGGATGAAGTTCCCACTCCCCCGGATGAAAGGTCTGGCGACTTAGAAAATCCGCCTCCCAGTTCTCCACGCCTGGGATGTGGATCGCTGACAGGTGGCAAGAGTGAGACTCTGCCCAGCGAATTATCTTTGAGACTTCCATCATCGCTAGGGAACTCCTTGTTCCTCCTTGATGGTTGATGTAAGCCACAGTCGTGATGTTGTCCGACTGAAACCTGATGAACCTCAGAGTTGCTAACTGAGGCCAAGCCAGAAGAGCATTGAAAATTGCTCTTAATTCCAGAATGTTTATTGGAAGGAGTCTCTCCTCCTGAGTCCATGATCCCTGAGCCTTCAGGGAATTCCAGACTGCGCCCCAACCTAGAAGGCTGGCGTCCGTTGTTACAATCGTCCAATCTGGCCTGCGGAAGGGCATCCCCTTGGACAGATGTGGCCGAGAAAGCCACCATAGAAGAGAATCTCTGGTCTCTTGATCCAGATTTAGCAGAGGGGACAGATCTGAGTAATCCCCATTCCACTGACTTAGCATGCACAATTGCAGCGGTCTGAGATGCAGGCGCGCAAATGGTACTATGTCCATTGCCGCTACCATTAAGCCGATTACCTCCATGCACTGAGCCACTGACGGGTGTTGAATGGAATGAAGGACACGGCAAGCATTTAGAAGTTTTGATAACCTGTCCTCCGTCAGGTAAATTTTCATTTCTACAGAATCTATAAGAGTCCCTAGAAAGGGAACTCTTGTGAGTGGCAATTGAGAACTCTTTTCTACGTTCACCTTCCACCCATGCGACCTTAGAAATGCCAGAACTAACTCTGTATGAGACTTGGCAGTTTGGAAACTTGACGCTTGTATCAGAATGTCGTCTAGGTACGGAGCTACCGCTATGCCTCGCGGTCTTAGTACCGCCAGAAGAGAGCCCAGAACCTTTGTAAAGATTCTTGGAGCCGTAGCTAACCCGAAGGGAAGAGCTACAAACTGGTAATGCCCGTTTAGGAAGGCAAATCTTAGATACCGGTAATGATCCTTGTGAATCGGTATGTGAAGGTAGGCATCTTTTAAATCCACTGTGGTCATGTACTGACCCTCTTGGATCATGGGTAAGATGGTTCGAATAGTCTCCATTTTGAACGATGGAACTCTTAGGAATTTGTTTAGGATCTTTAAGTCCAAGATTGGTCTGAAGGTTCCCTCTTTTTTGGGAACCACAAACAGATTTGAATAGAATCCTTGCCCGTGTTCCGACCGCGGAACTGGGTGGATCACTCCCATTAGTAAGAGGTCTTGTACACAGCGTAGAAACGCCTCTTTCTTTATCTGGTTTGCTGATAACCTTGAAAGATGAAATCTCCCTTGTGGAGGAGAAGCTTTGAAGTCCAGAAGATATCCCTGAGATATGATCTCCAACGCCCAGGGATCCTGGACATCTCTTGCCCAAGCCTGGGCGAAGAGAGAAAGTCTGCCCCCCACTAGATCCGTTTCCGGATCGGGGGCCCTCACTTCATGCTGTCTTAGGGGCAGCAGCAGGTTTTCTGGCCTGCTTGCCCTTGTTCCAGGACTGGTTAGGTTTCCAGCCCTGTCTGTAGCGAGCAACAGTTCCTTCCTGTCTTGGAGCGGAGGAAGTTGATGCTGCTCCTGCCTTGAAGTTACGAAAGGCACGAAAATTAGACTGTTTAGCCTTTGGTTTGGCCCTGTCTTGAGGCAGGGCATGGCCCTTACCTCCAGTAATGTCAGCGATAATTTCTTTCAAGCCGGGCCCGAATAATGTCTGCCCTTTGAAAGGAATATTAAGCAATTTAGATTTAGAAGTCACATCAGCTGACCAGGATTTAAGCCACAGCGCTCTACGCGCTTGAATGGCGAATCCGGAGTTCTTAGCCGTAAGTTTGGTTAAGTGTACTACGGTATCAGAAATAAATTAATTAGCTAGCTTAAGGGCTTTAAGCTTGTTCATAATCTCATCCAATGGAGCTGTGCTAAGGGTCTCTTCCAGAGACTCAAACCAGAATGCCGCCGCAGCAGTGACAGGCGCGATGCATGCAAGGGGTTGTAATATAAAACCTTGCTGAACAAACATTTTCTTAAGGTAACCCTCTAACTTTTTATCCATTGGATCTGAAAAAGCACAGCTATCCTCCACCGGGATAGTGGTGCGCTTAGCCAGAGTAGAAACTGCTCCTTCCACCTTAGGGACCGTCTGCCATAGGTCCCGTGTGGTGGCGTCTATTGGAAACATTTTTCTAAATATAGGAGGGGGTGAAAAGGGCACACCGGGTCTATCCCACTCCTTGTTAACAATTTCTGTAAGCCTTTTAGGTATAGGAAAAACGTCAGTACACGCCGGTACCGCAAAATATTTATCCAGCCTACATACTTTCTCTGGAATTGCAACCGTGTTACAATCATTCAGAGCCGCTAATACCTCCCCTAGTAATACACGGAGGTTCTCAAGCTTAAATTTAAAATTTGAAATGTCTGAATCCAGTTTACTTGGATCAGATCCGTCACCCACAGAATGAAGCTCTCCGTCCTCATGTTCTGCAAATTGTGACGCAGTATCAGACATGGCTCTATTATTATCAGCGCACTCTGTTCTTACCCCAGAGTGATCGCGTTTACCTCTTAATTCTGGCAATTTAGATAGTACTTCAGTCATAACATTAGCCATGTCTTGCAAAGTGATTTGTATGGGCCGCCCTGATGTACTTGGCTCCACAATATCACGCACCTCCTGAGCGGGAGGCGAAGGTACTGACACGTGAGGAGAGTTAGTCGGCATAACTTCCCCCTCGTTGTCTGGTGATATTTTTTTAACATATAAAGTTTGACTTTTATTCAAAGTAACATCTATACATTGAGTGCACAAATTTCTATTGGGCTCCACATTGGCCTTTAAACATAATGAACAAACAGATTCATTTGTGTCAGACATGTTTAAACAGACTAGCAATAACACTAGCAAGCTTGGAAAAAAACTTTTAAATACATTTACAAGCTATATAAAAAACGCTACTGCGCTTTTAAGAAAACATAAAAATGTGACACAGTTGAATTAACAAAGAACCAAATATGTTAAAGCAACCAAATTTTAACAGAAAATGTATAAAGTTAGCAGAGGATTGCACCCACCAGCAAAAGGATGATTAACCCCTTAATACCCAAAACGGATAACAGTTGAAATAATAAACGTTTTTATCACAGTCAAACACACTGTCACAGGTCTGCTGTGACTGATTACCTCCCTCAAAACTAGTTTTGGAGACCCCTGGGCTCTGTAGAGACGTCCTGGATCATGGAGGAAGAAATAGGAAGACTGTGACTAAATTTTTACTGCGCAATAAAGCGCTAAAATAGGCCCCTCCCACTCATATTACAACAGTGGGGAAGCTCAGTAAACTGTTTTTATTCAGAAAAAAACGACAGCCATGTGGTAAAAATCATGCCCATAAAGTTTTATCACCAAGTGATAAAAACGATTAACATGCCAGTAAACGTTTTAAAAATTGAAAATTATGAAGTGTTATTAATAAGCCTGCTGCTAGTCGCTTTCACTGCAGTGCAGGCTCAAATATTATTTTAATATTGACAGTATTTTCTTAGTGAAATTCCATTCCCCAGAAATACCTCAGAGTATACATACATACATATCAGCCTGATACCAGTCGCTACTACTGCATTTAAGGCTGCACTTACATTACATCGGTATTAGCAGTATTTTCTCAGTCAATTCCATTCCTTAGAAAATAATTTACTGCACATACCTCCTTGCAGGTGGGCCCTGCATGCTATCCCCTGTTCTGAAGTTACCTCACTCCTCAGAATGGCCGAGAACAGCAAGTGGATCTTAGTTACGACCGCTAAGATCATAGACAAACTCAGGTAGATTCTTCTTCTAATGCTGCCTGAGAACAAACAACACACTCCGGTGCCGTTTAAAATAACAAACTTTTGATTGAAGAAATAAAAACTAAGTTTAACACATCACAGTCCTCTCACACGTCCTATCTTTAGTTAGGTGCAAGAGAATGACTGGATATGACGTAGAGGGGAGGAGCTATATAGCAGCTCTGCTTGGGTGATCCTCTTGCACTTCCTGTTAGGGAGGAGATATAATCCCATAAGTAATGGATGACCCGTGGACTGACTACACTTAACAGGAGAAAAATTGACCTCAACAGAAGGAGAGACCGCTTATGGATCTCATTACATTTACCTCAGATTTTGAATTTTTATAGTGCAATAACTGGTAATTTTAAGGAAGACACAAATTAATTTGGCACAAACACCTGCCATCCAATTAAAAGTTGGTAGTAACATGAATCTTGCTAAAAGGAAACATAGCTGCAGCTCAGGAGATCCCTCAAATAATATGAATGCAGGGGGGGGTGAGGAATCTGCTAATATATTAGTCAAAGAAGGTAGGTTTCATGGTGGAATGTCTCAAGAGATATATTAAGGTCACTTTACATTTACAATGCATGAGATAGGGCACACATTTTACATCAGGGGTTAGGATATTCGAGACTTGGAAATTAATACACTGTCCTTTAAAGAAAATTGTAAGTGAAACAGGGTACAATGGATCGCATATTGACGGTGTGACAAAATGTAAAAGGCTATAGCATTGTATGAGTGCTAGTAAGGAGGTATTTTTTACTAGAGTAAATTAGTGCATTAAAATATAAAATGAGCTTTACTAGTAATATGAATAATAAAAATTTTGCGGTATATAGTTAAAATTTAGCTAGGTTACAGGGTGTAAATCTAACAAAGCATTTCAATGTTGGTAATCTGGACCACCTATTCTATTAGTTAAAGCAATGAATAATAAATCCAATACTGTACTGATCTGCCCTATAGATAAAATTAACCTTCACATGTAACATAAGGAACAAACATGTATAAAATTTTCTTCTTTTTTTTTTTCTGTTCACTTAGAGAATGTTATGTAAAGAAAGACCATGCAAATCAGAACAGTAGCATTGATGCAGGACCAGCCTGCGCTAGAAGCGTGGCCAATGTATTGAAGAAAAAAAAAAAAGTTATACATCACAACATCAAAATGTGAGATTCACAAAACATATAATTCGTTGAAATGAAAAATAAAATAAAAAGTTAAACTCAAAAGCGATCGTTATGGTTAGTGTGCAACTACAGTATTAATTAAAGCAGAACTAATTGTATTTACTATAGGTCTTAAAGTTTCAAGTTCACATAAGAAGATCTAGTTCTCAGACAGAGAATCCTTATGAGCGATATTTAGTTTAGGCTTAAAGTCCCTATATTCGTGCTGTGTATGGGGAGCTGGGTGTCACATCTGAGTTAGTAGATGACCAAATATTTAACCTTCTCTTAATGTGAGAGTAAGCAGGTTGTTCTGTGGCACGTCCTAAAAAAAAGGCCATCATCGACCCACTACAGCGGTAGGCAAGCCACGTAGGAGGAAGTGTTGAATTACCGGCATCTGGGCTGCCTCCTGGGCCACCAGGGTCTCAGCTAGAGAACAGTGAAACAACGTAGAGATGCAAATGCAACCTAAGAAATGCTGGCGGGGTTGTTACGCATCCCTGAGGAGCACATGCGGCCTCAGTATAGCTAGAGGGGTATGTGCTATGCATTGTTGGATTTCTATAGCCACAATCTTGTTTTTGAGTTGGGAGCAGTTGCGAGTTACCTTCTGTATTCTCCCTGCCATGCGGCACATCTAATCGGAGCACTTCAAATGAGATGACAAAGGCTTGGGGTAGATTTGTAGGGCTCTTTAGACCAGTTTCTGCTCTTTTCACCGACACTCTCTTATGTTGCACTGCCATTTCTACAGCCTTGGGTTCCAGGTCCCCCGCGGATGCTCTAAAGGTAGGATGTGGACACTGGAGCCCCGAAGCGCCACCGCTCCTGCCTTCCATTGTGTTAGGCTCAGTTTGAATGGGTTGTTGGAACGAGTAAGTGCTGCTGTTATTAGATATTGTGTAAAGCTTTTCTTCCAAGACAGCATGGTGGTTGGCGAGCAAGCTGCGTAGCTCCTCTAGAAAGTTTGAAGGGATCTCCATGATGGGTGTTTGGTAGTAAGCGTTAGGTAGGGAGGTGGTAAGCAGTATTGTTCCAGGTATATGCAGTGTCTTGCTGAGAGGAGTACTTGCAGTGTCTTGCGGGATATCGCTGCTTTCTAATGACAGAGGCAAGCGATTGCCCTGCCGGGGGTGAGATGGTAGGCCGCAACCTCTAGATCATTCCGGTGTGCTGAATATTGCATCAAATCCAAAAATAGTGGTAATGTACGAAAGAGCTTGCTTTGCTCCAAAAGATATGTGCGATGAAGTGTTTTTCAGCGCTGCGGAATCTGTTGGCGCTCTACAAATACCTGATAATAATAATAATAATAGAAAGAGGATGTCATGCAGATTTGTGCTGAGGGTTGAAGGAGCTGAAAGTCATGCAACCTATCATGACCGCCACCTGGAAGTTCCCCCGCATTGTAGTTTTTTAATAAAAATAAACTGCACTAGGCCGTTTTGGGGATTTAAAGTTGGAGTGGGATATTAGGTAAAAAATGGCTGTGAAAAGTGCCTTTACATTGTGGTCTATAAGAACTGTGTGTTCTCATAGACCACAATGTAAATATACTGTATATGTATATGCTACTATACATATATATGCACATAACACATATATATATATATATATATATATATATATATATGTGTATATACATATATATTAAAAAATGCTGCCCATTGCTGTGCTACTTACCCCCTTCGTTGCGTGAGGTTCTGATGCCGTTTTTGTAATAATAATGCTTGTAATACCAGTGCACATTATTGTGTGCTGGTATTACAAAGTGGAGTGCTAATATCACTTAAACGCAAGCAATATTTAGCGCTCCACTTGTAATCTAGCCAACAATCTGCAATGAAGATAGGTGTCACCAAGGGTGAGCAGTCATATTTGAGATATTTGTTTTTAAACATGTAGTAGCGATTCTATGTTTATTAATAAAGTTACAGTATGTTTAAGCTGTTTTAAACTATTTTACATAAGTAGATTAGGTTGGGCTAGATATAGCTTAGTACTATTTTTATGTCACTAGTATACCTTTTACCCTACATGATAAAGAAATATTAAAATATGTATGAATTTACTATTCAGTAGGGTTGTAGGAAAAGATCACAATTATTTATGCCCAAATCATTTTCTGAGCTTGGAAAATACCTTGGAATCGGATTATCCTGATGTAGGATGACAGATGGACTCACGTCTTTTTGTCCCGGAATTGGGGCTTGCTCAGCTCCATAAGTGGCAGAAAAGGTTTTATAGTTCACATCTCCTGGGTTTGGATGAGGTCTGCTCTCCCAGGATGGTCTCACATATTCATACAGACCCTGAAGAGACCAGATAAACAATATTACAAAGCACCTGATGTTATATGCAAAATGTTAAGCTCAACTACATAACATATATGCGTTTATTTTCATATTATTAGCAGAACGTAAGTTTTTAATCTATTGTTTGTCTGCCCTATGTTGGAAGACAATATTGCTGCAGCAGATATTAAAAACACATGGGGTAGATTTACTATCCCTGCAGGCAGACAAGTTCACAAGTAGTGAGCCTATCCACCTTCAATCGCCACTTGTGATGTTGCATTGCACATCAAAATTTAACATTGCACATTAATTACTTCTTAGATAAAAACACTCACCTCTTTACCTCCGTCACGACCAAACCCGCTCTCTTTATAGCCACCAAATCCTGCCGCTGCATCAAATATGTTGTGTCCATTTACCCACACTGTGCCTGCTTTAATGCTGAAAGAATATATATATATAAAAAATAATAATCAGCCGGTATAATTAAATTATTTTTATACATCAAACTAATAATCGCAAACAGATGACTCAATTAGCTTTTATTCAGATGCTTATTGATTCTAATTAGCAAAATGTTTCAGCTACCCAGTACAGGTAGTTTTATCTCACAGCAGAAGGAAAACCGTTTTATTGCACATTTGAGAAATTCTCAGTGCCCTAATTTTGTCAGAATGAATAAGGACATACAGTATAGAGCTGAATGGGAATAGCTGCCTACTTTTTCTGTTGGATGAAAGAACCTCTTGGGCTTTTTTATTGGGACCCTTTCACTTGAGACTTGATTTGGCGCCCATATCTATACAATTTATATTGTGTAGTACAGTAAAGAGCCGCTCCCTTTTTAGGTATTTTAGGTCTAAAAAGTGAGGACAATTTTCAAGGCTAACCCTGCTACATACATTTTCCTAACTGTCTTTAACTGGTAACTTCAAAACAATTTACTTTTATTAAAATTACATGCTCTATCTGAATAATGAAATTTGTTTTACTGTCCCTTCAAGTGTCATAACAGTATCACTAATTTAATCCTTGAACAAGATGTGCTGTTAAAGCCCTGGAAGACCCTTGCAAAAGGTGATGCACACGGTAAGTTACTGTTGTTAAGGGCTTACAAAAAGTTTAATAGTAAATGTTACATATTAATTTGCAATGCTGAAGTCTCTTAATACTCACCTCAGTGCTACCTCCAGGGCCAATGATACATTTTCTGTCCAGACACTTGCAGCTAATCCAAAAGGAGTATTGTTAGCCAGAGCAATTGCTTCTTTAGCTGTTCGGAAAGCCATGGCAACCAAAACAGGTCCAAAGATCTAAGGACAATAATATGTTGGTTTTTTTTTGCCTTTGATATACATTCTTGTTTTAACTTTTTATGGATTTTAAATTCTGGGAAATTATTTAAAATATAAAGATGCCTGAGATATCTACTGTGAGTTTTAATAATGAGGGCTGCTGTTTTTTTTAGGTCAGGAAACACTGTTCATGCTACCAAGTATACAAATGTCCATTCTCTTCTTTTCAAAATTTTTGCCCTTCTGTACATATATCCATTTTTTATTTAAAGGGACATTGTACTTTAAAATGTTATCCCCTTTAATGTTCTCCCAATCCTCCATTTTACTTGCTGGAGTGTATTTAATTATTTGCAAACAGCTCCTTTACCTTTATTTGCCATTTGATATAGCTAAATACCTACTTTGATGATTAACCAACATTTTGTCTGTAGAAGAACTTTGTAAAGAAAAAAACAATATCACTGAAAAATCTCCCTGTGCTGGGGGATAATGAGGGAGATATTTTGTAATAATTGAAATAGCTGCCTGTGCTTATTCAACTCCCCGGCTATAATTAGCATTTAAAATACCTAATATAAATAAAATTAGTAGGTCTGCTTTACTTACAAGCTCAGCCCATTGTTATGGGCATATCCTGTAGATGACTTTATTTGGCAAAACCATCTATTTCAAATACACAAATAAACATGAAGGAACTAATTCCCATACATTTTAATAGGTATAACAAGTTATTTGCAATACATAAAGGGGAAACAAATGTTATAGTACAGTGTTGATAACTTGATAAAGATTATACTAATTGCATTTACTAAGTAACTAGAAAAATGAAATGAGTAAGCATGTTTTTCTCTTTTGTAAGAAAATAAGAATGTTTGGAAGGTAGTGCAGTGAAACATCATAGCTTAGGACAGAAGGGAAATACGTTTCCCCATAATGCTGAAAACCTTGGCAAGCACATCACAAATCCACAATACACAGTTTCAATGTATAGTTTTTTTTTGGGAAGACAGATACATTAAAGGGACATGAAAAACATAATTTATGTAAGAACTTACCTGATAAATTCATTTCTTTCATATTAGCAAGAGTCCATGAGCTAGTGACGTATGGGATATACATTCCTACCAGGAGGGGCAAAGTTTCCCAAACCTCAAAATGCCTATAAATACACCCCTCACCACACCCACAATTCAGTTTAACGAATAGCCAAGAAGTGGGGTGATAAAAAAGTGCGAAAGCATATAAAATAAGGAATTGGAATAATTGTGCTTTATACAAAATCATAACCACCACAAAAAAAGGGCGGGCCTCATGGACTCTTGCTAATATGAAAGAAATGAATTTATCAGGTAAGTTCTTACATAAATTATGTTTTCTTTCATGTAATTAGCAAGAGTCCATGAGCTAGTGACGTATTGGATAATGACTACCCAAGAAGTGGATCTTTCCACACAAGAGTCACTAGAGAGGGAGGGATAAAATAAAGACAGCCAATTCCTGCTGAAAATAATCCACACCCAAAATAAAGTTTAACGAAAAACATAAGCAGAAGATTCAAACTGAAACCGCTGCCTGAAGTACTTTTCTACCAAAAACTGCTTCAGAAGAAGAAAATACATCAAAATGGTAGAATTTAGTAAAAGTATGCAAAGAGGACCAAGTCGCTGCTTTGCAGATCTGGTCAACCGAAGCTTCATTCCTAAACGCCCAGGAAGTAGAAACTGACCTAGTAGAATGAGCTGTAATTCTCTGAGGCGGAGTTTTACCCGACTCAACATAGGCAAGATGAATTAAAGATTTCAACCAAGATGCCAAAGAAATGGCAGAAGCTTTCTGGCCTTTTCTAGAACCGGAAAAGATAACAAATAGACTAGAAGTCTTACGAAAAGATTTTGTAGCTTCAACATAATATTTCAAAGCTCTAACAACATCCAAAGAATGCAACGATTTCTCCTTAGAATTCTTAGGATTAGGACATAATGAAGGAACCACAATTTCTCTACTAATGTTGTTGGAATTCACAACTTTAGGTAAAAATTCAAAAGAAGTTCGCAACACCGCCTTATCCTGATGAAAAATCAGAAAAGGAGACTCACAAGAAAGAGCAGATAATTCAGAAACTCTTCTGGCAGAAGAGATGGCCAAAAGGAACAAAACTTTCCAAGAAAGTAATTTAATGTCCAATGAATGCATAGGTTCAAACGGAGGAGCTTGAAGAGCTCCCAGAACCAAATTCAAACTCCAAGGAGGAGAAATTGACTTAATGACAGGTTTTATACGAACCAAAGCTTGTACAAAACAATGAATATCAGGAAGAATAGCAATCTTTCTGTGAAAAAGAACAGAAAGAGCAGAGATTTGTCCTTTCAAAGAACTTGCGGACAAACCTTTATCTAAACCATCCTGAAGGAACTGTAAAATTCTCGGTATTCTAAAAGAATGCCAGGAAAAATGATGAGAAAGACACCAAGAAATATAAGTCTTCCAGACTCTATAATATATTTCTCGAGATACAGATTTACGAGCCTGTAACATAGTATTAATCACAGAGTCAGAGAAACCTCTTTGACCAAGAATCAAGCGTTCAATCTCCATACCTTTAAATTTAAGGATTTCAGATCCTGATGGAAAAAAGGACCTTGTGACAGAAGGTCTGGTCTTAACGGAAGAGTCCACGGTTGGCAAGAGGCCATCCGGACAAGATCCGCATACCAAAACCTGTGAGGCCATGCCGGAGCTACCAGCAGAACAAACGAGCATTCCTTCAGAATCTTGGAGATTACTCTTGGAAGAAGAACTAGAGGCGGAAAGATATAGGCAGGATGATACTTCCAAGGAAGTGATAATGCATCCACTGCCTCCGCCTGAGGATCCCGGGATCTGGACAGATACCTGGGAAGTTTTTTGTTTAGATGGGACGCCATCAGATCTATTTCTGGAAGTTCCCACATTTGAACAATCTGAAGAAATACCTCTGGGTGAAGAGACCATTCGCCCGGATGCAACGTTTGGCGACTGAGATAATCCGCTTCCCAATTGTCTACACCTGGGATATGAACCGCAGAGATTAGACAGGAGCTGGATTCCGCCCAAACCAAAATTCGAGATACTTCTTTCATAGCCAGAGGACTGTGAGTCCCTCCTTGATGATTGATGTATGCCACAGTTGTGACATTGTCTGTCTGAAAACAAATGAACGATTCTCTCTTCAGAAGAGGCCAAAACTGAAGAGCTCTGAAAATTGCACGGAGTTCCAAAATATTGATCGGTAATCTCACCTCCTGAGATTCCCAAACTCCTTGTGCCGTCAGAGATCCCCACACAGCTCCCCAACCTGTGAGACTTGCATCTGTTGAAATTACAGTCCAGGTCGGAAGCACAAAAGAAGCCCCCTGAATTAAACGATGGTGATCTGTCCACCATGTTAGAGAGTGTCGAACAATCGGTTTTAAAGATATTAATTGAGATATCTTCGTGTAATCCTTGCACCATTGCTTCAGCATACAGAGCTGAAGAGGTCGCATGTGAAAACGAGCAAAGGGGATCGCGTCCGATGCAGCAGTCATAAGACCAAGAATTTCCATGCATAAGGCTACCGAAGGGAATGATTGTGACTGAAGGTTTCGACAAGCTGTAATCAACTTTAGACGTCTCTTGTCTGTTAAAGACAGAGTCATGGACACTGAATCCATCTGGAAACCCAGAAAGGTTACCCTTGTCTGAGGAATCAAAGAACTTTTTGGTAAATTGATCCTCCAACCATGATCTTGAAGAAACAACACAAGTCGATTCGTATGAGATTCTGCTAAATGTAAAGACTGAGCAAGTACCAAGATATCGTCCAAATAAGGAAATACCACAATACCCTGTTCTCTGATTACAGACAGCAGGGCACCGAGAACCTTTGTAAAAATTCTTGGAGCTGTAGCTAGGCCAAACGGCAGAGCCACAAACTGGTAATGCTTGTCCAGAAACGAGAATCTCAGAAACTGATAATGATCTGGATGAATCGGAATATGCAGATATGCATCCTGTAAATCTATTGTGGACATATAATTCCCTTGCTGAACAAAAGGTAAGATAGTCCTTACAGTTACCATCTTGAACGTTGGTATCCTTACATAACGATTCAATATTTTTAGATCCAGAACTGGTCTGAAAGAATTCTCCTTCTTTGGTACAATGAAGAGATTTGAATAAAACCCCATCCCCTGTTCCGGAACTGGAACTGGCATAATTACTCCAGTCAACTCTAGATCTGAAACACATTTCAGAAATGCTTGAGCTTTTACTGGATTTACTGGGACACGGGAAAGAAAAAATCTCTTTGCAGGAGGTCTCAACTTGAAACCAATTCTGTACCCTTCTGAAACAATGCTCTGAATCCAAAGATTGTGAACAGAATTGATCCAAATTTCCTTGAAAAAACGTAACCTGCCCCCTACCAGCTGAGCTGGAATGAGGGCCGCACCTTCATGTGGACTTAGAAGCAGGCTTTGCCTTTCTAGCTGGCTTGGATTTATTCCAAACTGGAGATGGTCTCCAAACTGAAACTGCTCCTGAGGATGAAGGATCAGGCTTTTGTTCTTTGTTGAAACGAAAGGAACGAAAACGATTATTAGCCCTGTTTTTACCTTTAGATTTTTTATCCTGTGGTAAAAAAGTTCCTTTCCCACCAGTAACAGTTGAAATAATGGAATCCAACTGAGAACCAAATAATTTGTTACCCTGGAAAGAAATGGAAAGTAAAGTTGATTTAGAAGCCATATCAGCATTCCAAGTTTTAAGCCATAAAGCTCTTCTAGCTAAAATAGCTAGAGACATAAACCTGACATCAACTCTGATAATATCAAAAATGGCATCACAGATAAAATTATTAGCATGTTGAAGAAGAATAATAATATCATGAGAATCACGATGTGTTACTTGTTGCGCTAAAGTTTCCAACCAAAAAGTTGAAGCTGCAGCAACATCAGCCAAAGATATAGCAGGTCTAAGAAGATTACCTGAACACAGATAAGCTTTTCTTAGAAAGGACTCAATTTTCCTATCTAGAGGATCCTTAAACGAAGTACCATCTGACGTAGGAATAGTAGTACGTTTAGCAAGGGTAGAAATAGCCCCATCAACTTTAGGGATCTTGTCCCAAAATTCTAGTCTGTCAGACGGCACAGGATATAATTGCTTAAAACGTTTAGAAGGAGTAAATGAATTACCCAAATTATCCCATTCTTTGGAAATTACTGCAGAAATAGCATCAGGGACAGGAAAAACTTCTGGAATAACTACAGGAGATTTAAAAACCTTATTTAAACGTTTAGATTTAGTATCAAGAGGACCAGAATCCTCTATTTCTAAAGCAATTAGGACTTCTTTAAGTAAAGAACGAATAAATTCCATTTTAAATAAATATGAAGATTTATCAGCATCAACCTCTGAGACAGAATCCTCTGAACCAGAGGAATCATCAGAATCAGAATGATGATGTTCAGTTAAAAATTCATCTGTAGGGAGAGAAGTTTTAAAAGATTTTTTATGTTTTCTAGAAGGAGAAATAACAGACATAGCCTTCTTTATGGATTCAGAAACAAAATCTCTTATATTATCAGGAACATTCTGCACCTTAGATGTTGAAGGAACTGCAACAGGCAATGGTACTTTACTAAAGGAAATATTATCTGCTTTAACAAGTTTGTCATGACAATCAATACAAACAACAGCTGGAGAAATAGCTACCAAAAGTTTACAGCAGATACACTTAGCTTTGGTAGATTCAGCACTTGACAGCGATTTTCCTGTAGTATCTTCTGACTCAGATGCAACGTGAGACATCTTGCAATATGTAAGAGAAAAAACAACATATATATAAAGCAAAATTGATCAAATTCCTTAAATGACAGTTTCAGGAATGGGAAAAAATGCCAAAGAACAAGCTTCTAGCAACCAGAAGCAATAAAAAATGAGACTTAAATAATGTGGAGACAAAAGTGACGCCCATATTTTTTCGCGCCAAATAAGACGCCCACATTATTTGGCGCCTAAATGCTTTTTGGCGCCAAAAATGACGCCACATCCGGAACGCCGACATTTTTGGCGCAAAATAACGTCAAAAAATGACGCAACTTCCGGCGACACGTATGACGCCGGAAACGGAAATAGAATTTTTGCGCCAAAAAAGTCCGCGCCAAGAATGACGCAATAAAATGAAGCATTTTCAGCCCCCGCGAGCCTAACAGCCCACAGGGAAAAAGTCAAATTTTAAGGTAAGAAAAATGTTAAAATGCATTATCCCAAATATGAAACTGACTGTCTGAAAATAAGAAAAGTTGAACATTCTGAGTCAAGGCAAATAAATGTTTGAATACATATATTTAGAACTTTATAAACAAAGTGCCCAACCATAGCTAGGAGTGTCACAGAAAATAAGACTTACTTACCCCAGGACACTCATCTACATATAGTAGATAGCCAAACCAGTACTGAAACGAGAATCAGCAGAGGTAATGGTATATATAAGAGTATATCGTCGATCTGAAAAGGGAGGTAAGAGATGAATCTCTACGACCGATAACAGAGAACCTATGAAATAGACCCCTTAGAAGGAGATCACTGCATTCAAATAGGCAATACTCCTCACATCCCTCTGACATTCACTGCACGCTGAGAGGAAAACCGGGCTCCAACTTGCTGCGGAGCGCATATCAACGTAGAATCTAGCACAAACTTACTTCACCACCTCCATCGGAGGCAAAGTTTGAAAAACTGAATTGTGGGTGTGGTGAGGGGTGTATTTATAGGCATTTTGAGGTTTGGGAAACTTTGCCCCTCCTGGTAGGAATGTATATCCCATACGTCACTAGCTCATGGACTCTTGCTAATTACATGAAAGAAATTTTTCTTTCATGATTTAGGTAGAACACACAATTTTAAAGAACTTCCCAGTTTACTTCTATTATCAAATTTGCTTCATTCTGTTGGTATCATTTGATGAAGCAGCAGTGCACTACTGGTTTCTAACTGAACACATGGGTGAGTCAATGAAAATTGGTTTATATATATGCAACCACCAATCAGCAGCTATAACCTAGGATCTTTGCAGCTCCTGAGCTTACCTTTCTAAACCTTTCAGCAAAGGATAAGAAGAGAAGGAAGAAAATTAAATAATTAAGTAAATTGGAAAGATGTGTAAAATTGTATGTTCTATCTAAATCATGAACATCTTTTTATGACCTACAGACTAACAGGAGACGCACTTATTTGCTCAGTAATTGTGGTTATCCCACCTGTTGCTATATGGTCTATCAGTAAATCTTGAGGGCTTGGGAAGAATGTTTTCTTTATCCATTAAGAAATTACTGGGTATATTTTGCAACCAGAGAAAGTAAAATGTTTACCAAGGACATCATTGTTTTGGAATGTAACAGGACAGGATCTTCGTAAATAATTATTTTTAAAGAAATACTAACCTCTTCTCTGACACAGCGAGATGTAGTGTCCACACCAGTGATGAGAGTAGGCGGGTAGAACAAACCCTTCGTAGGAAGTACACAAGGAGCCTGGAAAACCTGTTCAATTAGACAAATCATTAGCAACACAAATTAAGGAAATGCATTTCATATACTAAGTGGAGTGTGATGAGGTTGTCTATTAGAATACTAACATTTAAATGTCCTTTTGATAAATCTGCTAATTTCTCAACAAAAATATTGCTGGTTCTTTTGAGAAAAAAAAAAACTAAAAAACAAATGAAAAGTAAAATATGAAGATACATTTTTATAATTGAATATACAAAACAGCAGAAGGCATTATTGTTATTACTTTTTTTTTTGTTAAAAAGCTATTTACGTTTAACTACTTCACCACTGAGCTCTGTTAAGATTGGTGTTAATCGTTGCATTCAAACACCAGTTTCATTGATATATCCAAACATTTTGTCTGTTTTAAAAACAGAATTTATGCTTACCTGATAAATGACTTTCTCTTGCGGTGTATCCAGTCCACGGATTCATCCTTTACTTGTGGGATATTCTCATTCCCTACAGGAAGTGGCAAAGAGAGCACACAGCAGAGCTCTCCATATAGCTCCCCCTCTAGCTCCACCCCCCAGTCATTCGTCCAAAGGTTAGGAAGAAAAGGAGAAACCATAGGGTGCAGTGGTGACTGTAGTTTAAACAAAAATTTTTTACATGACTTAAATGCCAGGGCGGGCCGTGGACTGGATACACCGCAAGAGAAAGTAATTTATCAGGTAAGCATAAATTCTGTTTTCTCTTGCAAGGTGTATCCAGTCCACGGATTCATCCTTAACTTGTGGGATACCAATACCAAAGCTTTAGGACACGGATGAAGGGAAGGAACAAGACAGGTACCTTAAACGGAAGGCACCACTGCTTGCAAAACCTTTCTCCCAAAAATAGCCTCCGAAGAAGCAAAAGTATCGAATTTGTAAAATTTGGAAAAAGTATGCAGTGAAGACCAAGTCGCTGCCTTACAAATCTGTTCAACAGAAGCCTCATTTTTGAAGGCCCATGTGGAAGCCACTGCTCTAGTAGAATGAGCAGTAATTGTTTCAGGAGGCTGCTGGCCAGCAGTCTCATAGGCCAAACGGATGATGCTTTTCAGCCAAAAGGAAAGAGAGGTAGCAGTCGCTTTCTGACCTCTCCTCTTACCAGAATAGATAACAAACAAGGAGGATGTTTGTCTGAAATCTTTAGTTGCTTGTAAATAGAACTTTAAAGCACGAACTACATCAAGATTGTGTAACAGACGTTCCTTCTTCGACGAAGGATTAGGACACAGAGAAGGAACAACTATTTCCTAGTAAATATTCTTGTTAGAAACAACTTTAGGAAGAAAACCAGGCTTGGTACGCAAAACTACCTTGTCTGCGTGGAACACCAGGTAAGGTGAATCACACTGTAAGGCAGATAATTATGAAACTCTTCGAGCAGAAGAGATAGCTACCAAAAACAAAACTTTCCAAGATAACAACTTAATATCTATGGAATGTAAAGGTTCAAACGGAACCCCTTGAAGAACTGAAAGGACTAGATTTAGACTCCATGGCGGAGCCACAGGTTTATAGACTGGCTTGATTCTGACTAAAGCCTGAGCAAACGCTTGAACGTCTGGTACCTCTGCCAGACACTTGTGTAAAAGGATAGACAGAGCAGATATCTGTCCCTTTAAGGAACTAGCTGACAATCCTTTCTCCAATCCTTCTTGGAGGAAAGACAATATCCTGGGAATCCTAATCTTACTCCATGAGTAACCCTTGGATTCACACCAACCCAGATATTTCCGCCATATCTTATGGTAGATTTTCCTGGTGACAGGCTTTCTAGCCTGAATCAGAGTATCTATAACCGACTCAGAGAAACCACGCTTTGATAGAATTAAGCGTTCAATCTCCAAGCAGTCAGATGTAGAGAAACTAGATTTGGATGCTTGAACGGACCCTGTATTAGAAGATCCTGCCTCATTGGCAGTGTCCATGGTGGGACAGATGACATGTCCACTAGGTCTGCATACCAAGTCCTGCGTGGCCACGAAGGCGCTATCAGAATCACCAAAGCCTTCTCCTGCTTGATTCTGGCGACCAGACGAGGGAGAAGGGGAAACGGTGGAAAAACATAAGCCAGATTGAAGGACCAAGGCGCTGCTAGAGCATCTATCAATACCGCCTTGGGGTCCCAGGACCTGGACCCGTAGAGAGGAAGTTTGGTGTTTTGACGGGACGCCATCAGATCCAACTCTGGAGTGCCCCATAGCTGAGTCAGCTGGGCAAACACCTCCGGGTGGAGTTCCCACTCCCCCGGGTGAAAAGTCTGACGACTTAGGAAATCCGCCTCCCAGTTGTCTACTCCTGGGATGTGAATAGCTGAGAGCTGGCAGGAGTGATCCTCCGCCCACCTTATTATTTTGGTTACTTCCGTCATCGCTAGGGAACTCTTTGTTCCCCCCTGATGATTGACGTAAGCTACAGTAGTGATGTTGTCCGACTGAAATCTGATGAATTTGGCCGCAGCTAGTTGAGGCCATGCCTGAAGAGCGTTGAATATCGCCCTCAGTTCCAGAATATTTATCGGGAGAAGCTTTTCTTCCCAAGACCATAAGCCCTGAGCTTTCAGGGAGTCCCAGACCGCACCCCAGCCTAACAGACTGGCGTCGGTCGTTACAATGATCCACTCTGGTCTGCGGAAACATATTCCCTGAGACAGGTGATCCTGAGACAACCACCAGAGAAGAGAATCTCTGGTCCAACTGAATTTGAGGAGACAAATCTGCATAATCCCCATTCCACTGTTTGAGCATGCATAGTTGCAGTGGTCTGAGGTGTATCCGAGCAAAAGGAATTATGTCCATTGCCGCTACCATTAATCCGATTGTCTCCATGCACTGAGCCACAGATGGCCGGGTAATGGAGTGAAGAACTCGGTAAGTAGTTAAGAGTTTTAATTTTCTGACCTTCGTCAGAAATATTTTCATTTCTACCGAGTCTATTAGAGTCCCTAGGAAGGAAACCCTTGTGAAAGGGGAAAGAGAACTCTTTTTGATGTTCACCTTCCACCCATGAGACCTCAGAAAGGCCAATACAATCTCTGTGTGAGACTTGGCTCTTTGGAAAGACGGCGCCTGAATTAAGATGTCGTCTAGGTAAGGCACCACTGCTATGCCCCGCGGTCTTAGAACCGCCAGGAGGGACCCTAGCACTTTTGTGAAAATTCTGGCAGTGGCTAAGCCGAAAGGAAGAGCCACAAACTGGTAATGCTTGTCCAGAAAAGCGAACCTGAGAAACTGGTGATGATCTTTGTGGATAGGAATGTGTAGGTATGCATCCTTTAGATCCACGGTAGTAATATATTGACCTTCCTGGATCATTGGTAAGATTGTCCGAATGGTCTCCATTTTGAATGATGGGACTCTGAGGAATCTGTTTAGAATTTTTAGATCCAGGATGGGTCTGAAAGTTCCCTCTTTTTTGGGAACCACAAACAGGTTTGAGTAAAAACCCAACCCTTGTTCCGCAATTGGAACTGGGTGGATCACTCCCATTGTATGTAGATCTTCTACACAGCGTAAAAACGCCTCTTTCTTTGTCTGATCTGTAGACAGACGAGAAATGTGGAACCTTCCCCTTGGAGGAGAGTCCTTGAATTCTAGAAGATATCACTGGGATACAATCTCTAATGCCCAAGGATCGTGTACATCTCTTGCCCAGGCCTGAGCGAAGAGAGAGAGTCTGCCCCCTACTAGATCCGGTCCCGGATCGGGGGCTACCCCTTCATGCTGTCTTGGTGTCAGCTGCAGGCTTTTTGGCCTGTTTACCCTTATTCCAGCCCTGGTAAGGTTTCCAGGTTACCTTGGGCTGTGAAGCGTTGCCCTCTTGCTTTGCAGCCGGAGAGGATGAGGCGGGGCCGTTCCTGAAATTACGAAAGGAACGAAAATTAGCTTTGTTCATTGTCTTAAAGGACTTGTCCTGAGGGAGAGCATAGCCTTTTCCCCCGGTGATTTCTGAAATAATCTCTTTCAATTCAGGCCCGAAGAGGGTCTTTCCTTTGAAAGGGATGTTCAAAAGCTTGGATTTAGACGACACATCGGCCAACCAGGACTTTAGCCATAGCGCCCTGCGCACCAAAATGGCGAAACCTGAATTTTTTGCCGCTAACTTAGCTATTTGGATAGTGGCATCAGTGATAAAAGAATTAGCTTTAGAGCCTTAATTCTATCCATAATTTCCTCATATGAGGTCTCCGTCTGGAGCGAGTCTTCCAGCGCCTCAAACCAGAAAGCGGCTGCAGTAGTTACGGGAATAATGCAGGCAATAGGCTGGAGAAGAAAACCTTGTTGAACAAAAATTTTCTTAAGTAAACCCTCTAACTTCTTATCCATAGGGTCTTTAAAAACACAACTGTCTTCAATTGGTATGGTTGTGCGTTTAGCAAGTGAAGAAACAGCCCCCTCCACCTTAGGGACCGTCTGCCACGAGTCCCGCACAGGGTCAGATATGGGGAACATTTTCTTAAAAACAGGAGGGGGAACAAAGGGAACACCTGGTCTATCCCACTCCCTAGTAACGATATCCGCAATCCTCTTAGGGACCGTAAACGCATCCATGTAAACAGGGACCTCTAGGTACTTGTCCATTTTACACAATTTCTCTGGGATCACCAAAGGGTCGCAGTCATCCAGAGTAGCTAATACCTCCCTAAGCAAAATGCGGAGGTGTTCTAGTTTAAATTTAAAAGCCAATGTATCTGAATCTGTCTGAGAAGGAACCCTTCCTGTATCAGAGACTTCTCCCTCAGAAATCAAATCCCTTACTCCCACTTCAGAGCGTTGTGAGGGTATATCGGATACGGCTACCAAAGCGTCAGAATGCTCATAATCTGTTCTTAAAACGGAGCTATCACGCTTTGCAGGTAACACGGGCAGTTTAGATAAGAAGGCTGTAAGAGAATTATCCATGACTGCCGCTAAGTCTTGTAATGTAAAAGGGTAAGACGCACTAGAGGTACTAGGCGTCGCTTGCGCGGGCGTAACTGGTTGTGACACTTGGGGAGAGGCAGCCTTGCTGTGGCCCTACCTGCCCTTAGGGATCAGATTTGGGGGAATATAGCTTCCTTAAGGCCCTCAAACAGCCGCAGGACCCTCCATGTGAAGCAGCATGAACTTCTCTGCAATTCTAACTGCGCATCTGAGGCGCTAAATTAGGCCCCTCCCACTCTACTCCGGAGCTGTGAGGCCTAAGAAATCACTCCTAAGTGAATAAAAAAATAGCCATGTGGGTAATAACCCCAGAAAGAACCCAAAAGGACTTTCAAAGTGTCTTGCAAACGATATTTTCCTTAGCTAAACAATCGATTGCCCTGAATAAGTGTCAACCAGCATAATTAGCCCTGTTATGTAAGCATTCAATTCCTTACTAAGTCTGTGAACATAGCTTACCCTCCCCTCATGGGGATATTGTCAGTCTCTTCTAGCATTATCTCAGTCTTGTCTAGAAATAAATGACATACCTTATTGCAGATCACCCTGCAAACTGTTCCCCCCAACTGAAGTTTTCTGGAACTCCTCAGTCCTGTGTGGGAACAGCAGTGGATTTTAGTTACAACATGCTAAAATCATTTTCCTCTCAGCAGAAATCTTCATCACTTTTCTGCTAGAGAGTAAATAGTACAAACCGGTACTATTTAAAATAACAAACTTTTGTTTGAAGATAATAAAAACTACAATTCTAACACCACATTCACTTTACCATCCTGAGAGAGACCCTAGTGCTTAGAGCCGGCAAAGAGAATGACTGGGGGGTGGAGATAGAGGGGGAGCTATATGGACAGCTCTGCTGTGTGCTCTCTTTGCCACTTCCTGTAGGGAAGGAGAATATCCCACAAGGATGAATCCGTGGACTGGATACACCTTGCAAGAGAAATATACTTTTTGTTTAAGCTACTATGAGATGTTCAGAAAGAAGGACATCAAAATGTTAATTATAGTTATACATATGGTATCAGGCCTCTTTTCCAGAACACATATTCTGCAATATTCATGGTTTTTAAATGACTCATTTTTAAAATAGCTTTTCCCTGCAAAACCTTGCTAGTTTGATACCTTGATGCAGCTTATAAACATAACTTTATAACACTTAAAAAAACATTAGTACAAGTATTTTTGGAAACTTTACTGACTTAAAAACAAGCCTGAATTCAAATAACATTTGTCTTGCTTTTGTATTTATTTTAAATTAAACTTTGGAGGTTAACACAAAATTGTTAATCGTTTTTATTGTCCATGGGAATATTTAAAGAAATCTTTTAAACTGGAATGCTATTTTTTAAATGTAGTTCTCATTCAATATTATCAAGATGCATACTATACATAAATACTATAAAAAATAGATGAAAAAAGGCATTATAAAACACCAACACATTTTACTATATAGGTCTCATATAAAATCTTACTCATATCCAGATTCATAATAGTTATCTTAGTAGGTCACCAAGTAATAGTTTGTAAAAAATAAAGGCAGACAATATATGAATTAGTCCCCTCAATAGGAATTATATAAATAATAAATGTAGTGATGGCGGTTTGCTCAGTGAATCAGATTATGAGGCTACTTGACAGTAGACCACACATTTCTACCTAGTCCTCGAACACTGACAGGAACATGTATTTTAGGGAAGGAAACATTAGTAGCCTCAACATCAAGATAAAAAACACAGAAGCATACAAATATCTTATTTTTTGTAAATGTCTGCAGCTAGAGGATTTTCTGAAAGTTTCAAACACATAATTACACTTGCATATAGAATTTCTGTCCTCTCTGAAGTAGAAGCTTATCTTATTGTTTAGCCCACCATTATTTAAATTAATTCCTTATAGAAAGAATTAAAAATGATGGTATATATTTAGTGCATTCAGAAAGCTTTTGGTCCTTTGCGGATCTGGATTCCTTCTTGTGAAAGTGCAACACACTAAAATCTGTGGAAATCCACATTGTAGTGTATTGCACTTTCAAAAGAAAGAATCCGGGCTCCGAAAAGAGCTAAAAGCCACGAGCAGACATCTTCTTGTATTCAGATGCTAACAAAGAATCTGAATGTCCATGCATAGCATTCAGACCCTTTGCTATGACACTTGAAATTTAGCTCAGGTGCATCTCATTTCTCTGGATCACCTTTGAGATGTGTCTACTCTTTGATTGGAGTCCACCTGTGGCAAATTCGATTGACTGGATATGATTTGGAAAGACACACACTTGTCTATATAAGGTCTCACGGCTAAAAATGCACATCAGAGCAAAAATCAAGTCATGAGGTCAAAGGAACTGCCTGCAGAGCTCAGAGATAGAATTTTGTGGAGGCCCAGATCTGGGGAAGGCTACAATAAAATTAGGCAGCCTTAAATGTTTTCAAGAGCACAGTAGCCTCAATAATTCTTAAATGGAAGAAGTTTGGAACAACCAGGACTTGTTAAGAGAGCTGACCAAGAACCTGATGGTCACTCTGGTTGAGCTCGAGAGATCATGTTTGGAGATGTGCTAGGTCGCTGTGAGGTCAAAGGGCTTTCAGGAGGAGTAGTGTGGGACTTAGCTGTCATGCTAGTACATGGAGCAGTTCACTTTGTGCATATTATTTATGGTCATCCTCTAATATAGGAAACTGCTGGGTACAGTGAGTGATGTTTATCTTACAAAATACATTTAAAAAAAAAAAGTTTCTAAAAAGTGTGTGTGCATATATGTGTGTGTGATAGTGTAGGTATATATATATATATATATATATATATATATATATATATATATATATATATATATATATATACTGTATATAAAAGAATGAATGTCCAAAGGGTGCACTCGCCATAATGCAAATAAAGCAATTTATTGAGTTAACGTTTTCGGGGAATAACCCCCGTCCTCAGACTCTTGTAACAAAAAAACTTGTTGCAAAGCTTGTTGCATCATACCGAAAAGACTTGAGGCTGCAAAATCAGCCAAAGGTGCTTCAACTAATGTAATGTTTCAGTTTTTTCTTTTTAATCAATTTAAGTTTTCTAAAATTTGTTTTTTTGCATATATAAAAACATTTGTAAAGTGCCCTCATATATAATTTTCTTTTTATAGCTTTATGGGATGTAGATATTTATTTGCTCATGGTTTCGCTAAAACTGGCATATTTAACATGAAAGAGAAATTATTATAATTCATATTTATTACCATTTTATTATCCAGTATATTAATTTAACCTGAATAATATATGGGAGATTTGCAAACCATTTACACAGTATGATTATATGAAATGTTTCAATCCTTTTAATATATAACTGATAGATATCAACTACAAATTAAATAACTGCACTATCTTATAATTCTTAGCCTTCTTATCCCTGATTTGTCTTAATTACCCCTTTATAGAACGTCAGAATCTGTTTTCAAGTACAAGTACTAATAATCATCCTATATTATAAAAGGCCAAGTGTGTTTGTCTAAAGCCGTCATGCGCAGTAGAGACTGTGCACGAGGACAAACACACCTGGCCTTCTAACTGTCTTCCCCCGGCGTTGCATGTGGTGGAGTGGGCGTGGCCGGCGGGTGTGGGCGTGGCCCAGGCATGGCGTGGGCGTGACCGGGCATGGCCAACCGTGACATGGACGGGGCCATGCGGGGCCAAGCATGACGCGGACGGGGCTGGGCGGGGCCAGGTGCCGGGTGTGTGGCTGTGCACAGTGAGTGAATCATAAGAAGACAGAAAGCTCTAAAAAGAAGGGGATAGTGAGAGCAGAAGAGGGGGATAAAGAGAGGGGGGAGAGTGAGCAAAAGAGATTGGGGAGAGTGAGCAAAGGAGAGGGGGGAGAGAGCACAAAAGAGAGGGGGGAGAGAGCACAAAAGAGGGGGGAGAGAGCACAAAAGAGAGGGGGGAGAGAGCACAAAAGAGAGGGGGGGAGAGAGCACAAAAGAGAGGGGGGAGAGAGCACAAAAGAGAGGGGGGAGAGAGCACAAAAGAGAGGGGGGAGAGAGCACAAAAGAGAGGGGGAGAGAGCACAAAAGAGAGGGGAAGAGTGCACAAAAGAGAGGGGGGAGAGAGCACAAAAGAGAGGGGAAGAGAGCACAAAAGAGAGGGGGAGAGTGCACAAAAGAGAGGGTGGAGAGAGCACAAAAGAGAGGGTGGAGAGAGCACAAAAGAGAGGGTGGAGAGAGCACAAAAGAGAGCGAGAGAGCACAAAAGAGAGCGAGAGAGCGCAAAAGAGAGGGGGGAGAGAGCGCAAAAGAGAGGGGGGGAGAGAGCGCAAAAGAGAGGGGGGAGAGAGCGCAAAAGAGAGGGGGGAGAGAGCGCAAAAGAGAGGGGGGAGAGAGCGCAAAAGAGAGGGGGGAGAGAGCGCAAAAGAGAGGGGGGAGAGAGCGCAAAAGAGAGGGGGGAGAGAGCGCAAAAGAGAGGGGGGAGAGAGCGCAAAAGAGAGGGGGGAGAGAGTGCAAAAGGGAGAGGGGAGAGAGAGCAAAAGAGAGAGGGGAGAGAGAGCAAAAGAGAGGGGGGAGAGAGAGAGCAAAATAGGGAGAGAGACAGCAAAAGAGAGGAGAGAGAGAGCAAAACAGAGGGGAGAAAGAGAGAGCAAGAGAGGGGAGAAAGAGAGAGCAAGAGAGGGGAGAAAGAGAGAGTGCAAAAGAGGGGGAGAGAGAGAGTGCAAAAGAGAGCGGGGAGAGCGAGCAAAAGAGAGGGAGAGAGACAGCAAAAGAGGGAGAAAGACAACAAAAGAGGGAGAGAGACAGCAAAAGAGAGGGGGGGGAGAGAGCAAAAGAGAGGGGGAGAGAGAGAGCAAAAGAGAGGGGGAAAAAAGAGGGGAGAAAGAGAGAGCAAAAGAGAGGGGGGGGAGAGAGAGCAAAAGAGAGGGGGGAGAGAACACAAAAGAGAGGGGGGAGAGAACACAAAA